>NW_027206068.1:28178003-29509253 GCF_024711535.1 Dipodomys merriami | reverse complement strand
GCATTTGGACGCTGCTCTGCAGTTGTATACACGCCACTGGGCAGCAGGCGAGTCTCTGTTTCAAACAACTCCTGTAAAGGGAACGTTTTCCTTTTAGTTTTCTGAAAACTGTAAACTTTCTTCATCCTTGGATCATAAAGGGTGCAGCTGGGTCTGACATCTTTAGGCTGTGCTGGCTGATATGCACCAAAGGGACAGGTGGCCAGGATGTGGGAATCCCCTCCCCCTCCCCCTCGCCCCATCTTATATCCAGGGCAGGAGAATCTGTGAGACTATTATCTTGAATTAACCAACAAAAAACAGAAGTGGAGCTGTGGCTCAAGTGGTAGAGCTCTTGCTTAGTGCAAAAAAGCTCACACAGGGTCCAGGCCCCCAACTTGAAGTCCTAGGACCATCATAACCACCACCACCCCACCACCACAACAAAACCTGCTCAGAGATTGGGGCTGTAGCTCAAGTGGTAGAGTGTTTGCTTAGCAAGCAAAAGGCCCTGAGCTCAATCCTGGTACCACCATTAAAAAAAATGATGTTCTTTCTTCTATTACAGGCATAAACCTTTAGAGCTAGACATGATAGTTCATGCCTGTAATCCTAGATCCTTGAGAGGTAGAGATTAGAGATCACAGAAGCCAGCCTAGACAAGAAGTTAATGTGACCCTATTTCAAAACAACAACAACAACAACAAAACAAGCCAGGAATGGTGTTTTATGCTTGTAATTATAGTTACTTAGAAGTTAGAGATAGGAGAATCTCGGTTTAAGGCTAGCCTGGGCAAAAGTGTGGAACTTTAGTTGAAAAACAAAATTAAACAGGGCTGAGAGCATGGCTAAGGTAGAAGACTACCGGTAGCAAGCGTGAGGCCCTGACTTCCAACCCCAGTACTTAAAATCAAACTAAAAAAAACCCTCACTCTTGTATGGGTTCTGAATATATTACATTCCAACTTCAATATCAAGCATTTACTATTTCTACATGTTGTTCAAAGGCAGGATTTTTTTTCTTTAAGTCACTGATGAACAAGAAGAGATATAGAATGAAGTATAGCTGGGCAGTGGTGGCTCATCTCTATCATTCCTAGCAGTTCAGGAAGCTGAGATCTTGAGGATTATGATTCAAAGCCATGCTTTCCTTCTTCCTTCCTTCCTTCCTTCCTTCCTTCCTTCCTTCCTTCCTTCCTTCCTTCCTTTTCTTCTCTCCTTCTTTTTCTTTCTTTTGCCAGTGTTGGGCCTTGAACTCAGGGCTTAGGTTCTTCCTCTTAGCTTTTTTTTCCCCTCAAGGCTGGCACTCTATCTCTTGCTTTTTGGTAGTTAATTGGAGATAAGAGTCTCATGTACTTTGCTACCCAGAAAGGCTTTGAACCACAATCCTCAGATCTCAGCTTCCAGAGTGGTAGGATTACAGGTATGGTCCTCAGGTGCCTGGGGAAAACCTTGTTTCAATGATTACTGGGACTATGTGTGTGGTAGAGTGGGATTTTACTTATACAGGCTGACATCCTAACAAAAAAAAGCCCTGAAACTGGAAATGCCCCAAAGTTCTAAACTTTTTGAGCTCTGACATGAGCTGTCACAAATCTAAAATTCCATACTTGATGTCATGTAATAGATTACAGCCAAAACACTGTACTACAGAATATTATATAAAATCAACTCTAAGTCCTGGAAATAAGATGTATATAAAATACTAATGAGTTTTGGGTTTAGATTTGCTCCTCTCCTCAAAATACCTTATATATATATATATATATATATATATATATATATATATATATATATATATGCAAATATTCCAAACTCAGATAATTCAAAACACATGTGGTCCCATTCACATAAGAGGTAAGTCAACATATATCACCAGAAGATTGCTGCTGGGAAAATAGCCCTTCCACATTTTATACAGTGGGAGCCAGAGCTTACCCGAGACGACTCAGTGGTGGACAACAGGTGCATTTCTTCATCTCGAAGGACTTTCAGCCATTCTCTTTCAATCTGTTTATTGAGTGGCAGACCTTTCTCTATCCTGGAGGTGCAGGTGAAGATGAATTCCTCTTTCTCTCTGACTTCCTTTTGGAGTTCAATAGTCAGGGCTTGTTTCATGGACAGCTCAGCAACAAGAGCCATCATTTTTTTAGTAGTGTCTTTGATCCTTTTTTGGTAGCCATTCATCTAGAATTATAGAGCCCAATGCTTAGTGGATACAAACACTCCATGATGAAAATAGCAGACTGTTAGCTATGTATAATGGTGGGGGTATACCATTCATGCCTGGAGGAATCTCAGTTTAGGGAACTCATACATAATAATAATTGAAAGAGATATAGGGTTGAAACCAATATGAGTAAGGACAGAGAAAAAAGAAAACAAATCATCCAGTTACTAGATGTGAAGGTGGATGGCATTGAGGGGAATTGGTTGGTACCTACCTTTATGAGGTCAGAAGGAGAGGGAAAAGAATGTTCTTGAGCCTACGACCTGCTCTGACTGCTGTGTTAGCGTATTACTTAGCCAGCCATGATAGGGCTGTCTGGGCCATGTTAAAGTGGCCATCATTTGCAGAGCTCTGGCATTAGGGGTGCCTTCTGCCCCTAATGACTCTCACTGAAAAAATTGACTCTCATGAAAAAATAACTTCCCTATGAGAAAGGGAAATTCATTTTTCAAAAGGAAGGAAGGCATCATTTACAGAAATATGGGTGTGCTAATTCAGGCAAAGTTCATGAACTTAGACAACGCTTAGTGTTTCTTTTTTCTTTTCACTGGCCCTAGGGCTTGAACTCAGGGACTGTCCCTGAGCCTCTTTGAGCTCAAGGCTAGCACTCTACCAGCTGAGTCACAGCATCACTTCCAGCTTTTTCTGAGTAGTTTATTGGAGATAAGAGTCTCATGGACTTTTCTGCCTGGGCAGGCTCCAAACCACAATCCTCAAATCTCAGCCTCCTGAGGATTACAGGTATGAGCCATTGGCACCCTCCATCTTTCTTATTTTATGAGGTAAAATGAATTGCACAAATGCCACCAGAATGATGACTCTATTAGTGGAAGTCACCAGAGCAAAAGTCAAATATAAATAGTGTCAGCAGCCTCAGATCTATAACTATTTTCTATTTGGTATGCCCAACATGTTCTAGTACAGGACTACTTGTTTACTTATTCATAGAGTCTTGTCTATGCTAGTCATTGGGGAACTGAGAAGAATGAGGAACCATTGCTGCTCTCCAGGCCTCTGGATTGTAGGAATCCTCATGATCTATTTTCTCCCGTCTCACTCCATTAGATGTTGTGAGCTTCATGTGGTATGCACAATTCCTTCCCTCTTTGCTTCTGCTCTTTGCATTAGAGTTGCATAGCAAGTGTACAGTAGCAAGTGCTGATATCCCTGGGCTGATGAGATACTCAAGGGACCACAGAGGCTAAGGCAGTGCCCTACCCTCTTGTTGGTCATGGGGCAGTGTCTAGTCTTGCCTCTGGATCACTTTAAGGTAGCTTATAGCATTCTTTCCCCTCAGCAGCTCAGGCAGCTTGAAATCTCCAGTCCTAGCATCTTAAGTTCATTCACCTAAGATACACCACCTTATCTGCCTTTCTTCACTACTGGAGGTACTTTACCACTTAAGTCATAGCTCTACTCTAGATTTTTGGTGGCTAATTGTAGATAAGAGTCACAGACCTTTCTGTCTAGGCTAGCTTCGAACCATGATCCTCAGATCTCAGTTTCCTGAGTAGCTAGAATTACAGGTGTGAGCCACTGGTACCCAGCAAGAGCTAGAAACTAACTTTGTGCATCTTCTAACATGATCTTTGAATAATTGTCCTACTAAATGAAATTTGTAAATTGTCATTGAAAGCTTCACTGTAAAATGAATTCTTACAAAAAAAACAAGATTGAAGTTTGTTTTGGACAATTTTGAGTTACATTTCCCTTTTGATTCACTTCTGTAGTCATTAAGCCTCATCTCTCCATTGCTTCTCTCAATAAATCAAGCAGTTTGGAAAAAGAAAAAGAAAGGTGGCAGAGGGAAGGGGCAGGGAGAAAAGGCCTCAGGCAGACCTTCTTGGCTAGGATCAGTGTGTCCTGTTTGCAAGCCTCAGTTTTGTTGTGAAGTCTGTCTGTGAGTCGAGACACTTGTTCATAGATGAAATTGTTTTCTAGTAACTTCTCTTCCTTCTTAGCCAGCCGCAGTTCCATCTACAGTTAAAAACAATTTCAGTAGGAAAAAGAGTCATGCAAGATATATTTTTTTCCCTTAAGTAAAATCTTACCTGGTCCCTAACCTTCAATAAAGATGACTATCACTTTCTCAGTTGCCAAAATACCTTGAAAAAATGTTTGAGGCTAAGTTAAGTGTCCTGCCCTAAGACCCTTCAGATTGCTCAGTTTTCCCCTTACTCCCCCCCCCCCCCATGGTGTACCCTGTTGCTTTAGCTATCTGGTGCCCATATTGCCATTTGGAGTAGAAAGGCAAGTTCATCTATCCACTCAAGAAGCCAAAATTTCTCCTTGGGCTACAAGAGGAAGGAAGATGCCTTTGATGTCTTGAAAACAACTGGATTTAACTTCTTCTGGCAAGTGTCTAAATGAAGCTTAGAATTTGAGACTAGATTAAAATGAAAGAACTACACAAGGGCTAGAATCATGAAGGTCAAAATGTCGGCTTAGCAGAGAATAGTATAACAGGCACCTGTGAAGTTGTGGCAACAAGGACAAACAGACAAATGATGAGTGCGTGTGTTTACCTCATCCAATTTCTTCATCATTTGTTTTTCAGTCAGATCCTTTCCTGTAAGGAGACGGGCTCTGTTCTTACCCTCAGGATTTATAAACTGTTTCTCCAGGTCTTTTATTTTGTCTGTACACTGGGAAAACTGTTAAACAAGAAATAAACATTAGGGATGGGGCATAGCCCAAGTGGTAGAGTGCTGGTCTAGCAAATCTAAGGCCCCAGGTTTCCATCCCTTGTTCCTTAAAAACAAAAACATCCCCCAAACATTAAGTTTTAAATTTAACCCTAGAGCTCAGTGAATCTTAAGATTATCTAAGCAGGCTCTTTTAGTAGGCAAGGATAGAGGAGACTTTCTTCTTAACACCCCATTACCTAAACTGCTTCTGTCCACTTATAGGACACGAGGAGGAGGCTAGAAGTGGATCTGCAAGGGAAGGCAGAAGACTCTGCTTTTTCTTTTTCTTGTTATAGTTCTTCCATTGCTTCCCATTGCAAGTGACAGTTGTGGATGTTGTGTAGTTGCAGAACTCAAAACAGATGGCCTTCTCTTCTTTGTTGCAGGTTATTTCATAGACCAGGGATAGGGATTTGACATGGTAGCTTCCATTTTAGAATCCTTTGCTAGACATATGTTTGCTGGCATCTCGAAGAAGGAAAAACTTGATAACCTTTGGGTTACCACAGCTTATACTCTGAGAGGAAGTCTCCGCTGTTTGTGTGTGTGTGTATGTACACAAAAATATATATTTTATATAGATAGTCACATACATTCAAACATACATAAATAAAAAAAGCCTTAACATAGTAGCTTTTTCAACTATAGTTGCTGAATCATGGAGATATGGAGGTAGATGAGTAAATATGGCCACTCCCAAATGGGAATGGTAGCTACTCTTAGTTTTCATTTCATATAAAGTAGATGAGGAGCATGGCTATAATCAGGAGGCATTGTGTTCAGCTTTCCTGCCCAAATACTTGTGGAAGCAGGCAATCATTTCTTTTCTTTTCTTTTTTTTTTTTTAAATTGTGAAAGCACTGTACAGACGGGGTTACAATTACATGGGCAAGATAATGAGTACATTTCTTATCGAGCATTGTAGCCACCTCCTTTGTTTCCCCTTCCCAACCCATCCTCCCCCTTCCCCCCCCCAACCTCTCCCACCAAAGTTGTAAAGCTCGTTTTCGACATAACAACTTGTACGTCTCATTGTTGCAATGGGTCCACCTGTATCCCTATTTAAACGATTTGTTTTTCCCTTCCCCTCCACAAATTATACCAACATCAAATACAGTGAAAGCAGGGGTTATACTGTGGGGGAGGGACATACAAAGCAACAAAGAAATAATCTTATAAATGTGTAACAATCGCATGAAAGAAAAAAACATTTGAATACATATGAATACATATCTTAGAACATTTGTTTTCTTTAAACCCTAATTTCCTCAATTTTCTCACAGGAAGCTGAGGTTGGATTTCATGTACGTCGAGACAATACATTTGAAATGTTTTAGACCATGCCCCAAAGTGATACAGATAGAGTTTTAGAATTTTAATTGATATTTCTTTCCTTATGACAAGAATTTTAAATGGTACCTTTCCTTCCTTCCTTCCTTTCCACATTCCTTAACTGACTTTAATAAAGAGCTAAAGTACATATGTAACTAAAGATCTCTTATATTTACTGCTAACAGATACTGGTAACAAGGTTTGAACTTAGGGACTTTAACTGGCTTTCTTGCTCATGGCTGGTACTCTACCACTTGAATCACTCCTCCAGTCCAACATTTTGCTGATTAACTAGAGATAGAGTCTTGTAAACTTTTTCTGCCATAGCTGGCTTTAAACAGTGATTTTCCAGGCCTCAGCATCCTGGAGAGCTAGGATTAGAAGCGTGAACCACCCATACCCAGATTTAACTAACAGTACTTAATGCTTCCTTTTCTTCAGTTCATTAACTAGGAAACTATGAAATAATAAAAATGCTTATTTATCAGAGACGTGTCTTGTTTTAATTTTCCACTGGACATTTGAGAAAAAACTGTTTACAACTGTTTAGTTGTCCTAAAATAGTTTATAAGACTTCTAAGATCCCTGAAATAGAGCTATTACAAGAAACAGAAGAATATGACTCATGATAATATTGGGTTAGTCGGTTGAGCAATTAAAAACTGTTTCAAATAACTGAAAAGAAAAGAGCAAGTCTCAGAAGAATTCTGAAAATAATGAAAAAAAATGGGAAAGGCCAAGAAGAAACAATAAACTACAAACAAAAGCAAAATAAATAAACAAAAAACCCCGTTAACTATAATTGTAACAAATAATAGGACATGACAAGGATCTGGCCCTGGAGGGCAGAGTACAAATGTGGCCTGCCTGAAACTAGAGGTTTTATATCATGTCGTTCAGAATACAAGTGATGAATGCTAAGCAGACAAATAGGTCTAATTTGGTGACTAAGAGAAAACTTTATGTTCAACTGTTCTTAAGTTTAGACTCAACTCTGGCAGAACAAGTGAATGATAATACAGAGCCTGCACATCCCTTGTAATCTCATGGGAAGATACTAAGAGCAGAGGGGACAATCAACTAATTGATCCACATCTGGACTACAATGACTAAGAAATGAATGGGAACACTTATGGCTAATAAAACAAAACAAAACACTGGAAGAAAGACCTTAGCATATTTGCACTAACTAGAAGATACTGCTCGTCTTCTCTCTGTACTTACACTCAGAGGCCAAAACAAATGGACACAGACTTATCATCTAGTTCCAGAAAGTCCTGCAAATCCCTTGACAGGAGGAAGTAAAAAAGACAAGGACCCAAATTTGTAGACACATGCATTAACAATTAACATGCAACTGGGGAGAGCAAGGGAAAGGGCAAATAACATTGTCCAAAAAGAAACGTACTCTTAGCCAGGCACCACTGGCTCACACCTGAAATCCTGGCTACTCAGGAGGTTGAGATCTAAGGGCCGAGGTTCAAAACTAGCCAGGTCAGGAAAGTCCATAACAGACATATCTCCAATTAACCACCTAAAAACCAGAAATGGAGCTGTGGCTCAAAGTTGTAGAGTGCTAGCTTTGAGAAAAAGAGCTTGGAGATAGCACCCAGGTTTTCAAGCCCCATGACCACCACCACTACCAACAACAAAGAAATACACTCTTTACCTGATTTATGTAACTGTAACCCCTCTGTATATCACTTCATAATAACAATAAAATTTAAAACTTACAAAAATGAGCTTACTGAAACATTTATTCACACACTATGAAGGAGGATGTAGTATAGCTTATTGAGCATTTGCGTAGTAACTGTTTTTAGAAGAGAATTTTATTTTCTTTTAATTTTTTTTTTTTTTTTGTCGGTTGTGGGTCTTGAACTCTGGGCCTGGGCGCTGTCCCTCAGCTCTTCAGCTCAAGGCGAGCGCTCTACCACTTGAGCTACAGCGCCACTTCCGGTTTTCTGGTGATTTTTTATTGGAGATAGGAGTCTCACAGTCTTTCTTGCCCGGGCTGGCTTTGAACCCCGATCCTCAGATCTCAGCCTCCTGAGTAGCTAGGATTACAGGCGTGAGCCACCAGCGCCCGGCTCTTTTAAATTTTTTTTACTTCTCAGAATTTGTTAACTATGTCTTAATTTTATAACCAGAAAAAAAATCCAAAAGCAAACTTGACATTTGAGAAAACATAGGTTAAAATTTGTTTCAGCTATATTGAGTTAATGGGAAAATATAGGCTACAAATTGTTTTCGTTTAAATTTTTCTACAATTTTCATTAAGAAGACTATTACATATGAAAAAACAGCCTTTTCTTTCTTTCTTTCCTTTCTTTCTTTCTTTCTTTCTTTCTTTCTTTCTTTCTTTCTTTCTTTCTTTCTTTCTTTCTTTCTTTCTTTCTTTCTTTCTTTCGCTGCTGTATACTTGATCTGTGTGTGTGTGTGTTTGTGTGTGTGTGTGTGTGTGTGTGTGTGTGCGTGTGTGTGTGTGATGCAAGGGTTTGAATTCAGCCCCTGGTGCTTGCAGGGCACCTTATCAACTGAACCACATCCTCCAGACATTTTTACTTTTGTTATTTTTAGAATAGGACTGGGCTTTTTGTCCAGGCCAGCCCAGACCACAATATTCTCTTATATGCTTCCTGAGTACCTGGGATGACCAGCACATACCACTGTGCCCAGCTTTTTACTGAATGACATAGGGATATATATTTTTTTCTTTCTGTTGTCAGGCTTGAACTCAGTTCCTGGACACTGTTTCTGTGCTTTTCTGCTCAAGACTAGTGCTTTACCATTTTGAACCACAACTCTACTTCCCATTTTTCTGATGGTTAACTGGAGATAAAAGTCTCATAGACTTTCCTGCCTGGGATAGCTTTGAACCATGTTCCTCAGATCCCGTAGCCTCCTGAGTAGCTAGAATGACAGGCAAGACCTACCAGTGCCTGGTTGATATAGGGGTCTTATAAATGGTTTTGACCAGACTGTCCTTGAACTGAGATTCTCTTAATCTCTATGTTGTGGGGTAGCTGGGATATTAGGTATGAGCCATCTTGCCCCGTATACTTGAACTTTTCAACTTTAAAATTCCACTTTAAAGAAAGCCCATCTCTGAAGCTTATAAAAGAATTATAAAGATTAATGAAGATCTCTGAATGTATGTCATTATAAACAAATAATCAAGAAATCTCTTGCTTTGGAGGGTACCTAAGCTCTACCAGCAAGCATCAATAACACAATTACATAGGAGGGATTGTGAGCCTAAATTACTGGTTTGAAGTTATGAGAGAGATGAGCTAGTGATAAGTCTTGGGAGAGTCTAGATTCCAAGGAACTTTATTTAGTTTTAAACTAAAGCTATAGGTGGCATCTGAGGCACCGATTCTAGTCTGGAGCAGGGTTCAAAGTATCATGGATTAGTTTACATACAAGAACTCATATCCTCTAAAAACTAATGAAGGGAAAAAGAATAATGTGCAATGTTGGTGGCTTACACATGTAATCCTAGCTAGTCGAGATGCTAAGATCTGAGGACCATGGTTCAGAGCCAGCGAGGGCAGAAAAGTCCATGGGACTCTAATCTCCAATTAACTAGCAAAAGGCCCAGAGTGAATGTATGACTCAGGTGGTAGAGTGCCAGCCCTGAGTGGCAAAACCAAGAATGGGAGGTCCTGAGTTCAAGCCCCAGTACTAGTCCATGTGTACATGCGCACATGTGCATGCACAGACACACAGACACAGACACAGACACACACACCACAATGGCCTGAGGAAGGTCCCATGGTAGCTCTCCTACCTGAATCTGGAGTACAGCCAGGTCAGCATCCAAGGACTTCTTGACTGGCACTAATTTCTGTGTCACACAAATCTGTCTTCGCTTCTCAGCAATCTTCAGCTTCAGAAATCGGATCTTTTCCTCCAGTATATGGATCTCAATATCCCCTTTGAGTTTCATCTTCTCTTGGATATTTATTTTTTCATAGAAAATGCACACTTCCTCTTCCCGCTCTATCAGCTGAATGCCACTGTGGTCAAATTGAGAGGAAGAGGAAGAGGAAGACTCATTGCGGCTCCCTCTGCTTTTCATCTTAAAGACATATCAGCACAGCCTACTTCCAGGAGAGAGTAGCTATTTCTTTGCCAGTGCCTTTCTAGTTAAACTAAATCCTGGGTATTTCTGTGACAAGAGGTTTTAGCATCTCTACTTTGAGACCACCGTGTGATTGGTCACAGGGGCTCTGGAGAGCCCAAAGGTTGTCCTAGGTCAGGATAAATTGGCATTGCTGATACATGAGCATCATAATTCCATGTCTGACTTTCTGCAATCCCACTTCGTAGGCCACCCTTGCCAGAGCACAAGGCCGAGGGCCAGGGAATGTGTTTCTGTAGTGACTCTGCTCTACAGAAGACCCACGAAGGTCTCCAAAAATTAAGCATTTCTGATGCTAATTTCCTCATTAACAGGCAAAAAAATCTGCTCTTTGTAATCACACTAGTGGGTGAGGGGTGGGGAGATGTCTCCTTGGGAAGAGGCCACTGGAAAGAGACAAAGTAAGAATTTTCTAATTCCAGCAGCTTTGGTCTGACCGGGTCCTGGGAATATACTATTTGCCCATAGGCTTTGTGCATTTGTGCCAAATTTGTGCCAGGATCCAAATATCTTTTTTTTTTTAAGCCAGAGAAAACATCCATTAATCCTTTAGAAAATTATCCCCCTTCAGAGACCATGAACGTTTTCCCACACCATCTGCATATCCCATTATCCAAGTTCTCCCATTCAGCGTCTCTAAGTTTCCTTCTCCTCCCTCCAAGCATGTATGCGGGTGGCAGTGTCTGGCAAATTACAGCTCTGTATTTTGCCACATTTGTCTGTCAATTACTCTAATCACTCTTGACAGTGGAAATCATGAGCAGTGTTTTATTATCAGCTTGCACTTTCAGGCTCGGGCACTTCAATGCCTTCCATGAAGTAGCATGCACAGCTTAATGATAACCTCCAATGGCATCTGCCATTCCTACAGAGCTCCAGGCTCACGCCTAGTTTCTCAAAGTACAAGCAGCTTGGAGGCAACTGCTAAGACGGCAAGTTAATTAATGACACGATTATAGCCTGGAAGAAGCAATGCTACTCCTAAAGGTCTAATTTACTATTGGAGAAAATGATCTGAGAGAATGGTAAAACCAAACTTATTACTGAAATGGACACAAATTCCAAAGACTCATTTCTGTCAGTCATTTGGAGAGCATTTGATGTTATCAAAGGCATCCTGAGTGGAACACTGACAAAAGGACTTTGATGTTCAAGTACACCCTCCTCTTGGTCCCTTTATCTTCCAAATACAGCATTTATTTTCAGGCAAAAACACACAACTTCCTTCCCTTCAAAGGCTAACATAACCTAACCAGCTCCTGGCCCTCACCACTTCCTTATCTAGGTAGGAAAGGGGCAACCTCTAATTTGGATCCCTGGATATTTTCACACAAAGTTCCTGATTTATTTGTTTATTGATTGTGCTGGTGATACTGGGGCTTGACCTCAGGGCCTGGGTGCTGTCCCTTAACTTTTTGGTGCTCTACTACTTGAGCCGTACCTCTATTTCTGCCTTTTTGGTGATTAATTGGAGATAAAAGTATCACGGACTTTTCCTGCCTGAGCTGGCTTCGGATCATGATCATCAAATCTCATCCTCCTGAGTAGCTAGGATTATAGGCACTCTGCTCAGGCTCCCGTATTTTACCTTTCATTTCGCCTCTGAACAGCTCTCTCATACTTTTTGCGAAGCTGTACCATCTCTTCTTCTATGGCGGTGATCAGGCTGGCAAGTCTGTCCATGCTGTTCAAGTGCTCTTCCTTCTTTTCTTTCATTTCCTGCAGTTTTGCCATGATTTTGTATACATCATTTTGCATGCTCTCTCGGATAGTGAGGTTGTTCGCATGTTTCAGCATGGCGTTTTGTAGCTTTCTTTTAAAATAATGGGACAGTGGAGTAGGTTATAATTTTCTTCCTTTAAAAACAATGATAATTTCCTAAACACAAGCAGAACTAAGCTGAGATTAATCTCTCTCTTCTAACATATAGGATTTATATAACACATAAACGCCTTTCTCTTACCTCCTTCCTTCCTCCCTGCTTCCCTCTCTGCCTCCCTCCCTCCCTCCTTCCCTTCCTTCTTTCCTCTGATCTTTACCATTACAGTCACTTTACCCCCTATCCTCTGGCAGATAGAATCTTGCTTTTTGCTCATGTTAGCTTGGATCACAATCTTCCTCTCATACTTCCCACTGTAGCTGAGATGACAGGCCCATGCCATCACATCTCATTTTTTTTTCTGTTGAGATAGGGTTTTGTGAACTTTTTGCCTGGGCTGTCCTCAAATGGAAATCCTTACAATCTCTGCCTCCCTAGTAACTAGGAAGCAGCAGAAGTGGTAGTAGCCACACCAGGGGTGAGCCACTGGTGCCCAGCCACCACTACTCTCTATGTAGTGATACAAGTGATTGAATTTATGCTTTTCTTCTCTATTGAGGAAATGAAAATCAAGTCATCATAGTAAACATACTTGTATATCACACTTTTTCATTCATTAAAAAAGCACAAAACTTGCATGCCAACATTTAGGTTAGGTGTGAAACAAAGTGTTTGAAATGGGCTTTTACAGCTCTCTGAAAGACTCTTGCTTTCTTATCTCTGATTGCCAGGATATTTTAAAGTTCCAGTGAAACAGAAAATGATGCTCTGAATGGACAATGGTGGTGATACTCTTACCTTTCTTGAATGACTGCACTACTTCTTAAAATTTCCAGCTCATTTAATGACATTTTGTACCGTTCTCTTATTTCATTTACTTTCTGCTGAGATTTGTGAAGCAGGTTCACAAATTTGTTCCTTTCATTTCGAATGGTGTCATATAACTTAGCAAACTCTCCAAGTCTGTGACAAAACAAAGTGTTTTTGAAACGTATAAAGTAAAACTCAGCTTTCTCTCAGTTAAATAGTAGATCATGGAATTTTTACCTTCGGTGAATTTCGTGTTTTTTCTTCTTGTTTATACTGATTTCAAGATCTTTGGCTTTGATTTCTTTCATAATGTTGCTGCATTTTTGCTGCGATGTAAAAAAATCACAGGTGAGATGAGCAACAATCATAATCACAACCACCACAACAGAGTTCTCCCCACACCACTTCTATCTATTAAGGAAATTTCCATCTTGACCTGCTCAGTTGTGTGGAATATGGGATCAGGCAAATCAGAAAACTGCCTGGTCCAATGAAGTACTTCATAATTCATGCTGGGACAAAGAAGAGAAAGAATGAGAGATAGGGGAGAAAGTAAAGAACCAGCACATGTTGAGAAAGTCAAGGAAACTACTGACAAAAGAGTGACTGGAGCCCGAACATCCAGACTGGGGGAGTTTTGTTTTGTTTTGTTTTGTTTTTGGAAGATAGATGAAGGAAGATTCCTCACTACATAGCCCAGGCTGGCCTTGAACTCTTGATCCTCCTGTCTCTATGTCCTGAGTGCTGGGATATATAATCTTAGTTACTCAGCAGATGGAGATTAGTAGGATCATAGTTTGAGGCCAGATTAGGTAAAAATGTAGCAAGCCCCTATCTTAACTAACAAAACAGTAAGTTGTGCATGGTAGGCTGGGCATCAAACTGAGGACTTTGTGCCTGCTAGGCAAATGCTTTACCACCCACATGCATCCCCAGCTTCTGTCTAGATTTAGACATTATTCCTTGGGCTGAATAACTAACTAAAATCTAGTGTTGGAATTTTAGCACCACAGTTTTTGGTTTGGGATGGTGCACTGGGCCATCTCTGACACTTTGTAGGAAGGAGTCTGGGAGAAGGGGGATATAACAGTAACTAAGGCTGTCCTGGTGTTGCTTTGAATGATGCTCACTTGATGAGAGGGATTGTTGTTGAGTGCTTGCTATTGCTTGTTAGATGTCCTTGGCAAACTAGGCTGGGTTCTGTGAATCTAGCTTCTATCTCTAGTCTATGCCACTGCTAGCCCTGTTCCTGGAAGTGATTACCTTCTTCTCACTGAATCTGTTCACATCTCTTCCTTTCTCTACACTATTGACTATTGGTAAGTGAATCCCCAGACTTGTAGTTTTTTTCCCCCTAAATCAGTGCATGATTTAACCTAGTTTAGGGAAAATTTAGTCACTGGGATTGGAAGGAGACTTAAAACTAACCGTTTTCTAATTACTTTTGTGCTACAATGAGCACCCCAAACTCTGTAGAACTTGAGGAATGGCCAGACAGATGCAGTTACCTGGGCTTTCAGCAAATCCTTGGACTTCTGCTCCCTCTCATCAATTTTGATTTGTGTCATCCGGATCAGGGTGAATACCAGGTCTCGCATGTTTTCTTGCTCCTTCATAAGCTTGCTTTCTTCTGCAATTTGCTGTTCCACTAACTTGGTCTCACCTTCTGATAGAATTTTCTTTTGAAAAAAAACCAAAACTTGAAAAAATAACTTTGGAGAAAAATAATATACTTGACTGAAGGAACACAGTGATGCTAGGATATTAGATTACCTTTTCATTTTTTTGTGTGGATTTATTTTATGGAAAGATAAAACAAAGTCACCCTGCTGTCTTAGCTTTAATGTTTCAGTTTTTAAAAGAATGTGGAAACCAATGAGTTAACAAGATAGAAAGTTTTCCTATTTGTATAGTTTTCAAGAGACCTGTAAGAACAACTACAAAAGCACGTCTAAAAATACTTCAATAGTTATGCTGAAAAACAAACTATACAACTTTGGCCGAAGAGGGGGGTAGGGGTGGGGTGGGAGGGGTGGAGGGGAGGGTGGGGGTAAGGGGGAGGTGGGGGGGAGATGGGAAGGGATGGGAAGGGGAAACAAAGGAGGAGGCAACAATGCTTGACAAGAAATGTACTCATTACTTTGCCTATGTAATTGTAACCCCTCTGTACGGTATTTTCACAATAAAAAATACTTATAGTTACTTTAATAACCAAAAATTGGAATTTTAGATGAGATATTGGTAAAACAAAACTGTTTAGTTTTACTGAAATCAATAGTCCTACTTTAAAATATAATTGGCTTGTACAAGTTTTGCCATTTCAGATGCATCCTTTTTGTCTCAAATTTTAATGAGATTGGAGTAAACTTTAAGATGAGGAAGGACTATGTACACACAAAAATTATTTGAGGTAAGATGAAGAATTCAGAGATGTTGAGACTCCAGTTTTTCCCATGCAAAGTTTATTGCTCATTGTTTATAATTCAAGGTTTGCTGGGATTCATCTGGTTTCTGTTATAAGGGTCATACATTTGTGATGACAAAGGATTAAAAGTTTTGTCAAAGGCCAGGCATCAGTGGCTCACGATGTAATTCCAGCTATTTAGGAGGCTAAGTTCTGAGAATCATGGTTCAAAACTAATATGGGCAGGAAAATCTGTGAGACTCTTATTTCTAGTTAAACACCAAAAAAATCAGAAATGAGGAGCTGTGGGTCAAGTGGCAGAACACTAACCTTTAGTACAAAAGCTCAAAGATATCACCCAGGCCCTAAATTCAAGCTCCAGGACTGGCATACATATGTAAGTGCACACGTGTGCATGCACACACAGACACACAACACGTCTTGTCAAAGAGAAATAAACAAATACAAAATACTTTCAGGATTACAGAAGAAGGCCTAGCAGATGCAATTTTGCCAGAGAATGCTCACCTAGCATGCTCAAGACCCTGGTTTATATCCCCAGTGCCACCCCCACACCCAGATTAAGCTTAAATGAGAGCTTATATTAACCTGCTGGGTCAAATTCCTCTTAGCCATTTCAACTTCCTTCTGGAGATCTCTCCTTCTCTCAGGTAATAGAGCATCATCTTTAGGAATAGCATCCATCTGGAAATAAAAATATGGAATTAAATACTTGCATAAGAAATGTTCTGTAATACAGTCATTACATAATTCTTCAACACTGGAGGAAATCGTGTTTCTTAATCTTATAGGAAATGCTTATGATACTGAATATTCCTTATACAATATGGCAAATACTTGCAAGCTACCAAAATTTTATCATTTAAAACGAAATCTTTTTTTTTCTTCCGGTCATGGGGCCTAAACTCTGGGCCTGGGCATTGTCCCTGAGCCCTTCAGCTCAAGGCTAAGACTCTACCCCTTGAACCATAGTGCCACTTCCGGCTTTTTCTGCTTATGTGGTGCTGAGGAATTGAACCCAGGGTCTCATGCATGCAAGGCAAGCACTCTACCACTGAGCCACCTTCCTAGCCCCTTAAAACTAAATCTTTAAAAATTTTATTTCCCAGCACTACGGAGGTTCCTCAAAAGACTAAACATAGAACTCTCCCATGATCCAGCAATCCTACTCCTGGGCATTTATCCCAATGATCACAAGCAAGGCCACACTAAAGCTGCGAGCCCAACTATGTTCACTGCAGTTTTATTTACCATAGCTAAGATATAGAACCAACCCACATGCCCCCTCAATAGATGAATGGGTTAAGAAAATGTGGCATATATACACAATGATATTTTATGCTTCTATCACAAAGAATGACATAACCCCTTTTGTAGGGAAATGGAAAGACTTGGAAAAAATTCTATTAAGTGAAGTAAGCCAGACCCACCCAAAGAGACATAGGCTCCATTGTTTACCTCATTTGTAATAATTAGTGTATGTCTAGGATAGTCCTGGCAGAGAATCAGAATAGCTCAATAGCTATGTACATAGGACCATACAAAATGTTGCTAATTGAAATGAACTCCAAGACATGGAAGCAACATCTTTTTTTGGTTGTTGACCTTGTTGTTACTAATGTTCTGTACCTAGTTCTTTCTTTTTATTTTATTTTATTTTTCTTTTTTCCATTGGTTTATCCCTGGCAATCACTGTCTTTGGTATTGGTAACCTGAATCTTGTATATACACTTATCTAATTTGGGGAAGGAAGGGGAATAACTAAATGCTGAAACAAGGACAAAGGATGACCCATTGCAACAATGATACTCACAAGACACTATATTGAAAATGAACTTTACAACTTTGGGGTGAGGGGAAGAGTGGAGGAGGGAAGGGATACTGGGAGAAAAACAAAGGAGGGGGTAACAATGTTCGACAAGAATGTACTCATTACCTTAACTCACATAATGTAACCCCTCGGTATAGCATCTTTACAACAAAATTAAAAATATTTTGAATTTAATTTATTATTTTTAAGTAGTTGTATAAAGGGGTTCCAATTCAACACATCAGCTTGAGTACAATGCATCTTTATCCATACCATCTTTTCTTAATTCTTAGCTAACACTAAGCATCAATTAAGTGTGAAAAGATTAATCAACAAGATTCTGACAGCTTATATGGGTGATTTTTATCTAATCCTCACAGTATCTCACGAGGTATATGAAAATACTACCATGCCTCACAATTGTACAGATGAGGAGATTAAGGCACAATTCCATTAAATAGCTTGTCCCAGTGGCTCAAGTGTGAACCTTGCTTGAGTCTCAGAGCCAGTGAGTGTAAGCAGCATACAGGGCTCTACTTCATGATACAGGGCCGTGCAGATGTGAAAAGATGATGACTATTCAAGTAGTGGTTATTACACAAGTAGTGGTTATTACACTAATAAAGTCTAAGTTCCTTTATGAACTCCTATAGGAAAAAAAGAAGCTATTAGTAATAGTAGAAATGTTTGCTCCTTACATGTAATAGTTTGGTGAGAGGCTAGAAAGTTCTTAAAAGAAAAGCCTCTTAGCTTTTTTTTCTGATACTTAATTTTCACCATTTCTTGTCTATTGTATTTGTTTGCACTTTTGCCCTATATTGAAGTACTTTGGAGGACAGTAGTTTATGAGGAATCCCATTGCAGGTGGTGGGGCAAGGCTACAGGAAAGCCCACCTGGGGAAGACTAGGAAGAGGCAAGAAGCCACACTTAATTGATGAAATCCTATCTCAAAATTTTCTGTACAAAAGAGGGCTGGAGGTCTGGCTCAGTGAAAGTGCCTCTGCCTACTCAGTGCAAAGCCCTAAGTTCAAACCCCAGTAACACACACACACACACACACACACACACACACACACACACACACACACACACACACACACACACACACACACACACACACACACACACACACACACACACACCAGAGCCTTTTGCATTCTTCCCTGACCCCCTTCTTGTATGAGCTTATGCCTAAAAGTGTAACAGCCATATTGTATCCACGAAGAGGATTAAGAGGATTAAGGTTGATAAAAAAGGTGCTAAAGAATTCTGTATATCTTGTGATATAAAATTAGCTGGCATGCCTATGTCTGTGAGCAAAACAATCACATATTTAATGAAGCCACTGTAATTTTCTGTTACTTTTTGCCTGTTTTTTTTTTTTTTTTCAGCAGTAGGGTTTTAACTCGGAGTGTCTCATTGCTAGATAGGCACTAACCATATTACACTACACCTCCAGCCCTTTTTGTGCACTGATTGTTTTGGGGACAGGGTCTTGCTTCATGTCCAGGCATGCTCTCAGACCATGGTCCTCCTATGTTTTGCTTCCCAAAGTAGCTGCGATAGCAGGTGTGTGCCACTACACCTAGCTTGTGTTATTGAGATGGGAGACTTGTGACCTTTTCTGCCTTCTCTGGCTGGAGCCATGATTCTCCTGATCCCAACTTCCTCCATAATGAGGTTGCAGACAAATACTACTGCACCCAGCTAGGTTGAGAAGGGGCCCCTGTCATCCTCCTAACCTTAGCCTTTCATGTAGCTAGGTTTACAGGTATGAGCCACTGGCACTTGGCTTGTTACTTCTTGAAGTCAAATTGCAAACTTAATTGAAAGTGATCTTCCAAAATCAATCTGGAAAGTAAGTCATAGTTTAGCTGAAGTCTCCACCATTTACATGATCTGAGTTAATTAATCTTTGGCTCCAATTTTTAGTTTCAATATGTCAGCAAGCTTGGTAAACTTGCTTTGGTATTTACAGAATGGCATTTCACACTTTAGAAAATGTGTTTATTCCACTTTGGAAAGCAGTATGGAGGTTCCTCAAAAGACTCCACATAGAGCTTCCCTATGACCCAGCAATCTCACTTTGGGGCATTAACCCAAATGATCACAAACAAGACCATACTAAAGCTACTAGCACAACTATGTTTATTGCAGCATTATCTACCATAGCTAAGATACGGAACCAACCCAGATGCCCCTCAGTAGATGAATGAATCAAGAAAATGTTGTATATATACACAATGGAATTCTATGCCTCCATCAGAAAGAATGACATTGCCCTGTTTGTTAGGAAATGGAAAGACTTGGAAAAAATTATATTAAGTGAAGTAAGCCAGGCCCAAAGAAACATAGGTCCTATGGTTTCTCTTATTTGCAATAACTAGTATATATCTAGGACAAGCAGAAAAGGTCAAAAGGTATGTACATATAACCAGATAAGATGATGTAAGCGAAATGAACCCCAAGATAGGGACACAAGTGATTTTTCCTTTCTTGCTATTATTTCTAACGTATTTATAAGGTACCATGTGATTTTTTTGTTGCTTTATAAGTTCCTCCCCCACGGTACAACCCCTGTTTTCACTGTATTTGATGTCGGTATAATTTGGAGAGGGGAAGGTAAAAAACAAAATGTTTAAATAGGGATAAAGGTAGACCCATTGCAACAATGAGTTGTACAAGACACTGTTGAACAACGAACTTTACAATTTAGGTGGGGGTAGGGGAGAGTATAGTTGTGGAGATGGGAGGGAATGGATGGTAGGGGAAAAACAAAGGAGGAGGCAACAATGCTTGATAAGAAATGCAGTCATTACCTTGCTCATGTAACTATAACCCATCTGTACAGTATTTTCACAATAAAAAACATTAAAAAATGTGTTTATTGTAACCAAAGCATTGAAATATATAAGATAAAATATGAGGGCTGGGAAGGTGGCTCAGTGGTAGAGCGCTTGCCTTGCATGCATTAGGCCCTGGATTCGATTCCTCAGCACCATATAAGCAGAAAAAGCCCGAAGTGGCACTGTGGCTCAAGTGGTAAAGCGCTAGCCTTGAGCTGAAGAGCTGAGGGACAGTGCCCAGGCCCAGAGTTCAGGCCCCACAATCAGCAAAAAGAAAAAAAAATCATGTTCTGCTCCACATTTCTACTGCTAAGGCAACTCCAGGGATTACTACCATTAGTTTTGGAGTCTGGTTTTCCAGATACAGAATAATCATTTGTAACTCCGTAAGAAACCTAACTGCTCTGAACACCTCAATTATTTGATAGCCACAAACCTCAGTCTGAAGTTTACTGCTTTGATATTTTCTAAAATATTGCAGACATTTACTCATCTCTTAAATTTCTGGGAGAATCTCCTGCACAGTGCAAGGCAGTAGGAGAACTAAATAACTGTCTTGGGAAAAATGATTCTAAGGAATAGCTGACGCCTTGCATGCTTACCCTTTATCTCTTCCCTTTCTGGATTGCATACAAGTATGAAATGTCCAGTGGGAACAATTGGCGTGGCCCGCTCCTCTATTCAGGTACTGCCAGCTGTGGGCAGTGGCAGCTTATTATAAGTCCTAAGATCAAAGGGGAAGTTAAGTGTCTCACTGTAACTATACTAGGGCTGTTTTGTGCATCATTAAATAAATAAATAAATAAATAGTGTTTATTTGCTGTTTTGTGCATCATTAAATAAATAGTGTTTGTTGCAATCTGAACAACTTGCAAGTTCCAGTGCAAACTCCTCTTTAGTCAAGGGCCAGTTCTTATATATTTTGTGTCTAGCCACATTAAATCTATAGCAACAGTTGGAACAATCCCAATTAGTTTTATAGAGTCCCATGTTTTAACGTGAGCAGATAATCAACAATTATAGCATATTGGGAGAAAGTTTCTCATAAGAACCAAGAAGAAACACATCAGAACAAAACCAAGGTCAATATAAGCCAAGAAATGTAACTTTAAGAAAATAAAGTTCATGTAGGAAGAAGAAACTATTGCTAGAAGATATAAAATACAAATAAAACTATTAAAAAAAGAAACATTCAGAGAACAAAAAGATCTGATGGTAATATAAAATATGATGGCAGGATCAAAGGGTAGAAGGTTTGGATGGAAAAGTTGAGAAAAATCTTCCTAGTGGCAAGCCACCCAAAAAAGAATATGAAATAAAAGGTAAAAATGATTTTGAGAAGGCTTACATCTATCACTTTTCAATCTTTTGGTTAAGATTAAATGTAGATGATCTACCGTCTACATCATAGAACTCCAAGAAAAAGAGAACAGAGAAAATAGAGTGGAAAAAAGTTAGAGTTCAAGACAAAGTGTTAGAATTAAATGGCATGATTCAACGAACAAAGAACCTGTTGAGTGCCTAGCATAATGAATACAAATAGAAGACTTACACATGGGAATATCATTTTCAGGCTTAAAAATTCTGGAAGTAAAGGAAGGAGCCTACAAGCTTCTAGCATGGCAAAAGAAAGCTTTCAAATAAAGGATCAATAATCAGAATAACATCAAATTTTCTTAGTGATTCAAGAAGCTAGAAGACAATTTATCAATGCCTTCATTGGGAGGAAATATAATGCTGACTGTATTACTATTTGAAAAAAGTAACTTTTAAGGCAAAAAACCCCATTCTATAGTTAGAGATTAGAGTGAAAAGAATCAACTCATCTATTGAGACTGCAATAAGGTTAGGAAAGTATACAAGATTAAGAAGCAAAGATATGTATAGTTAGCAAAAAAGCAAAAACACATTTTGCCTTTTTAAGATAGAAAGTTTTTTTGTTTTTTTGTTGTTTTGTTTTGTTGGTCGTGGGGCTTGAACTTGGCTAAGATAGAAAGTTTTAAAAGAAAAAGACAAGTGCCACCTGACTGCAACTAAATCTTAACACTAGTAACACTTATAACCATTTTTTCACACTGCCAAAGGGTTGATATTTCTGTTACACTCCAGAAATAAATAATCCCTAAATATCATAGCCTCAAATCACAAATGTTATTTCTTTCAATGCCAATCAAGATGACTCTCCAAGACTACTGCAGATGTTCCCATCTTCTAGCCCCTCCATTCCATCATACATACCACAGGAAAGGAGGAAAGGGCTAGAGGGTCTCACACTGGTGGTAATTGGATGCTTCAGGCTGAAAGTGATGTCTCTCTGTCCATAATCCTTTGGTCCAGAATTAGTTATGTGGCCCTACTCAGCCCCTAAGGGAACAAGGAACTCTAAGCTCTCTGTGTTCCTGGAAGGAGAGAGCTGGGCCCAGGTGGGGATTGAATGTATCTACCATAGCTGGAAGTTCTGTTCAAATTTCTGAGGTCATCCTAAAACAGTGGGTAAGATTCTCTATATAAAGCTGCTGCTTTCACAGTTGCACCTCATTTTCATCAAAAGATGCACTAACCCAAGCTCCAGCACAGGGATTCAGCCTTGCTGAGGACCTTCTGTCTTTGCAGTAGTATAGTACTTGATCCTTCAGAGCAGAGAGTGCTGACTGAGAGAGAGAAGCCTCTGGGGCAAGAGGTCCAAACCTCTAACTGGGAACAGAAGCAGCAAAAAGTTAACAGCTATGGTAAGCATCCTCTGGCTGGAGTCCATCTGATACTCTGGGGAGCTTGACCTTGGATTCCAAATAGCTCCTGGCTACTTGGAGCTGCTGGCCAACTGGCAATTGATATTACATTGTTTCATTAGGTATGCCATGGTACCATGCTGGATATCTCTCTCCCTCTCCGTCTCTCTCTCCTTCTCTCTATCCCTCCTTCTCTCTCCCTCTCTCTTCTCTCTCTGTTTCTCTTATTTTCCACTTCTTATTAGCGTCAGTTAGTTGTACAAGGGTATTTCACTTTGATTATCCATATATTCACACAATGTAGTTGATCAGACTAACTCCCTTCTGTATGTCTCTCCCCTTCCTCCTTTCCCCAAAACAAACTTCATTGTTCTATTTTCTTGTATGTCCATTAGGTATTCTGACCATATTCACTCTCCTCACTCTCACTAGTACCTCCGAGCCTCCTCTAGCTTTTCCAACAATTGGCTGAGCCCATTAGTTCCCTAGCCAAGTTGATGTCTGTTCAAATTTTTTTTTCTAGTCCTTGGCTAAAAAAGGAACACAAAAAACATAAGACTATACACATGATATAGTAGTTTTCAAATGTACCAAACATTTGACAATTGTCTTTCAATCTTTACCCATTTAAATTTTGTGTTTGTGGCAAAAACAACTCCCTAAAAATGTTCCCCCCCCCAAAGATAGCAATGGGTTTAAAAATCAAATGTTAGGCCAGGCACCCGTGGTTCGCACCTATAATCCTAGCTACTCAGGAGGCTGAGATCTGAGAATCACGGTTCAAAGCCAGCCCAGGCAGGAAAGTCGAGAGACTTATCTCCAATTAACCACCAGAAAACTGGAAGTGGTGCTGTGGCTCAAGTGGTAGAGTGCTGGCTTTGAGCTGAAGAGTTGAGGAAGAGAGCCCAGGCTCAGAGTTCAAGCCCCACCACTGACAAAAAAAAAAAAAAAAAGAATCAAATGTTCGTTTCTAGCACCTACCTCCAGTATGAGCCTTTGATGCAGGGCTTGAGTTTGAGTGAGTGCATCTGAAGATACTTTCAAGAGTAGTTCCATTTTTTTCAAATTTCGAAAATCTCGTTCTTTCTCTCTTTGCTTTCGAGAAAGTTCATCATGGTAATTCTGCTTGTCGATGAGACTGTTCCGTAAATTGATATCCAAAAGTCCTCTGACCAGGTAAAGAAAAAAAAGGAAAGCAATTTGTCATCAACTGTTCTGCATGGTTTTCAAAACTTAACAAGACAGGATGCTTAGTATGTACCTATAGAATGATTTTCCTGGTAGAAGTATACACTGTAATGCCCAAAGCAAGTATCATTTAGTACCGCTTCTTACCAAACTTCCAAATATAGTAACAGACTGACAGACACAAAAGCCCCCAATTTCCCTGAAATTGTCCTTGAAAATAAGAAGTAAAGGATTGGAGATGCAGCTCAGTGGCAGGTATGTGCTCAGCATATTCAATCTGGAGTTCAGTCACTAGCACTGAAAAAAAAGGAGGAAGAAAAGCATTTCCAGAAAATCACATCATGAAATTGCTCTTATTAAGAAAAAGTTGGGATGGTCTCAGAAATACCATTCATTTATGATCATTCTCATGGCTCATTGTAGTTTTTAATGGAATGATTAATTTGTAACCATTCCAGTGATTTAGTTTTAGAGGAACATTTCAGAAACTTACAGCATATAGTAGATACTGTCTTTAGATTTTGAAACTGGAGAATTGAGGAAAATTACGAGTAAAGAAATGGAAAAAGTATTTTAATATGCTTTATTTAAAATTCTATAAAAATGTTTGTTGAATCAACATAAAACCTTCCAAACTTGGTTTTTGACAGTATTTGAGATTGAACTCAGTGCTTAGCACTTGCTAGGTAAGGCTATATCAGGTGAGTCTGATCCCTCAGCCCTGAGATAGTTTTAAATACGCAAAAGTACACTGAAGAAAAATTTAGATGATGGGACACATAAATACAACCTTTCAGATAGCGAAGATGCTTCATTCTCTCTGGTTAATTCGGCTTGCTTGATCAATTGGCTAAATTCTCGCTCTTTAAATTCAAGTAAGGCTCGTTTGCCTTCAACTTCCTTTATTACCTCCTCCTTCTCTTCCACTACAGAACTAGCTTTGTTTTCAATTTTCTTTAGGGAATCATTTAGCTCTTTGACTTCTTGTTCCAAGGCAACCTTTTTCTTTTCCATTTCTCTGTGAAGGGGACAAACACACACACGCACACACACACGTCATATTTTTAGCTCATGTTGTCTTCATATAATATCAGGCATAAGAGCTGGTAAGAGCTGGTAATAAATTCAATGTTCTCAGAAATTTAGAGTGTATCTTCCCTGAGTTCCCCTCTGGGTGAGGATTTGCCCAGCCTATTTCCACCTACATCCTCACTACTACTGTCTTCTGTGATTCTACCCTTACTCTGCTACCTCTGCTACCTTCCTGGAGCGGATCTGAATTTATCAACTGAGTGTGGCTGGCAGAGCCATTGCTATGTACTTATCTTTTCCCTTCTTTTAAGATCAGTCACGGGAACAATCATATTTCTCTACATTATGTATACATGGACGTGTATGTGTGTGTGTCCTCCCTTCCTTTTTCTCTTTTTCTTACTTTCTTTTTTCCTTTCTTTCTCTTTTTCTCACTTTCTCACCTCTCTCCTTTCCTCTGTTTCCCATTTTGCCCTCCCTCCCTCCCTCCCTCCCTTCCTCCCTTTATTCTTCTCTTAAAACCCATAGAATTTCTTCAATGACCCCCCCAGTTCCAAATCTGAATATCTGAGGGTGTTATACATAGTGAGAAGCTACTATCATTTGGGCTGCTTGCTGGCTAACATAATTCTAGACCTTGCAATTCTAATTAGTTTAGGTTGTTAAAGTCAATTGGAATACTCCATAAAAATGTGATTTATAAATTGGAAATAGAATATCGACTCATAATCAAGATGTAAGTGCTATACATAGTTATAATTTGCTATGCTATTTTCTTTTAAAGAACTTACTGTATATAACTTAGGGCTCAAAGCAAATATTTCTAAAATTATAATGTGTACACACATTACTTAAGGGAGGTGGGACTGTGTGAAATTCAACATAAAATATGAAATCATACATTTTTTTGCGTGATATCTTTTCTATTTCTTTCACAAGTTGCACAGGGATAGATTGACAGTGGATCACTTCATCCTAGCAAAGAAAAACAATCATGTTAAGTTAGGTAATCTTGGACCAGAATCAATGAAGTCAGGCAAAGTAAACAGGAAAAAGGACTTACAATATGTAGAATTCATACTAGCTGCCCAGTGTACATTAAATGACTTACTCCAATTATTATATCAGTCAATAATCACACAGATGCTGTAAGATAGTTACTACTGGAAGAAGGAAGTAGTTCAGTGTGCCAACTACAATTGTTGCTCCACAAAGATTCCCTTCAAGATGTCACTTCCCACACATGCTGCTGGGGCCTGGTTACTACCCATAGCTCAAGAGGAGAGGAAGCTACTCTTCTTCTCCATTGGATTGACATGGGCTTTGAAGAGCACCTTCCTAAGGGAGCAGGTCTGCATGGAGCAGGCGTGACCAATGACTGGTAATGTAACGATCTATCCCCACTGGCTCTGGAAGACAGCTTCTATAGAACAATTCAAGATCTAGGAATGTCTTTGGTGTCTAGTTGAGACTAGAGTTTTCTTAACATGTGTATCATATTTTGGTCCACCTTCTCCCCAATCTCACCTTTCCTGCCTTTAGTTCTGGGTAGGATTCTCCAAAGAGCTCTGCCTCAATTATTGGGTGTCTTAGGTTCTGACTCCAAGAAACTCTGCCTAAGGCACAGTCCCATAGTTAGTCAATGGCAAGGTTAAGGTCTAAGAAGTTTGTCTAGCAAGTTTGTCTAACATTACTTTCCACCATGCTCTGTGGATTCATGGAAGGCTCTGCTTAAGCCCCATGGCAAGGATTTTGGAAAAGTCCTTTCCTTCCTGAGGATTTTACTAGACTGGAGCCAGCACACAGGCTGAACTCAGTGCAGTATTATGATAGGGTAAGTTGTTTCTCTGTGGAATCTTGCTCAATGTTGAGACAGATCCAAGTTCTGTGAGTCTGAAACGTGTGATTTTGGAGTTTCTCTAAAGAAAAAGAGTTAAAAACACAGAACTATGTGTCGGATTACTATGGATTATTGTGTATGGAAGAGAGTCATGGAAATGAGGGACTTGAAGCGTAAGCTTCACTGGGATTCCTGGTGAACCCATCCTGGTTCCCATGTTCCAAATAGCAGCTGGGCACATGTTGACCAACTGCTCCAAGATTTAAGAAGAAAAATACCAGAATATATCATAATTATCCTTTAAGCCAATGAGACCCAGATGTCATATCATAAAACAATTTTGCCTTATTTGTTTTGAGAGTTATATATTTTTCAATATAAAATGAATTTTAATTCATTATCTCCTAGAGCATAAATATAGTCTCCTTATCCCTTTTATGGTAAAAGGAAGTACAGTGAAAGAATCAAACAGAGAAGGACAAAACAATACAAATATTCACAAGCAGTTAGGGTATTTGGATGCATTTCAAGGAAACACTTGTGTTTCTGAAACTCACTTCTAATACTGAAACATACTTTGGAGAAGGAGGGTGTGAAGAGGCCTATTCCCCAGGATCAGGGCTTCGAATTACAACAATACCATCAAACACACTGAAGTTTTTTGTGAATTCCCAGAATTTAGGTGACTTCAATAGAATCCATCCCAATTCATAGCATTTCTGTTGGTGTGGCAATATACCTATCCCTGTCTATCTATTTTTATTTCCATTCATGCATAATGTTAAATATTTGTAAACAGTTTGATAACATACCTTTAAAACAAGCTGATAGTCTAACAATTCTTTGAGCTCTTTCTGCTCCTTTACTAATTGCTTTTGCTTAGATAGCAAATCCTCCCGTAAGTTCTTAATTTCTAATTTCTTCTGCATTACTTCCTTACGCAATTCTTCAGTAGCTTCTCTCAGAATTCTCATCTTCTTTTCCATTTCCTTGAAAAGTCATAAAAATAGCCAGGTGTTATAAGATGAAAAAATACATTTATCTACTGAAAAACTGAACCAAACATCATTCACTTGCCATTTTGATTATATTTATTTTGAGGCTCATGAATGATTTTTTCACAAAGTTAGATATAATTTATTTCTGATATGTTCATAAGAGAATATTGAACTAAAAATTTTTTACATTAGATTTTAAGCCATTTTAAAACTAGTTCTTCAATGAGTCACTCGTGGCTCACGCCTGTAATCCTAGCTACTAAGGAGGCTGAGATCTGAGGATCATGGTTCAAAGACAGCCTGGGCAGGAATTTCTGTGAGACTCTTATCTCCAATTAACCACCAGAAAACGAGATCTGGCACTGGGGCGGGGGCTCAAGTGGTAGAGTGCTGGCCCTGAGCTGAAGAGTTCAGGGACAGCTCCCAGGCCCACAGTTCAATACCCATGACTGACAAATAAACAAACAAAGGAAAAAAAAAACCAAACTAGTGCTTCATATTTTAAGTTATTTTCAAGTTATACCAAAAATGTTAATAAAAATATTCTTTTTTTTTTTTATAACTTTGTGACTTGAAAAAATCAGTTGCAAATAATCTTTGAATATCTGGCTTTTGGTTAACCTGAATTACTCATGGCACTAACAATAAGGAGATTCATATCTGGGATGACCAACTTTCCATCCTTTCATGCTTCAATTTTTCACACCAATATTATTTTTTGGCTTCTACAATTGTCTCTAAATACCCTCTAGCTCAGACTTACAGGAGATCATGTTTTCATAATGGATAATATTGACTTATGGGAGAAAAATCTTATATTCAGAAAGGTTACATGATACAAAGTAGATGGATCCAGTGAACCTGCTCTGGGCTTTTTGCCCAGCTCTCTCCTTCCACTGTTGCTAGAAAAGAGTAAAATTAATTAACTACAGTTACGCCTGAATAGGAAATGTCCAACACTTGGATGCCAGCTGATAGTGCTGTTTGGAGAGGTTCTGAAAACTTAAGACCTAGCTATAGGAAGGAGCTTATTAAGAGCATGACTTTTAAGGTTACACTAGCTCCTAATCCCACCTTCACTCCTGCTTCCTGTCCTCCATGAGAGGAACAGCCTCCTCCTCTACATGTTCCTGCTGCCACGATGTTTTGCCTCATCTTCATCTCAGAATCAATGGAGCCAAGTGAACATAGACTTAACCCTTGGAAACCATGATTCAAAAGATGTATCTTTCCTTGTAAAAGTTGTTCCTTCTGGTATTTTGGTCACATTTCTGCAAAAGTTACTAGCATACCTACAATCTGGAATGAAGTTCAAAACACTTTTTTCTATCCTGTAAAGAGTTATAACTGGAGGTTAGAAGTACTTCTATAGAATCAATAGTATTTTACTAAATGTTAAACAAGTTTTGAAAGCTGGCCTTAAGTTAAACCATAAGCAATGTAATTTTGAAACTTAACCATTCAGAAAGGAGCAACAATACAAAGTATAAGGCTCTATTCCCTAGAATAGAACACAAAAAGTAACTGCAACTTTCTCTTGTTCCCCAAGGTATGCACACCCCTCTACAATGTCTTTGCTATTCTTCCCATTAAAGGGAAGGCTAATCTTCCCTAGACATAGTCATGTGCATTGTTTTGACTAATGAATGCTATAAAAGTGATTTAAATAGAGGCTTGAAAAAGTTCCTGCAGGTCAAAAATTTCCCTTTTTTGAAGCTAGAAGCCCTTCCAATCTTACTGATGTGTGACCTCTGACCGGCCTGACTGACACAGCTGACATGCAAGTGAAGCCAATCTGGACCACACAGCTCCAACTCAACCAGCTCAGCCCAGAAGCATTGAGAACCATGGAAGAAATGATTGTTTTAAGCCATTAAGTTTTGAGATGCTTTACTTTTTAGAGATAGAAAATTGGTACCTCTTTTTTTTATAAAAAGTTCTTGTAACAATTTGGGATGTTCTCAAGAGCTATATGACTAATAGCTATAATGAAAGTAATATTTTAAGTGTCAACCACAGAAACTTATTTTCTTCTGGAAAGAAGATATGTCTAGCAGAGCATAGCAGATATTAGATGCCAACTAACCCAAGCCTGTAATAGACATCACTTACATTTTATTCAGAAGTTCTGTAGATTTTCCTTTTAGTATTACCAATAGTTATGATTTTTTTGGTCTTTTGTCTGTCATAATGAAGATAATTATTTTTAAAGATACATTTGAACCCAGCTGTATTTAATAAACCCTATGTAATCTAATACTTACTCCTGGCTTAGGTATCCTCTCAAATTCCTTTTGTATGAGGCTCTTTTCTTCCTTTAAGCTGCCAACAACAAAAAATCAAGTTGACAAAATGCAAGAGAATGCTTACTTTCTAAGTTTTTAAAATAAGTTTTTTTATTGTGAAAATACTGTACAGAGGAGTTATAATTACATAAGCAAGGTAATGAGTATATTTCTTATCAAGCATTGTTGCCTTCTCCTTTGATTTTCCCCTACCATCCCTTCCCTCCCATCTCCACAACTACACTCCTGCCCCCTACTCCCCCTAAATTGTAAAGTTCGTTTTTTGACATAGCATCTTGTACATCTCATTGTTGCAGTGGGTTAACCTGTATCCCTATTGAAACAATTTGTTTTTTCCCTTCCCCTCCACAAATTATACCAACATCAAATACAGTGAAAATGGGTTATACTGTGGGGGAGGGACATACAAAGCAACAAAAAAATCACGTGGTACCTTAAAATACATTAGAAACAATAGCAAGAAAGAAATAACCACTTGTGTCCATATCTTGGGGTTCATTTCGCTTAACATCATCTTATCTGACCTTTTCTGCTTTTCTCAGACATATACTAGTTATTGCAAATAAGGGAAATCATGGGACCTATGTTTCTTTGGGCCTGGCTTACTTCACTTAATATAATTTTTTCCAAGCCTTTCCATCTCCTAACAAACAGGGCGATGTCATTCTTTCTGATGGAGGCATAGAATTCCATTGTGTATATATACCACATTTTCTTGATCCATTCATCTACTGAGGGGCATCTGGGTTGGTTCCATATCTTAGCTATAGTAAATAATGCTGCAATAAACATAGTTGTGCTGGTAGCTTTAGTATGGTCTTGTTTGTGATCCTTTGGGTAAAGCCCCAAAGTGGGATTGCTGGGTCATAGGGGAGCTCTATGTGGAGTCTTTTGAGGAACACTATTTTATCTTTAATGTGTCTGGTGCCCTAGACCATTCTTTATGACTACTTTTGACTCCCACAAGCCCCACTCCTGTGCTTCCTCTCCTTTAGCATTCCTACAACACTGTAGGTGCACAAACCAAGTCCAGCAGTTATCTTAGCATATTGTTATTGAGTGGGAGCATGGACTTCCCTCCAGACCCCGGCTCCTTCCAGGCAGGCACTGGGCTTGCCTAGATACTACCACAGCCTTCCAAAGGATCCAGGTTGCCCGATAAAGTCAATCCTCAACCACCATTATGGTGCCACATAAACAAGATCCCATCACATGAAATTCCCATCTAACCTAGTTCAAAATTTTAACTCCTTTCTCAAGACTACAAGACTCTGCACAAATTGACTCTCAAGTCTCACTGACTGCCCCATTTGGTTCTGGCCAGATCAGCCTTCTTGCCAAACCTGCTCCTACCTCAGGGCTTTTGCTTTCCTTGTGTGGTGCCTCTAATCGGTTTGGTGTTTCCATAGAACTTTGCATAGCCCACCTGGATCTGCCTCTAGCACCTTCTTGGAGGTAACAGACCATCCAGTCTATGACAGCACCCATTTTCACTACTCATTTCTTGTCCTGATTTATTCTTTGTTAGTTTTTTGAGACTGGGTCTTCCTATGTAGTCTACGCTGGTCTCCAACTTCTGGTTCTTCTGCCTCAGCCTCCCAAGTGCTGGGATTACAGGTATATCCTACCATGTTTTCCCTGATTTACTTTATGATATTAATCACTATGACATTATATTATGTATTTGCATTGGTTCCAGAAAACTTTGCCTCATAACAGCATAGACATTGTTCTGTTTACCATTATTTCACCATTGCCTTTAATAGTGTTTGCTCATAGTAAGCACTTTATTGGAATAAATAGAACAATGGAAGCTAGTCTTAGTCCTTCATTTATTATTTGAAGTAAGCATTGTTTATATGCAAATGAGGTAAGGATATACATATGGAAATATATCTTTCCTTACAATGACCTAATGCATCACATTCCTCTACAGACAGATTCCTAAAAATCATGGAAAGTTGTTTGAAGTTGTGAAGAAGGGGCAAGCCAAGAAGGAGCTCACTTTTACTTTGACGTGGTGATCGATATGATTACAGAAGAACATCTTAGTTGAAAGAAGCATAACAGAGACTCAGGTGTGGCTGGGAAGTGGGTATCCAAGGACTCAAGTGTTTCAAGTAGAGGACAAATTTTGACCAGCATCGAGGTTAAACAAATACTGGATGTATTTAAGGATAATTCACTCAAATTTTGCTTTCCTCCCAAACTATTAAAAACTCTGACATGAACTCACAAGAAGACCAGGGAAGCACACCCTGTCTGTACTTGTATCTTGACTTCTTGGTTAAATTCATAAGAATCTGCCTTTGCCCATCCCCCGGCCCTGGTACATGAATTCCCAGGTATTTATTGTACCATTCTGTCAATCTGGATATACAGGAGGTCCATATTTTACGCTTTCCCTTGCTTTTGGATTGAGGCTGTTCGATGAATTCTTGCCAGTGGGAGCAAATGGCAGTGAATATCACCAGACTTTCTGGCCATGTGGTCTATTTGGAAAGTATATAAGATGTAGGCTATGTGACTTTCAATGGACAGTTGGAGTGAGCCAGAAACAAAATTTTGTTAAGTTATTCACAGATATTTTTGGATGTATTTGTTCTTGTTGTGTAGGTTAGCCGAAGTCTAACTTCTGTTCTCCATTCTGTTTCCCTATATTCAATTATGTGATGACTTTGCAATTAGGATCTCTAGTTCAGAATTTCCTTGGTGTTCCAATGGTTTATTTTTAGCTTCCTCTGAGACAACTCTAGTTGTGTATCCCAAAGACCTCTCACATTAAACTTTTTATCTTCCTCTCTGAAATGTACTTACTTCTTTTCTTCTCTCAGTCAAAGACACTTCCAATTTACTTAACTTTCTAATCTACAAACCTCAGAGTCATTCTTTCAATCCCCTTGTGTTTCAGTGGTGGGATGGAAAAGGAACCATTTTAAGTTTTTATTCTTAACAGCTCCCCTCCCTACCAGGAGAGACTAAGCAGAACTTAAGCCATCAGAATATAATTGATCTTAGAGAAGTAAACTCCAAGTCCAGTTGGCTCTGAAGCCACTCTAGCCACCCTATCCCTTCTAAGATAACGGTTTGAGAGGGTGGGGAAAAGCATGTAAGAGCTTCACAGTTCAGAGGCATAGGTTTACTGATACAACAATGCACAGTTATGTATGCTTATAAATATTGATGTATGCTCATGTATAAGTAAAAGAAAAGACAGTAAGTTGGGGCTGGGAAGGTGGCTCAGTGGTAGAGTGCTTGCTTTGCATACGTGAGGCCCTGGGATCAATTCCTCAGCACCACATAAGCAGAAAAAGCCAGGAGTGGCACTGTGGCTCAAGTAGTGGAGCACTAGCCTTGAGCTGAAGAGCTGAGGGACAGCGCCCAGAGTTCAGGCCCCACGACCGACAAAAAAAAAAAAAAAAAAAAAAGACATGAGTATGTGAGCTATTATAAGGCTATCTGAAAGTGGTATTGGATTAGATATAAATCTTTATTCCAAACAATAAAATAAGTAAAAAGGAAACAAAAGTGATAGAGGAAATTGGATTATATAAAATGCTTAGTTAACACCATAGAAAGCAGAGAGTATGGATGACAAAAACATGAACAAGGAATGAGGACAACAAATAGAACAGAGTGACAAATAAGGCAATTGTCAATCCAACTTTATCAACAGTCACGTTAAATGAGAATTTAAAAAACAGGTTGTCAGAAGGGATTAAAAAAATAAGACTCAACTATAGGTTATCTATAAGAAACTCACCTTAAATATAAGAATTCATAGAAATTAAAAGTAAATCTACAGTAAAGATATACCAGGCTGACACCGATCAAAAGAAATCAGGAGTTATACTACAGGTTAAGCATCCCTAATGCGAAAACCTTGAAACAGGAATGTTCTAACATATGAATTCTTTTGAGAGTTGACTTGATCTTCAAAGTTTCTAATTTTGGGTTAGGGGTATTCAACTGGCCCATGCAAATATCCTGACTCTGAAAAACGCTGAAATATAGAACACTTCTGGTCCCAAATATTTAGGGTAAGTGATACTCCTCAATAATCACAGAAAGAGCAAAGTTCAGAGCAAAGAAAGTAATTGGGGGATTATGGGAGAGTAAATTATTCAAGGGGACAAAATAATCCTTAACAGGTGTGCACTAATAACAGAAAGTAAAGTACATTGGCAAATCTGCAAGGAGAAATAGATGTATCACCAATCACAGATGGGGACTTCGATGTTCCTCCACCGGTCAGTAGGAAATAACTGACATTTATAGGAAGGAAACCCAGACTTTCCTCCCCTGAAACCTAGTATCATTGCAAGATGAAATTAACAAAAGAAATTAATATTTATAGGAAGCAAAGACAGACTTTTTTTCTCAGAAATCCAATCAGTACTGTAAGATAATATTAACAAAAGAAGCTGAAAACATTAAGAAATATAGTAAATAGGAAGATGTGGTTTCATTCAATTGTTAATGAGAATATTTATATTTTCATTATAATGGTTCGGATGAGATGATGTAATGCTGAAATGAAATTTTAGAAATTGCTTGAAAAAGACTTAGACTGAATGTTCTAAATAAGTAATGATGGGTTGGACACAGTTACTCGTTCATCATCATCATCTTCCACTAATGGTATCTTTGACTCCATTTTACCCACTAGATTTCCTGAAGAAATTGAGAAATATTTTCCTTCTTTTTCTTGTTTTTCTGCATTTCATGATTATTAAGAATCAACAAGTCTTAAGATTTTCCAGATGTGATTAATACAAAATTTAAATATAAAACATTTATCTGTGAAATAAAAGTTGGGATGTAGAGAGTATTGTGGTGACTGGATATATATCAAATCAAGCAGATGTAATGAATCACTGACTAAGGAACATGGAGCAGACCAGGTTTTATTTATTTTTTACTTGTAACACATAGATCGAGGTTATTGTGACATTGAACTTATTATAGTTGTCCATGGCATAGGATGAATCTCAGTTTTTCAGAGGTTTCAATTCTTAACACCTTTGCTTTCACAGCTTGCAAAATTGGAGCTATTTTAATTCCTATGTATTTACCCTACGCTTTAGGTAAACTGCCACCAGGGGGTAGTAGTGTACTGTCATATTTTGGTTTTAAAGAACCGGAGACTGAGTTTAAAAATGGTAATACTGAAGTTATTCCATGAGATATGAACTTAGTTTTGTCTTTAAGCATAAAATTTTATTTTCTCTAAATAAACACAAAATGGCTCATTATCTAGGGAATTTGAGACTAATTACATTTCTATTATGCAATTCTTTTAACATAGACTTTTTCATTTAAGATGCGTGTTTCTTTTTCATTTATAGAAACAGAACCCTACCTCTATCACTCTATGATTATTGTAATTTTCCCTGTATATTTTAATATAATTATACTAAATGTGTATGTATGTTTACCTTGCAGTTAATGTTTTCCAAGTCACTTATAAACTTCATAATTAGTGATTTAATAGTTATCTTCAAGATTTGTTCTGAGAAGATATACTGAAGCATTTATTATATACTAAGTGTCTTATACTTTACATACATGATATCTAAACTTCACACCTTGCTAAGTAGGTATTATCGTCCTTGCGTAAATGAAGAAACTGAGGAGTTAAGCTTCTCTCCAAGGTCTTTCAGTCAAGGATAAACTCAAACTGACCACAGAGATTTCAGTATGTAGCTACCTCTAGTCTGCATTATTGTTTAAACATTTCCCTGCTTATTGAAGAATGTAGATTACTTTGAATTTTTTAATTGATATTTTTATTGTGATTAAATGATTACATAAATTTCACAAATTTCATAGTCTTGTGAGATAATGATAAAATCACAAACACATTCTTTCATGGGGCAAACTGTCTTTATCATGGTCTATAAAGTTTGTGAATTTTATGAGCTTTGACAATTTACTTTGAATTTTTAACTCTCATAAATAATGTTGTAATGGACATCTTAGTATTGTATCTCTTTTTCTCCTTTTGCATTTTCATTTTTGCATGGAATTAGCAGACCAAAGTTTTTATTTGTTCCTTTTGGTATATATTCACTTATACTTTCTTTTTTTGGGGGGGGGGTCCAGTCGTGGGGCCTGAATTCTGGGCCTGGGTGCTGTTCCTCAGCTCTTCAGCTCAAGGCTAGTGCTCTACCACTTGAGCCACAGCGCCACTTCCGGCTTCTTTTTTTTATGCTTATGTGGTGCTGAGGAATCGAACCCAGGGCCTTATGCATGCAAGGTAAGCTCTCTACCACTGAGCCACCTTCCCAGCCCTCACTTATACTTTCTTAAACTCATAATCTGAAATTTCCCCCATATTTAAAAAATTAGGATCAACTAGTTATACAGGGAGTTTTGACATGTCCATATAGCCCAGAGTGCCTTGATCAGGGTTAACTCTTTTGTCATCTACCCTCATTCCATCTCTGCTTCCTAAACCAATCTCAGCAAGCTTCACTGCTTTCACACATAAGCTTGAAGTATTTTGACCACATTCACCTTCCTTTACCCTCTTCCCTCTCACTAACAATCCCAAGGCCTGTTTTACATTCCTGTCATTCATTTTGGGATATATGTTAATTGATCAAAGTGGTTTCATTGTGGTATTTCACACTTGCGTATGTAATATTTTAATCTGATTTAATTGTAGCCTACTTTTGCTTTCCTATCCCCACACTTATCATTACTCAATGGCTTTCATTTTGCTATCTTCTTCTACAGATACAAAATATTTTGGTATTGTTCACCTATAACTTGCAATCCTACATTGTTTTTAGCTTTTCTGAATAAGGAGTGCTTCAACATTAAAACTCATTAAAGCCAGGTACTGGTGGCTCACGCCTGTAACCCTAGCTGTTCAGGAGGCTGAGATCTAAGGACTGACGTTTGAAGCCAGCCTGGGCAAGAAAGTTTGTGAGACTTTTATCTCCAATAAACTACCAAAAATCCAGAAATGAGCTGTGGCTCAAGTGGTAGAGCCCTGGCCTTGAGCAAAAAGAAGCTCAGAAACAATGCCCAAACCCTGAGTTGAAATCCTAGGACTGCAACACACACACACACACGCACGCACGCACGCACGCACGCACGCACGCACGCACGCACGCACGCACGCACACACACACACACACACCCCAAACCAAAACTCATCAGGATTTAACTCCTCTCTGCAGCAAAACAGTCTTAACTGGAATAACATCATGAAGGGTTGTGGTTTTAGGGATTTGGAAGTGCAGAGATAATGCAGGAAGCTTGATATAAGAGGTATCATTCACTATAAGGAGTGAATCAGCATGAATGGATGGAAGTTTCTAGCAAGTAGCAGCTTTCCAGCGCTGGACTCAGTCTCTGAGGGAATCTCAGTGCATCTTGAGCCCATGTGATTCTAAGCATGTGGCAGTCAGGACTGAGAATCACTTTGGAGATCAACAGTTCTCAAAGCCAAATTCAAGTAAGAAATCACACAAAAAAACTTATAAATTATTCAAGATGGTTTATGTCTACAATCCTAGCTACACAGGAGGCTGAGATCTATGAATCAAAGTTCAGAGCTGGTCCAGACAGACAAGTCCTTAAAACATTTATCTCCACTTAACTACCAAAAAGCTGGAAGTAGAGGTGTGGCTCAATTGGTAGAAGGCCAGCCCAGCAAGAGTATAGGCCTTGAGTTTAAGCCCCAGTACTGGCACATACATATGCATATTTACAGACACACAATTCAAATATCAGGGGAGAATCTCAGATGCTGCTTTTCCTGTTATTTGAGGATTATAGTCTGATAAACTTACTTTTTTGTTCTATTAAGATACTGATTGCCATAAAGAGAGCTAGGTAGATTGCCATAAAGGGAGCTAGGTAGATTTAAACAATAATGTTCGAAGGTAAAATCTGCTAAGCTATAAGTTTTTCCTTACAGCTGGCCCTCAGCAACTGCCTGCATGTCCCTCTGCCATGTTCTCATTATCTGCAATTCTAGATGTGTTACTAAAAGCATCCCTCCAACCCTTTCTTATCAGATATGTTTGTTCTTGGTTCCTAGTTTGCTGTTGTTATTAATGGCCCAAGAATGAAAAAAAAAAAAACCCACAAAACTGATGTGAGCAACAAGGGCTACAAGAAACAGCCAGAGGACAGTAAATAGTCACAAGGTCAGGGTCATGCTGGGACAGCCCTGTATGTGTGCACCCAACCATCTCCTCTCTCCTGGTCCACCTGGTGACACAATGACCGCAATGACCGGCCATGGCCTTTTCCCCAGCTCACCAAGACAGGTTGGATATGTTGGATTTGGCATACTTGCTGTCTGAATGTTAAGGATTATTAGAAAGTAAGGAAGTTCCAAAAGATATCCAAGTCAAAACAAGGGAAAGGTTGGAGAAAATATTGAAAAGTCTTTTTAGAGAAAGGGTTTGGAATAAATTACTTCCACTTTGTTTCAAAAGTAAGTTCTCAACAATATTTACTTACCTGCTTCCTACCTCTATTATATTTACTAAGCTTATTCAAGTAGGTTATATTTTTTTCGGAAGTGCATATTTATCAAGAGGCCTAAAACTATCTAATACAGATTTAATAATTGACCGATTACATACATAGACTGACGATTGGCATTTACTAAAGAGCTTATCCTATGTTAAAACAGGAGAAAAATCATTTAACATACAGAATAAAACCCTTTTTTCTAGAGTATTTGAACAAAATGTTGTTGCTGACTGTTGTCAATGATTCAGAAGTTCCTAAAGAAGGGAGAGTGGATGGGTGCCAGTTATTTGGTCTTCCATTATTTAGATAATGAATAAAATGAGAGTTTATTGTGCTGATATGACAGATACCATCTGTATATTTGGATGAATAGTTTTCTTTCACTGACTTAGTTTCTTTATTTTTATCTAGAGATGGAATACCCACTTTTTTCTTGGGAGGTTGTTCACATGAATTTACTTCTGTAGCACATAATTCTGATTATGTGAAGCCAATAAAATATGTAATTTAAAATTATTTCCTAGTATTTCTAATTGTTATCACCATTATTATCTTTTAATGAAAATAATTTTAGGGAATACAAGGGAGCTTGTTTAAGGTAAAGTGTCTTATGTTACAAATTCAAAAAGAATTCACACCAAATATTTCTGTACATGTGCATTTGGAGTGTGCCGTTCACTGGGAGTCACCATATTCCTTCCCCTCCCCCAGCTTAAGTAGCTTAGTGAATAATTCGCCTGTCTATACCTAAAAGGCAAAAGCTCTGTTTTCCTATTTTTTTTCTTGGCAGGAATAGCTGGAAATTTTAAACAATCTCAATATCAACTGACTTTATGTTCCTCTTACCCTTTCATGAAATGTCAAGCATTCCTATTTTCAATAATAATGAACAACCACCAATTGTTTTAATTTCATTATTTTCTCAGCTGAAAGAGTGCTTACAGAGCACAGAAATAGCTAAGCTTTCTTTTTATAGATCTCACTGGTGAGCCTGACACAAGCTTAGATCGAAAAGACCAAAAACACTCTAACTTCCCCTCTGCTACCCCCATGAATAGAATTCTCTTAATTAAACTGGCCTTCTTTATCTGCCTTTTGGTTGAAAAAGTAGACTGCAAAGAGATAACTCCAACCCAAGGCATGCAGGAGTCCTGGAAACCTCATGTCATTTGCTTGTCTCTGGACAAGACTGAACTAAAGCTGTAAGAAATCTACCTACTGTTAAAAATAGCTACACAAAGTTCTACCGCCTTAAATGGTAACAGTGCTTGGGCATAGCTCAGGGCACAGCATAGCATGAAACTCGAATTGCAATCATTTACCAATTCAATCTAAATAGTATGACTTGCTGAAACACCTCCTCTACCAACTTCCACTGTGGGAGGGATGTTAAAGGTTTGGGAAATAACATTTATCCTTCTGGAAATAAGATTTCTGCTTTTAGTTAATTGGATGATATCTTCTAGATTTTGGTAAGAAAATGTGTTTCACCAAAGAGGGTAAGCTTCCTCTTTAGTCCTAGGGGAGAGATTCATCTGAGGAGACCGAGTTTGCCTATGAGGTCCCTGTTGTTGCTGTGTTAGAACAGAGCGAGTCAGGTGTGATCTCAGATGGACAGGCTTGTTTGGAAAATGCATGCACTCACCATGTCCATGCAGATACGGGAAGCAGAAGAGGACAGGAGGCTAAAGAGAAAAGCACAGATCTCACCAGTGAGATCATAAAAAGAAAGCTTAGTTATTTCTGTGCTGCATTCCAAGATGAGGCTGGGAGAAAGAAAGAGAAGGCCAAGTCCTTGTTTCATGCAGTGTATTTTTCAGCTGCAGTTCCCAAAGCCAGTGGCTTTTCCCACACGCAGAAAACCCAGCAGGGATTTCGGCCACCTGACTTATTTTCCCAGAAGTTGGGTGACCTCTTTGTGTAGGAATTGTTTGTTCCAGGGAGTCGAGAGAAGAACAAAGCTTGCAATTCTTGGAAGATGCCACCTCATACTCCTTGAACCTAACATTACTTCCTAATTTCTCATATATATATGGGGAAAGAGCTTTGTTGGCATGTGTCTTTGGCCTGCTTGAGAGAGGTGAGTACTTACCTATTTAATCTGTACTGATTATGGTACTCTCTCTCCTTCACTGCATTGAATTCATTCTGATACTTGAGCAGCTGTTCTCTCATTTTGGAGACCTCGGTGGAGAAGGCTTCTGGGAAAGCGTCGGCTTGCTGCAGGTGGAACTGCTGATCCTGGATCTGCTTAGTGTACCGCTTGGCATCCTGTAGCAGCTGAACCTCAGACTCCTGCGTGCTGGGTGACATGAAAAGATGTTTGCATGGTGAAGACTGCACATGCTCAAGAACTTCTGTGGTTTCTGTGGGGGTTTTGGGGGTGGGGATCATGTCTACAGTTGCTCTCCATTCCCAGGTCCAGTTAACTGCACTGACACTTTTGGGCCAAGTACTTTCTGTGGTGTTGAGGTACATGAGGTTTAGCTCCTGGCTCTGAGTCATTGAGTGGAGAGATCTGCTACAATAGGTAGCCAAATGCTTGATGAGAACCAACACCACTAGGCTCCACCCTGAGACAGTGGGAGACAATGGACAAAAGTATCCAGTTCAATAGGATATAAGTTATTCCTTTTTGCCTTTGAAGACTGACCAGGTCTTGCCAGAGAGTAGGGAAGGGAGAAGAGGAGAGGGTCATTCAGACAGCCTCCTTTTCCTTTCTTTTCATTTATTTTCCTCCCCTCCCTTCTCCTTTCCTTTTTCTTCCTATCTTTTCCAGAAAGGATTTTGGGTTTGAGACAAGGTCTTTCTATGTAGTCCAGGCTGGCCTCAAATTCTTGATCCTTTCTGGCTCAGCCTCTTAATGCTGGGATTACAGGCATGTGCCACAGTGTTTTTTCTTGAAGTCTGGAATATTTCTGACATGATTGAGGGAAGACCTTTCTCCCTTAGTGAGCTAAGACAAGGCAGAAACTTTTTAAATGACCCTTTACTAGGAACCTAGAAAGAAAAATTTCCTTATAAAATTATGAACATAAATTAATTTATAGATTAAAATATCCTAACTTTGATGTGTGGCTAGAACTGGGCTTTCACATCATAGAAGAGTAGAATCATACAATCCCATTATATCCTAATGCTTTGTCTCTAGGGCGGGGGACTAAGCATCTAGCAGAGGTAGATTTGGATGAACACAGAAAGTATACAGAATCGATTCCTCTGAATTAAATCTAAAACTTGCTTGTGCTGTGCGTTAGCATCAACTCTGGCCTTACTGGTGGATGTGACTCATCCTTCTCAGACGCCCTTACATTAGCTACTACTCCTGTTCCAAGGCAAACCCTTGCTGTTTCCTGCTTTCAAGCCAGGGCTCTCTGTTCATGTGCACTTCTTGTCAAGTTTCCCCACCAGAGAATTCTTAGGGCTTTTGTTCATTTGCAGAGATGCTCCGTAATCTGATTATGCCTAAAGCAGCTGAAGCTAGCACATGTGCTTATTTTCCTAGGGAAATGGGCTGGGCCATCATTTTCCCATAGAGTGAAGGATTCCATAGTGGTTCTGGTTCGAGTCAGAATATGAATGGCAATTTATCCGCATGTCATTATTAACAATATAGTGTCAGTAGAAGAGAATTTAACAGCTGTTACAATGTGATCTCTATGGAAAACTCAATCAGAGTCAGTTCAGCAGCTCCTATCTCTATCTGCCTGGATAAGCCCCAGCAGCCCTAGAGTCTACTTGTTACTGCCTGCCTTCCAGGCAGTCGGTATAGGACAATGGTGGGTGTCTGTACTAGTTAGAGAGGGAACTAAAGCATCAAGAGGAGGTAAAATGTGAGTGGCAGAGGGGAAGTAACTGTTTTCAAGATAACTGGGAAGTGGCGAGAAATAACTCCAAAGTCTTGGTCCCTGTTGCTATTTGTCTCTGAGCTATTGGGAACTGTGGTCAGTGGAGGAGGAAGTCAAGTCATCTCACCCTGTGAAGCTCCACTGGGCTTTACAGAAGAGCTATTCTCAGGCTAAGAGATACTGACATGTTTGTTATATTAGCAAAGTCTCAGAGGGGTACCCTGAAATCCACACGGGGTTTCCTCCCAGCTAAGTAATGTAAACTATGTTGAAGAAGGTGTCTCCACTTTCTCTTGAAAACCCCCAAATTCCTAGGGCTTAAGAACTATCCAGCAGCCAGGACTAATTCTGGAAGAATGGAGTCTCCATTAGGGTTGAGGAAGAAGATTTGGCTTAGTGCTGAGGAAGTGGAGCCAAGGCTGGAGGCTCACAAGGGCTCCAGAGGGCTGTTAGGAACTCCAGTGGGTAATAGCAGTTGCTGTGAAAGCTGTTGAATAATTCTGTGGAAACCTAGTCTGACCTAAGGCTGGCTGGCTGTGGCCAAAGCCGGTAGCCTGGGGTGGGAGGAAGTTGTGAGAGGCCAAGGCAGTAGTCTCTGCAGAGGTAGGCTAGGATCGTCTGAACAGTGATGAGAGGCAGAGAGGGGTCCTGCAGGAATGTCATGCAGCATGCAAGCCAGTGTCACCCAAACCCCTGTGTTCGAAGTAATTCCAGTAGACAGTCAGCATCTATACAATAGCATCTGTGCAGTTGTGGCCCTAGACCCAAGACCTATCTGTGGCCCTAAATACTTGCTCATCTTGTCACAGGGCAAAACTTACAAGCACTCCTTAATCAATGAAGGAAGTAAATAGATGGACAAATGTCCTGTCACCCTTCAGTGGCAGAGTTCTCAGGTTTTTCTACATAATCACACAGAAAGTTGTCTAACAAACTGTACTCCAGCTGTTCACTGTCTGAATCCATAGCTTAACCCACCCCATCTGGTCTCCTCTTCCAATCCCACTTTCCCCAATCGTTTCTCCAATGATGTGAGCTCAAATCTTTGCCTTAGAGCCTATGTTTGGTGGGAACACAAATAAAGCAATGTCTCATTACAAGAGAGAAATACAGATGTGATAAAAAAAAAAGATACCTTCAATTTGGTAAATAACATACCTTATCACAGTTTCGTGCAGCAAAATGTACTTGGCTTTTAACTCTGCCATTCTGGTTCCAGGAAGTTTTCCCGAAGCATATAACTAGCAGAGAGAACACAAGGTCACTATTAGCCACACTCTCCTTGTGCTTATGCAGGAGATAATGCGGGTTTTCATGGAGATCTTATGAATTCTTTCAGCCAAGCTTTGGAGAGGATACACATGATGGCAATGTGGTGTAGTGAAAGAAGCTGGGGAGTCAGAAAAAGTATTTCTAGTTCCAGTCTGCCTTCTGCAAACACTTTGTTCTGGGACAAGTCTACTCACATTGCTAGGCTGTGACTTTCCCATCTGGAAATTGAAAGAATTCAATCCTTCCAATCCTAAGAATGTTATCTTTTAGGTTTAGCAAATAACCTGAATAAGGTAAATTATGAAGATGACTATTTATAAGGATAAGAAAAGGAGTAATTATTGAACATCTCTTATATGCAAGAGTTGCATATCTATTACTTCATTCAATTAAAAATATTTATTGTCCCTTTATTGCAGCATTATTTACCATAGCTAAGATATGGAACCAACCCAGATGTCCCTCAGTAGATGAATGGATCAAGACAATGTGGTATATATACACAATGGAATTCTATGCCTCCATCAGAAAGAATGACATTGCCCCACTTGTTAGGAAATGGAAAGACTTGGAAAAAATTATATTAAGTGAAGTAAGCCAGGCCCAAAGAAACATAAGTCCCATGTTTTCCCTTATTTGCAATATTTAATATATGTAAGAGTCAAGCAGAAAAGGTCAGATAAGGTGATGTTAGGAAAATGAACCCTTAGATATGTATTTAAATGTTTTTTCTTTCATGCATTTGTTTCTAACGCATTTATAAGATTATTTCTTTGTTGCTTTGTATGTCCCTCCCCCACAGTATAACCCCTGCTTTCACTGTATTTGATGTCGGTATAATTTGTGGAGGGGAAGGGGAAAAACAAGTCGTTTAAATAAGGATACAGGCGGACCCACTACAACAATGAGAAGTACAAGTTGTCATGTCGAAAACGAACTTTACAACTTTGGTGGGGGTGGGGGGAGGATTGGGTGGGGGTTGGGGTGGCTGGGAAGGGATGGGAAGGGGAAACAAAGGGAGAGGCTACAATGCTTGATAAGAAATGTACTCATTATCTTGCCCATGTCATTGTAACCCCTCTGTACAGTATTTTCACAATAAAAAAAAAAAAACAAAATCCACAATGGTAAAAGAATAAATAAAAAGATATTTATTGTCTTTAAGTAGTTGTACAAAGGAGTTGCCATTCAAAGAAGTGGCATATTACCCCTTTCAATATTCTCACCCATCCCTACTAGCCACCCCTCACTTTTCTTAATTTTGTAGGATATGCATTTAATTTTTGGCTGCATTTTTCATCCCTTCTTCTATTTACTCATCTACTCCCCCTCTCTTTGATCCTTACCCGCCCCGAACCAATTTTCTGATGTTTATTTTGTTTACCTTCAATTTTGCCTTTCTAAGGAATTACACTGTGTGAATTCCCCCGTGAGAATTGTTTCAGTTAGCACATTTGTCTAGACTTGAGTACCACCCAAAGTATTTACTTACGTATTTGTAAACTAATTCTAGCTCCCACATATGAGAAAAAACATACAATCTTTGTCTCACTGGACCTAACTTACTTCACTTAACATAATTTTTCTGGGTTCTTTCATTTCTTTGCAAATGATGCAAAACCATTCTTTCTAGAATACAAATAATAACATGCTGGCAAAGATATCATCAAAAGGGAACTCTAATACACTGTTGGTGGTGTAAATGTGTTAAACCACTCTGGAAAGCAGAAAGGGGGTTCCTCAAAATACTAAACATGGAACTGCTCCATGATTCAGTAATTCCACTCTGGGCTTTTATACAAAACATTACAAACTAGGATACAATAATTTCACCAGCACAACAATGCTCATTGCAGCACTATTCAGCACAGATAAGGTATGCAATCAGACCAGATATCCCTCCATAGAAGAATGGACCAAGAAAATATAATATATTACTTCATTCTTAAAAATGTTTGGAAAGCAGGGATTTTTTTCTTCATTTGAAACTACAAGTTAGAATAACTAAGTGATTTTCTTCAGTATATATTTAAAATCCTAGTTAAAATAGTGTCTTAATTTGACAGTGTCAAATCTGGAAAAAGAACTTTTATTTGCTCTCTGAATAGAGGAATAATTAGCTAATAAACATCAAACTCTAAAGCTTTAGCTTATTATAGACTATTTTTAATTTAGTATTAGGTTGACTTAATAAGTACAGAGAATTAAGGAAAGAATTCTTTTTTTTTATTGTGAGAATACCGTACAGAGGAGTTACAATTACATGAGCAAGATAATGAGTACATTTCTTATTAAGCATTGTTGCCTCCTCTTTGTTTCCCCTAGGAAAGAATGCTTTTTGAAACATTTATCTTCTTATGAAGATGCTGTACAGAGAAGTTACAGTTATATCAGTAAGATAATGAGTACATTTCTTGTTGAGCATTGTTACCCCCTCCTTTGTTTTTCTCCCACTATCCCTTCCCTCCCCTACCTCCCTCACTCCCCACCCCTGCCAAAGTTGTAAGGTTCATTTCCAACATAGTGTCTTGTGAGAATCATGTTGCAAGGGGTCATCCTGTATCCTTGTTTCAGCATTTTGTTATTCCCCTTCCCCTCCCCAGATTAGATAAATGTATATACAAGATGCAAGGTACCAAAATCAAGTACAGTGACAGGGATATACCATAGAAGGAAGAGCATACAAAAATATCAAGAAAAAATCACAAAGTACATTAAAAACAACAGCAACAAGAAAAACCTCTTGTGTCCATATCTTGGGATTCATTTCTCTTAGCATCATCTTTTTCTTTAATAAGTTTTTTATTGTGAAAATACTGTACAGAGGGGTTACAGTTACATTAGCAAGGTAATGAGTACATTTCTTATCAAGCATTGGTGCCTTCTCCTTTGTTTTCCCCCTACCATCCCTTCCCTCCCACCTCTACAACTATACTCACCCCACACTTAAATTGTAAAGTTTGTTTTTCAACATAGTGTCTTGTACATCTCATTGTTGCAATGGGTCAAGCTGTATCCCTATTTAAACATTTTATTTTTTCCCTTCCCCTCCCCAAAATATACCAACATCAAATATAGTGAAAACAGGGGTTATACTGTGGGGAAGGGACATACAAAGCAACAAAAAAATCACATGGTACCTTATAAATATGTTAGAAATAGCAAGAAAGAAAAAATCACTTGTGTCCCTATCTTGGGGTTCATTTCACTTAACTTCATCTTATCTGGTCATATGTATATAGCTTTTGATCTTTTCTACTTGTTATTGAAAAAAATATATATATATATACTAGTTATTGCAAGTAAGGGAAACCATAGGACCTATGTTTCTTTGGGCCTGGCTTACTTCACTTAATATAATTTTTTCCAAGTCTTTCCATTTCCTAACAAACAGGGCAATGTCATTCTTTCTGATGGAGGCATAGAATTCATATATATATATATATATATATATATATATATATATATATATATATATATATATATATATCACATTTTCTTGATCCATTAATCTACTGAGGGGCATCTGGGTTGATTCCATATCTTAGCTATGGTAAATAATGCTGTGATAAACATAGTTGTGCTGGTAGCTTTAGTATGGTCTTGTTTGTGATCATTTGGGTAAATGCCCCAAAGTGGGATTGGTGGGTCATAGGCGAGCTCTATGTGGAGTTTTTTTTTTTTTTTGGTCCAGTCGTGGGGCCTGAACTCTGGGCCTGGGTGCTGTCCCTCAGCTCTTCAGCTCAAGGCTAGCGCTCTACCACTTGAGCCACAGCGCCACTTCTGGCTTTTTTTTCTTTTTGCTTATGTGGTGCTGAGGAATCGAACCCAGGGCCTCAGGCATGCAAGGCAAGCGCTCTACCACTGAGCCAACTTCCCAGCCCCTATGTGGAGTTTTTTGAGGAACCTCCATACTGCTTTCCAAAGTGGTTGAACAAGTTTACACTCCCACCAACAATGCAGTAAGTTCCCTTCTGGCCACATTCCCTCCAGCATCCCTTGTTATTAGAGTTCTTGATTATAGCCATTCTAACTGGGGTGAGGTGGAATCTCAATGTTGTTTTGATTTGCATTTCTTTTATGGCTAGAGAAGTTGAGCATTTCTTCATGTGTCTATTGACCATTCTTATTTCCTCTTCAGAGAAGTTTCTCTTTAAGTCTTTAGCCTACTTATTTATCAGGCAGTTGTTTCTTTGAGGCTTTGTTGTTGGGGATTTAATTTTTTGAGTTCTAAGTATATTTTAGATATGAGGCCCTTATCTGTTGTATGGCTAGTGAAGATCTTCTCCCAATCTGTGGGCTTTCTATTGAGCTTGCTAGCTATGTCCTTTGCGACGCAGAAGCTCTGCAGCTTCATTTAGCATCATCTTATATGGTCATATGTACATAGCTTTTGAGCTTTTCTCCTCATCTGATAAGATTATCCTAGACATATCCTAATTATTGCAAATAAAGAAAACCATGGGACCTATATTTCTTTGGGTCTGGCTTATTTCACTTAATATGATTTTTTCCAAGTCTTTCCATTTTCTAATGAATGGGGTAGTGTCAATTCTTTAAGGAAAGAATTCTTACAGCTGCAAGCCACTTATTTTGGTGGGGCATCTACCAAAATAACAGCAGATTTTTCGATAGAAACCTTAAAAGCAAGGGAGGCTTATGATGATATATTTCAAGCACTGAAAGTTAACAACTGCTAACCCAGAATAGCCAGCAATGCTGTCATTCATAACCAAAGGGCAAATAAAAACATCTCATGATAAACAAAAACTGCAATTTATCACCATTACACCAGCAACATAGAAGACCTTTAAAGACATCCTATACACAGAATCAACCTAAACATGAAGAAAGTGGATAAAATAGTAAGAGTATCACATATGAAGAAATGTTTCTGGGAAGGGTTATGTGAGATAAGCATGTTAAAGTATGTTTGTATGTGCATATATGTACTGTGAAGGCCAAGTAGGAGGCCAGCCTAGTAACTCAAAAACCAGCCTGAAGCCAAAGACAAGTTGAAGGTAAGTTCATTGCGGATTCACATCTCAAAGAACTTACAGATTTAGTTTTTCTCTGCTGAAAAGACTACTTGCCTTCTACTATGCCTGGCATAGTAGAAACAAATTTGTCTTGGATACTGTCCTATGGAAGTTTGAGGAAATAGGCATAGAAGAAATGATAGAATACTTGAACTATACCCAGTAGTTTTATTATTAGCAAGTGACTATTTGTTACTTTATATTTTTTAAATGTAAGTTAAGCAAATAAGTATACTTATAAATTACAAACCTATGGCAAGAAGCAGGGCTGCTAGAATAATGATGTGAAGAACTTGATGAATTCCTCTCATTCCAAGAAGTGTGATTAAACTGTTTAATATAATTTAACAATTTAAATTGTTATCTTAAATTGTTAAATGGACAAATGAACATAGAGGAGATTGACAAGTGTGTATTCAGTGAGAGATTATGGCATTTGAACCATGATCTGTACCATCATCCCTAATTCCATATTATAGAAGTATTCTGGGCAGGCTTGGCAGTCAGGGAAGTGTCTATTTCCCTTGCTCTGCTGAAGGTCTACTTCATGGTAGTGGAAAAACCCTAAAAAAACCAAAGCACTCATCTACCCGGTCTCAGTCTGGCATCCCGGAAGAGCTTTACTAGGTAGGCAGCTGCAGCTGTTCATTAGTGCCCATGTCCACTCCCTCATGTCCTGTTCTGTGTGGAGACTTGGGGCAGGACGAATGAGATCTGAGTTCCTCAGACCCCCCCATTCTTGCTCAGAAACACAATCATTTGAGACATTTAGGGGCTCACCAAGCTTTGAAGATTTGTAGCCTTCATTCTCAAGCTTTGATTTTATCCCAAGAGCACTGTTAAAAAATACTAGGAGGCTGAGATCTGAGGATCATGGCTCAAAGCCAGCTCCAGCAAGGAAAGTCCATGAGAATCTTATCTCCAATAAACTACTAGAAAACCAGAAGTGGCACTGTGGCTCAAGCAGTAGAGTGCTTGCCTTGAGCTGAAGAACTCAGCTCAAGGGATAGCACTCAGGCCCAGAGTTCAAGCCCCACAACCAATGACAACAAAAAAATACTAAATATTTCTGGGTACTGATGGCTCACACCTGTATTCCTAGCAACTCAGGAGGGTGAGATCAAAGCCAGCCCAGGCAGGAAAGGCCATGAGACTCTATCTCCAAGTAATTACCAGAAAACTGGAAGTGGAGTTGTAGCTCAAAGTGGTAGAGCCTTGAACAAAAGAGCTCAAGGACAGCACCCAAGCCCTGACTGACAAGAAAAAAAAAGTACTAAATATCAAAAGAGCTAAAAGAGGAAGATAATAGCTTTGTGATACCAGGAGAGGCAGACCAGCAAATGTGTAACAGAAAAATCAGGGCATGAGACAAAGAGCCTTGCTAAAATCCCATTTGATACTGGTGGACTGGTAGGGTATGAAGTCTCAGGCAGTGACCAGAGGAAACTTCTAAGCTATCAGTGCCCGAGTAAGTGGGGGCAGATATATAAATTCCCTGAACTTTGAAGTAGGCACCAACCCATAAACAGACCTAATGGAAAAGGATGAAAATCTTGTTGCTTTAGTGGGCTGAAGCACAACTTCTGACCAATCAGTGGGTGGCTGATCAGTAAGCTATCCGGATCTAGTGAGAACCACCAGATATCAAACTTAAAAATAAAAGGAGGCTGTACTCTGTGGGAGGAAAAATGTTTTTCATGAAGTTAGTTCAGCCAAGTCTGCCAACAAATTTATACTGAAGCAAGAATGACACACACACACACACAAATATAATACAACACACCAAACCTGAAAAGGATCCGAATCCAGAGCCACAGGCCACCTGGGTATGTCTCACATGGCTGAGCATCTGCCTAGCTAGTGTAGCCCTAAGCTAAAACCCAAGTATCCCTAAAGAGAAAAAAGGATCGAGTTGCTATGTTATCTAAAATATCCAATTCTTATGTGCAAAGATTTTTTTTTTTTTTTTTTGTCGGTCATGGGGCTTGAACTCCGGGCCTGGGCGCTGTCCCTCAGCTCTTCAGCTCAAGGCGAGCGCTCTACCACTTGAGCTACAGCGCCACTTCCGGTTTTCTGGTGGTTTATTGGAGATAGGAGTCTCACGGTCTCTCCTGCCCGGGCTGGCTTTGAACCGCGATCCTCAGATCTCAGCCTCCTGAGTAGCTAGGATTACAGGCGTGAGCCACCAGCGCCCGGCATGTGCAAAGATTTTTAAAAATTGGGATCCCACCCTACATAGGGAGCAAAAAGTCAAATGAGTGGACAGAACATGCTTTTGGAGGTATAAACTTGGATTTAACTAAGACTTCAAAGACACTATGTGTTTGAAGAAGGAAGGAAAACTAAGGTTAAAGAATTAAAGGGGGAGCTGGGAGGTGGCTCAGTGGTAGAGAGCTTACCTTGCATGCATAAGGCCCTGGGTTCAATTCCTCAGCACCACATCAGCAAAAAGAAAAAAAGCCGGAAGTGGCGCTGTGGCTCAAGTGGTAGAGCGCTAGCCTTGAGCTGAAGAGCTGAGGGACAGCGCCCAGGCCCAGAGTTCAGGCCCCAGGACTGGACGGACCCTCCCCCCCAAAAGAAGTGAGCTATTAAATAATAAATAAATAAATACAAAAAAAGAATTAAAGGGGAATATGATGATAATTCAACAACAAAAAGTATCATTAGGAGAAATTCTTAAGGAAATAATTGAAATTCCAAAGTAGAAAATTATTGTAACTATAAAATTTACGGTATGATTTCAATAGTGGTTTTGAGCAAGTAGACCTAAAAAAAAAACCCAAAAAACAGTGAACCTGAAGATGAATCAGCAGAAAAAAAGCATGTAGATTCAAGAGTAGATCCCTTTCAGAAATGAGGGATTTCATAAAGTCTACCCATCTACATGTAATGGGAGAATCCAAGAGAAGGGGGGGCCAAAAAATCAGAGATAATGGCTAAAAATGGCTGACTTTGTGTGCTGTCTCTGAGCTTTATCACACAAGGCTAGCACTCTATCATTCAAGCCCTGACTCCACTTCTGCCTCTTTAGTGGTGAATTGGAGATAAAAGTTTATAGACTTTGCCACCCTGGTAGCTTTGAACCATGATCCTCAGATCTCAACCTCCTGAATAGCTAGGGGAGAGAGGAGTTGGGGAGGTGGGGAGGGAAGGGAAGGTAGGAGAAAAACAAAGGAGGGGGTAACAATGCTTGATAGGAAATGTACTCATTACCTTACTCATGTAACTACATGTAACTGTAACCCCTCAGTATAGTATCTTTACAATAAAAAATATACATAATAATAAAAACCTATTTAAATACACAATGAAATAATTGCTATAAACAATAGAGCATCAGAGAGGAGGTGAGCTGGAAAGTATTGGAGTCAGATCATAGTGGCAGATACAGCTGGATCATACTTGCTCTAACTCAGTGGATAATCAGCTGTATTTTTTTTGGAGTCCCATCCTCAACGATAAGGTTTAAATTTGATGGTAGGTGGACCAAGGATGGATGTTGGCACATTTTGTGTCCACAGAACCAGCAAAAAGGCTGGACAGGATTCCTCATTTGTCTATTGTCTCCTTTATTCCACTGGCCACTGGTGTCTTGGGGACTTGTAAAAACAATTCAGTGGGCAAAGGCTTGATTTGTCCTTACAGTTTCTATATACATTAGAAACAGTTATATCAAAGCTCTTCAAAAAGAGCACTGATAAACTTTCTGTTAACTAAAATCAAATCTTTTTCTTTTTAAAGTACCAAAAAATTGAGGCTACGTTTTTCTCCTAAAAATGAAAAAAATTATAATCTGGATGTTAATATTCATCTGAAAATGACTTTTCTGTGAAAGTGTGAGTCATCATTTTAAGTAGGTTTAGCCACAATTGGAAACTTAGACTCAGTTGTACAAGATAAAAATGCTTCGCCCATACACAGTATCAAACATGAAAAAACTGTGGCCTTTTCACACGGCATGAAACAACAGGGTGCAGAGCACCAAGTTGGTCATGTTTTAAAAATGCAGAATCTAAGAAAAATGGCATAGAAAGGCCAATCTTAAATAGGCCAAGAGTACACACAACAGAAGGTTAGATATAATGTCATAAGTTCATAAATGGGATTTTACAATGCATACTTCTGTTACTGAATTGCCTTGCTGGTATCTGTGGCTGGAAGGAAACATTTACACTAGAGTTAAAAGTTTAACAAGAGTTCATGATTCGTGGACAACATGGAATAATATGGAAAACATTTCAAAAATTGAAATTCTGGGACATTCCAAGGAAAGTCAGAGTTCAGTGAGCGCGTTTGTTCAAGTGAACTTATCTGGAAGGAAGAAACAATTGTGTGGGTGGGTGTGGCAAACCTGGCTGGATCTACACTGTCAGCCTACCTTGTTCTTCTGGCCTCTCTGATATTACCTATGGGTTTGGCCTCATTCAGGAAATGGTTAGCATACTTTGGAATGGAACATGAACTTGAAAGCATAAATCCTTGGAACCTTCCTTTACCTTCTTTCTCTGCTTTTCTCTCTTTCACTTCTTTGGAAATAAACAGCAGAGCCATGTGAGAGGATTTCCAAATGCAATGGAGCTCTTGATGCTGCTTCATGTTCCTTTGACATTTCCTCCTGGACATCATATCAAGTTCTACCTTTCTCACCCGCTTAACTCATTCACCAGAAAAGAAAATAGGCCATCTGCATTCACCCCCCCACACCAATCAATCCATTTAGCGTGCCTCACTTCATTCATTTCTTTCCCCTATTCTCAAGAATTCAGCAGTCCTCCCTCCCAGTGATGAAGGCCAAATCTTCTGCCTGTGCTCTCCTTTCCTGCCATCAGTTACGGTTTCTCCCCTTTATGATCTCCTTTCTTTCTTTTATCACCGCTACTCTTGACTGGTTTGGTAACACATAGGAGATAAGTCTATGATGATTGGACTTTGGTTTGAATTTCACTGCTACTTCCCAACTACATAATTTGGAGTAATATTTAACCAATCCATGTCTCAGTTTATTCAATTGTTAAAGAGAGAAAATGCATGGCTGGGAAGATGGCCCAGTGGTAGAGTGCTTGCCTTGCATGCATGAGGCCCTGGCTTCAATTCCTCAGCACCACATAACCAGAAAAAGCCAGAAATGGTGCTAGTGGTAGAGCAATAGCCTTGAGCTGAAGAGGTAGGGGAGGGACAGTGCCCAGGCCCAGAGTTCAGGCCCCATAACTGGCCAAAAAACAAAAACAAAAAAAAAGAGAGAAAATGCATCCCAACTTCATAAGACTATAGTGAAGACTAAATGAATAAAAACATATATTTACAATAGTATCTTAGCTTACAATAAGGGCCTAACCAGCCATTATCCTTCACCTATAAATTTGTTCATCTTTCTCATTTAAAAAAGTCAACAAAAAAGTCTACTTTGGATGCTGTACCATCTCTAATGACCCCTTTTTCCTCCCCTTCACATTCTGTTTTGTTCCTTCTCAAGAACTGTCTCTGATCCGTATCTTAACAAACCAGGTTGTTATGCACACCTTCGTTGGTAAATTGACCAAGAACTTCATTTCTCTGAGTGATTATCTCTATTTTTCACTATTCTGACTTAGCTAATTGATACTATTACATTTTGGAGTTCACTAATTTTTTTATCTTTAGTGTCTAATACACTAATTCCACCAAGATATTTGCATTAATTCATATATATTACACATTTCTACTTCTCATGATGCTTAATCTTTTCTCCATCTTTTCCCAACATACCAGATATTTATCAGAGCTATTCTAATGTTTATTGATTGTATTTCTGTGTCTATTCATTTTTTTCTCACAGTGAATCATGTTTTCCCGCTTCTCATTTTTTGCATACCTGGTAAATTTTGAGTTAATGATATTGTGAGTTTTTACACTGCCAGGAGATGGAGATTTTGGTGTTCTTTTAAATATGGTTGGGCTTCTAGAAGACACAGTTTAATTCCTTGGAAACAGTTTGATCTTTTCAAGGATTTCTTCTAAACTATGTTAAGGAGATCCAGACAAATCCTTTATCTAGAAATATTTTGGTCCTACTTCTGAGTCAAGACTGAGGATGCTCAGTGTTCTGGCAGCCATGTACAGACTAACACCCTGACTCCAGAGAAACCCTCTGTGACCGCTGGAGCTCTGTGCCGCTGTCTCTTTTTGTTACCTATGTATTTTATTTGTCCTCAATGAACTTGAAACTCGGGTGTTTTAAGTTCTCAGCAAGACCATTTGCCTGTGTTTGGGTTTCCCGCTCTATGCTAAATAAAACATGGAAATTCTTTCCAGGCAGTGAGATGGGACAATTATAGGCCTGCTCTAATTTAGGTCTCTGTGCCTGTGCTGTTATTGTCCAAAGTCTGAAAAACAATATTTCACATAATTTGATCCATTTTTTAATTATTTAAGGTAGGAGGTAAATCTGCCTACTCTATCTTGGTTGGAAGTGGAGGTCCTCTAACCTCTTACTCATTCAGTTTAAATGACATTTCTTTGGCATTTGTTATTTGATAATTTTGTAGCATTTATTGCTATTATTATAGTGCAAAACTTCTAGAACTTCTGCCTCCAGTAGTATCGTTGACTTTTCTTGCTTGTGTTTTCTTCCCTGACCTTTCCTTTAAAAGTCAACCCCTCTTTAAAAGTCTTTACAAGGATTTGGCCCTCATATCCATACGCTTTAAAAATTATTTAGACTTTCTCACCAATTCTCACAGTCTAAAGTACCCCATATCTGCTAATGATTCTCCAGCAGAGGAGTCTGCAGGATCAATGTCATGGAATAAGCTATGGCTTTGGGTAGAGGCTATGCAAGACATGGGCTTCTGGCCAGACAATAAACACCTTCTGGGTCTCACAGCATGGAACACATAACATTGATTATTTAAACCATATAATATCAATGTCCAGATACTGTGACCATTTCCAAGAGGGAAATTGGCCACTATGAGGCGTTTCATTTATAGACACTCTCATAGGATGAGAAATATATACTACACCATGCACAAATCCCTGTCACTTCTTGAGAAACTTTGAGCATGGCCAACTTTCCTGGTCTCAACCACCTGGAGCCTGTCCTACCTAAGATTAGCAGATATGCTTCTTATCTTGCTTTAAACTTTCACTTTCAGGATTAAGCTCACCTTTCCTAATATGATGATCGAAGGTCTTTATTACCCTCTCCCATGATATAACCCCTGTTTTCACTGTATTTGATGTTGGTACAATTTGTGGAGGGGGAGGGAAAAAAACAAATTGTTTAAATAGGGATACAGGTGGATCCATTGCAACAATGAGATGTATAAGATGTTATGTCGAAAAATGAACTTTACAACTTTGTCACGGGGGTGGGGGTGGGGGGAATGGGAAGGGATGGGAAGGGGAAACAAACAAAGGAGGAGGCAACAATGCTTGATAAGAAATGTACTCATTACCTTGTTCATGTAATTGTAACCCCTCTGTACGGTATTTTCACAATAAAAAACTTAACAACAAAAAAAAAGGTCTTTATTATCCAGCAGCTCCTCTCCCAACCCGTCTTCTCCCCTGACACTCTAAGCTTTATAATATCTATAGCTGGTAGGACTGATGGCCCCCTCCTCTCTGTCAGTCCCATCCATGTTCTCATCCTTGGAACCTGTGTATATAATACTTTACAGAGCAAAGAAGTCTCATAAAATATGATTAAGAAGATAGGCCAGAGTGGGCAAATTACCACGGATGATCTGTATACCCCAATCCAGTCATGTGAGTCCTTAGAATCAGAGAGTCTTTATGACTGGGTTATAGAAGGGTGAAAAGGAATATTAATGATTAAAAAATTCTGAGTTAGGCCTTAGTCCTCTGTTGCTGGCTTCAAATATGGAAGGAGTGGTCATGAGCTGAGGGATGCAGGCGGTCAGAATCTTCACGGGAACTGAAGAATGTCACCCTTCCTACACTCTGATAATGAGACCCATGTTGGATTTCTAACATATGGAATTATGACAGAATCATACTTAAGGCATTAAATTTGTGCTGATTTGTAATGGTAGAAATAGAAAATGAATACAGCTCCCGAACAATGCCTTGGTTTGATATATTTCCTGTCTTTCAATTTCTTTTCTTGTCTACCTGAAACACTCTAATTTGTACCTTTAAAATATTTCAGTGATCATGACCACCTGTGACTCTCTCAAGTGGCACCTCCAGGCTGGATTAATTCATTCTTTCTATTGTTCTGTATTTTACATGCATCTGTTAGTGTACAGTATGTACATTGTTGTTTTAAATGTATCTCTGTGTATTCATTGATGGTAAAAATCTTAAATCTCTGAGCTCTAGGTCATACCTTGGCATCCTGTAAATTCTTAATAATGTCCATCAAATCATGCCCTCCCACTCCAACTCACAGAAGGCAAATGTAGAAAGAAGAAAGACTAGATCAAGGCATTTTGGCCTGACTATGGGCTTGGAAGAGCAGAGCTTGTGCTGCATGAAACTGTCTGGTTTGCCCAGCTTCTTGTCTGTTCTGTGTGGTTGGCAAGCTTCACAGGGTGAGCAGAGATGTGGGATTGTTCTCTTGCAGCTGTCTTGTCTCCTCCTTTGGTGGCCCGCCACAGGAATGTGAGGGGGAGCACAGAAGAGGCAAACAGGACCTCCCAAGAGTTAAGGTATCAAATGCAGTGGACACTGTGGTAAACAATGCTATTTACTGGGCTATATGAATGATTTCAAGTTAAATTACAGTAATTTAAAGATAAATCAAATAAATTTAAAACATGCCTTAAGCACACAGGTGCCAACAGGTGCCATTTCCTTTTACAGCATTCACATTTGTCCTGGTGAAGCCGCAGTTAATCAGACCTATCACAATCATTTTGCCTTTGTTTAAAAAGCATCCCTCTCTCCAAAGATCCCAGAGAAGGATGGTAGCAGGACCATTGACTGCGAACCAAGAGGCAGGAAATGATCCAGACTGAAGCCCCAGATGCTCTTTGAATAACTTCAAATCATGAATCAATGATTTCAGAGCAAAGAACTCAACCGCACCAAAGCCATGAAAGGCCTTCACAAGTGGGTCAGACAAATTGGAGTGAGGAAACAGCACAAGATTAACACCAGTGGAATGATTAAGAATCACAACACAGGGACCAGAAGAGCTAGGGAGTAGGACAGGGCTGATCTGCTGATTTGAAATGCAGAGGCTTACACCTCCTGTGCACCTATAAAGGCCTTGAATGGGTTTAGGTAGAGAGAAGCCTGAAATGGGGCCAAGGCCCTCAGTGACCAGAGCATCTCATGCAAGGGTCACAGATGCATGAAGATGTACACAGCTGGTTATTTGAGAACAGTAGGTGCTGCCCATGCTTCTGAGTTTTCGGATGCCTAGCTTTCAGAATCTCTCCTATGGTCTAAGCCCAGTTCCCCAAGTCAGCTAACTGTCAGTGACTAGGTCTCTCTCCCAGCTCTAGGTAGGAGGCTTCAGTGGGAGACATAGGAGCTCCTCCCAAAGAAAGAGTGTTCTTTCATGTTCTGAAGATACTTCCGCCACAGTGCTCATCAAGTCAGTGTGTGTGTGGGGGGGGGGGAGGAAGAGGCACTTAGAGCGGCACCCAACTTTCTAGCAGATTATGGACAGTGCTACCTTTCACTGCTAATCATACAAGTGCTGTTTATTTAGTTTAAAATTCTAAATTGTTATTAAAAAGGTGCTGTACAGAGGGGCTAAACTTTGTGAGTCAGATAATGAGTACATTTCTTTTGGGGTAATGTTACCCCCCAGTGTTTTTTAGAAAGAACAAATATACAAAGTCGCAGTTTCAACTTCTGAATCGATACCATACAATGGAAATTGGAAGCAGGTCATTGGGATGTTGAGTTCTATTCTTGCTATTAACTGCAAATAAGGCTTTAAATCCTGGTAGTATATTTGAACCAGCTAGTTACTTTTCTGTTATTTCCAAGCATTTGAGTATTTTTCAATCTATTATAAATGGAATTAATATCCTCAGGTTTATTTCTGGATAGCTTTTATTGTCAGTGTACAGAAACTGACAGTTTTGTTCACTCAAGTTATTGTCACCAAGAGACCTAAACTCAGAATCTCCCTTTAAGCAATTCCATGAGTTTTGTAAATGTTTTATTTATCTTTCATTTCTTCTTTTCTTTTGTTTGTTTTAGCATTACAAGGGTTTGAACTCCTAGCCTTGCACTTGCTAGGCTAGTGTTCTTCCATAAAACTGCTTTAGTTATTTTTCAGATAGAGCCTCATGCTTTTTGACTAGACAAGTTTTGACTGCGATCCTCATACTTAAACATCCTAAGTAGCTGGGATTTTATATATGAACTACCATACCTGGATTGTTTTTTGAGATAAGATCTTGCTAACAATTTTTTGCAGTCTCGCTTTGAACCATGATCTCCAATCTCTGTCTCCTAAGCAGCTCAGATAACATGCATGAACTACCATACCCAGCCTTTTCTGTTCACTTGATATATTCTGAGCTTCAAGAACGCTGTCTATTACTAAGGTACTAGGATTCCAGTATCCCAAGAACCTTGCATAATACATGGCACACAGCAAGAAGTAAGAATAGCATGAAGGATTCAGCCTATGACTGATAGAAATCTCAGTGTGTGGGGCTGAGAATGTGGTTTAGTGGTAGAGTGCTTGCCTAGCATGCATGAAGCTCTGGGCTCGATTCCTCAGTACCACATAAACAGAAAAATCTGGAAATGGTACTATGGCTCAAGTGGTAGAGTGCTAGCCCTGAGCAAAAGAAGTTCAGGAACAGTGTCCAGGCCCAAATTCAATCCCAGGACTTGCAAAAAAAGAAAGAAAGAAAGAAAGAAAGAAAGAAAGAAAGAAAGAAAGAAAGAAAGAAAGAAAGAAAGAAAGAAAGAAAGAAAGAAAGAAAGAAAGAAAGAAAGAAAGAAAGAAAGAAAGAAAGGAAGGAAGGAAGGAAGGAAGGAAGGAAGGAAGGATGAACGAACTCAGTATGTGGCTTTCCTTCTGCATATATACATGTGAATTGGGCCAAATGGTCAAGAATAAGGTATGCCAATCAGTCATAGAAGCCAACATTAGCACAATTTGGAGTTGTATCTCAAGTAGTAGGGCATAGCAAGCACAAGGTCCTGAGTTCAAATTCTAGTGTTTTTTTTTATAATGGCAATGCTAGCAGACTAAAAATTATGCATATGTATGTGTAAGACAAAGGTTGTCAACTTGATATTGATTGTGGCAAATTTTATAGATTGATTGCATGTGGAATATAAATCTCCCATATAGTTTATATTAAAATGGAATAGTAAGCTGGGGGTGTGGCTCAAGTGGTAGAGCATCAGCCTAGCAAGCCCAAGGCTCTGAGTTCAAATTCTAATATGGACAGAAAGATAAAAGGAAATAGATATTAAGAAACTTTGAATAGCAAACTTACCAAATATTTTCTCTTGACAGCTTGCTATTCAGGGAAATTCCTCCACTCAATATGAACTACCTTTGAGGATACATAACCAAGTCAATAGTTTCTCAAAAACAGTGGGCCAAACTTAAGTATCGAAGAAATTAAAATCCTGAGTAAAGTACAAAATGCAGTTTCTGAATTTTTCAATCCTAACAAATGTTTCTCAGTAGACAAAATAAGGTTTTTTTTTACTAACTCAATATGTATTATAAAGTGTTATATTTAAACTTTAAGTTAAATACTCAGAGAACCCTTTAGTTTATGAACCAGTTAGTTCGCATAAATTTTGTTAAATATCCCAATTAGTTTGTAACTGAAAATTGCTATTGCCAATGACAATTACATAAGAAATTATTCTGAAATTTTCTCAGAAAAGGGAGGATAGTCTTAACACAGTTTCCTAAGAAATTTGGTTTTTCAGGACATTTACAGACATAGTTCTTTAGTTTGTCACAAGTTTTGGGAAAAAAACCAGAAAACCATATAATACCACCAAATATAACTATAACTTTTCCCCATTACTACCCACCTTGACAAACAAAATAATAAGAATAAATGAAAAAAACATTAAAATAGATTCTAACAAACATCTCTCCAAACACAGCTGTTTCCAGTTCACTAATTCAACTATTACAAAATATTTTAATGTCTTTTCTGGCAAATATAAATAGCCTCATTTCATGTTAATGCCACATTTCCAGTTATTATGAACTAGTTCTAACAGTTTAAAGATACAAAACTATTTCTACAAACTTCCATACTAGGAAAAGAAAGTTAGATAGCATGGAAATCCTTCAAAATATGTAATACAGGCAGAACTTAACCCACGTCATAATAGATATCCATGGCAGAGATCACGAGCTATCATTCAACAGAACAAAGACCCTCTGAAGATGCTCTTGGTGCACACACTGCCTTTTCTACAACGTTATAAAATTATTTGGTAACATCCAAAATGTCATATATTTTGGCACAGAACCCTGAGTTTTCAGCTTCAACCTTGCCACAATACAGTTTTCCTTCTAGAAAAAGCACAGCTTTTATTTTTTTATATTTTAATATTCATTAACTATATGTACTATGTACTAAGACCTAAGTGTTTCACGTTTATTTTTGTAAGTTCTTGTAGATAACTGAGATTGGAACACTGCTATGTATCTGTCTTAAATATACCATTCAACGAAATACAGTTTAAAAAATGACTACATTCTGTAAGTTGTGTACAAGCTTTTTGGAGTGTCTGCTCCTTGCCTTTCTTTTTGTCTTTAACCTAGGCATTAAGGCTATATGTGACGGTATCATTTTCCAGAGCTTCAGGTTTAATACTATGAATATTTAGAAGTATTCTTATTGTTTTTCTATAATTTTAAGAAAAGATCATGTTAATTTGATTTTTGGCTCATTGAAATATTTTTACTTTTCAAAAGTTAATTTTTTATTAACACATGTTAGCTGTACAGCGGGGTTTCATGGCAACATTTCTATATTTGCACACAATGTGTCCCATCAATTCACTCCTACCCTTACTCTGCTCCATCTCACCTTTTTAATTTCAACAAGTTTTCTTGTTCTGTTTTTATACATGGTATACTTGGCCCATATTCTCCCTCATCCACCCTCCCAATTAGCCCTCCCTCACTTGCTAGTATATGATCCCCCCAAAGAGCCTGTTTATTCTCCTGTCATTTGGTTTTCTTTTCATTTTTTAGTGTATATTAGCCTCACCATGACACTTCACAAGTATATATAATATATTATAATATAGTCAGATTAACTTCCTCTATTGCTCTCTCTTTCCATGTTCTCCAATTGTCCAACAGCTTTCATTGAGCTTCCTTATAGCTTCCTTCATACATTGGCACAATGTATTTGATATTATTCATGGACTAAGATATTAAAATTATTTGTGATGAAAAGTTTACCTACATATTGATAAAGTCTAATAAAGCATACATCACAGAACAACAACAAAAAGACCACAAAGTCACTATGAACAAATGTGCCAGCTAGGTTTTATTGGGGCTGAAAAACAGTAAAACATTTACTGGACCTACAGAACTTTTCCTTATTTACAGACATTAGTCTTGTAGCTAATGATATTTTGGGCACTACACTTTATGACTTTGACAGAAAAACAAGCTGGAATTTGGAAGGGGAAGTACAGATTCATTCTGAACAACTTACCCCGGCAGTTACCACTTTCACAGAGGTTTGAGCCAAATAGGAAGTGGACATCGAGTAACATAGTCAAATGACAAATTATTTCCAGGCAAGTCAAGCCCAAGTGGACTAGGGATTCTAAGAATGGAGCTATCAGGACAAAAATAACATTCTGAAATTGCCTAAACTCTAACTTCTGGTAAGACTGTTAGTTCCTTCCGGGTAGGGACTATACCCATCTGTTTTCCCACTCTGTCCTCAAAGCTAGCCTATGCACAACTCTCAAATACTTATAGAATAAATGAACACGCGTATTTACAAGTGTATTTATCTTTAAGTAGTTGTACAAAGGGGGTTCAAGTGAGCATGTCAACTGATGAGCACAATGCATCTTGATCAGTGTCACCCCTTCCATCGCTCTCTTCTATTTCTCTCAACTCCACTATCCCTTCAAAGGATAGCAGTCTTTCAATAAGTATTTACCAGATGGATGGAAGTTCCTGATAAGGCTTCATTTAATTCATGTTTACCAAATGAACAAATGCTTTAAAAGTACAGATTAATAATTCATCTATGATTTGTTTTGTCATAGTTAACATTTTAATTATTTATTCACTCAGAGATTGCTGTGTACCACATCGTATGTTAGGTGCTTTGCCTGTCGTCTCATATAATCCTCATAATAACCCCATGGAGTAGGCACTATAGTCCAGAATTTATTGAAATGAAAGAAAAACCCAAGACCATTGAAAAACTTGAGCAAGGTCACAAAACTGGTTGGAGATTTTGCAAGCAAAGCATAATTACCATCTGTTATTTGTTTATAAGTGAATCATAGTAATTGAGAAGTGAGTACAAAGTACAAAGTACTTTGTACTTTGAGTACGGGTACAAAGTACACTCAAGGACCTTTAGGTCATCCTGTGTAATGTGCAGAAGAGACACTTGAGGATGCCCAATGTCCACAGAAGGATACCAAGTCAAATTAACTCTGGGTTTTAAGGGAAGGCACAGGAAGATGCATCAGCTAATTTCACTTATAGTACAAAACCAAGAGACAGTAACTCCCAATTATTTTCCTAGAAATGAGGAGACCAAGCTAGCTCTTATAAGTATAAACTGTTATAAATTCCAGAAATGACACTCATAAAATAAACATTTATAAACACAAAGGAAGGAAAGGCTTTAAAAAAGATTTACTACAAGTGGATGGGCTATACACAGAAGCCAGAATCCTTTTACACTCTGTTTAGAATATACAGCCTAAAATATAGTAATTTACTTAGTTGTAAAGTTTAAACACAAATACTAAAACTAGCAAATAAAATAAATTGAACATAACTCTGTATCAAGTTGATGCCTGAGACGAACCGTTCCACTTTTAGTATAAATATTAAGTAGGTCATACCCTGAGGGGAGAAAATACTTGTAGCTGTTTTTTATAGTCACATTGTTGATGGTATAGTTATTCTGAAATAATTATGTCTTTGGGGAAAAGGGAATGAGCCATATTTGTGTCAGTGAAAACTGGGATTTGATGTGTAAAAAGGACACTCTGTGAGATTGAAGAAGCTAAGTTAATTTACTGTCTTATTGACTTGGGTAGTAACAGGATGTATTTTCCTCTGTGTGTGTGTGTGTGTGTGTGTGTGTGTGTGTGTGTGTGTGTGTGTGTGTGTGTGTGTGTCTCACTCTGTTCATTAAAAGGTAGAGAGGCAAAGTCAATCTATCATAAGTGAGATCTTAATGCACGATCTCACTCATAGAGGAAGCCCAAAACATTTGGTACAGGCAATGATTTTCCAAATAGGACCTCTAATAGCACAGGAAACAAAAGCAAAAATGAAATGGAATTACATCAAACTAATGAAATGAGCCTACCAAAGGTATCAACCTTCACATCCATGTTTACTACAGCACTATGCACAACAGATGAATTGATAAAGAAAATGTAATGTGTATATATAGATATAGATATACATATATATTGTGTATATCTCTATATATACATTTATGGCTCAGCCATAAATATTCAGCCATAAAAGTGTGAATGACATCTCATTATTTGCAGCAAATCAATGGAATCGGAGGATTTTGTGCCAAATTGAAATAAGCTAGACACAATAAGACAAGTATCTGCGCATCTTCTTACATGTGAAAGGTAAACAGAATTGAGAAGAATAGAATACAATGATCGCTAGAGATTACATGAGGGACAGAGTTGGGAAAGTATGGTTGGATTTGATTAATGTGTACATATATGGAAATGTCACACTAAACTAATGTATAAATAATACATGTTAATAAAAAAATTTAAAAACTCATAGCAGGGTGAGTTCCATGAACAATAATGCACTGTAGTTCAAAACAGAAATTTTTAGACTTTGGTTATATTTCTTTGAAACAGGGTATCTCTCCATAACTTGGTTGATCTCAAATTCACTTTCCTCTTTTTTCTACCTTTAAAGTGCTATGAGAAATGGTGAACATGTAAGGTATGCTCATTATCTTTAGTTGATCATTACTCTGTATACATGGATCTAAATATCACATTGTACCTCTGGTCCACAAATATTGTGTAAGTTTAAAAGATCTGAACATTAAAAATGTGACATATACAAATCTGGGCATCTGTGGCTTACATTTGTAATCCTAGTTATTTGGGAAGCTGAGAATGGGAGGATCACAGTTCCAAGCTATCCCAGGCAGAAAGTCTGCGACTTTTCCATAGTTGGGTGTCATAGCATGTACCTACCATCCTAAGCTAGGTGGGTAACCTGAGATGGGGATCACTGCAGTTCTAAGCAAGCCTAAGTAGAACAATCTGCAAGATTCTATCTGAATGGAAGAATCTGGGTTTAGTCATGTGCACCTGTCATCTCAGCTGGGCCAAGACCAAAGTAGGTGAATTGGAGTCAAGGCATGCAATTGGACAGAAATCGATAACCAATCTCAAAAATAACCAGGGAAAATGAAACGTTGGTGTTTCATTCCTGTAATCTTAGCAACTCAGGAGGATGAGATCCAAGGAGAGCCTTGTCAGAAAGATCCACCTAATTTCCAAATTAACTAGTAAAAAGCTGGGCTGAAGGCAATGCTCAAGTAGTAGAGCACCAGCAGAACAAATAATCCAGGCAAGTAAGAGGCTCTGAATTCAAATACTGATACCAGAAAATAACAAATAAATAATAAATAATGGTAAAAGGTTCTGGAGATGGACAGTGTCATAATTATACAACAGCGTGAGTGTATTTAATGAACTTTAATTGTACTGTTAAAATAGTTATAATGATAAATTTTATGTCATATATATTTTACCAGTGTCAAAAAGTGGGGTTGTGATTGTCATATGCATTACATATTTCTGTATTTTCTTTTTTTTAAAACAATGAAGAACTGTCCCATTTATAATCAGAAAAAAAATTAAAAGCCACTGACCTTGCAAAATGCAGTTCTAGAAAGGGTCAGTGTAGGATTTAAAACAAAATATTGGGCCAGGCACCTGTGGCTCACGCCTGTAATCCTAGCTACTCAGGAAGCTACTCAGGAGGCTGAGATCTGAGGATTGCGGTTCAAAGCCAGCTTGGGCAGGAAAGTCCGTGAGACTCTTATCTCCAATAAACCACTAGAAAACCAGAAGTGGTGCTGTGGCTCAAGTAGTAGAGTGCTCGCTTGAGCTGAAGAGTACAGGGACAGCTCCCAAGCCCAGAGTTCAAGCTCCATGACCCACCAACCCCTTCCCCAAAACAAAACAAAAAAAAAAAAACCCACACCAAATATTATCCTAAGAATTTCTATTTCTATTCCATGTCAGCTAACACACACAAATATTAAACATAGAAAGACAAGTGAAAAAAAGTTTTCTTAGAAACTGATTTGTAGCTTTTTGTAACACTGTCTGAATCATTTTCATGCACAAAGCATGTAAATAGCATATTTGGGAAGTTCCAACTATTTAAAAAACCTAAAGAAAGTGTATTGCAGCCGGGCGCTGGTGGCTCACGCCTGTAATCCTAGCTACTCAGGAGGCTGAGATCTGAGGATCGCGGTTCAAAGCCAGCCCGGGCAGGAGAGACCATGAGACTCCTATCTCCAATAAACCACCAGAAAACCGGAAGTGGAGCTGTGGCTCAAGTGGTAGAGTGCTCGCCTTGAGCTGAAGAGCTGAGGGACAGCTCCCAAGCCCAGAGTTCAAGCCCCACGACCGACAAAAAAAAAAAAAAAAAAAAAAAAAGAAAGTGTATTGCATTCTGAAATCCCAGAAGCACAGCACCAGGGATTTTAAATATGGACAACACTTATATTTGCATCTTTCTGACATACAGGGACCAATCTGGAATAGACAGTCTAAAACTCAAAAGACATAAGCAACCTCAATAGTCTAAAAGTCAAAAGACATAGCAGCCTCAGTCAGGCTTGGTCAGTTTACAGCTCCTCTAAACGAGTTAGTTCCCTCATCGTACATGAAGGCCGATGGTGAGAAGATCTAGCAGCACTTCCTGGGGCCTTGTGGTACTACCAAATAAGCAAAGCTAAACATAGCTGTATAAATATTAAACTTGCTTTGTACATTCTTAAGAGCTATTTGCTCTATTTCATATTAATAAATTAAACTTTTAAGTGACAATATTGTTTTGCAACTTGCTATAGTAATAGTGTTCTAAAATACAAAAAAACCCCAAATTCTAATGAAATTGTTCTGATAGTAAACAGTTCCATAGCAAAAGTCCATTAAGCATTAGAAATTGCATCTTGTTTGTGTACTGAACTATTCTGAGTTTGGATATCCTAAAGTACGTATAATTTTGTTTAAAAACTTTATTACTGATGGGCATTATGGTTGTCACTCTCATTTATGTGGAGAAGGCACTATCTTTGATGCCTCAATACTCCAATTCCAATCATGTCACCTAACTGTTCACACCGTGTTGATTCTTGAAAAAAATGCCACTTTACATATGCACTTAATGTCTTCATTAAACAAAGGTCAAGTTAAAGTCCACTTCCTTCATGATTCAATTTCTTTCTCTCCTGTTCCTTCTCACTTTCCTATGCCTCCCACTTCTCTGTTTCTTTGTCATCTTTATCCCCCTTCCTTCATCAAATGCAAACAGCAATAGCATTAATAGTAATAATTATTTATTATATTGACCTCTTACATTTTCATATTCCCAATTCTATAAAGCTATATCTTCATTTTATATATTTGCAGAATCTTTAACTTATTGAATACATACATGTTGTACTCATCACATCAATTTATTTAGTGACCTATGGAAAATAAACATGTGATTTGCATGGGACAAGTGTTCTTTATAAAACTCCTTTTTTTGTTTTAAACACTTCCTTTATTTGCTTTGTAAATGGAAGAGTGGTCATTAAGGAGGTAGCTTAATGCCAATGAGAGAAACAGAAAGTTCTCTGCCTAGGCAGCTGATGTCCAACACTGATAGTTTATTTACAAATCTTGTGTTGCCTACGGAGTCTAATTTGGAAAAAAATGACCCCCACAATGGCCATGTCAGGGTTAGCAAAAGGAGGCTAATGTGATGGCACAGCAGATGAAGATCGAGGGGTTGGGGAAAGGTGTGCTAGGTCAAATCAGTTTTGCTCTAGGCTGGTTCTGGCATGAAACCCACTGCTCTAACTTCAAGTTTCACGTAGTCAGGAATGTATCTGGACTTTTATCCTTGTTATCCTTTTATTCTTGGCCTGGCCCAATATATATAAAGTATTTGTCGAATAGATGAATAGCTGAAAAGAATGATTTAATTAAAGGAGAGTTCATATTTGTTTATTTTTTCTTTTCCTTTCTTTCTTTCTTTCTTTCTTTCTTTCTTTCTTTCTTTCTTTCTTTCTTTCTTTCTTTCTTCTTTCTTTCTTTCTTTCTTTCTTTCTTTCTTTCTTTCTTTCTTTCTTTCTTTCTTTCTTTCTTTCTTTCTTTCTTTCTTTCTTTCTTTCTTTCTTTCTTTTTTTTTGCGAGGGAGAGGTGAATGACAGTTCTGGGGCTTGAACTCAAGGCCCACATGCTGTTCCCGAGCTTTTTTTCCCCCTTAGAATTAGCATTTTACTACTTGAGCCACAGCTCAACTTCTGGCTTTGGCGGGGGATTGGGGGAAGGGGAGGGGGATGATTAATTGGAGATAAGAGTCTCACCGAGTTTTCTGCCCAGGCTGGCTTTGAACTGTGATGCTAAGATACCATCCTCCAAACTAGCTAGGATTATAGGCATGAGCCACTGGTGCCTGGCTTGTGTGTACATACTGACACCTGCCTTGCTATTCTATGGATTCTAATTAAAAACATTTAGATCTCTTATCTAATCTGACCTTCTCATGTGACAGATGACAAAACCAACATCTCGCTTCTGAAGGTCTTGCCAATGGTAAGAGAGTTAGAAAGTTCTTCACTAAAAGTTCAACGACTACCACCCTAAAGTTCTTTTCATTCTGTTATAACTTGGTATTAAAATTTTGTTTACTGTAAAGATACTGTACAGAGGGTTACAGTTACATGAGTAAGGTAATAAGTACCTTTCCTATAGAGCATTGTTACCCCTCCTTTGTTTTTCCCCTACCATTCCTTCCCTCCCTATCTCCAACTTGGTATTTTTTTGATATGAAAATAGGAAAATGAGACTTATTTACAATTTATAAGTTTCTGATATAATTTTTGTGTCTATTTTGACATTTTTTGTGTCTGTGACAGCAATTATTCCAACTGAACTTTAAAACATATGTCACATTATTCTTGCATATAAACATGATCAAAATGATTCTGGATTAAATATATAAGCAGAGGAAACTGTGACAAATGACCATTAGTTTAAGAAAAAATGAGGGCTAAGCATCTGTTGATAATGATTGTAAGTGGTTTCTTCTACTTTTGTAAGTAAAAGGAAATGACCCAAATCACAAATAATATCAAAATACAAGTATAGCTAAACAAAATAATGCTATATTTCAGAATATTATGTTCTTCAAACTATATTTTAAAAAATTTCTTATGAAGCACTTGGGTAAAGAGCTAGCAGTATTTCAACCTTGACCAATCAAACTACATTCAGTTATTTCATAATAATCTTTATCAGAACAGTGGAAATGGCTTTTAAAATTTACTGAGGTACACATGCTAATGTATATTTCATAAGATAAACTTTAGAGTATTTTAAAAGTGACTTTCTAAGAGTCTAAGAATAGGTATCTGAAAGGTATATATTCCTCAAAAAGTCATGGAATTTAATATTTTTACTTTTTCCACAATAACTTATTTAGCAGCAATGATTTTTATGAATTAACTAATACATTGAGATTACTTCTCATGCCAAATTTTGATGGGTTTATATCAAATTTATAAAAATGTAATGTTATATGAGATTATATAATGATATAACAAAATGTTATAAATACACATATGTTATAAATGATATACATTCATGTTTATATATTGTGTCAAATTGCTAAATATAGGCAAGGCAAAGCCCTAAGGTATAAAAGTGATAAAACAGGTAAACCCAAATAAGCCCTCTCAGCTTAGAATCTTTTCAAAATCTTAAAGATAATGATTTTGTATAATAATATGTAGTCATCCTTGTTTCTGGATTCAGTCTTTGCAAATCCTCTATTCACTAAAACTTATCTTTAAAATTGTCTGTAAATAGTTGAACAAAGAAGTTCCCCTTCAAGAGATCAGTTTATGAACATAACATATCCTGACTGGTGTCACGCCTTTCATCCTTCTATCCCATCCTTCCCAACCACACAATTCCTCTCAGTTTTCTTAATTTTGTGGGATATGTATTGAGTTTTTTGCATGCATTCTGCCCTCTTCCTCTCTTCATTCATGACCCCTCTCTTCTTGACTCCACACTCCACCTTTCAAGTACCAGTGTCTTAGAATCCAAGGATACTGTGAGTTTGTCTTTCTAAGAAATTAATATTGATGGCTATTAAAATAAATAATTTTATGGTGTCATTTCAAATCACCTTAATATTTAAACTTTCGTATCAGAAAAGTATATATTTCTTTTTAAAAATCAAGAATGCTAAGATTTAATAAATCAGGAAATAAAAATGTTTTGAGTGTATGACTTAATATCAATAAAGAATCTTATTACTATAAATAGTTTTCATTACTTACTTCCTTTGGTACAGATAGGAATGTTATATGATCCTTAAAAATAGAACATGTGAGAGGAAGTGAAATTTTCATTTAGGAGTCTGATCCAGATATAGAAAATATATACCTTCTCAATTAAATGTAGTTTAGATATATGAAAAAGAAGGCTGAATATGTGATGAATATATGTAATATATGATGAATAGGTAATTTCCCTATGTGGCTTATGGAAACACATTTCACTACTTTAAAAGCCCACTGTGTATTTCTGTTAATTTTTCAGATCTGAAAAGCATACGTGTAAGTGAATATAGTGCTAAGTTGAGAGTAGATTGGGGAGAGAAGGGAAGATTCCAACAGAACCAAGAGAAATCATGGCCAAGGAGGAGCAGGGAAGGCTGGTGTAAGAGAATCCAGAAAGGCTTTCCAGCAGAAGTTCGAGGTCAGAGCAAGATTTCTATAGTTGAGCATAAGGAAATCTGCTTCTCCATTTTGCTTTAAAATGGTCTCCTTCTCCTTCTTGAAACTCTATTTCCTGCATCCTGTCTTATTTCTTTGATCATCTTTGTGGTTTCTATAGTTTCAGCTGTTATACAAAGTGATTCTGTCCAAAAGATGTGAGAGTAGTAAGTGTGGTATCAAGTGTTAAGAAAAAGGTAGATCGGTGGTGGCAAGAGGGAAGATAGATGGAGACAGACATTGCTAAGTAGTATTAGATGCATAAGATGATAAGTGAGGGGAAACTGTCAGAGAAGGAGAGTTAAGGAAGAACTCTGAAAAATAGGACTCTGATTGTACCTAAGTCATATCATGGTAGTGACAGCAGAGAGGGAGATGGTAGTTGACTGGAGATAGTAATGATCATTGTATTCCTGTTTCAGTACATTAAATTTTAAGTATTGGCAATCTACCAAGTAGAAATATCTTGCAAGTAGCTGAACTTCAAGGTATGAAAATCCATTGGTTTCTAGCAGAAGAGTCATTACTAAAATGACCCTGATGGGAAAATAGATTTCTACTTCTTTGCTTTAAGACTGTCTGGGTTCCCAACTTATCTAGAAATTGATTTGAACACCATACTCTCTACATCATTGTTTCAATATGTCTTCCAATATTATTATTCTACTTGGCAGTATGACTTAGGAGAAAAGACAGCTTTGGAGTCAGACCCTGGTTCAAATCCCAGACCTTTCTTTTACATACTGTAGCTATAGCTAAGTCATTTATTGTGTTGAACTTTTTATTTCCCTCGACTGCAAGTGCAGATAGTAATTGTAGAGAGGGGAGTATCAACTCACTTGGTGGGTATTAGTATCACTGAAACTGATTAATGACATAGTTTATCCTTTCATTGGGGCAATTTCCAGTGGCTCCTAACAGACAAGAGCCAGTTCCCAAAGTTCTTCCAAGTGTTTTGAGGTGGAACTATGCCATTAGCCTGCAGCTAAGTTAAGTGGGGGTGTGCGGGCCCAAGCATTACCAGCAGAGTTTGGAAAACAAATCCCTGATTCAAGCAGATGAACCCATTTTAAGAGCCAGAATACTGCACTTTTGTTAGATTTAGAAACTTTAAAAAAGTACTAAGGGTTTTGTTTGGAAGTCCAACCAGAATAAAACAAGAGGTCCTTGGTTATCTGGTTTGCTTGTTATTGTAAGCCAAATGTCCACGGTAGTGCATTGCATGTAAAAGGTGAATAATAAAATAATGAATAAATAAATGAGATAGTGATGTGCATCTTATATATGTTTAACATGGTGCTGAGTAAACAGGAGACCCTTAATGAATACTTGACTGGTGAATATGTAGGTTTATACCCCAGTTTGTCAGAGGTTTTTCATGAGGTACCAGAATTGAAACCATCATCCCATACATGAGTTTGATATACTATCATTGTTCTCTCTTTTCAAACTTATCTAGTCATTTATTTCTCTCCTCAAAACAGGTAGGTATTGTCTTGGAAGCGAGTCAGGAAAGTAAAATGAAAGGAGATTTGTTTTTAAGTTGGAGTTAAAAATTGTGTGTAACATTGATTTGAATACATTGGATAGAATAAAGAGAAAAACATTATTTTTAGAAGATGGAGACTAACAAGGCACAGATATGTAGAGTGTGTTCAACAAATTTGTTTATACACTGAATCTTTCCCTTCAGCATTCCAAGTTTGTGTAACTCTGGTTCTGAGAGAACAGCAAAATTCCTCCCCTATCAGCAGACATGAAGGCTCAGTAATGTTATAATGCTCTTTTTATCCAGTTGGAGGGTGAATCTGGGTTGAAACCTCAGTTTTAGCAGTAAGAACAATCCCAGAAGTGGAAGTAAGGCAGCATATTGGAAGAATGTGAAGAGGGTAGTGTGGTTAAAATGAAGGGTATATGGGGGAAAAATCATTGGAAATCAGACTAAATAAGTATGAGAGATTACAGAGTGCTTTAAAGAATTTAGATTGTGATCTATAGTAATCATATTGAAATCATGTTTAAAGCAATAATAAACTTTAATAAGCTATCTGACAAAAGCTAGTGTGCAAAACAAATTTTAAAAAAGGAGGTTTCTCTAATTGAAGTTGAACTCTTGCCCTTGGCCTGTGGACAGAAACGTCAGAAACTGCCAGGGCTGAGTGCTGACGTGCTTTGGACAGGTGACCTCTATGCCAAGTGGCTCACAGACAGCCAGAGTAGAACCACCTCTCCTGCAGGCAGAAAGCAGAGGGGGGGCTGCCAGGCCTGGGGTTCTAAAGGAGTCAGGAAACATCAGAAGGATAGGCGCAGAAAAGTCATAAAGGAGCCACTGTGGAAGATGACAGGACAATAACCAAAAATGGCAGAGGGTAAAGAAGGCAGCTACTGAATCTTAGGAAAGACAGTGGTGTGTTTTCTAAGTGTTTTTAGGCATCTAGACAATTATATCCACCTAAATGTCCTCTACCAGTTTTCTTCCCCTTTTCAAACAGAGGAAACAAAAGCCCATTGCCTGAGCCCGAAAGCTACATGTTGTTATTTTTAGAAACTTAAAATGCTTACGCTTTCATCAGAAATACATTTCCTCCATGCCCCCATGCTAGTAACATCTTAGTAACATTTCGATTTTGGTAACATTTCTGTAGTTTGACAGCTGGTCTGTAAATACTGATCTTTGAAAACTAATTGTTTCCAAAGGAGTTAGGTTGTAATTAACTTTGAGTGACTTCAAACAGAAGTACAGCAAAATTATTTCTCCAAGGTTTTGCCTGTGCTTTCCAAAATCCTCAAGCACACAAATAAATCACAAATGAGGGATGGCCGGTGAGTCCTGGCGAACGCGCGCGTCCCCCCGCGCGGCAAGCCATCCGGGCGCAGAGAACGTTGGACAGAGAATGAATGACAGCCTCGGCTCAGCGCATCTGCTGGGGACCAGCTCCGCTTCCTGTGCGATTCTGAAACGTGTGATGCAAAGGCTCCCGCCCTTTTCTGGGAACACAGCCTGACCCAGCAGCCTGGCTATTAAAGCTCTCCGCCTGCTGCCGGCAGGCGCCCCACTGCTCCCCACCGTTCCCCACTGCCGAGATGAAGCTTCCTGACTGGTGCTGGCTGAGCTCAGCTGTCCTGGCTGCTTGCGGCTTGGTGGTGGTGGCAAACAACGAAACCGAGGAAATTAGGGATGGGAGGGCAAAGGACGCCTGCCCGGCGATGCTGGAGAGCAGAGGGAAATGCTCATCGGCCGGCCAGTGTCCCTTCCAGGTGACCCTGCCCCCGCTGGCCATTCAGCTACCCCAGGAATTCGGCAGAATAGAGGAGGTGTTCAAAGAAGTCCAGACTCTCAAGGAAATCGTCGACAGCCTCAAGAAATCTTGCCAAGACTGTAAGTTGCAAGCTGATGATCACCGAGATCCAGAACATGGACTGGGGTCCCCTGGCACGGGAGCTCCGGGAGAGGCTGGGGACAATAGAGTTGAAGAATTGGAGAACGAGGTGAGCAAGCTGTCCTCCGAGCTGAAGACTGCAAAGGAGGAGCTCGACATGCTGCAAGGTCGCCTGGAGAAACTGAATCTTGTAAATATGAACAACATAGAAACTTACGTCGACAGCAAAGTGGCCAATCTCACGTCTGTGGTCAATAGCTTGGACGGCAAATGTTCATCCAAGTGTCCCAGTCAAGAGCTAATCCAGTCACAGCCAGGTATGTGTATTTGTAATCATGTTTTCTTATCATGTGTTCAGGGAGGTTATATAGCTAGGGAGTGTCTATAGCGTTGCAGCCCGAGGGAATAAGTTAAATAAGTGAAGGATTAAATGCCTAAGTCTTTTGTTTCATTAAGGTAGTCCAGGAAAAACAAATATCTTCTGGAATGGGACTACAGAAATGATACTTGACCTCTTTCCAAATCTCATCACTGGCTCTGTCACCACCAGAAAGCACTTTCAGTTTCAACATCTTATTTGCTTCAATGCCAGACTTTCTTCACACAAGCACCAGCAGCAAGGGAGAATTTCTTAATGGCTTTGTGCCTTTAGTCTATCATTTCCCTGATGTGTTTGAACACCTGAGAGAGAAGGCAAGGTTGGCAGCTGTGCTTTGTTCATTGGACATTAGTTTTTCTTGGGGTTGGCTGGCTGCCAGGTCTCATGTAGCAACAAGTGGTCTTTGAAAGATTTTTAGCAAGCAATCTGCAGTTCATAATTGAAAATATCTACTGAAAATGGGAAGTTGTATAGATGAAATAAAAGCCACTTCCTGTGTGTATGTGCAAAACTTTTTGCTTTGAGACTTAGTGGCACAAAAAGGCTTTGAGGGAAGAATTTTTGGCATGTCACTAAGGGAAGGAATAAAACCTTTTTTTTTTCTTTGACTTTAAGCTAGTTTTCAAACATAAAGAAACAGAATCCAATCTCACTATCCGAATGAATTAACTTTAACACATACGAGAAAACACAGATCTAACTGCCTACTTTGCCCTTGAACCAATGGCTCCCCAATTCCTAAGTTCCTGGGACCACTACTCCTTGGTCAGCTTACTTTGGAGAGCCACCTCTGCCTATCCATTTAAAGGGACAGAGCAGAGACTCCTTTTTATCCTGAAATACTCTGGGCATGCTCCATCCCCAGAGGATTTGCCAGAGCAAGGACCACAGCTGCTAATACTCTTGGCAGCCTAGACGTGAATTTCACAGATTGCAAAGCAGATGTTCACGACTTCAGTGAAATCACTGAGTACACAGCTAGATATGACACTGCCTGGCAACAATTAATTTTCCTCCTAAGAGGTTTAAGGAAATATCTGAATATTTTGAGTTCTAAATATATAGGAGTATAGAGGGCATGTTGGTATACCTGTCTATAAAACCCAGTTACTTGAAAGGCAGAGGTAGGAAGATTATGAGGCCAGCTCCAGGCAAAAGATAATAAATATAAAAATAAATAAATAAAATAAATAAATAATAAAAGAAAAAGAAAAGCAACAGGAGTAGTTGTGTAGCTGAAGTGATCAAGTGTTACTTACTACATGCATAAGACTCTGGCTTCAATTCCCCGAGCCACAAAACAGCAGTAGAAGCATCCATATGAATATATTTTTGTACCTTAAAGTGCTGTATACTAAACTCACCACATCTGCCATACAGTTTATAAAAATTATTTGGGAATAAATAGCTGCTAAACCCTGTTAATGAATGGCATCTATCTTGAACATAACCACCTGTTGTTTCTTTGTAGAAACTGAATATGTGCAATACTAAATTCAGAATCATTATTTTTTAAAAAGGGCATTATTTTTAAAAGACTGAAAAAATGAGCTTCCTTTGTATAGTTGTCAAGGAAATTAAATGTGAATTTACAATCAATGTCTACTCCAGCTTTCATGTATCCTTTGGAACATATGCTATAAAACTTCCTTCTCGTGCCTAGACTGCAGTTCTAGGAGAGTTGGGGTCATCTGAGCTTTAGGACAGAAAAGCAATGGCCATGAGAGTAAATTTTGCTTCTAGGCAGATATGAGTTTGTGCCCCACCTCTGCCATTTAATGCTGGTGTGAACTTCCGATAGCCACTGGGCCTCTTTGTGCCTAAATATCCCCACCAGCAAGCTGGCGATACTACTTGTATGAAAAGGTTGATGTGCAGATTAAATGTGACACTTTTATCCAGTGTTTAGCAGAATGTCTAGAATGTAGCAGTACTCATTACATGTTACTTTTACATATTTGTTTTTAGAGTTAGTTGCTCATTATTCATGTTATCATGCTTATTGCCAAGCAAAGGTATGTTAGTCTTGTCTGTCACACCAAGTTCTTGTTCTGTGTCCTTAAAAATCACTTGCTGCCTAGATTCAGGTGAGTTTAGCAGAGGAAGGTTATTGTCATTAATGATCAGACTGCATTTGTGTAAAGAGTTTTCCAGATGCATACTTTCATTAACAAAATCCCATGGCTTTCTTTTCTTCCTCCTTCAGTTCAACATCTAATATATAAAGATTGCTCTGACTACTACGTAATAGGCAAAAGAAGCAGTGAGACCTACAGAGTTACCCCAGATCCCAAAAACCGCAGCTTTGAGGTGTACTGTGACATGGAGACTATGGGGGGAGGCTGGACCGTGCTGCAGGCCCGACTTGACGGGAGCACCAATTTCACCAGAACATGGGAAGACTACAAAGCAGGCTTTGGAAACCTCCGGCGAGAGTTTTGGCTGGGAAATGATAAAATTCATCTTCTGACCAAAAGCAAGGAAATGATCTTGAGAATCGATCTTGAAGACTTTAATGGTGTCAAACTGTATGCCCTCTATGATCAGTTTTACGTGGCTAATGAGTTTCTCAAATACCGTTTACACATTGGCAACTACAATGGCACGGCTGGGGATGCTTTACGTTTCAATAAGCATTACAACCATGATCTGAAGTTTTTCACCACCCCAGATAGAGACAATGATCGCTACCCCTCTGGCAACTGTGGGCACTACTACAGTTCAGGGTGGTGGTTTGATGCATGCCTTTCTGCAAACTTAAATGGCAAGTATTACCACCAAAAGTACAAAGGTGTCCGTAATGGGATTTTCTGGGGCACTTGGCCTGGTATGAATGAGGCACAGCCTACTGGCTACAAGTCCTCTTTCAAAGAGGCCAAAATGATGATCAGACCCAAGCACTTTAAGCCATAAATCACAAGTTCTCATCTCTCCAGGCATTTATTATCAATAGGGCAATAGATTCCTCATCACTTTGGAATATGCTTTATTTCCTATTTCCTTTCTATGACTAAAAATTGTCTCGGAGTAGCAGACTCTTATGCTACACAGCTTTTGAAAAATGTGCATTTAAAAAGACTCCTTGGAAGCTATTATCCAATGCATGCATGAAAGCATTGAGAATTATTCATTTTATTTGTAAATCCTTTTAATTTCTATTAATTGAGTTCATTAGTACATGTACTACTTTCTAAAATTAAAAAAATGTTTATTCAGTAAGATAGATTCTCAGAAGCAACCGCTACTATGATGTGTCTAGACAAGCACATTTGAAAAGATACTTTTATTCTATAAATTATTTACATATCTATCTCTAAATAATCTTCATTCTGAGATAAACTTACTCAAATTTACATTTGCATTTACTTTGTATCAAGAAAATATTACAGCATTTTAGTTCCCAAACAATGGAAAATATGCATGATTAACCTATTTGTAGAATATTCATTGAATGTAGAATTTATCATTAAACTTGGGCATGGTGGTACATGCCTAAAATTCAGCAATAGGGAGGCTGAGGCAAGAGGATTGTGAGTTTGAGGTCAGCCTGAGCTACACAGTGAGATCTTCTCTCAAAAAACAAAAAACAAAAAACAAAACAAAACAAAAAAAACAAGATATAACATACCTCAAAATGTGATAGCCTAATGTCACCCTCCAAACACTTAGAAAACAATGGAATTCACTTGCAGTGTGTAACTTGTTAAATGCCGGATAGCAAAAGTATAAAGGTTGCTCAGTATTGTGCTAGACTACTGATAGACTTTCTTTTAGGGGGCATAGGAATGTGAAAGAGGACCATTTATGTATACTTTGAAAGCCATTTTTTAAAATCTAAAGCAATGATATTGTTGAGTAATACAGTCAACAACTTAGCTTCATATAAGCACTTATGTTTTCTAGAATGAATAAATTTATTTATTAAAAACATGAATTTTGAAATATATTAAACATTTAACCCTAACTAGTGGATCGCTTATCTTACTATCATAAATTCAAAAGTGTGTGTTTATTTTTTAAGAGAGTGCCCATTGATTTTAATTTGTGGGGAATAATTTGTATAATTTGTGAGGAAGTTAACAAATAAACATCTATGAAAATACTCTGCATGTTATTTTAAAGGATCACAATTTTTATACTTTTATGACATTTTTCTACTAAATTCTTTAACACACAAATTTCTTTTTGGAATAATTTCATGTCATTCACTATAAAATATATTGTAAGTTGATCACCTTTAACATGTTGATGGAAAATGATTATAACTGATACTCCTTTACCTTAACATGATGATCCAGTAATATATGCTACTGTTAATAAATGTAGACTATTTACAAATGTATTTTTAAAGTATTGTGTTGGTTCCATTTTGATAGTTAATATTTATCATAATATTTAGTTTCTGAACATTATCATTCTTGTAAAATGATGACTGAAATTAGTCTCTAGAAATTCGGAGTTGGGTTGATTACTCAGTGTGAGGAAATCAAATTTCACTGACAAACAGTAAAGCTAAATAAATGTCACATCCATTCAATAAGTAGTTTAAATATACAAGAATTATCTGAGCAACAAAATTTGCTGGTCCTTATTTCTGAATAGCTATCCAAGGAAAGATTTTAAAGGTAAAAGAGATGACTGATTATAATTAGCTCTTATTTGAAATCTTTTATGTGTAATTAGGATTATGCCTTGTTCCTTTTAAAAGCTATAAAAGATTTACTTCTCATATCCATTTATTCTTCAAGGTGGAAAGCATCAGTTATTATTTGTAGAATAGTATTTATGTGCTCTGTGTGACGTTAGGAGTATTGTTTTCTTAATAGGAAGATAGAAGCAAATAGAAAGATACCATTATCCTATTTCCTTCTGGAAATACTGTTGACACATTTGCAATATAAAATTTTCCATTTCCTTCTGCAACATTCAACTCCACCTCCTCTTGCTCTATTGTTAATGCTGCTGATCAAGTCAACCCCCTTAGCATAACAAAATGCTTCCTAATATTAGCCAGTAACTCTACTTTCAGCCTCTCCCAGTTCAACTTCCACATCACTGCTAGAGGGATTATTTAGAAACACAACTCTGATCTTGTACTGTACTGTTTCAAACTTTCAACCTTCTCCACTTCCTATAAGATAAACTCCAGAAAATAAGCCTCTTCCTGAACCTGATTTCTGTCCACACTTTCAGTGTCATTTTCTGCCATTACTCACTTGTGTCATACTGTGCTCAAACAAACCGTGTTCTCTCATTTCTTGATTTTGCACAGATTATTGCCTTGATCTAGATAGGATATATTCCTTTACCTCTGTTGGGAGTTGGCCAAGGACAGGGACTCAGGAGTCAGAGTTCCCAGGTTTGAATTGCAGCTACGTCATTGGCAAACCATGTGATCATGGTCAATTTAATGTTTCCTTCCACTATGAATGGGGATAGTCTACTAGTCTGTCTGATAAACTCTTATTGGGATGATCAAATGAAGTAATATATGTAGAGCCCTTACATAATGTTTTAATTAATTATCATCATCAAACTGAATAGTTCTCTCTTCTGGGCGTCTGTGCCTTTCCTCTTTGATATCATAACATCCTATATATTTCAATAATTTATATTTTTTACTAATTATATATTCAATAATTTTCTGGATTCTACCCTGAAATCAGTGTTTAAATAGGAGAAAAGAAATGTTGAGGCAGCAGTGGTAAACAATATGTTAGCATTGAGGAAAAGCTATAGTTTAAAGAAGCTGGGATTGTAATTGAGAGAATGGGTGATGTCAAATCTGAGATTTGAGAGACTGATTACAGGTGAGATGTTATTGAAAGCCAGGGGAAAATACATCCAGGGTAATTATACACACTACAGGAGTAGGACATAGTCATGGTGAGCTTTTAGAAGGGGTCCTAGGAAACTGGGTACTGGTGGCTCAAGCTTGTAATCCTAGCTACTCAGGAGGCTGAGATCTGAGGATCGCAGTTCAAAGCCAAACCAGGTAGGAAAAGCCGTGAAACTTTTATCTCCAATAAACCACCAGAAAACAGGAAGTGGCGCTGTGGCTCAAGTGGTAGAGCACTAGCCTTGAGCTGAAGAGCTCGGGAACAATGCTCAGGCCCACAGTTCAAGCCCCATGGCTGACGAAAAAAAGATGGGGTCCTAGGAATGGGCCTCTGGATCCACAGCTACAGGAGAAGCTTGGCTATTATGTCCTAGGCTGAATGGTGAACGTTTACTAGACTGAATTCCTAAGGAGAAACCTTCAGTGTTGCTCATACTACCCAGAGTTTAGTATAATTCTGAAGTGAATTTTAGTCATATAAAATTCATGGATCTTTCTTAAAATTACCACTTAGAGTAACAACTCCATCTGTGCATGCCAATCTCCTCCCTTTCCCAAGAGGTAACAAGCAGAGATAGATGAGTCCAAACCACAGTTTCGTTCTGCACATTGCCAAGTTGCGACATCTCCTCAGTCACAGCCTTGTCAGCTCTCTTTTGTTTACTGACTAGAAAGAGCTAGAAATAAGGGGAGAGGGTGCATTGTTGAAGACTCAGAATACCCAGACTCCCCATCATGAATGTACCTCACTATGTTTGCTGAGGCTCTCTGATTGCTGGAAGACAATGTTGCTTTCTTTCCAAAGGGAATGGACTTAATTCTCCTTTAGGCTTCTTCATCCCGCTTGATGCTCTCTCTAGATTGATAACAGGTCATGTCCTCATATCAAGTATAAACTCAAATAAGAGAGGAAGACTGCACAAATTTGCTTGTTTTTACCAAGAAAGACAGGTGTAGAGATTTTGAGATTACTTAATTCAGTGATATAGGTATGCTGATCAGAAATTACAGATTCAACTGTGTAGCTTAAGGAGATGTGTGTGTGGTTCAAATGTTTATCTTAGTTGACACAAACCCCAATTCAACAACAGCTCAGGCTAACTCAACTTGAGAAGCCATAAATGTCTTAAAACTCAGAGACTGACATGCATGGTGGGACATGCATGCATTACTAGCTACCTGGGTGCAAAGAAGGGAGCACAGCAAGGTATAGGCTGGCTCTGGGGCTCGTAGGAGAGACCCCGTCTCCAGAACAAAATGAAACAAAAGGAATGGGAACATAGCTCAAGTGGTACAGCCCTTCTCTACCATTCATGCATGAGATCCTGAGTTCAATACACATCACTGGAAAAAATCCAATGACAATAACAATGACAAGACCCCCAAACCTCAAATACCTATGGAGATAGGAAGTTTGGGGGAAGAGTTAGCCTTAATTAAACAAATATTTGCTGAATGCAGGCCATGTTCCAGGAAGCCTTCTCGGAGTTAGTGACCAACACAGAAAAAAAATACAACACTCACAGTGTTTACATATTATCAGATGTGACAAATACATGATGGGAAAATAAATACATATAGGAGTGTTCGAGAAGGGGGATCTAGCTATATACAGTAGGCAGGGGAGACCTCTCTGCACAGGTGAAATCTGACCTATAGAAAGGGGTGAAGACATCTGGAGAGTAGGTGGCATGTTGATGGGAGAAGAGGAGAGATCAGAGGGCATGGAGGCTAGGGATGAATAAGACCAGGGTGGCAGATCATCTAGCTTTATAAGCCAGGAAAAGAATTTGCCTTTTACTCTGAATAGATAAGAGCCTTGAGAGTTTGAGCGAAGGAAGCACATGATTTCATCCACTTTAAGAGGATTGTTCTTGCTGCAAATAGAGGTAAGGACTGGCACATGAATCCTAGTTTGACAGTGTTTCCAGTAACCCAGAGAAAGATGATGACAGTGTTACCAGTGACACATGTCTATTAAAGTGGAGCTGACAACACGTACTGATCAAGTCAGCTTTGGATAGTTTTAAAGAAATAGAGGTGTCTCAGAAAACGACAAGATTTTAGCTTGAGCTACTTTCTAAGTTGGACCAGCCATTAACTGAAAGGAGGAAATGAGCAGGGAAACTCTAGTAAGTATATAGGTATAGGGTGGGGGTAGGGTTAAAACTAGAATCAGAAGATTTTAACATGCTATAAATTCAAATAAAGTGGATATGGGCATTGGGATATCAACCTGAAATTCAGAGAGGACCTATGGAGTTGGAAATACATTTGAAAGTTGCAAGAGTTTGTATGGTAATGAACCCATAGAGCTGGGGGAAATAACCTAGTACATAGGTATAAACAGAGCAAGGACTTCTTTAGAAAGAGCCTAGAGACTAGCTGACCTTGCAGAGGTTGGGAATGAGGAAGACCCAGTATCCCATCCACTCTGTAACCCTATCAGTTGAGAGATCTCAGAGACTCTCTTGTGTGGATAGGGCAGACATTTATTCTCACTGGAGCTCTCTCTCTCTCTCTCTCTCTCTCTCTCTCTCTCTCTCTTATTTTGAGATTCCCTACACACATATGCACACACACATATATTCTAGAATATTCTAATCTGAGATTCCCTTTTTCCTGGCTTCTGCAAGGAAATAGATGCCTTAGATACATTGGCAGCATTTTTCTTTTCTCTTTTTTTGTGTGGTACTAGGGATTGAACCAGTATCTCACACTTGCAAGGCAGGTGCTCTACTACTTGAGCCGTGACTCTAACTCAGATTTACTTGGGTTATTTTTGAGGTAAGATCTTGCTTTATCCTGAGGTGGCCTGGGTTGTGATTCTCACACTTCCCTACATTCTGGAGATGGCATGTACTTGTACCCAATCACTGAGTGAAATGGAATACTGAAAACTTTTATGCCTGAGCTGGCCTTGAATTGTGATTGATCTCCCAATCTATGCCTCCCAAGTATCTAGGATTACAGGCTTGAGCTACCACATCCAGATGGCAACATTCTTTTGTTGAGTTACTGGATGTCTTTTTAAAAAATTGTGATATTTCACACTAGTGCAGAATATTAATTTTGAGTTAGGAATTCATATGACAATAAAAGAGGAGATGATGACCATGAAGACTCAACTATTAACTCTTTTGGAGATGCTACCTTGTCAGGTTGAGGTATTATCATGCATCAGAGAGAAAGAAGGGAGCAGGGAAGAGAGATTGTATGCATACATATATGTGCATATAGGAAAAGAAATATGAACCAACCCACAGAGCAAAACGTAGCCTCAATTTTTAAGAGCATACTGTCAATTTAAAGAAGTGCTTGTAGTCATCAAAGTGATTGTCTAAAATCATCAAAGTGATTGTCTGCTAGGATTGCAAATATTTAGTTAAGCAGAGATTGGTGTCATTCTCTCTTTTACCAGTGATGAACAGAAATTTTTAATAGGTTTAAGGAGGTATCATTTATAATTTCTTCTCATATCCTAAATTTTTAGGAATAAAGAGCAAGAAGCTAGAGAGAAAGTCTATGCCATTTTAGTGAGTCAGAAAAGCTACCTATTAGTCAGGTGCAGATGCTCATGCCTGTAATCCTAACTCTCAGGAAGCTGAGATCTGAGGATCAGGAGCCAAAGCCAGCCCAGGCAGAAAAGTCCATGAGACACTTAACTTCCAATTAATGACCAAAAAATAAAGTTGGAAGTAGAGCTTTGGCTCACGTGCTGAGCTCAGGGACAGTGCCCAGGGTCTGAGTTCAAGTCCTAGGACCAGCACAAAAAAAAAAGAAAGAAAAAAGAAAAGAAAAGGGTTAAGAAAAACAAAAGAAAAATAAAGTCTACTCATTTGTCTACATTATGAGAGGAAACAAATACACGTATTTGAAGAAAGTAATTAAAATATGAGCTTTAATAAGAGTAGCCTTGAAAGACATTCAAAATATGGCTGGGGACATAGCTCAGTGCTTGAAAGTTTGGCTAGCATATTAAAGACCTTGAGTACAGTTAAAGAAAAATCTTCTCACAAGTTTAATATAATAGAAATACAATGTTTTAAAGAATACATGGAAAACACAGATGAGATTTGATTCTATATTCTGTGAAATTAATTTTTATCAGTTTGCTTTTTTTGTTTTTATAGCCATAAGATGCATATTTCATACTTGCCAAATTCTTAAGATTTTTCTTCCCATAATTTTGTTAGTGTCAATTGGTTGTATAACAGGGTTGCATTTTGACACATCTATCTATTCATAACATCATACCTTGATTAGACCCACAGTCTCTCTCAAACCCCCTCCTCCCTCTTCACACTCAACAAGCTCTGCTGTTCCATTTTCTTACTGTACATATTTTGAACATATTCACTCTTTCATGATCTCCACTTTCTTCCCCTTTCTCATTTATATCCCAACCCCAAACAGGACTGGCTTTACCTTTGTTTTTTATTGTTAGAAAACATTAGTGATCTTCAATTTCGTTTCTTTAATGAATATTTTCTCCAAGTCATCCAAGGTAGAGGTAGCCTAATCTTACATTTCAAATCACTTCAGATTGTTCACTTCAGAATGGCCACTCATGCATGTGACTGGCACTTTTCAGAGCTCTGGGAGCATTTCCAGTGTTCTCTGTTTGCTGTTGTTTAATGCTGTCGTATGGAGGATATGCTGTAAAGCATTCCTGGGGGAAAAACCCTTTTGTATCTACAAACTATTCACTTGTACACCACTATCCATTTTTCATCTTTCCTGACATTCTGGGTGTATTTCTCATGAAATGAGCTAATTTTCCATGGATGAAACAAACAGCATAAACCTTGGTATCTATCAGTCCTCTGCTGAATTTGTGGTAAATCTAGAAAGTGGAAAATAACCCCAATGATCTCAGTTTAAGAAGAAACATTCTCTTTATATCTTATCAAAACAATTATATATATTTTTGACACGAGACATTTTACAAATTAATAATTTCCAGGGAGTTAATGTCCCTATTGGTTAAAAATTTCTTCCTGCAGCTAAGTCAAATTTTATCTCTGACAGAAGAGGCAAACAAGTTTTTCTGCTGTCCAAACACTGTTTTACTCCATGGTTACATGGCAGGATTCACCGAGGAACACAGCCTGCTCTAGTACAAAGCACTTTGGAAGTTCTTTGGAAGGTAAAAGCCCTCTTATATAAGTAAGTACCAAAGTTCTTATTTTCATTTGTTAGATTAAAATAACTCTTATAAAATATATCACTTACAAATGAGAAGCATTGGTAATAGTACAACCTACATAAAGCCAAGTTTTTAATTTGATGAAGCCAACTATTAAAAACCTAGAGAGACCCTGGCAACATGGGTCATTAGGAAAAGTTGGACAGAAAAAATGGATATCTTCACAATGAATACAGGGTTGGAATGTTACATGTTGAACTGCTAGTGGAGAGGTTTTCAAACTGTGTCCCCAGTGACCCTAAGGTTCTGCAAATTTCAGGACTGCCAAAGAAAGCAAGGTTGGAGAAGAAGTCAGGAAAATGGACTTAATGTGTAACAGTTCTGCTTTTCTAGATCCTGGAACTCTGTCTTTAATTTTACTGAAAAAAATAGGATTGAGTTCCTTTTTCGTTTTTCTGTCAGTTGTGGGATTTGAACTAAGGGCCTGAGCACTGTCCCTGAGCCCTTCTTCCTTAAGGCTAGCACTCTACTACTTTGAGCCACTGTGCCACTTCCAGTTTTCTAGTGGTTAATTGGAGATAAGAATCTCATGGACTTTCCTGCCTGGACTGGCTCTGAATCACAATCCTCAGATCTTGGCTTCCTGAGTAGCCAGGATTACAGGCGTGAGCCATCAGTGCCCAGCTAGCATTGAGATTTTTTTCTTTCCAAAAAAAAAAATTGAGGACTGGGAATGTGGCTTAGTGGTAGAGTGCCTACCTAGCATGAATGAAGCCCTGGGTTTGATTCCTCAGTACCACATTAACAGAAAAAGCCAGAAGTGGTGCTGTGGCACGAGTGGTTGAGTGCTAGCCTTGAGCAAAAAGCTCAGGGACAGTGCCCAGGCCCTGAGTTAAATCCCCACGACTGGCCTAAATAAATAAATAAATAAATAAATAAATAAAGATAATTATTGGGGGCGCTCAAGTGACAAATTAAAATGAAAATGGTTCTAATTTAAAACATTTAAATTGCTGAGAACCTAGGTTACCTTGATGTGGAAATTGTATTTAGAAACTCAGGAGGCATTTTTCCCTTTTAAGCTTGTTTTTTAAAAATAGTAATTATGGCAGGGCACCAGTAGTTCATGCAACTCAGGAGTCTGAGATATGAGAATATCACAATTCAAAGCCAGTCTGTGCAGGAAAACCCATGAGAGTCTTATCTCCAAATTAACTACTAAAAAACAGCAGGAAGTAGAACTGTGGCTTAAGTTGTATAGCACTAACCTTGGGCACAGAAAGTGCAGTGACAATGCTCATGCCTATTTCAAGCCACAGGACAAACAAAAATAAGGATCTCTGTAGTGTTAATTTTAGTGGAGCGCTTTACCAATTCTTTTGAAGATCTTGGCATGACTATACACAAAACAGTGAACTAAGAATTTACAAGGAACATCAAGAAGAATATCATCGCTCCTTGCCTTTGAAGTTTGGAAAGTTACTTTAGAATAAAGAAGAAGAAAAAACAGGAGAGACAATAAGTGACCAGAAGTAAGTACAGCTTGCTTCGGAGAGGTTATTGAAGCAGAAGTGATTAAGATTTGTCAGGAACTGAGACGCTTCACATCTGGTCTTAAAAGATGGGTAGAATTCTGAAACTCAGAAAGGAGAAGCAGAGGACTCCCTACCTGGGTACCAGATGAGCAGGAGATGTGGAACATCAGGAGCTAGTAGGGAAACAATAACCATGTAATGTGACTAGAGTAAGACTATTTGTCAGTGGACAATAAATGTGTGGAAAGAAATGGCAGATGAGATTGCAGAGGGATTTCACTGCAAGGACAAGGCAGTGACAATTATAATAAAGCAAGGGAAATGTCATATCTAAGTATCTATAATCTCCCCTCTGCCACCTAAAGATTCAGCAGTTCTGTGCGTGGACTTGTAAGCTGACAAGGGGATGTTGGGTGGAAAAGAAAAATGAGAGAGAACTCAAACTGTTTTATAAAATAATGGAATGGCCAAAGATAGCAAGGAAGAGATGGGTGGAGACAGAAAGAAAAAACCCTCAACCTGCTGGAAAGGCAGGCTCTGGAGCAGTGTGCAGAAAGAGACTTCTGCCATGATGAGAAACTCTAGAATGTTTTGTTGCTGGGTGTGTGGTGGAACTCACGTCCACCTTTCCCAAAGGACAGACACAACAGCCTATGTTCTAAAGGTATGCAGCGTCCCTGGCATCCCAAGGCTTTCTGTAGGTGGATCTGTGCTTCCTTCAGGCTGTATTGAGATAGATCTCAAGGTGGGAAGTGAGAAGGCTCAGTTATTTAGATCTAGAGCAGGGGTCATATAATTAGAGCTGGGATTTTTCCTGTGGTGTCTCAGGTGTAGGGTGGTGGGGCTGGCTGTAGTGTCAGCTGGGAAAGAACAGAAGCTTTCATCTACCATCCTTCACCTCTACATCCACCACATCCAGATCTGTTATATAGTACTTTATGTAAGAAAAAAACTGACAATGACAAAAAAAAGGTGCAGGGATAAAACTGCCATGATATAGAGTAAAGTATCCCTGAAGAATTATGAGCTAGAAATGTATTTTTAATGTAAAGCAAGGCTTAGAGAACTTAAATTAATTGTTGAAGATTATGTAGCTAGTATATGCAGCTCTAAACCAAGATCTACTTTTACTCACTCCCACACTTCCCACTGATTTGGTTTTTCTTTCTCCCCAACCTACTGTCCATCATTGAGCCTGTCCATGCTTGGGTGTAGCCTTTAGTCAGCAAAGTTTGAGCTGACTGCCAGGTGACTTTTGTGTCCTCTCCTTTCATATTTCTCATGCCATGTAGGCGCTCCTGTGTGCCTCTGTGGAATGCATGGGCTTGGAATCTGAAAAGGACTTTTGCCTCAGGAGATCATAGAATTGGCATTTGGCTCAAGGCTTGTTGCCGGTGTCTCCTTTCTATTACACTCATTAAGAAATGTATGCCCGAAGGAACAAAGGTTAAAACATGACTCAAATCATCAGGTACTAGGGAAAAACACAGGAAACAAATTTATAGCTTCAGAGTAACAAAGGTCATTGAAAGCATGGAACAAACTCCTGACCCTACAAAGAAAAGATTGATCAATTGAAACACATTAAAAATAATCTTCAACATAGGAAGAAAAAACTCCACCCATTAGGAACTTGAAAGTAAGCCAACAAATAGATGAATACTTGAAAGTAATCCAACAAATAGATGAAAGCTGTGTAGATTGTACACAAAGGCCAATGTTCTGTATGTAGTTCCTATGAATCTGTAAATACTCCATAGAAAAGTGGAAAAGCAGAATGTAGAGAAATCATTTAAAACGAAGACAAATAGGTCTTTTATATTAAAAACATGTCTAGCCTCTGTAAAGGTGATGCTTTATTTTGTGCCCTATGTAAATTCACAAGACATATCATGTTTTGGAAAACCTGATACCATGATGTGTCTGAGTCACCCTGCCTTCAGTTTCTGGCTTTCCTCATTGCATATCTAACCGCGCTTCTCCAGGCTCACATTTTCCAAACACAGATGAGCTGATCCTCCGTCTTCCTTGTGCACTTCTTGTCAGGTACTGCACACTGAGTACCTGACCTATGCCCAAGAGTCCCACAAAAATAACTCCAACTGGCCACTCTAAGCCTGCTTAACCTACCTCATCTATTTCTGAGTTCAGGAAATCCAGGAAAGGCCTTTGTCCACAGGCTCTCCTTTTCCCTCCACCTCCTGATCGTCTCCAATACTTGGCTGTGTGCCATTCCCTCTCCCACTCTGTAACAGACTGTGACCTTTTTTTCAGGATATGTGAGTAATAAAGTGTTTTTTGGAAGCTATCTCTGAATCTGTTTGGCTTCCAATACCTCAAATTTTCTTAGAATATACTATATTTTAAGATAGTCAAACATATAAAAGCTGCTTTCATTCTACTTATTTTAAGATAAATATAAGTAAAGGCTATGATAAAAATTATATTTTTTCTATTCAAGTAACAAGTCAAATTGTTTGATAACACAGTTAGTGTGAATAAATGGATACTTATTCATGTTAGGAATGTAAATTGTTACAACTCACCCAAAGGAAGACACTTTGGCAACAAAGAAGAAAGAAAGAAAGAAAGAAAGAAAGAGGGGCTGGGAAGTTGGCTCAGTGGTAGAGCACTTGCCTTGCATGCCAGAGGCCCTGGGTTCGATTCCTCAGCACCACATAAGCAAAAAGAAAAAAAGTCAGAAGTGGTGCTGTGGCTCAAGTGGTAGAGTGCTAGCCTTGAGCTGAAGAGCTGAGGGACAGCACCCAGGCCCAGAGTTCAGGCCGCACGACCAGACCCAAAAAAAAAAAAAAAAAGAAAGAAAGAAAGGAAGGAAGAAAGAAAGGAAGAAAGAAGAAAGGAAGGAAGGAGAGGGAAGAAGAAAGAGAGAGGAAGAAGAAGAAGAAGAAGAAGAAGAAGAAGAAGAAGAAGAAGAAGAAGAAGAAGAAGAAGAAGAAGAAGAAGAAGAAGAAGAAGAAGAAGAAGAAGAAGCAGCAGCAGCAGCAGCAGCAGCAGCAGCAGCAAAACAGGATGTTGCAGAGGTATTTGTACACTCAAGTTCATAGCAGCATTGTGCAATACAGCCAAGCAACATATGATACAAACATAGAATTCTGAAAAAGAATATTTGACAAATGCTTTAACATGGACTAACATGGATGGCATTATTATCCTAAGTGAAATAAGACATTTGCAAGAAGCATATTGTTGGAGTCTGCTTAAAGGAGGGATCTGGAGCAATCACATTCATAGAAACAGAAAGTAGAATGATGGTGGCCAGGAGCTGGGGGAAAGGGAATTGGGTACTTATTTAATGAACATAGAGTCTTCATTTTGCATGTGAAAAAGTTCTGGAGTATTGGTTGTACAACAATATGAATGTAAGTAGTACTAAACTGTACTAAAACGGTTTAGAATCTTTTCTCTCGCGGTATTCTTTGGGTATGCTAGTACCTGGGTTTGAGCAAAGCTTCATGCTCTTGGCACTTTCACTCATGGCTGATATTCTACCATTTGAGCAATACTACCAGTCCGGTCTTTTGATGGCTAGAGATAGAAACTTCTAGACTTTTCTAGGTGCCAGTCTTTTGAGTAACTAATATTATGAGCGTAAGCTACCAGCACTCAGATTAATTATTGGGTATGGTTTGTAAAAAAAAGTCTATGAGCTCGCTGGGTGCTGGTGGTTCAAGCCTATTATCCTAGCTACTCAGGAGGCTGAGATCTGATGATCAAGGTTCAAAGCCAGCCTGAACAGGAAAGTCTGTGAGACTCTTATCTCCAATTAACCATGAGAAAACCACAAGTGGTGCTGTGGCTCAAGTGGTAGAATGCCAGCCTTGAGTTGAAGAGCTGAGGGACAGCGCCCAGGCCCAGAGTTCAAGACCCATGATTGACAAAAAAAAAAAAAAAAAAAAAAAAAAAAGCTTAGCGCTATAATAAACATTGGCACACAGTGATCTCTATTGTATTCTGACTTGCATATCATTAGATACGTGTACAGGAGGAGGATAGCAGGATCCTGGGGACATTCTACATTGAATTTTTGAGCAACCTCCATACTATTTCCATAGTGGCTAAGGTAATTTACATTCCCACCTACAACACATAAAGGTTCCTTTTAAGTTTTGTCTTGATATAATGCTTATTTTAAAAGTCAGTTTATAAAATATTACAATTATGTTTAGAAGTGTGAATATCAATTGAACAATGTCAAGTGCAATGTGTGCTAATGTATAAGACAGAAGACTGGATTTCCTTCCTGTTTTTACTTAGATAAGCCACGGCAGTTTCAATCTTTCAGCACTTGTAGAACGGAAATAACAATATCTCAAAAATTCTTCTTCCATACAGATCATTGGAAAAAAATTAATTACATACTTAAACTTCATCTTTGCAATGAATTGCTTGATTAATTTTGGTATAAGTAAACAGAATTATTTGAAAAATATTTTAAATTTCAGAAATGTCAAGAAACATATTAGTAACTCTATAAAATGTCTGACATTGGAAATGAATAAAGCATTAGTAGAAAATCAGAAAATCACCAACATTTTCAGTAATGAATGTAAAATTACATATTTGTTAATTTAATACCAGTCTTAAGAGAATCAAGTGTAAAAAATACTATCATTTGAATATCTGACCATCCAACAAAAGAAATAATGACAAAATATGGAACCAGGTCAACAAAGGCAGTATTTTGTTATAAATAAATATATAAAAACATAGCGGCAGACTGTACTATTCATACATATGAATGGTAAGTTTCAGTCTTTTCAGAAAGTAATCTGAAACATAGTAAGACCAAATTGTGTTAACAATTGAAGCCAGGGAGGGACTTTGTCATCATACTTCAATCAATACACTAAGCATTCCCCTTAGACTGAATTCTATCACTAATTCTAATATAAGTTAGCTACTGTCCCAAATCAAAATTCCAAATATCAATTTAGATTCTTTTCCTCTTCCCCCATCTACTCATACACCTAAGTTCAGTATTTTATATTTACTGCTTGTCCTGATTGTATTTATTCCTTTTCTTGTTGCCACTTCCTTAGTTCAATTTCTTCACATTTTATCACAGTAGTGAGGTGAAAATGGAGATGAATATTTACAAGACAGAATATAGGAGAGTTAGGTTTAAGGGAACAGTGAAGTTTGTACTGAGCATGTTTACTTTGAGCTAGTTTGGAGACTGAAGATATTCTAAGGAAGTGCATGAATGGGTGTGGACAAAGTTCAAAGATAGAAAAACACAAATATATTGGAACCCCTGGACATGGCTGAGATACCCTTTTCCAAATGCTTTTCCAAATTATATCATCCCACAGTGACAGAACTTTCCTTTCAATTTTAATAAAAGTATTTGCACATTTTGCTCTTTGTTCAAGCTTCTTGTTCCAGAAATTTCCTAAAACTTCTAACAAATAAGAATCTTTTATATACTTTAGGTCTATGAGTCATAGCCAGCAAACAGAAAGTGCTCAAAAGAAAGGGTTTGAGCAGGGCTCAGGGGTTCACACCCATAATCTTAGCTCCTCAGGAGGCTAAGATCTGAGGATTGTGGTTCTTAGCTCTTCAGGAGGCTGAGGGGAAGGAAAGTCTGTGAGGTTCTTCAGTAAAAATAAATAAATTAATTTTAAAAAGCTATAGTCCAAGCTACTCAGGAGGCTGAGATCTGAGGATTCCAGTTCAAAGCCAGCCAGGGCAGGAAAGTTTGTGAGACTCTTATCTCCAATAAACCACTCAGAAAACCTGAAGTGTCATTGTGGCTCAAGTGGTAGAGTGCTAGCCTTGAGCTGAAGAGCTGAGGGACAGTGCCCAGGCCCAACCACCACCACCCCAAAAAAAAATCTAGAACTGTAACTCAAGTGGTAGAGTGCCAGCCTTGAACAAAAGAAATTCAGGGACAAGCTGAGGGATAGCACCCAGGAACCACACAAAGAGAGGAGAGAAGTTGGGGAGGGGGAATAAATTTAATTCCAGTTTACAATAACAACAATAGACATCTCCTAGCATAGTGCTGGCATATAAAGGGTGTGGTAAAATATCTATTAAAAGGATTAAGATTTATCCACTTTGATCTTTACAAAATTCTTAACATCTCAATTCTGATCAAATCTGACATGCAACTAAAACTTCAAATATGATCATAAATAGGATTACTTATTACACATTTTGTAAGAAGCACAACATTTCTCGGTTTTATATATAACCTGGTTTAATGAAGAGCATCTTATCAACAGATCTAATATATCTTCATCTTAGAAGAAATTAGTACCTATTCAGCCACATGCTTTTACTAAATATTACCTTTTCTCCTGGCTCACATGTACTTCCCTGGTGATTTTTTTCCAATGTCCATACTTCTCTCAAATGTCTCACAAATGTGCTAGTGCTTCCTTGTCTCTATCTCTTGATTTTTGGGTCAAAGACTTAACTAATGGCACAATAATTATTCACAGAAAATGAAGAGAAGGGAGGAGCTAGTTGGCTCTTGGTGAAAAGCAAAGAGCCAAAAAGCTAGGAAAAAAATAAATGCTTTGATTGTGGCCATGGCATTAATAAAATAATGATTTTATGACCTCCAATCCTTGTGAAGTTCAACATGTGACCCACCGACACTAGGCAACAGGGGTCACACTGGTGAATCAGTGCTACTTTATAATATCATTTACATAAGAACATACAGAAGTAGAGATCCCAGCTTAGAAAAATTACATGAAATTTGTAAATTATATAAATCCTGTATATGTTTCAGAATCTAACACAAGTTCTGTATGAATGTAAGTTGGTACAGTCTCCTGGGAGGAACAATTGAAGGGAATCTATTAAGGCTGAATATAAACCAAGACCATAGTCTTGGTCGAAGGTCCATACCCATGATAAATGAACTTATAAGAACAAAGCATGTACAATAATAGTAGGATACTATGCAGCAATAAGAAAAAAAGAAACTACTGTCTCACACAATAATATTAATGAATCTCACAAATATAATGATAAGTGAAAGAAGCCAGACCAAAAACAATCTATTTCATGAAGTTTAAGAAAAGGCAAACCAACATATAGTAATGTGACTAAGCAGATTTGTGAATAATCATAATCTTACATCATGTATTTCAATATATACCAGTTTCTTTAGGCATATGAAGTAACAGAAACAGAACAAATATTGATTGTAAAATTGTAAAATATGGTTTGGGTTCAAACTGCAGAGAGCTATGAATGCTGTACTGAACACACCGGATGACAACATGCCATCTATCCACACTTTGCAATTCAGGAGAACAGGGCAATTGCACAATTAACATTAATACAGTAAGCGATTCTGTTTTTTTTCGATGTGATGTCAACCATCTGGACTTTTGGCAGTGGATTCCTGACTGGCTTCTTCAAGTTGCCCTTTGAACTCTGTTATCTTACTGATAAGAGCTTCTCTTCAGAAAACAAAGGGAGGACAACTTCATATAAAAGTGGTTAAAACCTTTAAGATCCCCATAAGTATCCCTGATCAGGTATGGCTTCATGGCTTTAAACTGACGTCGAAGTTGGAGCTGGGAAGGTGGCTCAGTGGGAGAGTACCTGCCTCATGTGCATGAGGCCCTGAGTTCAATTCCTCAGCACCATATAAGCAGAAAAATTTGGAAGTGCTACTGTGGCCCAAGTGGCAGGGTGCTAGCCTTGAGCTGAAGATCTGAGGGACAGTGCCCAGATCCAGAATTCAGGCCCACGACTGGCCCAAAATAAACAAACTAATTAATTAAACTGATGTAGAAGTAGATATATATTACTGTAGATACAAATATTCACACATCCGTTATTAACTCTGCCCACTGAGACAGCCTTGAGCAACATCATGGCAGTAGCAATGATCACATCCAGAACTGACATCTTAGTTTCCAAATACCATTCATCATAAGATACTACCATCCTACCAGAAAATGGTTGATTCCAGACCACCAGCAGGGAGAAAATGAAAATGAGTCTGGAACACAACATTCTTATACCAGAAATGAAGTATAGAAGAATCAGTGAGGGCAACAAAAAGACAAGTGCATAATAAGTCACGTACACTGGTCAAATCTAGGAAAATGAATTAATAAATAATAGAGAAGGAGGAGAAGGAGGAGGAGGAAGAGGAGGAGGAGGAGGAGGAGGAGGAAGAGAAGAGGAGAAATCTAGAAATCACCACCTAAACCAAGTGATCAAGGTTATCCTAGTAAAGGGATGTCAATATCATGTGCTTTACTTTGAGATCCTTGAGAAGAATACAACAATATTCAAACTTGCATAATTTTTCTCACTGCAAAACTCAAATTATGCATATAATGAGAAAAATCAGACACACCCAATTTGATCTAACCATTTTATTTTATGAATCAATCCTATGTGCCAATTGTACTTGATGCACCAATCTACAGATTAACTGGCCTATACTTGTCTTTCATAGGAAGAGACAATTTACTATATGCAAGTATGCAATCTGAGAATATTATTGTGACAACCAACCAGATCTGAATAGACTATAGACTAGTTAATGGTATTATAGTAATGTTAATTTCCTGATACAATCACATTATGAGTATATAAAAGAATGGACTTATTTCTAGGAAAGATGATGATATGTCTGTTATAAATGGGCAGGAGGAAGGGGTGATCCAGAAGACAAAGAAAAGGATTAAGCTAATATGGTAGGGTGGTAGCATCTGGGGAATTTGGGTGAAGGGCCATGGGATTATTTTCTGTTCTTGCAACTTTCCTGTATGTCTGATTTATATCAAATTAAAAGAAACAGTAAAAACTATATAAAAAGGAAGCAATTTTGCAGGTTAGATTCCCCAATACTCCTAAAATACTATTATTTTAAAAATTACTTTTTGATTTCATTCTTTCACAGTTTGATTCTGTTATTGCTTGAAGAATATTTTAGCTTAATTTTTATTGTGACTATCAGATTTCCTAAGACGTTTTATTCAGTACTATGTACATTAAGTTTAATGATCTGGAATGCAGAAGACTGCTAAACCATTTCCTAAAGGATAGCTCTCAAGCATGAGAAATTAACAATTGCTTAGGTAGTTAGTTTTTTACTTACTTTTTAAAACTCACTCTCCCCATATATGGATATTTAACTTGTGGTTTAAAAATCAAGAATATTTATCATATTTTCCCCTTTGCTTCTTCATGGATAGAAAGCAGTAGCTTTCAGTGTTTCACAGCAGAAACTGCAATTGATTGTATAAATGCATATTCTTTCATTAGATGAAGATGTTTAATCTTGATTTTATAAAAACAAATGCAGTATATACAAAATCAAGGAAATCCTTTTCAGAATTATACACTAAGTGCTTAGAAGAAAAAGTTGCCTTTGTCTTGTGTTAAATATAACAGAGAAGTTTGGTAATTATTCTGTCTTCATATGATTTTTTTGGTAGGGCTTATGGGGGTTTGAACTCAGGCTCTGCGCTTGTTAAGCAGGTGCTCTACCACTTGAGCCACACCTCTAGCTCCTTAGCCTAAACTTTTAACCAGATAATCCAAAATTTTAACCATGTTTTACTACAGTAATAAAATTAAAAGCAAAAAAAAATACCTCATTCAGAAAAATGAAAGCTGGAGTTTCAGCTAAATCAACCTTGCGCTCATCACGAAAGTTTGTGGTGGGCATGATACCATAAGGCAGCTCATTTGGGTCCTTTCCATATTCCTCTTCATTCTCTTCCTCTTCATTTTCTGTGTCTGTTGTATCATCTTCCATTTTTCACAATTCTAAAAGAGAAATTACTGCACAGTCAGCTATTTAGCAGTATCTTCATTTGTAAGTAAAAATTAATGGAAAATATTAAAAATAGCAAAAAATCAACAGGAGTAAGCTGCTCTGGGAAACTCTAAGTCAGGAAAAATAGCTATAATCTCCTCCTATAACAGACTACCCTGTTGCTGAGTCTGCCTCCCTCACCCCAACATATCCTCCTTCCCAAGAGCCTGTCAGACACTTCCCCTCCCCTTCCCCTCTGACTTCTTCCCTCCTCTCTAGCAAATAATACACACAATAGAATGAGTGCTTTTGTTTCTTTTTTTCTGGCCAACAGAACATTCCCGTGTCCCCCCCCCCCATTTCTGCCCTCTGTGCCCTAAGCTTGGACTCTGGGCCTGAGTGCTGTCCCTGAGGTTTTTTGCTCAAGGCTAGCCCTCTACCACTTGAGCCACAGCTCCACTTCTGGCTTTTTGCTGGTTTATTAGAGATAAGAGTCTCATGGACTTTCCTGCTCAGGCTGATTTTGAACTATGGTCCTCAGATCTCAGTCTCCTGAATAGCTAAAATTATCATTGTGAGTCACTGGTCCCCAGAATATTTTTCCTATTCTAAAGTTCCAGAGAATATTGCAATTGCAAGTAATTTGCTTAAATTTTCAGCAATAAAATGCGACTGAAGCCTGACATGGTGACCTATTCCTGCAATACTAGCATTTAGGAAGCTGTGGTAGGAGGATCACGAACTCTAGGACAGGATGAGGTCCAAAATGAGTCTCTGGATCAAAACCTAGAAAACAACAACAAAGAGAGAAAAGAAAAAACAAAGGGCTAATGTTGAACCAGTAAAGTAACAATAATTCACTCAACTTACTTGGTTGCCAAAACTGAGCTCCCAGGGGATTAAAACTGAAGTTCTTCTGCTATTAGTGTGGACAAATGTGATCGCCAGCTTTAAAAATTTTTCTGCCTCAAATCATATTGGCAGGGCAGCTACATCACTGGCGGACCCTCATAGAAAAATGTGTGGTTCTTTATTTAAAATAATAGGAGAAATGTACTATAAAATGTAACAAAATATAAACTATTTTATCTGCTTAGGAAGTGTAAATAAGGGTACTAGCAACACTGAATAACACACAAACTTGTAAATTGCAAGAGAATATGTTGATGTCATATGTTGTACAATAAACCAATAATAAAAATATCTTGATGGATCATAAAAATTTTTGGCTAAATTTCCTGCACATCCACTTAAATTTATACTTTTTGCAATTTCATTTTCAACTGAGACAATTCAAAGTAATGTGAGTTGCTTTAAGAAAAATACAAGATTCCAAATAGTATTTGGCAGGCTTTTAAAAAAAAATTGAGATGAATATTTTCTGCAGATGCATCACGCATGTGGTTAAGAGTAGTCATAGGACATTGACAATATTTAGATAGATTTCTGACAAGTCACTTAAAATACATAAAAGCTAGAGCTCTTGAGTTTTAGAGAATAACTTTTCTAAGATGTTTAACTTTACAAGGTCAATTGCATTTATGAGCTTTTCTTTCTTTTTTCTTTCTTTTTCTGATGGCACTGAGATTTGTCCTCAAGGCCTTGTGCTGGCTAGGCAGGTGTTCCACCACTCCAGCTGCACCCTCAGTCCTTTTTGCTCTTTATTTTTCAGGTAGGCTCTTGCCTTTTCCCCAGGGCTGCCCTCGGAGGACTGTGATCCTCCTATCTACATGTTCTACACAGTTGTGAGCTTCGGAGCTTAATTTTAAATGTAAATCCATTGAACATTCATTTTGACATTTCCTGTGACATCTATGTAACTTATGGAGGTTATAAGAGAATCTAAATGTTCCTTGATTGTCACTTGTGGCTAATCTGCTTCAAAACACTTGCTCATGTGTTCTGTTGCTGAATTCTACTATAAAGGGAAAATACAATTAAATGTTTTTCCTTGTTAATTCTTGGTTCCCTCAAAGCTTCATATGAAAAGTGTTCTTTACTCTCAAATCCAGTGATCCTTCCATTTAATTTCTATCCTGAAACACAGTGGATACTTCATTTGTAATGTTGTAATTTTTAGAGCTGGAAGTATTATACAATGAAGCATGCAAGTAACTTTTTTTATATACTTTGTTGCAGCCTCTACTTGTATTTACTATGTGATAACTTACTAAAGAGTTTTCAAACTAAAACATTCTACAGGCGTGCCAGTAATTTTTGTTCTTAGCAGGTACTATATGATTGGACTGACTTTGAATCTCGACTCTCCAGAACTCAACCTCCCAAGTAGCTAAGTATAATTATAGGTATGAACACCAGCACCTGTATATTTTTAACTATTAAATAAAGAACAATTTTAAATATATATATACATAAGATTAAACGAATAATATAAGTATACCTATCAACTACTTTCAATAAATATCAATTCATGTACAATTTTATCTTCAATCCTTCTCATCTCCATTGTCCAGATAGTGTTGAATCAAAACCTAGAAAATCAAACTTAATATATACTAAAGAATTTCATAGTAAATTATGCAGAGACAGACAGATCTCCTTCCTTTTCATAGCTACATAATATTCTTTTGTGTGTATATATATTATTCAAACTGATAGAATGTTTCCAGCTTTTTGCTATCATAAAAATGTTGTGAAATATTGTTTGAAAAAATATATATCCTTAATACTTTATACCCAAGATAGCATTAATTTTGAAAACTCAGGTTTTAAGTTTGAGATAATTTTCTCAAAGCAATGTACCTTTGAATATGGTCCTTCCCTATCCAAGTGGGGCAAAAAGGAAAGTCTATCTGAAAAGTAATATAAAAGCAAAATGGGATGGAGGCATGACTCAAGTGGAATAGCTCCTGCCTAGCAGGCACAAGAGCCTGAGTTCAGACAATGGAAGGAAGGAAGGAAGGAAGGAAGGAAGGAAGGAAGGAAGGAAGGAAGGAAGGAAGGAAGGAAGGAAGGAAGGAAGGAAGGAAGGGAGGGAGGGAGGGAGGGGAGGGAAGGGGAGGGAAGGGAAGGGAAGGGAAGGGAAGGGAAGGGAAGGGAAGGGAAGGGAAGGGAAGGAGGGAAGGAAGGAAGGAAGAAAGAAAGGAAGGAAGGGAAGGGAAGGGAAGGGAAGGAGGGAAGGAAGGAAGGAAGAAAGGAAGGAAGAAAGGAAGGAAGAAAGAAAGAAAGGAAGGAAGGAAGGAAAGAAGGAAGGGAGGGAGGGAGGGAGGGACGGGGGGAAGTTGGAAAACACAATAGAGGAAACACAAAAGAAAATAGAAGAAAATATGAAAGTCTCATACATGTTAAAACCTGATTAATCTTATTAAATAATTGGAAGGAAAATATTTATGAGATAGCAAAATTTAATGGGTAAAATGACCAACATTTCAGGAGAGTTAAAGCAGGATTCCAAAGCCTGTACTTAAAATTATTATATGACAGGTAGTATGGTTAATTGACAGCTACAAATAAACCAGTGAAATAAAGTGTATTGTTGAGCTACCGTGAAATAAACAAAAGAATGTTTATAAAATACCTTAAATTCTTCGTGTGGGAAGAGCTACAGAGCTGTCAGGTGTGGTAACTCTAGAAACTCCTAGAGCCAAAATACCTAAATCAATTAAGCAAATCATTTCAAATCCTTTTTATAAAGACCAAGAATTTTCAAGGATGCAAATAACTTAAAATCTTCAAAGGGAGCAAAGCAAGGAAGGGTCATAATAGCTATGACCTTTTCTTCATACAAGAAAAATAAGGCCACTGAAAAACACTGCCTCTGAAAGGCAATTAAGGCAGTTTGTGTTTGTTCTGGTGCCACTGGGCTTGAACTCAGGTACTTGGGCTTGCTAGGCAGCATTTCTATCACAGAGTCACACCTCTAACCCTCTCTGTGTCTTGAGATAGTTTTCTGTTTGTACCCATGCCAGCTTGGATCACAGTCCTCCTCCTTACACTTTCTGTATACTTTCTGTATTACAGGTGTATGCCATCCCATCCATCATTGTGTGTGTGTGTGTGTGTGTGTGTGTGTGTGTGTGTGTGTGTGTGTGTGTGTGTGTGTGTGTGTGTGTGCTCACTAACTTTTGCCTTTGGCTAGTTTTGAACCATGATCTCAATCTCTGCCTCCCAAGTAGTTTAAAGTCATATTCTACCATACTCAGCTAGGTAAGGCTTTGAAAGTCTTGTATAGCTATAGGTTTATCTGAATTAGGGAAGGGAATGGGGGGGAGGGAGGTAAGAAATGGTGAGACAAAGGACAAAGGGTGAACCAATGCAACAGCGATACTCACAAGCCACCAAGTTGGAAATAAACTGTACAACTTGGGAGGGATGGGGAGAGAGGAAGGGGGAGAAAAATGAGGGAGGGGGTAACAAGTTTGACAAGAATGTACTCACTACCTTACTTATGGAACTGTAACTTCACCTTAACAATAAAATTAAAATTAAAAAAACCTTTTACCTGTAGGTATTGGGGGCCATTTCATTGTTTTTGAAGAAAAATTATTCATGCTGTGCTGATACTGGTGACAGAGGGAAGAGTTGTTTAGAAAGTATGTGAATTCCGAGGCTAGGAGCCAGTCACAGTGCAATGGGTAGGAGAATACATAGAAGCAAAGCCAGGCATGGATTCTGGACTTCAAGGGCTCAAACAGAGGTGGCAAACAGAAGTTAATCAAGGAATCACAGACATAAGTTTTCAAAAGCTATACATGAAATAAATAGGTGCCATTAAAGTGTGGACTACAGAAGTAGGGTGGCCATGCACTGCACAACTCCAGGGGGCATCACAGACATCATAAATCATGGTAGGAAGCAAAATGTGAAGGATGTGTCTGGAAGATGAGAAACTGAGCCAAAGCTCTGCTGTGAGAGGGTGAAAAGAACACAATCAGCCCTTCTAGAAAGTAGAGATCAGACAGACACAGAGCTTTGGCACATGAGCTTTTGACACACAGAGCTTTTTTTTTTTCTTTTTCTTTTTGTTGGTCATGGGGCTTCAATTCTGGGCCTGGGCGCTGTCCCTCAGCTCTTCAGCTGAAGGCGAGCACTCTACCACTTGAGCCACAGAACCACTTCCTGTTTTCTGAGTGGCTTATTGGAGATAGGAGTCTCATGTAGTTTCCAGCCTGGGCTGGCTTTGAATTGCAATCCTCAGGTCTCTGCTTTCTGAGTAGTTAGGATTACAGGCATGAGCCACCGATGCCCGGCACACAGAGCTTTTTCTGACACACAAATAAAAGGGTTCAGTCCTATCCTAAAAGAGCACCTCTGTTTTTCAAACCTCACTAGAAAAGCCCAAATAGAAAGCTTCATAAAAAACAATTAAGCAATGCACATTGCAGGATGTGCTTTATTTTATAAGGCAGACACCACTTCCTTTTCTTTAAAGCTAAACAGAGATACTTATTGTTTTGTTTCGATTTTGTACTATTAAGAAAAATTTGCTTGAGAGTTGCAGGAATCAAGCACGCGTGCACACACACACACACACACACACACACACACACACACACACTTAATAAGTAACACTTGCTCTGGAAAATGAGGCAAGGATACACAAACAATGTGATTTTCTGATGGTCAGGATGGCAGTGTTCCAAGAAAGACATTATAAGAAACCATTCTGTCTTTCAATATTACTAATCACTAGCTTTTGCTTGTTATAGGAATAACAGTCTATGATATAAAAAAAATCAAGTTTCTGGGTATACATACAACCCCATCATTCTTCTTTGCAACTAAGCTCTCCTAACGTCCCTGAACATACTATTACATCCTCTTTTCCCAGGAGTCCAATACTGTACAAGCTTAATAGCAGACTGTTCATACTACCTTGTAGCTCTTGGAGAAAGGGAGAACTCTGGGATACCTCATTTAATTATTTTGCTTCAGTTTCATTATATATATATATATATGTTATATTTACATCAAAACAAGATTATAAGGGGAAAAACTGGGAAGAATGAGGGAAGGGGTGACACGGTTCAAAAGGAAATGTACTCATTACCTGAATCATGCAACTGTAACCCCTCTGTATACACCTTTACAATAAAAATTTAAAAAAAAACAAGATTGGAAACATTGTGTATAAAGTTTTATGACATGCCTGTTAATCCTGTCAGTATATCTCTGTAATCTTAAGTATGTTTGCTTTGAATATAACAGAGGTCCTTCCTTTGAAGGATTCTGGTTCGTTAAAGCTCAGAATACTGGGCAGCCAATCTGAAATGTGGCACCCTAAGATTCCTTTAATGAACAACAGTAATATCAGATGCTATCAATTTGGAAGTACTAAACACAACAGATAAAAAACTGTTGGTTTTTCAATGACACAACAAACCAAATCACAACTGTTTTCTGTTAATATATACATATATATCCATCTCAAAAAGAGAATTGTGCAAAAACTTCCATTCTCATGATCACACACATACAAGAAAATGCTTTGACTAAGTAGGCCCAGATAAAAAGCTTACTCAAAATTGAAGTGTTCAGGGAACAATGTGATTTGGACTATCTCTAATTACACACATACACACACACATACACACAAGAATGCAAAACTTTGACAGGAAGTTTTGAGTGTATATGTAGGAGTCAAAGTAAAATTTTCCATGTTGGTTAAATCTTAAGTCATGTGCATGTACAACCATTCCGTGATGGCGGCCATAGAGAACGCCAGGCTACATTACAGAAGGAGGCCCTCTCCATGATGGAAGGATGCCGAGAGCCCTAGGTTTCTCTCTCCCCCTTACACTATTGTCTTGTCTCCTTTTTTCCCACTCTCACTATCCCACACACACAGATCCAAGAAGAGTTCCCCACCTTTTCTTCAAAGTTGTTTGTGTATTTCCCCATTCGCCATTCCCCAAATCAGCTCTATAGTAGCATTTCGGAGTGAGTAGAATAGAGGGGGTGGAGGTGGAGAAATACACATGGGGAAGAAATGCCATACAAACAGACATGATTTTGTCTGCAGCATACCCACTTGGCCACCCTGTCATCACCATGCACCTCAGTCAGTGGTTACTATGGAACCAGAAAAATAGTATTTCTGTAGCTTTTTATAATTCAAACAAAGATTTCCCTCATAATAGTTCACTTCATCCTAACAACAACCATATACCACAATAATTACCCCTTTTTGTAGAAGTTGAAAGTCAGTAAAGGTAAAAGACTACTGTTTTACATGATAGCACAGTAATACTCCATGGTGTTAGCAAAGCCCTCTCCTCTTTGCTTCCAGTAACAGCAAACAGTATCATTTCCACCGTTATCAGCCAGAACTCCTTTAACAAAGAGCAGGCCAAGGCAATGTAAATCAATTAGTGATGAACAGTGAGTAGGGAGGCAGTCCACTACGTGGTAAGACTGAGCAGGAGAAAACAATGGTCTATAGAATTTGTTGCTATAGTTACAAACCAAAGGAAAGCCTGCACATGTACACAGCATGGCAAGAAACACTAGCTGTCTATCTGTAACCATCTGCGGTCATTTGACAAGTCTTGTCAGGCTTTAGAAATTCAGAGTGCCTAAAAAGCCTTATGAATTCCCTTAATTCTTTCCAAATCATTTAGCAGTGAGTAGAGGTTGAGTCTCAGATCCTGTAGGAGGTTAGGGATACCTGAATAGATCTCAAGCTGACAGTTTTCCAGCAGGTCTGTGAAGCAGACTTTCTGTATGTCTGAGTGTAATTTGGAATCTGTATACTGCGGGCTACCCCTCAGGTTTGCTATGAAATTCCAGATGTTAAATTTTACATCTTCCTTGCTGAACAAAACACAACAACAAAGCCCAGCACTGGTGGTTCATGCCTATAATCCTGGCTACTCAGTAGGAGGCTGAGATCTGAGGATAGAGGCTCAAAACCAGTCCAGGAAGGAAAATCTGTGAGACTTTTTTTTTTGGGGGGGGGGTCCGGTCGTGGGGCCTGAACTCTGGGCCTGGGCGATGTCCCTCAGCTCTTCAGCTCAAGGCTAGTGCTCTACCACTTGAGCCACAGCACCACTTCCGGCTTTTTTCTTTTGCTTATATGGTGCTGAGGAATCAAACCCAGGGCCTCATGAATGCAAGGCAAGCACTCTACCACTGAGTCACCTTCCCAGCCCATCTGTGAGACTCTTATCTCCAATAAATTATTCAAAAAAAGCTGGAGTGGTTCAAGTGATAGAGTGTTAGCCTTCATCGAAAGAAGCTCTAGGACAGTGCTCTGGCCTTGAGTCCAAACTCCAGGATTGGCATCAAAGAATTTTAAAAACCCTAATTCAGCCAGGCACCAGTGGCTCATGCCATTGTAATCCTAGCTACTCAGAAGGCTGAGATCTAAGGCTGGTTTGAAACCATCCCAGGCAGGCAAATCTGTGAGACTCTTATCTCCAATAAACTACTCAGAAAAAGTGGTACTGTGGCTAAAGTGGTAGAGTGTTAGACTTAAGCATAAGAAGCTCAGGAACAGCGCCAGGCCCAGAGTTCAAGCCCCAGAACTGGCAAACAAAAAAGCTCTAATTCATCTTCTTGTTCCTCTCTTCATGTATCACCATTCCACTTATACACAAACACATATCAACATGTTTATAAATTCATATGCATATGAAATCACTAATTTCTCAGTCTGTTCAGGTTTTCACTGGTCAGAATTGGAGCAGCAACTTCCAAGTTCCTAACATGAAGAAACCAAACCAGAAGTCCTTCCCCCCCCCTTTTTTTTGTCGGTTGTGGGGCTTGAACTCTGGGCTTGGGCGCTGTCCCTCAGCTCTTCAGCTCAAGGCAAGCGCTCTACTGCTTGAGCAACAGCGCCACTTCCAGAAGTCCTTCCATATCCTTTTATTCCATAACTTCATTGTAGGGAACCTACAGGAGAATGTTAAGTAGAAGTGATGAGAGAGAGAAAGAGAGAGAGAAAGAGAAAGAGTTTTCACAGATCTTAGTGTGTCTCAACTAGCCTTGAACCTCTATCCTCCTAATCTCTACCTCTTAAACAGCTTGGATTATAAGCAAAGCCATTATTCTTTTAAACTAATCATTGTTGTTAGGATATGAAGTGTCTCCCCAAATGCTCATTTGTTGAAGGCTTGGTGAGTTTACACTGAACTGGTTACTACAAAGTGGAACTAGGTTGGAGGAAGGAAGACATTGAGGCCTACTTAAAGGGTGTAGCCTGTCCTAGCTCTTTCTCGATTCTCTTTTCTTCTATCTCTCTCTCTCTCCTTCCCTCTCTCTCCGTCTTTTTTGAAACATAGTTTTGCTGTGCAATCTACACTGAACTTTCAGTCCTTCTGCCTCAGGCTCTGCAGAACCCATTATAGCTTGTTACATTACATTACAGCTCCCTTCTTGTTTCCTTCTGCCTCTTGTCTGTGGTGAAGTAGGTCATCTTGTTCCTCCACCTACTCCCTGCTATGATGCTCTATCGCTATGCACAGGCCCAGAAGCAACAGAGCCCGAATGGCTGTGGAAAGACGTCTGAAGCCATGAGTCAAAATAAATCTATCTTCCTTTAAGTTATGTTTGTCAGGTATTTATTGGTGGGCAAACATCTAGCTATCCTTAATCATTCATTTTAGATATAAGCATCAATTGATCATGATCCTGTTCACATATTAATGATTTGATATTTTCTATATTCATGTGGAATATTATACTGTACTTTTCTTTTCTGGCAATAAATTTGCTTGGCTTTGTTATCACGAAAACACTGGCCTCATAAAATGAATTTGGAAGCATTGTCTTCTAATTTTGGAGAGGTTATACAGAATTCTGGGGAGTTTATGCAGATTTTTTCCCTTAATATATATCTGGTAGATATCACCTGCAGAGCCATCTGCTTTACAGATGGAGTTTATTTTTATGATTTCTTTTCTAAATCATTTTCCATGCCCAAGCAAAGTGTGACTCCACTATAGACTGCAGAGATCCTGATATCACATATCTGCTGTATGGACCACAATGCAGGGGAAAAACCTAAATACAACACCCAGTTGGGCTGGGGGTTATGATCAAGCACACCTACCTCTGGGAGTTTGTGGCTGTCAGTAGCTCAATAGTACAATGGGAAGTGCAGCACAGTGGCTTCCAACCCACAGACTATCATGAAGACTGGTCTTTACTTCTATATTTATCTAAAGGTACTGGAGCACTAGTGGCGATAGTTTTTCATTAGAGATGGTGGGTGATTTCACGGTTGTGGTTTGTCAACTGTGACAGACTGAATAGTCAAGCTTTGTTCATCCTAAATGGAAAAGAAGACTACACCCAGTGTCTTGAGCATTGAAATAGAATATTTGATTATTGAGCAACCCTTGCCCACAGTAGTAACCAAAAAAAAATCACAACCTAGCTACTCCCCAGTCTTAAGTAATCTCTGAGAAATCCTCAACTAAAAGGACACAGGAAGTAAAGATTTCCAACTAAAACCTTGGACTCAGGTAGGTAAGCTATAATATAAAAACAAAATTCATAAAACATGAGGTAACAGGTCTTTTTCAAAAGTCAACAACTCTACAGTAAAAGTTCAAATGATAGTTAAGAGGGACAAATTTCAAAAATAATTTAAAAAAAAGCAATGACAAGGATGATTACCGAAATAAAAGAGATGAAATAGAAGATACAAATAAACAGCAGTGCTCAAAGATGATCCAAATAAGCAGCCAAATGAAATAAAGAAGACAATACAGAATATGAAAGATAAATTCAATAAATAAGTATATAGAAATCTTTTAAACAATTAAATGAAAGTGTTGGAAATGAAGAACTTGGTAACCCAATTTTAAAAATTCATTTAAAAGCCCAGCTTTGTTTGGGTCAAATTTTCTTCTGAAGACTCTTTCTTGCCCCCTGCTGTCCATTTACTGAACATAAGTCATAAAATATTCATTGAGAGAAAGACATTTAGATAGCAAGAAATCCTCTTTCCATTCCATATTTACATTTACATGATAAGAAAGTTTTGACATTTTAGTTCAGTCTTAGTGGGCAATATTTATGATAGGAAATGCTAAATTTATATTTTTATTATTATAAATGTGAATCATATTCACTGTTGTGACACATAAAAATAATAATCAATCTCACTGCTTAAAGATAATCACTATTATCAAATTATATATACATATATATACTTTTTACAATTGCTTCTGTGCAATATAGTTTTATATTTAATTTATTATTATTGCTACAGTATTGGGAACATACTACACAAATCTGGTATTTACTCTTCACTTATGAAAAATTTGCAATAATGTTGACTCATTTTCAAAATACATCTTCTAAATCACTAAATAATATTTCAAATATGTACAATTCTTCTTTGATGGCATTTAAATTGATGCAATGATTTCATATCATAAGGAGTTCCATAAAACAAAATTTCTTGACTATTCCTAACTTTATGCTTACATTTCTCAAAGCACAATTTCTAAGCCATACACACACATATTTTTAAGGCTTTTCATGCTAACAAATGAATTGAACTCTGAAAAATGTCCAGAAGCTTGTCATGACTCTGGAGAAGGCTCTTTAAAATGGAAGAGGTAACAATATCTTCGAAGTAAACTATGAATAAGGACAAAAAAGTTATATCTGATTATTTTTGATTCTCTTGTTCTTCAAAAGTGTCAAGTATAGGTCTGGGAAGGTGGCTCAGTGGTAGAGCGTTTGCCTTGCATGCTTGAGGCTCTGGGTTCAATTCCTCAGCACCTAAGCAAAAAGCCGGAAGTGGCGCTGTGGCTCAAGTGGTAGAGCGCTAGCCTTGAGCTGAATTGCTGAGGGACAGCACCCAGGCCCAGAGTTCAGGCTCCACGACCGGATCCCCCCAAAAAAGTGTCAAGTATAAGGGATAAAAGAGTCATACTTCTTGAAATCTTGATGGTTTGGGACCTACTTCCTCATTTATAATGAAAAAAATAAGTACTGCACTGTTAAACAGTGTGTTTTGTGAAATGATGCATGTGATATTGCATGTTTTAAAAATTATTTCATACCTGTAGAATATGTAACTTTTATTAGTTACTAATATAGACAGACTTGATACTCACTAGGCTATTTTTAAGTGCCAATACACCTTATATCTATGTCAATCTTTTTATATATATATATTTTATTATAAAGCTACTGTACAAAGGGGCTACAGTTATGTGAGTAAGGCAATGAGTACATTTCCTATCGAGCATTGTTACTCCAATACTTCTGATATCTATGTCAATCTTAATAGTAATTCTATTCTCAACTTTTAAGTTCACACATCAGAAAGTAATTTTTTGTTAATTATCTTTTTGAAAATTGTCAAATAACAATTACACCACATAGACTATTATGACTCAGCTATCAATTGCATTAACTTAGTTTCCAGGAAGAAAAAGTTACTTACAAACAGTTATTTATTAAGGATTCACATTTTATCTAAAAATGCTTCTACAGCCAGTGCCCTTTTACAAATTTCTTTTCAAAAATTATGCTTGTGGGTTTTCATTTTTAAAATGTCTGAAGATTAGTGTGAATAATTTTAGTCACATGAAATACAATGTGAAGAACATTATTCACTCACTGGGCTTTGCTGAATCTAAAAGCTAACACCTGTCGCTAGTCTCCAATAAATAAAGAAGGATTTGGAGGGAGGGAGGAGTAGGAGGAGGAAGCAGGAGAGGATAACTTAAGAACATACTGAATTTTTTAAAAAGGGAATGGTTAGCAAAGAGCCAGCGACTAACACCTGTGAGGACTACAGTCCTTTCTATCTGCCTATCACTTAGCTTCCAAGAATTCTAGCCATCACACTAGACTAAGGGCTTCAACCTTTGAAGGCATTTCAACACTTAAATTTTATTAAATGTGGTTGTTTGGAGGTAGACAGTTACCTACACCTAAGGAATTCAGGGTGATTTGTAGGAAATGGTAGAGAGTAAGAAAGGGAGAGAGATCAGACAGATAAGAGTAAATAAATATACTCTTCTTTCTCTTTTCTTCTGCCCATAGAATAAAAACTGTAAGAGGTAAAAAAAAAAAAAAAAGAAAACAAAAGACCTTACAGTTACTCAATACAATCCATCTTTACCTTAAAACTTAAGAAATAGTCCATGTGACACAGATAAATCCATAATGGGCCTGGTTGTCTCCCACTCTTAACTTCCAGGTCCTTTCCACACACCAGGATGTGTCTTCCTATCCCTCCTCCTCTCCTTCCTACTTTCCTCCCCCCCTTTTCCTCTAAGATTTTATTTTTTCCTTAAATCATTTAGCTAAAAAAAAATGCTCCTCTCAAAACAAATTCTTGTCTCTTAGCTTTCTTTTGGTTACTTAGAATATAAACATTGTTCCTAAAATAAAAGTCCAGTACGTTACATTGCAATTGTGTGGACTGCGTTACTACCCATTTACTATCTTACATGATCCTCACAAAACCCAATGAGGCAAAGCAAGAAAGGTATTATTGCCTTAAATTTAAGAATAACCAATAAAGCTCAGAGACATCCACACATTGACTTAAGATCACTTACAGTCAGGAAGAAGCCAGGACTCAAATGCTGTTTCTTACGAATACTTGTTACGGAGGAGAGTTTCCTCTGATCTGACTCTACCCTCTTCAGCAGAGGCAGGCTACATTCCCAGGGGGCTAGTTTAGTGAGGCTTGAGTCTGACCACCTACAGAGTGCACTCCTATTTTGCACCTAGTTCTCATCTGTAAAGGAGCAGTTTCTTACCCTTCTTCTTGGTCCTGATACTTATTTGGGGCTTCTAATTTTCTTTGGAGGAGTTTTGGGCTCCCGAGGGTCACTCCAAAGCTCCACCCTCTCCAAACAAGAAGTCGCGTCCTGAGTATCCAAGGAGACCACCGGTCCTTGCCCATCTTGCTCCTTCAGCGTTCTCCATTGGCCAATGAGATTCCCTTGCAGACTCCACCCCTCCGCCCCCGCCCCTATAATAACCAATGGGTTTGAAGCAAAGAAAACGCGCCCTTCCAAGCCCGGTCTTATTACCCTTCCTGTCGTGCGCACTCCCTCCTGGGATATGTAGTTTCCAATCCGAGAGACTAGTCAGGAGTGTGTCTTCCTTAGAACTACCAATCCCGTCGGCCTTCGCGAAAGGGGGCGGAAATAGGCAAGGACTACGGGTCCCGGTTTGCACTTGGAGCTTTACGAATCACCTAAGTGCAGGGAGTGGGTTTGCTGGGCAGCAGCAGCAAACCCAGACGCCTCCTTTCTGACTTGAAGCAACTCCGTGGCCAAGCCAATTGGCTGTGGCCAGGCGTCCTCCGCGGGCTGAGGGAAACGGGCACGTCATGTTCGCCTCCTGCGCTGGCCCGGGGCTTGGCTGCCTCGGCCGGGGGCTGGGCTGGGCCCGCGCTGGGCGTTGGACGGGTCGGGCTTTTCAGGGCCGGCTGTGTAGCTCAGCACCTGGGCCCGACGTCCTTCCGCCTGGCCCGGCGCGCCGGCCTCTGAAGGAGTGGACGCTGCTGGTGAGCCCGTTCGGTCGGCTGCGAGCGCGGCTCCGGTGCCACCTGGCCGTGAGGCCCCTGGACCCCCTCACCTTCCCCGATGGCGACCGCGTGCTGGTGACGATGTCCGGCGTGGAGGGCGGGACGCCTGGCCTGGACAGCCTGCAGGTGCAGTACGACGAGGCCCTGCAGGAGATGGCCATCGTGTCGGACACCATCGATCCCCGGGCGTCGGTGGAGGTGAACGTACCCCTGAAGTTTGGCAAGTGACGTTCAAGTTCGAACGAGTTTGGGGCCCACCGCACTCGCGGCGCTCTTGTTAAAAGTTCAGCCCGCGCACATTTTTTAATCAGTCACTTGGGACACCTGTCTCATTTAGAGCTGGCCCCTAAAGAAGCTTCCTCTTTTGCATCCACACCGAGTTCCCGAGTAGTATTTAAGAATCAACCTCACAATTAAGAAAAAAAATTAAATCGAGTGGAAACATGATTTGGAATAATCCCCTTATGCATCTTTGTCACACTGTCATTAGTAAACTGGTTTATTTTTCAGGGTTGATAATCCATTGAATAGTATGGTTCTCCATTTAAGTTTCCCCTTGCCACACCTTGGCCAAATAACCCTGTATCCTGAATGTTCCATAGATAGGTAACCTAGAGCAGGTATGGTTTCACATAAGCACCCAGCTTCTTAATAATTTGTCTCCATTCTTTTTGGCCTAAGTATATTCTCAAATTTGGCCTAGCAAGTTTTTGAAGAACTAGACATAGAAAGACTGCCAGGGAACTTCTGCAATAATAATACAAGTTGTTTCCTAGACATTGGGTTTGGTGTAACTTCCCAGAGGTAACTTTTTAGGGAGAGTTCTCCAGGCTTTCATTCTTAGAAATGAAGGAAGACATTGAAAATGATTATAGTAATGATTTAGCATTTCTGAGGTAATCTTTTGTAATCCTTATAGTTGCATTATAAAATAGACATTATCACCATTTTAGATGAGGAAGCTAAGATACAGGAAGTTGGGTGCTGATGGATTATGCCTGTAATCCTAGCTACTCTGGGGGCTGACATTTGAGGATCATAGTTCAAAGCTAGACAGGGCAGGAAAGTCCTTGAGATGCATAGCTCCATTAAACTACTCAGAAAAAGCCAGCAGTTGTGCTGTGGTAGAGTGCTAGCCTTGAGCACCAAGAGGCTCAGTGACAGTGCCTATTCCCTGACTTCAAGTCCCAGGACTGGCAAATAAAATAAAGTAAAATACAAATAAGATATAGGAAGTATCATAAAGTATTTATTGTGGATGAACAAATAGAAAAAAAATCAGTGACTTCATGGAACTCACATTGTAGTGGAGGGTAGATTTTAAAATGCCTTCTCTTTAATACATGAAGTGATGGAGTTTGGCTATGGATTGGATTCACTCAGTCTGACTAGGTAAATAAGAGAACTTGCTCTCTAAATGTAATAGTCTTGGGGAGAGAGATGCTATGGAGCTTTGCCTATAGTACAAAATAGACTGAGTGTTGAGTAGACTAAGCAAAAGTATGGTAGCACAGATGAATACAGATACTTTTTGTTGGTGATTCTTACCCTCATCGTTGCTTCTTCTTTTTAGATTTGGAGCCCAATTTCCAATGTACTGTTCCTATTCATCTATTCCACAGGCCCCCTCAAATCTAGCTTCATGCTTTTCCTCCTCCACATTGTCTCTTACTTGTTTCAGCAGATGGGTTGAAGTAATGTGTAGCTTTAATTTCTCCACCTACTTAGCAAGGTAGAGGAAGTTTAAAATGTTTCATTCTTTTCATAGCTGTCATCAGTGCTTTAGATACAACCATGTGTTGTGACATTACATTATTATAATTATTATTAGAAATAAGCTTTGCAGTTAATTTGTATCTGTGTTTCTGCGAGATAAAATTGTTTTTCTTGTTTTTTTTTTGTTTGTTTGTTTTTGGGTCCGGTCGTGGGGCCTGAAATCTGGGCCTGGGCGCTGTCCCTCAGCTCTTCAGCTCAAAGCTAGCACTCTACCACTTGAGCCACAGCGCCACTTCCAGCTTTTTTCTTTTTGCTTATGTGATGCTAAGGAAGCGAACCCAGGACCTCAGGCATGCAAGGCAAGTGCTCTACCACTGAGCCACCTTCCCAGCCCAAAATTGTTTTTCTTATATTGTCACAATTGCAATAAAAATATTGCTGTTTTAAATAACAGATTACAGTTATAAAGCTATGGAGATTGATTTTATAATTATTGAAATTGTAGCAATAAGCCCCAATTTGTTTACTTCTGCATTTTACTATAAGAAGATATTTATGTGAATTAAGTACTAAGTTATCAATATTTCTGTCTATTTTTTTTTATGTCGTTCGTGGGGCTTGAATTCTGGGCCTGGGCCCTGTCCCTGAGCTCTTCAGCTCAAGGCAAGCGCTCTACCACTTGAGCCACAGCACCACTTCTGGTTTTCTGGTGGTTTATTGGAGATAAGTTTCATGGCTTTTCTTGCCCAGGCTAGCTTTGAACCTTGATCCTCAGATCTCAGCCTCCTGAGAAGCTAGAATTACAGGCGTGAACTACCAGTGCCCCACTAGTATTTCTAAGTCTTTTAACGCAGAGATGCCTAAGGTTAAACTGTAAGTAGACAAGTGACAATGGCACCTCTAATTCCTTATTTCCCAGCTCTGAATATATTCCCACTTAACTCATTATTATGGTTATTGTTTACTAGTGACACCACTTTTGAAAAAATACTTCAAATATCTTGTAACCTAGCTGCACGGTAATAGTTTAGTTTTTTAGATGTGAAGGATTAGAGGGAGAATTTGCAAATCTAAACCATGGTCATATGTATTACATGGTATTACTTTATGCTTTTAATTTGGAGGAGGGTTCTGAATAAATCTTTAAATCTTCCCGAATATAAGAGACACTTAGCTTGCTGACTATCCTAACATATTTTTATTTACTTGTGTGTGTGTGTGTGTGTGTGTGTGTGTGTGTGTGTGATTCTCAGAGAATCCTTTCTATGATATTTTGTAAGAGAGGTAACAGTTTCTTCTCTCTTTACTTCATGTTGCTTCTTCCTCTCTTTAAAACAGTGAGAAACAATCATTTCTAAAAACTGGCAGAAAGATGTTGCATTTGATCCAGTTGCCTTGGTTGAGACAATATTTTTAGAGACTGTTGACCAAGATGTTCTCTCTAGGATTTAGTAAAATGAGGAATGTAGCTAAGGAACTGGATCTCTAGCAGGTATTAAAATGCTTTGGAGTTCTTTAGTACTAAACTGTTTTTTTCCTTCTCTTTTAGATTTGAATATCAAGTCATTGGGATCTGGCTGTGTAAAAGTCCAGAATATTGAATGTGATCATTGCAAAATTGAAACTGAACAGGGTACCAGCTTCTTGCACTCTGTTAAGGTATACATACTCTAAACTACTCTTTAAAAAAACAGACCAACTGTCTACTAACTCATATACAATTATAGTTCCGCAACTGTGGTGGCTCTTCCCTTCTTGGGTTCCTAGATGCCTTCCTAGAAAGGAGCTAAGTTCCTTCCATCTTTTGGCTCTCACCTAGAATCACTGGGAGGGGGCTGAGCACAGAAAAGGCACACCCATTCTATAAGTGCCAGCCTGGAAGTGGCATACAGCATATTCACTTGTATTTTATTGGCAACAACTGAGGTTAGGAAACACACTGCCTTTCCTTTGGACAATAAACATTGATTTCAGTTTTTGACATAGTTGGCAAGTGTGAAATGAAGCTACACATACATGTATGTTTAGGGTCTGCCTGAAGGGACTAACTAGAACACGCCTACTGTTTTATTTCTGCTTGGAAGCATTTTCATTTAGCTTTTTTTCTTGGGTGCAATACAATGTACTATGACCCTGAGAGTAATGTGTCCTCATTCAGCCCCCTCCAGCCTTATAAATATGGATTTGGGGATCATATAGAACTGGATTCTAATTGATTCTATTTATTTTTTTGTTATTTATTTATTTATTATCGGTTGTGGGGGCTTAACTCTGGGCCTGGCACTGCCCCTCAGCTCTTCAGCTCAAGGCTAGCACTCTATCACATGATTCACAGCACCACTTCTGGCTTTTTCTGCTTATGTGGTGCTGAGGAATCCAACCGAGGGCCTCATGCATGCAAGACAAGCACTGTACCACTGATCTACCTTCCCAGCCCCGACATTTTTTTTTTTTTCTTAACAGCTATCTAACTTCTGAGATTCAGGGTTTTTACCCTCTATAAAATGGGAAAAATAGAATACCTATCTCTTTAAATTGTTAGAATTAAATGCTATAGTTCATGTAAAGTAGGCTACATTGTCTTTCTAGTACTGACAAACTGCCAAAAAAGAGATAACTATTGGTAATAGTAACTGATTGATAATGGCAGTGGTTAATGTGCTCCCTTTTTGTGTTTACTTACCTGGTTACAGGAATCTGTGACTCCCAAGTCCTTCTTAAAAGAAGCTACTGGAATATAGCTCTATATAATTTTGTTTTAGAAAGTATTTCTTTTTTTTCTTTGTCTCTAATAACTGTTTTGACAGCAGTTGGCATTTTCTTTTCAGTTGATATGATTATACTAGTGTCAGTTTCATTTCCAGGTTCTTCTCTTGGTGTTTCATTATTGTTAAGAAAGAAACATGATAAATGTTTCACTAATTTAAGACAAACTTTATTTCTTCCTTTTTTGTCTATATGTTTTATTTGTCTTTCAGAGTCAAAAATTATATGTTCAAACTAAAGGTGGTAAAGTGATCTGTGCTGGAACAATCTACGGAGATACAGATATCCATGCATCGGATAAAAGTGTAAGATCCATTGTAGCAATGAGACACTATGTTGAAAATGAACTTTACAGTTTTGGGGGGGTTGGGGATGTGAGGAGGGTAGGTATTGTAGGGGAAAAACAAAGGAGGGGGTAACAATGCTTGATAGGAGATGTACTCATTACCTTAGTCATATAACTGTACCCCTCTGTACAGTATCTTTACAATAATATATATATATTTTAAAAAATCAAAAGTGTAAGATCAGAGCTTTCTCTTGTTAGCAATTACAGTTTTGCTTCCCATTGACTTTAAAGTAGGTGGCTTTTAAAGAAAAAATCTTCAATGCATTCTGGTTTGTTAGTAAATTCAAATGTAATTGTAGTCATTAAATATGCAATTTAAATTTTAGTTTGTGATTTTAATACTTGTGACAGTTCCTTATTTCAAATGAGTAACGACTTAAATACTTAACATTTAGTTCTTATCCTGATTTTTAGTAGTTATTGGTTAAAATATCTCATTAAGTTATACCAACATATCTGCACTCGATTTTCTTGGATAAGGTTTACTTGAATACTATAGTTTCCAAGACCTGCTTACTTCCCCTCTAGAGAAATTGAAGAATTAATTTGTAATTCAGCTTTCTTCTGTACTGTCCACAAGGTGGCACTGTTAGATATCTTTACTATTCAAATCCTTCCATAGTAGCTATTGGAATTTTTATTAGTATAGGAAGATAGTTTGTAATTTTTCTTTTGTTGTTATTGTTCTAGTACTCCGACTTGAACTCAGGCCTCATGATTCTGCTCAGCCTTTTCCCTCTTGGATGGCACTTTACCACCTGTACCATACCTCCAGTTCCAAGTTTCTGGTCATTAATCAGAGAAAAGTCTTCAGGATTTTTCTGCTCATGCTACTTCAAATCAAGAGCCTCAGATCTCAGCCTCCTGAATAACTAGAATTATAGGCAGGAACAACCAGTTCTCAAATTGTAGATTTTAATCAACTGTTTTATTGCTTTCTGTGATTTAGCATAGTATTAAAAGTAGTGGTAAAAATTTTAAATTACTTTGCATATAGCTATTGAAAATGAAAATATGTGATATTGAAATTAATGATACACAACATATAAATAGATGTATGTGTACATACTCATACATACATATGTGTGTGTGTGTGTGTGTGTGTGTGTGTGTAAGAGACACTTTATTCACTAACAGGGTAGGTACCAATAATTATACTATCTGAAGGAATCTTAACATTTACTATTTAAATTAATAAACTTGTAGTTCTTCAATAAAATTTCTTCCAGCATGTTCAGTCAAAAAAAATAGTAAAGGTACAATTTTGGAAGTCTTTAAAAATGTGACCAATAATGTTTTTAAATCTTAAAAAAAATTCAAGACTTTTTTTTGTTTTAAAGTTTTGCAATCTGCACCAGTGTTTTATTAGATTTTTATTGTAAAGATACTGTACAGAAGGATTGCAGTTACATGAGTTAGGTAATTAGTACATTTCTTAACAAACAGTGCTACCTCCTCCCTCATTTTCTCCTACATTCCCTCACTGCTCTAGTGCACCTTTCTCCATCAGCTTTTCATATACTTTTATTATACATATATATGTATGTGTGTGTGTATATGAGTATAAAACTGATAAATATCAACAGATTATACTATGTATATACAGGCACATACGCATACATATACCCATAAGTATAATAAAGCATCTCTTTATAATTAAATTTGTAAGTAAAGTACACCTTTTTTTCAGGAATTCAATCTTTTTTTGGGGGGGGGGTCCGGTCGTGGGGCCTGAACTCTGGGCCTGGGCGCTGTCCCTCAGCTCTTCAGCTCAAGGCTAGCGCTCTACCACTTGAGCCACAGCATCACTTCTGGATTTTTTTCTTTTTGCTTATGTGGTGCTGAGGAATCAAACCCAGGGCCTCACACATGCAAGGCAAGCGCTCTGCCACTGAGCCACCTTCCCAGCCCCAGGTATTTAATCTTTATTATAAGGTTGAGGCAAAGAAAACATTTGCATTCTCACAAATGTGCTTATAGGGGGAAAACCTTTCTTTGACAAATTTATTGAAATTATTTAAAGTAAAAATTGATATTAATCCACATGTAATTAATGCAAAAGAAAATGTCTACTTAACTAGAAATAAAATATATGAATTTTAAATTCAGAAGGGAAAGTAATTCTGATTTACTTTACATAAAACTCTATGAGTACTTTTTTCTCTTTTTCTACTTATGTCTTCTAATATGTTAATATTCTTGAAACTGAACTCTTGTTAGATAACAATTTCTGGCCTTGTCAGGAGAAATGTTATTGATGCCAGTGTGTTCCAGGTAGTGAGACCGTTTCTTTAAATACCAAGTATACTACTTGAAGTTGCTTCTGGGAAAAATGGGGGCAAGTTTTTAATGTCAATATTTTTATATTCATATCATAAAGATGATTTTGGAGGTTACTATTTTATATGTGACCAATATTTGAAACAAATGCATACTGAGCTTTATTAGGGAAGTTTAAGGATGAACATAAAATCCTTTTCATTTTAATCACTGGAAGGCTACTGCCTTATTAATTATAAAGTGGGAAAATTCTAGAGATCAAAAGTGTAGCTGTCATGTAAACATACTAAAGGATAGAAATCAAGATAGCTCAATAGAAAAGTATTGCAAAATTCAATACATTTATTATTCCTCTAGCAATAATAATCAAGTAAATTTGAAATAGAATTGCTATAATCTGATAAAAGGTATATAAAAGATATCCACAGCACACATCATGTTCTGTGTGGAGATGCTTTATACTTTCTTCTTGAGAATAATGGGTAAAGGTGGCTGCTCTTTCCTCTATTAGCAACTTTTCATAGATGGATTGAAGGCTGGAGCCTTCAATGGTAAGACAAAAAAAGAATGAAAAAGCTGAGGAAAAGCATTAGTATAAGTATTGGAAGAGGGAACATGGAAATATCCACTTGTGCAGAATATAATTATACATTAGAATTTTTTTTTTGTTGGTCATGGGGCCTGAACTCTGGGCCTGGGCACTGTCCCTCAGCTCTTCAGCTGAAGGCCATAGCACCACTTCTGGCTTTTTCTGCTTATGTGGTGCTGAGGAATCAAACCCAGGGCCTCATGCATGCAAGACAAGCAGTCTACCACTGAGCCACCTTCCCAGGCCCACATTAGAAGTTTTTAAATACAAATTTTGTCATTAAATATGAATACTAGAATAATAGGTACTACTAGTGAGTTTATTTTGTTGCTGGATTAAGGTCAAATGAAAATATCAAATATACCTTGAAAGATATACCTTATATAGCAGGAGTAAATCTTACAAAACATCAAAAATTCTACATGGAAAATACAAAACATTATTAAGAAAAGTTAATAGTGTTAAGTAGCAGAATTTACTTTGGATCTTATATTCTAGAAAGAGCGCATGTTGTTCACAAGCCTGTAGAGCTAGGAGTTACTTAGAATTTAAAAAACTGTAGAATCAAGAATAGATAGGAGTTAGAAGCAAGAAAACCATTGTACATTAAGTAAAAACAAAACAAAACAAAACCCTCATATAGTTGCCCACTAATTCCAAGTATACTATTTTGGCTTTATTTCCAGTTTTTGTTTTATAACCAACTGATTGGAGTTTTTTTCTTATTAGACTGTAACTGTAGATAAACTGCAAGGAAGTTCAATTAATATATCTACTGAAGATGGTTTGCTGGAAGCCAAGTATCTTTACACAGAATCATCATTTGTGTCTTCTGCTGCTGGAAATATTGCATTAGGAAATGTGCATGGTAAGCTGACAGAAGATTAATAAGTCTTAGACTTTACATATAGCATAAATTTTAAGAGATGACTGTGTAGTTGAAGAAGGATCAAGAAACTGGCCTTAGCTGGGCACCAGTGCCTCACGCCTGTAATCCTAGCTACTCAGGAGGCTGAGATCTGAGGATCCAGTTCAAAGCCAGCCCAGCCATGAGACTTTTATCTCCAATTAACCACCAGAAAACTGGAAGTGGCACTGTGGCTCAAGTGGTAGAGTGCTTGCCTTGATCTGAAGTGCTCAAAGACAGTGCCCAGGCCCAGAGTTCAAGCCCCATGACCAACCAAAAAAAAAAAAAAAAAAGAATCTGGCCTTTTTCTAAATAATTAATTGCAGTCCAGATACCCTTTTAAAATATTATGAAAGTGAAATGATAAAAAGCTATTTTGCCAAAGCATTGATATGATATTACATATGAAACTGACAATAATTCTGATTTTAACGCATATCCTTATAACATGAAATGAATAACAAAAAATATATGACATTAAATAAAAGTAGTTTTAAATAAAGATGAGTTTTCAGTGATTGCTTTTATATTATGATAGGAGAGCTAAAGTTAAATTAATGAAACATTTGGGTGGATCTAATTATAGGAACTTGGTTATACTAATTTTGGTTAAATGGTATGTACACTTGCGTTGGCACCAAATCCTCTCGATACCTTGCCATTTTCAGTTATCTGAGTAAGTTTCTTTTTTATACTTTTTCAAACATGTCTGCAGAAAACCTTTTTATTTAATGTAAGCAGTAATACTTGGTTCATATTTGTTTTAGGGAAAGGAAAAGAGAGTATAATAGTAAGGTAGCTTGGCAAAAGTCACACCCTAGAGTTCAGTGTCACTCAGCCTGCTTCTTGTATTTCCATAGAGCAGATGACTTAAATCCAGGTGTGGATACTTTCTGCAATATATATGACTAGAATTAAGAATTACTTATCCCAGAATGAACTGTATTATATATACACATCTGCCAAAAGCTTTGCGGGCTATATTCCAGGAAGTATGGAATTGTGCTTTTTCCATAAATGGTCCATTTTTGTAGTAAAGCTGAATATTAGTACCTATACATTTTGGCAAAATCCCCAGAGTGAGCACAAATTATTAGGTGCTATTAGAAAGTATGGTTAGTACTAGGCTGGCCATTGCTGTATACAGAAAGTTGACAAGTTGTAAATTGACAAGTAAATTTCTCATTATAAAACAGAAACAAAAATTTAAAAAAATCATTATACACTTTCAGTAATTCTTGAGCCTCAATTTAATTGTTAAACTTTAACTATTCTTGTAAGCAAGTACTTCAATGTTGCTCATAATTAAAGTATTATGCCAAATCTACAGAATAGCTTTAAGTGAGAAGACAAGTTTCTTATCAACTCAGATGATGATGAACACCCATAGGAAAAATAGCTCTGCTCTCCGCACTGCTTTATATGATGACTATACTTAGTACTTTCACATCTTTGCTTTTAAGAAAAACAGGAATTGAAGTTGGGATAGTATATCACTAATAGCGTATATGATAGTCAGACAGGTGAACTATTTTGAGGCAGCCCTCAAAATACTCCAAGTCTTTTGATTAAAGAAGCTAAAACAGAAACACTGTGAAGGATAAGGGTTCATTCGTTTGCTCTTGTAAAGGAATATTATACTTATATTTATATTTACTGTCCTTTAGTAGGAAGTCAAATATATTTCCTTACATGGTTAAAAGCTAGATCTTGTGTTAGACTTCTGTCTCCAGTTTGGGTTTCCCTGAAAGTGGAAATACTGAGAGAGGAACTAGAGAGCTTTGCATTAGCTAGGGAGACTTCTTGAGACTGATGCCACATGAAGGAAGGAAGCCCAATTTCCATGGGAGAACTTGTACTATGATACGATTTCCACATCCCCAGTGGGGAGCTCTGAAGCTGGCATGGTCCCTCAGAGTTGTGTCAAGTTGGAGTGAGGAGAGCTGGACTTTCATATCCCCAGTCATTAGATGCCAGCTGCCCCAGGGAGAGTGTGATGTTGGGCCAACATGGCTCTCTGTAACTGAGGCAGTTCCAATGAGGGCTGACAGTTGAGGGCTGGCTGCCAGCAGTGCTCTCAACAGCTAGGAAAATAAGCCTTTCTGGGAGGAAGGGGGCTCAGGATGACGGCTCATAGCCTTTGCTCTGGGTATATTTACTCTGCGACACCCTTGTGTACTAGATTTTGGGGCAGGAGATGATACCTGTCCTTAAAGAATGCACAGTTTAGTGGAAGGATTAATGTCTTCCTCAGTTTCTCAGCCATTCCCATCCCTATTGGGATGTCACCTCCCACTTCATCTGCAGTTGCAATGCAGTCTCAAGGCATTGTTATCCTACCTCAGTGTAGTGCATTTGTGACAGTCTGTCACCACTCTTTTGTAATACTAGCACAGCAGTTGCTTCCATGTTGTTTGGCCCTGTTTTTCCATCTAGCCCTTACCTCTAGATCTACTGCAGCTTTTCAGTATGTACAAAAGAGAAAAAAAAACAGAAATGAGAAAACCCTTCTTATTCCTAATGCATACCCCCCAGTGCTCTGTTTTTTAAATGACCCTTTGGAGAGCTTATGTTTCTTGTCCCTCTTCCCATATCACCTGTATTTCTGTCATTGCCCCAGGGGATCAGGTGAACATACTCTTCAAGTTTGAAATTTAGGGTACAGTAGGTAAACAAGAGAAGGCAGGGTTTTAGTCTCACATCCTTTAGGTGAAAAGGTGGAAGTCTCTATGTTCTAACTACAGGAGTCTTATGGGGGAGTTTTATGTCTACCAAAGATTTTCCCAAGCCAGAACTCTGACCATATATTTCAGTGAATTCTTTGTTTCAAATGCTGACAGTTATATAATGCAAATTAGATGTATATATTGGCTGTATTCCAACATGCTGGCATAGGATCTTAAAACTCGTGTTTATGGGAAAATGTTGCTACTTCCTAATATCTGACTTATAGAAAATAAAGTTTGAGACTATAAGCATTCTAAAAGCTGCCTGTTGAAGATTTATTTAATTTGGCTTCCTTCTTAAGCTAGACTTTAACAGATTTTTTTATAACAGATTTTTTTATAAGTGGAGCTGAAATTTCCAATATATAGATGTTGTAAAAAGCAGGCATACACAGATATGAACAAGAACTGTCTTTTTGGTAAGTTTTACTAGTATTTGCGTTTGGTGCCCTTTTGCCAGTAATTAGGCAGTGGGTGTTTGAAAGCAAACATGTAATGAGTGCCTAAATTAGCAAATTCCTTCCACTTAATGGACAATTGGTTGTTTACAGATGATGAAAACAGACTTAGAAATGTCCAATTGTTTATGCTCAGCTCTAAGTTAACTAGTAAAATAGCGAGGATTTTATCATAGTTTAATTACTTTTAGGAGATATTCTTAAATTTGGTAGATATTAGATACTCTTAAACATCTTGATTCTAACCAAAATTTCCATCATTGATTTAAAGACATTCTGGTCCTAGAGATGTTTCCTATAGTCAGAAAGCTCTGTAACACAGATGTACTGAGTCAGCAATGTTCCATGTTGTAACTTCCTTGAGTTTCCAGACTATTTATTAATGCCTATGATATCTGACACAAAATGTGAATATTCTAGTCAGTGTTTGAATTCAACTCCGTGGTGGTATTTTAGAAACTATGTTCCTTCTTTGAAAGTAATGTTTAAACCATGATCATATGCTTTTACTGAGGGAAAAAAACCCCTCAGTATGTTTATCTTTGGATTGATTGCCTTTGTCTCAGGCCATGTTAGAATGAAGGATGGCAAAATAAGAGAAACCATCGATTTTTTAAAATACTGAGATTTATGGGAAAGTTGCAGAACTTTAGCATAGCAGGAGCCTACCTAGTTATTACTGATCACATAGTGTCTGCTTTATTGGAAAGATGCTTTGACCACGATATACTTCTCAAATAGTTAATTTCTAATTGTTTCCAATGATTAGAGCTTAACTGGGTGAACCCAAACTATACACAATTCTGTTAATAATTCTCATTGTTGATATGTGTACTTCTAATATGCTAACTCATTCCACTAAGTATTTGAGTCAGAGTTCCTTTTGCATATTCTAATGACTTGGAATATTTCTGTTCAAGGCAAAGATTTGCTAAATCTTTTGACAGTGAATTGAAACTATGTTTTTGTCAGAAAAAGTTTTCATTAAAATGTAGTAAATTTTACCTGGGTATCAGTGGCTTATACCTGTAATCCTAACTACTCAGAAGGCTGAGTTGTAAGGATTGTGGTTCAAAGCCAGCCTGGGCAGGAAGACTCTCATCTCCAGTTAATTACTATATAGTCAGAGGTGATGCTGTGGCTAACCTTAAGCACAAAAGCTAACGGACAGTGCCCAGGCCCTGAGTTTAAACCCTAGGATCTACACACACAAAAAAGTAACTTTTTGGGGAAATTAAGTGGGAGAAAAACAAGGGAGAGGGTAACAATGTTCAACAAGAAATATACTCATTACATTATGTATGTAACTGTAACCCTTCTATACATCACCTTGACAATAAATTTTTTAAAAAAGGTAAATTTTTACTGCATTCATTGAAGACAAATGTAAGACTATAAAGTGCTATTTCATTGTGAATGAGTGATTGGACTCACTAACTAAATAACTAAATCTATATCTTAGTTCTTCATGAATGGTTGTAAATATTAGGGATACAAATATAAAGTTAGAAATATTAGGGATTTGATCCATCTAAGTGTTCAAGAAATGGGAGGAGTAGAGAATTAGTAATATTGAAGCAGCTCTTACAAGGCTAATTTCCCCAAAGCATTGTCCATCGTGAAATGTTTCGCTGTCCTCTTTGATGTGGGGTCATCACCCTAGTGAGATCCAACCCGTTCTCCAAGCCAGCATTAATCTTTCTATTAGGGTGAAGTCCCATTGCTTATCTTCTTCTACAAGGCTCCTGCTCTTAAAGCTTTTATCAAAACACTCCACACTATGTCTTAAGCTTCTAGCACTTGCATCTTTAAGATTCATAACATCTTTCCTATATTAAAAAAAATACTCCCTTCCTCCTAAAGTGTCCTAGGTATCGTCCAATTATGCATCAACTGACCTCTGTATCAAAATCAGATGCACCACATGCAGATGAGGCTCCTCAGTATGATGTGTCCAATATGTACAACTCAAGTGCAATTCCTTGAATCTTTAGACATATGAACTAAAGAGGTGTTACCTCCTCCCCCTTCCTCTCTATCACCACATACACATACCACCTGCATAGCTCAGTTACAGTGATAGGTAAGGCATAGGATAATGGTTATAAACTTTCCTATTGAAAGGAAGAAAATGAGAGGATCAAGGATCAATGGAATCACTATTCATAGTGATTTTGAAATTCAGGTGGACAAATAGTGTAGGTTCTTTGATAGATTGTAAGGCTTGGGAATAATTTTTTGAGGTTCTAGGTTTTGCCCTCTTAGGTCATCATTAATTTTTGTTTTGTTTCATTTCATTTTGTGCCAGTACCTGAACTGACACATTTATGAAATGTAGTCTATATTCACAGCCACGTAGTTTTCTTAACCTGTCTCTGGCCAGTAGAATGTTAGAGATCTAGTGATCTCTTTTCATCGACTGTTACTGTCTTTTTCCATTCAAGTTGGCAGTACTTACTGATAGAATGTTTTCAAAAACTTTATTAGCTTCCTGTGAATCCCATTGGGGTTTGTTCTCTTAGGCAAAACTTAGACTTACACAAAATCTCTTCAGAATATGGGTTTCTGCTAACAAGCTGAGATACAACATCTTCAAGCATTGCAGAAGGTCTGTTTGATTGAGAGGATCTGTAAGGCATAACCTTAATCTTAAAGAGGTTTTTGTACAACTGGATAATATTATAAGATACCACTATTGATCTTTCTGGTGTCTTAACCAAGGTTTTTCTACTAACTCTCAGTTTTATTTTTAGGCCATATTTTAGTCCTGGATTTAATTTTTTTGGGGGGTCCAGGAAGGAAAAATAAACAAATAAAATATCCAGAGCTATCCAATTAAGATATTTTTAGCTAGATCATTGAGTTCATTTGTCACACTTCCTATTCTGTATTACCAGAGGTGATAGTGTTGCTAAGTTTCTGCTATAATAAATACAAGTCCTCCCTTCAGTTTTCAAAAATATTTTCCTCACTTCTTATTCAGCCATCATATGAAGCATACCCAAGGTCCAGATTTCTGCTGAATTACTGTTCAGTGCGATTTCTCTAACATACTCTACAAAATCCTTCCAACCTCTGCCAAGCCCCCAAAGTTATTTCATTTTTTGCATATTTATTATGATAGCACCCATGTCAGATAGCAACATTTGTACTATTTACTCTTCTGTAACAGATTATCTCAAAACATAACAATTGTAAACAAGGAACACTTATTGGCTGGGCCAGAAATCTGGGTGTGGCTTAATAGTCTTAGGATGGTTCAAAAGTTTGTAATCAAGATGTCAGCCAAGACTGTGAGCTCATTGAATGTTCAACCAGGGAAAATTCTGCCTCCATGCTCACTCATGTGGTTGTTGGCAGGATTTAGTTCAGATCCTGCTGGCCAGGAGCCACTTCAGTTTCCTTGCCAAATGGATACTGTCTGCAGCACAGTTAGTTTCCAACATGGCAGCTGGCATCCATCAGAATAAGAGGACTAGAAAGACACCATAGTCTTTTTGTAACCTAATCTCATAAATGGCATCCCACCACTTGTCCCCCATTCTCTTTGTTAACAGCTAGTCACTAAGGTTCAGTCTACTATGAGAAAAGAAGATTAGACAGGCCATGAATACTAGGAGATGGGTTAGGAAGGTGGCTCAGAGGTAGAGTGCTTGCTTTGCATCATGAGGCCCTGGGTTTGATTCCTCAGCACCACATAAGCAGAAAAAGCCAGAAGTGGCACTGTGGCTCAAGTGGTAGAGTGCTAGCCTTGAGCTGAAGAGCTGAGGGACAGCGCCCAGGCCCAGAGTTCAGGACCCACAATGGACCAAAAAAAAAAAAATACTAGGAGACAATATGACCGTTGGCTGTTATTTGCATATATAGTGAATCTATTTACTGGGCTTGAAAATTGGAAGCATATATATAACCAATGAATAATATTTTCATAACACATTTACTAATAAGATCTTTACAGCCCTGTAATTTACTGAGACTTGAAAATAATTTTATGGGCTTCTGCATAAAAACTATGTTTTTCTTCCTACACAAAGGTACCTCTTGATCATATGCTTTCTGAAATGTGATGGAATGTTAGGGCCTTTGGAAAGATATTTTGCAGTCAGGCACATCTGATGTTTGGGGAAGTGGATCAATTGCCATTTGTTTTTGCTTTTTCCAAGATAGTAACATGTCAGTATTGATAAAATGTGTGAAGTGAGATTAAGTAAGTTCTGAGACCAAAATTATTCCTTCACTTTTTCATTAATCTTGGAATTATTAAGAGGTTATGTTGCTTATATTTTTGGTGGACTAATTGGGTTTTTGACCCTAGGAAGACATATACATATAAACATATATAAAGATCCTACTGTTTTTGGTACTAGAGGAAGGGGACTGGAAAAAATGTTGGTTGTAGTGTCTTATACTGGAAAATATGTTTTCATTGAAAAATAGAAATCTTTGAAGTTTTCTTGTTAGTCATGCCTCTATGTATTCATTATTCCTATCCCAAACCGCTTCAACTCTTGGCCCAGAAACTACTTAATCTAACAAACAGTCATGGCACCTGGCCTGAAAAATAAAAGTAATTATTTTTTCCATAAAGTGTTTTAGTGGCTTTTGTGGTCTGAAAAACATATTTAGGTTGAAAATGTATAGTGAGTACATTTGAGTAATTTTTTTCCCCTCTGTATCCTGTGGCTTGAACTCAAGGCCTGGGTGCTATCCCCGAGCCTCTTTGTGCTCAAGGCTAGCTCTACCACTTCAGCCACAGCGCCACATCTGGATTTTTCTGAGCAGTTTATTGGAAATAAGAGTCTCACAGACTCTTTTCAGATCTGTCTCCCAAGAAACTAGGATTACAGGCATGAGCCACCAGCGCCTGGCAAGTTTGTTTGTTTGTTTGTTGTTTATCTGTAAGCTTTAGAGGTATTCTTTTTCTTCCATGTTTGCCACAAAGTAGAGTAGTTTGCTTTGCATTCTGGTAGAAAAGCTTAAGGTTTGGGAATGGGGTAGGGTGAGGGTTTTCATGCATGTCTAAAGCTACTTATTTGGAACTGCAGCTAAATCTCTGGATTTATGATGTTGAGAAAAATCACCAATAACAGGAGCAATATTATGAAATAATATTATAGACTTGTAGTCATGCTTTAAGAGAATATGTAACACATTTTCTTTTTAAATTATCCATACATTTATTTCTTTTTTTCTTAACAGGTAATATAATATTGCAAAGCAAGATGGGCAATATCACCATAGGTATGTGCTAAGATGTTAGCTGGTAAATTTTTGCCTACTTCTTATTTTTGTGCCAGTACTGGGGCTTGAACTCAGGGCCTTATGTTCTCACTTGACTTTTTGATTCAAAGCTAGTGTTCTGCCACTTGTGTCACACCTCCACTTTCTACTTTTTGCTGGTCAGTTGAAGATAAGAATCTCACCTAATTTTATCCTGGGTTGGCTTCAAACCAGTATCCTCTTGAGTAGCTAGAAATATAGATGTGAGCCACCAGCATCTGTCTTTTCATTTCCTTCAGATTTATACCCAGAAGTATAGCCAATATAGTGTAGTACAGGCTACCTTACATCTATATGTAGAATAAATTACATAATATAATGATAGGATTTGCTTTATCTTGTCATATCTATTTTATAGAATTTGATGAGAAGAAAATAGTTTTTATACTTGTATTTACTATTAGATTTCTAACTATTTCCAGTGCTTTTCATTTCTCCCTAAGAGATAATGGATTTATAATTTGTGTATATGTATATATTATATACAAGCCAAGTATCTGTTATCCAAAGTACTTGGGATTAGAAGTGCTTCAGATTTTGTGATCTCTTGGGGATGAGCCCTGAATATAACCATGAAATTTGTTTGTTCCATGCACACCTCACACACATAGTATATGCAGTATCTTTGGTGTATCTGCAGTTTGATAACATCCCATCACATGAGATCAGATGTGGAATTTTCCACTCACATGGGCACTCAAAAAGTTTCAAGTTTGGAAATATTTTGGATTTTGGATTTTCAGGTTTGGCATGCGCAACCTGTAATAGCTATCTTCTGGAACAGGAGGCCATCCTTTGATGCAAATGAGTAAACAGGAGAAAGCAGAGCTGACTGGCAATAATTGTGGGAAGGCTTGCTAAGAGCTCCTTGCCTAGCTTTACTTTCTCTGTCTTCTCAAAGACATTATCAGAAGCTATATATAACAGCTTTAATTTCATCTTTCTCTTTCATCTTTATACATCTTAAAAAAGTATATATATACATTTCTATACATATATGTATATATATACATGTAAAGATGTATGTGATATGTATATATACATACAAACATGTATGTATATATGTGTGTATACATATATAAAGATGTATGTATGTGTATGTATAGTATATACATATATACTTTTAAAGATATAGTGTATATATATGCTTTTTAAAGCTATAATTAAACAGTGTATAATTATATAGTGTATATACATATGTGTATATACATACATATATATATATATATATATATATAGTATGTGTGTGTTATATGCCTTTTAGAAGCCCCATCTCTTCTTTGTTTCTTTCCTAATACAGAATGCCTAGAGATCATTAATTTAGAAAACTTGAAGTGACCTTAATATTCTACCTTTCAAATCTTTATATACGGGCTGGGAAGGTGGCTTAGTGGTAGAGTGCTTGCCTTGCATGCATGAGGCCCTGGGTTTGATTCCTCAGCACTGCATAAACAGAAAAGGCCAGAAGTGGCACTGTGGCTCAAGTGGTAGAGCGCTAGCCTTGAGCTGAAGAGGTGAGGGACAGTGCCCAGGCCCAGAGTTCAGGCCCCACGACTGACAAAAACAAATCAAATCTTTATATCCTATATATAAAATTTGTTGTAGGCAGACACTGGGAGGATTATTGTTCAAGGCCAGCATGAACAGAAAGTTTATGATAACCTATCTCCACTAATAGAATAGCTTGGCACAGTGGGGCATGTTTGTCTTTCCAGCTACTCAGGAAGCTAAGATTGGGAAGATCAAAGTTCAAGGCCAGCTTGGACCAAAAAGTTCATGAGCCTTCATGCATGTACTGGCATGTATCTGTCATTCCAGCCATGAGAAGAACTGTAAATATGAAGACCATATAGTCTAGGCCAACTTGAGAAAAAAGCAAAATCCATCTCAACAATATCCAGTGCAAAAGGGCTGGAGGCCGCTCAATGGTAGAACATCTGCCTACAAGTACAAAGCTCGGGGTTCAAACCCCACTATCATTCCCCCACAAAAGTACTCTTCCCTGCTATTACAGTTAGTGAAGCTTTCCAAGAAAGTAGAGGGGGTTACTCTTATTTTATATTTTGAAACTTTAGGGTTAAAACTAGGAATATTAACTCTTTAAACATGCCTGGCCATTTTTAAGAATATTCTCCATTTATCTAAAGAAAAACCACAAAATTTAAAAATTTAGCCTTTCAAGCGTAGTTATTTTTCTTTATTTAACAGAAGTATATATTGTAAATACCTCTTTGTTAAGTTGATGGTTGACATAGTCACCTTTTTCATTTAATTTTCCAAGAAAACTCAGTAGTCTGTCATTCTAGAAAGATCTTTGTCCAGAATTATAATATTAGACAATTCTCTGCTGGAATATACTTTTCCTGCCAGCATCTTAAGCCTTTTCCTAAGATCTATAGAATTTCACTACTATGTAGATCTCCAGAAAAAAAGGAAATTAATAATTTGCCTTACAGAAAACAAGAAAGCTAGGATTTGTTTTGCTGAATAGTTTCCAATGTTACTTCTTACTTTTCTTTATGTTGGGTTTTAATTTTTTAATACCCTATAACATCATGAGCCATTATCAGAGCTCAAAACTGATGATATAAAGATGTCATTACTCTGTGGCTTAGGATGTAATTATTTAGCTGTTCATTTTTCATGGCAGGGGAGGGAGGAAGCAAAATCAAACTAATATTTAAATCTTTTACTTTGTTCAACCTAGAATAATACATGTGCACATTATATAGTCAACATATTTTTTTTAACCATAATGTAAAAAAAAATCTTGCCTTCTTCTGGGATGTAGCAGGAGGGTTTAAAAGAAATTTTTAGGACCCAAAAGCAAAATAGTCAAAATTTTCCAGCTATTTTATACTATTTACCTATTGGCTTGATTCCCTAACATTGGTATTTCCATTTCGCACTTGGAAACTAAATAAATTGGGTCTGAAAAAGGGCAATTTTGGTAGATTGGAGACAAATTATTATAAATGATTGTGGTACAAGACTTGGTGTAGTTTATGCCAACATTTCTGTCTTTGGAGTCATTTAAAATTGTGTGTGTTTTAGTACCAGGGCTTGAACTCAGAGTCTGGGGTGCTCACTTGGCTTTGTTCACAGCTGGCCCTGTACCACTTGAGCCATACCTTCAGCTCTGCTTTTTGCTGTTTTTTTTGAGAGATAGTATCTCTTGAAGTTTTCTGCCCATGCTAGCTCTAAACTATAGTCCTCCAGGTCTCTGCCTCCTGAGTAGCTAAAATTACAGACATATAAAATTTGTTTTAAAATGTTATCTTTGTGAGCTTTACAGTATTTTCTCTCCACATTTAGAAAAATATTTTTCACAAAATTTTCACTGCACCTCTGTGCCTATTTGGAAGTAATAAAAGCTATTGTTAAAATATGCTTTTTATAGATAATTACTGTGGCCTTATTAGGATATTTAGATATTATATAACCTAGATTCAGTTGCTATGGAGATGGGAAAACAAATCAATTAGCACTGACTCTTCAGGTCATTCTCTAACTTCCTTAACTCTGTCAGTTTTCCCTTGAACTAGAATTTCGGCTGGCTGAAAACTGGGGTCAATGACAGCATAGGGAAATTTGAGTGTCAAGTAAGGATTATGATTTTCTTGCTCTGCTTTAAAAATATCTATTCAGTTCCAGAAACTTGAAAAGGAATACTAGATGAAAACAAGCTTCACCCTTCCCATTATGCCTCCCCAAATCTCTATCACTCTGAGAATAATCTTTACTCTTAGGAACACTTTCTAGTAGTAGCCAGTTTGCCAAATGGAGAACTTGTGAGACATTCTCATGTCACTTTGTTTTTGCTTTTGCTTAGATAGATAGATAGATAGATAGATAGATAGATAGATAGATAGATAGATAGATAGATAGATAAGATAGACAGATATAGATATACAGCATATGAGGTTGACATGAGGTTGACTTCTTTGTAAATACTGGACATTTACTAAATTTGTCAATATAATAGTAAATGAAATATAGCAATAATGCTTAAGGGTCTTGGCCGTCTAAGATCTATTGCCTGCATACTGTCTGTCCTTCCAGGTAATTAGGTTTAAGAGAAGTTATTGTGAAAATTTTTTATTAATTGTCTATAAGTGTAGGTTTCTAGATTTCTTTACATTTTAATGACATTGATAGCACTAAGTGTGAGAAAATACAAAAGAAAGATTGTGAGGAAATACCAAAAATGAGGAAATAAATACTGAGGAAACACCAAAAAAAAAAGAAGAAAAATACCTTGAAAGACTCTTAGTTTCTTATCCTGATGTAGAGTGAGCCTTTTGTTGCAAGCTTATAATTCCTTTTCTCATGTAAAAATAATTATACTTGTTTTCTTTCCTTCTTCCCAGATTCTTCCTGTGGATGTCTAAAAGCCACCACTCAGCAGGGCACCATAGATGTTTATGTCAGCCAGCTGGGGAAAGTGGAATTGAAATCACACAAAGGTGAGCCAATATGTGAAATAAGGAAGATTTTCTATAACGCTCAGGAAACAGATGGTCGTATTACCCATACTGACATAGTAACTTCCTTCAAACAACTTTCTTCTGTTAGAACCTCATTTAAAGACTGGTCTCCTAGCTCTCTAGATGAATAATCTTTACAACTTTGGGGGCCAATGACCACAAAGATGATCTTTCCCTTTGTAGTATAAACAAAAATGTTGTACTATTTAAATTGTCTGTTGTAGCAAATTTTTAATGTTACTCTGTGGGTATTTCAGATGTTATATCTGAAATTCTTTAGAGGGAAAATGTTCCCATAAGTTGGAACTTTCCTACCAGCCTATAAGAGGACCTCCTCAGAATATCACTGTGAGTAATAATTGTCTGTTGTAATGTGTGATCCTAAAATACAGGTGACATCACAAAGGTCCCCTAAAGCAATTGTTGACTTCATCTCTTGAAATATTATGACATGTCTCTCCTTTAAATTTCATTTCCCATACAAATAATTTATTCTGAGTCCAAACATTTTATTTAAAATGGCATACTTCTTATTCATCTGAAAGCTAAGTTTATGTGTATTTGTGTGTGCATGAACACATGTGTTCATGGTGACAAGTGAGTTGGGTCGAGTAGCAGGGAGGGCTGACATGGCCTGAGTACACAAAGTGAAGAACTATAGTTCTCTATAAAACAATTCAAAAACAAAGTCTTAAAAATAAAATCTAGAAGTTCTTGCATATTGGCCAGAACAAGAAAAGTGTTTCCTTGCAGAGACTGATTGTTCTTGCTATTAAAAATGTCTTTGCCACATAATAGTTTTTCATCACTAAGTTTTCCTGTGAAGAGTGTCAAGGCACACCTACAGAGCCTTGAGGTCAGAAACACTCAGGTGTGACTTTCCCAGGATGCCCTCCCCCCTTTTTTTAACAACAGGGTATTCTCATACCCTCACTAAACTACTAATTCAGGGTAAATTGTAAATGCCATGTAAGTCTTATAATCTCACTCTCTTATGGAGAAAAACTATAAACCATTAAAGTACCTACTAATAATAACAAAACAAAGCTTTGAATAAGCAGCTCTTAGGAGACAGTTATGGGCAAAAAAAAAGGAAACAAAAACTTTAAAAATTCTACTTAAAATATTTTCAAGTATTGGTTGAATATTGTTCCAACAACCTATTGAAATAACACATGAAAGCTGGGTATCAGTGGCTCACGCCTGTAATCCTAGCTACTCAGGGGGCTGAGATCTGAGGATCGTGGTTCAAAGCCAGCTTGAGCAGGAAATTCCGTGAGACTTATTTCTTTTTTTTTCTTTTCTTTTTTTTTTTTGTGAGACTTATTTCTAATGAACCACTCAGAAAACTGGAAGCGGTGCTGTGGCTCGGAAGTGGTGCTGTGGCTCAAGTGGTAGAGTGTTCACCTTAAGCTGAAGAGCTAAGGAATAGTGTCCAGGCCCAGAGTTCAATCCCCATGACCGACCAAAAAAAAAAAAATATGATGATTCAAAGTTTGATTACAATTACAGTTTTGTGTTTTCTTTACTGGGCTCATGTTACTCCCAGGACCAGCACAAAAAAGAGAAAAAAAAAAAAAAAGATTGGTCTGAGAAGGTGGCTCAGTGGTAGAGTACTTGCCTTGCATACATGAAGCCCTGGGTTTGATTCCTCAGCACCACATACGCAGAAAAAGCCAGAGTGGCGCTGTGACTTAAGTGGTAGAGTGCTAGCCTTGAAGAGACAGCACCCAGGCCCAGAGTTCAGGCCCCACAACTGGCAAAAAAAATTATTTATTTAGGATCATGTTGATGTTGTTCATTTAGGAACATTCTCACTTTTGAGACATTTAAACATAACAAGTCCATGATTTTGTTTTTAAAATTATAGGTGGAAGTAGAAATGTGATATGTGATTCAAGTGGTAGAGCTCTAGCCTTGAGGGAAAAAGCCTAGTGAGCCCTTATTAGTTCAACCCCAGTACTAGCATGTGCACACACACACGTAAATATATTTGATAGTAAAACACATCTTTATTCATTTTGAAATTTTAAAGGGCTGTTTTTGTTTTGTTTCTTCCCAAAGCTCTCCTATCTGCTATATGGGGATTCTCTTGCCCTGTTTTCATGGGAACCCTGGAAAGCAAGTCACATTTTAATGAATAAGATACAGTGGTGTGCTGTTACTTACTGATTTTGAGGAATCAGTATGAACGTTTATCAGTTTACTCCAGATTTATGTATGCAGTAAGAAAGACTGAGAAGATGAAATTACTTAAGGTGACTAAGGCTTATATTAAGCAGACTAGAAGGAAAATTATGACTCATGAATAAATGGGTTCCAAAAGGAATATTCCCATCATTTGTAATCAACATCATCCTGGCTATCTTTGTCAAAAGATGGGGTTAATGCTTTTTGATAGGGGGTTCTTCACTCCCTTTATTTGATGAGAAACAGATAGATCCTAATGAAATAGGACTGTGCTGCTAAATCTTTCCTGCAACCTACATAATTGTTTGGACACATGATTCCACAGCTAACAGAGTACTTTATTCTACTTATTCCTTTAGAAGTCTGAATTACAACCAGATTGTGCTGGAAAGAAAGTTAAATGTTTTGCCTTAGCTACTCAAAAACCTATAATCCTTTCAAAGGAAACTTTAGCCAGTTGGAATTTGAATAATCCTTTTAATTTTTTGTTATTTTTCCCCTTTCACATAGTAGGTAATACTGAAGGTATAAGAGCTCAGGATGCTGGTTGATCATAATGATCAATGAAGTCACAAGTCTTATAATGTGATCAGATAGTAGTGTGGGAAATACCTTGCCATTGGAAGTATGGGCTTTGTGCTCATTGAGCTAGACCCGCATTCTGATCTTAGCTGTCATAGCCCCTGGAACAAGTTCTTATGTGTATAATTTGAATAATAATAATACCTAATTAAGTGGCCAGCTTTTAGTAAGTGCTCAATTAATAGTATGTCTTGCCTGGATACTTCCTGTGTAGTATTCTTTTGTGATACTGATGAACTGGATAGGATTGGCAGAAGTCCTACTCTGAAGAAGTTACTGTGAATGCCTTGAGAGTAAGCAAACTTTGACTATCTGTAAGTAAGAAAAGATACCAATGTTTAAATAACTGCTAAAGAATTAAGAACAGAAAACCAGAAGCAATGCTTCAGTTTTCAGTCCAAGTGATAATACAGATAGGATGCTTTGATTTTCTTTTGCATTAATAAATTCTCCTTTAAATTTATCACAGGCTCTGTTACTGTCAAGGTCCCATCTTCTCTTCAAGCCTACTTACAGTTATCAGGAAAAGAGGTTGATGTGAACCCAGAGGTCAACGTTCAGGAAATGGCTAAAGATCATAAAGACAATGGTGTAATAATTACTGGTAAGGAGGCTGCATTTTACCTTATGAGGACTCACTGCTGTCCATTTATAAGTAGAAATGTGGTGTAGTTCACTGCAGTTTTAGTCCTTTTGCTCTTTTTCATTGTCACATTTAGTGTTGGTGATTATCATAGCATGATACAGCTTGAAAAGACATTCACAGGTTACTTTAGAGCACTCTTTATACTGCTAGCTTAGGTAAAAATGATTTGAAACATTGCCTGGAATGGCTGTTTTCTAATTCTTGGACTTAAAAGCCAACACACAATGCAAAATTAAAGATAACTTTACATAACTTTAAATAGGAATTTGATGTTTGCTATTTTAGTACAGCAAACTCTCTGTCCAAAAATATTCATGTTTATGGGGCTGGGAAGGTGGCTCAGTGGTAGAATGCTTGCCTTGCATGCATGAGGCCCTGGGTTCAATTCCTCAGCACCACATAAGCAGAAAAAAAGCCGGAAGTGGCGCTGTGGCTAGCCTTGAGCTGAAAAGCTGAGGGACAGTGCCCAGGCTGAGAGTTCAGGCCCCACTATCGACAAAATAACAATAATAATAATAATAATAATAATAATAATAACAAAAATATTCACATATATTTCATTACATCCAGCTACACAGATTGCTATACTATTTTTTCTTATAGATACATTGTTTTGATAAGTACTATCCTAAACACTGGTGGATTTTTCTATTAAATTTCAGCAGAATGGCATCAAGGAAAACATTGAGATTACTTGGTTAGGAAGATATTTATTACTTCATAGTTATTATGAAGCTGCTTAAACTGTGTTGTTATATCTTGCTGGTTCTGACCAACAGATTCTAGGACGCTGAATAAAGAAATGTTCGTGTGGTGATCTATCATACTATTTCAATATTAAATAATATTCCAACACCATCTGGAGTGAAGAATGGGTTTATTGACAAGCATGGTTATTCTGCAGATTTCTTCCCCAACCTCTGCTTTTATAGTCTCATATTGGCCCAGGGTTTCCTTAAGAGATACATTCTCAAAGGTTGACAACAAGAAATTAGAAATATGAAGATAAGTACCTTCAGGGATACATTCCTGTCTTTTGACAGGATTACTGCAGAAGGTCAAACAAGACAACCAAGGCACTACACAACCAGTGTTTTCCACTGGTATCATTCAAATACCAGACAACTCTGCAGTCAATCATAGTCTCAATAGTGCTCTAGGATTTACACAATGTCTTGTGCTTGGACCCCTACTTTCTAAACCAGGAAGGGCCAAATTATAGAAGAGGCCTTTAGTACTCAACAGTGTAAGAATCAAGGTTCTAATTGGGTATGATACTGCATGTCTAGGATCCCAGATACATGGGAGCCAGAGATAGGATGATCACAGCTCAGGCAAGCCCAGAATACTAGGAACACTGAGATGGGAGGATCACAGTCCAAGTGTGGCCTGGACAAAAGCAGGAAGCCCTTTTTTTTTTTTTTTTTTTTGTCAGTCATGGGGCTTGAGCGCTGGGCCTGGGCGCTGTCCCTCAGCTCTTCAGCCAAGGCGAGCGCTCTACCACTTGAGCCACAGCACCACTTCCAGTTTTCTAGTGGTTTATTGGAGATGAGTCTCACGGACTTGCCTGCCCGGGCTGGCTTTGAACCATGATCCTCATATCTCAGCCTCCTGAGTAGCCAGGATTACAGGTGTGAGCCACCAGTGCTCAGCTTGAATCATGAACCTCATATCTCAGCCTTCTGAGTAGCTAGGATTACAAGCATGAGCCACCAGCGCCCAGCAGAAACCCTATCTTAAAAACAAACTAAAACTAAAAGGACTGGTGGTGGGGAGTGGGGAGAGACATGGCTCAAGTAAACATAATACCTGGAGTTCAATTCCCAGTTCTATCAAAAAGAAGGGGGGGGGAAGATACTGATTAGCAGAGTCCTATTGAGTACCAGAGGGTACCCTGCACAGTTGGACCCCTGGTAGATATGGACGTTATCTCTGAGACATGTATTACAGGGTTAGTGTGGAGGGTGCTCAGGTAAAGAGGCAGCAGTCTTTCTTGAAGAGAGAAACTCATTGTTTTGTTTAATCTTTAAACTATTTGGTCCCCCAAAAACCTCAGACTTTTATTTATCATGTAGATGAAATTATTGAAGTGACTCAGGAAATCAGAGCAGATTGGTTCCCCCCCTCCCCCTAGGGAGATTTCCACTCTGAAACTTAATTTTAGAAATAATGAGCAGCTTTATATGTGAGTTGTTATTATAAGCAGATGAGCTCAGCCCATCTGGGCCTTACTCAGAGAGCTTTTGAGGCAGAGCAGCAGAAATTCTCCTCTCTGTGCGAAGAGGTCTGTATATTATCTGTAACAGGACTTCTACTGGGTAATTTCAAGAAGCCATGCCAGTAAAATTTAGTCCTGTGGGCTCAGGCTTCCCACAGGATTTTTATGTGTCACCCTGTAATTTTATTTGATTTCCAGCTCCATGGTTTCCCTTGCTGTTGCTGTCACTGATAAAGAACTCAGCTGTATAATTCTTACAATGATTTGTGACTATAATGTGCTGTTCCGAGGTCAAAAGAAAGCCCAAGACTTCTCAGGCTATTTACCTACTAAAATACTAAAAATTATGCATAACATGTATTCTTTGGGAGTGTGTTCTCTGATTTTTTTTTTCAGTACTACCACTTAAGCCACACACCAGTCCTTTTGCTTTCTATTTAGTTTGCTTTGAAGACAAAATCTCATGATTTGCTTGGTAGGCTTCAGGCAGATCCTGATCTCTCTAGTTTCACCTCCAGGGCAGCTGGAACCATACCCAGCTTGTTTTTGAAATAAGGTCTCCCTAACTTTTTCCCAAGCTGGCCTTAAAATGTAATCCTTTCTGAGTAATTGGAATTACAACTGTACACACAACATCTGGCTATGTTATCTTAATTTTTAATGAGAACTTTCTCAGTTTTGTGTTCTATCCATATGTGGGACATGTAATGGTCTGTGTTTCTCTATTGGGTTTTATTGGTTTATTAATTTAACTATGAAATTTGATTATCAATCTTCAGCAGAACTGCATGTGGTACAAAGTCTTTGTCAACTTTACAATTTACATATTCAAAGCATATTAGAGTTATTCTGCCAAAGGGCTGGTGTTTGTCCCTATAAATTTAGAAGGGAAGCTGGCACAATTGAGTTCACTTATTTGTAGTCTATTTGGAAATATACAGCATATAATAATCATCTATTTTCCATCAAACTAAAACAGCAAGTTAGAAATCTCAGCTTATCTTTGGACCAAATATATATAAATTATATAAAATACTTGATGATTTATGTTTTGTAGTTTATAATGGGAAGTTGGTTTACGGGTAGAGAAAAGAAAGTGGGGCAAGCTTATGGGATGCTATTTTTTAAATCTAGAGATAGTACTTTCTCTCCAAATGAGAAAAAAAGTACAGTCTTGATATGGCTTTTAGAAATAATGCTATTTTTTAAGACCACCTTGGAGTTTGACTTTTATCTAAGCTTGTTGCACATTTATCAGGTAGGTAGATATGCTCAGGAATGAGGTTTTGCTTCTGTTCATCTTCAGGTTTTCTATGTAATGGCCACTCATGTTTATATGACATTCTTGAAAAGACAGAAAAACAGTGAAGTCCTCCTAGCAAGATGAAGTTAATTAGACTAAGTAACTTTCCAAGCAGAAACAAATGACCCCCAGTTTGAGGGATTTGACTCAGGGCCTTATGCTTGTGTTCTACCACTTGAGCCACATCCCCAGTCCTTTTCTTTTTGTTTTTCAGATAGGGTCTAATCCTTTGCCTGTGTGGTCTCATACCATGATCATCCTCTGCCTCCCGAGGTATTTAGGGTTGCCAAAATGTACACCAAGCCACCTTTTATAAAAAACAAGAAAAACAAAACAATTTTCAATACATCAAACAATGAAGGAAAATGGTCACTGAGGAATGAAAAACAAATGAGAAGAGGTCTGCTGATAGTATCCCTGCAGTTTAGCACAACTAATTCAAATCTCTTCCTTGATGGGCGTCAACATAGTACTATTGAGAATAGGAGGAATTACTACAGAGCCTGGCAGATTCCTTGAGATGAGTCTACAGAGACAAAAACACCTAGAGTTTGGTAGGACAAAGTGCTAGAGAGACTAGAGTGCCATGCTCACAAAAATCTAGGAATAATGCCTATTCAACCCACCAGACTGGAAACAAAAGTTCTAACTCATGGGGCTTTGAGTAGAACACTTTGGTAGTAGGAAACAAATTGCCTTAAACTGGTCACTAACAAAAGTGGCTAACAATAAAGTCTACTTAAACTTTCTAAGTAACTTAATTGCATCCTTGATATGCTCAAGATTTATGAGAATACAGAACTATTTAGGACTAAAATCACAATGTCTAGTATCCTGTCAGAGATAGTCCAAGAAAAAAAAATATGATCTATAATGAAAGCAGTAATCAACTGAAACCAACCAAGAACTTACACAGATGTTAGAATTAGCAGAGAAGGAAAATAAAATAGGTATAACTATATTCCATGTATTCTAAAAGTTAAGACATAAGAAATGCTTTTTTAAAAAAACTTTGCATTTTTTTTAGAAATGAAAGTTGTAATACGTAAGTTGGAAAAAGAAATAGATAGCATTAGACATTGCTGATGAAAAGATCTGAAGAAGGGTCTGTAAGATTATTTATTTCTAAGGCAAAAGTTACTGATTAAATTCTTGCTCAAAACATGATTGCTATTAACTTTGTTATTAGTATTCCAGGTATTTGAGGAGAAACTTAATGGATACCAAAACTAACTATATTTTCTGTCAGTAAAAACTTGCTGTGAAAATACCTTGAGTTGTGCCGGGCATCAGTGGCTCATGCCTGTAATCCTCAGGAGGCTGAGATCTGAGGATCACAGTTCAAAGCCAGCCTGGGCAGGAAAGTCTATGAGACTCCTATCTCCAATAAACCACTAGAAAACCATAAGTGGTGCTGTGGCTCAAGTGATAGAGCGCTTGCCTTGAGCTGAAGAACTGAGGGACAGTGTCCAGGCCCAGAGTTCAAACCCCACATCCGACAAGGAAAAAAAAAATAGAACAGAAGGAAGCAAGGAAGAAGGAAAGAAAGAAAGAAAGGAAAGAGAGAGAGAAAGAAAATGTCTTGAGTTGTGATTTTGTTGAAATATTGAAAGTTAATAATGAAAAATTGCTTTATTTATACTTTGGAGTAGAAATGGATATGGTGTTAGAAATTTTGTTTGTAAAGTGTATGTGTTAATAAACATTGAGTAATTCTTTTCATGTTTGTTCATAAGTGTATGATTTATTTTTCTAGTCAGCCGCTAAGGTTTGTGAGGGAACCTCCCTGAAATACTTAGTATGTGCTTCTAATTGTTCAGGGTTGGTGATATTTCTAATGTGAGGAGGAACCCTGCAATCCTGAGGCTCCAAAGTGTAATAATCCAAACTGCGAATAAAGTAGCAATAGAAGGTTTCTCTGTATGGCTGTATATTAACAAAGACTCTTACAGGGTTAGGAGTGGGAGCAGGGAGCGAAGCAGGAAGCAGCTCACTTTATAGTCCATTTTTAAACAAGAGAATTAAATTCTGAAAATTGCTCCCCAGAGTTTTCTTTGTACTAGCTAATGCTAATTATACAGGTGTGTTTAGGGCTAAGCAGACAGAACTTGGAGTCTGTATTTGGGTAGATCTGAAAGTGCAAAGCTGAAAGCTCATCTTTACACATAGGCCTTTGGGGGACACTCCAGGTCCACCCTGTAGCAGGAGGAAAAGATTACCGAGGGAGACACGGAAACTTTGGGGACTGATTGATGTGATCACTGTCTTCATGAAGAAATGGTTTCACTGATTTTAATGTATATCAAAATTTGTAACATTGTATACTTCAAATACATGCTTATTTTGTCAACTATACTTCAATAAAGCTGTCTCAAGAAATAAAGCAAATGTTAAAATCAAATAACAACAACAAAACCAGAAAGTTTTTCTTCCAGAGCTGTAACAAGTGACGGGAGATGAAGGAGCTCATATAACCTCTTTGCAGCTCTTTCCCAAGTCTTTACTGTCTTCACTAAGAGGTTTTGGCATTCTAAGGTATTTGTAGGCTTTTGAAATGTATTGCTAAGATCTATATGTTCAGTCAGATATAATTTTATGCCATTTTTATATTCCAGGACACATGAATCAAGCAAAGAGACATGAAAACTGGATTAATGCTACTGCCCCAGAAGGCATTGTACGTTTTAGAAATCAAAGCTGGTTTCAGTCCCTAAAACTGCAGAACTGAAGAGTTCGAATAGTTATTTATGTTATTAAACAGTAGCAGACTTGTGATGATGATATGGCAAATACTTACGTTCATATGAATCTTGAAAATAAAGCAGCATTGGGCACAAATACTGGTGAAATGTGTAGGAAGCCTCTTCAAAGTGTGTGTTTAGCTACTGTATTTTCTATTGCTCTGTAACAAATGATAGTACTCCCTCCACTTGTTCTCAGGGGATGTGCTGAGACAACTCCCCTCCCAATGGATGCCTACAGCCACCCAGTTCCAAACCCTGTATCGGGAATATGTTTTCCTTGTAAATATGTACACAAATTTAATGCATTTTCCATAATAATTAAGCACTTGTGCACTGTGGCTATAAGCTTAGAATATCAGTTACCACGGCAAAATGAACATGACTTTTTCCTTCTTCACAATTCACAGATAAAACATTACTTCTTACTGTAGATCTTTGCAATCTCTGCATACATTTTTTCTTTGCTTCTATTTTCTTTCTTGTTCACTCAGAAGATATACTTTATATGGCTTCTCTTTGGCATATCCAGATTGCTAGTATCACTAATCTTGGACCCTTACAGGAGTACTCTGATGACACTAACAGCTACCCTAGAAACCAAGATGGCTGTCAGGTGACTAACAGGCAGGCAGTATGTACAACATGGATGCTCTGGAGAAGGCATGATTCACATCTTGACTGGGACAGCACAGTATTCCATCACGATCCTCAGAATGACACACAGTTTGAAACTTATGAAATACTTATTTCTGGAATTTATCAACTGTAGGTAAGGAACTGAAACCATAAAAAGCAAGACCTCAAATAAAAGGAGACAACATGGGCTGGGAAGGTGGCTCAGTGGTAGAGCGCTTGCCTTGCATGCATGAGGCCCTGGGTTCGATTCCTCAGTACCACATAAGCAAAAAGAAAAAAGCCGGAAGTGGCGCTGTGGCTCAAGTGGTAGAGTGCTACCCTTGAGCTGAAGAGCTTAGGGACAGTGCCCAAGCCTAGAGTTCAGGCCCCACGACCGGGCCGAAAAATAAACAAATAAATAAATAAATAAATAAATAAATAAAAGGAGACAACAACTGGACCACAAAATTAACAGCTTAAAATAATACAAGCTCACACTGGGTAGTTCAGGAGCCCAGCTTAGCTGAATTTTCTGCTTAGGTAATGAAAAAGCTGGAATCCAGGTGTTGGCCAGGCTGAGTTCCTCCAGAGGCGCTGGGGAGAAATCTGCTTCCAAGTTTATTTAGACGGCAGCCAAAGTCCAGTTCCTTCTATCTGTATGACAGACATCCATTTTCTTGCTGTCAGCTCACAATCATGCAAATCTAGAGTCAAGCCATCTCCATTTTATGCAGCACCTTCTATCTGCAGGCCAGCAGTGATATGCTGAGCCTTTTTCATGCACTGAACATCTGACTTCTTTGAACACTGGAGAAAACTCTGCTTTTAAAGGCCTCACTTAATAGATAATCCATTGCTATTTTCCCATCTGTAACGTGGCCATCAGAATGGTAACTCATCCCCTTCACAGTTCCTACTTAAGAAGAGATTATACAAAAGCATTAGTCACAGAGGGCAGCTATCTTAGAATTCTTGCTATTGTAGCTCTTAATGTGACAGGTGTTCTACCCAGTTCTTATGGCATCACTATAAATTTAAGTTGTGAATGTTATAAATGTGAAGCAGGTGCTACTGTTCTTAACTGTCTTTTATATGATCTAAGATTATTCCTCACTAGAGGAAGGAAGCATTCAGTTATTTATTGCCTGATGCATGAAGATTTTCCTTTTTACAGTCACATACTATATAGTGCTATTTTATAAATTCTTTCAAACTTTGTCCACTTCTGACACTTATACAATAGAGATATTTATTGAATTATATTTTATGATTAAGCCTGTTCTAAAGTATTTTTAATAAACTTTTCCAAATATTGTGATTTATGATAGTCTCATGTTTTTAATTGCTGTCCAGTTCTGCCTTTAATGTCTTATTTGTAAAACAAAAAGTAAGCCTTGTAGGATGTCTCAATGTCCTCTCATTAAATCTTCATGAAATCAGAAATTGCCCAGCTGAGAGATATGCATATTTGATATGGTTATGGTATTGAAGTAAGACGAGGTTCAAACGATATACCTTGATATTAGAGGACATTGTTTTACAATGTCTTGAGTTTGTTGAGTTCCAGAGAAGCCTTACTTTCCTTAGATAATTGGTCCTTGGTTTCCCTTGATTGTGTCCACATTTGATTTGTTTTTGCTTATATTTAACATCTTTATTAGGTTTAAGTGTCCTTATCTGGTTTGCTTTGCTTTTGCTACTTTGATTTGGACAAATTCTATAAACCTGATGGGGCTCTATAAGCTTTGTGTTAGCTGCATTTGGGGCTGCCGGTCTTTGAGACAAGAGCCCACCAGCAGTCCACAGATTCTCCAATAAAGACTTGTAATTTGGATGTTTAAGCCATGGCTTCTCAGTTTCTCGTGTCCCCTACAACAGTATGTGTTAAAGAGAGGAAACTGAGGCAGACAAATTTTATAGGTTTTTTTCACTCATGCAATGATATGAAAATTTTCATTACTAAAAGTTGATGAAACTACCCAACCATAGGCAGATAGGTCACTTCAGTATGTTTAAAGTTATAATGAACTTCCTACAATCTTCACTACTCAGGAGGCTGAGATCTGAGGATCGCTGTTCAAAGCTAGCCTACACAGAGAAGTCTGTGCAACTCTAACCTTCAGTTAATTAGAAAAAAGCCAGAAGAGGAGCTATGGCTCAAGTGGTATAGTGTTAAACTTGAGCAAAAAAAAAAAAAAAAAAAAAAAAAAAAAAAGCTCATGGACAGCATCAAGACCCAGAGTTCAAGCCTCAGAACAGACACAATAATTAATTAATTGAGTTTTGCATTCAGCTGTTTTGCATAGCTTACTTTTTCTAACACCTATCTACCACTTTGTTCCTTTTCTGTACCTCTAATTATTTCTGAAGAATGAATAAATGAGCCTGTTCTTGTGTAAAGGCGTTGTGTAAAGGAGTTGTTAAAAAAATCATTTTGAGCAAGCTCTGTGTGTAGGATGTCAAGCAACCTTCTGAAGTTCTTGAGCACGTTTTTCCTTAGCCTGGTCTTCCGCATATAGGGGTTATTCCTTTAGGAAGCAGCTGCCCTTTGTAAGTCTCTTCTATATGTGTGTGATACACTGGTGGTTAGGCTTCTGAAGCCAACTTCTGTGTAGCTGTCAGAAATCTCAGCTTTAGTTAAAAACCTCACTTTTACTCAAGTCCTGCTAAGTCTTCTGGCTCAGATCTTAACACTTTCTGCTTGGCTCATTCCCTGGTCAGCTCCCAAGAACCTTTCCACCACATATTTCAAAGATTATTAAAATAGACAGCTCTTTTAAAACTTTTCAATGTAACTTTTATGTCCTTTTCCCTGTTTTTATTTCAAACTTGTGATGTACAATAAATAACACTGATTAACCCCAAGTAAGAGACAAGTAACTAAGGAAATAGAATAGTGTTTGAATATCACTGACATAGCTTGTGTGTGGCAGTAAAAACAGAACTCTGATTTCTCAAGGGTGCTATCAAACTCCATGTCATATAAAAAATGCATAGATGAGTTCCCCTCACCCTCTGGGGAGGGGAGGAGGCTGAGATCTGAGGTTTGTAATTCTAAGCCAGCAGGGGCAGGAAAATCAATGATTTTCTCCAAGTCAACTCTTATTTCCAATTAAGCACAAAAAAGCCAAAAGTGGACTGGTGGCTCGAGTAGTAGAATGCTGCTTGGAGCAAAAAGAGGTCAGGAACAGTGCCCATGCCTTGAGTTCAAGCACATGCACTTGAACACATATACATGCACATACACACACACACACACACACACACACACACACACACACACACACACACACACACACACACACACATACACACAATCTAGATATGAAACTAACAGCTCATACCTCCTAGCATCTTTTTTGGGGGTGGGGATTGGAGTTTAAAAATTCCTCCCATTGATCAAGGTGCATTGTATTTTAAATTGCTTTCTTATATGGCAACTGCTTTGTACAACTAAAACATAATTTAAAACCAGGCACTGGTGGCTTACGCCTGTAATCCTACCTACTTAGGAGGCTGAGATCTAAGGATATTGGTTTGAAGCCAGCCTGGGCAGGAAAGTCCATGAAACTCTTATCTCTAATTAACCACCAGAAAACTGGAAGTGGAGCTGTGATTCAAAGCAAAAAAAAAAAAAAAATCTCAGGGACAGCACTCAGGCTCTGAGTTAAAGCCTCACAATTGACCAGATAATAAATAATTTAAAATGTTCGCTATGTCTTTTATAATAAAACCTCACACATCCTTAACGTTGTGGCTCAAACTTTGACTTTGACTTATGTGACCATCTTTGCTTTCTTTTCCTATCCAGAGGGAAACAAATTCTTTGTCAAAAAAACAGTCACATCTCGGGATTGTTTCCTCTAATTATAACCTTAGATTTGATCATTTTATCACAACTATTGTTGGTTAAGTTTAGGGATCATAATTACTGAGTCAGAATTAATTATGTGTATAGAGATACTAGTATTTGAAAGAGAACAGCAAAGGATTTGCTGCTTGTTTATATTAAGATCAGGCCAGTAAAATCAAATGAAGAAAAGTTGCCAAGTTCTAGTTTTCTGCTTGAGTCTGAAGGTCAAATAGTTCATCTTCACTGCTGTATAAGTCTTTCATTTTCGCTTCAGAGTGGCCCTTAAATGGTAGGTTACCATGATGGCCTGTAAGAAGTTTGCCATTGCTGTCATAGCCAAACCAATGTGGGGGGTCATTAGAGCTGTATTCCTGCTGCTGAACTTTAGAGGACATTCTTTGAGCTTCCCTCCTGGAATAACAATGGTTAGAATTAGCTACTGGCAAAAGTAATCCCTAATACACATTTTTTTTAAGTAGACAGAATTTTTAGAGAACCACCTGCTAAAGATGGGCTGATCATGCACCGAGGCAGGTCTTATTATGAGAGATGAACTTAAGGGAGATCCATAAACTGCAGAAAGCCCATGAAGCTTTGTCAGGAGGATGTTTTTGACTCTTAAGAAGTTCATGACTGAACAGTAAAAAATACTGTCCTGGTCTTAGGAGGAAATAGAAGGGAAGCATAGAAGGCATCAGAAAGAAGCATGTCTACCTTGAAAAGAAAGCCATTTTGAAGTCAGAAAGGCTTTCCTGGGAAGTTGGTTTGAACCACAAGACCAGTACTAAAAAACGAAATGAATAATTGGCTTTTTCTTTTGGATTGAGTATGATATTTACTCAAGAAGGAGCTACCTGCTCAACTACTGAGACTGTAAGTTACACTGATTATTAATTGTAAAGAGATTGACCCAGCCAGGCCCTGGTGGCTCACACCTGTAATCCTAGCTACTCAGGAGGCTGAGATCTGAGGATTGTGCTTCAAAGCCAGTCCAGGCAGGAAAGTTTGTGAGTCTCTTATCTCCAATAAACCACTAGAAAACTGGAAGTGGTGCTATGGCTCAAGTGGTAGAGCACTAGCCTTGAGCTGAAGACTTGAGGGATAGTGCCCAGGCCCAGAGTTCAAGCACCACCACGAAAAGAAAAGAAAAGAAAAGAAAAGAAAGAAAGAAAGGAAGGAAAGAAAGAAAGAAAGAAAAGGAAGAAAGGAAGAAAGAAAGAAAGAAAGAAAGAAAGAAAGAAAGAAAGAAAGAAAGAAAGAAAGAAAGAAAAAAGAAAGAAAGAAAGGAAAGGAAGAAAAAAAGGAAGGAAAGAAAAAGAAAGGAAGGAAAGAAAAAGAAAGGAAGGAAAGAAAAAGAAAGAAAGGAAGGAAGGAAGGAAGGAAGGAAGGAAGGAAGGAAGGAAGAAGGAAAGAAAAAAAGAAAAAAATTGACCCAATTGATGTGGAACAGGCCTTAAAACATACTTGGAGTTAAGCTTGTGCTACATGGCCATAAGAGTTCAGGTAGGACAATGAAACTAGAAGAGGCGGTACTGGTTTTAAATGCTATTTAATTCTATTTGGCTCTAAAGAAAAATAAACAAAGCACTGTAAATTTGGGTCTTGGTTTGAGCTGCTGAAATCTTGTTAGGGCTATTAATGTGAGATTCCAAAGAAAGAGACACAAAGGAACAAAATATGCCCTTAAGTAACTTATTAACTTCTTTAAAAAGTAAAATAAATTCTAAGTGACTCTTTTGTCTTATTTATATGTGCTCATATGAAACATGGAAACTTAAATAATAATTTGAATAAGACTAATTTCTAGTTCTGAGTCTCTAATGCCTATGTCTAAAACTTGGTAAACAAGTATCCTCTTTTAGAGAAATACTTATTCTCAAAATGTTTACTTTATTTAGGCAAAGAAATACAATAACCTTCTTAACTCTGATTACTACAGCTTATTATCAATCCCAAGCCACATACTATGTTTTCTTGGAAAATAGTCCTTGAGGTATTTCCTATTCAGCTGCATACTTACATGGAGATGTGACTACAGTATTTCATCTTAAGGATCCGGAGTTGACTGCAGCCTATCTGAAGATCCTGAAGGGTTTGGTCAGTAAGTAGGACACAACCAGAGATATCCAAAATGTGCAGGTAATAGCATTTTGCCGATAACATCTCTATCCCTGCGTCAGTAATCTGAACACACAGCCAAAGGAAGTACTGGTTATTCAGACAACTCTATCCCACTGAAGAACAATGACTTAGTTGTCTTAGACTACTATGATAAAAATATAGTACAGGCCAGGTGTTGGTGGCTCATGCCTGTAATCCTAGCTACTCAGGAGGCTGAGACCTGAGGATCATGGTTCAAAGACAGCCTGGGCAGGAAAGTCCATGAGACTCTAATCTCCAATGAACTAGAAAACCAGAAGTGACTCTGTGGCTCAAATGGTAGAGCACGCACCTTGAGCTGAAGAGCACAGGGACAGCACCCAAGCCCAGAATTCAAGCCCCATGACTGACCAAATGCATATATATACATACACACACACACACACACACACACACACACACACACACACACACACACACACACACACACACACATATATATAAAATACATTAAATGGCTTAAACAGTAAACATTGATTTCTCACAGCTGTGAAGCCTGGGAGATGCAAGATCAAGGTCAAAATCAAAATCAAGGTGAGAATCCTCATTTTCAGGTGTCTGCCTCTTGCCATACTCTCCCATGGCAGGGAGAGGGACATCTAGTCTCTTTCTCTTCTTAAAAGGATAGAACCCCATCTGAGGGCTCCATTCTCAAGGCCTCTGCTAAACTTATTTACTGCTCACTTCCTCATACTGTCACATGGGAAATTAGGGTTTCAACATATGGATTTGTGAGGAATCTAAGCACAAACATAACAGAATCAGGAAACTTGCAGATTTTCTTTCACTTAGTTTATTACAAAGTGGACCAAATTACTGGCTTAACTTGATTTCCAAACAAGGTCAGATCGGTAAAAATATCTTCCTCATGTGGCCCCAGTAGAATATGTTTTCATTTAAGAGTCTCAAGTTTAAATGGGAAACATAACCAAATTTCCTTTACTAATACCTGTCACATCAATATGGCAACTTACAAAATATGCTATGGAGAAGTAACTTACCTTTAAACGTAAAATCTACTCTGAGGTTTCATCAGTTTTGAAATAAGTTTAAGGACATGATGTATACTAAAAATATACATCCCTTAAGGACCAAAACATATATCCCAACAGGACCAGACTACTTTAAGAAAGGTCTAGGCATCTCTGGTGGGTTGTGTGTAAGAGGTAGAGTCATATAGTTGAGAGGACAAGGAAGTCAGTCAGATGTCTGGAGGCAGGGGAAGAAAGATGAGCAGAAGCCAGAAGGACTATCAAGGTTCTGCTCAGAGAAATTCTGCCAAATATATCCCAACATCTTGCAAGTTTGCCAGATGTCCTAGAGGTAATTCAACTCCATTTCTTAGTTTATTTCACTTACTTGAGGTGTAGCTTTTGAATTTATTGCTGAACTGGGACTTGCTATAGAATAGATTACTTTCCCCAAAAGAATTTTCCTTCCAACTGGATTTAATTTCTTATTTTACATTTGAACATTGAAAAAACCATATACCACAAGATTTGGCTCTTTTATTTTTAAAGTTAAGAGACTTATGCAGGAAAGACCTTTGGCTTTATAAGTTTGGGAAAATGGATGCTGTCATTGTCTAAGCATTCCATGTTTCCTAATGCTCAGAACCGAGGTTTAGTACTGCAACTGATTCTCACAAAAATGTCTTCAGACATTCCTGCCATACTATATGGGTCTCTGAGGATCTGATGTCATTGAGAAAAGATTAAAAAAAAGTATTGTTGAGGAAAGAAAGGACAGTGGGAGTGGGGTGAAAGTGGAGGGCAGGTGGAGTTCACAGTGGGTGAAGGGAGCCCATTTTCTGCAAATGGAAGCTCCCTGTTGATGTTTAGGGATTTATGAACAGAACCAGGAACTGGAAGTAGAGATGACTGGCTGAATTTCTGTCTGGTCCTGTTGGTAAACAAATCTTACAGGATGTATATTTTGTAGGTTCCCAAGGTCCTGGTTCTAAGGTCAGCTCCTTGAGCAGAAGCAATTGTTACTCCCAATACAATTCCCATTGATTCTCTGGGATGGGTTTTGGTTTGGGTTTCTTCTTTTTTGGGATAGGGTCTTGCTATGTAACCCAGACTGGCCTCAAACTTGTTATTCTCCTACCTCAGCCTCTCAAGTTCTGGGATTAGAGGTGTGTGCTACTGTTTATATCTTAAATGAAGTTATTTCATATTTAGAAATAGCATAAGCACATTACTAAAAAATTAATGAAAACTAGCAAAGTGGAAACAATTTCAAATCTATCACCTTAATATAACTACAATGTTAACTTTATTTTTAACTTATTTCTTCATTTTCTCTTTCTCTTTCTTCCTTCTTTCTTTGGTGGCACTATGGGTTGAACTCAGAGTCTTGTGCTTGTTAGGCAGGTGCTCTTAATGTTTAGCCATTCTTCCAATACCCTAATACCCTCCCCCTTTTATGTGTGAATTGAATAGTGTTGAAGTAGAGTCCCATTTATGTCCTGGCAGGCCTGGTGCTACAGTTCCCTTCTAGTTCTTCCCCATGGTGGAGAAGATGGGTGCTCTTCCCCCAGCCATTGTGCTTGGTGCTTCCCCTGCAGCTGGGCTAACTGACAGGGGTGTGCCACAGTGCCCAGTCATTGATTGAGATGCAGTTTCACAAACTTTCATGTCAGAGTATGCTTTGGATGGTCATCTCCATATTCTCCACTTCTGGGGAACCAGGATTACAGGCACAGTATCACAGTCCCAGGCCTCTAGTTTTTCTTTATCAAGTTTCAGGGAATTTTAAAAGATAATCAACTTACTAAAAATCACAACCACCATTTACCCCACCACTCCTACCTTGCCTTTCTGGAATGTGTTCCTGTCCTGTGAAGAAGCTCAGCTAGCCTAATGGAGATGAGACAGGTCTAGCTCTACAGAGCCAATAAATGGCTACATAGACAACCTTGGGACCACACAAGAAGAACCACACAACTGACTCCCAAGATTTGTGAGGAAATAAAATGGTGGTTGTTTTAAGCCACGGAGCTTTGGGTGACTGCACAGCAGATAAGTGACAAATTAGTCATGTGTCCGTGGTCAACCCTTTCTAATAGGTGGTAAAATATCCACTGACTGTTTCTTTTTCTTTTAACCATTATGAAATCTCTAACTGATTTTCCTTGTGACCATTTTGAAGCCTGCAAATGGAAACAATGTCTAAAGGTTATCCAGCTACAAAAAAATTAATTAAAACTGAAAAAATATTCAGAAGGGTAGGCTTGTCCTTGAATAGTCCTTCTAGGATTATTTAGCAAATCCCTTCCTCCTCCCTTTATACTGCAAATATTGCAGTAACACTGTCTTTTGCTCAGTATTCTATTTCTTTTTTCATGATTCCAAATTTCCCCTCCTCTAAAATGAAAATAATTAAAAGTAGACAAACAAAAAGCCTTGTCCTCTTTTCTCCCTGTTATCGGAGATCTCTCCAGGAGACATGGCTGATAACAAGCATTTGGGGTACAATGCTTCATCATGTTAGCCTGCAAGAAGTCCTGTTGTGCGAATCCAGGCCAGGCTGGGTGAGCTGGCTCAGTCTCTTCCTTAGATATATTTCACCTGCAGGACAGACCGTGGACATTCTGAGCTGGAGGGACTGGCTAGAACAGCCCCGGCTCTTCTCCAAACCCCTGTAAACAAGACGTCCTTCTGTGCTTTAACTCTGAGGCATTCTGTCCCAGGGTATCAAGCCCAGGGTGGGATGCTTTTGAGTCCTTTAGCTACAGTGCAAGGGAAGCATGCATTCAAGACCTCATCTACCCATGGCAGCTTTCCTAAGACTTTGGGGGACTGGCTCTCTGTGAGTTCTGGGCTTCTGTTCTGATTGCCTGTCTCTAAATTTTAACTTTGTTTCAAGTCACTTGTGTAGTCTGTGTCTCCAGACTCAGACACAATGCTACACATTGCCTCTGCCTCTCTGACAGGCAGAGATGCAACTCCAAAGTCCTAGCCTGTTTTAGATTCTCTTTCTCTCTAAAGGGTGGATATGAGAGAAATATTTTGCTATTGATGTCCAACGATTTATTCTTTCTTTTTCCCAACTATTATTTCATTCTATCTCCTACTTTGAATCAATGTCACAAGGATCAAAGGTAAGAGCAGGGCCTAGTATACTGCTAAGGTCTTTGAAGTTGGCCTCACAATCCAGGTCCCCATCCTCTTTGAGCCACATCTGCTTTATTTGATATTTTAGGACTGGCTAAGATGAGATTTACTATTACTTAATGGCTAGAGTTGAGGTAGCTGCAGGGAAAACCTGACCAAGAAGCAAATATTCATTTGAAAAAAAAAATCTGTGGGCTTTTGGGAAGCCTGGCATAGAATGGTGAGCCAGGCGCTAGGATTTTTATGGTAGAGTGGATCCAGCTGTAAAGTGCATGCTTAGCAAGTGCAAGGCTCTGAGTTCAAACTCCAGAATCACTGAAAAATCAGTCCCTGCCCCCAGCACTCTATAATACTTGGAGGTTGTCTCTAGTCTGCTAAATTTGTCCCTCTATTTTCAAGCGTCAAAAATTTTGTCAATCTTGATCCTCTTCCTGTTTTTCTTATCACATGAGTCCTTATAACTTCATCTTCAGTCTTGGTAGGGTTTCAAGAGAGAAACCTTCCCTATTAACCCAAATCCCAAGATTTTTATTTCTTCACATACAGATATGCTTATATTATGTTAAAAGAAAAAGTAGGTTATATTGTATTTTGGAAAGAATAATTTTTTTTCAGTATAAGGTTTGAACCCAGGGTTTTAAACTTGCTTGGAAGTTAGCTCTACCACGTAAGTTATACCCCAACCTATTCCTTTTGTTTTTGAGACAAGGGTCAGTTTTGTAGTTCAGGTTGGCCTCCAATTGACTATCCTCTTGTCCCAGCCTTCTAAGAACTAGGATTACAGGTATGTGCCACTACATCCAATAATTTTTTTTTAAAGTGACATGCAAAACCCTCTGCAATCTCTTCTTACTTCTTTGTGTGTAGGGAAATATTCTAGAAGAATAAGAATAAAATGCCAACAAATACTTATGCTTGGGTGGTGTTTGGCAGTGGACTATTACTTTCCCCTTTAAGCTTTTATATGAGTCAAATTATTTTACAATAAGTATGCATTATACATACAAATAAGAAAATCATCAAACACTCAAAACTAGGATACAGATAATTGCGTAAACTTTTAATATCATATCGGGGCACCATTTATTTGACTCATCTAAGGAAATGTACAGGGAGTTATACCCTTGTTTCACATACTATTCACTGTTGATTAAGGCCCAAATTGAACTATTGCTAATAAACTTGATTAAAGCTATGTTAATATAGTTTTGTCTAGGAAAAAAACCCAAATTATTTCTATCTCGTAGAAACTGTAATACGAAGGTTATGGTTGTGCTCTAACTTGAAAATCATAATCCAACATTCATTTTTCAATTTTTTTTTTTTTGGTTGGTTGTGGGGCTCGAACTCTGGGCCTGAGCGCTGTCCCTCAGCTCTTCAGCCCAAGGCGAGCACTCTACCACTTGAGCTACAGCGCCACTTCTGGTTTTCTGGTGGTTTTTTGGAGCTAAGAGTTTCATGGACTTTCCTGCCTGGGCTGGCTTTGAACCACAATCTTCAGATCTCAGCCTCCTGAGTAGCTAGGATTACAGGTGTGAGCCACGGGTGCCTGGCTTCATTCTTCAATTCTTATACATACCTAATGTTTTATGGACTGCTGTCTTATTTTGTTGGTTTTCTGACTACTAAATTAAATAAATCATTGACACATGTTTATATTGTCTCAGAATTGTATTTTAAACTTAAAAAAATTCTACTGTGACACTAATGAAATGCTGAAGCCATTTCTAATTTGGGGATACAGGAAAAATCTAATCCCTCAGCCACGGCAAAGAAAACAAGTTCTATAATGAATTTAGCCTCTGATTGCTGCCCAGTCAGGATTCTTTTGCAGTGCTTTCCTTTGCCATGTCTGAGCCCTGTCTGTGCAGCATACCTTTGGACAGCCTGCAATGCTGAGAGAAGTGAGCTGAGGACAGTAAATGGCCACTGTTTTCATAATGTTATCTGTCAGCTGGGTACAATGAGAGACATCCAGGTATTCCAAGAATGGTACATTTTTACAGAATCCCTGAAAGAAATTCCAAGATCAGAGAGTTTTCATGGCTTTTCTTTAGTCTTTATTCAAATACAACATACATCTGGAGCCCTTCTACTGATGATGCTTTACTTAGCATATATTTTAGTCCCAGAAATATAGATGGCAATAAAACACTACATCTAAAATCTCTTTCTGGAAAGCAGTATGGAGGGTCCTCAAAAGACTACACATAGAGCTTCCCTATGACCCAGCGATCTCACCTCTGGGCATTTACCCAAATGATCACAAACAAGGCCATACTAAAGCTACCTGCACAACCATGTTTATGGCAGCATTATTCACAATAGCTAAGATATCAAACCAACCCAGATGCCCCTCAGTAGATGAATGAATCAAGAAAATGTGATATGTATATTCTATGCTTCCATCAGAAAGAATGACACTGCCCCATTTATAATGAAATGAAAAGACATGGAAAAAATCATATTAAATGAAGTAAGCCAAACCCAGAGAAACATAGGTCCTATGGTTTCCCTTATTTGTAATAATTAGTATATGTCTAGGATAATCTTAGCAGATGAGCAGAATAGCTCAATAGTTATATGTACATATAACCATATAAGATGAAACTAAACAAAATGAACTCCAAAGCATAGACACAAGATATTTTTCTTTGTTGTTGTTTTTAATGTACTATTTGACTTTTTTTTGTTTCTTTTGTATGCTCTTCTCCCTATGGTATATCCCCTGTTGTCACTGTGCTTGATTTTGTTATCCTGGTATTGCATATATATTTATTTGAATTAGGGAAGGAGAACAACAGAATGGTAAGACAAAGGACAAGGCAGGAACTAATGCAACAGCAATATACACACAAGATAATATGTTGGAAATGATCTGTACAACTTGCAGGGGGGTTAGGGGAAGGGAAAATAGGAGAAAAAGGAGGTAAGAGGTAACAAGATTGACAAGAAATGTACTCATTACCTTACTCATGTAACTGTAACTCCTCTGTACATCAGCTTGACAATAAAAAAAATGATTAAAAAAATCTCTTTCTAGCAAAAGTCATTTACACATCAGTTTAACAGCTTAGTGATATTTAAATTCCTGCTAAAATTCCAATGAAATCTGGCTAAAATGTCAGTAATTGTTAGAGTCATGAATGGTGGGAAAGAAGTATAAATATGAGAATAGCTGGCCAAGTACTCTGGAATTTATTTATAGAAAAAGCAAATTCTTTTAAGTTTTCATTTCTACCATTTACTACTTCTAAACTTTAGCAAAACAACCTTTCTAAGCCTCAGTTTCCTTTCCTACTTAGGAGAAATAATATCTACTCTCTAGTATTTATTTTAAGATGCCAAAACATTCATCTAAAATTTTTAAGGCTAGAAAAAAGGTCTGAAGTCATTAAGAATTTTCTCCTTTATCTCAGGATTTCTAAATCTTATTCCCACTTTTCATTTAAGAAAAAAGAAAGAAAGAATTGCTGTGTGCCGGTGGCTCACGCCTGTAATCCTAACTACTCAGGAGGCTGAGATCTGAGGATCACGGTGGTTCAAAGACAGCCCAGGCAAGAAAGTCCATGAGACTCTTCAATAAACTACCAGAAAACCGGAAGTGGCGCTGTGGCTCAAGTGGTAGAGCGCTAGCCTTCAACTGAAGAGCTGAGGGACAGCGCCCAGGCCCAGAGTTCAAGCCCCATGACAAAAAAACAAAAACAAAAAAAGAATTGAGTAATAAAAAGAAAGCTAAAAGTTTACATCTCAGCAGTTATATAAGAACAAAATGATCCAGTAAAGTATGAAGCATATAAGTAATTGTGAAAGTATGTTAACTTATTAAGATGAATTAAAATACTTGGAAACAATCACCAATTCAAGGTAATACCAAAGTCTATGATCTAATGCCATCTACACACTCATTTGCTTCAGAGGTAATTCTTCATTGTGAAGCAGCCCAGGTTCTTGGGATATTGAATTAGATAATCCAGTATGTAAAAATTCACCACTAATTTTTGCTGTAAGTGCTAGATTTTAGAAACCTTAGTATGTTGGTGAGAATTCCTTATTCATATGTAAAAATGGATATCTATAAGGTAATATCATTTTCTTCTTATGACTAAAGTCACCAGGTTGACTAAACCACCAGTGGGTTTTTCTCCCACTGCTTATACATTTTCTCTTGTTTTACCAGTAAGTAAGACTGGAAAGAACTTTTTAACAAGTAGATAAAAGATGGCAAATTTCCAGTAGAAGCAGTTAGCAAAGCAGATACGACTAGAATTATGTCATCATGTAAAGAGGCCAGAGCTTGGCTCTGTCTCTGGGGTGACTGAATTTCTGCAGGCCACAGGATCTCATTAGTTAAAGTAGTATTCACGTCCATATCAAAAGGTTGTTGTCTAGATTCTATGAAATAATACATACACTTGATATTGTTCCTAACAAAATAGATTCTATAGAACTCTATATTATATTCTACTGGACACAGTATTATTTTAGAGAAATAATTATTAACTATTATTGAGATCTCTGTATGACTCCAACAGTAACTATAAAAACTTGTTCTTACAGAAAAACAAATGTTTTTTGTTAATTAGCCACAAGTCCTCTTCTTTTTCTGACCACAACAGCCCACTGTGATTATGCTTTCCCTCTGATCTCATACAGATCTTGTCTTTTTCAACTGATTCAGCACTTACTTACTTAACTCATTCCTGCATTGTGACTTTGTATGGAAATCTGTCTTGCCTGACAACAAAATGGTGTCAAGAAATAGGTCCCTGGCATTGGAGCTCAACAAGCATAACGGGCACCCAGAGTGGTACAGACTTTAGATCACTGGAATCAATGGCTTTGAGTCCCAGCTTAGATTCAATATGCAAAAGTCTCTTGTGGTATTGTCTGGAACTCTGATAGCTTGGATTGTGATTGCAAGCACATTATTTGGAACATAGCAAAGGTTCAATAAATACTAGGTCGTCTGCTAATTCCTATAGAAGTATCCTCCAGAAAACTAAGAGTCTATATTACTAACACAAGAATTCTGTTATAAACAGTAGGATATTATTATTTTCTGCCCAGAACTTTAAGGAATCTTTCTTCTTCCCATTGCCAGTTGGATATTTATAACATCATTTGAGGGCCATAAAAAAATCATCAATATAGGCAGACGGCTGTGGGCAGCCGACAAGAAGCATACTAGAAGTACACATCTGCCCATCATGTGCCCAGTGATTTCACAGGTCTTGTATGGTGCACATTCCCCACTCCCGATAGAGTCTGAGGAGACAGAACTCAAGAAAGAATATTTAGACTTTGAAAATAATGTATTGGAAGATGGCCAGCCTTAAAGGGGGATTCATGCTCTCCAGAGTTGGAAAACTCTCTTAAACAGAATCTGCCAATGTCTTTGGATTTCTTGAATCACTACAGTTCTGCTTTAGAACTTTTAAAAAGCTCTGTTATTCTTTCAAGCTGAATTTCTCAGCAGTTTTAGTTAGGTTTATTTTGTGGCACTGGGTGTGTGTGTGGAGCGGGGTCTGGGTGGGGGGACTCAGGGCTTTGTGTTTGCTTTACCATGTCCCCAGTCCTTTGTGCTTAAGTTATTTTTGGTATAGTGTCTTACATTTTTGCCATAAACTCAATCCTCCTATTTTCTAGTACAGCTGGAGTGACAGGCTCATGTTACCGTACCCATCTTATTAGCTGAAATGTGGGGGAGAGGGGAGTGAGGGTTTCTCACAAAGGTTTTTGCTGACCTCAACTTCAAACTTCCCAATCTTCGCTCTCCACATAGGTAGGATTAAAGGAATGCATCAACACACCTAAAATACATAATTTCTTTAAAAATTGTAATGTTTGTTTCTGATGTATACATGATAGCATTCTTCTTCATGGAAAATGTGAGGCACAAAAAAACTGGACTAAGGTTTAGGCTACATGACAGACAAATATTGGGAGCTGAGGTCAGAACTTTTCCTCGTACAACTCATATTTTCCTCTAGAGATGTTTAAGTCATATTAAGTACTTAAGTTTGCAGGCATGTCTCAACATAATCACTTATGAAATCCTATCTTTCCCCTGACAGATAAAATAATAGTTCTGCAGAATCACTCATTTATCAACACCACTGCTTTTGTCTTCTGGGAAAATGCTTCACTACGTTTCTTCCACGTCAGTGTTTGACAATGAAGACAGAGAAAAAACGCAAGAATTATCCAGTTTGGGTTGTTTCAATGTATCAGCCAACTTTGCTGTTGGGTTAATACAGAAAAATTTCACATCATTGAGTAAAACACTTTGTGTCTCCCAAGTTGAGTTTTACTGTGGAATATTAAATGACTGCTTTCTGACATTGGGTATACAGAAGAGACTGAAATTCACTCACATTTGCTGATCATAACAGTTCAGTACTTCTGATTTAAACTATCTTGACAGGTGGCCACTCCTAGTCTTGAGAAAGCTGTCCATATGCATGACAGCATCTCTTGATTCCTTGCCTAACTGAGGCAAAGTTGTTTTTTGATACTTCTAGAAAAATATTGTGCTCTCAAGAATCCATTTCTATAAGGAAGACTATTTTGGGTTGCCTCAAAAGCTAACAATGCATATCACAATTTTAACTCCAAAAGCTAAGCACAAAATTCTAGTTTCTTGGACTTCATATGACCATGAGCTATAAAAGTACTCTACCAAACATGGCCTTGCTCCCACCAGGCATCAGAGCAGGTGGGACTGGTCATGGCCTGGACAACAAAATCAAACTGGGGAGTCTGAGGGCCAGATCTCATTTGAAAACAACTGTCCAGAAGCCTTCTAGGCTGAGCAAGGCTTAGCTAACGCCCAACCTCAGAGATGTACCCTACTTTTTAATATGAAAAGAATTTTCAAGGGAAAAGGAGTCAAGGCCCATGCAAATATCCTCAAAGATACTCAGAGTAAATTTTTTTTTCAGAATGATATGGTGATTTGGGGAGAAGTTTGAGCTTCAAATCAGCTCAAGTATGGATTATAATTCTGCCATGCAGCAGAGACATCCTTTAAATACCCCATTGCTCTCTATTTTTTGTCCTTCTCACATTCTACTTGTATTATAGATATTTATGTGACTTTTGTCTCTTGCATTGTAGTTTTTTGAGGGCAGAATCCATGTCTTAATTTATCTTTGTAGCCCCAGTCCCTAGCCTGAAGATAAGTTTGAGATAGGTGTCCAAAGGAATGGGAAATACTTCTTAACAGATGGTCCCCAAAATATACCAGGCCTTCTACTCTTCAGAACTGTCAGAGACAGTGTACAGTATCATTTATGAGCAGGAACTTAGAGAATGTGGGCCTGAGTTCAAGGTATGCCACTAGAAGTTTCGCATTTCTGGATAAGTTATCCAACTTCTCTGACTTAATATTCTCTGCAATCTGTGCATAGCATGATACCTTAACATGGTACCTATTTCACAGAGTTATTTGTGAAGATTGAATAAGATGATATGAATAAAGCAATTATTATCTGGCACATAGTAGGCAGTTAGTAAAGAATAGCTAATACTATTCTTTGTAATCACCTCTATGGCTTTGTTCACCATATTTTAAAAATCATAAATACCACAGTAAAAACATTTTGAGCAGACACATTCAGTAAGTGTCTGTTAATGTATTTTACAAATTACATAGATATACAATTGCTTAAATATATTATATATTAAGACATACTAAAACAAAGTGTATGAGATTTAAAACAAACACAACGAAACGTCTTAAGAATTCTGACATTTTCTTGCCACACCAAAAAAGACTGTCTTGTTCACTTGCTAGAGCAAATGCTGCCTCTGGAGACACCTACCCAACAGCAGAACACCTTTGGTTGTCTGTTAATAATGATGAATTGCTGTCTGTATGGGTTTTAATAAGTTGGTAAAAATAAGGGAACTTCTGTTGTTGTTGTTTGTGGGGCTTGAATCCAAGGCCTAAGCACTGTCCTTGAGCTCTTCTGCTCAAGACTAGTGCTCTACCACTTGAGCCACAGTGCCACTTCCACTATCCTAGTTGTTAATTAGAGATAAGAGTCTCACAGACTTTTCTACCCCCGCTGGCTTTGAACCATGATGCTCAGATCTCAGCTGCCTGACTAGCTATGATTACAGTCACCAGTGTTGAGCTAGGAATTATTTTTAAAACATGAGATGTGACAGGAAAAAAAAGATAACTAAAGGGGAAGGAATGAAGAATAAAGGAGATGTATCGATAGAGAATGCACATTGGGAAAACTAAAAGGAATGGTCAAAATATAACCAAACCAAAATATTTTTTAATTATATTTGGTGATTAAAATTTGTTGAAAAGAATTACAAAACAGTTTAAATTTTAGAATTTTATATATATATATATATATATTTGGGGGCGGGGTCCGGCCGTGGGGCCTGAACTCTGGGCCTGGGCACTGTCCCTCAGCTCTTCAGTTCAAGGCTAGCGCTCTACCACTTGAGGCACAGTGCCACTCCCGGCTTTTTTCTTTTTTGCTTATGTGGTGCTGAGGAATCAAACCCAGGGCCTCATGCATGCAAGGCAAGCACTCTACCACTGAGCCACCTTTCCAGCCTCTTAGAATTTTATATTTACAAAACAATGAGCCATGGTTGCATAAAGGGAAATCAAATATTTTTCTGGTAGTCTGTGACAAATTATTCCTTATCTATTTATCTAAGATAAGAAAAAATGAGTATACAGTCATTTAATTACCTCCCCTCTAGGAGAAAAGAAGAGCAGAGAAATGTAAAGGTATATTACCAGCATGAAAGAGTTGATGGGTTTCTATTTGCATGGCTACCCAGCCATTTACTTATGTAAGAAAAAGGTAACACATAATTCTTACTCTTTGATTTCTAAGGAACAATAAGATCATCAATACTGCTTTGATCTCTCTTTCGGGACAGATAAAATAAGAGATAATCTAATCAGGAGAGGTTATCAGCCTGACAGGAAAAAAATATATGGTTTAGAATCTGAAGTTATGTCTGTGGCTTTGAGCACATCATTTAGCTTTGTGTTTCTTTGTTTATAAGAGAACATAAACAATTCTATCTCATGAACTTTGGAAGGTGGAAAACATGTATATTCTTGAAAAGCACCTGGCAGAAATAACACCTGGCTTTTGTCTGGCAATAATGATCTAGAAGGATCCTGGAGCAATCCTGTCTACCATTTTAAAATCTGGAAGCAATGCTTTCAAGATGATGTGGTGTTTAAGGTGAGGAAATAGAGTAAACAACACCTAATTGGAATGGATAGGTGAGATTATTAGAAAGCCTAACAGATAACTCCAAGTCCTCTGAGACCTACCGCACACACTCAGTTAATGTCAGGCTAGTCACAATGAGCAAACGCCAGCTGTGCCACTTACAAGGGAACCAAAAACAGATTGACCACTTGGGTTTAAGGCAAAAGAATATAAACTCATGCTATTAGTTGGAAAGAAGAAATCTGATGTTTATTTTCCCTGCCTTTTTATTTTTGCCTGCAGACAATCTGACAGGTTTTGTTTAACTTTTGGCAAGTTTCATCTTGCATAGAATAAACTAATGTCTCAGGGGGTAGTTTAAGGGATAGGAGAGGCCTCCTAAGGATGCTCTTCCTTCTAACACGTTCTCATAGAGTTCTTCTCTGTGGATGGTCAATATGAAAATAACAGCTGTGCATGTTCATTTAGCAAGTCCAGCAGAACTTCAGTTGTCTGAGAGTGGTTCTCCCCAGTGGGGATGGGCAAGATGCCAGATTTGTGTGGGGAGTTCTCAGCTTCAGCTGTTTTCTTAGCTAAGGAAACATGGTACCCATGGAATCTTACAGACTATGGGAATCTGACAAATCCCACATTCTCTGAACTCTAACAAGTTTCTAATTATTTTTTTAAATACTGAAATATATTTTTGCAAGTTTCTAACTCTGTTGAACTGCCTGTGCAGTGGGAAACACTTTTGTGTTGAGAGCAACATTTGCTCATGACTTACTAAGAAAAAATAATGCCTTGGTATTTTGGCAGGAACTTATTGGTGACATCTAGTTGATCTCAGGTACACTGGGCTCCTGGGTGTATATAGTTCTACTTTAATGTTCAGGAGACCAATGCTTGGCATGGATATCTATAATACCATGGATTCCTGTTACTAAGCACCTAATTGTTCTAGGTTTTGTGGAGGTTGCTTTTACAATAGATTAACAGATGACCAGAGGAATTCTATCAGAGGAATTATTGCTTTGTTCCTTGGACCCTGGAAAACGTTTCAAAAACTGAGACCATCTGGGATCATTGTGATTTTTTTTAGTCAATTATTTTAGTCAATCATTTCCCAATACTGACCTGAAGTACAAGATGACAATAGACTTTCCTTAGCAGTATGGCCAAGAAATAAAAGGGCCAAATGTCTAAATGACCTTTTTCCTCATCCAATTGAGTTCAGAGCATCTGACGTACCCAAAGGCTAATGCTTAAAGCCATGTTGGAAAGGAATCCTCTGCTTGTTGTATCCCCTGCAAGTCATGAACATAACTCTATTCCTGGAGGAGAGATGTAGTTATTGAAACCTTGTGCTTTGATAATTCCTGAGTGACTTAATCTTAGAAACGAAACAGAAATCAATATTGACTTTCTAAAAATTGTTGCTGTGTGGAACCAACATGTCTAATCTGTCTTTGGCATTAAAATCAGCATGTGTCAACCTCTACTGAAATCAATTTTGGTGGTATTTATCATCTGTTAAAAATGATTGGTAAGAATCTTACATCATCAACATTTTATAACAAGTTGGAAAATTCAGTGGTTCAAAGAATTTAAGATCAGAAAAGAATCACAGGAAGCAATCCAGCTTTTACTGTCAGGGCCCATGTAGACAATTCTTTTTGTGCTTCAGAGAAACATTCAAACAGGATGGTTATGGGCCATTCTGACTGCTAAAGAGGTGTGTGTGGTGGGGGGAGGGTTCTTGGGACCTTCCCAACCTGAGCATCTCTGTAAATGCTCTATGATAATTCTGACATGCATAGCCCAAGGAAAAGGACTGTGAGGCTGAGTCCCCAGCTCACGTTCAGATTTGCCCTAAAGCAGACTCTCATCTGTAGAACCACTGGACTTGCTGGACAATCCTAGATTAGGCTGCAATGGATGGCATGCTGATCGTAGGATTATGATGCACTTCACAGTATGTCCCACATGGCAGCTCTTCCAGTTTCATTTCTTCAGCCCTCCTATCTATCTCTCTAAGTTGAGACAAATCTGTTAAACTAAAGGTCAAATAAAGAAGAGAAGCAAAAGGTTATCATCTGAGAGAATGGATGAGAGGCTTAAACATAATTCAGGATTAAAGGAAAGAAGAACAACTGTCCAAGCAGTTATGGCAAGATGAAGAATCTGAGAAAGAAGAGGTCCTAAGGGTCAGTGGGGGAAGTGGAGGTTCCAGCTTCCCCACTACTACTAATACCCTGTCAGCAGAAACTGGCAGGTACGTCTGAGGTGATCATACATCAGGGCATTGCAGGGGTGGAGAATATCTAGCCCATGTATCAGATACAGATACGGTCCATGGAATCATTTGGTACATGATAGCACAGATATGCCTTCATCTGCTTTGAATCACAACTTTGTATGGCCATGAATGATGTTATAAATATCCAAATGGCCTGTGACAAGTAAGAGCCCCCCCCCTGCTACTAGATATATCTTGAAAAGCCTGGGGTAGTATCTCAGTGGTAAATATTTAGCCTCCAGGATTAAAAAAAAATGTTTTCAGTTCAGTTACTGAACAAGGTGTTACCTTTTCACAAAATTAATAATTTGAAAAAAGGCAGTTTGAGCATGGTCTTATTTAGAAGCATGATATAGCTTAACTTATTAAGTTATTTTCAGCTCAGCAATTGAAAATATATGTATTGCCCCTCTTATTGTACTAAGGATGTTTAGGAGCCCTTCTGGATGGATGTGAGCAAAGCACCTGATTTCTGAGAAAGCCACAGGCCTCATCTATTAAAAACAGCCCACCAGCCCTGTGGTGAAGATAAAGGCATGTGCTTGGACACTCACAGATGAAACGTTCTTCCAGGGGTGACAGCTCTTTTCTTGGCTCCTGTGCCTCTCCGATCACTGACTTTACTTCTGAGCTCTCAAGATTGGATTTGGAACTACCTTCAGATTAGTCATTCCCTTTGAAGGCTACGATTTAGTCACTGTCCATGGCTCCTCGGGAATGTTTGAGATTTCATTTCCAGTCTATCATGTAAAGAGCTTGGAACTTATCACTCCATCCTCCAAACAAGAAAAAGTCTAAACAAAGGAACACTCTCCCTAGAGCTGTTGGATGATTGAAGTCAAAGGGCAAACTACATCTCTGAAAACTGGAGAGACAGGAGAAGACAGAATCAGGACCTAAGAAAAGACCCAGTCCTAGCTAGGGCCAGTGCCAGCTGGAATAGTTTAGGGTAAATAACTAACTGCTGGAGACTGAGAATAGACAGTGTAGGAAAAAATTCCCAACCACCCAGGCTTAAATAGGTTCCCATGTTTTCAGGAGTTATACCTCTTTGGAGGTTACCCTCCAAGTTCTCAATGTAAAGATGAAAGAAAAACCATTTCTAATAAAAATCATGCTTCCAAGAAGGGAGAAATACCATTTAAAAATACTCCAAGGGGTTGGGAAGGTGGCTCAGTGGTAGAGCGTTTGCCTTGCATGCTCAAGGCCCTGGGTTCGATTCCTCAGCACCACATAAGCAAAAAGAAAAAAGCCGGAAGTGGCGATGTGGCTCAAGTGGTAGAGCGCTAGCCTTGAGCTGAAGAGCTGAGGGACAGAGCCCGGCCCAGAGTTCAGGCCCCACGACCGGACCCCCCCCCCCCAAAAAAAAGAAAAAAAATACTTCAAGAATATCTTTTCTCAGTAACAAAGCCTTTCCTCAAGGAAAACATTTACCAGGCAATCAATGAACACTAGTCCCTTCTAGTCTGGGTATTGCCTTCCTGTCTTACAAAAGTGTAGAGGTGAGTGTGGGGGTAAGAAATGTTTATAAAAATTAGATTCTTGTCCTATAGGCCCACTAAAAGACTCAGACCTAAGCATAGTTAATCATGAGTCCCTGCCCATACACTTCACCATCAAACAAGGATCTTCAACAACAGGATTAGAAACCATACAAAATATGGCTTCAACCTACATGATATTAAACTAGAAATCAATAACAAAGAGAGTTCTGGAAAAATTCCAAAATATTTACAGATTAACCAGCATTAAATTAAAATGAATGATACATAGGTCAGAATGGTTCTCAAGAGAAAATTTTAAACATTTTGAACTCGATGAAAATAGGTTCAAAATGTATGATGCACAGTGAAAGTGGTGCTTAGAGGGAAATTTATAGCACTGGATGAACAGACAAAAAAAAGTTCTAAAACCAATAATTTAAATTTTCACTTTAGGAAACTGGAAATAAAAAGCACCAGTCAAATTCAAACTAAGAAGAAGAAAAGAAGTAAGAATATGAAATAGAAATTAGTAAAGGAAAGAATAGAGAAATCAACTAATTCAAATGCTGGTTCTCTGAAATAAAAGACAATAATATTGATTAAAAATCAAGTGAAAAAGTAAGAAACTAAGTAAAAAAGAGAGGGAGAGGGGGAGGGTGAACAGACACAAAGCACTAATAGCAGAGATGCAAGCAAGATTGCACACTAATTACATTGCACATTAAAAGATTAAGTAAGAGGGGCTGGGAAAGTGGCTCAGTGGGAGAGTGCTTGCCTTGAATGCATAAGACCCTGGGTTCGATTCCTCAGCACCACATAAGCAGAAAAAGCTGGAAGTGGTGCTATGGCTTAAGTGATAAGAGTGTGAGCCTTGAGCTGAAGAGCTGAGGGACAGCACCCGGGCCCAGAGTTCAGGCCTCATGACTGACAAAAAAAAAGATTAAGTAAGAAACATTATGAACAATAGCATACCCACAAATTGGATAACTTTGACAAAATGAATTTATTCTGCCAAGACTAACACAAGAATAAATAACCAGAATAGGCCTATATTTATTAATAAAATTGAACTAATGATTTAATAAACTAATATAAGAAACACTATTCTCAGATGGTTTCACTGGTGAATTCTACCCAGTGTTTAAGAAAGAAATGATACTAATGTTCTATAGTGTGTTCTGGAAAATTGAAGCAGAGAAAATACTTCCTAATTCATTCTTAGAGGCCATCATTATTCTAATACCCAGCGCACACAAAAACACCAAGAAAGGAAAATCACATGAGCGATCAAATAAAATCCAATATGTGTGTAAAAAAATTCATATACCTTACTCAAGTATGATATTTAGATATGAAATGCTGACACACAATTCAAATATCAATGTTTGGCTGGGTGTCGGTGGCTCCCATAAAATCCTAGCTACTCAGGAGGCTGGAATCTGAGGATGCTGCTTCAAAGCAGCCTGGGCAAGAAAGTCTGTAAGACTCTTAACTCCAATTAACCACCAGAAAACCACTGTGGCTCAAGTGGTAGAGCATTTGCCTTGAGCTGAAAAGTCCAGGGACAGTGCCCAAGTTCAAGCCCCACGACTAAGAAAAAAATAAAAATAAAATAAAATATAAAATTAATGTTATCCATCATATTGACCAGCTAGAGATGATAAACCATGTGATAATATCAATAGATGCTGAAAAGGTATTTGACAAAAACCTAAGACAAGTAAACATTGAGACCCCTCTCTACATCCCTATTTGACATGGTATTGGAAGTCATGACTAATGCAATAAAACAAGAAAAAAGGCACATTATTTGAGAAGAGAGAAATAAAGCAAGCTATCTTTGTTTACAAATAAAATAATCATTTATGTTGAAAATTCTGAAGAATCAATAATAATAAAACTTACTGCAACTAAAGGCAATTAAACCTTAGTTCAAGATATCGTATGGAAGATCTCAGAATGTTCCATCTGCCCAATTTGACCCTACGATCTGCTCTAGAAAATAGAAGATTCAACATTCAATCAGTCTTATATAAGAGGAAGGTGAGAGGTATGTGTGGGAGGCTGTATTCTGGAAATGAGAAAGTGATAGAGAAACATGACTCAAGTTGAACAAAGACAGGGCAGAAAAAAAAACCCAAATCTCTCCTTTTTGGGGCTCCTGCATGCTTATAAGTTACCAGAGACTCAGTGCCGACTTAAATGCCAAAGCAGGCACATGTGTGTGCTAGATCCACTACTAAACTAGCGGGACCTGGGGAAATGTTGCAAATCACAGTTCCTATACTATTCTCATTGTATTCTCTAGAAGACTAGCAATTCAGAGCATGTTATGAATAAATTATTTTTTCCATGTGATCTTGTCATTAGAAGCCATTTGGCTATAAAAAATAATCTCGATCTAATCAAACCTAAATAAATGACCAAAATCTTTCATTAACAATATTTATTTTTTAAATTTGCTAATATATTTTTGGCTTCTTTGTTTCTAAAGAAAGTACAACACTAATAATGGGTAATACTTATCGCACACTCACTCTGTGTCATAGACTAGGCTACTTAAATGTCATAGATCGTCTAATACTCACATGAAGACTTTTTATATTAGCTTCACTTTTCTTACAAGTAAGGAATCTAAGGCCCAGAGGAACACAATTTTGGTCTGCCAAAATGGGTAAGTTTTAACTCTGTAGCAGATGTTGGCAAACTACAGTCTGTGGGGCAAATTTGGTCTGCCAGTTATTTTTGTATGACCCACATGCTAAAGATAGTTTCATATTTTTAAATGATTCAAAGAATCAAAAAAATCTGAAATTCAAATTTTATTGTCCATAAGTAGTGTTATTAGAGCACTGCCACTCATTGTTTATGTATTGACTATAGCCACTTCACACTATAATGGCAAAGTTGAGTTGGGAAAGACAGTATGGACCTTCACAGAAAATCTTTACCAGCATGTTACCAGAAAAGCTGGCTCCTTAAGCCATACCCAAAGAAACATTTGTAATAATTAGTATATGGCTAGGATAGGCCTGGCGATGAGCAGGATAGCTCAGTATTTATGTACATATGACCATATAAGATGATGCTAATCAAAATGAACTCCAGGATAGGGAAACAAGAGATTTTTCTTTGCTGTTGATTTTAGTGTATTATGTGTTTTTAATGTACTGTATTCTAATGTACTATATTTCTTTTGTGTTTTTTCCTATGGTTTATCCCCTGTTGTCACTGTATTTGATTTTGATGCCCTGGATATTGTATATACATTTGTCTGAATTAGGGAAAGGAAGGGGAACGACAAAATGGTGAGACAAAGGACAAAGGGTGAACCAATGCAACAGCAATACACACAGGGGCAGGGAAGCTGGGGGGAGGGAAAGTGGGAGAAAATGAGGGAGGGAGTAACAAGTTCAACAACAAATGTACTGACTAACTTAACCTATGTAACTGTAACCCCTCTGTACAACACCTTGACAATAAAATTAAATTTTAGAGATGCTGACTCTGCTCTATAGTGCTAGCTCCTATATGCTTCCCCAGTGTAGTTCCTACATGAGTAGTGGACCATTGAGAGGCTGGATGGATCACTTAACTTCGTGTGGTTGAGTAGGAGACTGAATTAGTATAAAAACTAAGACTTCTCACAGCTAGGCCCCACTCTTCATACTGAGTATTACTTTTGGCTAAGAGTCCTAATCTGTATACTTAAGAACATTGCCATTGAAGTGGATAGTTTGTTTCTAAAATTAAAGTATAAACAACACAAATTTGTTAACAAATTACTACCATTTGCTTTGAATACTGGTCATCATTTATTAGTTTCAGTCTAGATTTCTAGGCTAAATACATGATTATTATCTTATAGCATCTCCATACACAATTTGAGTTTAAAAATACATAGACATATTGATATATATAATGAATGTGTATGCATTCATGTAAAGTAACATGTAATGTTTGTAGTGTGATATATACAAAAATGTGAACATATTTAATTTATACACATATGCTAGACATATAGTTGTGTATTTGCCTATCACATCTAACTTACACATTTATATCACATGCATTTTTACTGTTGCACATACCCACATGTCATTTTTGTGAGAATCATAATGCAGCCTGATTTTCCCCTGCTAAGGCTTATTATTAGCTAGTGCAATCTACTAGCATCCAAATAATCAGAAAGTTTATTTAGCTGCAAGACTCACTCACAGATCATCTGTGTAAAGAAACTCTATGCAGGGATATTATGGATATTATGGATATCTTTATAGCAAACTTCATTCTCAAAAATAAGAACTGAAATGCATATTAGAGTGAATATAAAAAGTAATCCTAGTAAATAATTGGATTTATTCCATTGGTTCTCTGAAAACAATTGAAGACAAAAATATCTGTCAACTTACCTCCTATTTAAATCCATTCCTTTGCCAGACCTGATACATCATTATTTAATTACATTGTTTAAATTCTCAAGAAAAGGTTTCTTAAGAAATGCCCCATTGTTGCCCTAGCAAACATTTCCTCCAAACTGCTTTTAAAGGGTACCAAGTAATTTTCATTTAAAATAGTCATTGAACATCTTATATTTTTGGAAAAGAAAATGAAAGCTGAAGAAAGTAATTAAAGCCAGATTCTAACAGTCAATGCATCTGAGGCTCCAGACACACAGTCCACGTGTGCTGTAGCTTCCAGTAAAACCCTACAATGAGGTAATTTTTTATTATTATCTTTATTACTATTGCAAAACCCAACCAGAGGTTAAAAAAAACTATTTTTCTCATTAAATGCATTAAATGTATTATAAACTTTCAATGCCTCATGCCAAAAGGCAATTCTCTCCTATAGTTACCTTTTATAAAAACTGAGAGAGAACTGCTGATAAATTCTAGCTAATCTAAACATCTCAATTTAATCACCTTATTTTGCTTCCTTCTGTTCTCTTTTGTAGATCCAGATAAGGAAGTTGGCAGCAGGATCACTTTTTCCTCCCTACTTTTTTTTTTCCCTTCTGGTAGAAGGCAAGGAGAGAAAAAAAAATCACCTCATACCAAGAAATAAAGCCAACACACACACACACACACACACACACACACACACACACACACACACACACACACACACACACACACACACACACACACACACACACTTCTAAAAATCAGGGAGGAGGAAACAAAAAGGATGAGATGATGAGAAAGAAAACTTTCTTTTTCATGAACATGAATGCAACAGCTGATCTGGTACAACTAACGATGAACAATTTCCATGCTCCTTTTTTTACATTTTTATTAGCACCTATTGTCTAACAGAATGTTTGACATATCTGTATATGTATACTGTGTGCCTTGATCAGATTCTCCTCCGATGTCACTCTCCCCTCTCCCCTCTCCACTCCACTTCTATACCACCAGCTGCACTGTTCCATTTTCACTCGTGCACATGAGGTGTTTGAGGCTATTTACCATCCTTCACCCTCTCCATTTGTCCTCTCCACTCCCACTAGTACTCACACCCCAGACAGGACCTGTCTTCAGATCCAGACATTAATGTCCTTCATTTATTTTTTCAGTGTATTGCTAACTGTTCAAAGGGATCTCACTGTGGCATTTTACACATGTAATTTTATACTTTACACATCAAATTGGTCCCTTCAGTTACTCCAAGTCCCCCTTAAAATATCTCTCTTAGATCATTGGATATAAATACCAAGATTTTTAAGCTTAAAGTTTTTTAAAAATGATCTTGCCAGAGCAAGGTGCCAGTGGTACACTTCTGAAATCCTAGCTACTCAGAAGATAGACATATGAGGGTTGTTGGTCAAAGCCAGCTTACGCAGACCAATCCAAGAGACATTCTTACCTCTAATTACCAAGCAAAAAGCCAGAGGTGGAGGTGTGCTTCAACTGGTAGAGCACTAGTCATGAGCAGAAAAGCTAAGCCAAGAGCAGGAGGCTCATAGTTCAAGATATGCCAGAATTCAGCTATACAACTACACAGTTAAAATATGGCTAAACACTTCCACCTAATATAAAGGGGTGTTTAAAAAGTGCCTAGAACCCATCTTTTTTCTTTGGATAAAGCTTTGTATAAATGCATGTTCAACCCTTAATTATAGTAGGTAAATCATAGTTTACCCTGGAAGAATCTTTTGATTTGTCTCTTAATAGGTTATATACATCTAAATGTTTGTATTTCTATTATAGAGTTATAATCTTGTTCAGTACAAAAGTATGTAATTCTTTCTAGGGGTGCTGAGGCAGAATAGTTTTATATTTCTTTTTAACGATTTATATTAGTAGGTAGATTCCTTGGAGTCCTGTATTCACAGACTAAAACTGAGGAAGGAGGGTTGACATTGTTTACCATACTCCTTTTAAAGAATAGTTCCTGATTATGTTACACTTTACCCTTACATATTATTACATTGTCATGATAGTTGAGATACAGCAAAAACAATTTGAAGTTGGGTGCCAGTGGCTCACATATCTAATCCTAGCTGCTCAGGAGACTGAGATCTAGAGAACTGGATTCAAAGCCAGCCTGGGCAGAAAAGTCGGCAAAACTCTATCCCCAAAATAACCAGCAAAAAGCAGGGGCTTGAACTTGGGCTCACACTCTCCCTTGGCTTCTTCAGCATTAAGCTTTCCACTTGAGCCATAGTGCCACTTCTAGCTTTTCTTCTAATTGGAGGTAAGAGTCTCATGGGCTTTTTTGCCCAGGCTGGCTGTGAACTTCAATCCTTGGATCTCAACTCCTGAGTAGCTAGTGCCCAACACCAGCATCCTGCTAGATTATGTGACACATTTAATCTATACAAGGCTTTCTTTATACGAGAAGAGTTTTTGTCACATGGCAGATCGTCACTCTCCAAGTCCCTATTTAGCCTGTAAGTCTCACATGAAGAAAGAGGTGGGGAATGCAGGGAAACGGAGGGAAGGGAATCTTCTGCACTTCAAGGACTATAGACCTGATGAAGAACCCAGAGTTCATTGTAGCTCAACCACCATTCATACATGCTCAATTTCTCATCCACTTTTGTCTACTGTGACTTAGAGTTTATTCAATTTATGCTAAACTTTTTAATCTTAATTCTTTAATAGAAGACCTTAATCATCTTACCTGAATTCCCACATCAGTGATTTTATAACACTCAGATATAGAAAGTTCCTTCAGTTTTTTATGTCTGGAAAGTATTGACAAACCCTAAAAATGTAAAGAGCATTTCATGAATAATTTAGTACAGATGGTACGTTTCCAATCACTACTTGTTCAAGCTAACAGCATAAAAAAGACAACCACTTATGCAAACTAATTAGCTTCTGTCTTTTAACTTCTTGATATTTAAAAAAGCATAAAATCATGTTGACTAGAAAAAAAACTATTAAGTAAAATTTTCCTGTTGTCTCAAATGGTTTATAAAGTATTAGAGAATCGCAGAGCAAATTAATTCAAGAAGTTAAGCTGCTATGTTTCCTGATAAATGCCGGCTAAATCACCCTTTCTTTGAAGATACTCCATGTGGCTAATGTTTTATATATATATATATATATATATATATATATATATATATATATATATATATATATTCAATTAACCTAAGAAACAAATATATATGTATGTGTATATATATATGTGTATATATACCTTCAATTAACCATCTTCCTTCTTCAGCCTTTTGAGTACTGGAATTACAGGCATAAACCACTACCCTCAACTTATATTCATTATTTTATATTTTATTTTCAGGGCTGGTTTACATTTCATCGATCTTAAATACAACATTTGGAACATAATTGAAAATGATTTTTTTCCTGGATGTACAGATTAAATCCTCTCATTTAAAGAAAAAAGAGAAAAATCCAGAAAAGAAAAGAATGATTAATTTAGCTACTGTTTAAACTATGGTTCTGATTTTGCTCAAAGGTCCTATATACTACTGCAAAATCTCTCAGTTGATTTTTTTAATGTTATTGTGTCTCTGTGTCTTTTGCTAGGAACACATTGTTTTCTTCCTCATTTCCAAACAAAGAATAGCCAAACCCCGTGGAGCCATCACATATGGTCTGCATTCCAGATGATGATATTTTATATTCATGTTAGAAGAACTGGAAGAGTTTAGATATTCTCCAACAGGAACCAAATTATTTGAACAAAAATATCAAGAACTGCAAAGTTCATCACTGCATCCTATATTTGATAAGATATGCTTTATTATTCTATTATAAAACTGTCCTATGAAATTATCTCTTAAGTGTGCATTTAGATTTGTGTAGACTAGTTAGAGGTTTTTAAGATTAGCTACAAGTAAAATGCACTTACTAAATATGACATGTATCAGTCTAGATGTTCTTTACCACTTTATTAAAACATCCTGAAAACTAAAATATTAAAACAGAATGTATGCTTAATCAATACCATTGTTCATTAAAAAATAAAAGTTCAAAATTAAATTGATCAATACCATAAATGCATAGTAAGATGTCACAACTCATTTATGAGGATGACTAGAATTAAAAGGCTAGACATTAAAGAGTTGATGCAAAGCCGGGTGCCAGTGGCTCACGCCTATATTCCTAGCTTCTCAGGAGGCTGAGATCTGAGGATTATGATTCAAAGCCAGCCCGGGCAGGAAAGTCCATGAGACTTTTATCTCCAATCAACCACCAGAAAACCGGAAGTGGAACTGTGGCTCAAGTGGTAGAGTGCTCGCCTTGGGCTGAAGAGCTGAAGGATAGCACCCAGGCCCAGAGGTCAAGCCCCATGACCAACAACACCAACAAAAAAAGGGTTGATGAAGATGTGGACAAATTTGCATCCTTATAAGGTGCTAGTAGCAACTATGGAAAATGATGGTAGAAATCTGAAGATGGTCAGCAACTATGGAAAATAGTCAAACAGTTCCTCAAAAGTGAAACACGGAGCTGGGAGCCAACTTTGTGTAATCTTTGCTACTTGGGAGGCAGATACTGATTATGGTTCAAGGCGAGTCCAGGCAAAAAGATCCCACCCATCTCAACAAATAGTTGGGCAAGGTGCCTGTTATCCTAACTATCTAAAAGCTGATAGCAGGAGGATTGCAGTTCCAGGCCAGGTCAGGCCAGGCAAATGGTTCATGAGGCTCCATCTCATTAGAATAGGCAGGTGTGGTGATATGTGCATTTCATCCCAGCTATAGTGACAAGAGTAAATAAAAGGGTCACAGTGCAGACCAGCTTAGGCACAAAGCAAGAACCTTTCTCAAAAGTAACCAGAGAGCTAGGTACCAGTGGTTTACACTTGTAATCCTAACTACCCAGAAGGTTGAAATCTGAGAATTACAGTTCAAAGTCAGCCCAGGCAGGAAAATCTATGAGATCTTTATCTCCAATAAACTACTCAAAAAAAAAAAAATCTGGAAGTAGAGCTGTGGCTCAAGTGGTAGAGTGCTAGGCTTGAGCAATAAAGCTCAGGGCTAATGCCAAGTCCTAGGACCCCCCCCCCCCCCACACACACATACACACGAAAGAAGAAGAAGAAGAAGGAGGAGGAGGAGGAGGAGGAGGAGGAGGAGGAGGAGGAGGAGGAGGAGGAGGAGGAGGAGGAGGAGGAGGGAGGAGGAGGAGGAGGAGGAGGAGGGGGAGGAGGGGGAGGAGGGGGGGAAGGGGGAGGAGGGAGGGGGAGGGGTAAGAGGAGGGAGGGGTAAGAGGAGGGAGGGGGAGGGGGAGGGGGAAAAGGGCAGGAAGAAGAGTAAACAGGTTGGTGATGAAGCCTATGTAGTAGAGTGCCTGTCTAGAAAGTGAGAAGCTGTACTGCACCCTCCAAAACACTCCACAAAGGTGACACTTAGTTATCATATAACCCAGAAATTAGATCCAACTCAAGACAAAACATGTCCACACAAAATTTTATACATGAATGTTCCTAAAATATCCAAACGTCTATCAACAGATGAATAGGTAAATAAAGTGAGTTATATCGATGCAATACCATGCTATTTAGTAATCAAAGGTAGTAACACAAGCTATTTTATGGAATAACCCCAAAACATAACATAAAGTAAAAGAAGTCAGAATCAAAACCCACATATTATATGATTCCATCCATATGTAAAGGCCAAGATGGGCAAATGCATGAAAACAACAAATAATATGTGGTTGTCTAGGGCTGACCTGGGGCTGGACTAGGGCTAGCAGTGGCTGCTAACGGAAAGGATCTATTTTTGGAGAGATAAAAATGTCCTGGAATTTGATTCTTGTTATGGTTACACAACTCTGAATATATTTTAAACCACTAATTGTATACTTGAAATTAGTGTGTTTTTCTTGCATGTTGTGAATGGGTGTATATTGAATTTTTAAAAATTATCTGAACTATTGGCTATAAAATTCCTCCTAAAGTAGAAGCCATGAGCCCCATAAGTTCATTGTTTGTTTTATTTAATATCTTGGGATGAATGTCTTAGAGGTTAGTGACTAATGCTAACCTTTTACCTCTGTAAAAGATGAAAAGGCTAGAGCAGCAAGGCAGCACAAATATAAGGAGGAAAGGGGAGACTGCAGGATGGAGTGACTGGGTTCTTGGACAAAGACAAGCTGGAGTCCACTTCCAGGTGAGGCATCATTGCAATGTGGGTCCTCCCTGGTCTCCAGAAGCCAGCCAGACTTACAAGGGCTCTTGTAGGAGAGAGGTTTATTTTCCCAAAGAGGCTAAATTTAATAACCAGGCAAAACAGGGAAAATGACTTGGCGTGGGAACTGGTGACGTCAGCATCACTGCAGGTGGTGCAAGAATCTGAGGCTTCAGGTATCCTAAGATCCAAATGCTCCTCTATAGCCCATGTAACAGAGGAAGCTGTATCTAGGAATCCTAAGCCAGTATCAGGTTCGTTTGAGGAGAGTGTCAAGACACAAGGTTCAAAAGAAAGCATAGACCAAGTCACAAGAGCCTTGTACATTATTCTAAGAAAAAAAATGGGCTTTGGCCTATGCAACACAGATGGATAGAGCTTTCCCTGTCGAGAGAATACGGGCTGCTACCTAGTGAACATAATGAGAAGAACTAATTGGCAGGGGTGACTGCTTCCAGTAGGAATGAAAAGTTGGTCTACAAGAGCTGTTTAAAGAGGAAGAAGAATTTGAAGGAAGCTTTAAAGATACAGTATGTTCTTGACAAGGAAAATAATGGGAACAGTGTTTCATATTGAGGAAGTGGCATGGAGGGAGACTTCACTTGGGAAGTGTGAGTTGTTTTGGAAGTAATTCAGCTTGAGGGTCACTGGGCTGAGTGGGAGGGGAGACAGAACACTGCCAGGAACAGAAACATCCACACAAGATGTTGGAAGCAGAAAATCCATGAACATTTTTCCTCCAATTTTACATCTGGAATTGTTTAGCTAATGTAGATTAGCATTAGCAATAAATGAGTTACCAAATGTTGGGATGGTGTATTTGTTTGCATGTCTGTGTGTTTCTGTGTTGTGTACTTACTATACAGCTGAGTCATACTACTTCTGGATTTACAATATCACTAACATAAATGTAAAATGTCCTCCTCCCAACTCTTTATTTTACAAATACTCAACTTTACAGAAAAGTTTTTAAAAAATGTCCCATTAAAACTTTTTTAAAGGGGTAGGGGAACAAAAAAAATAATATGGGATGAATATGAGTAAAGCATATTATGTGCATGTGTGAAAATATCACAATTAAGCCCCCTTGTATAACTAATATGTGCTAATAAAAAAGATCGAAAGAATGTTACAAAGAATACCTCTTACCGAATTCATCAATTACATTTTACTATATTTTCTTAACTACTGTATATATGAGCATTCATATTTTCTTCATGTACTTATATGAATATAGTTTAATATTTCTACACATATACATGTAACTTTTTATATATTTGCACAGAAATTTCTCCAAACCTTTGAAAATAGATTTCAGATAGCATGGTGCTTTATCCCCTAAATATTCTCTATACATCCTTGTAGGAATAAAGATGCTCTGCTGTGTAACTCTATAGTATTATGTGTACATTGTATAACATGCATGGCATTATGAAACCTGACAAGTTCTAGTAATGCCCTAATAGTTAATAATACAAAGTCAATAATTATTTTTTCTTATAGCCATAGTCAGTTTGTGAATTGCATGTTTGTTATGTCTTCTTAGCTTTTAGTTTTGTCTTTCAAGACATTGACTCTTGAAGGTCCCAGTCCAGTTTCTGTGGGGAATTGCTAATTCTCAACTCACAAGTGGTTTTTTCGTGTTGTTTTAGAGGTCCCACTTCCCTGGACCTCAGGCTTCAATTGTGTGTGTTCTGTGCATATGGGTGGTCTCTTGCAAGAGTATCATCAGACTAAGACATGCAGCTGTATTCACTCCCACTCAAGCTCAAGCAGAACTGAGAAAATGTGGAATTTGAAGAAGCCTTAAGTGTTTAGTTAAGAGGAAGGAAACAGTGCCAGATTCACTCATTCATTCACTCATTGAACATTTGGGGTGCCTCTTAGGAACTAGGCCTCAAGATGAGTTGGTCCAGCCCCAGCCCGGAAGAAACTTATGATGCTGGCGGGAGGCAGACAGAGAGATCAAATATTGAAATATACTGAGCTGGTGACTGGGGTACAGGCATATAGAAAGTACAGCAGAAACAGAGGAGACCCTAAATTTACAGAAATTCCGGAAAATCTTCTCACAGCTGAAACTTCAGAGATAAGAATTTACTGGGTAGAGATTCGGGGAGAGGGTGTTTCAGACGGATGGAATAACTTGTCAGGGAGAAGAAAGAGAACAGAGTGTTTGAGGAGATGGGAGGGTTGGTTCTGTATTGCTGGAGCGAAAAGAGAAAGGTTCAACAAGCTGGAAGTGGGGCTGCAGAGGGAAGCAGGGTCCCAGGAAGAGCAGGGTGCAGCACACCAGGTTGTTTAGATTTTCTACTGTGAGCAGAGTGGAACCTCTGAGAAACTCTGAAGAACATAAGGGTGGCCTGGGAGTTGCACACTGGAAGGTTCTACCGCATTAGAGTGGTGGGTTCGCAGACAGTGGCTTCAGAAAAGAGAGGTGAAGAAGAACAATAGCACTGGAGGGGGAGTTGCGCCAGAGAAAAGAGAATTCCACTATGGTAAAGATGATGACAATACTCACACTGGCTTCTTTCTATTCTAGTACAGTTGAGCTCAATTAGTAGCTATTATTGCTACTAGGCTATTTTAAGACACCACAGATAATAGGAAACCCTGCTGTACTGTAGCAGCGATAAGATTCACAACAACGGGCATCATTGATATTGCCTAGAAATGATCTAGACTGACAAGTGATGTTATGGTAGTTATAGACAGCATGAATGATATGCCAAGGTTCTTTCCCTTTGCCATCAATGTCAGGGATTGCATGCTTAGCATCTCCCTATCCAGGTACATGAGGAATGGCATGAGGAACATTCAGGAAGAAGGCATAGCATGTCTAAAGGTCTTGAGGTAGGCAAGAATTTGGCTTGAGGAGCTAAAAGAAGGCATGGGGTGGGGTTGGAGGGAAGGAAGCTAGGAGAGCACAGGTATGAGGTGATACCAGAGGGTTGTGAAGCGGTGTGTCTAACTCACTTCCTGGTCTTCCCCTGATTAAATTTCTTTATTTCATTGGACACTGTTGGTTATTTGCTCTGCTTCATCTTCGACTGCATTGGCTTGGTTTTTGTACCACCTTCTGACACTCCTCCTTTAGTCTCTGTCATAGACCCTTTCGCCCACCCTTTAGCGTTGGTGCTCCTCTGTTGCTCCTAGGTGGACATCTCTCTTCAGTCCCATGTCTCCCTGAGGACACCAGCCATCGTCACACCTTTGGGTGAAGGACATCCTCACGCGCAGCTCATCATTCTCTCCTCACTAGCCTTTCACCTGAGTCTCTTACCTGCCGTACTTCAGCCTGATAAAGCTGAAATCCACTTCCTCTCAAAACCCATTACTTTTCCTAGCCGGTTACTTTCTGTGAAGTGGGACCTTCACCCACTCAAAGCCAGAATTTAAAAATCATTCTTATCCCTCCATCCTAGACCCTCATCTTCTACAAGTTATCAATCACCGAGTTTATTCAGTTTCACCTACTTAATATTCTTGAATAAGACTTTCCCATGCTACTGCTAGCCTCTGTTCCAGTTCAAGAACTCCTCACCTCTGTCTTCAACTCCTCCAGTCTTTTTCCCTTCCAATCTAGCCCCAAAGAATTCCAAATGATTTGTCTAAAATGGGAGACCAGCTCTGATGAAGCTATAGAGTATTATCTGTGTCTTCAAGTCCCAGCTCTTTGGTCTAACATGGAATGTCCCCAGTGATACCTGCTTTTCATAACAAATTCTAGCAGGTCTCAGCTGCCTAGGCTCCTGGAACAAGACTGTGTTTGGATTCTTCTATGTGGGAAAGGCTGAGTCAAATCTCTCCATCATCACACCTGTCACACCATATTTAAATCGCCCACACATGTCCTTCCAAAGCAGAATGCAGAGAACAGATCTGATTCATGTGGTTGGTCATTGTCTAGTCCAGCACTTGTTCCTTCACTCAAGGAGTGTTGTGTTCACCACTTGCCAGGGTTCTGGGAAACAGCAGTAAGCAGAACAAAGTCTTGGTCTCTGTGGACTTCATGTTCTAAGTGGGGGATGCCACTCCACTGGCCTACATAATAGCTACTCACAATCTAGTACAATCATGAAAATGGTTGAAATGTGGGCAAATGAGAGTCTTCCTAAACCACTGTCTAAGCACACCGTCTGGAACATTACTGACTCATTTTTCCTTTAAATAACAAATATGGTAGTGACCAAGGCAACTGAAAAAAGGGGATTGAGCTGTGCTGATTGTGGGTAGTGTGGTCTTTAGTAAATTATAATTCTCTTTACTAATAGAATACAGTTTCCTCTATACATTCAGATACAATATCATATCAAATAGTCATATCAAATAGAAAAGGAAGGAATAATACCTAATTTTTTGGGGAGGTGTGGTCCAGTCGTGGGGCCTGAACTCTAGGCCTGGGCGCTGTCCCTCAGCTCTTCAGCTCAAGGTTAGCGCTCTACCACTTAAGCCACAGCGCCACTTCCGGCTTTTTTTTTGTTTGTTTGTTTATGTGGTACTGAGGAAATGAACCCAGGGCCTCATGCATGCAAGGTAAGCGCTCTACCACTGAGCCACCTTCCCAAGCCCTAATACTTGATTTAATTACAGGATTTTTGATAAATTATCTTTTGTTTATTTTGCTGGTATTGGAGACTTAACTCAGGCTAGACACTGCAGTAGCCAGCTCATGCTACTTAGGAGGTATAGATTTGGAAGACCATAGCTCTAGGCTAGCCCAGGCAATAAGTTAGCAAGAACCCATGTCAATAAAGAAGCTGGGTATGGTAGAATGCAACCAAAATCCTAGCTATATGGAGGAAGGCTTACAGCCTGAACCCAGCCTGGGCAAAAAGCATGAGACTATATTTAAAAATAAAGCAAAAGCTCTGGCAGTTTGTCTCAATTGGTAGTGTGTGCCTAACAAGCATATGGCCCCAAGTTCAAACCCCAATGTCCCCTCTGCCCCCACCCAAGATCTTAAGGACACCTAGCCTTTGTCAGCCTTTCAATATTATTTCTCACACTTTCTTGAAGATTAAGCTACCCCAACTAAGTGGATTTCTTGAAGCCACTGCATGTTTAGACTCCATGCCTCTGTGCAGGTCATTTCTTCTCAGGCTCACACTCCCCTCTCCTTCTCTTGGAAAATAAGACTTTACTTGACCCTCTTTGCTTCCCCATGCAGACAGTGCTGTGCAAACATTTGTCCACCATAATGCCAATGCCAGAAGGAGGTGCCGTATTTTTTCCTGTTCATTTAGGCACACAGTTAGAATAGGTAACTGTAAACTAAGTGAGTAGTGTAATTCTAACCAAAAACTCACTCAGGGGCTGGGAATATGGCTCAGTGGTAGAGTGTTTGCCTTGCATGCATGAGGCCCTAGGTTCGATTCCTCAATACCACATAAGCAAAAAGAAAAATGCCGGAAGTGGCGCTGTGGCTCAAGTGGTAGAGCGCTAGCCTTGAGCTGAAAAGCTGAGGGACAGTGTCCAGGCCCAGAGTTCAGGCCCCACGACCGGACCCCAAAAAAGAAAAAAACAAAAAAATACCCAAAAAACCCACTCAGATGAACTGAGACTACAATCAGAAAACAAGAAAATGCCCCCCCCCTAAAAGTATGACTGGATCAATTTGATCTCTGGAGTGTATGTGCGATGTCCCTCCGAGCTAGGGTTCTAAATGTTCAGTCTGTAGTCAGACTCACACTTCATCAGACCTATAGTCCACCAAGGGTGTTCAGTTGCCCCAGCTGACATGTGGGCTGACTCATTTTCATTTGAATGTTTGAGGTTAAGTCCCACAGCGGCTATGGCACTGTTATTGTCAATCACTTGCCTTTTAGAGAAGACTGAACTGACTCACAGGAAGAAAACAATCCCCTTCTCAAGATTTACTTTCAATCATTTAGCAGAAAACAACTAGTTTTTAAACCATGAGGATCTATTCACAGCTCTCTTAAATATGTGCTCTTCAGAAGAAAATAAAAATAGAGAGTGGAACTTGAAATTCTATTCTTAATTTTCCCTCACTAGGTAAAATTTTAGTAAATGGTTTTTGGAAATAAGAGAATTGTTTTTCACCAAATACTATAAAAACAAAGCTGTAACATTTAGTCCCCACTCCATCCGTTCAGCAGACATTCACCAGACACTTCAGGCTTGAGATAGTATAGTGGTGCAATTTAATTCTGAAGTTTATTATGTGCTTTGATCCTCTCCTTCTTGTTATGCTGTGACCTTCCAGTGGCAACAGAGTACTCACATGATGCAGGGAGAGTTCTTACAGGAAAACAGGAGAAAAAATCACATGCCTTTAAGCTTTAAAAGTCTAAGTTGTGACAGACTTAGGGCATAACATTTTTAACAACTATAAAGCTAGAATCTATGTCAAGAGAAAAGGAGAGGAGCAAAGATAAGAAGAGAGGGTGGAGGAGACAGGTTAAAAAAAGAGGGGGGGAAGGGAGGAGACAGAATCAAGAAAGGAGCGAGAAGGGGAAAGAAAGGAGCTGAGGGGAAGGGAGAGCCAGAGGAAAACTAAAGAATGAGATGCTGAGGAATTCCCCCCAGAGGGTCCTGCTCAGATCTGTTCAGCTGGAAAGGAATTTGGAACCTCCAGACAGGTTTGAGGACCTAGAAATAAATGGGAATTCATTCCACTTTTTCCTGGTAGGATTGCGGGGGGGAAAAAAAGCAGAGTTTTTCTGTGATCATCATTTTATTGTTAAAATTTAATGAGGGAAACAGAAACAACTCAGTACTCAGCACTGAGGAAATTTAATTTTAACAGAATCGTCTACATAGGAGAAAGATAAACTGAAAATCCAAATGACACAATCTAGAGATTAACAGCAGTAAGAAGACACTAAACTAGAAGGATAAGGGGAAGAGGTGGTATTATTAAAACCAGAGCCAAGATCACCAAGGAAAGCTAAAACTACAATGAATCTGTTCAAAGAATAGGCTACAAAGGAAATTTGGGGAATGGTGATGATGTAAAGAAAGAGGGAAGAACTCTCTGGCCCCTTCTTTCTGGGGACTCTGCTCACTCACAAATGTGTCACAGATACCAACCTCAGCTTGAAATCTGGCTGACATGAGTTAGCCACAGTGCAGCAGAGTAAGGAGAGGCCGAGGCCTGAGTCAGTGGGCCAAAACAGATGTGGGAACAGAATGTTTGCAAGGGTGGTCTGGGACAATGGACTAAGATGGCCTCACCACATTCTAGCATGACCTGAGAAGTCCTAAGCTAGGCCAACATGCTAAGGAAGCCTGAACACTTGAAAAGATCTTGAAGTTGGGATGAAGACACATCAGGGATCTTGTAGGCCAGAAACTAAAGACCACGGGTCCTCTGAATTCCAGCATTAGACTGAAAACAGCATGAGGGGAACAGATGTGAACCCCCACATGATGAGCTGTTCCATGTAACTGCTTCATATTATGCTTGAATAGCAGTTCAAAGAAGAGACCATCAGAGAAGAGACCCTCTAGTAGAGGAATGGGAGCTGAATCCAAGTGTACTCATGGGTAAAGAAAGGAAAGAATCTAAACCAATGAACAGACACACCTGTCATCTTGAAGAGCCCTCTGACTGTTGGGGAAGGATGGACACATCATGTAAAGAAACAGAATAGATCATGTTTAAAGTTGCTCATAGAGATTCACACAGAGAAGTTCCAATACTTACTTGCAAGGTAGAGTTCTTAGAGAAGGTCTCCCAAACAAGTGATACCTGGTATCATTCAGAGATGAATAAAGATTTAGTAAGACAAAGGCAAAGGAGTCTTTCCTCTTGTCTTCCTATGTCTCTCCTACTGAACTGTCTTCAGGAGGAGTCTATACATTTCTCATTTAACTAAAGCCTACCAAAGTGATTCAGAAACATGGCTGACCACTTAGGTCTTAGCTTCTATTAGATTAGCAAATGAGACAGTGATACCAAGGTAGGATGGTAGAGGCTTCACTTTAAGAGTAGTAATAGTTAATTTCAAGAAGAAGAAGAAGATGATGATGATGATGATGACAACAACAACAACGAGGAAGAGGAGGAGGAGGGGAGGAAGAGGAGGAGAAGAAGAGGAAGAAGAGGAAGAGGAGGAAGAAGAGGAGGAAGAGGAGGAGGAGGAAGAAGAATAAGAAGAATAAGATCTGGGTGCTGGTGGCTCATGCCTGTAACTCTAGCAATTCAGGAGGCTAAGATCTAAAGCTCGCTGTTCAAAGCAAGCACAGACAAGAATGTCTTTGAAACACTTTATCTCCAATTAACAACTAGAAAACCAAAGTGGTGGAACGCTAGCCTTGAGCAAAAGAGCTCAGAGATAGCACCCAGGCCCCAAGGTCAAGCCTCATGACCAACACAATAAATAGATATATATTAAAAAATGAATGAATTAATGAATAAGTAAAGGGCTTAATGGGGCTATTTCTAGACTTCAGTCTTGAAGTAAAGACTTATATCTTAAGGTTTTTAGATAGTTTATAGACTGTGTAATCCACAAGAAATATACACTTAAGCCATCTAAAGTATATGATCTTCATGTCTACCAAACTTCTTTGATAAAACAAATTTCAGGTTATTTTGCATGACTTTGTCAGTACTTTCCTCAAATTATTGGATTTTGAGATTTTTTTTAAACTGAGAAACATAACGATTTACAATAACCTCATCTATCTCTATTCTAGAAGCAATGTTCCTAAATCTGCTGCTTATAATTTATTAAATAAATAAAGCTAGTTGTTCTTCTCTCCATTGTTTATAAATCAGAAAATGATTACTTTACAGAAAATAATAAACTGTTCTGAATATTTTTTTACCTCATTACAGATGACTGTTCCAGAGATATCTACCGATACCAAAGAAAAGATGTTTACAATATACTCAAGTCCTTGATCAGTCAAATGGCCACAATTTCTTAAACTCAAGTAGTTCAAATTAGTGCAGCTAAAAGGAAAAGACATAAAGAATTAAGTTCAGCTTTCAATACAATCATTGATATCTATTTCTTTGTGTAAATATTATTGAAGATAGGGTTTTCTTTTTCTCAACATAAATGTAAGCCTAAAAGTGGAAAGTAACTTGGCATTATAAAGTTGAATGAAATGCAGGTAGATTAATATGCAAGAGTTTCTTTAACTTAGTTTCATATTTCATTTTTAAAAGCAAAAAAAAAATTACAGGTATGGACAACATTATGGAAATGCCACAATGACAAGTCACAGAACTCCAAAGTTTGCTGCAGGAATTGGATTTGACCTTTAGTGAACACAAGGCCTCTGGCAAGAATAAACAACCCAGCTACAAAACCCCTTGTGAAATACGGAGTAAAGGTTCCCATAGAGGCAATGTCTTTGTAAAGTACAGCAAGTCACTGTTCAAATAGTCATCACTTCGTGAGTGGCTCTGTTTCAAATGCTTCCTAGGTAACGGTGATGAGAAACAGCTCAGATGTCATCAAGATACTACTTTAATGTGTGACTTCAATGTCTTTGATCTGATTTCACTGAGGATTGAATTGATGTTCTCCAAAGGGCTTAGAGTCATGGTCTTTAGGTCTGTCTCTGATCCTTCCTATTGGCCATTATGCAATTGCTAATGTAGCACATAGAGTTCTCTGATGTAGAATATTGGTTTCCCATACCGCTCTGCCAGTTGCACAATAGAGGAATCACCCAGCAGCACACAGTTACTTAAGTTGAGCTCTCTTATTTTTGTGCTGGAAGGGCCCTCAAGAAACTGCTTTAGTCCCATATCACCAATCCTGTAAGAGACAGTGAGAAAAGCTTCATATATTATTTTACATATAATGGTATTATCCTAACAGTTTTTAATATCCATTTTTGAAACAGTAAGTCACGTTATTATACTAAGATTGTCAACATTTTAAAACCAAATTTGATTTAGCACAGGTGATAATAATGGGAGAGGTATTTAAAATATTCTTCACTTGATTATTTAATTGAGTAGCATAATTTTTAACAACACAAGAGAGTCTCTTTCTCCCAGGTTAAAATGAGAACAGATTAAGCAATCTCTAATATAATATCTAGGAAAAAAACTCATGAGAGGGAGACTAAGATTTACAAATTACTGCTTGACTTGGAGGGATTTGCACAAGATCAATTCAGGTGATTTCACCAACAGGTGAAATACAGATCCTTTCCTTCTGAATCAGAGAAAACCTGATGGTAGAAGACCCTGACCTAACTTACCCATACTGTCCTAATTACAAACTCCTGCCTGGTGTCAGCACCTGGTATCTGTCCTGCTTTATAATGTCTGAAGATTTGTTTGGCCTACCAGCTCCCTTTCTAATTCCATTTGGAGACTACCAATTCCTTCTAAAAAGCATTTTAGCAAATAAAGCAAGGCAGGTAAATACATCAATATAATCAAACCTAAAGTATCTTCACACAAAACAAGCCTACAGGTAGATGTACACAGGAAGAACACAGAACAGCACAGGTTGATTGCTGACAGGTTCTATATCCTCCATTCGGTCAAACTGACCATGAACAGAGTAATAGAGCCAAAAGGTGATGCCCTGTTTCAGCTGATCAGTCTATTTTAATAAATATGGCTGTGCCCATCACTCCACTCTCCACCTGTAATATGAAAGGCAGATGTGCAACATCTGGGTAAGCACATCAAGCTAGGTGGAAGTGGGGAAAGAGTACATAAGAAGAAGGAAGAGCAAACACAACCAATCAAACTTTCCTAATGGCAAACACTGGGGTTGGAGTAATCCACCGGGAGATGCTTTCACTAACAAGAAAACAAAACACAGCATGGGATTTTTCAGGCTAAGAAAACATGCCTCTGGAAAAGAATTTTAAAATATTAGATTTTGAAGAATAGTAGTTAATATGGAGTGAACTGGCTAAAATAAAAACATAGTGTTCATCTATGGTAAGAACAAGTGACAAACTAAAATTTAAATAATAATAATCTAAGGTCTCTAAGCCAAAAATGACCATTTAGAAAATTAGAAAATAGAGGGAATATTTTAAAAGTTCTTTTCAAATGCTGAAGATAAGGATGAACAATTTAAAATAAATAAGATATTAAAGAAAAGATTCCTGAGAAAATACTAGAGAAATAAAAACAAATCATCAATAAAAATCCATCAAATAAAAAACAATTTATAAATTAAAAAGAAAAAAGTAAAAATTACAAAAACTAAGTAAAAATAAAATGCAAAGATGAATCAAAGATTAAATATATCACCTTTGTAATAACAACAAATATGTAAGTTTTATAATAATTGTAAGTTAGAAATAAATGAAAAATATTATTCATTAAAATAAATATTCTCTAAATGGCTTTGTAAACAAAATCCAAACTATAAGTAATCTGTAAAAAATGATATTTAAAATAAAATGCCACTTTTTCAAATGCCACTTTTATATTGCATAAAAAATACTGTGAGAACAAGTTATTGTCTTTTCACTGTTGTATATTTTCATTTTCTTTTTCCTCTGCTGTCATTTATTCAGCTCTCTCCTATCACAATGACTACTCCCCTCTGTGAATTCTAATATGGGTGCTAGCAATCTGTTTATTTTGATATGAATATTATATCTTTATTTTTGAAAGGCTTTCTCAAATCTATTTTTATCACTTTGCTTTCTCATACTCATAATTCCATCATTTGTTTCTGCAAATATTTCACACATAGTGACTTACCACTCTAATAATTCTCATACGGATTTATTTTGCTGGTTCTGATGACTCTCATGGTGACTCATATCTTGGTGCAGCTGGCAATCTTTGGTTCTGATCATGTATAAATTTACTTGGTCTTGATGGCTACTCAGAGGAGCAATGAACTAACTTATTCTAGGAGCCTGGATGCTACCCACCTGAGACTTTCTTCAACCTGAGGAAGTCCAGACCTGTAGAAGTCTCAGGTTCTGCATCTCTGCTTTGAATATTGCTCAAAGCTGATGCCCTTATGGCCAAGTTGACATGAACATTTATGCTCAGAGCAGGTCAGCCGTTCATTGCTTGCTACGCATGATTCATCTCAGGGAGCCTATTCACTGAGAGGGGTAGTGTGGAGTCAGGGGACTTGTGGCTGTTATGTATTTCTCTTACTCTGTGGGATCAGCAATATATTAAAAAGTATGTATTCCTCAAGGATATTATTTATGGCAGAATCCTTTGAAGTATTTTGTCAAGTCTTTTGGAAGCAGAAAACTTCCACTTAATGTTAATCATTTTGCAGAACACTTAATGAAATGAGAGGATAAAATCCAATTTTCTTCACATATTTATGCAGACAGGATTAGCTGTCTAATAGAGATACACATTCATATGGTATGCATGCACGCATGTATGTATGAATGTGTGTGTGTGTGTGTGTGTGTGTGTGTGTGTGTGTGTGTGTGTGTGTGTGTGTATCTATTACTCATCTGCGTTAAACACCGACCCAAACTTTCTGTATTTATTCCTGTGCCTCCCAGGTCCTGAGTCCAAGAATTGGATGTGAACTACTTGTGTGGTTATAGTTCAGGGCTTTGCCTAAGTTTATAGGAAAGATGCCAGCTGTAGATTCAGTCACCAAGGGGCTTGACTCAGACCTATTGTTCTTAGCAAGAGGTTGGTTTCTCCATGGCTATTGGTTGGAGGCCTTATTTCCTAATCCAAGTTTTTTTCCTATTCCAAAGCCTTATGTCTTCCCCAACCTTCTGTCAACCCAAGCTTCCTCATACTTTTTATAATAGGGAATATGAGTGAGGACATAGCTTAGCTTATTACACTAGTTTGTCTTAGATGCTTCCAAATGCTAGCCAATGTCACTGTAGAACAAGCGCTGCTCTATTGTTACCTGGCCCTATAAGATTATAAGGTGCCTCCATAAGTAAGGGGCTGAGATATCCACTGGAAAGATTTTACCAAGAACTTGATCCTTGCACACTTGACAACACCAATATCAAAACTGTAGCCTATAGTTAGACTGGTTCCTCATAAGCAAGTCAGAAAGTCATTCCTTGTGGGGAATGAATCTGTTAACCAAACTAGCCATGGGAATGCTTGCTACAAAAGGTAGCCAGAAAGTTTACTTAGTCTTACAAGGGTGACTTCTCATACCTTGAGCTATACCTAACAAGTTCCTTGAGTACCTATATACTCAGTCTGTGTTAGCTGCACCTCCATGTCATCACTAGACTCGACTTACCTCTATTAATCACAGGCCCTGATTTGCATGTTTGCTACACTAATCCTGATGAGAAGGCCTGGTATGTCCTAGACAATTGATATTTGTTGAACATATAACTGAGTGACTTCTTACCTTGCACAATTTGCCAGGTTTAACACAGTCAGCTGCTTCAGAGGTGACAGTAATTTGAGGCCACCGTCTGTTATTCCCTTGCAGTCCACCATGTAAATGTGAGTGATATTGGGATAATTCTTGTCTATGTATTTGAAGCATGCATCAGTAATCCTTTTGTTTCCTTTTTTAAAAAAAAGACAATCACTCTCTTTATAATTTCCCCAAAGTAAAAGTAGAGACTTAAGACTGGGCCACATTGTCTAGCATCACAAACCTTCAAACCGGATCTTTCTGAGACTGCAAGCCGAAAGAGCTTTGAAGGTACCATCAGAAATATGTGGTGACCCAATGAAAACCACTGATGTGATATTCAAGCACTTCTCAACCAAAACCTTTAGAAGAAAACAAGGAGGAGGAAATTAAGCACAGTGTATAGAATAAACATAGCACAGGAATGAGGTCATGAGTTTCAATATTTTCAGAAACTGACACACTAGTAAATTTTCTTAATTTCAAAGGAAGTGAGATTTTTCAATATATTTTAATATGTTCACATTTGAGTAAGGCAGAGGAATGAGAATTAAAACATATTACAAGAGTATGGGAAAACATGAGAAAATGGAATGTAGAAAAAAGTCCAGACATTTGGCAGCCTGACAGAGAATGAAGTATAAGAGAGTGAAATTTAAAAGCTAAGCAGGTTTGGGCCTGGCTATAACTTGGATGGGAGAATTCAATTTACAGTTGTAGTTAGGCTATAACATTATTGGAGCAATAATGTCTTAACTGTGAGAAAAAGTCTTTTAAAACTCAATATTCAGTGATTTTTGGTGGTACGTGCATGTAGATGGGTGTACATTTGAAGTGATTTTCTTATTATTAATAAATTAAAATGAAAAGGCAATTTATATTTTTGATAACTCAAGCCATTAGAATACCAGAGCACGTAAAGGAACTGGAGATAAACCTACTTTCTTACTACCTACTTTTACACAGCTGTCTGTCAGGGTTGGCATGTCATTGATGGTCAGGTGCATAATTCCACTGCAGCTATCTGCAATGTTCCTGAAGCCTTGTACTGAAATCTGAATCATACAGAGTAGGTAAAAAAATCATGAGAGAATCCAGTAGCATGACTTCTACTAAAATCCCAAGGTAGTAATAATCAAAGGTATGCTGTGATTTTTGTTGCTGTATACTAAAACAGAAACCATAATGGGGAGGAATTCAGTCTTGATATTTTCTTTAACATTTTTTAATTATCTTTAAGTAGTTGTACAAAGGGGCTAGTATTTCACACATCAGTTTATAAGTGCAAATCATCTTGGTCAATAACATCCTTTACAATTAATGTTTCAATGAGGTGAGAACCACTTAATACAAAATCAACCACTTAAATAAGCCATTTAACTATAATGAAACTATAATTATAATGGGTAAACACCACCTGTATTTAGTTCCAAACATTCTTATTAACCTAAAAGGAAAGTCTGTATCTAGTAAGCAGGTGCCCCATATAACCTCCTCTTAGCCTCTGGCATCAATAACCCCGTTTTCTGCCCCTGGGGATTATCTATGCAGAATCTTTTCTACCTAGCCTTTTCTGCAGAATCTTTTCTACCTAGCCTTTTCTACTTGTCTGTTTTCATTCTGCATATTTTTGGTCTTTCTTTTTGCAGCTTTATTCCTCTTAGTAACATCCTTTCATGAGATATACTACATTTTATTTATTCATTTGTCTGTTGATGGATATATGGAGTTTGGGCTCAAAATTCTTTCCTGTGATGCATGCCTGTTATATCTTCCCCTCTGAGAGATGATCATGTAAAACTTTTACTTTTGCCTACTGTGTCAGATAGCTATCAGGGACTGAACAATATTAAGTACTAGAGTAAGAGTCTGAAAAAAAAACAGAAGAGTACAAAAGTTAATCCCAGGCAAAACTGCAAGCGACCCCACTTGCAAGGCAAAACAGTCTAGATGGGACTGTGAAGGTTTTCTGTCTAGTTTTTCTGAGATGTGATCAAAGCACCAATGGAAGCAAAGCTATGGAAGTCCAGCCTTGGCTCCAATAGCAAAATCATGTCCATGAAAACAAGAGAAGGAGGTTAGGAGGAATGGAAATCTATAAAGCAAAAATGAAGCCATTTATATCATAATACATGGATTGTTAAGTAATTTTCCCTAAGTATTCCCAGAAAAAGAAGGTCAGGGGAGAATGTACATGTAAAAACATGAACAACTTGGGAGGAAAGAAAAATGTTGCAGCTAGACTCAGCAGATCTGGGCTTGAGTCTAACTCTGCTTCTTCCTCATTTTTGACAAAAGTGAACTCAACCTCACTGACTCTTAGTTTCCTCATCTGTTAAATAGGTATAGTAACACCTATTTTTATGAGATTCTTGAGAAGACAAAAGGAAGTCATGTATATAAAAGTGGTTTGGTTAGCACAACATCTAGCCATTAATATTGGATAAGCCTTTTCTTATTGTTCTGGGCATAGTTTGCTCCCATAGAAAAGTAAAGAATCAAAAGGCAGAAGTAGAGAACCTTGAGAAACTTTGTAATGCCTTTCTTGCATTGCAAAGTTAATGTAGTAGCATTCAAAGAAGTCATATGATTTGAGGAAAGATCCCTTATCTATCCCCCACAGTGTGTCTCTAGTTCTGAACATTGTTTCTGGTAGAGCAGGGGTTTGCCTCTGCCATAAGAGCTGAATGAGGGCTCTGGAATGACACAATGGTATCAGAGCCAGGGCTAGAAGCCACTTCATTCTGTCATTACACCAACTCCAGGGATAGGAACTGTTATTTTGACATTATTGAGTTCTAATTATCTCAGACCTCGTCCCTCCCTCTAGCTCTAGTATGTCTAGTAATGACTTCCACACAACAATCAAATTTTCTTTCTGTTGTCTTGAAAACAAATTTGTTGTCTTGAGCAAATCTTGAAAAAGATTTGCTCAAAAAGGGGAAATGAGAGCAACAAAACAGCACAGTTTGGTGATTGATTACTTAGAATGCAGCCAAAACTTGGTACCATCAATCAAGCAGATTACTCTGTGAAACAAAAGGTGGGGAGAGGGGGAAGTAACTTCTGAGAAGAGACTTTCAGCTGGAAATGAAGGACTTAGTTCCCCCACCAAGTTTGTATTAGACTATCCCAAAAGATGTTCGGCTTATATTTTATGACTCAGCTATTCCTGCCAGAAAGTTTTAAGCCAAGCCACTATTAGTCGTCCTTTCTCTTTGCTCAAATAATGGGAACAGAAATCTCAAAGTAATGTTTTCCTTTTACAAGAAAAAAGTGAGGCATTTTACTATGCTGAAATCCCAGGTTTCATCACACCTGATACCTGTGCATTTCTGTGTAGGTTTCATTTCTACAACACCTGGGTTTTTTTGCTTAACTATGAGGTGACTTTGACTTTCCTTTACGCTAGCCTTGCCATCCTGCCCTTTGCTGGGTGGAAGGTGGGGAAATTGGCCTTGGCCTCGGTGTTCAGTCCCACTAAGCAGCTACTGCTACTAATTGGGGCAGAGGAGCTTCAGTGATTTCAAGAAAATTCTCTCCAACTGCTAGTGGGTGGGTCTCAAACCATCAGCATGACAAGACCAAGTTGATTGCGAAGGAAATTAGTTGCCTATGAGTCACATGAAAGAAAGACCACAGTATTGAGTACCAAGGTCCATCTCAAGTCCTTCTTTGCATTTAAAGGCAACAAAAAGGTGTAAGGGCAGATGATAACATCTTACTATGTTTCCATTTCTCACTCCTAAGTGTGGAGTTGGTGTCATGACAGAATAAGGTGGCTTCTAGGCCTGGCTGTGATACCATTGTATCATTCCAGAGCACTTATGGCAAAGGCAACCAGAAACAACTGTGTTTCTCAGTCAGTTGGTTCAGCAATACAGAAAAGACATGCATGCAGAACCAGATCCTTTATTATAGCTACAAATATCTACTTAAGTAGACATGGCCCAACCTGTGCTCCTGTACAATTTCCAAATATTTCTCTTATCCTACAGCACTGTATCCAATGACTAATGGACAATGCAATGACTTTAGTCAGATCCATAGTTGCTTCACGACCTCTTAGTGACCTCAAAGGACCTGATTTAGCAAGGCGAATAAATTATTGGAGAAGAAAGCAAAGCGTTTCCCTAAAACATCATGGAACATTCTGTTTTACTACATTCAAGAATACCACATCTTCAATAACAACACTTTCTAGAGTCTGGGCTAAGAGGCTGTGACAAGTTCTCAAATATTATGAGGCTTGGTGGTTTTCCTCTTCAGGTCCTGCCAGCCTCTCTCTGGATGATCTTGTGATTTCCAGGTATGTATATTCCTCCTAGACACTTCTACCACTGTAGTCTAAAATCCTACCTGTTGGCTGTGGGAGAGGGAGAGAGAGAGAGAGACAGAGAGAGAGAGAGAAGAGAGAGAGAGAGAGAGAGAGAGAGAGAGAGAGAGAGAGAGAGAGAGAGAGAGAGAGAGAGAGAGAGAGAGAGAGAGAGAGAGAGAGAGAGAGAGAGAGAGAGAGAGAGAGCTTTCTTTTCTTATATCCTGAAGTTTGGAAGTCCACAGCCTTTATTGTGCATTTGTGTTCTTTGTCTTATTACTCATGTCTGATGCAGAGTGTGGCTTGGCAAAGGTTTGCTACAGACGGAGTAGTTGTTGAATTGATTGTAGAATGTATTTCTAATTAGTAGTTCCCAAAGGGGATAGTGATCAATAGTGTTACCAATATGGCCAGCTGTTTTAGGTTGCTATATTTACACTGGACAGCCAAACATGAAAAAACAGTTTTATTTTCCAGTGTGAGTGAAGTAGAACACAAGAAGAGTGAAGCCTGCAGCTGCCAGGAAGGCAAGCATGCTCGCCAATTCTGCACTCACTGCACAGTGACTCAGAAGCAGGCTGGCTCATATAGACCCCTGGCAGGAGGATTTATACCACAGAATTCTGCAAACACTAATACACTCTTAAATAGTCCACAGAATACAACAGGAAAATAAAATCAAGAAAATATAAGAGCATTATGACTCAATGTAAATGTTAATAGCTCATTTTGATTCATCATCTGCTTTTCACTACTAACTTAACTGGTCAATTAACCCTTATTGGTAGACTCTCAGATCTATACCTCTACTCCCAGCTGCTCCCAAGGATCAGACTTTCAAAGATTCTTGTCATTTGCACCAGATGTATAAGAAGATTCTCAAATTTAGTCATTTTAAAATAAAGTTAAAAAATAAAATAAAGTTCACTGTTCTTTCCCCCCAATCTTTTTGTTTTTCCCCTGGTTGCTTCACTGGTTACTTTGGTTAGTCACATGCAGAAGCATAAAATCCTAAAACTGAAAAAGACCTTGGTGGTAATCTATCCCAGCCTATTTACTACAGCTAAAACAAGTAAATGTCAATGGTCACAAAATGGCTAGTGACAGAGTAAGAATGACAGAATGACAGATCTCCTGACTTCAGCTTTGGGCTTATTTCACCATCCTGATGGCTGAAAGAAAAGAAGGGAGGAGAGAAAGGGTAAGAAGGAAGAAAAGAAGGGTGATGAAAAGTAAAAGTGGAAATTCCTTCCCAGTTTTGATTTGCTTATGTAATGACCATTCAACTTGGCCAGTGTAGGGATGAGTACATCCCTGGACGTATTTATGCGGCTTTCTCTCAATTCTACCACAATCCTTTCCCTAAGCTTTGCCTCTCTGAAAGATGAGGTTGGAATCTATGTAGACTGGAATGAACTGAAATGACCTTGGAACTTAACAGTTTTCAATGTGCATAGTTCCATGGGTCCCAGAGAGATCTATCAGAATAAGTACAGATAAATCCTTATCATTGCATTTGAGCATTACAATGGTTGAATGTTTTTAGGATGTTCTTTTCATTTTTGCTGATTTTGTGTTGTGACTGAAATATAATTGACAAAAAGAATTTTCATGTTCAATGTCGGTGGGGGGGAGCAGGAGGGGGAGGATTGGGTGGGGGGGAGGGGGGAGGCTGGGAGGGAGGTGAAGGGTAAACAAAAGAGGAGGATGCAATGCTTGGTAAGAAATGTACGCATTATCCTGCCCATGTAATTGTAACCCCTCTGTACAGTATGTTCACAAATAAAATTAAATTTAAAAAAGTAGAAACAAAAAAAAAGAATTTTCATGTTAGTATTTCATAGTACCTTAAGCTCTTTTTCTTCCTCTGTAAATTTGGAGAAATATGCTGACTTGAAGAGATCACCCAACCTTGTTCTAGAAAGCTTCCAACATCTCAGCTACTTTACAGGATTCCTGAGCTTCCACTTGCAACACCTGCTGGCCATCCCTGAAACTGGATGCAGTTCCATTCATTCATTGATTCATCAGATACTCCTCAAGTCCCTTTTGTGCAGCATGAATTGTATTGTGTGTTAAGGACAATGTCCTAAGAGAAACAAGGTAAGATCTTGCCACCAAGAGCTCACACTGAGAAGGAAAACAGCTGAATAAGAAAATCATTGACTTAGTTTACAAGTATTTTGTATTTCTTCTGGAGGTACTGATGTGGACCAAGTGATTACCAGCAGTGGCTGCTAGAAGACCAGGTGGCCATGGAATCTCCTGCACTGACCAAGTTGTTCATTTACTTATTTTCAATGAATATTTACTATGTGCCAGGTACTGTGTTAAAAATTGTATGTAGAGGGCTGGAAAGGTGGCTCAGGGTAGAGTGCTTGCATGCATGAGGCCCTGGGTTTGATTCCTCAACACCACATAAGCAGAAAAAGCTAGGAGTGGTGCTATGGCTCAAGTGGTAGAGCGCTTGCCTTGAGCTGAAGAACTGAGGGACAGCACCCAGGCCCAGAGTTCAGGCTCCATAACCGGAATAAAAAAAATTGTATATAGAGAATGACTTGTAAAAGATGCAATGACAGAGGTATACACAGGAGATATCATAACCCAGCTGAAGGTAGACAATAGAGGGGTCTACAGGAATTCCTAGAAAAGATGGTGGTTGAACAAAGCCTTGAAGGATAAGTGCAAGTTAGCCTGTAAAATAGGAGACAGGAGTGGTATGGGAGTGTCTAGGTAAAGGCCAAAGGGCAAGACTAGCTAAAAATAGCCCTTGAAATGAAGAAGAGGGGAAGTATAGGGACTAAAAGCCTATGGCAAGCTCTGCTATTTTCCCATTTAGCTATCTGTCCGAACTCCCCACTCCCATCCACTCCACATACAGTTCTTGATTTCTGAACATTTGGGCTTCAGGGAAAATGTCCTGGCATCCGAGTGTGGCAAGGCTACAGCCTTCCTTCTGACAACCACAGAATGTCTGTGGTCGTCATAACTCTCTATTACGCACAGTTAGAGATATGTGAATCTGTAAGACAGTGCCCACCTTAAGGTAATGTCAATGAGAGAATACTTGGAATTATACAAAGGATCTACTCCAGAACAGAAGTTCAAGGGAAAGGAGTCACTGACCTTCCAACAAGTACTTTCTTATGTACAAGAAGGATGGTTTTGTCCTCTCCATTGAAACAATTCATCTTACCCATATTTTTTTATTTAGAGATATTGAGAGAAGCAAGAACCTATCCAACAGAGTTCTAGAATGAACAGGGAACTAATGTGTATCTCATTGGAGAACTTTGGCATCTGTGGGGATAAAGACTTAAAGGAAGTTAACCCTATAGATAGCTGCATAAAGAACATTACAAACATGCAGAAGAGTTTGTATCAAAAAACTCTAAGGCAAGAACTTGCTTGTGTGTTTCTATAGAACGAGACGAAAGCCAATATGGCTAGAGTGGAATTGGTCAGAGGACGTCAGAGAAATGATGTCAGAGAGGCAACTGGAGGACAGGATTACACAGGGCCTTGGTGCCTTGGAGGTGCTTCCAAAGCTTGCTTTCATTGAGTCAATAGGGAGCCTTGCCAGGTATTTGAATAAAGGAAGACTCAGATTGGGGTTTTTTAAATATTCCTCTCTAGATGTTGAGAGTAGACTTGTAGGAAGCAAATGAGAGGTCAGGAAAACAGCTAGGAGGCAAGACAGAGTGTAGGAAGATGGAGGGGTTGGCAAATGAGGGTGTGGCTTGTGGGGAGGGTGAAGGCTGGATAGATCCTGCAGGAGTAGCCAATCAGATTTCCTGACAGAATAGAAACTGTAATGATGGAGAGAGGCAGAGATGAAGAGAGAGATAGAAAGAAAGTCAAGGCTAACATCTTAGCTTGATAGGCCTACTATAACAAAGCTTACCCCAAATTAGGTGGCCTAAACTACAGAAACTTATCCTAACAGTTCTGGAGATTCAAAGTCTGAGAGATCAAGGTGCAGGTGGGGTTGGCTCCTTCTGAGAGCAGTGGGAGAAGATGTGTCCTGGCCTCTCTCCTTGGCAGTGATCGAGGCAAGAAGTTATTTTTTAGAGCAAAAAAAGTTTTCATTTTAAGATGTCAGAGTCCAGAATTTGAAAGAGAAGTATGGCTTGGGAAAACATTTCATCTATAAGAAATATATTGTACCATGTATATGTGTAGAGCTCTAGGTATATATGTGTAACGTGTGTATATTTATGAGTACTTCACTATTGTAGGTGGTTTTACATCATGAGATGAGACCACCAAGAAAGTAAGTGCTGACTGAAGGCGCAGGACTAAATGCTAGGGAGTCCTATACTTATAGTGTTAGAAAGAAGAGGTGACTTAGGATCTTTCTGGAAATATTATCATAATTTAAAACTGTAGAACAATATCCTTTATGAGAATTAAAATACACACACAGAACTACAGCATGAGAATACAAGAATACATAGATTTCAGGAACCAAATAAAGTAGAGGGGTTGCTTGAGCAGAGAGAGGGAAATGGGCCTAAAAGGAATAAAAATAAGGGAGGAGACAGAGGCAGAAAGTTATCATGAAATGGAGTATGTAATTAAATATGTTCCTAATACTTGAGTTTCAAAATGAAATACAGTAAATACAGATGAAATCAAATAAAATAGGAATACTTGGCTGTTTCTTCCTATTTTCTCTACTATATGGAGTGCCACAGTGAAGAGTAAAACAAAGGCCCACTTTTCTCCACTGTACAATATTGCAGAAGAAACACAGAGCTGTCAAAGCTAGCTCTCTTTTACATTTCTTTTATTGAGAATAGTCACCAAGAAGAGCTCATTATGGCTTCTGACAGTTAGATAGAAATATTTGACTTACTGTGAGAAAGAAAAATACTTACTGCTAGTTTTGGAAAAGGAAAGAGTACTTAAGCCAGGTGCTAGTGATCCTAGCTCATGCCTGTAACTCTGGGAGGCTGATTACAGTTCGAAGCCAGCCTGGGCAGGAAAGTCTCTGGGACTTTCTAGGTCTTACAATTTTATAACATAGAATTAATTTTTCCCAGAGTTGAATACTTTTAGGAGAGTCTGAATTCTTCCCTGGAAAAAATTGTAGTCACTGAGGACAAAATTTATGACTGGCAGTAGACACTGCCAGCAGGTATATGTTACATGTAGGTATTACCTATATCTAATAAATAGCTAAGATGAAAGGGTGCTAACAATGCACCAGCCACTGTTCTGAGCATCTTAACTACATCAAATAGTTTCATTAGCACAACACACCCATGAAATAGATACTAGTATTTCCCATATTTCATAGATTAAGAAACTGGGGTACACAGTGAAGATACACTATTCCACTTCCACATCCATGGCAAGGTACAGATGTAGGTACACCGGAGCTTGTGCTCTGAATTTCTGCTGTACTACTCTCCCTGCTGAAAATAATGCACTCCCCCTACAACCCTGAATCACAAGGATAGTAAGAGAGCAGTGTCCCAGAGCAAGGTATGATGTGCAAAGGAAATCTATCAACATCTTATATTCAATAGTTCATTAGTTTCACTCATTGAACTAAACATTAAGTCAAGTACTCAATGAAGACCTGATAAATGTACACCATGAGTCAAATCAGTCATCATGCACTCACTGTTGCCAAATGTCTCTCAAACCATAGATAGCAAGAGCACAGGGAAAGAATACTTAGTTTATGGGATGAAATTGCTTCATGTTTCTAAAAAGTCTTCTCAGATTATGTTTAAGTATAGTTTAATTTTTCTTGGTATAAATTAGATTTTATAACTTAGAGACAATGCAAACTAACAAAGCAAATGAATTAAATTTGTTGAACTGATTTTGAAAAAATCAATTTTTGTTAAATGGATATAGGTTTTTTAATTCTAAAAACTACTATAAAGAAAATTTTATACTCAGATTCTGAAATAAAATTTTAGTTAATTTGAAAAGTATTTTGATTATCGCAAACTTGGATGAAGACCCCATCATTCATCAAATATTTATTAATTGTATCATATGTCAAGCACATGAAAAGCCACTGTAAGCCACTCTTCCAAGCATTTTTAACTATACCAAACAATTTCATTCATACAACACATTCATGAGATAGATACCAGTAATTTTCCCCACTTCAGAAATAAAGAAATTGAGATACAAAGTGGGGTAACACTACCCCATTTCCATAATCAATAAATGGCAAACTCAGGAATAATATAAAGAGCCTGTGCTCTGAATCCTTACAGGACTATTCTTGAGGTATGGGAAGCTGTGGGGGTGCTTAACAGATGATAACACTTACTTAAAAGTGATCAAAGAAATGTAAACTAAAAATACATTGTGTCAGCTGTAATCCTAGCTACTCAGAAGGCTGAGACCTATAGAATCTCATAAAATTTCAAGCCAGCCTGAGCAGAAAAGTCCACAAGATTCCATCTTCAGATAAACCTGCAAAATGCCAGGCTAGAAATATGGTTCAAGTGGTAGAGCACCATCTGTGAGCAATAAAGCAGAGCGAAAGCTTAAAGCCCTGAATTCAAGCTCCATTATTGACACACACCAAAAGCACACAGTGTAACATTCAATGTCAACTTGACAAAAGTTTTTTTAGTTTATGAAGACACCAAAACATTTTTCATATTGTTGCTAAGTATAAACTGGCAAGCTTTGAGAAGTAAGAAGAGCCTTAAAAATACCTGTATCCTCTGATCAACAAGTTCATTTCTAAAAACTTGTGCCTCCAAATACATAGATATATAAACAGACATGACTGTAAGAATCTACATCACAAGTTATTTATTGTTATAAAAATTGGTAGGCTAATAATGCTAATAATAAATGGTTAAGTAGTTATTGATATTTTAATAGAATACTAGCTACCTACTAAGAGTTAAGGTGAATATTCAATAAAACAGAAAGATGTGCTCTTTATAGAATATTAAATGAAAGGCAGATATACTATATAATCCACTTTAATTGAAAAGAGATTGACATGCATACAGAAAAGACCAGAGAGCTAGCTGTGCTCTGAGATTCGAATACCATTTCAGTATTTCTGAGTTCTAAAATTTCAAGTAATTAAACTCATTTTCTCCTCCTTTTTTCTTGTATATATTTTCAAATATTTATACATTTAACATCTAACAAGAAGGAAGTCAAATATTTTATTAAGAAAAAAAAAGAATGTAATTCCAAGTGACAAGAACAGAGCTAGAGTTCTGCTGTAGGTAATGAAAGAGATCACCAGAGCCTGTTTCTGGGTCAAGTATGAGGGGAAACTTTTGAAGAAGACGCTGAGTAGAGAAACTGTCTCAACCAAACCAAAGATGATGGCACACAGGTACATGAGCAACTTCTAGTACTCATTAGACACATAGTCACATTATTTAATACACCTAGCGTGTTTATCTAATTCCCCAAAAAAGAAGAATATTTCCAGAACACGTGTAGTTGATTTTTACTTTTCCTGACAGTTCTCCATCATTTATTTAACTTTTTTCATACTCTTTCACAAGATTGTGAAATTTCACAAGATTGTCCTTGCCTCTGCAAGGACAGCAGTGACCTCACTGAAGTCTCCACGGCACAGTTTATGTGAGTAACAGCTCCCGAGAAACAGGGATGCTGTGTGACCCTTCCCAGTGCATGGCATTCAGCAGGCAGTCAACCAACACAAGGGGGAGTCTTTAGGTCCAAGCTCCTACTCCTAAGTCTTTTTGTCTTCTTATAACTTCCTAGTGCTGTTACCTCTTAGAAAATAGATTGTAGTTCCCAAAATAGAATGGACACTTACTTATAGGGGAAAACATTATCTCTGCAATTTATCAAATTCCTTCTTTGAAATCAGATCTGGAGAACTAGAGTCCCCCCCAGAGGATGTAAGAATTCACTCAGAACAGTGACATAGGCTTCAAGGGTCCTTGGTGGAGCCACAGAAGCAGCTATCATAAGATCTACGGTGCACGATGAGTCCATATCTCACTCCTGTGAGTCTAGAAGGGCTCAGGTTCCAATGGTTCAATCCCTACTGACTGACATCTAGAGGTAGATTTCTACTGAACAGACTGACATGGAGGAGTAATGAATGAGACTAACATTGTTTTGCATAAAACTATGAAATACTAACTACATTGTTGGTTTTTTTTATTTGAAAACTAAAGGACAATTAGGAATACAGTTCTATTCTTTATACCTTCAGACCAAAACTCTGACTGAGGCCAGGCAAGCAATGAATTAAATGGCAGCATGTGTACTGCACATGGAAATGCATTGGTGAACATTACCCAGCAGAGAGGAGGGTTGCAAGCTGGGGAGATAATATTGCATTCAAAGGGGAAGAGGCTGACTCAGTTCCAGGATCCTGCTGTCATATGGTTACAAGCCCAGTTCTGCAAGTTCTTCCGTGTGTGTGTGTGTGTGTGTGTGTGTGTGTGTGTGTGTGTGTCTGTGTGTCTGTGTGTCTGTGTGTCTGTGTCTGTGTGTGTGCTTTTCTATTAACTACAGAATTTGAATTATTGGCTCAAAATGTAAAGATAGGCTATGGATATGAGACATTTCATTTAGATACTACTATGTCTGAAAATATTTGGAGCTCCCTTGGAGCTCTGTGTGTGTGTGTGTGTGTGTGTGTGTGTGTGTGTGTGTGTACACACACGCATGCATGCGCGCACTTGAGAGAGAGAGAGAGAAAGGGAAAGAGAGAGAGACAAAGAGACTTATTGCTACAATAATTACTATGTGGAAACTAAGAACAAAGAGATAAGTCATACGGTGGGAGGGATTTAAAGCACAGAAGTGAACTAATAGAAAAACACAGCAAGATATCTAGTTAAGGGAAGTTGACCAACAGGATTTGCCAAGCACATTAAATTATGCCTGAATTTGCAAATATTTTTCTGTGATTACACCATTTGTGTTTGCTAATTGGTGCTTATCAAAGTTAGGCTGCTACCTCCCACAGAAATTGGGAGATATGGTGCTGTCTTCTTTGATACTTAAATATCCAAAGGATTGTTCCCAGGTTTTCAAAGAAGAGAAGACATTTCTGGGTCATAAAATCAGCCAGAAGTTTTGAGAAGAAGAAAAAAATAGATTTGCATCTCAGAGGAAGTGAAGAAGGCATGTACAATTCCAAATTTCTAAAATAAATGCTCTAAGAAAAAGGGAGGTCAGAGGCCTAACAACAGGAAGAAGTCTCCAAAGTTCAGTCAAGCTGAGGAAATGTTAAGATTGTCTCAGTCATAAAGTAGGGTCAATATCAATAAATTCTCCAAACTTTATATCAGTAGGCCAGTTTTAAAGAGATACAAATTCTGGACATTTTCAACCTAAGTGACAGCTGAAAATGTCCAAAATTGATGTTTCTTGAGAATTTGAAGAATACACCAGGAAGCCCTAGTCTGGCAGTAATGGAAGCCTGGTAGAAACTGTATTCATTTGAGAACATGGAGAAGGAGCCTCCATGCTGCCCTGTTTTCTCTGCCACCCTTTCTACACCAGGGTGTCTGCCTGCCTCGGTCTCTGCTGACAGGAGCTTATAAACACACCAGTATCACTGACAGCTCTGCAACCTTGAACAATTTATTTGACCATCTTGAACTTTTGTCTCTTCCCCTGTAAATAGGACCAATAATACAAGGACCAATAAACATACCACATGACATGATATGAGAAATAAACTTATCTATGGATACCACCCAGCACAGTGCCTGCCATAGATTAATCACTCAGTATCTGATGGCTACAGCTAGTTGTTGTTAGGAAACTAGTTTCAGCTGTTTTTCACCTGTGCTATATCACTCGTACAGAATAAGGAAAATATCATGACATCAGTGTCTACAAAATACATGGAGAAGTAAAAGAAAAGTAAGTTTAAAAAGAGTTAAGGCTTCAATCTATCAGAACAGAAGAAACTAGCCATGAGGCAGTAACTACTTTTCAGAAGCTATATGCCTTATCCTCCCAATTTCTTGCCTATTTTCTTTATTCCTGTCCCTTCCAATTAAAGTATCTTCCCACGTGGGCCTTACATCTTCAGGGTGTTTACTTAACCCAAGAATGCAAGGCACGTTTACTAATTAGGATCATTGTACTTTCTTTCTCATATGAATAACTTGTAGAATTTTAATCACTCCCCCACCCTCCCAAAAACCCTCATATAGGAGCTTATTGGCTTTTCAGAAAATCCTATGCAAATTCTCCCCCAAAAAGGTTTTGCTTTGTTTGTGTCTTAGTAGTTCTGTTCTTATAACTATGCTATGTTCGGAGTGTCTCCACAGAAGTGTTCTGTTTTATCATCCAATGAACTCTGCCTCCTTGTGGATGTGACACTCCAGTGGAAGGAAGCCAGGAGCCTATAGTAGCGATCCTGGGGAAACTTCAAGCAGCTGGGGTCATGTAATTTAAAACCTCTGAAAAGTGTGCTGTGGTGCTGTGGTCTGTGCACAGCACTAGTGCAACATGAGGACTGGTTGCAGCTGGCTCTCCAGAGGACGCGATTGCCTACTGAAGGAGGGAGAAGACTGAGAGGCAAACCTGGGTGCAGCCCGAAAGGTCCAGATAGATGAGCTTGTGGCATCCATTCCCTAAGTTCAGGTACCGTAAACCTTTGTCTGTGAACTTGCGGCAATAAGCCAAGCTGAGATTCTGTAAGTTTTGGAAGTTCCTGAAAAGGCAGGGCGAGAGAAGAGAAGAAGGAAAATGAATACACTTCAGCTTTTCTCACATCTTCCTTCAGCCACTACAATACAGAGAACTAAACCGGTACATTAATCTTGTCTCCTCCTCGCAGTCTCAAGAGTTTAACTTCATTGTTAACTCTCATGTCGATCCTTAAAGGAGACTTTACTAAATTATTAGAGAATGCATAATTACATATGAAGAGGAAAAAAGTAAAGAACATTGGCTAGACACTTTGAAAAGATGACCGGGATAAGCTTTTCTGGTTTTGCATTTTAGTTTTTGGCAGGGGTTGGGGTTTGCATGCATATTGTTTGGAAGTTAGTTTTTGAAACCGAAGTTGTTTACTTTATTGTTGTTTTTAGGTTTTATCTTTGGAACAGTAAACTAATGTTGAGAAAGACCTTCTGTAAGCACTTAATTGGATATTAACTGTCTCATGAGCATAAGGATTTAGAATTAAAAGAAGGGAAAATTGAACAGAACAAGCTCCTAACATGGTTCAGATAAACAAATAGTTTAATGAGCCAAAATTTAAACATGTACGATTTTGTAAGTAATGACTTCATTATTGTAGTAAAGATTTTTAAAAAACACTGGTGCACAATGCTTAACACGGTTCAGAGGAACCATTTAAAATGAGTGAGCTACCTAGCAGAACAAAACTCCATAGAGGCTATCAATCTCACTGGAGTTGACACAGATGAAATATGGCACTACCACAATGACAAAAGTGAGAACGTCTAGGAAAAAAGTGGGGGACTTAGGGTGTGTCTATGCTATTGTGCAAGGGCTGGCATTTGGAGAATACAAGCCCTCCTAAGACTAGTTTATTTAAAAAGTGCAAAGATTCCCTACTACCGCCCACTCTGGTAATGGAATTACAACAAGTTCTTGGTTTGTGATTTGCAATAGCTTAACAGCAAATGAGAAAACAAGAAGAATAAGAAGTGGGGAGAGGGTGTTTCTCTTCCTCTTAAATTGCAGAAATTAAGTTTAATATGGTTTACCTCCACATAAGTGGGAAATAAGATATGCAAGCATTGACCATTAATCAGATGTGAGAAATGTGTCTATGGTTCCAGTTCCACATTTAGAGCATTCATTTAGATTCAGAGCATACATTCCCTTTCCTGGGAATAGCTGTGTACAGGAGATTGCACAGCAGAGAGAGAAGCCTTTAGATGGTAGTGGGAGTTGGGGCAGGCAGGGCTGGGAAGGAGGCACAGATCTCACATCCCCAAAACACGCCCCTCTCCCACATAGACCAACTATAATATGAACAGAATGTACCCGTGACTTATGTGGAAAAGTGGCTACTACGACTTCTAATTTTCACCTAGATGTGTCAGAGCTTAGCAAAAATAGAATTCTTTCCCCTCCAAAGAGCTCCCCAGTGGATTGCGTTTTGGAGGTTTGGGAAATCCTTTCTCTTCCTCTCTCCTTTGAGTTTACCCCAGGATTCAACAGTGTGAAGAATAATTTTCTTGGGCTATGATTGTCATTTGTTTGGAGAAAGTAGAAATGAGGTAGGCAGCACAATACAATGGAAAATATACAAGGTTTTGGAATCTGACCAAATTGGATTCACATTCTGACCCTGCAACTTCCCTTAAGTTTTATAGATGGTTTCCCCAGATGTTAAGTAGAGATAACAATATCATCATTTTCTTTTAACCCTAACCAGTGGAGAGAGTTCCAGCTTTCCTAACCCTCAGTTCTCTCATTTGTCACATGGATGTAGTCCACATAATAATAGCATTATTTTGAGGGAGATTTTTACCAGTAAAATTAGCGGGATAGTAGAAGTTTAAGAACATATGCATTATTATTATAATTGCTAGTATTATCCCAGATAATCACAACACATTGCTTCTAGGGAGTTTGTTGTCTTCTTCTGTTTAATGGATTGGATACTTTTTGACAAGAGTGCTACATATGAATGATTTCAAGAGTTTGGGAGACATCACATTGAGTCTATACCCTGACCTAAATCTATCATACCATTTCTTTAAATCCACATGATGAGTGGATAAATACCACAAGGGAAATTGTTTAAGGGGCTTGAACTTTTCTTTTTTAATATCATCACTTTTGTGGTGAAGTCTAGAGATATTTTCTTAGCATAATGTTTTTTGTTAACATAAGGTTTTAAATGCATACAATAAAATAATTACAAAGGTAGCTGATTATACTGAAATATATAATCAGCTTATTATTATACTTACTATATTCTGAAATACTTATTATACTCTGATGGGAAGTAATGACAATTATTAATGATTTTTAAATATACAGTACAACTGTAGTGTGATAAGAATGTATTTGTGACTTATACATTTCACCCACATACTTAGTTGTGGGTGAAAAGATCTTAAGAGCTGCTAGTATTATTCTGATTAATAACCATATTCCAAGCTAGAGTTTAGTGAAAATAGAGGATTTTTTTCTCATCAAAATGCATGGATCTGGGCTGGGAAGTTGCTCAGTAGAAGAGTGCTTGCCTTGCATGCATGAGGCTCTGGGTTCGATTCCTCCACACCACATAAGCAGAAAAAGCCGGAAGTGGTGCTATGGCTCAAGTGGTAGAATGCTAGCCTTGAGCTAAAGAGCTGAGGGACAGTGCCCAGGCCCAGAGTTCAGCCTCATGATGGCCAAAAAAAAAAAAAAAAAAAAAAGCATGGATCCCCTGAATTAAATCCCTAGTCCTGATAGAGAATCTATTGGAAACAGGTTAAGAGCCTCTGGTTGTTTATTAGACTAAATGACTCCTGCATTGAGCTCTGGATGTTCCCTTCAAAGTAGAATCTTGTGGGAAATAATCTTGAGTTTGAAACAAAGCACAGGAAATCCTGAGTGAACTTTTAGGCCTTTCTAGGGATGTATGGTAGGGCAAACTTAAAGTTGCTTGAGTTGGGAAAAATATCAGTTAACAATGAAATCACACTTGGAAATTTTATATAATACTGATTTTTATAACATCTGGCAAATAAATGTTTTCTACATGAGTAAGATCTGGTTCATCATTTCCCAGCACAGAGACCTCTTGATAATTCTAATTCCACTTTGAGGCAACATGTTTATATTTATCTATTCTTAATAATTTGGTAACTTACTGAGGAATGAGTTCTCTATATTTATTTCTCTGCTACTACTATAATCTTAAAGAAATTATAATCCTTGTAGAAACCACAGATATTTTTGTCCCTTTATTTTGGCTTTGTTTCCATTGGAGAATAGAGGTATTCTGGGTTTGATCTCGATAGTAACCCCTCTTAAAAATCATCAAGACAGCCAGGCATGGGTGGCTCACACCTTTAATCCTAACTATTCAGGAGGCTGAAGATCTGAGGCTCACAGTTCAAAGCCAGCCAGGGCAAGGAAGTCTATGAGACTCTTATATGCAATATACTACTAAAATAAATAAATAAATAAGCAGGAAGTGGAGCTATGACTCAAGTGGTAGAGTGCTAGCCTTAAGCAAAAGAAGCTCTGAACAGTGTCCAAACCCTGAATTCAGGCCTCTGGACTTGGAGGGGAGGAGAAGAAATCACCAAAACAAAGCAAAGTCTGTTGAAAAAGGCAGGGGGGATTTGCATGTACATTCTTTTGAGTTGAGTATTTGGCTCTTCAGTTTAAAGATAAAGTTTCAAGAAGTAGGATTCTGCAGAAAATCTAAACAGAGTGAAGTGGTCTCATTTGCAGGGTGAACTTGAGATTTCTCATTTAGCAAAACAGCTGTTTCAAAATAAGCTACACCATCTGCCCAATTTGATGGACACTAGAGGATTGTGCGACGTGATAGTGCCTGATAATGATTTCCAAACCACCTTAGAGTCAATTCAACCATATGAAAAATAATTAGACACTAATCCACTACAGTAAATTAGGCTCCATTAAAGAACAAGAATCAAGCTGGACACAGTGGTGCAGGCTACAGTTTCCCCTACTCAGGAAGCTAGGTAGGAGGATCTGGCGAGTTCGGCAATTGAAGCACCAGCACGGGCAACATGCCAAGATCCTCTCTTTAAAAAAAAAAAAAGGATCATAATAATTTTATTTCCAACTCTGTGTACAGAAGATCTCACATAATGCATTTGAGCAAAACATGGTGAACACAAAAATGAATATTGCTGTTAAAAGCAGAGAAAGGAGATATCTCCCTGACTTCTGGCAGACCATAGGATTTGAAGTGTGAATGGTTTGGAATTGCAGAAAGACCTACTAGTTGCAGAGATGCCAAGTATGTAGCGAATAGATTACCTTGGTGTAAGAGCTTCTCTTGGGAAACCTGGCCGGGTAGGGACACTACAGGAAGACTAGAAACAATAAGAAGATAGTTCCAGGCTGATGCTTCTTGTGGCTTGAAGCAGAACAATTGAAGGGAAGAAAGACCAGAGGCAGAACTGGCAGGATGTTGTGCCTCAAATGGAACCGATAGTGTCACCTAGTTGGTGGCACAGGAATAACTAGAAAGTGTTTACATTCAGGAAATAATTTCCTGGAGTGGGCATGAGCTGTGGGCAGCCCTCCTTTGCAGTTTTAGGACATTGACCAAGCCCCCGAAGAAGAAGAAAAAAACCTTCCAATAAAAAGATGTCAAGGGGGTAACAATGCTTGATAGGAAATATATACATTACCTTCCTCATATAACTGTAACCCCTCTGTATCTTTACAATAAAATATATTTTTTAATAAAGCTGTCAAATTAATGTTGCCAAGATGGGCAAACAAATTACATTTTTCTTCTGGCAGCTGATTGCTTTGGAAAGAAGTACTAAGGTTAATGAAGAGGAATAACAACACAACAACCAACATTTCTCTGGTTATTTATAATGGAACAGTTTTGCACACTCAACTGTTTGAAACAGTGGAAAACAGAGAAAAATAGAACCATTATGAAGTATATTTTTGTCATAGATAAGTCATTGTACAATTTTTCCGTAAGACAAAAAAAGTCAGTATCAAGAGACATTTATTCTGAAAGTTCTTTCACTGGCAAGATGTAGAAGTTAAAACCAAAACCAGATGTCTATATGTGGTCTGACTGTCCTATCTGCTGCCTACTAAAAGTATAATAACTTCATTCGTGTCCCTAAAAAGTTATGTATAGCTAAAGTAGTACACTAATTTCCTTTGAGAAAGTATGATAGGAAATATATATATATATTAAGTTAAAAACTAAAGTGTCATAAACTACTCTAAAACACTTAATGTTGTGAAATTATATTTCTATATATATTTTCAATAAGATTCTTTCTATATATACTATTATCTATTACATATAGGTACTGTATATGGTATTATATGACTAATATTATTAAACTATTCTACCAATAAATCTCAATAAATTCTAAAAAGTAAAAATATTTAGATTTAAAGAGATTCATAAACTTATATACATAATAATATGTTTGGCATGAACTGTCCAAAAAATGTTTTGAACAAGATTCTATATGGCAGATGATCAGAAGACCTTCAGGAATCACAAAAGGGTCCTGAGAACTCTCAGGAGCCTCCTCCTACTGTCTTTGGGACTAACTTATACTAGCTTATGAGTTCAACTTTTTTTTTTTTGCCAGTCCTGGGGCTTAAAGTCTAGGCCTGGGCACTGTCCCTGAGCTCCTTAGCTCAAAACTAGCATTCTACTACTTGAGCCACAGTTCCACTTGCAACTTTTTCTGAGATTTATTGGAGATAAGAGTCTCATGAACTTCGTATCCAGGCTGGCTTGAATCGCAATGCTCAGATCTCAGCCTCTTGAGTAGCTAGAAAGTACAGGCATGAGCCACCAGTGCCTGGCGAGTTCAACTGTGATCACCTCCTCCCAAGTCTTCCTTAAATGACCCCATGATTGTAGCTTCAAACTGCCTACAGTGGGATTATTTATATTATAGAAATAAGTAAACCTCATTAATCAGAGCCTCTCTCTCCATATTAGCTCAGTGAGTTAATAAATATCTACCATAATAACTGATAAAGGAAAGGCAATATGTTAATGCAAATGCATACTCAAAATGACAAGAGAGAAGATGGCAGCTTTGAAGGACAGAAACTGAATTTGATCTTAAAAGATGAGGGTAGAAGCCGGGCGCTGGTGGCTCACGCCTGTAATCCTAGCTACTCAGGAGGCTGAGATCTGAGGATCGCGGTTCAAAGCCAGCCCGGGCAGGAAAGACTGTGAGACTCCTATCTCCAATAAACCACCAGAAAACCGGAAGTGGCGCTGTAGCTCAAGTGGTAGAGCGCTCGCCTTGAGCTGAAGAGCTGAGGGACAGCGCCCAGGCCCAGAGTTCAAGCCCCATGACCGACAAAAAAAAAAAAAAAAAAGATGAGGGTAGATTTTTTGAGATAGACCCTGTATAAATAAATAGAAGCATTAAAAATAATTCAAAAATTTATGTTCGAGGGCTGGGAAGGTGGCTCAGTGGTAAGAGTGCTTGTCTTGCATGCATGAGGCCCTGGGTTCGATTCCTCAGCAGCACATAAGTAGAAAAAGGCAGAAGTGGTTCAAGCGGTAGAGCGCTAGCCTTGAGCTGAAGAGCTGAGGGACAGTGCCCAGGCCCAGAGTTCAGGCCCCACGACTGACAAAAAAAAAAAAAGAATTTATGTTCAAAAGTTTCACCATGTTCTAGGAAAAATTAATTGAAAGAATATATTAAACACAGAAAATGTCTTTTTCAGAGAAAAAGAAGCAAGAAGACATGGTGATTTCATTTTCATTTGGTCTGAAATTTACAGGGCAAGACTTGTAGACTTTTTAAAGATACATTAAGAGAAGGTAGCAGTTATTTTCAGAATCAATGGCTGCAAATCTAACACCTTTTCCTAAAATAAGAGCTTCAGCCTGGGAAATGGTGGCTCATGCCTGCAATCCTAGCTACTCGGGAGGCTGGATCTAAGGACTGCAGTTCAAAGCTAGCTAGGGGCAGGGATTCCATAAGACTCCCTCTAATTAACCACTAGAAAATCAGAAGGGGAGCTTTGGTTCAAAGCTCTAGAGTGCTAGTCTTAAGCAAAAATGCTCAGGGACAGCACCCAGGCTGAGTTCAAGCTCCATGACTGACAAAAAAAAAACAAAAAAAAAATTACAGAATAAAGAAATTGTGAGGACTACTGGGTTTTTTTTTGGGGGGGGGGTGTTTTTTTTGTCTCGTTGTGGGGCCTGAACTCTGGGCCTGGGCGCTGTCCCTCAGCTCTTCAGCTCAAGGCTAGCGCTCTACCACTTGAGCCACAGCGCCACTTCTGGCTTTTTTCTTTTTGCTTATGTGGTGCTGAGCAATCGAACCCAGGGCCTCATGCATGAAAGGCAAGCACTCTACCACTGAGCCACCTTCCCAGCCCAGGGAGGATTGGGTGGGGGGCTGGGGGGGAGGATGGGAAGTGATGGGAAGGGGAAACAAAGGAGGAGGCTACAATGCTTGATAAGAAATGTACTCATTATCTTGCCCATGTAATTGTAACCCCTCTGTACAGTATTTTCACAATTAAAAAAAAGAAATTGTGAGGAAAAAGAAACTCTAAAGAATAGCCTAATCTAGTTAGTATTATACAATCTTACAAATGATTATGATATTTAAATACAAACACTAAAAATCAATATTAAAAAGAAAATTCTATAATCAACTAAAATCACCATGATTGAGTGATATAGTAAAGGGGAGGTAAAAGTAGAAGAACTCCAAAGAAAAATAAGTAAATCTGAGATGTTTTGTCTAACTCAGAGAGAATCAAAAGTTACTGTATCATCCTGTCGTTAATAATTAGAAAAACAAAAATCATAACCAGGCACTAGTAGACTCACATATGTAATCCTAGCTACCCAAAAAGACTGAGATCTGAGGATTATGATTATGACTCTTATCTCCAAGTAGCCCCCAAAAAGCTTAAAATGGAGTTGGGGCTCAAGTGGCAGAGCACAAGCCTTGAGCAAAATAACTCAGGGACAAGGCCCTAAATTCAAGTCCCAGGACACTTCATACACACACACACACACACACACACACACACACACACACACACACAAATCATACAAATAGACTTGGAGTGGTTCTTCATGCCAGTAATCCTAGCATTTGAGAGTAGAAGAGGAGGAATGAGTTCAGAATCAGCCTGGAATACACAGCAAATCATATCTCAAAAAAATTAGATACACATTAAATAATTAGATATCCATTAGATATATACATTTACATATATATGACATACGTATAAACAATTAGATATACATTAGATAATTAGAATATATAATAGAATGTGTACATCCTTTTAAAATGCCCCTTACAAAAGTCAACAACGTAGTGCCTATCCCAAAAGTTCCTATACCAAAAAAGAACTTCTGACTGTATCATAATAATAAAACAAAGGCCAAGCACAATAGCTCATTTCTGTAATCCCAGCTACCCAAGAGGCAAAGATGGAAAAGAATGTAGTTTGAAGCTAACCCTGAACAAAAAGTAAGACCTTATCTCAATCAACAAGTCAAGATGTAAGCCGGAAGTGGCGCTGTGGCTCAAGTGGTAGAGCACTAGCCTTGAGCTGAAGAGCTGAGGGACAGCGCCTAGGCCCAGAGTTCAGGCCCCATGACCGGACCCAAAAGAAAAACAAAACAAGTCAAGATGTGGTAGCATGTTATCCCAGCCATGTGGCAAACCATAGGACTGAGGTGTCCCCTGGCAAAAAGCAAAATCTTGTCTGAAAAATAACCTAAAGCATAAAGGGCTGCAACTATGGCCTAACTGACTTAATCAGCAAGTGCAAGATCCTGAACTGAAGCCATGGCACCATCAAAAAATAGATCCTATAAATAAAAGCCAGATGACTAAAATGTAATACTGCACACTCAATTGTAACACGAAATTGTTCTTGTTCTTGTTATTTTTAAACAGCCCACTTCTAAAGGCTGAGAGTAAAAGTATTATAGAAGTACACTCTATGCTACATAGAAAAGATAAAACAAAACCTAGTAAAATAAAGGAATACACAAAGCTACTGCCCAAAAGCACAGGAAAGAAAAGGTGAGTATAGTAGGAGCAAAGCTACGTGTCCAATTTCACCATAAAACCAGAACTTCAAACAGGAAAAAGGATACCTGTTTTTTGTTTTGTTTTGTTTTGTTTTGTTTTTTGCTGGTCCTGGGGCTTGAGCTCAGGGCCTGGGCACTGTCCCTGAGCGTGTTTATTCTCAAGTCTAGTGTTCTACCACTTGAGCTACAGCTCCATTTCCGGCTTTTTCTGAGTAGTTTATTATAGATAAGAGTTTCACATATGTTTCTTCCCCCAGCTGGCTTCGAACCATGATCCTCAGATCTCAGCCTCCTGAATACTGCCCAGCATAAGATACCATTTTATATAACAAACAATATAATCTATTTTGAAACATGATACTTACTAATCTTTATTAAAATGACAACAAAATAAATTATAAGTTTGATTATAAGTGGAAATTAACATATACTGAGACTTCTACACGCTTTATGTATATTCACACAGATTTTGTTCTCTAAAAAAAAAACCTTTGTTTTAAACATTCATGATTTGCTAAACTTAATTATAGACTAGTCCATGATGATATTTGAATAAGTTCCAAAAAATAGAAATAATTCAGTCCGCATTTCTTGACTATAATACATAATTAAAAACAGAAGCTCAAAGAAACATCCACCAGTTAAAACCAAAAATTCTCCTCTAAATAATTATTGGGTCAAAGAAGAAAGAAAATTATAAACTAGTCTGTTTAGAAATAAAAATGTTTCTTACTAAATAGTATAAGCTTTCCAAAATTTCTATTTAGAAATATTTTCATAGCTTTAATTTTTTAAGAGGGAAGAAATCAATTGTTCAAATGAAAAGTTTTAAAAGATACCTTAATATACTAAAGTCCAAAAATTACTAGTTAGAAAATATAATTTAAAAGGCTACCATTCATGATAATTTAAAAGAACCCAAAGACTAACTTTACAAAAATTATTTCTATGAATAAAGCAAAATTTAAGTAGTTTAAGTACTTCAAAAACCTTAAAACCTATTATATTTCTAAAAAGGAAATTACATATTGTCACATAAATCAGTTTCTTTTTTATCTTTAATATTAGTGTACCAAGAAATGTAACAAGATGCTCTCTAAAAATTGCAAGGAAATGTAAGTTTACAACAAAAATTCATATTTTATAGTCTTATTGATGCAAAGGTTATATAGTATACACTAAACAATATCTTTTATTATAAATTCCTTATGGAAAATTTCCACACAATGCTTTCATTGAAGTTTTCGGGCCAACAGTTAAGTAGAGGGTTGAGTAGAGTTCCATATGAATTACATTATACTCATTTATTCATCAAGGACACTCACATTAATGAGTTAGGCAAAGACATATGTCCAGATTTCACCCATCCATTAATGACATGAGTGTCTTCTTTGTTGGATCAGATAATAATTTTAAAGTATTAAAAATATTTCCTCAGCTTTGTGAATTATTCACAATATTGTGGCTATAGACATGAGACTCTTTTGTGTTTGATCTGCTTTATTGCTTGCCTTTATTCTTGCCTTTTCCATCACTTTCTCAAGTCTAAAAAATAAATCAAACTTGGATTAGTAATGTTGGCCATTTTCCATGGGGAGGAATACTCCCAATAGGCCAATTGGCCTATTCTATGCTACAAACAAGAGGCCACTGAGCACAGAACTGGGAAGGACTGCACAACAGCACTCCATGCTGAAACATTATAACCATGAGTACACAGAAAAAGGAACTTGCAGAGAAATACTAGAAAGAGATATATTTCTTTGTATAAGAATTTTAGCTATATATGAAAGAATTACATGGCACTTGATAGAAGAGTTAATTAAAAAAAGATTTAGTTAATAAATAATTCCAGAAAATTCATTAGCTTTTTAACAATTTAAGTTCAGATCATTGCTTCACTGATCACTAACATAATTTCTATGTCTGTAATTTATTTGTTAAAAACACAAGAAAAATAAGTGAATACTGAATGCCTAGCAGGTTGAAAATTGTACTTTAAAGTATCAGAAGCTGCCAGTGGCTCATGACTGTAATAATATCTATTAGGGAGGCTAGATCTGAGGACTGTGATTCAAAGCTAGCTACACAGGAAAGTCTGTGAGATTCTTATCTTCAATTAACCACCAAAAAAGTGGGAAGTGGAGCTGTGGCTCAAAAGGTAGAGTGCTAGCTTTGATCACAAAAGCTCTGGGATAGCACTTAGATTCTAGTTCAAGCCCCAAGTCTGGTATACATACACAAACCAACAAAGAAGTATCAGAAATTTTAAACAGATAGATTATATAGGTACAACTAAATAAAACATGGTAGTTCAATTAATAGGATGAGTAGAAAATATAGCACTATTTTGTGAGGTTTGCTAATTTGAAAAAAAACTAGTTAAAAGATAAAGGGATAGTAGGAGAAAAAGGAGGGGGGGAACAATGCTTGACAGGAAATGTACTCATGTAACTGTAACCTCTCTGTACATCACCTTTACAATAACAAAATTTTTAAAAAGAAAACTACCAACCAGAACTTTAAGCTTTTCAAATGTCTCAGTATTATTTTCAAGCAATCTAAAAAAGTTATAGTCTCAAAATACTTGAGCCTTTCAGTATGGTTTGAGAAATGCTTTCCCAGTGTGAAATTTGAATATGTCCCAGTCTGATGGGATGTTCTTCATGATGAGTCTCTCAACAGTCAAAATAAAGAATAATTAAGTGACGTAAATGAATAAGTCTGAATATTCTTCCAACTCTTATGTTGTGTGCCTTCCCAGAGGAGGTGCTAGGGAGAGGCAAGCCTCATGCCCAGGGATGTCAGAAGTTCATAAAGTCAGAAGCTAACAGTGTCAAACTCCCTGAGGGCAGGGGCAGGTGGGTGGATCTCAATAGGCAGCCACAGCTTGGCAGCATGGAATTTGGGATTGTGGTGCTCATTTACATCTGGAGGTTCTGACATGGGAGGAGATCCCACACACAAGACTGGAATTTAGGGGCCAGGCCCAAATGCCCAGGAAGGAGGACCAGAAAGAGACAGGCAAAGTTTAACTCAAGTTAGCGGGTACATTAATAAAAGAATGCCAAAACATTACCCAAGGTAGAAGACCAAGATCAATGAAGGAGAGTGCAAGTGCCATCAGCTTGGGGACTTAAAAGCAGCAGCCTCCTTATAGAATAGAGGTGCCACACCATGGTGGGACGTTGATAAAAAGGAGAGTACTAGAACAAGCCAGAATCTAGGGAACAATTATTTTGGGTATAATACAAAATAACACGTGTTACCTGGGCAGAAGTCGCATCGTCTTGTTGGTGATAGTTGTGTTTGATAGATTGAGATACAGAACCCCAGGGCAGCCCTCGGAAATGTGTTTCATTGACTCATCCTAAATGAAAAACAAACAACAACAGAAGGAAAATGATTTGAAAGCTCTTAACAAACCTAACAAGCTTCACAAGTTCTCTTTTATCTAGCATCTCTTTCCTGCCCACAAACAATTAAACAAAGATATGCATGATCTGGTCTCTTTATATTCTTAGGTATTAGTTGAAATCAAAAGTAGAATAGTGGTTTTGCTTGAGGTTTCATTATTCCTCCCTTGGAAAATAATGTCTTATTCCATCACCACACCACGACTGTTTTTCTTTTTTTCTTTCTTCCTTTCTTTTTTTTTTTTTTTTTTTTTTTGCCAGTCCTGGGGCTTGGGCACTGTACCTGAGCATTTGTGATTAAGGCTACCGCTCTACCACTTGGGTCACAGTTCCACTTTTGGTGTTTAATTGGAAATAAGAGTGTTATAGACTTTTCTGCCGGGGCTGGCTTTGATCCATGATCCCCAGATATCTGTCTCCTGAGTAGCTAGGATTATAAACTTCAGTTATGAGCACTCGACACTGAAAATTCCACTTTGTGACAAGAAACTTGAGTATAAGCATCACTGTCACTCTTGACTCTCCAGGCACAGGAAAGTGGTTAAAAACTCACCCATTTTAAAATCTGCTAAAATGATCCTGAAAAATAGGAACAGTAAATGCTCTCAACAACTGGACTCAGTTAAAAGTGAGTCCATGTTCACGCGCAGATATGTATCTGAATGTGACTAATTCTGTGGCTGTGGTACTAAATACAGTAAAACAACTGAAGAGATTTTCAACAAATTTGTAAGTGTGAAATAACTTGAAGTAAAATACAGGCAACATACAAGTTGGGCATGAAATTCAGTGTTGGGATTATGGCAGGGAGAATCTCAGAGTTTCAAGTAAACTTCCCCAAGGGGACTGAAACTACCGAGGCAAGAGAATGATGTGACTGAATGAGAGAGAACAATAATTTAAAACACTGTCCCTAGCCTGTGCTCATGCCTGAATCCTAGCTACTCAGGAGGCTGAGATCTAAAGATTGAAGTTCGAAGTTAGTCCAGGCAAGAAAATCCATGAGATTCTTAGCTCCAATAAAGTACTCAGAAAAGGCCAATAGTGGCACTGTGGTTCAAGTGGTAAAGCAATAGCCTTGCACTAAAATGGGGCCTAGGGACAGCACTCAAGCCCTGAGATGAAGCCCCAGGACTGGAACAACAATTTTTAAAAATCCTAAATTAAAAATTTTAAGACCTGAGAATTTCAAATGTCGATTCCAATGAACTGCCTCTCACACAGATAAAACAGTGTAAGAGCAGATTTTTATTTATTTAATGATGATTGGTGCATTTCCTCACATATACCAATAGATCAGACTATTTAAAATATTTGTGGCTCATGTAATATTTGACACTACTCTATTAGTCCTGGAAAGAATAGGCCATTGCAGATATCTCTATAGAAAACTTAAATCATTACAAGACTTGGAGATGAAGTTTGGAGAATTCGATAACATCACTAGGATGGCAAAAGTTGACTTTCAAGAGTATCCCTTCCTGGGCTGGGAAGGTGGCTCAGTGGTAGAGTGCTTGCTTTGCATGCATGAAGCCCTGGGTTCAATTCCTAAGCACTAAATAAACAGAAAAAGCCGGAAGTGGCACTGTGGCTCAAGTGGTAGAGTGCTAGCCTTGAGCTGAAGAGCTGAGGGACAGCGCCCAGGCCCAGAGTTCAGACCCATGATCGACATTAAAAAAAAAAAAAAAAAGAGTGTCCCTTCCTATTCCACTACTATGGATGTTCAAAGTAACAAAATCTAGGAATCAGTGCATCTGTCACACTCAGGCAGGAATTGGGTGATTTATAAGGCAGCAAATCTTAAAGGGGACATATGCAATTGTCTGCATTCTGCTATGGGAAAGGTTCTACATGCTGATGCTGAATAAGGAGCACAGGCCTTTACGGATCATGATGTTCCTGCCACTGCATTCATGCGGTTAGAAAGTTTTGAAGACATTCTATCACCAAATACAGGAGTTGAATAGATAAAGTATGTGCAGTACAATTTTCCTGCAAATGGAGAGAACTTAATATGTGCCCCATACTTACACAAAATCTGTCATCAAAAATGTTCAGCATGTCAATTTTTGTGCAGTTGTAAAATACGTTGGTGAGGACATGAGTGAGATGGGATATAGAGAGGAGAGGAAACTGGCTTCCCCATGCTTGGAGAGGCCACAGAGAGAAGAGTCAGGAAAAGGACAGAGTGCCATAGATAAATCTGACTTTCCCTTAGCTGAGGAAGCCATCCATTCTCTGAATTTTCATGTATTGAGGAACTCAGAAATTCAGACAAATTTAGACAATGCCCATTCTCAGTCTTTAAAAGGGCTAAAGATTTGATCTCTAAATGTTTGAACACATCCATGCAAAAAAAATTCTGTTTTTAAGCATGTCTACATTGCAGAATGGCTTATGAATTCATCCACTATGTATAGTACTTGAATTCTTCTGAATGTAATACATTTCATATGACAAACAAGTTTAGATATCAAAGCCTTTTGATGAATATTACCCAACTTCTTAAATATAAGCCTGTCGCCCAGGATATGTCTCAAAGGAAAATACAATAGCAAATGTGGCTACATAAAATTACTAACTCTTTATTGTTTCTAAAATTGGACAAAACTTTGATGTTGACAAATTCAATGCAGATGGCATTGCTTTGACTTTCTTACTAGGAAGCCAACTTTAAATAATATGTTTAATTCACAAAGAGAACCAAAGCTCCCCAAGAGCAAGAACCAAACATTTACTCATTTTAAAATTCCTTCTGAAGCCAGGTGCTAGTGGCTCACACCTGTAATCCTAGCTAATCAGGAGGCTGAATCTGTGGATCACCTTCAAAGCCAGCTCATGCAAAAAAATCCCCGTGAGACTCTCATCTCCAATTAACCACTCAAAATCCAGAAATGGAACTCTAGGCTTGAGCATAAAGAGGCTCAGGGACAGTGTCCAGGCCCTGAGTTCAAGCCCCAGGACTGGCAAAGGGGGGAGGGGGAAACAGAGACAGAGACAGAGAGACAGAGATAGATTAAAATTCCTTCTAACGCCTAACAGAGTATCTTTAGCATATTAGGTTCTAAAAATACATCTGATAACTTCATTATAACCACAGGCAGACATCTGGAAAGCATGGTGGCAAAGATTGAAATTTCTCTTAATGAAGGATCTCATGTTCATCTTGCTGGTGGAAAAGAACAAAACTAGAGAAAGTAGAACATGTATTCTCCAGTGTGGTCTCTGACATGTCTTCCTACTCCTCCATTTCTTGAGGGCACATTTCAACATAAGGAGGCAGCTTGTTTATGCACAGGCCCCTAAGATGCTTATCCGTGCTTAGCTGACTTAGGCTGTAGAGCAGTTCTCTATGGTCTGGCAGGCAAGAATTAAACATCTACTTTAAATGCTTCTTGTGTGTTAGGGTAAGGACTTGGAAGAGCTTTGAGGGTTCTAGTATTTTATATACATATTTCATTTATTTATATAATGTCTTCCATCTTTGGGAAAAAAATGTTTGGTTGTTAAAAATGAGAGTTTAAATTTCATGGAAAAAATGACTAAACAGGGACTTTTCAAAGAACTCTTAGTTCCAGAAGAGGAGATATGTGTGTAAGCCCAAGTATAAAAGAGAGTAAAAGGCAAAAAAAATGTTAAAGTACTGAGACCACAGCCACAACTCAGGAGAGAGACAAATTAATCCTGTCAAAGTAACTAGAAGTGTAAGGGCTAATAGGCTGGAAGACAATGAGAGGTGATAGTTAATGGGTATGGGCTCTTTTGGGTACGGGGAAATTTTCCAAAATTGGTTGTGGTTATAGTTGTTCTTAACATACCAAAAATGATTCCATTGTACATTTTGGGTAAATGTAATGTCAACATCAATATAAATATCTTTATAGTTCCATAATGGTGTTTTTAAAATGTCAATTTTTTAAATAAAAAGTGAATGGAAGTACCAATGAAGTTCCAGAGTATTCTAATGAATGAGCAACTGTTGGTACAGGAGTGGCGGAGTGGTGTAGAAGAAAGACTAAGCAATCCAGCAGATGGGAAAATGGGTTCAAAAACACAATGAAAACAGCATGACATTCTCTTTTTCTTTTTTTTGCTTATGTGGTGCTGAGGAATTGAACCCAGGGCCTCAGGCATGCAAGGCAAGCGCTCTACCACTGAGCCACCTTCCCAGCCCTCAGCATGACGTTCTCAAGGAACATCAAGTGATTCATTATTAAGATAGATGATAGAACTGAAATTATAACTATGAGGCTGAAAGGTAACATGGAGGGGACAATTTGTGACATCTTTTCACTTGTGCCAAGAGGCTTAGCCTTCATCCTGGAGATCATCTACAACAAAGAGCATTATACGAGCTATTGTATTCCCATACTCTTCATCTTATCCCTTCTGGTCTCCTTAGATACTTGCTCCACTGATTGGTTCAACTGAGTTTCCATCAGTTTCCATCAAGCTCTTTACATTTTTCTGCCCCTATTTTCCTATCACCTATTTTCCTATCAACTATTTTTCTAGAAAGATCAGTTCTTAACTAATGCCCGACTTTCTTATGTCTTGTTTACTTGCCAATTCACAGCAATTATACATAGATGCCACTGAAAATGCTCTAACAAAAACCACCACTCATCTTTTAATTCTCAAGTACAGGATACAATGACCAGTCCCTTTTTTATCTTTTTTTTATTTTTATTTTTGTCAGCCATGGGACTTGAACTCTGGGCCTGGGTGCTGTCCCTCAAGTCTTCAGCTCAAGGCAAACGCTCTACCACTTAAGCAACAGCACCACTTCTGGTATTCTGAGTGGTTTATTGGAGTCTCACAGACTCTTTTGAACCATGATTCTTCGATCTCAGCCTCCTGGGTAGCTAGGATTATAGGCATCGCCACTGGTGCCCGGCTGTCCTTTCTTATCCGTTCATTTTGGCCAATTCTTTTTGAAAGTCTTTACTCTCTTGCATTTATGCCCTTCATATCTCCAACCTGTTTCACTTACTATTCCATCTTCATATCATCTGCCTGCTCCTGAATGTCAGCATTCCTCAGGACTCAACCCCAAATCCTCTTCTCCTACCTTACCACTAGCTTCATCTTATTCACTCTTATAATATGAATTGTGATTTATACAGGGATATTATTGCAAGATAGAATCTCATATTTTCATTGTTCAGGATCTGTAAGTCATCTTCATACTGTGCCATTCATTAAACATTATTGAATATTTTCTACATAATAAAATCTATACTGTTGTTATCACAAAGAATAAGATACCTTACTGGGCCTTTGGATCCCTTATGTTAGTAGAGGAGACAGAAACACCATCTCTAAGGGCGAGTGTAGCAAATGGCATTGGGAGTCTATGGTGTCTTGGTAGAGGAAGTGATATGTAAGATAAGCTTAGAGACTTCCAAAAAGGAAAGTGCTGCTTTCCCTTGAACAAAAGGAAAAGCCATTCCAAGCAAAGAACACTGCATGAACAAATGTAAAAGTGAAGGTCTCTTACACAGGAATAAGCCAAGGTAAGGCTGGAAAGGGAATAAGAGGCAAGAGCACAGAGGGTCTCCAAGATCATAGCAATGCTGTTTCTTTGACTTACCCAGTATGTGGAATTGATGTAAGATAAGAGTAATATGGTCAGATCTATCTTTCAGGAGTATTATGGGCTCCTTCTGAAGACAGATTGGGGGCAGAAGGAAAGATGGGGACCAGGCACCAGGGACAAAGTGTGTATTATGTTCATTTCTATCTTTTTTGGCATGGCTGTTGATAACATGGAATCCACTACACTGCCAGGGCCCAGTTTTTCCTGTCTCGTTTATATAGGCATAAAACATAAATAAAATTTTGTGTAATCCTTGAAGGGTTTCCATTTGCCAGAGTCCCAACCTTGGACATATCTCCCCCAGATTAATACCATTGTACAAATAAGTAAATTTTCTTGCCAATGTTTAGTACAGTTTGTGTTTTTTTCCACATTCAACCCCAAATTCACATACAGGCATAGATGCTATATGTTGCTCTCCAATGTGAGTCTAAATTTATATAAACAATGATAAAATAAGTTTCTTATACTCACAGTGAGGGATGGGCAGTCTGAAACATTCAGCTCTTGCAAGTTTTTACAGTGGCCTAAACCAAACAAGTTGCACATCACTAAACAACATATTACAAATGTTTATAGTTTTTCCATTCTACATTCAATACAACATACCCATTAGGAAAAATATAACATACCCATTAGGCAATAAACAGAAACTTTGCAAATAATGTATTCTAAGTATATGAGTTTTTCTTCCCAGGAAAATGATTTGTTTTTACTTCAAAAATAAAATATAAACATATGTTTATTATTATTTGAGGATTATAGGAAGAAAAGGAAAGAGAAAAATACTGCTTTTAGAAAAATACTTAAAGCTTTTAACTTGAAAATATCTGGGGGGAAAATCCTGCTTTTTTCCTCTATATGCTTTTCATTTTTTTGTTTAGCATTGTATCACAAAAATCACAAACATATAAAAACTGAAAAACTTCATAATGAATGCATACAACTCTACTACCTAGATATAATTTATATTTTACTATATTTCCTTGATCACATACTCAACCATTCATCCATCTCTCAATCAGTCCTCATTTCATCTTGTTTTCAATGCATTTCAAAGTGTGTTGCAGAGCCAGGTACTGGTGGCTCATGCCTGTAATTATATCTATTCAGGAGACTGATGAAAAAAATGAAGGGAGAGTATGAGACCTTGAGTTCAAGCCCCAGTACCAGCACTAAAAGAAAACCAAAAATCAAGTGTGTTGCAGATACTAACACATTCTCCCAAGTACTTCAGCATGCATAAAAACAAACAAGCTATCTGTTATGTTTTTAAGGTTCTAATGCATACAAGTTACAATTAATTGCACATAAAGAAGAGGATGCAAAGGTTAAGTGCTTGAGGCCATGTCCCATGGACTCTCAGGGAAGATGAGGAGGGATGAACACAAAAAGCTAGAGGATAGACAAGCAGCTCCCTGAAAGCAGCTCAATGATGATACACTTGTAAATGAGGGGACAGCTAAAGACAAAGAAGGGGGAAAACATTACAGTGAAAGAGACCCCACTAAGTAGGAAAACTTCAAGCAAGGGGTGGTCTTGGCGTTCAAAATACTCCAGTAAACAGAAAGCACATCTGTGGCTCCTAACCACATAGCTCCATGCTAATAACAGACATGTTATTAGTTATAAGTCCATTTTGAACATTTCTTCCTTTGCCAAGAGTGAACTATGTCCTAAGTGATAAATGCAAACCAGAAATACTTTCAGAATTTTTAAAATAAAAACAATTCTTCAAAATACACAGATTTTAAAAGTCACCAGTAATAATTAAGGAAAACATACATTCCCAAAATAGTTTAAATTAGGTTATGAGGTAAACATTCTAATAGAATACAACAGTTATGTGAGAGTAATTAAAGTATTTAATAAGTACATGGTCACACACCAGAGGCTCATGCCTATAATCCTAGCTACTCAGGAGGATGAAATCTAAGGATCACAGTTTGAAGCCAGCCTGGACAGGAAAGCCCATGAAACTCATTTCCAATTAGCTATCAAAAAAAGCTGGAAGTGTAACATTTGAGAAGCAAAGTGAATATTTGAGAGGAGACATTTGACCCAAGACATTTAGGAGATGTGCCATTAACTTTAAACAACTCTTAGAACCCACAATCATCAGGACTGGTGATTGGGAGACAGTGAGGGAGAAGAAAAAAAGCTGAGGATAGCCATTCTAGATATATTCTTGTTTTTACACATCAGAAATCAAAGGATAATTCTGTAAACCATAGTATTTGACTGGACTATGAAAGGAGAATTCTTTAAACTAATGTGATGAAGAACTTCAGGTTTAAGTTTTCATCTTGCTAGGTCCTGAGTACTTCAGGAAATATCTTACATTCATGAGTCTGTTTCATCCTCCCAACCCAACTAGAAGACATCTATGTTCATCTGTATCAGACGCTGGAGATGAACTATCTCATGGTTGCACAATTGAGCAGGTAGAAAAGCTTTGAGTCCAATTCAGAGCCTAGACATTAGCCTAGAGACTAAACAAGACAAGTAAGAGGACAAGCAGCCTCTACACCATGGTTGGGTCAGCACCTTTTTAAAAATTAGAGGCAGTGGGCATCATCTTGTCATTGTTGTACATGTATATAATGTACTTTGATTATATTCACACCCCTCATTACCCTCTCTTGTTCCCACTCCCTCCCACTAGTCCCCTTGCCCTTACCAATAACCCCCCCTTTAATTTCTTTTGTTTTTCCTTAGTCTAAATTCCGTCTTTAACTGTTAATTTTTGTGTGTGTGTTTTTGCTTTTTCTTTCTTATTCCAACTTAGGGACTCCAAACACCCCTGACTGGGTCTTACTCTTCCAGAACACCATTAGTTAAGATTATTCAAACTTGAATTTCAAAGGAATATTTCCTTTGTTCCATTTGTCACACCAAGGAATTGGGAACAGCTGGATGTCAGGATGCGCGTGGTTGCCATAGTAATATTACTCTGCTTTTGCAAAGCTGCTGAGCTACGCAAGGCCAACCCTGCTGGTTTGAGAAATCGAATAAATCACAGCCGGGCAGGTGGGGGCTGGAGAGGCTCCAACCCAGTCAAACGCTATGCACCAGGCCTTCCCTGTGATGTATACATGTACCTCCATGAGAAATACTTAGATTGTCAAGAGAGAAAATTAGTTTATGTGTTACCTGATTGGCCTCAAGATTTGCTGCACATGTTGTTGGCAAGAAACAGGATCCGAGTGTTAAAAAACAACATGTTTGCCAAGTTTAAAAAGCTGAAAAGTCTAGATCTGCAACAGAACGAGATCTCCAAAATTGAGAGCGACGCATTCTTTGGTTTAAACAAACTCACAACCCTTTTGCTGCAGCACAACCAGATCAAAGTCTTGACTGAGGAGGTGTTCATTTATACACCTCTGCTTAGCTACCTGAGACTTTACGACAACCCATGGCACTGTATTTGTGAGATAGAAACCCTCGTCTCAATGTTGCAGATTCCAAGGAATCGGAATCTGGGGAACTATGCCAAGTGCAAAAGCCCACAAGAACTAAAAAATAAAAAATTGATGCAGCTAAAGTCTGAAGAATTATGTAATGAAGAAGAAAAGGAACAACTGGACCCGAAATCCCAAGTCTCAGGGAGGCCCCCAGTCATCAGGCCTGAAGCAGACTCGACCCTGTGCCACAACTATGTGTTTCCCATACAGACACTGGATTGCAAAAAGAAAGGTTGGTATGTTTCCCTTTTTTTTTTTTTTTTTTTTTGTTCATTTTCCTGGACTGTTTAAAATGCTCTTTGAGGCTTATGCCCCTCCATACATTCCATCATGCTTTGGAATTTCTCATACTAGTGCCAGAAATCTTTCCCCCTGGGGGCAATGGGATCTATTCCAAGTTCTTCTGGCCTCCAGCCCATGATGGTTGGTGATTATGTGACCGTAGAGGAGGACAGGAAATATCCTCAGCAGAGACAGAAACTTGAGTCCTACACATTTGTTCCTAGCAAGCTGTAGCTTTAAGAAATTCCTAATTTGTGGTGTGTGTGGGGGGGGGGGGTGCGCATGTCTGTCTGTCTGTCTGTGTCTGTGCCTGTGTGTCTGTATGTGTCTGTGTCTGTGTTTGTGTCTGTGTATCTGTGTGCTGGTCCTGAGGCTTGGACTCTGGGCTTGAGCTCTGTCCCTGAGATTTTTTTTCTTTTCTCAAGGGTAACACCCTGAAGTGTTGTTGTTTTTTTTCCTTTGCTCAAGGGTAACACACTACCACTTGAGCCACAGCTCTACTTGCAGCATTTTTGTGTGTAGGTGTTCATTGGAGATAAGAGTCTCATGGGCTGTCTTGCCCAGGCTGGCTTTGAACCACAATCCTCAGATGTCTGCCACCTGAGTACCCAAGATTAAGGCTTAAGCCACCGACACTGGCCAGAAATTCCTAATTTCTCTTAAATTATATGGATAAGCCAGTAGGTGTGAAAATATATGCAAATACCCCCTATACACCTTGACTTGCCCTCATAAAAGGTAAAAGATACTATGCATCTGGGAGAGACAACTTTAAGGAAAATTCATGCAGAAACAAGACAGGGGTGTATACTCTGAGAGGGGGGAGGAAGGAAGGGAAGGGTAAGAGGTATATTAGTAGTGCATCTGTATTTCATAACCCTTAGCTACAAGTTTTAATAAATACTTGCTAGCATCCTACATCCTAATGATTCCCAAGATATCAAAACTAAAAGAAAAAAATTAAAGAGCTACATTTAAAATATTCAACCCAAGAGCTCTAAGACTAAGGAAAATCTATTGCCTGCAAATAATTATTATTTTCCCGTCTCACACAATCTTGTGCTAGTAATGAACAAGCTTTACATACACAGGATGAAGTCCTGGACTAAGTAAACAGATGGGAGATTTTAAGAAGGCTCTTAACATATTAGCAAAGATTGATGATTCAATGTCCGCCAAGAACTGCAATTTGCTCTATGATAACAGGCCATACGACAGTGTCTATGTATTTCATTTCTGGCCTGATTTAATAATTGGTAGTATTAAAGCCAGATGTCATTAGATTAATGTCATATAGAACCTGGTATCATTTCTGTACATCTATTTTGGAAAGTTGTGATTTTTTTTTGTTTCCATGTGGGAAAGGGAAAGGGAAAATTAAAAGATCCCTAACAGCCTCCTCCTACCCAGAAGAACAGAAGGCTGGAGAGTCAGGCAACCCAAAGCAGAAGTCAATTAGTTCATTTTTCAGCAAAGATATTCTCAAGCCTTTTCATTCTCTCCTTTATTCTGAAGGTGGAACCTGCTGGTCAGGTCCCACCACAGCCATGTGCTGAGGACAGTTTACTAAATAACATGCCCTTTGAACTGCATGGAATTCCATGTTATTATGCTAGAGCAATTCCAGCCTCATAAACTGGGACATTTTGTGCTGGCTCCTCTGAATTAGGGACAAACTACTTATTAACTGAAAATCAACAATGCTACAGATACATGCCTCCGTCCCCACCCCTGACAAATGTTATCCACAACATTTAGGATGCCAATGGAATCTCAATATATAGGAAAACTGAGGCTCAAGAGAGGTCACTCTCTTAGCCAAGACCTCATTGAAAATGGCAAAGCTGAATCAGGGCCAATGAATTTGCCACTTCAACCTGCTGTCTTTAGAGTTAATAAGACCATGTTCTAACTGCTGTTCTAACAAGCAAGCATCAGAGGAGTCCAGAAGACTCAGTAGATGCAGTTTCCTTGTAGCAAGATTGAGGGGAATTTCCTTGGTATCATTATACAGAGTAGGGCTACAGGATGAAGATGCTTTAGTGGGACTGCCTTTGTAATGCTTAGATTTAAACCTGGAATTTCACATTTTTTGGAACAAATAGGAAGTGACTGTCCTAAAATTAGGCTCCTATACTTGATATCCCTGAGGACCTGGCCTTTGAACTTGCTACATAGGAGTCAAAGAAAACTAGTAGGATTAAGTTAATTAATTATCTGAGAAAAATATCATCTGCACAAAATTTAAGACTTCTTCAGCTAGACTACACTATTCTCTATGAAGGAATAACAGTATGTTATCTCTTTTTTTAAAAGTAGCTCTATACTGTTGGGATTTTACCTCTTCTGATGAGTCTTATTTCTGTTTTTTTTCAATGATTAACAAAATGTATTGTGTGAAAGAAATGATATGACATAACCCATGAAAGTGAAATTGTTGCAAACAGAAAATACAAAGCCATTTCTTCCTAAATTAGGGGGGAAATTTTTCTGTAATAAATCTGGTGATGAGTCTATTTCTGCTTTTGTCTTTTTTCCATAATTTTTTCTTTTTCCCTTGGCAATCATCAGCTTAAAAAATTGTTCCCTTCTTTCCTCAACTTATTGTCTGAATATAATCTTCCATAAATGTCTCACAAATTAATTTTAAAATGTGTGACTTAAGCCCAGTACTGGTAGCTCACACCTCTAATCCTAGCTACTCAGGAGGCTGAGATATGAGGATCATGGTTGGAAGTCAGCCTGGGTAGGAAAGGCTGTGAGACTATTATCTCCAATAAACTACTTAGAAAAAGCTAAAAGTGGGGCTGTGACTCCAATGGTAGAGCACTAACCTTGAGCACAAAGATGCTCGGGATCAGAGCCCAGGCCCTGAGTTCAAGCCACAGGACTGGCAAACAATTAAGTAAATAAATCAAGTGATTTACCAGAATATACTGTTTGTATGTTAGTACATATGTTAGGTCATATCTCAGTGGTTAATATAAATTCCTCTGCATATTGGCAACTGTGTGATTCAGAGCCTATACTTCCATTCTTTGAATATATTTTTATTTTTAATTGACACACAGTGACTACACATATAAGTGGGGCAGATTTCAGTAATATATGCAATGTAAAATAATCAGATCAAAGTAACTAGCATTTCCATCACTTCAGGCACTCACTAAATCTATGTATTTGGAACACTCAAAATCATTTGAGAGGATGAATGACACTGTTCAAAAAGACTATTACCTGAAATATGTAACTGTAACCCTTCTGTAAATCACCTTTACAATATTTTTTGCCAGTCCTGGGGCTTGAACTCAGGGCCTGACCACTGTCCCTGAGCTTCTTTGCTCAAGGCTAGCACTCTACCACTTGAGCCATAGTGCCATTTCTGGTTTGTTCTGTTTATGTGGTACTGAGGAATGGAACCCAGTACTTCATTCATACTATGCAAGTACTCTACTACTAAGCCACATTCCCACCCCTACAATAAAATTTTAAAATCTTCCCTATTAGTTATTTTGAAATATAAAATTATTTGTTGACAATCATAGCTATTCTTCTATGCTACACATCATTGGAAGCTATTCCGCTACATCACCTGCACCTGTGTATCTGTCACTCTTTCTCTCTCCATCATTACAATCACCATCCTTCCAAGGCATGGCAGAATTATACTCTAGATTATAATGTGAAGAATAATTTTGTTTCTTTTAAATCAACATAAATGGCTGTGGTTAACAGAAACATATTGCTTCTTTTTGGTCATTTGGGATTTTTTTGTTTCACTGTTAATTTTTATTTTAATTTATATTATTCATTCTAATAAGCAAAGGTCTGGTCTTCTAAACTTTCTTGGGTAATTCCTGACCCAGGGTTATGTGCTTTAGATTGATGATATTAACTGGGTTGCCTTTCTTAGCTCTTTCAAAGCTTTAAAAATGAAAATACATAGAAGTTGAAAACTAGGGATAGAATTAAAATATGACAAACTGATGTTCATCCCACTCTAGTTTTCCCAATTCCATTCTATAAATAGCTAACAAATGTAAAATATTATACATCAAAATTTAAAAAAATATTATACATCAATGCCTAGCAGTATTCATCATTAGCTCCTTACAGGAAAGTATAAATATTTTGTATTATTATGCTTTACTTGTTAGTAATGTATAATATGTATAAAATGTATATTCTGTAGTTGTTAGATTCTACATGGTATCTAAGGAAGCCTTAAGCATGTCATTAAGAGAGGGACTTGCAGAGCTGGGAGTGTGGCTCAGTGGTAGAGTGCTTGCCTTGCATGCATGAGGCCCTGGGCTCGATTCCTCAGCACCACATAAGCAAAAAGAAAAAAACCGTAAGTGGCACTGTGGCTCAAGTGGTAGAGCGCTAGCCTTGAGCTAAAGAGCTGAGGGACAGTGCCCGGACCCAGAGTTCAGGCCCCCATGACCGGACCCCCCCCCAAAAAAGAGAGGAATTTGCAGTAATACTAATGAATAAAAGCTATCACCTAAATGCTCGGTGGCTATGAAATGTTATGGCTTTTACAGATTATCACTTCTCATAATTCTAAAAGTGCTATTATGCTGAGTGCCAGTGGCTGAGATCTGAGCCTTGACAGCAAAGTCCATGTGACTTTTATCACCAATTAGCCAACCAAGCAACAAAAAGGCCAGAAGTGGAACTGTGCTCAAGTGGTAGTGCACTAGTCTTGAGCAAGGATAGCACCCAGGTCTTGAGTTCAAGCCCCAGGACATGCACGCATGCGCATACACACACACACACACACACACACACACACACACACACACACACACACACAAACACACAGTGCTATTATACTCACTTTATAAATAATAAAATAAAGGTAGAGAGAGGTTAACTTGCCCTTCAAAGGTCACACAGGCCATGAGTATTCTGGTTTCAAGTCACTGGCAACCATGCAATGTCACCTCATCTCTCAAGATCCTGGGTGTAACAATTATACACCCAGAATTATTCAAAAGAATTGATTAATGCCCACTAAGCTTCCTCCCAATATTGAATCCTCCTTGAGGCTCTGTATACAAGTACCAAATACACAATCATGTACAGGGAATAACCTGGACTACTGAGTCCTGTACTCAAAATCTGAGTCTTTCCCACTGACTTGCAGTGAATCACATGTGTGTAGGGTGCCTAACATGTGCCAGTTCAACCACATAGACCTCAAAAATCACTATTTTTGCCTTATATATCTGACAGCAAGAAAAAATAACAGCTTTATTCACTGAGAAACAGGCACTTTGCCAACAGAATTTACTCTTTCAAAGGAAATAAATGTGAACTTAGTTGAAAGGCATATTTAAGCCATATTGAAGGGAATGGATTTGCCAAAAATACATGAAAATAAGTTTTTAAACTTCTATTTACTATAGAATAAGTTATCATTTTTACTTCTAGGGTCAGGCTGTGGAGAATTATATAGGTAAATTGTCCCTAGCTGCTTCTGAAGTTAGGGGCACAATTTTTTCCCTTGGATCAAATGACAGTTAAGAGTTATTATTTGCAATAAATAGGTCCATTCCTATTTCTTTCAAAACTAATTAGTTCTGAGGTTGCCGGCAACCAAGATGGCCCAGTATGTTACAAAAATGCCCCTATTTCCTCCTCAAAGTCCGTAAGATTGGATGAAGACCATGCTTCTTTCAGACAACAGTCAAGCAGATACAGTATATGTTGTGTTTTTCAAGAATTTCAAGTAGCAGTAAATATAAAATATAAATACCATGTGGAACCTGGTCTAGAAATGGCCACATGGATGAAATTTGACTTTTAGTATGGAGAAATATTCCTTATTTTAATCTTTATAAAAAATAACCATCCTTTGCATCAGTATTTGTAATTTTCATTCAAGTTCTAAGATAAAAGAATCAAAGAAATGTTTTTATTCATTAATTCAACAAATGAGGTTCACTTATGGCTTTCTAATCTACACTAGTAAATGCTTGGTTTGCATTTCCCATTACTATTTGTGGATCCTATTTTTATCCAAAGATGCTGCTGACAACTCCAAAATTGGTTCCATAATTCACTTTTGTCCCAACACCCATAGGTCTGCCACATTGCCCAAGCTGGATTTCTGGGTATTCTTATGAACATTTTTTTCAACCCATTTATTTGTGGTCAACCCACTTTTCAGCTTGTCTTATAGTGGTTGCTCTGTCATCCACCCTGTCCAGACCAGATATGGGTTTGGAAAGCAAATCCTGGTAAACAGGCTCATTTCTAGAATGAAGGAGGTGCTGCAGCCTTTAGTAACTTCTTATGGCCTAGTGAAGGCTCTGGCTTTCATTTATAAGATGGAAAGCCAATGGAGGATTCTTTCATCAAAAAACCATGTGATCTGACTGTGTGTTCATAAAATTGAACAGGCTTAGCACCCCACTGGACTCATCCACTCAAGAAGTGATGGTAGCTTGGGCCAATATGGTAACAGTGGAGGAAGCAGAGGAGGTAGGATCCTGGATATTTTGAAGTAAAAAGGCTACTCTTTTCAAGCCTCTTATAAGAAGATGCTATAGCCATTTTCCACAATCATCCCAAATTCTAAATGATAAAAAATAATGTCTTCTATCTGTTCTCAAATCCCAATTATCCATTATTTCTGAATATTGCTAGGATTTTCTTGCTTACATGTAGTGCTCAAAACAATGTAACTCCTGCTGTCCTAAAGGGAGAATTACCTCACTGTTACAACATTATAATTAATTTCAAATCTTGAGAGCATTTCCTTTTCAATATATTGGCAGACACAACTCTAGATCAATTAGAACAATGTTACCAGAATATAGAGATAATGTAACCCTCAAATTTCAAAGTACTCAACAAACATTTAATGAGATCTTACTATTTAACATATATTAGTTATCTATTGCTATGTAACAAACCATATCCAAACTCAGCAGCTTAAGATAATACACATGTATCTCCATTTCTATCGGCCAGGAAACCCAATATGGCTGATCTGGTCCTGTGCTTTAGGATCTCTGCCAAGGCTGCAATCAAAGTATGGACTAGAACTTCAGGCTATGATCACATCCAAAGGCTTAACTAGGAAACTGTGTTCTTGTAAACTTAAATGGTATAGGCAGGATTCAGTCATTCAGGACTGTTTGAACTATGAACCTCAGTTTCTTCTTGGCTTTTGGGTACCTTTCATTATTGTCTGGGCTGGACTGGACTTTGATACTCCTAGTCACACTAGCTAAGATGACAAAATGACAGATGTTTCTGTTTAGATGGGCCAGGCTCTAGAGTAGCTATGGCAAGAGCCATAGCTCATGTAGTATTTATTATAGTATTTAGAACTGAAGCATATGGATGTTATAATCCTATCAAAAAAAGGAGAGCAAGCTAGTGTTAATGGCTCTCTCCTGTGATCCTAGCTAATCAGGACGCTGAGCCCTGAAGGACTGAGGATCAAAGCCAATCATGGCAGAAAAGCCTGTAGACTCCATCCCCAGTGAACTAGCAAAAATGGTGTATATAATTGAGCTCCAGTGACTCATGCCTGTAACCCTAGATAGTCAGGGGCTGAGATCTGAGGATCATAGTTTGAAGCCAGCCTAGGCAGAGTAGTCCATAAGACGCCAATTAACCACCAGAAAACCGGAAGTGGTGCTGTGACTTGAAGTGGTAGAGGGGTAGCCTTGAGCAAAAAAGCTCAGGGACAGCGCCCAGGCCTTGAATTCAAGCCCCACGACTGACAAAAAATACTGGACTGGAGGCAAGGCTCACATGGTAGAGTGCCAACTGTAAACAAGAAAGTGGAAGTGGAAGGCACTGAGTTCAAGCCCCAGTACTGGCACCAAAAAAAGAAGAAAAAAGAGGAAGGGGGAATGAAAGTGGGACGGGGAGAAGGAAGAAAGGAGAGGAGGAAGAGAAGGGAAGAAGAAGAGAAAGGAGGAGAAAGAAGAGGAAGAGGAGAAAGCAAATTCAATCACATAATGAATAAAAAATAAACATCTGATAGCATCCTAATAATTACATGCCTTCTAAGCCATTAACAAGAGAGTAAACAATAAATCTGAGTCACTATGATTGCGAATATATCAGGGGCTCTGAAATAATCAATTCTAGATATAGTTAGAATTTTTAAAATTAATATTTGGTATCCTTAATTTGATTATTCTGTACCAAAAAGGGCACTGTGGATAAATGAACATAATTCCCATTTCTAAGCATTTCTATTTCTTCAGAAAGACTTTGGGTAGTGTTATTTCTTAGATGTAAATTAATCTTGACATTTTATTATTGCTTCAAATTTTCCTTCATGGGAACAAGTTTGTTTCTCTTCACAGGCTGCAACTGCTCTGTTTAAAACTAAGTAAGAGGGACTGGGAAGGTGGCTCAGTGGTAGTGCTTGCCTCACATGCATGAGGCCCTGGGTTTGATTCCTCAGCACCACACAAGCAGAAAAAAAGCTGGAAATGGTGCTGTGGCTCAAGTGGTAGGGCACTAGCCTTGAACTGAAGAGCTGAGGGACAGTGACCAGGCCCAGAGTTCATGCCCCATGACCGACAAAAAACAAAACAAAACAAAAACAAAAACAAAAAAAACTAAGAGCTCTTCAAAATATTTCGCTAAAGATTACAAGACAGAGCAAGTATTATACTAAATTATAAAACAGACATGGCTCATGTATTTTGAAAAGTATGATTAAAGGTAGAAAAAGTGTACAGTAAATAATAAAATTAAATGAACCTTGTTTCTGCAACTTGGGTTCCTCCTATAGGGGTTTTCCTATATTACTATTAAGAATAGCATATTGTTCTTGTTACAATTGCTGTCTGAGAAGTCTGTTTACTGCTGTGCTGGAAGAAGCAGGGAGGGGTACGATACAAATGGCATTAAAGATTCAGGAATTAAGTGGTGAAGAAGACAAGCCAGGGCAGTAGGTCAAGACTCCTCTTGAATTTTAGCATCCAAGGAAAGAAACAAGTCTCCTCTGCCATTTGAGTTTTGTAGTCTATAAATTTATTTTACATGGCTGAAATAAATAGAAAATCCTACAAGTAAACAACTATATTTTAAATGACTTTTATTAAAATAAACAAAGATCCATAGATAAGTATTTCTATATATTTCTGGAGATACCTATATATAATTGCCCTGTAATTAGGTACTGTTGTTAATCTCTTACTGCTTACTGTTTATGAATTAAATATTACCATAATATTGTATAAGAAATGCAATGTGTGTAGGGATAGGCAGTATCTGAGGTGTCAAGTGTCCTCTGGGAGTTATGAAGTACTCTTCCTCAGGATAAAGGAGGATTATTGTAATGCTTGAGATCAAGAAGGCCAAAGGTTGGTTTGTTTTTCAGAATAGAGGGACATGAGTTTGTTGGCAGAGGGAGCCTAAAAAGATGAATGGATGAAAGGAGAATGTAGCAAAAGAATAATCCTGCAGCCGGGGGCCAGTGGCTCACACCTGTAATCCTAGCTACTCAGGAGGCTGAGATCTGAGGATCATGGTTCAAAGCCAGCTCGGGCAGGAAAGTCCGTGAGACTCATCTCCAATAAACCACCAGAAAACTGGAAGTGGCGCTGAAGCTCAAGTGGTAGAGCACTAGCCTTGAGCTGAAGAGCTGAGGGACAGAGCCCAAGCCCAGAGTTCAAGGTCCACGACTGACCAAAAAAAAAAAAAGAATAATCCTGCAAACTCCTCAGAAGTGGGAGGAGAATGGGAAGGGATATACTTACCATAGTTAGGTCTTAGAGGTCTCATGTTGGCTTTTTTACCCCAAATGCTTTGTTGATAATTGTAGGGGAGCCAGGATTGACAACATCCAACCCCCTCCCTTGCATCTTCCCACCCAAGTGGCACAGTAAGCTTGACCTTCCTTTTGATTTCCTGCCCCTGCAGCTGGGGACTGTCTCTGAACAATGTGTGAGACCCCTCCCTCAAGGGCCAATGCACTTGATCCCTGGGTTTTGAGAGATTTCAGCCCATGCTGAGTATCACTTTTCTTTGGCTTTGGATACTCTTTACCCCCTTTAAAAGCTGATATTTCAACCACACAGGTTTAAAGGCCAAGAGAAAATGCATAAATGCAAATGAGAAGATAACCTTAATACTATTAATTTTTCCAGAGCTGAAGAAAGTTCCTAACAACATTCCTCCAGATATTGTTAAACTTGATTTGTCTTACAATAAAATCAAGCAACTTCGACCCAAGGAATTTGAAGATGTTCATGAGCTAAAGAAATTAAACCTCTGCAGCAATGGCATTGAATTCATAGATCCTGGTAAGTCCTGCTGTACAGATTCATAAATAGTTGATGAAAGTCTTGTGTGTTGTTATTTTGTGTCAACATTTAAAATAAACATATTTGTTTTTTTAAAAAAACTAAACTAAACCAAAGAAGTGTGAATTTTAATAAACATGACACTTAAATTAGCACTCAGAGAAATATTTGCCAAAACATTGCCTTATGGGGTACATGAGACTGTATTTAGTCCTTAGTGTATCTTGAGGATTGGTTCCAGGAGCCCTCTTGGACACCAAAATCCAGATGTTCAAGTCCTTTACATAAAATAGCATAGTATTTGCATATAAAACATTCCTCTCCAATACTTTAAATCATCTCTAAGTTACTTATAATCCTTAATACAAAGATACAGTGCAAATGCTATGTAAATAGTTGGTAGACTGCTTTGTTTAGGAAACACTAATAAGTAAATGATCTGTCCAGTACAGACTTTTTTTAAAAATATTTTTTCTTTTTTTCAAATGATTTTTAATCTGTAGTTGGTTGAATCTGAAAATACACAACCCATAGATACAGAACCCTGATTATATAGTCCTAAGCAATATTTCCCCTCTCACTCCGTCCTTTTTATTTTTCTTGGAGGTACTGAGGTTTAAATTAAGGGTTTGTGTTTGCTAAGCAAGCACTCAACCACTTTAGCCACACGCCAGCCTTTTTGCTTTAGTTTTCAGATATGGTCTTATGTTCTTTCTCTGTTGTTGGGATGACAAGTTTGTGCCACCACACCCAGTTTATAGGTTGAGAAAGTACTTACTATGTCATTTGGCACTTTTTTTGATATATCCCATGGAACAAAAAGTATCCGAGTACTTGATACAAAGCAAGCAAAGGGAGCTAAGGAATTTTTAAATGAAAGAGCTACCATATTTCAGGGTCTTTGAAATAAAGCAGTCCCAAAGTAGATTTACTTTAATGAATTATACAATTAAGTATGCAAATACAGGAAGAGTTGCCAGACTTTAAAAGGCATGAATAACAATTTCACAAAATGCCAAGCATTATTGTGGGGAGAAGGGGAAGAAGCCATCCTACTAGAGTTTAACCTCCTTTAAGAATGTAACTTAGCTTTGTCAAGTGTTTGCCTACTTATGGTTTAAATTAACAACGATAACACTTTAAAAGTAAAATCTAGGAATGTTTATATATGTTTTCAACCTGCTGGGCTAAGTTGTTTTAAGAAAAGTAAATCTGCATCAGCACCAACTAACAGAATTTTAGCTAATAGAAAAAAAATTTAATGCTGTGTCTTTAGAATGCTACGTCTTTAGAACTGTCATCACAAGAGTGGACCTTTCCTCTCTCAATTGCAAGATGTGCTTTGTGCCAAAATACAAAGTAGTCTTTTAAAAAAAAGAAATTGGGTTTGGTCCTAGAACAAATGATATAAAATTAGTTAATGGTATTGGTCGAACAGCATTCCAAATTCAAAATAACGATACTATATTCTAATGAGGGTGTTTTGGAACTGTAATGAGAAAATGTTAGAAATAGAAACAAAATATTTGAAATCAGGATTGAGCTGTAAATTCTAGAGTGTCTGGCTAGTCCACATCAACTAAAGTAGGAACAATGTACATACAGATTTCTTTGCTCTTGGAAAAGGGGGAAAAACAACTTCTTTTGTTATGTGTTTGGTATTTGGATAATATCCAGCCTCCAACAAAATCAAATACACATGGATTCAAAACTGATAGCTACCATAGCTTACCCAAACACAACCAGATGTTTTCAGATTGTTGGCAGAAAGTGTTTGGTTTTGAAGTCTACAAGAATAGAATGATTTCCCTCAAACTGGGAAAAGATTTTCTAGGCATTTTTAGAACTGATATCCCAGGAAGCTCTCAACTCACCACCAGGAACATTTTTCTTTTTACTTTTTTATCTGCACTGTTGTCTTACATTGATATCTCTTCTTTATTGACATTTCTTTTGTGGTATCTTTCCAATAAATATAAAATATGTACCAGAAAATGCATAATAATTTTTGGCAATACTAGAGATTGAACTCAGGGCCTTCTGCCTGCTAGGCAAGCACTCTACCATTTGAGCCACATCTTCAATCAGAGATTACATTGTTTTAGAGCTATTTTAAATTTTATTTTTCAAATAAAATACTGTACTTATCAACCTAATCAAAGGGAAAACATTATTTAAAGAATAATAAACTTGGAGGCAACAATACCTTGCTCATGTAATTGTAACCCCTCTGTACAGTATTTTCACAATTAAAAAAAACTAAAAAATAAAAATTAAACTTATAATAAACAACAATAAACCAGAAATTTTACATGTCAAATGTATACGGTGGAGAAATATAACTAAAAATAAAATCTCCCAATGCAAAAATTTCTCTACAAAAGTAACGGAGAAAGAACACATTGTCTTTACTGAAGCAATGTATCTGAGAGTGATACAAAGCACAGAAAATCACTACGTATTCCAAAGATAGAAAGAAATTTCACCACCACAACCACAGATACTACCTATCCAACACATTTTCAGTGCCCAAATGAGAGAACTGGGCAATGCATTTGTCATGCATCTCTCATCTAAACTTGCCTTACTAGAGTGACCATCTGAGTTAGCTCCTTGGCTTTAGCTAGAGGAAACTTACTTAAATCTTTAGGGCAGGAGGTGTTGGAGGTGGTGTTTTTGGTTTTGTTTTATTTCCTGTGCCAGTCCTGGTGTTTGAGCTCAATCCTGGCACTGTCCCTGTACTTTTCTCTTCAAGGCAAGGCTAGCATTCTACACTTGAGTCATAGCTCAACTTCCAGCTTTTTGGTGATGAATTAATTGGAATTAAAAGTCGTAGAAGCTTTCCTACCCAGGGTGCTTCCAACCCCAATCCTCAGATCTCAGCCTCCTGTGTCACTAGCATTAGAGGCGTTAGAGCTGTTAGTTTCCAAAAAAGTCAGGCTTCTACTCTCACACAAAAGCTGGGGATGGAACCCTAGCTTCCTAGGGGCTTCTATGTCAGCGCTGGCTCCCAGGTCCTGGGTAAAGGCGTTCCTGGGTTGACAAATCATCTATCCAGTCTTCAAAAAGATTAAGGACATTTCAAAGAGTAGAGGAAGTACTAATAATGACAAGTTTTCTAGAGTAAACTCTGAGGAAAATAAAGGAAGAGAAATCTCTTCCTTTGGTGTCAATGGGGAGAATCCCTTTATTTTTAATGCATATTCATGCTTATTATGCAGCATATGCATCTGTATAACTCTTACTCATGGGTTTAATAAATATTTCTTCTGTCTAGCTGCTTTTTCAGGGCTGACACATTTAGAAGAGCTAGATTTATCAAACAACAGTCTGCAAAATTTCGACTATGGAGTGTTAGAAGACTTGTATTTTTTGAAACTTTTATGGCTCAGAGATAACCCTTGGAGATGTGACTACAACATCCACTACCTCTATTACTGGCTAAAGCACCACTACAATGTCCATTACAGTGGTCTGGAATGCAAAATGCCGGAGGAATACAAAGGATGGTCTGTGGGAAAGTACGTTCGGAGTTACTATGAAGAATGTCCCAAAGACAAGTTACCAGCATACCCTGAGGTATTTGACCAGGATACAGATGATTATGAATGGGAAAAAATAAGTAAGGATCACACAGCCAAGAAGCAAAGTGTGCGCATCACCATAGTGGGATAATTTAGCAACAGTTCTAATTGCAACTAGTTTGGGACTTGCTATGTTGGTGTCAGAAAACTGTTTACATTTTGATTGACTGTGTGGCCTATTTATGCAGAGTTACCCAGCTATGAGAGGCTTGTTTCTAATTGTTTTGTGTGTAATCAAGAAAATGCTGTCATCCTGCTTGCCTGTCGTCTCAAGCCATCTGGAGACACACAGTCCCACACTGGTAACCTGCAGCTGGGTCCTAAACATGGCATTCTAATTTTGAAATGTTCTGTATAAACACTTTTTTTTAAACTGCTTTTTGAAAACAATAAAACCTTGATTCATTTATCCATGGCTTTTATTAGCTCTTTGTGCACACCTAAAGATGAGAAAATTTAAACAGATAAAGATGCTTAGTTGTAATAAAGTGTCATTCCTTCCTGCTTTTATTCAGTAAGTCAATTCATGCATTAAATCTTCATTTCTGACATATATATGTGTGTATATATGCATCCCTACATTATTTACTGTGAGGCATCCAACAAAACTGTTAACTTTGATGTGTTGTCAAGAGAGATATAACAAATTCATTTATTATGTCCAGAAATCTTAGAGTGGAATATTAAAGACATGGAACCCCCTCAATATTTGGTAAAGAAACTGGAGTGTGATCAGTAAGAAGGCAAGAGATGCACTCAGATCACTCCAGAAAGGATTCTGGAGTAGAATGAGGAAATTTAATCTGATTCAGAGAATGGTCCCAGTTGTTCTCTGGTTTACTTTTTTAGAGGCTGATTAAGATTTAATTGGTTGATTTTTTTAATATCCAATATCACCCCAAGGGATATACTTGGAAATAAAGAGCTAGAACACATTGAAACAGAATTAATCCAAAAGTAAATCAGCTGGAGCTACAAATATCTCTCAGGGCCTTGGTTTAAGTATGTTTTTGAGAGCTTAAGAGTCTCTCCTTTTCTGTATCAGAATTTATACTTTTTGAGGAAACCACAGTTGGTTTCTGATGGAATAAAGTAGACACTTCCCTTTCTACCAAATTTTACTTCTTGGTTACTCTAATAACTTGCTTTTGGGCTTTTCTTATGTTCAATAAATGATGCAGTTCAGGAGACTAAAAAAAATAGTAAGTATTCTCCATGCTAGTAAAAAGTATGATAATCCTGAGATCTACATATGAACAAAAATCTAATCTTTGAGTAATTTAAATGTTTTTAGAACTTTCTTGCTAAATCTAAGATTGTCTGATGTTTCTTAAGTAAACAAGATTTACTATAAGCTGGGATCTCTAAGTCCTAAGCTTATTTTCTCTGACCCTAATGTCTGGCAATCTGGGAACTATCTAATATTCATTTAGTCACAGTTCCTCCTCTGACAGTTATTCTCTGGATCAATTTATATCTGTTTCCATGAAATCTCAACAATTCCAGCAAATAGAAGCAATTTAGTAATAAGAATCTACTTGCCTAAATTGTATAAACTGTTTGCTCATTGCCTTTTCAACAGCTTAAGATAATAGTTTGAGGTTAATTTCCTCTTAATACCTTTACTGACACCAGGATTACAACTGTTGTATTCAGTCAGCCAAACAGCCCAAAAGATCAGCCAATATTTATCTTAAATCTAAAAAATCAGAAAAACCATACCTATTGCCAGAAATTGTGTAATTCTAGACATATTGATAGATGAGCTGAGGGTTATAGGCCAGAAAAACAAAAACATCTTCAAAAATGGCATATCTTTTACTATACTGCCAGAAATAAAACTGGTTTTATTAAATTATCAGTGGCAAATTAAAAATATCACAAAGATGAGGTCAACATAACATTTACTTTCTTTAAAAAAAAGTCTATTCAGTATTGCAAGTGTAACTGTACTAAGATTACATGTCCAGATAAATAATAAACATAACATTTTAAAAATAGCAAACCAGCTGGGCACCAGTGGCTCACACATTCTCAGGAAGTTGAGATCTAAGCATCACAGCTCAAAGCCAGCCCTGGCAGGAAAGCCTAAAGACTATTATCTCCAATTAACTACAAAAAGTCAGAAGTGAAGCTGTGGCTCTAGTGCTAGCCTTGAGCCAAGAAGCTAATGGACAGCACCTAGGCTGTTCAATATCCAAGGCTGACACAAAAAGAAAAAGAAGATATATCAAGAGCATGAAAAGATAACTATAGACTGGAAGGATATTTTGTTATCACATACCTGTTACCCAAAATTGCAAAACATCCTTAAAACTGAACAATAAGGAGACAACATATCAAAAACTATGAGTTGCTCCACATCATATGTCAACAGGGAAATGTTAAAACAGCAATGAGATATCTCTACACAGTGATTAAAATGGTCCAAATCCGAGTGGGCAGAGCCCAATTTGCCTTATGTTCAGTGCGTAACCAGTCCATGGAAGCTTTGGTGCATGATAGGGTGTGACCTTGACAGTGATTGGCTCCTCTTCCTCCCCTGCCATGCCACCCGCTCTTTTTTGCTTTAAAAAGGGCTGCTCTGTGTTAATAAACTAGTTTCTTCCTGCTTGACTTGAAAAAAAACATGGTCCAAATCCACACATCATGTATCAACAAGGAAATGTTCAAACAGCAATGAGATATCTCTACACACTGGTTAAAATGGTTCAAATCCAGAACACTGGCAACACTAAATAAATGCTGGAGGAAATGTGGAACAGCAAGAACTCTCATTTGCTGCTGATAGATTGCAAGTTGGTACAGCCTCTCTGGAAGAGATTCCAACTTTCTTACAAAACCAAATATTCTCTTGCCCTACAATCTACCAATAGTGCTTCTTGGTACCTAAAAAGAAGAATTGAAATCTTATGCATAAGTCTTAAATATCTCTCAAAACAGGTATAGCAGGCATGGTTGACAGCATGTAGCACTGCTGGAAGTGTTGGAACCTTTAGGAGGCATAGCTTAGTAGTAGGAAGTTAAGTCATTAGTGTTATGCCCTTGAAAGGGATATTGGAAACTCCCTCCTCCATGCCTCTGCTTTCTGGTCATTGTAAAGTGAACTTTTCTCTATGACATCTCTAGTGATACACTGTTTCACCACAGGTTCAAAAGCAACAGAGTAAAGTGAAAATGGATCAAAATCTCTAGAACCATGAGCCAATGTAACCATTTCCTTCTTTCAAGTTATCATAGGTGTTTCATCATAGCAGCAGAAAGCTCATGCAACCTATGTCCACAACAGCCACAACAACAAACTAACAAATGGATGCATAGGACAGTTTCATAATTGCCACAACTTGAAATAAACTAAAATGTTATCTAGTAGTGAATTAATAGATAAACCATGATATTCTCGGACAAAGGGTGTTAAAAGGAAATAAGTTCTCCTGCTATGATAGAACAAAGAAGAAATTTAATTGTGTGTTACTAAGTGAAAGGAGCCTCTCTGAGGAGACTCAAGTGGCAAAGCACTTGACTAGCAAGCTTGAGCTTCTGAGTTTAAAAAGAAAAAATAAGCTACTAGTATATTATCACCATCATATGGTATGCTAGAAAAGCAAAGGAATATGGGCAAGTAAAAAAGTCAGTGCTAAGACAGGCACCAGTGGCTCACACCTGTAATTCAAGCTACTCTGGAGGTTGGAACTGGAAGATCATGATTCTAGGTCAACCAAGAAAGAACCAGCACAATGCTGAACTGGAAATGGGGCTCAAGTAGTAGCCACAATTGGTAAGCAAGCAGAAAACATGAAATTTGAGTGCAAATCCTAGTCTCAGGAAAAAAAGGGTGGTTTCTAGGTGTTGTCAGTAAGAAAAGGGTGAATGAATAGATCTAGAAGCATTTTGGAATAAAGAAAATACTGCGTATAAAACTATAAAGATGGATTTATATAAATATAAATTTGTTATATTCATATAAGATAAAACACCAAGACTTAAAACTCATATAAACTACTGACTTTGAGTCATTATAGGATCACCAAGTGAATGGCTCTGATATGGGATAGTGATGGGCTATTCATGCGTGCAGGTGGGGAATACATGGGAAATTGTTGTACCTTCTGCTCAATTTTCCTAAGAACTTTAAAAATTACTCTAAGTTGACAATGATTTAACTAGACTGACTAGAGAGAAAAGTAATATTACTTAAGTCAGAAATGCAAGGTATATTAGTGGCAATTTTTCAGAAATAAAAAGGAGAATGTTATGAACAATTATACTTAAAATAATTAGATAATCCACCTGAAACTGACAAACTCTTAGACACATCCAAAGTAAAAGAAATGTAAAATAATATATCCCTTTCTAGTTAAAAGTGAATATATTTTAACTCATATATGTATTTACAAAAGAATATACATATGTAAATATATTGTAGCAAAACTGATAACATTAGGTACTTTTTAATAAGTTAATGGATGGTTTGAAGGAAATGAAAAAAGATGAGTTTGCTATTTGTTGGATTTTTTAAAATAAGAACATGCCTTTGTATTATATTTCTAATAGACAAATTAATGATATACAGATAAGCAGATGCTAGACAAAAACAGCAATCAGGAAGAATGGACAAAAAAATGAACTCCCAGGGCACACAATCCAGTAAGAACTAACTATATTAAACACTTTTTTTTTTTGGTCATGTGGCTTGAACTCTGGGCCTGGGCACTGTCCCTCAGCTCTTCAGCTCAAGGCTAGCATTCTACCACTTGAGTTACAGTGCCACTTCTGGTTTTCTGAGTGGTTTATTAGAGATAAGAGTCTCACAGACTTTCCTGCCCAGGCTGGCTTTGAACCGTAATCCTCAGATCTCAGCTTTCTGAAGTAGCTTACAGGTGTAAGCTACCAGTGCCTGGCTTATATTACACACTGTTAAAATGGCTGCAACTAACATTCTTTATGACTCATGTGCCATTGAGGTTTTCATGTTATTTAAACTTTTGTTTACAATTTCTATATTCATTAACTGGCATACAAGCAATCAAGATGAATACCTATACTGAACATACTTACTGACAGCTCTCAATGTTTTTGTTCGGAGAAAAACACCATGAAAATTCAAACGTAGCACATTTAGACGCCACTTTTGCAAAGTAGACACTACACATTTCTCTGAAATGGTTTCTGATATAGAAAAATCTATCTGAAAAAGCATGAACAGAAGACATTTAGAAATAAGAAAGATCTGTTTTATGTAAAAATGTTAAATATTTTAAAGCATCAAGTGTTAAAAGTTCCTCACCAGATCATTTCCAAATAGAAATGTAGACTAAGATGGATTGTACTCACAAACTGACATATTAAATTGAAAATACTTTATACAAGTTCTTAGAGATAATAAGCAAATATATATAATATATAACATATATTTTATATTTATATTGTTTATATTATTTATTTTAATTATATTTATATAATATATAATATGTATATTTCTTCTCTCTATATATTTTATATATAAATATATATAAATAAATCGACTAAAATGTTAGTGTGCACTATTAGAATATTCAAATTTTATAAATAAGGAATACACAATAGACTTCCAAAAATGATTTGAATTTGCCAATAAAAATATACTACATTAAGATAAAAAGTGTAAAGCCGGGCGCTGGTGGCTCACGCCTGTAATCCTAGCTACTCAGGAGGCTGAGATCTGAGGATTGCGGTTCAAAGCCAGCCCGGGAAGGAGAAACCGTGAGACTCCTATCTCCAATAAACCACCAGAAAACCGGAAGTGGCGCTGTAGCTCAAGTGGTAGAGCGATCGCCTTGAGCTGAAGAGCTGAGGGACAGCGCCCAGGCCCAGAGTTCAAGCCCCACGACCGACAAAAAAAAAAAAAAAAAAAAAAAGATAAAAAGTGTAACACATTTGTTGTGTATGTGTTTTACTAGAGATTAAAGCCTCAAGCATACTAAGCAATCATTCTACCTATGAGCTACATCCCCAACCCACTAATGGCTTCTGGACATCTGAAATAACATCCAATGCCCTTTGTGAATTAAAAAATGCAAAACAGAAACAAAGAGCTATCAGGTATGAAAAATCAGAGAGAGCTAAGATAATTGTAGAGTTAAAGCTATTTGGGAATTCCATATAAGCCAATCCAACTTGTTGCCTCTTAGAATTTATCCTGCAGTTGTAGTCATATACATATATAGATAGATAGATATAGATATAGACACACACATATATGTGTGTGTATCTATATATACATATATATGTGTGTATATATATATGTATATTTAAAATGTAGAAGAAGACAGAGGCTGAAATTAGGAAAGCAACTCCATTTGCAATAACCTCAAAAAAATACCTAGTAATCAATTTAACCAAAGAAGTGAAGGCCTCTACAATGAAATTTTCAAAAATCTGAAAAAGGAAATTAAAGCAGATCTAAGGAAGTGGAAACACTTTCCATCATACTCCTGGATTGGGAGGATTAACGTTATGAAAAGGCTATACACAAATTCAATGTAATACCCATGAATATCCCAACTTCTTTCTTTAATGAAATAGTGGAAGTAATGCAAAAATTCATATGGAACAACAAATGACCCCAAATAGCAAAAATAATACTTAGCAGGAAGAAGAGTGCTGGGGGAATATCAATACCAAACTTCAAACTCTATTACAAAGCCATAGTAATAATAATAATTTTTAAAAACCCAGCTTCGTACTGCCACAAGAACAGGCCTGAGGACCAATGGAATAGAACTGAAGACCCAAATATGAACCTGCGGACCTGTGGCCACCTAATCTTTGACAAGGGAGCCAAAAAATAGGATGGAAGAAAGACAGCCTCTTCAACAAATGGTACTGGCAGAATTGGCTAAACATGTGTAGAAAATTAAAGTTAGATCCTTATATCACCCTGCACCACAATCAATTCCAAATGGATCAAAGATCTTGAGGTAAAAGCAGACACCCTAAAAATACCACAAGAAGGAATAGGAGAAACACTAGGGCTCTTGGCACAGGTTGAAGCTTTCTTAATAAAGACCCAGCAACACAACAAATCAAAGAAAGGCTGGATAAATGGGATTGCATTAAACTACAGAGAGTCTGCACTGCAAAGGACATAGTAAGCAAGATATAATGAAACCCCACAGACTGGGAGAAGATCATCACTAGTCATACAACAGAGCCTCATATCTACAATATACCTACAGTTCAATAAATTAAATTCCCCAAAAACAAACCCCCAAAGAAACAATCGCCCCACTAAAAAGTGGGCTAAAGCCTTTAAGAGAGACTCCTCTGAAAAGGAAATATGAATGGCCAATAGACACATGAAGAATTGCTCAACATCTGTGGCCATAAAAAATGCAAATCAAAACAATATTTTGAGATTCCACCTTATACCAGTTAGAATGCCATTATCAAGATAACTAACAACAACAGATGCTGGCAGAATGTGGCCAAAGGGGAACGACAATACACTGTTGATGGGAATGCAAACTTGTCCAACAACTCTGGAAAGCAGTATAGAGGTTCCTCAAAAGACTAAACATAGAGTTCCCTCATGATCCAGCAATCCCATTCCTGTGTATTTACCCAAATGACCACAAACAAGGCCATACTAAAGCCACCACCACAACCATGTTCACTGCAGTATTATTTACCATTGCTAAGATAGGGAACCAACCCAGACCCTCAGTAGATGAATGGATCAAGAGGATGTCTTATATATATACATGGAGTTCTATGCTTCCATCAGAAAGAAGAACACTGCTCCATTCATAAGGAAATGGAAAGATGAAAAAACTTTCATTAAGTGAAATAAGCCAGACCCAAAGAAAAGTTGGTTTTATAATTCCCTTCATTTGTAAGAACTAGAATATGTCTATGATATTATTAACAGGGGCGTCTCAATAACCCAATTGCTTAGTGCATAGGACCATATATAATGAAGCATATCAATATTAACCCCAATACAAAGTTCATTTTAGGCCCCATATGTAGTTTGTTCTTTTCTCCCATTTCTCTTAGTTTTCTGTACCTTGTATCTTGTATATAAGATTAGTCAATATGTGGAAGAGAAAGGGACTCACAGAAACAGCAGGACAAAGGATGAACCAAAGCAACATTGATACTCACTCAACACTATGTTGGATATGAACATTACAACTCGGGTGGGGGGGAGGAGTGGATTGAGAGGGGAATAGAAAGTGGTAAGTGGGAGATAATGAGAGGATGGGGTAAAACAAATGTATTCATTACCTTACTTATAAAACTATAACCCCTTGTTCATCACCTTTTCAATACAAATAAAATATAATTAACAAAAAATAAAATAAAATAAATGTGGACTAGGATATCCATTGCAGAAGTCCAATCCCAAGAGAAGAAAATAATGTAAATGTCCTATAATTGAAGAATGATTAAATAAAGACTTCATATCAAAAACCATACAATGGGACTGAAGGAGAATTCAGGAGGAAAAAACCCAACAGTCAAAAAGAGAGAGTTAGAAAACCAAGCTAGGCAAGGTAGTTCATACCATTTATTCTAGAGGAAGAAATAGGGAGAACTGTAGTTTGAGGACAGCCCTGAAAAATGTGAGAGATGTCATGTCAGCAAAAATGCTAAATGTGACTGTACATACCTGTCATCCTAGATATAAAGGAGGAATAAGTAGGAAAATTATAGACCAGGCCACACAAGGTAATAGCATCAGGCCCTACCAGAAAAATTAAGCAAAAAGGGCTAAAGGCACAACTCAAGTATTAGAATGCTGGCCTACCAAGTACAAGGTGCTGAGTTTAAACCGCACTATTTGCCAAAAAGAAAACAAGAGAGAACCTAAACCAATAGTCTAACTATGTAAGTCTATGATTATTTAAGTCAGTTTAGGGACACAAAATTACAGTTTCTAGAGAATTTAATAAATGAAATCTTTTATAAATATTCTGAAGATATTCTGATGTTGCCTATCTTTTGTTGGGAGTTTGTTATCAAAGCCGAAGATTTTCTTTTAATAAGTTTTTTATTGTGAGAATACTGTACAGAGGAGGGGTTACAGTTACATGAGCAAGGTAATGAGTACATTTCTTATCAAGCATTGTTGTCTCCTCCTTTGTTTTTTCCCTACCATCCCTTCCTCCCATCTCCACAACTACACTCCCCCCTCGCCCCTCCCCCCGCCTAAATTGTAAAGTTCATTTTTCGACATAGCGTCTTGTACATCTCATTGTTGCCATGGATCAACCTGTATCCCTGCTTAAACAATTTGTTTTTTTCCCTTCCCCTCCCCAAATTATACCAACATCAAATACAGTGAAAACAGGGGTTATACTGTGGGGGAGGAACATACAAAGCAACAAAAAATCATGTGATTCCTTATAAATACGTAAGAAGCAATATCAAAGCTAAAGATTCTACTATTTTAGAAGAACCTGAAGAACAGAAATCCTGTACTTCTGGATGGATAGAGGAAAGTAAATGTCAGGTCTGGCATTCCCTCATAAATATTTAGTAATAGAAAACACACCTTGTGACTTAAAGAGAGATTTCTCTGAAGAGGAAATAAGAATGGCCAATAGACACATGAAGAAATGCTCAACCTCTCTAGCCATGAAAGAAATGCAAATCAAACAACATTGAGATTCCACCCCACCAGTTAGAATGGCTATAATCAAGAAATCTAAAAACAAGGAATGCTTGAGGGGATGTGGCCAAAAGGGACTGCACTGTTGGTGGGAGTGTAAACTTGTTCAAACACTTTGGAAAGCAGTATGGAGGTTCCTCAAAAGACTCCACATAGAGCTCCCCTATGACCCAGCAATCCCACTTTTAGACATTTACCCAAATGATCACAAACAAGGCCACACTAAAACTACCAGCACAACTATGTTTATCACAGCATTATTTACCATAGCTAAGATATGGAACCAACCCAGATGCCCCTCAGTAGATCAATGGATCAAGAAAATGTGATATATATTCATATATATATACATATATATATATATATATATGAATTCTATGCCTCCATCACAAAGAATGACATTGCCCAATTTGTTAGGAAATGGAAAGACTTAGAAAAAATTATATTAAGTGAAGTAAGCCAGACTCAAAGAAACATAGGTCCCATGGTTTCCCTTATGTGCAATAACTAATACATGTCTAGGACAAGCAGAAGAGGTCAAAAGCTATGTGCATATGACCATATAACCTGATGTTAAGCAAAATGAACCCCAAGTTAGGGACACAAGAGGTTTTATCTTTTTTTTTGGGGGGGGGGTCCGGTCGTGGGGCCTGAACTCTGGGCCTGGGCGCTGTCCCTCAGCTCTTCAGCGCAAAGCTAGCGCTCTACCACTTGAGCCACAGCGCCACTTCCGGCTTTTTTCTTTTTGCTTATGTGGTGCTGAGGAATCGAACCCAGGGCCTCAGGCATGGAAAGCAAGCGCTCTACCACTGAGCCACCTTCCCAGCCCAAGAGGTTTTATCTTTGTTGCTTTTTGTTTTTACTGTACTTATAATATACTATGTGTTTGGTTTCTTTGTGTGTTCTTCCCCCATGGTACAACCCCTGTTTGTCACTGTATTTGATTCCACTGTCCTTCATCTTCTATATATATTTTTCTAATTTGGGGAGGGGCAGGGAAGGGAAATAACAAAATACTGAAATAAGTATACAGGATGAGCCATTGTAACAATGAGATGTACAAGACAGCATGTTGAAAAACGAATTTTACAACTTTGTGGAGGTAGGAGGAGGGAGGAGGAGGGAGAAGCTGGGAGGTGGGGAGGAAAGGGATGGTAGGAGAAAAATAAAGGACAACAAATGCTAACAGGAAATGGACTCATTACCTTGCTCATGTAACCCCTCTGTACAGTATCTTTACACTAAAAATATGTTTTTAAAAAAGCATGCACTTTGTAATGAGAAGAGTAGAGTATGAATTTTAAACCAACTGAATAATGCAGGCTATTACTTAAATGGGACTTTCTTTTCATCTGTAAAATGAGAAAAATAACAGTGCCTAACTCAGGAGGCTACAAGTAACAATTGAACACAAAGCAAAGTAAGTGCTTAGTGTAGACCTGGGAGATAGGTAGGACTTAATAAATAGTAGCTGTTATTATTAGTTCAAAAACATAACCAAACTGCACCAAATATGAAGTAAAGAAAATTTAACAATTGAGTGTGGGTAGGATTAAAATATACAACACATAAACCAGAACCTGTTTCAACTTGTCAGTTCACTCATATGCATGCAGACACACATCCACCCTAGCATTTTCCAGCATGGACTTCTAAGTTAACATTTTTTGTACTATGCTTGACTAGTACTATTATTGTAACCTGGAACATGCCTGTGTTTCTCGTTCCAAGATACAACTGGGGAGAAGATTCAGCTGATAAAAATAAACACATATGTTCCTTAGTGACCTCCCTCATCTGTTTCTTCGATGGCAGTGTAATCTCAGAAAGCTGATCATTTATGCCATCAGTCCATGTGAAGTGACCAATGTTATCCCTGTTATCTAAAGTGCACTTTCTTCCTACTTCACCACCATCCTGTGCTCAGACTGACCTGTGACTTGGTAGCCTGGAACCATTTTATCTTACTCATAGAAACTAAGAGAAATTGAATAGTTGGAGGAGTGGTCCATAAATCAATTCCACATTTTTACACCTCAATGGCATATTGCACTGTTCTATGCTGTTTGTGATGATAAGAAGAGAATTTATTCCATCCTAGATAACCCTGTCTTAAGTTCTTAGTGTAAGGAAGTGATTCTCAAATGAGCTGGTGGGCTGGGAAGGTAGCTCAGCGGTAGAGTGCATGCCTTGCAAGCATGAGGCCCTGGGTTTGATTCCTCAGCACCACATAAACAGAAAAAGCTGGAAGTGGTGCTGTGGCTCCAGTGGTAGAGCGCTAGCCTTGAGCTGAAGAGCTGAGGAACAGCGCCCAGACCCAGAGTTCAGGCCTCATGACCGGCAAAAAACAAAAAACAAAACAAAACAAAAAATCAAATGAGCTGGTATCAGAGACTGCTAGATGGATTATTAAAACAGATTTCTGATAGCTACTTCCAGATTTTGACCCAGTAGATCTGGAATATGGCCTGAGAATTTGCATTTCCAACAAGTTCCTGAATTCTGCTGCTGCTACTAGTCACAGGACCATACTTGGAGAACAACTGGCTTAAAGTAATAAGTCTTTTTCTAATGTGACAGATGTCTAGGGATATTACTTTTTCCTTTGGAAAACCCACAAGGAAGAAAATATGAATATCCTTTGGAGAAGAAATAATAGGTGCACCACTAAGATGAGGTTCTCTAGATGGCTAGCAGAATGAAGAAAAGCCAGCACTGCCAGAGGCCTCACAGGACAATGATGCTGGGAATATGAGCACAGGACTATGAAGAGTGAATCTAGAATATGAACTTAAATCTCCTTATGTTCAGTATATTTCTCTTTGCATTGAATGCTGTCCCACATCTTATTTCTGTCTTTATTCTGGCACAAGTTTATCAAGCATTTTAGTACAAATAATTGCTTTATTCAGATAGCAAAGATAAATGATTAAATAAAACAAAAAAATTGAATGCTCACACATTGGATGTTTCAGCTAAAATCTTAAACTTTCAGTTAAAAAATATTACAAATACTGCAATGCCAATGATACTGCTTATCAATTAGCCTTGGTCACTCAGAGCTCACATAAACTGCTCCTGATGGTTTTACATATCATCGGCCTCTAAATTATGTGCTATAAAAAGGTCATTATAAGTGACACACTCTAGGCCTATTCTTTCTTTTTTTTCTTTTCTTTCTTGTTTTGGTCCAGTCGTGGGGCCTGAACTCTGGGCCTGGGCGCTGTCCTTCAGCTCTTCAGCTCAAGGCTAGTGCACTACCACTTGAGCCACAGCACCACTTCCGGCTTTTTTTTTCTGCTTATGTGGTGCTGAGGAATCGAACCCAGGGCCTCATGCCTGCAAGGCAAGCGCTCTACCACTGAGCCACCTTCCCAGCCCTAGGCCTATTATTTCTTATAGTCAAGGACTCAACATACAGTTTCGGCTCATGAAAAAGAATCAGGCACACAGTAATAATACCAACTATCCAATAAAATGGAGATTTGTTTCAATCTAAAAATAATTTTCAATTTATAGTTGCCATTTAAATTTGAAAACATTAGTGTATCTCATATGGTAATATTTTCTTTTCTAATCTCTTCTTCCAGTTGTGCTCAAACCGGAGGAAAACAAATGCACTTGCCACAGGGAGCAAGGAAAGATGGTTCTTACCACAGCTGTCCTCACATAAATCCACTCACTTTAATGAACTAGAACAACATCATAATTCAGTGCATGCCTACTTACAGCAGTCCACATGGAGTTTATTTGGATCATCGACATCCAGGAGTGGTTAACTTGACCACATATTATCATATCTTTGAAAGTAAGGTATGAGAAAATCTAAGTGCAAAGAAAAGAAATACATAGTTGAATATAAGTAAACTTTAGTGTAACTTGCCTTTATATAATGTGATCTTTAAAAATACTAGATGTGCTCTGTATTCTTACAATGGTTTGAACCCTGTACCAAACCATTTATAATAAACCTGTATGTAATATACCTGTATATACAAAATTTGCATAATACACCATTTTTCACAGTTCCTTATAACCATTTCTTACCATTTAAAGGACTATTCTGAGTTTTTTTATAAACTTCTTAAAAACATGATCTGAGAATGTTTTTAAAAATCTGCATTGTAAACCATATTCTTAGAGTGAACTGAACTCTGTACCACACTGTTCACTCTGTACAATCTACTTACTGTGAAGTTTCAAGGCAACTTTTTTTTAAAAAGTGATTTCTTTTAAGTGGTATCTAGTACATAGGAAGCATTCAGTAATTGCTGGACTGAACTGGGTTTCTCTAAAGTAATAAGATTCTTAGGAAAAGAGGAATAAACTCACCTGACAAGAAAGTGTGGTGAAGTTGTTTACCTCATGGAGGCCAGGAAGTACAGAAAGAGACAGGGAGAGTTTCTGCACATTATATAGCCACCAAAGACACATCTCCAATGGCCTACTTCCTCTCACCTGGCCCTGATTCCAAAAGTTCCCATCACGTACCAATAAAGCCATTAAATCATGAAGCTGTCAATTAATTAATCCATTGAATTGGTCAGAGTTTTAATAATCCATAAACCTCTCAGTAGACCAAATCTTTCAACATGTGAGCCTTTTAGGGGGCATCTCACACCCAAACCATAACATTATGTTATGGATACACATCAAATATCTCCATCTGTATCATCTATGTATATTTCCATATACTCTGCTGTTTCCTGTGATGAGGAAATATATCATGGCAGAGTAATATGGAATAAAGATGCTTACTTCATTATGACCAGGAATGGGAAGATACAAATATAAGTTTAAAAGTCATGTCCTAGCCAGGTGTTGGTGGCTCATGCCTATAATTCTAGCTACTCAAGAGGTTGAGTTCTGAGGATCATGGTTCAAAGCCAGCCTGGGCACAAAGAACTACATAAGACTCTTATCTCTAATTAACCTACAAGAAGCCAGAAGTGGAGCTGTGGCTTAAATGGGAGAGTGCTAGCCTTGAGAGCAAAAGCTCAGGGACAGCACATGGCACAAAAAAAGGCATGTCCTAAGTGATCTGCTTTCTCTAACATTGGTCCACCTCTGAATAACTCATGAAGATATGAGTTCACCAATAGATTAATCCATTGATGAGGTGAGAGTCTTCATGATGCAATCATTTCTTAAGGCTCTACCTTTAAGCACTGTGCACTGGAGACTAAGCCTTCAATACATAAGTCTTTGGGGGAACACTTCATATCCAAACCACAATGTTTTGTTTTTCTGAAGAACTCAGGTTAATATAGGAACATAAAGTGAGGAGTAAAGAATCAAGAGAATTAGGAAGACCTAATTATGGGTCATGTTACATCTTTTAAAACAGAAAAAAGTCATTTCATGGAAAGCTAGAATAAGTGGTTAATGGTACTGTCTTCCTGGAGGATAAAAGCCCTAAAGAAAAAGTTCCTACATAAAATATTTAAAAGGATGGTATTTTTAAATGTTTAATTTAAAGTGATTCATATTATGTAGACAGTAATGTTTATTTTAATGGCACCCAAATGTCACAAGGGAACTGTGCAGAGGCAGTACTGAAGGAAAGGGAGGAGAAAAAGAGTAGATACTGAAGGGTGAAGAGGATAGGAGGACATTACATATATATATGGACACAATGTAATGAAAGTCATCAAATAATGTTTGAAAAGAAGTGGGGGGAAAGTCTAGAAAAGCAAAACACCATCCAAACCACCAGAAAGGAAAAAAAAGAAGGAAAAGACAAAAATGTAAAATGGCATACATTCTTTGAATATAAAAGTGACAGTAGCCAAAGACACAGTGGGAATATAGTAGGAATTAAATTCAGTGGGCTTAAGAATCAGGGTACATGTATCACTCCCTGTGGTTCTAGAAAATGACCTCTTCATGATGCAAACAGTGTTATAAGGAAATCCTTTAATTAGGAAGCAAGCCACAACTGGTGCAGAGAATTACGTGATCTGGGTATCTCCACCTAATAGGGAGTGCTTCCCCATGCAAAAGGATTGACTTGAACCTGGAGTCCACCAGGCACTCCAGGGTGTGTTTATCCCATTGATTCTGATCTCACTGACTTTGACTCAGTATTGAAGTATTGACTAATAAATTATGGGGTTATACACTTACATTGTCTGTGTAGTTCTCTCTCACACTGCAACTTCAGGACCAGGAAAGGGGAGAACTCAGTATAAGAATACAAGCTGGGGGTGGGGGACTGGGAAGGTGGCTCAGTGGTAGAGCGCTTTCCTTGCATGCCTGAGGCCCTGGGTTCGATTCCTCAGCACCACATAAGCAAAAAGAAAAAAAGCCAGAAGTGGTGCTGTGGCTCAAGTGGTAGAGTGCTAGCCTTGAGCTGAAGAGCTGAGGGACAGAGCCCAGGCCCAGAATTCAGACCCCACGACTGGACCAAAAAAAAAAAAAAGAATACAAGCTGGACACCAGTGGCTCACCCATGTAATCCTAGCTACTCATGAGGCTGAGATCTGAGGATCATGGTTCAAAGCCAGCCTGGGCAAGAAAGTCCATGAAACTCTTATCTTCAGTAAACCATCAGAAAACTAGAAGTGGAGCAGTGGCTCAAGTGGTAGAGAACTCACCCTGAGCTGAAGAGAGCAAGGACAGCACCCAAGCCCACAGTTCAAGCCCCACGACTGGCAAAAAAAAAAAAAAAAGAAGAAAGAAGAAAAAAGAAAATTATATATATATATATATATATATATATATATAGTGGAATTCTATGCCTCCATCAGAAAGAATGACATCGCCGCATTTGTTAGGAAATGCAAAGTCCAGGAAAAAATTATATTAAGTGAAATAAGCCAGGCCCAAAGAAACATAGGTCTTATGGCTTCCCTTATTTGCAATAACTAGTACATGTGTAGGACAAGTTGAAAAGGCCAAAAGCTCTGAACATATGACCATAGAAGATGATGTACCCCCAAGATAGGGACACAAATTTTTTTTCTTTATTGCTATTGTTTCTAACCTATTTATAAATGTACAATGTGATTGTTTTGTTTCTTTGTATGTTTCTCCCGCACGGTATAATCCCTGTTTTCACTGTATTTGTTATCTTGTATATACACTTCTCTAATTTGGGGGGGGGAAGGGAAAAAACAAAATGCTTAAATAGGGATACTGATTGACCCATTGTAGTAATGAGATGTACAAGACACTATGTTGAAAACAAACTTTACAACTTTGGTGGGTGAGGAGGGAAGGGGGAGTAGTTGTGGAGATGGGAGGGAAGGGATGGTAGGGGAAAAACAAAGGAAGAGGCAACAATGCTCAATAGGAAATGTACTCATTACCTTGCTCATGTAACCGTAACCCCTCTGTACTGTATTTTTAAAATAAAAACATACAAAAAAAGGAAGAAACAAAAAAAAAGGAAAGTTCATGAGATTCTTATCTTCAATTATCCAGAAAAAGCTAGAAGTGGAGCTGTGGCTCAAGTGGTAGAGTGCCAACCTTGAAGAAACAGAAAACAAAAACAAAAACCTAAAGGACAATGCCCAGGCCCTGAATTCAAGAGCCAGGACCAGTGCATGCACGCACATGCATATACAGTGATGGGGGGGGGGGGGCGGGAAGGGAGAAAGGAAAGAAGGGAGGGAGGGGGAAAGAGAGAGAGAATGAATCTGAAGTAACCAAGGCAATCTATTACCTGGAGCTTTTTACCTGCCCTTCACAGAGCTGGACTCATTCACAGCTATTAGAAGAGTAAACTAGAAATAAGCAATGAGAAAGAATGAAAAAATAAGATGATAGCTATGCTTAAATAATTGACAATTTGGGTTTTTACTCCTTGTGGAAATAGCAGAAGGCTCTAGAGACAAAACATAATGAGGAAACATTTTTTTCTGCTTTGATATAAGAAACAACATCTAATCCTTCCCCAAATGGCACAGAATGCATTTTAAAGTCAACTAAGTCCAACATAAAAGCACTAACTCTGACACTGGGTAAACATTATTTTTAATGGAGATGCTTCATTCCCTTGGCCTCTTATCTCCATCTGGAAATACTTCAGCAACCCTCCCCCTCCCCCTCTCCAAGCGTATTCCTCCCCAGCAAAAAAGGAAGGACCTAATTGGTAAGTTTGAGGGTGAAAAAAATTATCAGGTCTGCAACTGCTCTTCCTAACCCTGGTCTGCTCTTCACAGTATAAAGTCCAGCCGTTGTCCATCTGTGCAGGGACAAAGAGGTGAGTCTACTTAATTCAGGAACAAAAGATAAAATACTGCCTTGATCAATTATCTTAAGTCATCATCTGCTATCAGATCTATCTGATAATATTTTGGTTCTGGCTGTCTACTTTTCTGTTGGGTCCAAAATCAGATGAGTTAAAGGATGATACACTCTCTAAAATTTTAAGGGGCTGGGAATTATACCAACGTCAAATACAGTGAAAACAGGGGCTATACTGTGGGGGAGGGACATACAAAACAAAAAAAAAATCACGTGATTCCTTAGAAACAATATCAAAGCTTCTAAACAACATCAAAGATTCTATTATTTTAGAAGAACCTGAAGAACAGAAATCCTGTACTTCTGGATAGAAGAAAGTAAATGTCAGGTCTGGCATTCCCTCATAAATATTTAGTAATAAAGAACACACCTTATGTCTTAAAGAGAAACTTCTCTGAAGAAGAAATAAGAATGGCCAATAGACTCATGAAGTATTGCTCAACCTCTCTAGCCATAAAAGACATGCAAATCAAAACAACATTGAGATTCCACCTCATTCCATTTAGAATGGCTATAATCAAGAACTCTAATAACAAAGGATGCTGGTGGGGTTACAGTCAAAAGGGAACCCTGCTGCACTGTTGGTGGGAGTGTAAACTTGTTCAACCACTCTGGAAAGCAGTATGGAGGTTCCTCAAAAGACTACATATTGAGCAATCCCACTTTTGGGCATTTACCCAAATGATCACAAACAAGGCCACACTAAAAGTACCAGCACAACTATGCTTATCACAGCATTTTTACCATAACTAAGATATGGAACCAACTCAGATGCCCCTCAGTAGATGAAGGGATCAAGAAAATATGATATATATAATATGATATATATAATTGAATTCTATGTTTCCATCAGAAAGAATGACACATCCCCATTTGTTAGGAAATTAAAGGGCTTGGAAAAAAATCTTATTTAGTGACATAAGCCAGACCCAAAGAAATATAGATCCCATGGTTTCCCTTATTTGCAATAATTAGTATAGATCTAGGATAATCTTATCAGATGAACAGAAAACCTCAAAAGCTATATACATATGACTATATAAGATGATGCTAAATAAAATGAACCCCAAGATATGGACACAAGAGGTTTTTCTTTGTTGTTATTTTTAATGTACTATATGATTTTTTCTTTCTTTTGTATGTTTTCCCCCTTTGGTATATCCCCTGTTGTCACTGTGTTTGCTTTTGGGACCCTGCATCTTGTATATTCATTTATCTAGTTTGGGGAGGGGAAGGGGAGTAACAAAATGCTGAAACAAGGACTCAGGATGACCCATTGCAACACTGAGACTCACACAACACTATGTTGGAAATGAATTTTACAATTTTTGGGGGGGGGGTAGTTGGGGGAAGCAAGGGATAGTAGGAGAAAAACAAAGGAGGGGATAACATTGTTTGACAAGAAATGTACTCATTACCTTACTCATGTAACTGTAACCCCTCTGTACAGCATTTACAATAAAATAAAATAAAAAGACATACAACCCTAAAGTTTTCTATATGTAGGATTCTGTGACTATGAATTTTCAGATACTTTAAAGATTTTTTTAAAAAATTTTTATCGTGAAAATAGTGTACAGAGGGGTTATAATTACATGGGAAAGGTAATGAGTACATTTCTTATCAAGCATTATTGTCTCCTCCTTTGTTTCCCCTTCCCATCTCCTCCCTCCTCCCCTCCCCCCACCTGGCTAAAGTTGTAAAGTTCGTTAATACCATATAAGTATTTCAAATTCAATTATTTCAAAATTAAATTTCTCTCATCCCCAAACCAGTTTATTTTCCCAACATTGCTACACATCAGATGCTTCACAGTCCTCATATTTATGAAGATTTAAGTATGGTAGGGAAGATAGAAATGTCTCCCACTGTAGTTTTAAATCATTAGCAACATCATACAGTGATAGTTGAAAGCCTAGCTGTGACTGCCATAACCTTGTGAGAGACACAGCAATGAGAAAAGGCCAAAATTAGCATCTAGTGGTGCAATCTAAAAAGCAGTCATGAGAAAAGAGAAATAATTTCAAAAAGAAAAACAAGAAATGTCACCATCAAGGCTGAAAAAAAGAACATTTCAGGGGAAAAAGCAGAATCAAAGGAGACAAGACATGAGTATAAGCAATGAGCATGTAAAGAATTCAAAGCACTGTCCCTGTCTTCATGGCACAAACTTCCAAGGAAAAAACCATTATGAGACACTAAGAAGTGTCTTGGGGATTCTGGCAACATGTAGAATAAACAACTACCCAAGACTCAGAGAAAGGAGTATCAATGGCAGCACTTGCGGTAAAGATGACATCCACACTAGGTCTAAGCAGGAGTGAACCAGCTAAGGAATAAGAGAGACTTCTACACACAGAGAGGCATGGTGGGCAAAGTTATATAATCAAAGAGGGTGCCAAGCCTTTGGGTAATAGAGAGTAACTCAAACACTCTAGAGCTAAAGGCTCTTGAGGAGAAATGAAGGGAATGCAATTGAGAGCTAGAAAGCTAAAACTTGAAAGGCCTCATGCAGCATACAAAAGCAAAGGGAGAGTTCAGGAAAGCTTTGAACAAAGGAAGTGACATGGATAAATGTGAATGGCCGGTGGGAAAATGAAAAATGAACTGGGAGGTCCAAGTCAAGGGTAGATGTTGAAAGACCAATTAAGTAGCTTGGATACTATCAGATACTGGCGGAGAATGAGTACCAGAGAGAATGAAGAGAAAAATATATCTGGGTTCCAGATATATGCCTGCAATTCTACCTACTCATGAGGTGGTAGGTAGCCCAGGCATAAAAATCCTTTGAGACTCTGCCTCCAATTAACCAGCAAAATGCTAGACTGGAGACATGTTTCACATGGTAGAGTACTAGCCTTGATCAAGAAAACCCAGTGAGAGCACAAGGAATTGATTTCAAGCCCTAGTACTGATAAAAAAAAGAAACAAAGAAATGCAGATTACTCACCAAAAAGAAAATGGAAATACAGTAGAAAAATAAGAGAAGGTAAAAAATAAGAGAAGCTAAAGATAATTTTTAAATCTCACTGAGTCAACTGAGTAGATTATGGTATCATTCAATTAGAAATAGGTTACCAGAAAGAGAGTTGGAGAGAGTGCAGGAGAAAGAGAAGGTAAAGAGAAAGGAGAAAGAGTAGGGAAAAGATGAGTTCTATTTTGGAAATCAATTATGACTTGTGCCTTTGTAGCCCAAGTAGAGACTATTTATTACTATCTGAGTTACTCACGAGGTAGGGAGAAGTTAGTGTCAAGTTTGAAAGGAAATTTAAGTACATACTCTTTGCTAAGGAATTCCAACTCCAAGGATGAGAGAAGTTGGATGCTATGTAGGAAGTCAGACAGCTGACAGAGCCAGTAGAGCTGAATTTAGAACCAGTCTTCTTGACTTCCCACCCATCACTAAGCCTTCTTTGTTCAATAACAGCAATTAATGTTACTTAGCAGTGTTGATAACAGTGACTTCTGAGAAATTTCTGTATGCTTGAAGCATTGCTTGAAGTACTTCACAAGTATTAACTCAGTTACTCCTCTCAAGAACAAATGTAGGAGATATCATCATCACTTCCCTTCCATCCTCCATTTAGAAACGAACCAATTTAGAAATAAGGATTAAGGGCCCAGGACCACACAGCAAATGACAGGACCCGGTCCCCCAGACCCCAGAGGAGATCCTTGCAATTTCCATCCAGCTGCCTCTCTCTGTAGTATACTTTTCCATCTTACATATGCTTCAACATTTTCACAAGGATAGTTCCTGATAAAACTAATGGGAGATTCTGTGATGTATAACTCATTAAAAGTTTATATTAAAATCTTTTCTAAATTCTTTAAGGTAGATAGTATTACTGATTAAGGCTGGGGTGATGAAAATAATGTCTGCAAGTTGAGTAACTTCTATCAAAAATAAACTGTTCCTAAAGCAATTTTTAGAGTATGTTTTTTCTGCTTTTCATCTACACCATGAATTAAGCCAAAACACACATAGTTCCTTGATAGAACAATGTGCTTTTGGAAGCTTCCCCTATCTGAAGTCATGTGGTACATAGCTAAGAAACCTGGAACCATTCTGATTTGGCAAATTAAGGTCACACTGACCCCTCAGGTTATCAAAACATGGACTTAAGAGGCTGTTGAATATACTCTTTTGTGTTATGATTCCAAGTAATTTAATCAAACAACTGAGTTGTCTGGTTTTTCTACAACATTGTAATAGTTTTCATAGTTAACTGGGTTTTGTTTTTCCCTATGAAAAGACAAGTCAACAGCATTGACACCTAAAGGTGTCAAAACCACATGCTTTATATCTTTTACAAACAAATAAAAAGTCATAGTTCTTTCAAATGAAAGGCAACACTAACATTATTAAATAATCAAACAAGTTTACATCTTAAGACAGCTACATTGTTTAAAATTTCCAAATTCATCAACATTAAGTCCTTTCCCAGTGTTAATGCCAAACTACACAGAAGGGAGGCGGGACTTTCATTTTCATGGAAATGGTCTTTGCCAACCCTCCCACTGGCTCTGAGTTTAGCCAGCAATTTGACCAATAGTACAATGAGCCCTACCATCTGCTAACTAATGGACAAATGATACTAAACAAATGATTGCAAAACAGAATCTGACTCATTTTCATAGTTGATGTAATTGGACCTAAAAACAAGTTTGCAATTTATATGTGTTTTCCAAGTAAATTCAAAGTGCTGTTTTTAATTTTTCCCTTAGGACATTAGGATATATATAATATGTTCTTTTTAATTTAATTTTATTGTTAAGGTAATGTACATATATTTCTTAATTTAGCTTAAAACTAGTTCTTCCAAAAACCAGCAATAAAGATCAGACACAACTCAAATTATATTTTTATGTTTATTGTACCATTTCTTTCCAAATCTCTGAAATTGATTAAGAAAAGTCATTATATTAAAGATTATTTGTAAAATATGATTTTAAAAATTAACTTTGAGACTCTATTATATGAATAAACTTAACAACTGATCAATACTAACTGGTTAGAACAATTAATTTTCACTTTTGCATTACTATTACTTTCTGATTGCTTACACATTTTAATGGCATTTGGCAGGTAGTTTACTTGATTGGAAAAATATTAAGGATATCTCTAAAAACAATACTATGTGTACTGTCATGTCAAAATGCAGTAATTAAAAAAGGTTATAAGGGCTGGGAATGTGGCTTAATGGTATAGTACTAGCCTTGAGCAAAAGAGGCTTAGAGACAGTGCCCAGACCCTGAGTTCAAGCCCCAGTACTAACAACAACAAAAAAAAGAAAGTAAATAAAGGTTATCCTATTTTTAATGGTAGTACATCTACCCTTTAATATATAATGTTTCTTAATTATTATTTTGTGTCTGTCCAGTAAAATATTTAAATATATCCCATTTGTTAAGAATGCTCCAAGTGGGATAAAAGACACAGAAATTTTTTTTTAAAAAGAAAGATACAGAGCCTTTAACTTTGGCTAAAAGTCAGGTAAACCAGGTTCAGCCCTTATTTTGTAGCTGTCTGCCTTGAAGGATATCATATAACTCTCAGACCCTCAGCTGTCCCTGTGTAAAAGATAAAGGCTTACTACAAAAAATTCTAAATTCCTTTCCAAGTTGGCCATTCTATTTTTTGAGCACTCTGGCATATTTCTTTAAATCTGAGCTCCAAAAGGTCCTGGATAGAAGGACATGGGTTCTTGGTATAAGGCATAAAAGAACATTGTCATGACTCATAAGACCTTGTAAATTTTTTTTGAAAATATAAAAGATATAGGTACAGTGGCTCATACCTATAATTCTATTTAGGAGGTTGAGATTTAAGGCTCATGGTTAGAATCTAAGTCCATGAAACTCTTGCCTCCAATTAATCACCAAAAAGCTGAAAGTCAGGCTATGTTAAGTGGTAGAGCACCAGCCTCAAGCAAAAGAAATAAACAAACAAAAAAACAACTAAGAGACAGGGGCTAAGCCCTGAGTTCAAGCCTCAGGACTGGCATAAAAAGAAAAAAAGAAAGAAAAGAAAAGTTTTGTAAAATAAGTGAGTATTTAGCTACATGAACCAAGGGGAAAAAAGTCAAATAAATAAAAATCAGAGCAACTAATACTATAGAAATACAAAGAAGCATTAGAGATTATTATGAAAACCTATACTCTAACGAATTGAAACTCCTAGAAGAGGAAGTGGAGCTGTGGCTCAAGTGGTAGAGTGCTAGCCTTGAGCTGAAGAGCTGAGAGACAGTGCCCAGGCCCAGAGTTCAAGCCCCATGACTGACAAAAAAAAAAAAAATCCTAGAAGAAATAGACCTATAAACAGATATATGACCTACCAAAAATGAGCCATCAGTGCATTTAAAAAGAAAAAACTGAATAGACCAATAATGAGTCTTGAATGAGACTGAATGAACAGTAAGGTATCTCTCAAAAGAAAAAAAAAACCCAGGACCACATAGTTTCACTATTAAATTTTATCAGCCCCCCCCCAAAATATATATATACATATATATACATATATATGTGTATATATATAAGTCCATGAGGCTCTTTTTTGTGTGTGAAAATACTGTACAGAGGGGCTCTTTATCTCCAATTAACCACCAGAAAACCAGAAGTGGTGCTGTGGCTCAAGTGGTAGAGAGCACTAGCCTTGAGCTGAAGAGCTCAGGGCCAGCACCAAGACCAGAGTTCAAGCCCCACACTGACAAAAAAAAAGGGGGGGCTGGGAAGGTGCTCAGTGGTAGAGCGCTTGCCTTGCATGCAGGAGGCCCTGGGTTCAATTCCTCAGCACCACATAAGCAAAAAGAAAAAAAGCCGGAAGTGGCGCTGTGGCTCAAGTGGTAGAGCGCTAGCCTTGAGCTGAAGAGCTGAGGGACAGCACACAGGCCCAATGTCCAGGCCCCAGAACCGTACCCCCCCCAAAAAAAGCTAATTCTCTTTAAACTAATGCAAAGAACCAAAAGGAGGAGAACTGTCCATATGCAGCCAGCATTAATCTGTTAGCCAAAATCAGATAAGGGCACTGTCAGTACTCTTGATTAACATTGACACAAACATTTTCAACAAAATTCTATCAAACCCAATTCAATAGCAAACCAAAACATTCACCACAATCAAGTTGATCTTATCCCATGGTTGAATACAAGGATGGCGTAATACATGAAAACAAATAAATATAATATGTATAATCATATCAAAAAGTTCAGAAAGGGGCTGGGAAGGTGGCTCAGTGGTAGAGTGCTTACCTTGCATGCCTGAGGCCCTAGGTTCGATTCCTCAGCACCACATAAGCAAAAAGAAAAAAGCCGGAAGTGGTGCTGTGGCTCAAGTGGTAGAGTGCTAGCCTTGAGCTGAAGAGCTGAGGGACAGTGCCCAGGCCCAGAGCACAGGCCCCACAACCATGACTGGACCAAAAAAAAAAAAAAGTTCAGAAAATATTGTGAAATTCAACATCTCTTCATAAAATACTGAAAAAAACTAAGTATAGAAGGATCATACTCCAATATAATAAAGGCTATAGATTATGAACTGTAGCCAAGATCACAATGAATGGAGAAAGGCTAAAAGAACTTCCTCTAAGATCAGGAGCAACACACAATTGTTATTTTTATTAGCATGTGCTAATTTACAAGGGGCTGTTTTATTATGACATTTGCATACATGAATGCAATATATCCCTATCAAATTCATTCTCGCTATTATTCTCCATTCCCCCCTTCCCTACTTCTTAAAAACAATTTCAACAGGTATGTATGCATAGAATGTGACCATACGATATCTATCACTGATCTGCAAACTAGCCTACTAGAAGAGTTATACAGAATTGAGAAATTTAAAGTTGAGACTTGAAACATGCCATTGAATATCTGGACATTCAATGTATACTGAGCCTTGAGCAAAAACAATCACACCTCAGGGACAATTCCTAGACCCTGAGTTCAAGCCCCAGAACTGACACAAAAAATAAAATGAACATACTTCAACATAATAAAGGATGCATATGACAAATTTAAGCCAACATCATATTAAATGGGGAAAAAAATGTCCTCTAAAGTCAAGAACAAGACAAGGGTGCCCTAATAGTATTAGAATTCCCAGACAAAGCAATAAGGCAAGAGAGAGAGAAATAAAAGGGACTCGCACAGAAAAGGAAGATATCAACTCTTCTTAAATAAAAACAATAGTATATAGTCAATGTAACTTATAACATGCACAGTATATAATTTAAAAAAGACTATTAGATCTCTAAAGAAACAGGAAAAATGATATTTAACCAAAGTAAAAAAGTAAAAACATAGAGAAATTGCAGTGATAACTAGTAGGCAAGTTAATGAATTATCAAAAAAATATGCAACCAGACTAGTAGTGTGACTCAAGAAGTAGGGTGCCAGCTGTTGGTGAAAAAAAAAAAGAAGTTCAGCTAGCTAAAGAAAAAATGAGCTAAAAAAAGGGAAATGCTATTTTTAAATAAATGAAGAGAACACAATACTGGGATTAAAAAAATTTACTGGAGGATCTTAACAGCAGGCCAGATATTCCATAAAAAAATTACTAAAGTTGAAAATGGCACTAAAACCTATTCAAAATGAAATATAGAAAAGCTGAGTACAAAAGATAAAAAATGGGGTTGGGAATGTGGCTTAGTTGTAGAACCCTTGCCTAGTATGCATGAAGCCCTGGGTTCCATTCCTCAGTACCAAATAAACAAAACAAAACACCAGAAGTGGTGCTGTGGCTCAAGTGGCTCTAGAGTGCTAGCCTTGAGCAAAAGAAGCTAAGGGACAGTGTCCAGGACTGAGTTCATGCCCCAGGACTGGCAAAAAGAAAAAAAGAAAGAATAGGAATTAGTAGCAGACTTTGAGACAATATCAACTTGCTTAATATATGAAGAAATAATAGAAGAAGACATAATAGCCCAAAACTTTCCAAATTTGGTTGGAAATATATAGCCACAGATACAAGAAGCCCAAATGAACTCTATTGACAAACACAAAGAAAACTTAACCAGAACATACCATAATCAAATGGCTAAAAATTCCATGGTGAAGAGAAAAAAATCTTAAAAGCAATAATATCACAAGGATTAAAAAAAGTTCAGTCACTGACATACTTAAAATAATACAAAAAGGAAGACAAATTATATCATTAAAATGAATGATTTTTTTTAAGCAAGGCATGGTAGGGCACACTTGAATACCTATCACCTGAGAGACAGAGGCAGGGCAATCACCATTTCAAAGCCAGCCTAAGCTACAGAGCGAGATCTTGTTTAATAAAACCAAACACCACCACCCAAAAGCAAGGAAAGAAAGAAAGAAAGAAGGAAGGAAAGAAGGAAGGAAGGAAGGAAGGAAGGAAGGAAGGAAGGAAGGAAGGAAGGAAGGAAGGTAGGTAGGCAGCCAGGCAGGCAGGCAGGAAGGCAGGAAGGCAGGCAGGCAGTCCAGATTTCTACATTAAGTAAAAGAATCTTTTTAAATGAAGGCAGACTAGACTTTTTCAGAGAAAGAAAAACTGTAAGTTTAGTACCAGACCTGTGTTTCAAAGAAAAAACAGAGGATTTCTTGCTGAAAGAAAAATACATCCAGATACAAATTTTAAAAATAGATACAGATAAAAAAAGAAAAGAAGGGGTTACATTGATCAAGATGGATTGTATTCATAAACTGACATGTGAATTGAAACCCCTTATACAACTTCTTAAAGAGGGTCATGATGATTGACTAAGAAAATACTCTTGTTAACAGCAATAATATTCAGGTGTTACAGGGTATTGCATCTACAACTTGTATTTTTCAGGGAAAAAGTTTTTGTAATATACTCCTAAGTTTTTTATAAGTCTGAGATTGTTAGAAAAAATTTAATGTACTTGATAAAAGAAAATTGAGTGTTTAAAGCAAATATAATTGTAAAATTGTAAAGTCTATAAAATATAGAAACAAAATATAATAGCTAAAAGCATAGAAAAAGATTGAAAAGCTCACTGTCATTAGGTTCTAGCATTACATGTAAAGTGACATGAAAACATTTGAAAATAAACAGTGATATCTCAAAAATGCTTAATATACTCTAGAGCAGCTACTGATGAACAAGGTAATTATGAGTAGTCAAAGATATAAATGTTCACATAAGTGTAAAAAGGAGGGTGATATACTTTCAAAAGCACATAATAATTACATTAATATTAATGACATAAAAGAAACAATTAGAAGTGGTGCTGTGGCTCAAGTGGTAGAGTGCTAGCCTTGAGCTGAAGAGCTGAGAACAGAGCCCAGGCCCAGAGTTCAAGCCCCCGACTGACAAAAAAGAAAAAAAAAGAGACAAACAATTAGAACAAGAGTGTTAGATATTATTACTCAAAACTTTAAATTTTCTGATATTAATTCCCCATATGAAAAAGTGAAAAACTCAAGTATGAGACCAAAATAAAATATTCAAGTATATTCTAGCCATTGGACTAATATTGCCAAAAATGAACTACGCAAGTACAAACCAATATAGAAATTATAGAAATTACAATTGAAGAACAGACTTTACTAGGCCATTTGTCTTTGTTTTTGTTTTGTCAATTGTAGGGCCTGAACTCTGGGCCTGGGCACTGTCCCTCAGCTCTTCAGCTCAAGGCTAATACTCTACCACTTGAGCCACAGCACCACTTCCGGCTTTTTCTGCTTATGTGGTGTTGAGGAATCAAACCCAGAGCCTCATGCATGCAAGGAAAGCACTCTACCAGTGAGCCACCTTCCCAGTCCCTAGTAAGCCATTTGTTAAGAAAGAAATAATGAGCCAGGTGCCGGTGGCTCACGCCTGTAATCCTAGCCTAGCTACTCAGGAGGCTGAGATCTGAGGATCTCAGTTCAAAGCCAGCCCAGGCAGAAAAGTCCATGAGACCCTTATCTCCAATAAACCACCAGAAAACCGGAAGTGGTGCTGTGGCTCAAGCGGTAGAGCGCTCGCCTTGAGCTGAAGAGCACAGGGACAGCGCCCAAGCCCAGAGTTCAAGCCACACAATTGGCAAAAAAAAAAAAAAGAAAAGAAAAAGAAAGAAAGGAAAGAAGGAAGGAAGGAAGAAAGGAAGAAAGGAAAGAAGGAAGGAAGGAAGGAAGGAAGGAAGGAAGGAAGGAAGGAAGGAAGGAAGGAAGGAAGGAAGGAAGGGCCAAAAAATATTTATCCTAATTCCAAACTATATATATATATTGCAAGATTATAGTATGTAATGTGCAATAAATTAATCAAACCTGTAATATTGCTCTTTCAGGCAACAATGAGATGTCAAATGCTGGGTATTCACCGAGTTCAGGTAAGTCTGTAGAGTCTCGTCCTTCGCTTCTCTTGAATTTTAAGGTACTTCTCCATGTTTTCAATTGAAGGTCATGTTTCAATGCCTACAGTGAAAGGAATTTACAAATTCCATGGGACAGATGAGACAACAGATTCGGAGAACAGTAACTGATATATTGATAGCACCACGATAAAGATTACTCGTCATCATCATCATCATCATCACAAAAATTATATTTTTTTCTAAACCACCCTGACTTTATAGATCATTGCTCCTAGCCATCCTAAAAGATCAGTCAGCTACCCTTAAAGAACTTGTCTAGCCTTAGGAAAACTAAGGCCCACTAATTGAAAGTTGTGGTCATTGGTATTTCAGGCATGGAAGGGAGGTGGTTAACACAGTAATAACAAAAAGGGGGATCCAAAAGAAATTATTTGGAGATTTGCCTGATTTCTCATAAAGTTCCCATTTAACTCTGATACACCACTAAACACTGTGTGAGAAACCAGAAGTTTTAAGGTTAATACTCTTCCACACAAAATTCCAGTGGGATGCACATATCCATTAGAACCTAAGGAAGGGCACACATTGAAGAGCTAGCATACACAGATGTTCCCTGCATCTGCCAATTCCCTGAGTGAATGCAGAATTACTACTGGCCAACTAATTCTATGGCTAGAAAATTTTTTCTCTGAACATCCAGTTAATCATATATGTAAATATTAAGAATACTATATTACCAAGTATGTAATATACACTATCTTTTTCAACTAGAGTGTGTGAAACATTGTGCACAGTGTATGATGAAGACTACAGGAACACAATCTAGGTAGAACCACATGACTCTGAATGAGAAGATACAGGGTAACAAAGTAGAGACATGTTCTGAAGAGATGAGAGAGAGAGACAGAGAGAGAGAGAGAGAGAGAGAGAGAGAGAGAGAGAGAGAGAGAGAGAGAGAGAGAGAGGCACCATTGAGAATCACAATAGAAGTGACAGGACAGCAGGAAAAGAATGGAAAGCCAACAGAGAAAGCCAGTGGCTCACACCTATAACCCTAGCTACTCGGGATACAGAATGGGAGAATCAAAGTTCAAAACCTACTCAGGGAAGAAATGTTTGTAAGACTCCTCTTCAACCCATAGATGGGTAACAGTTGCATGTATCTATTAACCTAAGCTATGTGGAAAGCTAAAATTGGGAGCATTATGGTCCTAGGTTAGGCCAACCAGAAAAATCAATAAAACATCATCTCAATACAAAGCAGCTGGTGTAGTGGCACATAACTATCATCCCAGCTATGAAAGAAAGCCTAAAATGGATGCACTGTGGTCCAGGTGTATGTGCCTGGGAAGGAAGCAAAACCCTATCTCAAAAGTAACCAGCATAAAGCCGGCCGCTGGTGGCCTGTAATCCTACCTACTCAGGAGGCTGAGATCTGAGGATCGCGGTTCAAAGCCAGCCTGGGCAGAAAAGTCCCTGAGACTCTTATCTCCAATAAACCACTAGAAAACCGGAAGTGGCGCTGTGGCTCAAGCGGTAAAGCGCTCGCCTTGAGTTGAAGAGCGCAGGGACAGAGCCCAAGTCCAGAGTTCAAGCCTCACGACCATGCAATAGGCCCTGTGTTCGATTCCTCAGCACCACATAAGCAGAAAAAGCCGGAAGTGGTGCTGTGGTTTAAGTGGTAGAGCTCTATCCTTGAGCTGAAGAGCTGAGGTACAGCGCCCAGGCCCAGAGTTCAGGCCCCACGACCAACCAACCAAACACACACACACACACAACCAATTAGCTCTCCAATAGGGTGGGGAAACTGAATCCATAACAAAGTAAACCAGAGTGGGAGAGCCATATTAGTTGGCTATGGAAAGAGATAGTGTCTGACATGGACCCACCAAAAAGTTTAAGAAGCAGGGAAGTAAAGAAGTGAAAGGCTTGGTGGTCCATGGTCCCTTCCTCCCTGACAAGGAACATGTCTCCTCACCTAAGGATCACTGCAGAAGCAGAGTGGAGAGAGCTGCAACAGGTGGAGGGCTCTCCCTCTGGGAGTAGCCTCCCAACTACATGTGTTTGCTTCCAAGATGGACTGACTCCTGATCCTGTGGAGCATGCAACCTCTCCAGCCTCCTCCCTCCCACAGGGTGGTTAACTGCTGGGTGGTGTCTGGCAGCACTAAGACTGACGTCTAGGGGCTGCCACCAGCAACAGGTGTTTGCTGCCAGGCATGCTGAAGAGTATGATCCCTGGTCCTGCACTGAGACTGGTAGGTGGAGCGCCTGAGTTCCTCCCTCCTATCCAGACTCAGTGCTCTGCTTACTCCCACCACTCTCCCACACAACTGGGGGGAAGCCACAAGACTTGGACATCTTTTGATCCTCAGAACATAAAATAGTAATTTGTAGAGAGAGGGAACCTGACCAGCCCACAGGCTGCAAAGCTCAAAGCTGCCAGTAGCAGGTACCAATCCACAAAGAGGGGAAGCTTAAAAAAAAACAACAACAAAAAAAAACTAGGAGGGGAAGCTTTTGAAGCAGAGAACCAACCCTTGACAAGTCCCACCTTCATCCCACATCACAGGAGATTTGACACTACAAGAGACTCCAGCTAGTTTTTCTCTTTCTCTGAGTGGTGCTAAGGATCAAGCTAGTACACTGAGCACATGGGGAAATGGCTGCTTAATGAGCTATCCCCCTAATCCAATGGTGAGAAACTCCACTCCAACCCAGACACTCTACAGACCTGCCTGAACAATAAGAATACTTGAGGCCTGAGGGCATGCTCTAGTACTAGAGTATCTGTCCAACAAGCATGAGAAACTGAGTTCAAACGCCAGTACTACACTTCAACTGAAAGACAACAACTTGGCCTTAGATGCATAAATCCCAGCACAGGAAACACAAGGTATATGAAAAAAATAAGGCAACATGACCCTTCCAAATCACAGCAACTGCACAAGAATGAACTTTAACAACACTGCAATGTACAAAATCCCAAAGAATTTAAAAGAATCATTGTAAGAGAATGACCAATGGAATAAAAATGAACACATTTATTAAGTTTTTATCATTTATGTCTCTATTTAGTTCCATCAGATTCTCTTTTACTTTAGCATTATTTATTCACCTAAATGTCTGTTTCAGCCAAATTCTCAGTGTCTTCACCAAAATTTTAAATATTTTATTAAATATTTAATATTAATTATTAAATTAAATATTTTATTAAATATTTAATAAAATATTAAATATTTTAAATATTTAAATGATAAATTTTTTTCCTGGATGTTCATACTTCAAATGAAAAAACAGAAATACAAAATAATTGGGATAACTAAGTGAAACTTATGCTATTAGCAGAGCAAAAAGCCCACCAAAAACATAATATCTAGTATTTTAGTGACAATATTATTACCATAAATTAATATGATTCTTTAAAATATTGGTTTCCAATATACCATACCAGCTCATCGTCTCGAATTTTATTCCTTCGCTTTACTTCTTCCCGCCAGCGGGTTATGAAAACTTTTTGCCTGTATGTACTGAACATCAGATGCAAGTTTGATAGGGTCGCTGGAGAGAACGTATTAGAATACTGTATATAGTTAAAGCTATTTCCAAAAAATCCTAAATGATTTCATATTCTATCATAACAGCTTACACTATGGAACCAAGGTTGCTTCTAATAGCTGTTTTTGTTTTAATTATCACCAAAACTAAGTAGGTTTATCAGTATTCAATAGTATTCCTAAGACTTTATGAACCTATAAACATCATTTTTGTCCTTATAAATTAAGATACAACAGAATACAATTGCTTTTTTAAAGGAAGTCTATTCTTTATAAAAAACAGAACTTCTAAACTTATTTGTAAAAAAAAGTCACAAGGTAATATTAAAAAGTTAATGTCCTTGAATTTAATACACCTTAGAAATAAAAGGATTGCCTTATATACATTAGCTGGAGTCCAAAGCACAATTACAGGAACCAAGAAGACAGAAACAGGCTTGGGGATAAGCTACCAGAGGGCAGGCTTCCACCAAAGCTGTTGTTTTGAGTTTGGGAGATTTTTTTTTTTACTTTTCTTTTCAACTGGATTTGGATATCTGGTTTTTATGTGAGTACTTTCTGCATTTAAACTTGTCACAAATTTCTAAAATTTGTTCAATATTGTGCAAATAGAGCAAAGCATGTCAGCATGTCAGTTTCCAACATTACAGTTGGAACTTTAAAAAGCCTTTGAATCTGCCTTTGTGGGTAACTGTCCCTTTGAACTTTGTTATTTTTTCCTGATATCTATGCCCTTTCAGAAGCCTGTATCTCAAGTTGTTTAACTAATTAATGTTTCTCAAATTGGTACTGTCAATTGGGCACCAATGGCTCATGCCTGTAATCCTAGCTAGTCAGGAGACTGAGATCTGAGGATCATGGTTCGAAGCCAGCCTGGGCAGAAAATTCCCCAGACACTCTTATCTCCAAAACTGGAGGCAGACAGCATCCAGGACCCCACAGCCAATTTAAAAAAAAAAAAGAAATTTAGAAAATTGGGTATTGTGGCATTATTAAGAATGAATAAGATTGTATTATTCTGTATGTGCTCCATTCACCTAATTTATCTAAGTGAACTATTTTTGTTCCATCATTTTATGCTTAAGGGTTTGGGGTTCCTTTTGAACAATCCTAGTTGTAAGTCCCACTCCCACCTGAAGAACAAGCAAAATCAGTTGTCTTTTCAGGGCAATTATCTTAGAGATTTCAACACTTTTGTATTGACATGCAAAACAGAGGCTTAAAATTTATTTCTTTAAGAGAGATGGAGTAACAATGATTAAAAACAAATGTACTTATTGCCTTACCTATTTAACTGTAACCCCCCAGCTCTTCACCATTTCAATAAAAAAATAAGATAACATATTTTCTGTTCATTTTTGATTAAATGCCTTTTGCTTGAATTGTTTCCCACAAAATAACTTCCCAAAAGTGCTTAAGTTTATTTCAGTTTTTATCTTTTAAGTTATAACAAGTATAAAAAGAAAACATTCTGGGGATAATTACTGTATTGTTCTATCAGCAATTGTGTATTCTCTAAACTAAATAATCTTATAATATTTATTAGACATTTAAGCCTTTATTACAATATTATACAATGTATAATCAATGTTTAAATATTCATTATGCTTTATTAATTTTACATCGTTTTGATGGTACCACTTTGAAAATGATAACTAGGTTATTATTTGGAATGTCCAACAATAAATACTCAAGAAAAATTTTAACCACTTCATGACCAAGAGTTATGTAGAACATTGTGCTAATAGTGTGGCTGGTATACTCCTCAGTACTGGAGAAAAAGGAAGAAAGAAGTTGGGAAAAGAAGAAGAAAGAGTATGGAGGAAAAGAGGGAGAGAGGAAAAGAAAGTGTGTGTGTGTGTGTGTGTGTGCGTGTGTGTGTGTGTGTGTGTGTGTGTGAGAGAGAGAGAGAGAGAGAGAGAGAGAGAGAGAGAGAGAGAGAGAGTAAGAGTGAGAGAGAGAGAGAGAGAGAGGGAGAGAGATGCCCTGAGAGCAAGGGAGGAAGAGTAACATTCATAAAGTTCCATGATATGAATGAAAGTAGTTAATGTTCACTTTGGAAATTTTGGGACTGTAACTTTGAAATTACTTGTTTTAGAATATAAATCTTTGCTCCCATATAAATAATATAAATAATATGCTCCCATGTTATCCAATAGTGAGTTAAGATGATATAAGAAGTAAAAGGTAAGATATAGAAGGAATATAGAAATATAGAAAAGAAACAAGTAGATGGAATTAGGGGAGGAGAAAAGAAGGGAGGGTAGAAAGAACATCAGCAATACCTCATGGTTCAACCTAACCATGAGAAGTAGATTAGGAGGGAAAGGATATTAAAGGTAAAATAGAGAAGAGACCAAAATTGAGAAGAGATGAAAGAATGAGAGGAAAAGTCAGAGTAAGAGAATGTTTGAGGGGCAAAAAAACAGAGGAGCTCAAAGAAGGACCGAGAGAATATCACAAGACAAATTAGAGTGTTCAGAGGCAAAAACAATCTAGAAGTGCAAAGAGGGGAAAAAAGAAAAAACAAACAACAAAAAAACTTAAACTGCTTCTTCTCTAGAACTTGAAAGGAATTTTCATTCTGTAAAGGAATTTTCATTCTGTAAAGGAATTTTGAAGAGTGTCACCTCCTACTATTACAACCATGCTGAGTGTTACTTAGACAATTTACTAGTTCCTAACCTTTATTGTGTAATGTGAAGTTTTCTTGTTTGTTTTCTTTTTGCCTTTGTTTTTGTTGTTATTTTGGCTTTGTTCTTTACTAGTATTAAGGCTTTGTTATACTAGGAAACCACTTTATCCACTGAGTCTAACCTCTCATTGTGTTGATGTTAAGACCTTCAAAAGATCTGTTCTTAGGGAGACACAGACAGTGGTGGTCAAAAGAAAATGATTTTCCAATGTGCCCCAATCATAGACAAGTAAGTACACAGGGACTTGTGAAAAATCTAAGCCAATGACTAGAGGTTTTTATCCCTAGTATCTCCTAAGATGGCATACAGGAGCGGTCCAGTCTTTATAACCACTAAGACATTAGGAAAGGGAAAACAGCTGGTGGTTCACACCTATAATCCTAGCTAATTACGAGGCTGAGATCTGAGGATCACAGTTCAAAGCCAGCCTAGGCAGGAAAGTCTGTGAGATTCTTTTTTTTTTTTTTTACATTTCTTTTTTCTTTTTATTGTGAAAATACCTTACAGAGGAGTTACAATTACATGGGCAAGATAATGAGTACATTTCTTATCAAGCATTGTTGCCTCCTCCTTTATTTCCCCTTCCTATCTATACCTTCCCATCTCAGTGCCCCCCCGCCCTCCCCCCCTACAGCCCCTCCATATGCCCTCCCCTTCTGTGAGATTCTTATCTCCAATAAACCACCCAGAAAACTGGAAGTGGCACAGTGGCTCAAATGGTAGAGCACTAGCCTTGAGCTGAAGAGCTGAGCAACAGCATTCAGGCCCAGAGTTCACCCATGACTGACAAAAAAAAAAAAGAAAAGAAAAAGAAAGAAAGGGAAAACAGTGTTTCTTTAAGATTCTTCCTACATACATTAAATAAAAGAGCTGCAAGAAAAGTAGAGCTGGGGGGGGGGGAAGGATGAGGGGAGCGGGGGGAGGATAGGAAGGGATGGGAAGGGGAAACAAAGGAGGAGGCTATAATGCTTGATAAGAAATGTACTCATTATCTTGCCCATGTAATTGTAACCCCTCTGTACAGTATTTTCACAATTTAAAAAAAAAAAAGAAAAGTAGAGCTCTTCAGTCAATTTAGGTATCCATCCATAGCATACTGACTTTCTATTATGTAAAAAGCTACAAGTAGATCCCTATTTATGCTTATACAAGCATATACACAATACAAATAAAATTTGATTTAAGTATGCCTATCTCAAGTACAGTAAAATCTATTAAAATAAATCTCATTGAGCATTTTAAATTAGTAGCTCTACTTTCCTAAACAAACATTCTTTACCTTCTGCTTATCTACTCCCATACATGCTTAACAGTTTATTATATGGATAAATACAAAAGTTAGTAGTTATATATAAGAATTTACCTATAAGTTTTTCTTTTTGCCTTTTTATATAAGAGTACCAGAGATGAAATATTAATTTTTGAAGTTTTAAATGGTAATGTTCTATTGCTCTCTCCATTTTTGCCACTGAGATAACACTGCCATTTATGTGAGCTGCTGTCACGTCTCTCCAAGTGCTGCAGGAGGAGACACAGAAGAATAATATTTTGATGTTAGGAAAATAAATAAATAAATTAGGAGGAATAATAAATAATGCTTTCTTTCTCCCCTCAAAGGCCAAGCATAGAAGGGAAAAAAAGCAACTTGCATGAGTTAGGTATATCCTGAAGAATTTCTGATGGCTCTACAAGGACAGGAGATTATATGATAGTCACATTTCTTTTTAGACAAGATAAATCATGGAATAACATTATAAAAATTCTAATTTACCAAAAGACTCCCTGAAATGCTGATTTTAAAGGAAGGAGATAGAAAGTCCAAAATATATTGGACCTCAATGATTTCAGAAAAAAGTTATATACTAAGAAGAGCTGGGTGCTGGTGGCTCATGCCTGTAATCTTAGCTACTCAAGAGGCTGAGATCCAAGGATCTCAGTTCAAAGCCAGCTTGGGCAGGAAGGTCCATGAAACTATTATCTCCAATTAACTACTCAGAAAAAACTGGAAATGGTGCTCTGGCTCTAGTGGTAGTCTTGAGCACGAAGATGCTCAAGGACAGTGCCCAGGACCTGAGTTCAAGCCAAAGAAGAAGAAGGAGGAGGAGGAGGAGGAGGAGGGGGAGGTGGGGGAGGGGGAGGAGGAAGGGGAAGGGGAAGGGGAAGGGGAGGAAGAAGAGGAAGAAGGAGAAGGAGAAGGAGAAGGAGAAGGAGAAGGAGAAGAAGAAGAAGAAGAAGAGGAAGAAGAAGAAGAAGAAGAAGAAGAAGAAGAAGAAGAAGAAGAAGAAGAAGAAGAAGAAGAAGAAGAAGAAGAAGAAGAAGAAGAAGAAGAAGAAGAAGTTTTAAATAAATACAAGCTGACTAAATATTAAAGAACTAATATAAAATGACTTTAAAACTTTAAAAGATAAAATCACAATTGGCCCTAAGTGGGGAGAATATCATTAATAAAAACACAAATAAATAAATAATATATAAAATTCATATTCTTACCAAAAGTGGGTCTTTACTAGATGCCCAGTGTAGAAAGTGCATGCTTTTATCATCAATTCTGGAGTCATCTAAAATAAATAAACAATTGAAATCAGAAATAAATAGGGTCTATGGCAAATAAATAGGGTCTATTTGCCTATGACAAATCCACCAGAGAATGAGAGCAATGATTGCCTCCAGGAGGGTAACTGGGCACCTGGGAGTAGGCAATGGATTGAAAGAACAATCTGCTGCTTACATAGTTAGGAATTTTATTACATATGCCATTGTCTACTTTCTTAAAGTTAGAGTCATACCTTTAAGTCATCCCATTACATTAGACTTACCTTAAAGAACTTTCAAGTAAGCATTGAGGCATTGTATTATTAGCTACATTTACAAGAGTACAGAACTGTAGATCCACTGGTCACTATTAAGATTTAGTAAAGCTTGGTGCTGGTGGCTCACACCTATAATCCTAGCTACTCAAGAGACTGAGATCTGAGGATCGCAGTTCAAAGCCAGCCTGGACAGGAAAGTCTGTGAGACTCTTATCTCCAATAAACTACTCAGAAAAAAAATCCAGAAGTGCCCCCTGTGACTTAAGTGGTAGAATGCTAACCTTAAGCACAAGGATGCTCAGGGACAGCGCCCAGGTCCTGAGTTCAATCCCCAGGATTGGTACACACACACACACACACACACACATACACACACACAATTAAAAAAAGGATTGAGTGATTTGCTTCTTGGAGGTATAAAATGAGAATATTTTCTTTTCTATTTTCTTTTTGGGAGGGCTGTCTCAGGACCCCAGGGCGATCCTGGGGCTTGAACTCAGGGTATGTGCACTGTCCCTCCATTTTTGCTTGAGGCTAGTGGTCTATCACTTGAGCCACAGCTTTTTGGTAGTTAATTGGACATAAGAGTCTCACAGATGGGCTGGGAAGGTGGCTTGCCTTCCTTGCATGCCTGAGGCCCTGGGTTAGATTCCTCAGCACCACATAAGCAAAAAGAAAAAAGCCAGAAGTGGCGCTATGGCTCAAGTGGTAGAGTGCTAGCCTTGAGCTGAAGAGCTGAGGGGCAGCGCCCAGGCCCAGAGTTCAGGCCTCACGACGGGACCCCCCGCCCAAAAAAAAGAGCCTTACAGATTTTCTTGCCTAGCCTTCAAATCACAACCCTCAGATTTCAGCGTCCTGAGTAGCTAGGATTGCAGTCATAAGACCTGAGCACCCAGCTCTATTTTCTTTTTAAAAATAAAAGAATGCCTCATTTACAAAGCAGGATGTTTTGGGGGAAGTTGTAGTTCCGGGGCTTAAACTTAGGTTCGCATACTCTCATTAGCTTTTTTACTCAAGGCTGATGCTCTACGACTTGAGCCACAACTCAACTTCCAGCTTTTTGGTGGGTAGCTAGAGATAAGAATATCACAGACTTTCTTGCCTGGTCTGTCTTTGAATTATAATTCTCAGATCTCATCCTCCTGAGTAGCTAGAATTACAGGTGTGAAGCACCAGTACTTGACTAGGATAAAAAAAAAAAAAAACACCATAAATTAAAAATCTAATTTATGCTAAATTATGTAATGTGCACAATGTTACCTAATATAATTAGTTACAATAACAGGTCTCAAGTAAGTGCTAGAGAAAGCAGCTTCCTTACACATGCCATCAATACATCACTCAAGACTAACACAAATGTTTAACGGGTGTCATCAAATATTTAAATATCAACCAGTAAGGGATATACAATTAAGCAATATATACAATATGTAAAAAAGTGCCCCTGGATAGAAGATTTGGCTATAGAAAGATTGAAAACATTCACTACACCTTTTAAAATATATAGTAGACCTTAATAACACTGCTAGAAAAAACAAGACAATTGCTGATTGTCATGAGATGATTCATCTTCAACTATGACATATTATGTATTTTCAAATCTCATGTTTTTGACAGGTGCTGGTGGCTCATACCTGTAATTCTAGCTACTCAGCAGGCTTATATATATAGGCTCATAGCTCAAAGCCAGCTAGGTTAGGTAAGTTCATGAGACTTTTATCACCAAGTGGCCACCAAAAAGCTAGAAGTGGAGCTAAGGGCAAAGTGGTAGAGTGCCAGCCTTCAGTGAAAAAGCTAAGGGATCATCCCAGGTCCTGAGTTCAAGCCCCAGTACTAGCACTAAAAGAGGAAAAGAAGAATAGGACTTCTATATCTAACTGCCCAAGAGAAATAAAACCAGAGAAAAGAATGAGAATAAGGGATAATTATGAGACATACCAGCCATTTCTTTCAATTAATACAATGCAAAGGAAAATAAAGAGAACACTTGCCAATTACAAAAGAATTAAATACAGAACAACCAAGTACAATATGTGACTATACATTCTGATTTGGATAGAGTTATATGTAAAAAGACATATTTGAGACAATTTGGGAAATATAAATATGGAATATATTAATATAATCAGTGCCAGATTATATTCAGAAATCATTGCTATTAATTATGTAAAACAATATACCATTTTTTATTTTAATTAAGATACATAAAGATGAATTATACATATTAATGAGAACCATGTTTTGATATAAATATACACATTAATTAATGTGTTATATAAGTAGTGGTTATCTACATATGCATATCTTCTATGTATTTCCTCATTTGTCATTTCTTTATGGTGATGACAATCTGCAATGTCTTTTCTTCTAGCTTTGTCAGATTATAGTTTGTAAATATTTTCTCCCATTCTGTAGATTGTCTTTGTATTCCCATGATTGTTTCCTTTGTTATGAACAAACTTTTTAGTTTAATATAATCTTACTTGTCTATTCTCACTTTTATTTCCTGGGATTTTGTCCAAAAATACCCTAGCCCAATGTTCTAAAGAATTTCCCATGTTTCCTGCTGGTTGTTTCATTGCTCCATATTTAAGCTGATTTCACATTTGAGTTGACTTTTGTAATTGGTTGACTTTTGTAATTTGTGTTTTTCTGCCCGTGAATATCAAAATTTTCCAGGACCATTTACTAAAGAAAAAGAAAGTACTTTCTCCAGTGCATGTTCTGAGTATTTTTGTTGAAATTCACTTGGTTGCAGATTCTAGCTCTCTAATTTAGCTTTATTGTTCTACTTATCTGTTTTAATGTTAATACCATGATATTTTGACTACTATAGCTTTGTAGTATGTTTTGAAGTCAGCTACCATTCTTGCTTTGTTCTTTTTTGCTCAAAATGGCTACCTAGGATTTTCTGTGGCTCCATTATTTTATGATTTTTTTTTCTTGTTCTGTGGAGTATGATTGGTTTATTCATAGGAATTTCGCCAAATCTTTAAATCACTTTAGTATGAAGATTTTGATAATTTTTTATTTTAAGACTGTTTTCTAAAACTGCCTCCAACTTTTGGTTAAGTTTTTCTGTCTCAGTATTAAAACATTGTTTTAACTGTTCACTAAGTTTTCTTAAAACAACTGTCTTAAACCCTCTGAGAGTTCTCCATTCTGATTTTTATCTTGTCTATTTCCAGAATTTTACTAGGTCATTTCATGGTTTCCTGGAAATACTTGATGTCTTTTGTTTTTTTTTGTTTGTTTGTTTTTGGTCGGTCGTGAGGCCTGAACTCTGGGCCTGGGTGCTGTCCCTCAGATCTTCAGCTGAAGGATAGTACTCTACCACTTGAGTGTCAGCCCCACTTCTGGCTTTTTCTGCTTATGTGGTGCTGAGGAATCGAACCCAGGGCCTCATGCATGCAAGGCAAGCGCTCTACCACTGAGCCACCTTCCCAGCCCCTCTTGATGTCTTTTGGTATGCGACATTCTCTGTGCATTGAAGAGCTAGGCATTTATTCCAGTCTTGCTTTGTTTTGCCTGTCTTTCTAGAAATCCTAGGTGGGCTGATTATTTTCTGCTTGCAGTCAATTCCATTATTTCATCTCTGAATGGTGCTCAGATCTAAATCCACTAGGAGTCCTGTTGGTGCTATTATAGAGGGCAAACCAAGCCTGGAATAGAGTCCAAAATACATTGTTGCTATGTTCAAAAAGTACCAAGGGAGTTAACAGAGAGAGTAGTTTGTCCCTACAATAATCTTCTTGGCTAAGAAAGGCCTAGATGCGTCATTCACTGTTGCCAGCCTTTAGCCAGGCACGTTGTTCTACTATGAGCAGATACATCATCATTGGCCAAGCCCTTATATCAAACCTGTGACCACCAGAACCACTTGAGCCCACAACAATGGCTTTCACTGTGGCAGAGCTAATAACTTGGATTCAAGCCTAAAGCCAGCTTAGACTGTCTGTGTCTATCTGTCTGTCTGTCTGTCTCTCTCTCTCTCTCTCTCTCCTTCCCTCCCTTAACTGAGAGGCATCTTGCAGGATGCTTTGCAGGACTGCTTGCAGGAGAAGGGTGAGGTAGGCAACTATTCTCTTCTTTCTTCCTTCCTTTCTCAGTGCCTTTCTCACTTTTCTATTCTAAAAGTAGCCACTATGGTCTCTCCCCAGTTTGCCTAACTTTGGGAAAATAGTTTCAAGTGTGAACAGCTGTTCCACTTGGCAGGCCTGTTAGGGGACAACCCTCAGAGGCTCTTATTCAATCACGGCCTTGCTCCACCCTTGACACTGAATTTATACTCCCTAAAACCATCATTTCCTGACATAGATGCATGCTTAAGTATTTATTGGTAAAATAATGTAATTTCTGGGATTTTCTAATACTTCAGCCGAAAAGGGTGAAAGGGGGGGATAAATTAACAGTAGGGACAAAAGATCAATTGTTATTCCAACTAGATGGAAGGTGATAATTATGGTTTTCTCTCTTACTTTTGTGTTATAGTTCAACCTTTCCATAATAAAAAGATTTTTGAATGTTTTATAGGCCATTATTTGTTATTTGTAAGTTTATTTCCTAAGGAGATTTCATTTCCTAAGAAATGAGAACCAAGCCTAAAGTTAGTTTCCTTTTTATACTGGTTTATACTTCCATGTTAGAACCTACAATTAAGCTGTCTTTGTCTCTATAATTAGGACAGTAATTCCTAATTTTTTAAAGTAATGATTTGGCTTACTGATATTTTCCTTTATCTGATTTTCTAAAAGGATACATATTTATTCTTTATGTTGGTCATATATAGGTAATCCTCACTCTGTAGGACTGTGTAGTATAAGACTGTGAAACCTGCAACCCATCCTTGAACTCAGGGCCTTGGCTCTGTCCCTGAGCTTCTTTGTGTTAAAGGATAGCACTCTATCACTTGAGCTGTAGATCCACTTCTGGCTTTTTCTGTGTAGTTAACTGGAGATAAGAATATCATGGACTTTCCTGCCCTGGCTGGCTTCAAACTGAGATCCTCAGATCTCAGCCTCCTGAGTAGCTAGGATTACAGGCATGAGCTACGGGTGCTCGGCTTGAACCATCCTTTAAAAATGAGAAAAGTTGTTCTAGGAATTAAAGCTGTTAAGTAAAGCTAATATTTATTTATTACATTATAATTTAGATATGTATCGGTGTGTATATATATATATATATATGACTGATCATATATGCTGATGATTTGAGTGCCTTATTTCTTTATTTAAAACAAAACAATCAACAAAAACAACAATAAATCCTTCATAGTATTATACCTCCTAAATAAGCACAAGTTCAAAACCCAATTACTGGGGGGGAAAAGTCATTTTTCTCTCTGAGAATGAAAGAGAAATGAATTGATCCAGATTCAGTCTGGGTTACACCTTCCAGCTAAGCAACTCAAAAACATACCTGGAGGTTCATATTTTCATTATTGTGGTTTCAAACTGATAACTCATTCCTATTTTCTGCTAACTTGTGAGGTACGTTTCTTTTCTACACTTCTAAAGTTCAGATCCATTTCCATCATTTCATCCTTTGCGCTTTCAACATAGTAAAGTTAATTCCTCCTGGGTTCTTCTTCAAGTCACTCCAGGCTGGGCAGAATCATCTCATCCCTCTTTTTGTTCCTTTGTTGCAGAACATTACTTAGTAAGCAGCAGAATTCAATCCATCCTTGTAAATGGATACTTTGAAGTGTTCCTTGCTCTTAGCACTTATTGGAACATCCTTTCATTGCAATTTTCACAGCCCAACTTGACCAGCAAACCCTATCCTGTCTTGGATCATCAAACATCACATAGTGTCCCCCATAGCTGATTTGTGTTGATCTCTTTCTCCCTATGGACTTTTTACTATTTTAGCTTCTTTTTACATTCACAGTCTTTATTCTAAAAGTCTTTGTCTTCTTCCTTGTCCTAGTTTAAAGGATCAAAAAACGGCTCTTTTCAGGAACAATTAGGTCTGGCTTTCAAGTTCAGTCTCATAAATAGCTTGGCCCCTATCTTTATGAGCTGATTCCCTCATCTGTGAGGGCAGCCAGCAGAGAATGGAGGATTCAACACAAAGGAAACAGATTAGAAAGAAAACATCCTCCCTTAAAGTTTTCCTAAAGTTTTATTCATGAAAGGAGCAGACAGAGAAAAGAGAAAGGTCAACATTAAGAATAAAGAGGAACAAATGTCTATGAGCTTCCTGGAAATAATCTGACTTCAGACCTTCCATAATATCTAAAATCTATTTGAGAATTTTCACCAGAACTTAAGATATATATTTTAGATGCTTAGTAACTAATAATTACCAGCTGATCATCCAGTCCAAAAAGTTGTTCCATGTAAGTTTCAGATAATCTTCTAATTTTTGGTTTCATTGATGGCTCGATGCACATATCCCTGAAACAAAATCATAAAAAGATGTCAAAATTAATTTCACAATAGTTTGATAGTTAAGTTGCTCATTCTTCTTAGTAGCATAAAAAGGAGGGAAAAAAGGACATGTCCCCTTAAGAGAAGCAGGCAGGTCCAAATCACCAGGCAGGAGGGTGCTCTTTCTCTCTCTCCCTCTCTCTCTCTCCCTCCCTCCCACACCTCCCCCCCCTCTATATATACATATATATACAATGCATCCAAGACTTTGCTGAGTCCCTCAAGAAGGTTGTAATTCCTTCTTCCTCCTCCTCAACTTGAAATAATCCAACTGTGGTCTCATGTACTGGTAAAGAGAGTACACTGTATTTCACAAGTTGAGAACCAGTGAGCATGTATGTTATTTATATTTGTCTTTAGGATCCAAAAGCCTACAGAAGAACTGTTAATAATCTGAAATTGGACATTTTATTGATACTATTCAGAGAGTATTTTGACTTCAAAGTGTTTCCCTATCATCAGCTAACACAATACTTACCATAGAAGACTTTCAAGACCATTTTCAATGATAAATATGATCATTTCTTCTAAGTATCTCAGTGGGTCCTCAGGACATGTAGTAAGTATACCACATAACAGTGCCTAGAGAAAAAAGAAACAGTCAGTGTTTCTGAATTTGCATGTTTTATTTCTGCAACAAATGAACTTTGCCATATAATGAAAAAGTCATAATTTTAAAGCAAACATACTTTTTAATATATCTATTCAATGGTGATATTTGGAGATATTTTTGCTAAAGTCAAATAAAAACAAGTATACATAGCTCTTTCTAAAACTCTAACCGAAATGACACAATAGAGTCATTGTACAGTATTTTGCATGATATGAAAACTAAAATCCTGGAATGAATTTGAAGACATAGTTATGATGCTTTACATCAGTAGTTTCTGCTTCAGCATGAGAAAAATTTATAGCTAAAAAGTTCCTCAGACTCAACCACAAAAAATGCTGAGAAAAGTGGTTGTGGATCTTTGGTGTAGCTTAGTGGTAAAATGCTGCATTTAAATATCTGACACCCTTAATTCAATTCCCAGCACTGAAAAAATCTATTATGACTGAATTTTATCAAAGTATTCTTGTATTATTTTTTGTTGTTGTGATTGAACATGGGGCTTGAACTCAGGGTGTAGGTGCTATACCTGAGCTCTTTTGTTGAAGGCTAGTGCTCTACCACTTTGAGCCACAACTCCACTTCTGATTTTTTTGGTGGTTAATTAAAGATAAGAGTCTCACAGACTTTCCTTCCCAAGCTGGCTTTGAACCTTGATCCTCAGATTTCATCCTCTTGAGTAGCTAGGATTACAAGTGTGAGCCACAAGCCCTGGGCTGGACTTGTGTTCTTATATAATTTGATTATACAAATTGTATTTGTATGTTGTCATCCACAACACACACAGAGTATATTTATTGGGAATATTGCAGTTCAGTGCACCTAAGTGGCAAACAAATGACTTAATGGATCAAAGATAATATTTAAATTTCATCTTTGAATTAGGGAAACTTGTTGCTGTGTTGCTTTTTTCTATCCAGTCTTCAAAGACATATGGAAGGAATTACTGAATATTTCTCCATTTTAGACCGGGACAAAGGTTTATAGCTCATAAGCTACAGAAACCATCTGAAAATCCCCCTAGGGGATTTTTAGGCTCTTTTTCCACCTAGAAATCATACCTGCTGGTTTTCTCCTGCACTTTTCCTTTGAGAACAAAATATTCCCAACCCTTGAGTTAGCAGAGCCATGCTTCCCATTTCACAGCCAAGTGTAGCAGACTAAGCCCAGGAGCTTCATCAGTTTTCACAGTGTCTTCAGGAAGGAAAGGAGGGAGTTTGAAAGATGTACAGGGAGGGGAGAGAAGGAGGAGAAAGAAGGAGGGAGAGAGGCAGAGAGACACAAGAAGGGAGGGAGGAAGAGAAATGTGGAGAAAGAGGAGAGGAAGGAGGACTAGAAGGGGAGAAATCTAATTGAATCCTGCATACTACAATTTAACCCTTTGCAAGAGCTCTTCCCTTACTTAGTGTGCAGCCTGCAGATTGGGAATCCACCTCTTAAGACAATGGCAAAATGTCTTAGATTTAGACATTAGATCCCCAGCTCTACCTCTTGACCTAGCTTACATCCCAGCTGCTCTCAGAGATGGCTCCATCACCTGCAGATTGATTTGCTTTCCTCCCAAACCGAGTTGCACAGAACCACAGTGGTTCTCACCACAGTTGCAAGCTGGATTTGGAAAAAGTGTCTATTACCTAAAAGCCAGCCAGTTAGGTCCCACATGGAAGCTGACCTCTTCTATTCAAACAGTATTCTGTTTCATCCTTCAGCTTGATGAAAAGCCCATCTGCTATCTGGCACTCCTGTGTCTGTGTCTCTAGGACACTGAATTTCTATGATCGCAACTCCACGTCCTGCTCTGCATCTTATTCTGGCACCCTGCAGACATCCACATCAGAATCACCTCAGTCTCTGAGAATGGAGCCTGGGAATCTACATTCTAGAATGCTCCCCCAAGATGATTCTTATGCACATATAAGTCTGACAACTATTGCCTTCAGGGAATTTTAAGAAAGTTGGGATCTGATTAATGAATAGGAGAGATTGCAGATTTCTTTCTACTTCCAGTCTAAGATAAGAAAATTAGATTTCCTTTGAACTAGGATCAGTTTCCTAATGTTGCCCAGGCTGGCTCATAGGATGACAGGAATGCACCATAGGGCCCAGCTTTTGCATCTCTAACAAATTTAGGTGCAGCAATTAATCCTTAAAAGGAAAAATATCTACACCATGGTTTCTGCCTATAATCTCAGCTACATGGGAGGTATAGATAGAAGGATCATAATCCAAGAGAAGCATGGGGGGAAATGCAAAATCCATTCTGAAGCAGAAAGGGCTGAGGCATGGCTTAAAATGGTAAAACACCTGCAAGAGCAATCTTGAGGCCCTGAGCTTAAACCTCAGTACTACATGCACACAAAAAAGGCAGATAAATTGATGTTAGGCAAAATGAACCCCAAGATAAGCACTCAAATGGTTTTTGTTTCTTGCTATTGTTTCTAACATATTTATAAGATGATTTCTTTGTTGCTTTGTATGTCCCTCCCCCATGGTATAACCCCTGTTTTCACTGTATTTGATGTTGGTATAATTTGTGGAGGGAAGGGAAAAAACAAATTGTTTAAATAGGGATACAGGTGGACCCATTGCAACAATGAGATGTACCAGATGTTATGTCAAAAAACGAACTTTACAACTTTGGGGGGGCAAAGGGAGGGGGATGGGGAAGAGAGATGGGAAGGGGAAACAAAGGAGGAGGCAACAATGGTTGATAAGAAATGCACTCATTACTTTGCCCATGTAATTGTAACACCTCTGTATGGTATTTTCACACAAAAAAGGCAGAACCTAAAGTACATAATTTTAAAGTACATATTAACAATTTAATCTTTAAAAAAACATAAAATATGAAACCTTTTCACAAAATCAGGGGAGGAAGTTTTTAAGTGACTTTCAAATCATGATTTGTAGTACAATTCTGCCCTCTGCTGGGAATTTGTAAATTCTTTTCCTTTCTCTTGTACATCAAGAGAGTTTACAGTTTGAAGAACACTTGCTTTGTTTTAAGAAGTGTATGTTAGGCGAAAGAAAGAAAGTGTATGTTAGCTCAGACTGGGGTTGACTGGGACCTCAGAGCCACAGCGGTCCATAGAACTCAAGCACAAACAATCATAAAGAGCTATTTCAGAATCTATACTCACTAAGAAAGGAAAACCTAGCAGAAATAGGTGCATTTTTAGAGAAATAAAAGTTGCCCAACTGAACCAAGAAGAAATAAATCAACTAAATAAGCCAATAACTTACAATGAGATGGAGGAAACAATTAGAAGTCTTCCAATAAGGAAAAGCCAGGACCAGATGGACTCACTATGGAATTCCATAAGACTTTAGTTCTTCCGTGAAATAGAAGCAGAGGGAAAAATCCCAGACTCTTTCTATGACCACACGTTAATATCTAATCCAATATCTAATACCACATTAATCCCCAAACCAGGCAAAGATCCAAAAAAAAAAAAAAGAGAACTACAGACATCTCTTTGATGAACACAGATGCAAACCTCCTCAATAAAAACATGGCCAACAGAATGCAGAAACATATAAAAAAAATCATACATTATGATCAAGTAAGCTTCATCCCAGAGATGCAGGTATGGTTTAACATACATAAATCAATAAATGTAACCCATCACATCAACAGATCCAAGGTCAAGAACCACATTATTATCTCTATTGGTGCAGAAAAGGCTTTTGATAAAATACAACACCCATTCATGTTAAAAGCTCTGGAGAAAATAGAAACATTCCTTAAAATAATAAAAGCCATATACGACAGTCCAATCGCGATATTATACTAAACAGGGAAAAACTACAACCAATTCTCCTAAAATCAGGAACAAGTCAAAGATGCCCACTCTCTCCACTTCTCTTCAATATAGTTCTGGAATCCTTAGCCATAAGGCAAGAAAAGAACTTTAAAGGGATTCACATAGGGAAGGAAAAAATTAAACTATTCCTATTTGCAGATGACCTGATAGTATACCTTAATGACCCCAAAAATTCTATTCCCAAACTCCTAGAACTTATAAACCACTTCAGCAAAGTAGCAGGATATAAAATTAATCCACAAAAACTCAGTTGCCTTTCTGTATACCAACAATGTACAAGCATAAAGGGAAATCAGGGAAAGAATCCCATTCATAGTAACCTCAAAAGATAAAATATCTAGAAATTAACATAACTAAAGATGTAAAGGACCTATTTAGTAAAAACTATAAAAGCCTAAAGAAGGAAATCAAAGAGGACAGCAGAAAATGGAAGGACCTTTCATGTTCTTGGATAGGCAGAATCAATATTATAAAAATGGCCATACTGCCAAAATGATATACAAATTCAATGTGATTCCCATCAAAACCCCAATGACATTTTTTACTGAAATAGAGAAAACAATCCAAAAATTTTATGGAATAACAAAAGACCTAGAATAGGCAAAGCAATTCTAGGGGGAAAAATGTAGGAGGGATCAAGATACCAGATTTCAAACTCTACTATAAAGCCATAATAACAAAGACAGCCTGGTATTAGCACAAAAACAGACTCCAAGACCAATGGAACAGATCAGAAGATCAAGAAATAAAATCATATACCTATAGTCAGCTGATATCTGACAAAGGAGTCAAAGACATACAGTGGAAGAAACATTGCCTCTTCAACTATTGGTGCTGGAAAAACTGGGCAGCTACATGCAGAAAACTAAGATTGGACCCTAGCCTGTCACCATGCACTAACACCAACTCAAAATGGATTAAAGACCTTAACATCAAACCTGAAACTCTGAAACTACTGCAGGACAGAGTAGGAGAGACACTTGAACTTGAGGCACAGGCAGGAACTTCCTGAACAGAGTCACAGGGTCACAACAAATTGGAGAGACAAATGGGACTACCTTAATATAAAAAGTTTCTGCACAGCTAAAGACATAGCTGCCAAACTAGAAATACAGCTAACCAATTGGGAAAAAAATATTTACCAGCTATATAACAGACAAAGGACTAATATCCATTATATACAGGGAACTCAAGAAACTAATCCCTCCCAAATCTAACAACCAGATCATTAGATGGGCAAGGGAACTAAAGAGAGATTTCTCAGAAGAAGAGATAAAAATGGCAAAGAAACGCATGAGGAACCCATGGCCTTAAAGGAAATGCAAATAAAAACAACCCTGAGATACCACCATACCCCAGTCAGAATAGCCCATATCCTAAATTCAGCCAATGAAAAATGCTGGAGGGGATGTGGAGAAAGAAGAACCCTATTGCGGGGCTGGGAAGGTGGCTCAGTGGTAGAGCGCTTGCCTTGCGTGCCTGAGGCCCTGGGTTCGATTCCTCAGCACCACATAAGCAAAAAGAAAAAAGCAGGAAGTGGCGCTGTGGCTCAAGTGGTAGAGTGTTAGCCTTGAGCTGAAGAGTGAGGGACAGCGCCCAGGCCCAGAGTTCAGGCCCCACGACCGGACCCAAAAAAAAAAAAAAAGAAAAGAAAAAGAACCCTATTTCATTGCCGGTGAGAATGTAAACTAATATGACTTTGGAAAGCAGTCTGGATGTACCTCAGAAAGCTAAACATAGACCTTCCCTATGACCCAGTCATACCACTCCTAGGTATCTACCCTGAACAACAGGAACCAGGATACAGGGACACATGTACCTCCATGTTCACTGCTGTACTGTTTACAATAGCCAAGATATGGAAAAAAAAAAAAAAAAACAGATGCCCCACTACAGATGAATGGATCCAAAACTTGTGGTATCTATACACAATGGAATGTTATGCAGTCATTAGAAAGGAGAAGATAAGGGCATTCTCAGGGAAATGGATGGAACTAGAAAAAATCATTTTGAGCAAGCTAAGCCAAGATCAGAGAGGCAATTGGCACATGAACTCCCTGATATGTGGACGTTAAATTCAAAATGCAAGGAGATATGACAAAGTTAACAGGATTCAAGAAACAAAGGACCTCTACTTAATTTATTGTATCATTTCTAAATGACTCCATGTTTTTTACCTTATATATGGTGTATGTGTGTGTGTGTGGTTGTGTGTGTGTGGTTTTGTGTGTGTGTGTGTGTGCACACACACATGAGAGTGCACATCTGAAGGAAGCTAGGAGGAGGGCACAGACTCAAAGGGAAACAGGGGAAAATATACAACAGAGGGGCCCATCAGCTGCACTGGACATTGATGAAAATGAACTAAGCAACTCAAGGGTAGTGACAGGAGGGAGGGAATGAGAGAGAAAGGTGGAAAAGCTTACACTAAACAACAGGAAAGAAATGTACATATTACCCAATGTGGAAGAAATAGTTGTATTATCAAAGCTTATAGCATTCACAAACTTTATAGACTATGATAATGACAATTTGCCTCAGTGGTAGAGTGCTTGCCTTGCATGCATGAGGCCCTGGGTTCGATTCCTCAGCACCACATAAGCAGAAAAAAAAAGCCAGAAGTGGTGCTGTGGCTCAAGTGGTAGAGTGCTAGCCTTGAGCTGAAGAGCTGAGGGACAGCACCCAGGCCCAGAGTTCAAGGCCCATGACCGGAAAAAAAAAAAGTGTTTGTGACTTTAGCTACGTATCACTATCCCACAAGATTGTGAACTTTATGTAATCACTTAATCTCAATAAAAATTATTTAAAAATAAGCAATTTCAAGATAAAAAGAAGTGTATATTAATTACACACAGTAATTGGTATGGTGTAATGTTATCATACATGAATATGATACTTTGATCACACCCTGATCTCCTTCTTTGAAGAGCACTTTTTCTCCCTAGGTACACCTGGTTGATTTTTTGTGGACATTATATTCATCATATGTGGCTCATCTTTGGTACCTATGGTCAGAATTTGTCTGCACAGATAGTGTGCTGACATCTGCCTGGTAGAAAACAGAGGAAAATGAATATATATTTTTAAATATTTTAGGATCTACTATGTAAAATTCTACATATCTTAATAACTTTTTTGAAAACACAAATGCCACCAGATGCTGGTGGTTCATGCCTGTAATCCTAGCTACTCAGGAGGCTGAGATCTGAAGCCATCCAGGCAAGAAAGTCTGTGAGACTCTTAACTCCAATTGACTGCCAAAAAAGTGGGAAGTACAACTGTAGCTCAAATGGTAGCACGTTAGAGCTTAGAGCGCCAAATGCTTAGGAAGAGAATCCAGGCCTTGAGTTAAAGCTCTAGGACTGGAACCCAAATTAAGTATATATTAAGGACATATGCTATGTCCATAATAGTGAACACCTTAGTGGGAAGATCTTAACATTTGTCCTCTTCAGATACATATATATGTATATATATAATTTTTTATTTTTTATTTTTGTCGGTCATGGGGTTTGAACTCTGGGCCTGGGCACTGTCTCTCAGCTCTTCAGCTCAAAGCAGGTGCTCTACCATTTGAGCCACAGCACCACTTCTAGATTTTTCTGCTTATGTGGTGCTGAGGAATTGAACCCAAGGCTTCATGCATGCAAGGCAAGCACTCTACCACTGAGCCACCTTCCCAGCCCCTTCAGAGATATTTTTAAAAGGCATTTGTGTGTTTATATAATTATAATTTCCTATATATATAAATATATAAATATCTCTGAAGATGGACAAATGTTAAGATATTCCCAGTGCGGTGCAAAAAATCACCTTATGCTGGTCTATGTAGCACATGTCCATAAGCCTAGCCTGACAGAAGCTGAAGCCAATATGTTTCAAGCCAACCTGATATATATATATATATATATATATATATATATACACATATATAGGTAATATATGTATATATAATATATATGCTGTACTGTACTGTATACATATATATGTATGTTATATATGTATGTGTGTGTCTCTCTCTATAATATATATATATATATATATATAAACACAGAGTTGTGCTAACTTCTGAGAGAAATATATACTGAATATTATGAAGGTGAGATGTCAAAAGACAGTAAAGGTGCTCAATTTTCCTACAATTCCAGGTGTAAACCTTGAGTATAGACATTGGATTTTTTAACTTAAAATATCTAAAATATCTTTAAGCCGGGTGCTGGTGGCTCACGCCTGTAATCCTAGCTACTCAAGAGGCTGAGATCTGAGGATCATGGTTTAAAGCCAGCCCAGGCAGGAAAGTCCGTGAGACTCTTATCTCCAATAAACCACTAGAAAACTGGAAGAGGCGCTGTGGCTCAAGTGGTAGGGCACTTGCCTTGAGCTGAAGAGCTGAGGGACAGCACTGGAGCCCAGAGTTCAAGCCCCATAACCGACAAAAAAAAAAAAAAGAGAAAAGAATAAAATATCTTTAAGCCGAGTAAATATATTTTGCCAAATTTCTAAGTATCCAATCATTTAGTTCATTTATTTCAAACATAAAATTAATATGTAAAAAATATTGGACTTACTGCAAATAACGGCACATGCCTATAATCCAAGCAAAGCACTCAGTTCAAAACCAGCTTGGGCTCACCTTATAAAAACAGGGCTGGGAATGTAGCTTACTAGCAGAGCACCTGTCTAGCATGCCCAAAGCCCTGGTTTTGATCTATAGACTTGGTTTCAAGATCTAAAAAAGGCTTTCCTATAATTCTATGCTTATATCTTATGTGTAAAGAACAGATCTAGATTGCAAGAATGAGGTTAAATTCTGATGGCTTATGACAGGAAAGAATGGCATGCTGCAAAGCTGAGCACATGGACCATGAAGAAAGAGATGTTCCCTCACAGAATCATGATGATTGACTACATAAGTTTCAGACTCACTTTTGATATCACAAGAATAATCTTAAATACAAATTTCAGGTGAACTCCAAAATGCAACCCAAATAAAAGCAGATTTGCTCTTATATGTCCAGGGTGGAGGTAAAGAGAAAAAGAAAAGCTGGACATGTAAGTAAGAAAGCTAGCTTCATCTTTTTTGTACAGGGTAACTTATAAAGAAGAGATATTCATTTCATTTCTTATAGGTCTGGAGCCTGGGAAGTTCAAAGTCATGTGGCAAAATCTGGAAAGGGACTTCTTGCTGTAGCGTAGCATAACATAACAGGAAGCATCCCTTAGTGAAAGAGCACACATGAGGAAAGACTGAGACTGAACTTGACTTACAACCAGGAACCCGCTCTGAAGACAACCAATTCACTCCAGCAAGAACAGCATGAATCCATTTGCGGGGGCACAGGCTTCATGAACCAATCACATCACAAAGATTTCACCTCTCAACTCTGTCACTTAGGAGACTGTTTCACCACATGAACTTTGGGGTACACTTCCAAACCATAGCAGAAGATTCTGGGGTGACTTGAACCCTAGCCAAGGACATCCAAGTGCAGGAGAGATCTTGAGCAAAAACAACCTGTTAATTCCTATTAATGGTAGTAATAAAATGGTTTTATTTAAGCCATTAAATGTTATGGATAGTTAGTATTCAGTTCATAGTTGCACTAATGATGAACCAATGATGAACCAAGGAATCTAAGGTGAATAAAGAGCGAAATTAAGGACATAGTTATGATATTACAAAAGCAATTAAATGGATGTACTCTTTGCTAGCCGAGTTCCAGAAGTGATAGGGTAACTGTTATAAAGTGAGTGAGCTGGGAGGTTACACAGACATGAAGACATGAGATGTTAAAGGTGGTACAGCAAATTGGGATAAAATGGACACAAATGGGACCATAAGAATGGAAGACTATAAAAGGCCAAAGCAAACATACCTGGGAGAAAGGTCAAGGGCATGAATGGAACTTTCCTATGTGGATATTGAAAACACAATGAAAAAAAGAAAGTGGTAAACTAGGTGCTGGAGTTATCAATGAAACACGTGTAACCAAAGGTTGGTATATGATCATTCTCAATCTGATGTTATAAACTTCAAAAAAAAAATCTGAGGTTTCAGAAAGAAGGGAAAAGATACATCATCTGGAAGTAGTGGTAATAGAAAGACAAGCAGGACACCCACCTCATCACTAGATCTGAGACAAACTGAGAAGTGAAATCATCTCCACAGGACTATACTTCTAAGGAGAATTTGCAAAATCACTATGGTCCAAAGATCCTACTATAAAAACAAAAGCAAAAAAGAGAAAACAAAAAAACAAGGTTTCTTTAAAGGTTCAAATTGGTATTGGAAAACTATGGCATTTCAAGCAAGAGAGAATGGTCTGCAGAGATCTAGCAAGGCCATAGATCTCTGAACCCTGGACACATTTCCCAATTCTGGAACTGGAATGAGGACTAGACTGTAGCCAGGGAGACTAACTCTACCAGTGGAAAGAGGAAGAGCTGGTTTTTGGTAGTGCACTGAGCTGACTTGAGAGACCAGAAATGTGAGGGCCAAAAAATATGGCTACTTTCTCCCAGAAGACATCTGTTGGATTCAGGAAGTGTTTAAGAAGGGCAGGAAGCTGGGCAGCTGAGCATTGACTCCCAAAAAGTAGAGTGAGTCACAGCCACAGGAAGAGACAGTCTCAAACATACAACCTAACCCTCAACTTGTAATAGAATTTAAAGCTGGAGCTGGGGAAGAAAGCTGAATGGCAAAGCTCAAAAACCTGTGAAGGCTGGACATCACCTTTATAATAACAAATCAAGAATTAGAAAAAAATCTGTGAAGGGTAAAATTGAATCACTTGCAATCTTTCAGAATGAGGAGACTAGGAGCTTTGCCCAAGAAATGGGACAAGCCAGATATGGACTGAGTCTAAATGACTGCAGTGTAGCACCAGCCCAGTTCAGTTCAACCTGGAGAGACCACTGGCTCTTCACTCTGTAGAACAAAAATCCAGGTGCCAGTGTTTTACCTCTGTAATCTTAGCTACTCAGTAGGCTGAGATCTAGAGGATCCAAGTTTGAAGTGAGCGCAGGTATAAAAGTCCTTGAGACTCTTTTTCCAAAATAAACAGCAGAGTTGGAAGCATGGCTCAAGTGATCAGAGCAGAAACCAAGTAAGCAAGTGAAGCAAGTTCAAGGGCCTGATTTCAAATTCCAGTGGAAGGGGATAAAGAATGGGGAAGAGGGAGTGAGGAAGGGGAGGGGTAAGAGAGGGAAGCAAAGAAGAAGGGAGGGAAGGAATGAAGGAATATATCATGATAAGTGTCTTCTTTTCATACACTATGCAATGAAATAAATCACTCTTGATTTATTCAGGGTCAAGAAAAGTGACCAATAATCAATTATAAAAATAAACAAAAGAAGCAGATAGACAGAAAATATACATATTTAAGGTATGGGGTAAATATTTTAAAATAATAATTAACATGTTTTAAAAAACAAAAAAGGTAACAAGATGGATGAAAAGATGGATCCTTTTATTTACTGGAATGTATTTTAAAAATAATCAATGAACACTCTAGGACATATTGTCTAAAATTAAGATTTATTTAACAGACTATAGCATAAAACAGAATTAGTAAAACTGAGGGCAGTCAATAAAAAGACACCCCCTCAAAAAAAAACACCATAGGAACAGAACAAAAGAAGTATGCAGAATAAAGTTTGTTTGGATGTTGTTTTCTTAAATGCATATTGATGATTTCCAGAAGAAGACAAAGAACTAGAGAAAAGCAGTATTTGAAAATGACTAGTTCTAAATCAGTCAACAGATTCGGTAAGCTTAGTAAACCATGCAAAATTAGTTGTTTTTCTTGGTGGTGGTGGTAGTTTTGTTGTTTTCCCACTCCTGGGGCTTGAACTCAGGGCCTGGGCACTGTCCCTAGGCATCTTTGTGCTCAAGGATAGGACCCCACCACTTGAGCCACATCACAACTTCTGGCTTTTTCTTTTTCTTTTTTTCTTTCTTTTTTTTTTTTTTTTTTTTTTTTTTGTCGGTCGTGGGGCTTGAACTCTGGGCCTGGGCACTGTCCCTCAGCTCTTCAGCTCAAGGCGAGCGCTCTGCCACTTGAGCTACAGCGCCACTTCCGGTTTTCTGGTGGTTTATTGGAGATAGGAGTCTCATGGTCTCTCCTGCCCGGACTGGCTTTGAACCGCAATCCTCAGATCTCAGCCTCCTGAGTAGCTAGGATTACAGGCTTGAGCCACCAGCGCCCGGCACTTCTGGCTTTTTCTAAGTAGTTTATTGTAGATAAGAGTCTCACAAACTTTCCTGCCTGGATAGGCTTTTACCTACAATTCTCAGATCTCAGACTCCTGAGTAGCTAGAATTATAGACATGAGCCAATGGCATCTGTTTCAAACCTAGTGTCTTTCAAATCACATTTCACTGAAGAACTTTGCAGGGAAATGATACTGTAAGTGAAAAAATCTAAGTGAAGTTCAGAAGAGAAAATCTGATAAAAGACTTCATTTATTCTAAAACTCTCAAGAGATGGATTTCTAACTATTTCATCTTTATTTTTTAATGTTTGATGGTACTGGAGTATTAGATAAGCCTATTAGATAAGCATTCTATCATTTGAGTCATACCCTCAGTCCTAAGGCATAGATTTTGAAAGAGTTTAAGTCGGGGCTGGGAAGGTGGCTCAGTGGTACAGTGCTTGCCTTGCATGCATGAGTCCCTGGGTTCGATTCCTCAGTACACATAAGCAAAAAAAGAAAAAAGCCGGAAGTGGCGCTGTGGCTCAAATGGTAGAGTGCTAGCCTTGAGCTGAAGAGCTGAGGGACAGCACCCAGGCCCTGAGTTCAGGCCCCACGACCAGACCCAAAAAAAAAAAAAAAAAGAGTTTAAGTCCTGGAAATTGAGTCATATAAATAAAAGAGATAATGGGCAGTATGAAATTCACTTCAATAGTCTCTTAGAGAGGGTGAATAATGAGTTTAAGATGGGTACTGGGACCCTGAAAAACTGTTTTCTTGAACTATCTGCTAATATGGAAACAGAGGTGAATGAAGGACTATGTGAGATAAAATCTTGGGCAAGGAACACATTTTGGTAAATACTTCTAAATTACCATCCAAAAGTAGAAGGAATGTAATAAATCATCCTCTCAACTGAACAGGAAAGTTAGTACCCCCATCTTGGCTCTCCTCTTTCTGTGCACAGATCTGTGTGCTCTCTCCCTCACTTTCTGTATCCTTAGCTTCAGTACACACACACATACACATACACACACACACACACACACACACACACACACACACACACACACACCATGTGTGAGTGACTTGTGTCAGAAACATAGAAAGACAGAAACACTGATTTCTTTCCATAGTGCCAGAATTTATTGCATTACAACATATTCACAAGCTGCATAAATTTCACTGACATGCACTCACCAATTACTACTAATGTCACTTGATAGGCCATTGGCCAAACAGGTTCTTTTTGTTCCAAATTTAATTACACATATTGACTCATATTATGTGTTTTTTTTTTTTTTTTTTTTTTTTGGGTCCGGTCGTGGGGCCTGAACTCTGGGCCTGGGCGCTGTCCCTCAGCTCTTCAGCTCAAGGCTAGCGCTCTACCACTTGAGCCACAGCGCCACTTCCGGCTTTTTTCTTTTTGCTTATGTGGTGCTGAGGAATCGAACCCAGGGCCTCAAGCATGCAAGGCAAGCGCTCTACCACTGAGCCACCTTCCCAGCCCTCATATTATGTTTTATAAAATACACTAAGGTAATGCTTAGAGTTAAAGGCCCAAACAGAGAGAGCTGATAGAGATGGAAGGAAAAAGATCTCTGTAGGAGCTAGGAACTTGCACAAACTCCAAGTGCAGTTATTCAAGGCACAGAGCTGTCAAAAGCATGTCTGGGTATCAGGCTATTTCCAGTGTCACTTTGAAGTGGGCAGTGTCAAACCCATTGCTTTATAAAATGAAGGTGATCAAGGCTATGAGTGACCTAAATGTGCGGTTCTGTGCATGAAGTAACCCAGAGCAGACCTAGCAAGTTCTTCTCAAACTATTTTCCACAAACTTCTCTGCTTTCTACACCCAAACCTACAAGGTCTACAATTCACCTGCATATTGTCCTCCTCTTGTTTAACCTGGAGACTCCTCTTATTCAAAGGCAATGCTGATTGTGATGTTTCTTTCTCACAGAAACCCTTCAGATCCTTATCTCAGGCAATCAGGGCCCATCTCCACCTGCTTAAGACTTGGGGTGTGTATGTGTGTGATACCACGGTTTAAACTCAGGGCCTCACACTTGGTAGGCTGTGGCTTCAACGCGTGGGAGCCTTATTTCTTACTAGTTCAGTTTCTCAAACTTTTCTGCCAGGGCTGACCTCAAATCCTACCCATCTGCTTTCAGCCTTCTGAAAAGATGGCAGCCCTGAAGTACTAGCTAACCCCCTCTCCTCCTCCTCTCTGTCACTCGGGCACTTCCTCCGCTTGCCCAAACCTTCCAGGTTGGCCTACATGTACTCTTAACATTTTTAATTGTAAAGATGCTGTACAGAGGGGTTACAGTTGCATGAGCAAGGTAATGAGCACAGTTCATAGCAGCTCTGCCCCTGGGTCTATGACCCTCGACCTTCCGCTTCAGCCACCATCACTCCTGGGTCTGTGACGCTCCGTATCCTCGGCCCACACTCGCCGCGGTACCCAAATCTGAATCCGCCTTTCCTCGCGCTCTTCCCTCCCTCCTCTCCTTCTCGGTCTCCCGTCCCTTCCACTCCCCACTCTCGACCCACGAGACTCCAGTACCTCGCAGACCTGAGGAATGTAGTTGTCCTTAAAGTAGTTCCTGAGCCTGGGGGTGGCAGTGCGTAGCGAAGCCATGGCCAGAGGCCGGACTGAGCATCTGCACTTTGCCTCTGGACAGCAGTCGCGCGGCCTCGAGAAGACCGCCCGCTTCCGGGCGTTGCCTGGCAACCGCGTGTGTTTGGGGGCGGGGAAAGAGACTACCTGCACGGCATTCCGCTGTGAGGGGCGGGGCCGTGGGCGGGGCGAGCCTCCTGAGCTTCCCGCTACGTCCCGGTCCCCGCTGTTCCCCATTCTCCGCCGCTCCCCGGTCATCGCCGCGCCCAGGACCCCGCCGACCCCCGACCCTCGCCGCGCCCTGCCTGGCAGCAGCATGGGTGGCGCCCGGGACGCGGGCTGGGTGGCGGCGGGCCTGGTCCTCGGCGCCGGCGCCTGCTACTGCTTCTACAGGCTGACGCGGGGCCCGCGGCGAGGCGGCCGGGGCCGTGGGCTGCGCCCCTCGCGGTCTGCAGGTGAGGCGGGGCGGGGTGGCGGCCTCCCGGCAGGTGGACGGGGCAGGTGGACGGGGACGGGCACCGAGGCCAGCCAGGGCTTCTGCTCGCAGTGAAATGAGCGGCCGCGCTTGGGGAAGGGAGGGAGGCCGGCTGGAGAGAGCGATCGACCCCGGACCTGTGTGAATGTGGGGTCCAGAGCCCCCGACCGGCACCACTCCTGGGATGAAAAAGATCGCCCCAAACTCCTTGGCCCAGCATCTCTCAAGCGTGTGGTATGTGTGTGTGTGTGTGTGTGTGTGTGTGTGTGTGTGTGTGTGTGTGTGTGTCTGTGTGTGTGTGTGTGTGTCTGTGTCTGTGTGTGTGTGTCTGTGTCTGTGTGTCTGTGTGTCTGTGTGTGTCTGTGTCTGTGTCTGTGTGTGTGTTTGTGTGGTGTTGGAAACTGGAACCATTGTCTACAGGAGACACACCCCTCACGGCAGACAAGTCCAATAGATCTGACCAAATGATTGGCACATTCACAATTCTGACATTTTGCTGAACGTTCTGAAGGATGTTTCAGGTCATGGAAGCTTAGAAAAATAAGTAAAAATGAAATCAGCCAACCAGAAACCTGCCTTCCGCAAAGGTAGAGAAATGTAGAGAATCAAACAATTCTATTACGGGACAGGCATTAAGCCATTTTGCCTACAGCATCACAGGCAATGGGTGTCTAAAACAAAATTCTCACCTCTCTGTGTAGCCTAAATGGTAAAGTGGCTTTAATAAGAGGACTTGACAATACATTATGTTATAGATTGCTGGCCTCACTGCCTATTGGGGCATTTATGTTAGTTAATTGCCTTTATCTAGAGGAAAGATAATACAGCTCTATGATAAGTAAAGTACATAGTTAAACCATGGAAGCAGGTACCTAGGCTAAGATCCCACAGATATGAGGCTGGGTCTTTATCTTTACACTTGAGAGATGGCTTCCAAGCACTTGAGAAAGACATTTAGTTTCAGAACGTAAAACTAAGTTTTACTTTAAAAAAATTACATTTACAGGCAATGTCCTTGGTTGGATGAGACTGACTAGGAGAGCTGTGCTGACCCACACTGAAGGTTCATTCTGGGCCAGGACCTGTGATACTCTCTTAACAGCCTCTTCTCAGCCTTTCCTAAGGCTGTCATAGTGTCATCAATCCCATTCATATGAATAGAAAAAGATCTCCACTAAGCAGCCTTTCAAAGCCACAATGAAAGCAAGTAGGGTATGAAGCAAAAACTAGACTCCAAACAAAAAAACTACATAGCACTATCTCTAATGACTTCAATATTTTTATTATTATCCTACACTAGTAGTCTATAGTCAATATTTTTATTACTTTATTATCCTACACTAATAGTCTGTGGGGGTAGCTACTATTTGTAGATAATACAGTATATTATGAAAATTCATCCCTACCTCCTATTGTTATCCATCCTACTATATTAAAATAGCTATAGAAAAGCATAGTATCATACGTAAACTCTCCTCTTTATTAAATATTTCAAATTTCTGAGTTGATAAGAAAAATTCCTTAGTTTTGTCACAAAACTTAGGGTATGTAAATAAATAAGCAGATACCTTCTGCTCTAAGCTATTTACTAAATTGTTTTGGTAAAGAGTGCTGTCCAATTTAATGTATCCGAATTTAGCATGAGTTCAGTCAACGTGTGCCAATCTAAGCTGAAAACATGCTGATTTTATAACCGACCTTGGTTTTAGGGATTTTTAGGGAGGGCAGCAGTGTTGGTTGGTTTGTGTGTGCCTTTGTACTATTGCTTGCTCCACCTTATTCAGTTAAACTTCAGTTCTGAAGGAAGTTTTGCTCTTAGATTGGTGAAAGCATTAAGGATTTATTACTGAGTCAGGCAGTATATGACTACACTGTGAGCTGAACTTTAGTTCACATGTACTTTTTTTTTTAACCTTCTGGATTAAAGGCTATTTTAAATTTCAGTTTAAATAGAAAACCTACCCTGACTTTATGAACTACCTTGAAATAATCCTGTCGCCTATTTTGGCGTCTCAATTCTTTTGAAATTAACTGCTTAGAATCTCTCTTATTCTACCTAAATCAACTGCTTTGCTGTCCTTCCTGCTTTAGGAGATCAGTCTATCCCATAAAAATCCTGGAATTTTGAACCCTTCAAGTGGCTACATAAAGAGTTCCTAACGTAAGTGAATGTGACACTCATTTCCCTTAGAGGTGTATCATCCATCTATGTACACCTTCTTCATGTTCGTATGAGATGAGGAATTACTTCTCTCATTTTGAATCATACCACAGATCCTCTTCTTCAGTGATGTGTTGGTTAGTGATTAATAATTGGTTTCAGGAATAGGGGCGGGGGACTGGACACTATAAAACAAAACAATGCCGTGACCCCTACTGGCAGCATTTGCTGGTTTTCACTTTGGAAACACTCCCTTGGTGTCTGAGATGTAGCTACCAACCAGATACCACTGGATGCTGTCTTGGAGGAAGTTGAGTGGTGCTGCTGCTCAAGGACTACTTCATTTCCTTGTCTGGCTTTCCATCAAATAGCATCCATCTGATGCTATTGACTAATGGGAAGTCAAAGTAACAGGAAGTTTCTCTGGCAACACTTTCTTGCTTAGTTTTTAAAGTGCTGTTGTATATGCTCTTTTACTTACTATTTCACATGTACATAAGAAGGCTTAATTTCAAGGATGATTTTTGTCAATATGTGTACACACAAACACATAAATCAAGAGTTGCACAGTTTTAGGTCTTCAAATTTTAATCCTTATTCATTTAGCTTGCTCTTTCCAGCCTCTTGAGTCTGTATTAAAATCAACCTGTATATCAGTCACTCAATTATTGTAGTTCTCTCAGATACAAACAATTGAAGTCACGGTGATATTTGCTGTAGTTTCCCTAGGTTCCCAGGAGGGGAACAACAACAACAACAACAACAAAAAGTAGGAATATGGCACCAGCCCTCAATTTTAGGCAAGGTTTTCTTAACATTTGAAAAGGATCCCAGAGGCCTGTGGGTTAGAAAATTCATAGGATTCTCAGTAATGCAATGAATTTGGGCTCTTTTATTATTATTATTATTGTAAAAATACCGTACAGAGGGGTTACAATTACATGGGCAAGGTAATGAGTATATTTCTTTTTTTTTAATTTTTTTTTTTTTGTCAGTCGTGGGGCCTGAACTCGGGGCCTGGGCGCTATCCCTCAGCTTTTCAGCTCAAGGCTAGTGCTCTACCACTTGAGCCACAGCACCACTTCCGGCTTTTTTCTTTTTGTTTATGTGGTGCTGAGGAATCAAACCCAGGGCCTCATGCATGCAAGGCAAGCACTCTACCACTGAGCCACCTCCCCAGCCCAATTTATTTTTTTTTATTGTGAACATACTGTACAGAGGGGCCACAATTACATGGGCAAGATAATGAGTACATTTCTTATCAAGCATTGTTGCCTCCTCCTTTGTTTCCTCTTCCCATCTCCCACCCACCCCCTGAATTTGGGTTCTATCCCTCATGAAATACCTTCTGCCTCTTCTGTCATGTTCTGAAGGGGCTTACAGGTACCTGCAGGACATCAGCAGGGTGAAATGTAGAGCAGTACAACTATCCCTTAGACTTTCTTTCTCAGGACATGTTTCTAAACTGCAGAAAGGTTTGCTGTTCTCAAAAATGGCTTATGCTTCATAGTTTATATAAAGAAGTGATTGTGCTAGTCCAGACAATGCAGAGTTTGGTATCTTTGTGATTCAAACACATGGTAGTGGCAGATAAAAGATACTATGAGATAAGAACCAAAAAACCAATCATTAGACAAAAGACAACTGACTTACATACAATCTAAGTATTTTGAAGACCTCACGATATTACAGGAATATCCAAAGTTGATGATGCTGTCTCTCATATCAGTTTGTTGATCGGGCCTCCTCCAGACTCTGGACATTTGAACCACTTCTTTTTCCTCTGGCCTTAACATGTACTCTGCCAGTATCCTATTTCTTTTGGCTTTTATCTTCTAAGGCACCTCATATTTTACCCATTTCTCTTACTTTATTACTAGTGTGCAAGTTTCAGGAGGCTTCAATTTGTCTGTAGTTGTACAAAGGAGTTTTCACTCAACAAAGCTGTTTATGAATACAATGCATTTTGATGTGTTTCATCCCTTTCAACATTCTTGAGATGTCATTTTTTTCTCATTCTGTTATCTTCACTTGATGACATTATCTTAGAATTACCTAAAAGAATTAAATAAGACTGGCCTGTATCTGCTTATACATCCTCTCCCTTCTGTCCTTTTATGATGGAAAAATTGTCCTAAGTTCTTATCCAAGGATGCCTCTCAGCATCCCATGCTGAGTACTTGTACCATTCCTGTGAGGCAGGAGAGAAGGTTTCTGTGCTTCCAATGAGTATTTATCATGTGCCCCCATGTGTCGTACCACAGATAGGTGAGCTGTCTATCTCTCCTTTGAAATTTCTGTCTTGGGTATCATCCATTTGACCTTTCCTCTGCTTGGAACAGTGTTATTGCAAGGCAGTACAGATAACCATCATCACTTCAGACAAGCTTTCTATAAACATTTTAATTATAACAGGCTTCTTCATTAGTCTGCTAGAGGTGCTTAACAAAGTACTACCTAAAGAATGTCTAGACAAGCAAAAGGAATTATCTCACATTCCTGAAGGCCAGAATTGTGAGAACTAGGAACTAGCAGTGCGCTTTCTTCTGAGATTTCTTTCCTCTGTCTTTCGTTTGTGTTTTTCTCCAAAATCCATTCCCTACCACCTTTGTAGGCAGGGAGGGGTACTAGATTAGAACTCAGGGCCTTGTCCTTGCTAGATAAGTATTCTGTCACTTGATGCATAACCTAGGCTTTTCACTTTCACTTATTTTTCACACATAGTCTTTTCAAGCAAGGAGGTACGTAGAACCATGATTCTCCTACCTCTGTGTGCCTCATGGGTCGTGTATCAGCCCTTCTGGCATCAAACTTCAGCTCCTTTTAAGAACATCAATCACATTGGCTTAAGGTCCATACTAGGAACCTTATTTTTAACTTCTTTAAAGATGCTGTTACTAGTTTTCCCTCATTAATTTCTTAAAGATGTTATCTCCAAATAGAGTTAAATTCTAATATACTGGGAATTAGAATTTCCTTTTATAAATTGAGGGACAGTGGCACAATTAAGTCTTAAATGCCTTCCTTCCAGGATATTATTATCCTTGCCTAATTTTCTTAGCATGTATCACTATGTATCTTATTTCTCTGTTTAGGTTTCTGTCTCTCCTCTTAGAAATAGCACCTATGAATGGAAAGCCTTAATCTACCAGTTTCCTCATGTTTAAAACTATGCCCAGCACAAATTAGAATACCAGAGAAGGTTCACAGACTAGCTGAAAAGGTAGAGAGGAGTGAAGTTCCGAATACAGAAAAATGTTCTTGCAATCCGTCAGGTTTTGTTCTCAGTTTGCACTTTTGTTTCTCCCTTTTATGTTTAATATTTTTATTTTACTCTTTAAATACCATTGGTCATTACAATTCACTCCTCTTTGTGAAAGTCATTTCCAGTTATGTGTCCTACACCGATTTCTGATTTCTTTTGTCATTTGTCTCGTCTCAGATGATGAATCTTTTGAGATGTTTTTCTTCTTTTTTTCTCTTTTGCTCTCTTCCTCTTCCTCTGTCCCTCCCTCTCCATCCCCCATTCTCTTCCTCTTACCCACCCCATCTCACTTATTCTCTTCCCAGAGTTTGGATTCCACGCCTTGGCATTATCCCTGAGCCCTTTTGCTCAAAGCTAGTGCTCTTCCACTTGAGTCACAGCTCCACTTTCCTGCTGTTTCTGTAGTTAGAGATGAAAGTCTCAGGGGCTTCCTTGCCTGTGCTGGCTTTGAACCGCAGTCCTGAGATCACATTCTCCTATGTAGCTAGAATTACAGGCCTGAGCCACCTCTGCCAGGCTCAGATACTCTTTTAATAAATTACTTTGGCATGTCACAGCACTATGCATTCCTACCTGTTGTTCTCTCTCTCTGCTCTGTGTCTTCTTCATACATAGCTCCATCTCTTCTGTAACAGAATGGTGTCAATCACCATTTACTTTGCTCCTAGGTATATTAATAATCAATAGGTTACCAGGCTTGAATACAATATCTTTTTGTATTTACTGTTACTGGGCTTTGAACTCAGAGCTTTACTCGGTTTGCCGTTCTTGCTTAGCTGATGCTTTACTAATTGGACTACACTTCGAGGGAGATGAAATCTCAAAGACTTCTTGCCCAGGCTGGCTTTGAACTGGGATCCTCAATATGCCAGCCTCCTGAATAACTATGATTAATCGCCAATTTGAGGTTAGGTTGAATCTCTTAGCAAGATCTTGTCTCCACAAACAAGCAAATGAAAAAGAAAGGATGAAGAGGAGAAAAGGGAAAAGAAGAAGGAAATGAAAGTAGTAGGAAAGGGGGAGAAGGAAGAGCAGGAGGAAGAAGGAAGAAGAGGAAAACAAGAACAGTCCATAGAACTGTCTCATAGGACATAAGCCACAATTTTCCACAGCCCAATTGTGGAAATGCTATTCCATGACTTTTGCCACATTTTTTATTGAACATGCTCAAATAGATATGCATTTACATATATATATATATATATACATACACACACACAAACACACACACACACACATACACACACACATACAAGAGAACATATTAGCAATAGCACCTAATTCCACTTGCTCAATCAGTCTATAAACAAACCATATAATTATCAAAACAAGATAAAAACGTATTCTAGGCGATTTTAATTACTGCATTGTAGAAGATAATGTTTAAGCAATATGGACCAGTGAGTTATCCTTCCATTCTGAGGTGGAGATATAAAAACGTAATAAGCTAGTAGTCACAGAAGACTGGCATTTGCCTTTTCCCAAAGAAACCTTGGTGTTCTGATAATTGGTTCTCACACTGGTATACTGTTTGTACTGTTTGGGTGGAGCTGCCTGGGTCAGGCACCTCTTCTTAGAATCCAGCATCCTTGGCTTGAATAGCTACTTCATAGATGTGTGTGGCCAAGAGCCACACATGACACTCTTTTCATCTCTCTTTCACCAGTTTTTTGAGGATCCCGAAACACTGGACAAAAGTGTTTCCTCATATCTTGCCCATGTAATTGTAACTCCTCTGTACGGTATTTTTACAATAATAAAAAACCGTATTATCTTAGATCTAAAAAAAAAGTGTTTCCTCAATTTTCAGAAGTTTTGAATCCCTTGTCCTGAGCAATGAAGGTGATGTGCCAAGTTAGTATGGTGGCCTGGGGGACGGGCACTTATGAACAGTGGTAAGTTATTATTAGCAAAATGATCTCCCTTCCCACAGCTTAGCACACTCCTTCCCCTCTCCACAGCTTAGCACGCTCCCTTTCTAGGCAAAACTAGGCACATTTAGTAAAGGCAATAAATAATCAGCCTCCAACCCCATTCTACCTTGGGATGGCACTTCAATGGGTCAGCTACCACCATATAAGGCAACAGGAGCCCCTTAGAGTGACCTTCAGGTCTGGACAGCTGTAGGGCCCCTTATCTACTACTTGGGCAGCAGCCATAAATCCTAGTCCACCATGATGAAGCCCCTGGCCCTCACATCCACATCAGGGTTTGCACCTCCTAGCCCCTTCTAGCCACTCCTAAACCTCCTAGGTTATGTAGGTCACCTCAGACAACAGCCGGTGCTTCTCACTTCTCCCTTGTGAGAAGAGATCTTGCCAGACCCTTTCCTGGCAATAAACCTTTCTATGTTCTCTGTACCTGGATGTCTGCGTGGTTCTCTGGCAAAGTCTAATTAACCCTATCAGTTGTTGAATTGTTTCTTGTACATACTGTTTTTGTTTCCACACTAACTTTTTTATTTTTATCTCAGACTTCAAGGTCAGGGAAAGATCTTTCCATTTGCCATTTTGTAGTGGCTAAATCTAACCACACTTTCTGGGGACCTACTCTATGTAGAGAAGGACTGCTGACAGTGCCTTGTTCCAGTCTATGGTGTTTATTGATATAGATGATTTCTAGCACTTGTGTGTGGTTCATTGTAGCTAGTACTTCTGTAAATTACTATTACTATGGCCAGTAAAGTTTCTATTTAATTCCCACAACTTTATGTACTTGGTCCTTCTCTCATGAATTAAGGCCCACTTTTACTCTAAATTGTAGACAGAAACGTATTGCTTGTAAATAAATGGGAATGGACTCTTTCAGGAAACATTTTTGTCATTTTGATGTGTTTGGTCATTTGTTTCTTTTAGTTTGTATGTGACAGGACTCAATCCTCCTGGAAAAGTAGAAACTCACAGTACCCCATGTACAGTTTTGCCTTTTAGAGAAGTCCATTGCTAGATGATGTTATTATGTGTTATGTTCTCTTCTTCGGAGGTTTTCTTTCTGTCCTGGGGTTATTTCAAGCAAATGAGGACTGAATTTGAGTAACCTGTTTTATTCTTTGCTGTCCTTAGCTTCTTGATACTCTCAGGTCAGATGAATTCTACAAATAGACCATGGCAATATTGCATTCTTTTGGTTAGATATTTTATTAAAGGTTGCAGTAGTGCATTGGGCCAAAGTATATATTGGGCCATGAGAATACTGTCTCCACTTAGAATTGTGGTCCTTTTTTTTTGGTCCGGTCATGAGGCTTGAACTCTGGGCCTGGGCACTGTCCCTCAGCTCTTCAGCTCAAGGCTAGCACTCTACCACTTGAGCCCAGTGCCACTTCCGGCTTTTTTTTTTTTTTTTTTGGCTTATGTGGTGCTGAGGAATTGAACCCAGGGCCTCAGGTATGCAAGGCAAATGCTCTACCACTGAGCCACCTTCCCAGCCCCCTCCTTTTTTTTTTTTTTAATCCCATTCTGTATCTCAGGTCACATCATCCTACACGTAATGAGGGCATACTGACCTAAGCCTAGTTGTGGTAGTTAGAATGACCACATGAGGGCTACTTTGAACACGTTACCCTTTTCATTCAGTCCAGATGGTCAAACACAAGTGTGATAATGACATTTAGAACATATTCAGATTCATTATGAACATTTATCTACCTAACTGACCCAAAGATGTCCTTTAGGATTTCCTGGAAGTTTATTAATTTCTTCATCAAAGCAAGGGCGGAGCTGGTCATCTGTGGCTCAAGCCTATAATCCTATCTAGTTAGAGGGCTGACCAGCTGACAATAGCTGTTCCAGCCAGCCCAGGCAGGAAAAGCCAGGGAAATCTTATGTCCAATTTGCCACCAGAGAACCAGAAGTGTCACTGTGTCTCAGAGTGGAAGACTGCTGGCCTTGAGCAAAATTGCTCCTAGACAGAGGCCTGGCACTGAGATCAAGACCCATGACCTACCAAAAAAAAAAAAAAAAAGCAAGGGAGCCCAGAGAGAGAGATGTCGCTCAATAGATCTAGCCTTAAACACACTAATTACCAAACCCCAAATCTTGTCAACAGTAGAGTGACCAGCATGTAGGTCCTTCAGAAATGAATAAAAAGACACAAAGACAGAGGAATTTATTTTTACCTATCAACTTGCCCTGGAAAAGTGTTTTTTTTTTTCATGGTGAATTTCAGATTGCTTAGAGCTTTTCCTTAGAGGTGAAGAAAGATGAACTCTGGCAAAGATACAGTTATGCTTCTGCAAAATGGGCCTCTTTGTCTTGCTTACATTTAAAAAAGTAGGGCATAGTGTACATATGACCATATAAAATGAGGCTTATGGTAGAAATACCAGGTTCTGTTTGTAATAATTTCTTCTTCCCATTTTTTTTGTTTATTTCGTCTGGTTTATTCCCTGTAGTCACTTTTTGATTTTGGTACCCTTTGTCTTGTATATAAGTTTATCTGATTTGGGGAATCACAAACGGGGGCGGGGGGAGGAGTGGGGTGTAGGGGGGACAGGGAGTGAACCAATGCAACAGTGACAATGACTAGACACTATGTTAGAAATGAACTTTATAATTTGGGGGAGAAGTAAGTAGGGGTTGGAGGGAGTAGGTGAAAATGAGGGAGTAACACTGTTCAAAAAGAAATTGACTCACCTTATGATAGTGTAACCCCTCTGTACATGACCTTCATAATAAAATTTTAAAAATATACAGAAACTGCTGGGTGCTGGTGGCTCACGCCTGTAATCCTAGCTACTCAGGAGGCTGAGATCTGAGGATCGCGGTTCAAAGCTAGCCTAGGCAGGCAAGTCTATGAGACTCCTATCTCCAATTAACTACCAGAAAAACTGGAAGTAGCGTTGTGGCTCAAGTGGTAGAGTGCTCGCCTTGAGCTGAAGACCTATATATATGTATATAGAAACTAAATTTTTAAAAAGAGAGAGAAGAAAAGCAACATATGCAACCAAATCTCTAATAGTATTGTATTAAACCACCGATTGCATGCTGTCATAAGGATGAAACCCAAGGCCTGAAATGTGACTAAGTCCCTTACCAACCCCTTTCCAGATCTCAACCAAAGGTGCTTTTATAATCTACCAGAAAGGCAGGCCAGGAAGCTGACACTTAAAGATGAGCAATTGAAGCCAGGCATAAGTGGCATAGGTTTATACTCCTAGCTACTCAGGAGACTGAGATCTGACTAACATGGTTCAAAACCAGCTGGAGCAGAAAAATCACCTTGAGACACTTATTCAATTAATCACTCACAAACCAGAAGTGGAGCTGTGGCTCAAAGTAGTATAGTGCTAGCCTTCAGCAGAAGAGCTCAGGGATGGCACTAGACCCTGAGTTCAAGCCCCACAACCAACAAAAAAAAGTAAGATGAGCACATTGAGGACAAAGACTCATCACTGCAGCTCTCCTCAATCCTTCTCTGTCTTTCCAAGTCATACCAGCCATGGGATCTCAGAATGTCAGTTAACTGAAAAGAACCACTCCTGCTAGTCACATCAAGTCCAGCTGCAGTTAACTGACAAACTGCTTTCATGTTTAGATACTCTTCACTGTGATTATGATGCAGTGTCTGTACTAAGAGAAGAAAAGAGAGCACAGGAAGAAGAAGGGCTCTGGTGAGAGGATTTGGCTCAGTCTTTGTGGGTGCTGGAAATCTTTAGCTCTCCTATGTGGAGAAGATCCTTAGATAGAATACACTCTAGCAACAGGGATTGGCTGGGAGGGAGAGGCTTGGTCCTGTGTGGGTTCTGACTGGTTGTATTTCACAAATCCTAAGTAGAGACCTTACTAAAAATAGATTCTAGAGTCTAGTTTGGGGGATGTGGTTTTGATCCTGGGAGAGCCTAAGGGAGTACAGTTTTCCTAGTTTAGCTAGGATTCTTACTTAGAATACACCTTAGGGACTTGGTGTGGGGTCCTTGAACCTTGTAACCTCACAGGTGCCCACAAGCCACTGGCTCTGGCTGTCCTTGCCCATCCTGGTGGGTCTGTCCGTTAGGTGCACATTTCATCTGCCCAGCTGTGCACACCTCTATTCCTGGCAGGCTACTGCCTGCAGCATTTTTCTTTGTAAACCTCCTGTTAACTGCTGCCTTAACCTCCCTACCATCCTATACCTGCGCCCTGGAAATTTGCCTCTTGGCATCTCTTTGCTTTCTACCCCAACAATTTGCTGCTTACGTTTTTTCATACTTGTTCCCATGCATCCTAAGCTTTTTGGCAAACTAGTCCTAGAAGGTTCCTTGGAGTTCTCTATCCTCCCTGGATCCAAATTGTATAGGAAACAGAATCCTCTCAATTGTTTCTCCAGCCTCTATCTGTAGGCCACTGCTGCCCCCAGCTAAATTGGAGTTGGTACCCCTTTCCTACAATGGTCCCTTGGCTGAGATACTGGGCACCTCTACCCAACACCCCCACTCCTTGCAGCCCCAGTTTCCACTTCTCATTAACAAAGTGGCTAAGAGCCTCTCTGTTCTAAAATTGGCTGTAGTCTCCTGCCCCACAAATCCTGCTTATGGCATGCATGCCTCGCAGATCTGCCTGAGTAGTAAAGGCATGCTGACTTATGGAGGCGACAGGGGACATGGATGAGGACCAGTTTGTTTGGACTGCCTGCCTCCCTGCCTGGGAGATTCTTCTGCTGCCCATGGTGGATGAGGTGGTATCAACTTGGTATTTACAACCTACAACAAAACTTAATGGAGACTTTCTCTTGACAACAGATATACATTGACAATTTTGGCAGAGTGTAAGCTTTAACTATCTGAAAACTGGGAACAGTGCTTTTTTTAAAATTTTTATTTTCTGGAAGTAGATTTACAATAGAGTTGTTACTCAACAGAGCAATTTATGAATACAGTGCCTCTTGATCAATGGTAATCCTTTTATATTCTCACCCAGACCTTTCTACCAACCCCTTCCCTTGGCTTTTCTTAATTTTTAGGGTATGTATTGATTTTTTTGTCAATAAACAAAGCAATTTACATCTAAATTGCAGGTACAGGGTACTTTCATTGTAAGTGCAGGATGTAGGGATTTGAATTACACAATAGGAAAATATAAGCATTTTTGAACTTGAAATCTGAATGTGGAAATGATGTTGGGATCAAAGCCAGGGACTTACCAATGCAAGGTCTCTACTACAACCTGCAACCTAAGCTGGAGCTCTTTTTTCCCATCCCTTATTTAAATTGCTCTATCATACATAGTATTGCTTTGTATCTGGAAGACAGGAATGCTGAAAGAGAAATTCAAACTAATTTGAATTAGGAAGAAACCAAGGATACAGAATTCCTGGGTAAGGTTGCTCTTGTTTGATACTTAAGTATACTGTTGGAATGCTTTTTAGCCTATTAGGTAACACCCGATACTCAGTTCTGTTCTGTTATATAGCATTCTCCCTCCCTCTCCCACCCACCTTCTCTCTCTTTAACTACTGTGAATTGATACCAAGTTACATGTTCTGCATTAAGTTATGAATTAACAAATAAATTGATTTATGAATTAACGAATTCACTCAATCTACCAACTCTCTGAGGACTTTCCATGTATGGGCACTTAGCTAAGAAGTGAAGGAGTGGACTGATTTGTAAAGTATAGTTACAGTTTCACACCACCTGTTCGATTGAAAATCAAAATCAATTGTTTACATCTCATTTTTAATGCCTTGTGTGCCCCCTGGTACCTTAAGCGTTTTGTAGTTTTTCTCTGAGCCTTCCCCATGTCCCCATAATCCCACTTCTGACGAGCTTTCTCTGGCCAGCTGCCCTATGACTGGCACTCCCACTCCTGCAAATTTACCCACAAACCAGCCTACACTAATGCCACCAGCACAACCATATTCATTGCAGCATTATTTACCATAGCTAAGGTATGGAATCAATCCAGACGCCCCTCAGTAGATAAAGTGATCAAGAAAATGGAATTCTAGGCTTCCATCAGAAAGAATGCCATTACCCCATTTGTAAGGAAATGGAAAGACTTGGAAAAAATTATATTAAGCGAGGTAAACCAGACCCAAAGAAACATAGGCTGCATATTTTCCCTCATTTGTAATAACTAGAATATGTCTATAAGCCTACAAGTTAATTCAGTAGGTTGTAAAAGTCAATTCATTATACTTGGACATGATTAAAACAACACTCTAAGCATTTGCCCACTGAGAACAAAGGAAGATATTCTTGGGAGAGGATCACCAAGGCTCAATAGCTACGTGCTTATGATCATATAAAATGATGCTTATTGAAATAAACTCCAAGAAATGGAAACAAGATTTTTTTTACAATACTGTTTGCAGTTCTTTCCTTTTACTTTCTTTTTTCTACTTTGGTTTATTTCTGGTTGTCACTGTTTCTTTATTTCTGTGCCCTTTTTTGTATATAAGTTTATATGATTTGGGAAAGGAAAGGGGAATCACAGATATGGTGGGACAAAGGGTGAACCAATTCAATAGTGATACTAGACAGTATGTTGGAAATGAACTTTACAACTTCAGGGGAAGGAGGTGGGGGAAAATGAGGGAAAGGGTAGCACTATTTTTTTTAATTTTAATTTTAATTTTTTGTGAACATACTGTACAGAGGGGTTACAATTACATGGGCAAGATAATGAGTACATTTCTTATCAAGCATTGCAGCCTCCTCCTTTGTTTACCCTTCACATCCCTTCCCAGCCTCCCCCCACCCCCCCACCCAATCCCCTCCCCCCCCCTCCACCAAAGTTGTAAAGTTCGTTTTCGACATGACAACTTGTACTTCTCATTGTTGCAACGGGTCCACCTGTATCCTTAAACAACTTGTTTTTAAGGGTAGCACTATTGTAAAAGATATGTACTTATTGCCTTACTTATGTAACTGTAACCCCTCTGTACATAATAAAATTTTAATTAAAATAGTTAAAAATATTGATTGAGAACATTTTTTTAAAAACTGTATGTTTTTCCTGCCATTAATAGTTACTACCAAGAACAGAAATTAAAAGTGGAAGAAATAGTGAGTTTCTTTTCCATTGGCTTCAAGCTAGTAAAAGAAGACAAAGTCAGCATAGATGAATTTCAGTCTCTGGTGCTCCCCAAACTCTACGTTTATTCTTTTGCACCAGAGACTAAATTTCATAAACTCTTTTAACCCTCTTTTCAAGTATATGTCCAGGGACCAATTTCTTCCAGTCTTTAATTGTGGATATCATTATAATCTTCTCTCCCACTTCATCTTTGAAACACAGTGAAGAGAAGTCTTTTTTTCCCTTTTTTTTTCCCCACAATCTGGCAATGTTTGATACTTTATTCCCAGCATGGGGATGTATGAGGGAAGGAACAACATACACCTATGGAAAAGGTTGCATAAATTTCAGATCATACCAAGTGACCATGTTGTGAGAATTCTGTTTTAGAATGAGTCAGTAAAAGAGCTAGACAGCAGGTAGAAGGGGGCCAATGAAAATGAGGCAATGGTTGTGGATAAATAGTAAACTGAATACAATTTAATTTCTATTCAAATGGAATAACTTGGCCTCTTTGGTATGAAAAGTCCATCCAATGAGAAGGAATGTTTGTATTATTTGTGAGAGACTCAAGGCAAGTCAGTGTGAGTTTGATGATGATGATGATGATGATGATGATGATGATGATGATGATGATGGTGATGATGATGATGATGATGATGATGATGGCAGTACTAGTGCTTGAACCCAAGGCCACAAACTAGCTGGACAGACACTATAGCTCTGAACCACATTTCTAGCCCTGGTTTTCACTTGTTATTTTAAGATATCTCACTTCCTTCCTGTGTGTGTACCTGGACCTTGATCTTCCTATCTTAGGCTTCATAGTTGCTGGGATGACGGGAATGTGTCACCACATCCACCTTTCCTCCATTGAGATGCAATCTTTTTATTTTCCAGGCTTTCCTAGAACTATGATCCTCCTAGTCTTAGCCTCTCACATAAGGATAACAGGAGTGTGCCACTGCTTCTAGCTGTTTGCCCAGAAGTGATCTCAGGAACTTTTCTGCCCAGGCCAGCTTCAAACCATGATCCTCCCAAGTAGCTAGGAGTATAGGGCACTCACCAGTCCTCAGCTTCCTATTGCGTTATTGAACTACTTTTAACTTTTATCCTACACATGTCAGTCTTTCTCATTTTGATATTCTAGCTCCTCTCATGAAAAGTGTTTCTGAGGTATTCATGGTAATGATGTTACATTCAAGAGAAAAATTTTTGACTCAATTTTGTTGCCATGGGTTGCTAAGTATGGGAGCGGTTGAGTTAAAAATTGGAACTCAGCCGGGCGCTGGTGGCTCACGCCTGTAATCCTAGCTACTCAGGAGGCTGAGATCTGAGGATTGCGGTTCAAAGCCAGCCCGGGCAGGAAAGACCGTGAGACTCCTATCTCCAATAAACCACTAGAAAACCGGAAGTGGCGCTGTAGCTCAAGTGGTAGAACGCTTGCCTTGAGCTGAAGAGCTAAGGGACAGTGCCCAGGCCCAGAGTTCAAGCCCCATGACCAACAAAAAAAAAAAAAAAAAAAAAAAATTGCAACTCACTCTGCCTCCCACACATCCTAGCAGTTTATCCTTAAGAAATGTTTTTTGTGTTGTTTTGTTTGTCGGTCATGGGGCTTGAACTCTGGCCCTGGGTGCTGTCCCTCAGCTCTTCAGCTCAAGGCTAGCACTCTACCACTTGAGCTACAGTGCCACTGATGGTTTATTGGAGATAAGAGTTTCACGGAGTTTCCTGCCAGGGCTGGCTTTGAACCATGATCTTCAGATCTCAGCCCCCTGAGTAGCTAGGATTACAGGCATGAGCCACCAGCACCCAGCTATTTTTTTTCTTAGGTTATGTGAGAACCATATTCCATGTAAACCAATGGGATAGCAGATGTGTCTTATAAGGGAAAGGAGGGTAGGCATTAGAATTGAGCATACTGCATGAAGAAACATTTGGGGCTGAGTACTAGTGGCTCATGCCTATCATCCTAGCTGCTCAGAAGGCGGAGATCTGAAGACTGGGGTTCAAGCCCAGCCAGGCAATTAAACCTAAGAAATGCTTATGTCCAGTTAGCAAAAATCAGAAGTGATGATATGATGAATGGGGTTTGAATGAAAAAGCTTACGGATAGTGCCCAGGTCCCAAGGTCAAGCCTCAGTACCAAAAAAAAAAAAACCAGGATAAAATAAATATTGGACAAATCTATGGTGCTGGATTAACTGTGCTGTCTCCTTGTTCAGCCAGGGTATGGTGCTGTGCACTCCCTTCTCCAGCCCTCAGCCCCGCTGCTCAAGATTGCACTGAACTGCCCTGGAGCTCTTATCTGGGGATATTGTCCACTGCCCCTTGTTCTACTCAGTGGATCTGGGTAAGTAAAGTCCCTCCAGGAACTAGAAAAATGGAAGGAAGCATGCCCCAAAGTTGGTAACAGGTTTTACTGGGATGAAAGAAGTTCACTTTTCCAGATGCCTGACCCACACATCATTATTTGGAAGGTATGAATAAGAGGGAAGGCGGGAAGCAGCGCTCCTTAGTCTGGCCTTTCAACTTGGATCAGGGCCAGCCTAACTGATCCTTTGAGATGAACCAGCTTTGATTTCTCCTATGCTGGAACGACAACTTGGAAGTTGGCTGTCAAGTCTGGAATAGCATTGATAAAGGTTCATTGGACATAGAAATACATAGAGATTATGGTTGTCCACAAGGCATAAAGACAACCACCTTGATCATACCTAAATAGGACCTTCCCTGTCCAGAAAGAGATAAAAAGTGACCCTCACACCTTCTCAAGTAGTCAGAGACTATTGAGTTACCAAAACTGGAAGGAAAAAAAAAGAGCACATTTTTTTCCTACTCTCTTCTTGGGACCTAATTCTGTTGTCATGACATTGTAAATGTTGTAGATGTTCACACTTGGAAAATTATTCTTAGATTTAATGATATATTATGAAAGTATAATCTATGGTCCTGATTTTGTTTATCCTACCCTATTTTCAACAATACCTAGAAAACAATAATCAGTATTATGTAACCATCACATCATACAAGAGACAGGCATAAGGTGACAAAAAGAGGAAAAACATTAAAGAGGAACCAGAACCAGGGAAAGAGAAGCCTGGGAAGTAAGGAAGTGAATCTATTTCTTTTCTTCGTCCTCTCTGCTGGTTTTACATCTGCCATTTGTTTGTTCTTCAGCTTTTTATAATGCAGGCAAAACATTGCATCCTACCTGCTCTGTGCTGGTACAGGTGGGCTTGTGGCCAGTGGTTCGTGTGTGCTCCCTCCTGTTTTCCATGCACAGTGTGTGTAGCAGCCGTGGCTGCATGGGCCATAGCTGGACATACTTGTTCTAATCCAGTTTGACTGATCCCAGGCCCTTTACTTGATTCAGAATAACATCTATGGTTTGAGAATGTTTTTCTGGAGTGGAAAGCTCCTGGCAGCAGTGGTTCTGAAAGCAGCTGTTCTTGCCTGATGTCCAGATCTGATGCAGACTCCCAGAATCAGTTCCATTCCTGCCTCCCCAGCTATCATTTAAGGAAAGTAAGTCCTGGGGCTTGATTCATTTTATGTTTATTGCTGATCATTATTCCTAGTGGTTTTGTACTGTTGAGCACATAGTGTTTTATTATTTCAAAACTATTCTTTCTGGGCTGGGAAGATGGTTCAGTGGTAGAGTGCTTGCCTTGCATGCATGAGGCCCTGGGCTTGATTCCTCAGCACCACATAAGCAAAAAAGAAAAAAGCCAGAAGTGGTGCTGTGGCTCAAGTGGTAGAGTGCTAGCCTGTAGCTGAAGAGCTGAGGGACAGCGCCCAGGCCCAGAGTTCAGGCCCCACAACCAGACCCCCCCCCCAAAAAAAAGAACAAAAAACTTATTCTTTCCTACTTTTTCCTACTTTCTTCAAGGTAGAAATAAAGGCATTAGGAAAAAGATAGAGTTGTCATCAGATCTTTAACTCAAATGAAAATCTTAACAGTCTCTAAGCTCAAACACTGGTTTGTAACCATTTATAGATGAACATTTATCCTCCCACACTCCTAAAATTCTAAAGAAAATCCTGGGCTGTACTGATACTTAATCCTCTCATGAGTTTGCTTTTGAAATTATTACTTCCTCAAGATAATGAAATGTCATAAAATAATTAGAAGTGGTAACATGTCTCAATATGTCCTTTTATTGAACACTTCTAACAATGGTACAAATGTAGCAGGGTTTTGGTTCTTTCTTCTTTGCTTCCTCCTTGATTCACTTATTCATTTAGGAATATCTACTAAATTCCTCTTATGTAGCTGTCCTGTAGTAGCCATATTCACATAAGAGTAGGAAAGAAGACTAGATGAATAGAAGAGAGGGAGAAAGAAAATTCTGAAGGAAGGCAAGAGAGAGAGAGAGAGAGAGAGAGAGAGAGAGAGAGAGAGAGAGAGAGAGAGAGAGAAATGAAGGGAGGAAGGGAGGGAGGGAATGAAGGAGGGAAGGGAAGGAAAGGAAGGAGCCAAAGGAAGAAAGAAGGAAAACAAACTAAGTTAGATGGTATTAAATACTTTAAAAAAAGTGAATTGATATATATACATAATTATATATATTAATGTACAGTATCAGTGTAAGATGTATGTCTATATAGAATTGAGATATATATTTATATTTAATAACAAAAGCTTCCTGTGAGGAAGTGGTAATGAGTGTAGAGCATAGGCAATGAAGGAGAAAGTTCTGGACTCTCCAGTGGCCAGTGCAGAGCCCCTGGGCTGGTGTGCCTGGCAGCCAGGTCCCTTTGGCTGGGGTAGAGTAACCATGAGTGATGGTCAGCAAAGGAAGCAGCAGTCATGAGCAGGGCCTAGGGGGCATGGAAGCCCTGCAGGGGCATTGCAGGGGGTTCTTGTAAAGTAAAGATAGGGGTCCTGTAGGCTAGTCAGAATAACAGCAGCCCTGAGTGCCTTGTGTCATTGCTGTGATCTCGCCACCAAGTCAGCCTCTCCTCACTATTTTCTTGCAGTTTCCCCTGCCCAGACTGGAATCGAGCAGACGTCACTCTGCCTTCCCTTGCTTTCTTCTCACCCCAAAGATAAGCATGGCCTGTCTCATTGATGTTTTAAGGCATGTGCTTCTAAGTACTAAAGAGTAAAATCTGTCAGTATCAGAACCAACAATCTGAAGAGATCTTGATATATTTGCACAAAATCTATTTCTAGTTTATATAGTAGGACAGATGCCAAGTGGTTTGCTATTGTGCCTTGGTGCTTGGCTAGGTGCAAATCAAAACCATCAGGCTGAAGCCTAGAGAACACACATTGAGGTCTCTAACATTCTGCAACAAAGTGACTGTACTCTGCAACACAGGGAACAGTGGATGTTTATGTCAAGAAATGGCCCCTACTGCATGACTCAACACACAGGGAGTACCTAGATCCGGCAGTTTATGGACACAGAGGTCATAGGCTAACTGTTATCTGGGCTAGGTGGAAGGGCATGGGGAGCACCTGTCTAATGGGTGTGAAGCTTCTGTTTAGGATGAGGAGAAGGACTGGACAAGGAGGGTGTTATGGTTCCACACTATTGTAAATAAATGAATCCACTGAACTGTATACTTAAAGTGGTTCATTTTCTTAGTGCATTTTCCCACAATAAAAACATCTCCACAATAAAAGCATCTTCACACAATGGAGATGAGCTCAGGCTAAGAGGACAGGTGGGAAGAGGGGAGGACAGCAGGGATATGATACTATAAGAGAGGGTAGTTCAATCCCTGGCAAAAAAAAGACCAAAAAAAGAAAGTCCCTAGGCTGATATTTCTTTGTGGCTAATACCAATGAAGATGTTTTTACTTTGTCATACACTTTTGTGGTTATACTTCATATCCAATCATCTTAACTGTTCATTTGGTATATTGGCATCTTGATGTTGTTATTGTAAAACTGGAAAAAATAACCTTGAGCTAACTGTGCACTGGTAGCTTATGCCTATAATCAGAGCTACTTAGAAGGCTAAGATCTGAGGGTCCTAGGTAAAGGCCAAGCTGGGCAAGGAAAGTTGTTGAGACTCTTACTTCTTTTTTTTTAATAAGTTTTTTTGTGAAAATGCTGTACAAAAGGGTTACAGTTACATGAGCAAGGTAACGAGTACATTTCTTATCAAGCATTGTTACCTCCTCCTTCTTTTTTTGGGGGGGGTGGTGGTTCCAGTCATGGGGTCTGAACTCTGGGCCTGGGTGCTGTCCCTCAGCTCTTCAGCTCAAGGCTAGCACTCTACCACTTGAGCCACAGCACCACTTCTGGCTTTTTTTGTGTGTTTATGTGGTGCTGAGGAATCGAACCCAGGGCCTCAATCCTCCTTTGTTTTTTGAGACATGTTTCTAATTAAAGATTAAAAAACTGGAAGCAGAGCAGTGGCTCAAGTGGTGGTACACACAGCCTTGAGTGAAAAAGTTCAGGGAAAGTGCCCAGGCCTTGAGTGCAAGCCCCAGTACTGGCATGAACACACACACATGCACACACACACACATACACACACACACACACACACACACATACACACACACATAACACATACATATGCATATAGTAATCGTTCGCTATAACTGCCAGAAAAAGAATTAAGGGCTGAGCCACCAGCACCCAACTACCCTCACTATTTTGAAAAACAATTTCAACAGGGTTTATTAAGCTATTTTCATCTACACCGAAAAAGCAATTCAACCATAATTCCTATTATTCAACCCTGCTCCTCCTCACTAATGCCTCCTTCCCAATGGAGCATCTTCTGTTATCCAGGCACTTTCAGTGTATATTAATTGTATAAAGGGAGTATGCCATGGTATCAGATCAATGGGCTCTGTGCTCATTGGGAAAACACATGATCAGTCAGCGGATGCAGTGGCTTTGGGCACAGACAAAGAATTTGGGAGACAGAGCAAGAAGGAGACGAGGTCTCTATTGCTCCAAGGCTAGAAACAAAGTTCTAGCACTGAGAGCCACTGAAAGACCAAGACAGAAAAGTGAGTAATGATTATACTAATTGGGTTGATTTCATTACTCCAGACATACATGAATATTTAAGCCTCATATTATATAAATTTGTGGAGTTATGATTTGTCAATTAACAATATTAATTAAAGCATTTTATATTGAGCAACTGAAGGGACAATGACATGGGAAGAGATAACAGACTCAGAGTCCTCACCTCCAATAGCAAGAGAAAAGAGTGAGTAATGTTACCAGGACAGAGTTCTCCTCTAAGTTACCCTGTCCTACACCCTCCCCACTTCTAGACTGGTTCAGATGTCTTGTGGTATCTGAGCACTTCGCTGACCCTCTCCTCTTCCTCTTCTGAGTCTTACTTATACCTCCCAACTTGGTGCCATGGGGTGTGAGATTACTCTGCTTAAATAACCCGGCATCTGGAGATGCTGGCCCTGCAGTGTGGACCTGGGAAGACCCTCTCTCTTTGTGTCATGGGGCCCTTCTTTTTTTTTTTTCTTTTTATCAAGCCAGACTGAACAAATGTCCAAATAGTCTTCATCTCGTTTACACAAAATGGCCCTCTCAAATGATTCACTGTGGTCTTTGTTTTCTTTCCCAGTGGTCACAATACTTGAGCTAAAGTCAACTTGACTTTTGAGGCTACTCCCTCCAGGCAACCTGGATACCAGTCTCTTTCACCTCCTGGATGTGGATGCAATTGCCATAGCCATCGTTGGGTTTCCAGTGAACATCTCCATGCCAAAACCTTGGCAAATAAACATGGCTACCAGGAGAATGGCAACCAGGTAAAATACATCATCTGTTCTTATGTCATTAGTGTACATATTTTCCCTCTTCTAGAATCACCATATTCTGCTATGGAGGACACATGAACTACATTTATTTATCTTGATAGAAAAACTTTGTTTGAATGATGTCTATATATAGAGCATAAATTTATTCCAAGTATAACTTCTGTTACTTAAGAACATCAGATAATTAAACTCTGAGGAATGGAGTCCTCCCTCCCTTTCTTACCTTAGGAACAGGAGTTCACCTAGCATGGTGAAGTTTGTGATGTGAAGTATATGGCTTACCATACTCCTAGAGAGACGGTTTCCTCAAGATTAGATAGGACATGGTAGACTTCCCATTGTGGGAGTCAAATATCTCTCCAGATCCATTTTTTTCTCCACAGGGAGGCCTAGGTCCGTTCATTAAATCTTGAGTATGTGATTCATCATCCAAATTCCACAGTATTCTCTTCAAAGACTTTGTTTTTGTTATAAGACGTGGATATTTGATCCAAACACCACAAGCTATAATCGTGTCCTGGCAGTTTAACTGTCCAGCACATTTCTCAGGAGAAATTTAAGGCTCCACATCTTTGTTAAATTCAGTGATCACTAGAAATCCCTACACAGCCTATGGCATGCTTGTCCCAGGAAGACACAGGCATGTGTTTGGTTCAAAGATCTCATAAAACAAAACCTTGCTTTTAAACAACAAAATGATTTTTCCCATTTACTGTGTTCTTTTTGCTTTAAATCATGACTCAGGTAGGAAAGCATATATTTGGAGACTAAGTTTTGGGTAGGAATCACAGCTCTTATCTTCAATACAATAAACACTAGTGAGATTTTTTGTTTTTTTGTTTTTGTTTTGTTGGTCATGGGGCTTGAACTCTGGGCCTGGGCTCTGTTCCTCAGCTCTTCAGCTCAAGGCTAGCTCTCTACTACTTGAGCCATAGCACCACTTCTGGTTTTCTGGTGGTTTATTGGCGATAAGAGTTTCATGTAGTTTCCTGCCCGGGCTGACTTTGAACCATGATCCTCAGATCTCAGCCTCCTGAGTAGCTAGGATTACAGGGGTGAGCCACTGGCACCTAGCAACACTAGTGTTTTTTCTCCCCTATAAAATGTGCTATCATCTTTATCTGGAGCTCATACTAAATAAATTCTTGTATGAGAAACACTAATAAAGAGACAGCTAATACTGATGAGGATGTATCTTAAGTGGCCAGTCATGCTTTTCTCTAAAGATTAACCTATAACTTCTGTATTTTTTTCCTCATGGAAAAGGAGCTCATTGTCATTGGACTGTGCAGTTCCATTGGATCTCTTCCAGACCTTTTCAATTTCTTGCTACTTGTATCAAAGCCTGGGTGAGGACAGAACCTAAGGGAAGATTCAAGTATGTATACAATATGCCTCTTTGGCCCAGTGGTTTTGGGTAATGATTAAATGTAAATCTCTTGATTCCATTCTGAATTCAAACAAAAATGCTCTGCCTGCAGATCCAAGCTCCAGTACGCTGTGATTTGGAGAAAGGCATGATTGTTTGAAGTGAATCACAAGGAACTGAACAGATAGGAACTGCCTGCTGTTGATGGAGATGGACTCTTCTTGTCCTTTCCTTAAATTATGTTTAGAACTCAGGACCTTGCACTTGCTGTGCTTAATAGGTTCACCATCTGCTGCTTGAGCTCCTCCTTCCCTCTGAATGCTGGCAATATTGGTAAAAAGCACTTCTGTGCTGCTTCTCCTGGAATGAAGGTCTCAGTTCTCTTAATAGCTAGGACTACAGCCAAGGCTAGTGGCTCCATTATACTCTTCAACTAACTCACAGTCAAGCATCAGTAGTCATGTTGAAAATGAAGAACACAAACTCAGAATACATGTGATCATCTCCCAGGAGTAATAATTTATAAAATATGGTGAGAAACTAAAGGAATGGTATTAGAAACAATGTCCAATGTGGAAAAGAAAAAGAAGTACATAAATATTTTCAAGACGGGAGCAGAGGGACACTTGTCTCCAGGCAGATTCAGGCTGCATAGCATGTCTTCAAAGAGAATAGCATGGTGATGGATTCTTCCTTCAGGAAGAAAGGAAATTCAGGGATTGAATCACACAGGACAACCCCTGGCAGGTCACCTGACAGGTCCTTCCTTCTGAAACTCTATCCCTTTATACACCTCTCTGTCTCCCATTGCCCCCTCTTTCTTTTAACCTCCCCACCCATCTCCCAGACAGGCAACCACAGATAAGGGGAGATGAGCTAATAGGATTTCCTTGAAGCATAGCTAAACACAGAGCACAACTCACTGTCTTATAGTTTTTTCCAGGCTGTCAGTGCTGTTCTCCACTCACAGGAGGATGCACTTTCTTTGGGGTTCTCTTAAAGAGACCGGAAACAGCAGCACAAATTTTGGAAACAAATTGAGAATATTCTCGTTGAGCCCATTCCAGATCCTGCCTCTTTCATTTGTTGGGATGGATGCAGGACTGGGGGGAGAAGGGGCACTGCCCTCCATCTCTGCCTCTGTATCCATAGTGGACATTTCTGCTGCTGGTGGTCCTTGGGGGCAGTTTGCTGCTCTCCTCTGTCTCCCCCCTGGGCCCTTCCAGTTCAGATTAGATGCTTCTGGACCTGGAGCAGTCAAGCCAATGTCCCTCTCCCCTTGTGTGCCCCCTGCACACGTATTACACATGATGTAGGGGAGAGAATGAGCCCTGCTGCCCACCTGCCTCTCCGGCTCAGGGGCTGGGCAGGTCAGTTGACTAGGTTGGCCTATGGAAAGTGTAGTTGCTGCTTCTGCTACCTGAGTATGGGGAGGCTTGCTGCCCTCAGTCTCCCTCTCTGAGCTGATTATGCAGGGGCTGCAGAGGATGCAGGGGAGGCACACAAACATAGAGCCTTTCCTGCCACCCTCCTCTGCCTGCTGTTCATCAAGCCAGCAAGCAGCAGATAGGCACACAGGAGCACTGGCTCTTTTGAAGGGCACATTTTGACAGAATTGGTTTGCAGGCCAGGGACAAGATGGAGGCCCAGGTAGCCGGCGCCTCACCAGGCAAGTCAGGTCGTGCCCCTGGTCCAGCTGTTCCTGGAGAATCCTGTATGTTTCCTTGTTACTATTAAATATCCTTCCAGACTGGGCTGCGTGTGCCTTCCCTGAGTCAAATCCCAGGCAACAGGACATTATCCACGGATGTTGCATCACTTATCCCATTGAGGGTCTCCACTCAGGATCCATGGCCATTAGGTTGACCAAAAGGTCTCATAGGTCTGGAGAAACAGATTTCCTTATCTTGACCCAGCCCGCTAGAACCTGTCTCTTCAGAATGTACCAAGACCTGCTTTAAAGAGTACGTCGCCCATCACCACCTGTTTGTTTCCAGGCTGTCAATGTTCTTCCCCATTCACAAGGAAGAACAATTTGGCGGGGAAGGACATGCAACAGCATCAGTTTTCTGAAGCAGTTGCCAATCCTCCTCTTCAGACACTTCCAGCCCCTGTGTTGGGGGTTTGTTGGGGTGGTAGTCAAACCAGTATGTTGATCAGATGGGACAGAGGTTTCTACAGCTGCTGGACCCTAGGGAGGAAGCGTGCTGCTCTCCATCTCCACCTCTCTGTCAATGGTGGACCTTAATGCTGCTCTTGGGTCTGAAGGCAGCTTTCTGCTCTCCTCCTTCTCCTCTCTGATCCTCCGGTTGTGTTTTAAGCTCCTGGTATGGGGGCAAGCCAGATACTCTCTTCCTCCTCCTCTGTGCCCACAGAGTGTTTTTCCTCTATTGCTGTGTCTAGGGGCATCTTGCTGCTCTCCTCCTCCTCTGTGTCCATCAAGTTGGGTTATGAACTTCTGGAATTAAGGCAGGCAGGCTGCTCTCCATCTCCCACTGAGTGCTGCATGTCCTGGTGGTACCGAGGATGCATGGGGGAGAATCAGCCCTGCTGTCCTCCTGCCTCTCCTGTTCATTGTTCTGGCAGGTCTGATCACTGGTTTGGACCAAGGATACAAAGATTGCTGCTATTGTACCTGCTGCTTCTAGAGCAGGTGGAGGTTTGTTCCAGTCAGTTTCTCTGTGGTCCTCTTATACGGGGTTCCAGAGGAAGCAAGAAGACACACAGACATTGTTCATGTCCTACCACCCTCATGCTTCTGCTGCTCTGCAGCAGGCATGCAGCAGGTTGACAATCAGGAGCATTGTCTCTCTTTAGGGGAACATGGCAAGAGGACAGTGTGTAGGCCAGGGACAAGGCAGAGACCCAGGGGGCAGGATCCTCACAAGGCAGGTTAGTTCTCAACCCTGGTCCTGCTGCTCTAGGAGCATCAGAGAATTGTCGTGGTAGTATTAAAGGTCCTTCCAGAAAGGCATGCCCAGGTAGCAGCCCATTATGTCTAGGATTTCAGCCTCTGGCTCTTCCAGGACAGTCTGCCTCCGGCTGCCTCACTTTGCCTGAGTCAAGCATATCACTTGCCTCATTGAGGGTCTCTGCTCAGGATCAGCAGCCAGGAAGCAGGCCAAAAGGCCAAGTAGCACTAGGGACAGACATTTCCTTATTTGACCCTGTCCTCTAGCACCTGTCTTCTGAGGATGTGTCTGGTCTTCTCCCTTAAGGGCACATCACCCATTTTTTTGGTACCTACTTGCAGCCAGGCTGTCAGTCCTCTTTCCCACCCAAAAGAGGAACCACCTTGTTCGGTGATCTTGTCTTGTGAAGGCATGCACAGGCATCAGAGCCTTCTCAAACGCTTGCCACTCCTCTTCTTTAGGTGCTTCCAGACCCTGCCTTGCTCATTTGTTTACACTATAATCAACGCAGTGAGTTGACCAGAGGGCTTGAGATTTGTGCAAGTTTTACACCAGAGGGAAGAGGAATGCTTCTCTCCATCTCCCCCTCTGTGCCCCTAGAGGATGTTTTAGCCTGCTGCTGGGCCTGGAGGCTGCTTGTTGTTCTCCATCTCCTCTGTGCCTCTCAGTTGGATTCTGATTCTCCTCCTGCTCCCCTGTGCCCTTCGAGATGGTTTCTACTGTTGCTGGACCTAAGGGCAGCTTTATGCTAATCTTCTCCTCTGTGCCCCTCTAGTGAGGTTCTGAAGCTTCTGGAACTGAGGCAGGTGAATTACTCCTCGTCTCCCCCCCTCCCCCCCTCCTCTTTCTCCTCCTCCTCCTCTTCCTCCTCCTCCTCTTCCTCCTCTTCCTCCTCCTCCTCCTCCTCCTCCTCCTCTGTGTCTCTTCAGTTGGATTCTGAAGGTTCTGAAACTGGAGCAGGTGAGCTGCACTCTATCTCTCTGTCTGTGCTTCATGTCCAGGTGTCATAGAGAATTTCAGGGAAAGAATCAGCCCTGTTCCAATTCGGCCACTCCTGGTCAGTGGAGCTGAAAGTCTGATCTCTTGGTTGGGCCAAAAAGAAGTAAGAGTGCTGCTGTTGCTGCTGCTGTTCTGGGAGCAGGTAAAAGCTTACTGCACTATGTCTCCCCTGTCTCTCTTGCAGGGGTTCCATAGGAGGCATGGCAGACACACAGATATACTGCAATTCCTACCACCCTCCTGCTTCTGCTGTTTAGCAGGCAGGAAAGCATCAGGGTTGCAAGCAGGATCCCTGGCTCTTTAGGGGAGCATTGTGGAAGGATGGGTGTACAGCCCAAGTGCATGGTGCAGGCCCAGTGTAGAGTCATCACACAAGTTGGGCGAGAGGTTAAGTCCCCTGGTCCTGTTGCTGGAGGAGCATCAGATAAGTTGCCTGAGAGACAGGGCTGCCCGTACTTCCCCTGGGTCAAGTACCAGGTTGTAGCATATTATGTAAAGGATGGTGGGGTTTGGCTGTTCCAGGACAGTCTGGCTGGGGCTTTGTGAGGCTGCTTCGTTTGCCTGAGCCAGAGGTGGGACATCATTTGCCCCAGAGGTGTAAGTAAGGAAAAGTTTGTGAAGCTCTGGGGAACACATTTCCTTATTTTGAATGTACTCCTAGCACCTGACCTGCTTTAAATGGCACATTGCCAGTCTCCACCTATTTATTTTCCAGGCTGTCAATACTTTCTTCCCCTTACAGAGAAGAAACCACTTTTTTTTTGGGGGGGGTGAAAGAATCTCCTTTTATGGAAGCATGCAGCAACATAAGAGCCTTCCCAAACACTTGCCAATCAATCTACTTCCTCCCCTGCCTTAGTCATTTATTTGGTCTGTAATCAAAGCAGTGAGCTGATCAGATGGTATGGAGGTTTCAGCAGCTGCTGGATCCCAGGAAGGAGGGGCACTGTCCTCCATCTTAGCATCTGTGTCCTTACAGTACCTTTCAGCTACTGTTGGGACCTGAGACTGCTTGCTACTCTTCTCTCCATGCCCCTCCACAGGGGTTCTGAAGCTTTGGACCTGGGGCAGAATGCGGTACCCTCCTCCTCCTCCTCTGTGCCCTAAGAAGTGATTTCCTGTATTGCTGGACCTGAGGGCAGCTTGCGGATCTCCTCCCCTCTTGTGTGTCCCTTTAACTGGGCTCTGAACCTCTGGAACCTAGGCAGGGGAGCTGCTCTCCATCTTCCCCTCTGTTCCTCTTCTCCAGGTATTACAGAAGATGCAGATAAACGAATCAAAACCCTGCTAACTTCCCCTGCAGCTCAGTCACTTGGTTGGCTCAAGAGCAGTTGTATTGCTGTTGCTACTGCTAGAGGAGGGGGAGTCTTGCTACCCTCAGTCTTCCAGTGGCCCCATATGCAGATGGCTCCAGAGGAGCCAGGAGAGAGACATAGACTTGGTGCATCTCCTTCCACCTTCCTCTTTCTGTGGCTCAGCTGGCAGGCAAGCAACAGGGTGACATATAGAAGCTTTGACTGTCTTTATGTGAACATTGCAGGAGGACAGTAATGTAGGCAAGGAGCAAGGCTCAGCCCCAGGAAGTGGTGTCTCACAAGGCAAGTGAGGTCACACCCCTGGTCCAGCAGCTCCAGGAGAATCTGATATATTGCCATGGTGATATTAAAGATCCTGCCAAACAGGGGTGCCCCCACCTCCCTGGGTCAAATCCCAGGTAGCTGCCCATTATGTCCAGGATGGTGAGGTCTAGCTGTGCCATGAAAGTCACCCTGGGCTTTGTGAAGCAGCTCCGTTTGCCTGAACCATGGATGATGCATCACTTGACCCAGCAAAGGTCTCTGTTTAGGATGAACTGTCATTAAGTAAGCCAGTAGACCTAGTATTTCTGTGTAAAACCACTTCCTTAACTGGACCCTGCCCCCCAGCACCAGTCTTTTCAGAATGTGCCAAAACCTGCTTTAAAGGGAACGTCACCCATCACCACCTATTCACAGGAAGAAACACTTTGTTGGGGGAGGAGGGGTAGACAGGGAGAGGCTTCTCTTGTCTAGGCATGCAACAGCATCAGTCTTCTGAAACAGTTGCCAATCCTCCTCTTCAGCCATTTCCAGGCCCTGCCTTGGTGGTTTGTCAGGGCTGTATTCAAACCAATGGGTTGACCAGATAAGAGGGAGGTTTCCACTGCTGGTGGACCCAGGGAGGAAGTGTGTTGCATTCTATCTCCAGCTTTGTGGCCCTGGTGGATCTTTCTGCTGTTATTGGGACTGGAGGCAGCTTGCTGCTCTCCTCTGGAGGAGTGCCCCTCCAGTTGGGTTCTGATTCTCCTGCTCCCATGTGCCCCTCGTGGTGGTTTCTACTGTTGCTGGACCTAAGGGCAGCTTTATGCTATTCTCCTCCTCCTCTGTGCCCCTCTAGTGGGGGTTGAAGCTTCTGGGACTGAGGCAGGTGAGGTGTCCTCCTCCTCCTCCTCCTCCTCCTCCTCTTCCTCCTCTTCTTCCTCCTCCTCCTCCTCCTCCTCCTCTACCTCCTCCTCTTCCTCCTTCTCCTCCTCCTCCGTATCCCTAGAGGTGATTTCCTGTATTGCCAGGCCGAAGGGCCTCTTGCTGGGCTTCTCCTCCTCTTCTGTGTCTCTTCAGTTGGGTTCTGAAACTGGAGCAGGTGAGCTGCACTCTATCTCTCTGTCTGTGCTTCATGTCCAAACATCATAGAGATTTTCAGGGAAAGAATCTGCCCTGTTCCAATTCTGCCTCTCCTGGTCAGTCGGGCGGGAAGTCAGATCCCTTGGTTGGCCAAAAGGGAGTGAGAGTACTGCTGCTCCTGCTGCTGCTGCTGCTGCTGCTGCTGCTGCTGCTGCTGCTGCTCCTGCTGCTGCTGCTGCTGCTCTTGTTCTGGGAACAGGTAAAAGCTTGCTGCCCTCTATCTCCTTCTATCTCTCTTGTGCAGGGGTCCCATGGGATGCATGGAAGACACACTGACATACTGCATTTCCTACCACCCTCCTGCTTCTGCTGCTTAGCAGGCAGGCAAGCATCAGGGTCTCAAGCAGGATCCCTGGCTCTTCAGGGGAGCATTGTGGAAGGATGGGTGTACAGCCCAAGTGCATGGTGCAGGCCCAGTGTGGAGTCATCACACAAGTTGGGGAGAAGTTGAGTCCCCTGGTCCTGTTGCTGAGGAGCATCAGATAAGTTGCCTGAGAGACAGGGCTGCCCGTACTTCCCCTGGGTCAAGTACCAGGTTGTAGCACATTATGTAAAGAATGTCAGGGTCTGGGTGTTCCAGGACAGTCTCACGGGTGCTCTGTGAGGCAGCCTCAGGTTGCCTGAGCCAGGGCTGGCACATCACTTGCCCCAGCGAGGGTCTCTGTTTAGGATCAACTGTCATTAAGTAAGCCAGTAGGCCTAGTATTTCTGTGTAAAACCACTTCCTTAACTGGACCCTGCCTCCCCCACCCCCCATACCAGTCTTCAGAATTTGCCAAAACCTGCTTTAAATGGAATGTCGCCCATCACCACCTGTTCACAGGAGGAAACACTTTGTTGGGGGAGGGGGATAGGCAGGGAGAGGCTTCTCTTGTCTAGGCATGCAACAGCATCAGTCTTCTGAAACAGTTGCCAATCCTCCTCTTCAGCCAATATTTTTGAGGGGGCTGTAAGTCAAACCAGTGGGTTGACCAGATGGGAGGGAGGTTTGTATTGCTGCTCTATCCCAAGGAGGAAGCACGCTGCCTTCTATCTTTAGGTTTGTGTTCCTGGTGGACCTTTCTGCTGCTGTTGGGACTGGAAGTGGCTTGCTGTTCTTCCTTCTCCTCTGTGATCCTCCAGTTGGGTTTTGAAGCTCCTGGTATGGGAGCAGGTCAGATATTCTCCTCCCCCTCTATTTCCATAGAGTGGTTTTGCTCTATTGCTGTGCCTGAGGGAATCTTGCTGCTGTCCTCCTCATTGTGTCCATCAAGTTGGGTTATGAACTTCTATAATTGGGGCAGACAAGCTGTCTGCATGTTCCATTTAGTCCTCCATGTCCTGGCATTATAGAGGATGCATGGGCAAAAATCAGCCCTGTGTCTTCCTACCTCTCCTGTTCATTGCTGTGGCAGGTCTCATCACTAGTTTGGCTCAAGAGGAGTGAGACTGCTGCTACGGAAGCTGCTGCTCCTGGATCAGGGGAAGCTTGTTGGGCTTGTCCTCCTATGAGGGGCTCCAGAGAAGGCAGGGGGACACATAGACATTGTGAATTTCCTGCCACCCTCATGCTTCTGCTGCACTGCTCTGCCGGCAGGCAAGTGGCAGGATGACAAGCAGGAACACTGTCTGTCTTTAGGATAGCATTGGAAGAGGATTGGTGTGCAAGGCAGTGTCCCAAGAAGAGGGCACTTACAAGATGGGAGAGATGGTTCCCAGGTCCTGGTGCTTGAGGAGCACTAGATAAATTGCATTGGAGGCACTAAAGGTGCCCCCACCTCCCTGGGTCAAATCCCAGGTAGCTGCCCATTATGTCCAGGATGGTGAGGTCTAGCTGTGCCATGAAAGTCACCCTGGGCTTTGTGAAGCAGCTCCGTTTGCCTGAACCATGGATGATGCATCACTTGACCCAGCAAAGGTCTCTGTTTAGGATGAACTGTCATTAAGTAAGCCAGTAGACCTAGTATTTCTGTGTAAAACCACTTCCTTAACTGGACCCTGCCCCCCAGCACCAGTCTTTTCAGAATGTGCCAAAACCTGCTTTAAAGGGAACGTCACCCATCACCACCTATTCACAGGAAGAAACACTTTGTTGGGGGAGGAGGGGTAGACAGGGAGAGGCTTCTCTTGTCTAGGCATGCAACAGCATCAGTCTTCTGAAACAGTTGCCAATCCTCCTCTTCAGCCATTTCCAGGCCCTGCCTTGGTGGTTTGTCAGGGCTATATTCAAACCAATGGGTTGACCAGATAAGAGGGAGGTTTCCACTGCTGGTGGACCCAGGGAGGAAGTGTGCTGCATTCTATCTCCAGCTTTGTGGCCCTGGTGGATCTTTCTGCTGTTATTGGGACTGGAGGCAGCTTGCTGCTCTCCTCTGGAGGAGTGCCCCTCCAGTTGGGTTCTGATTCTCCTGCTCCCATGTGCCCCTCGTGGTGGTTTCTACTGTTGCTGGACCTAAGGGCAGCTTTATGCTATTCTCCTCCTCCTCTGTGCCCCTCTAGTAGGGGTTGAAGCTTCTGGGACTGAGGCAGGTGAGGTGTCCTCCTCTTCTTCCTCCTCCTCCTGATCCTCCTCTTCCTCTTCTTCCTCCTCCTCCTCTTCCACCTCCTCCTCCTCCTCCTTCTCTCTTCAGTTGGGTTCTGAAGGTTCTACAACTGAGTTAGGTTAGCTGCACCATTCTGTGTCTCATGACCAGGTGTTACAATGAATTTCAGGGAGAGAATCTGCCCTGTTCCAATTCTGCCACTCCTGCTCAGAGCAGCAATAGGTCAGATCACTGTTTTGTTGCAAAGGAAGGGAGATTAGAGTAGCTGTTGCTACTGCTGCTGCTGATCTGGGTGCTGGGAGAAGATTACTGCACTATGTCTCCCCTGTCTCTCTTGTGCAGGGGTTACACAGGAGACATGGGAGACACACAGACATGGTACATTTCTTGCCACCCTCCTGCTTCTGCTGCTTAGCAGGCAGGCAAGCATCAGGGTGGCAAGCAGGATCCCTCTCTTTAGGGAGCATTCAGAAGGATGGGTGTGTAGCCCAGGTTCATAGTGGAGGACCAGTGTGGAGTTATCATACAAGTGCGGGGAGAGGTTGAGTCCCTAGTCCTGTTGCTGGAGGAGCATCAGGTAAGTTGCCATGGTGGCATTAAAGGGCCTGAGAGACAGAGCTGTTCACACTTCCCCTGGGTCAAGTACCAGGTTTCAGCACACTTATGTATAGGATGGCAGTATCTGGCTATTCCAGGACCGTCTCCCGGGTACTCTGTGAATCTGCCTCAATTTTTCTGAGCTACAGCTAGCTCTTCATTTGTCCCAGTGATGCAACTTCTTATGTCAGCAGTCATTAAGTAAGTGAAAGTCCGTGCAGCTCTGGGAATACATTTCCTTATTTTGAATGTATTCCCTAGAACCTGACCTACTTTAAAGGGCATGTTGCCAATCACCACCTATTTGTTTCCAGGCTGCCAATGCTTTTTGCCACTTACAGAGAGGGGACCACTTTGTTGGGACATCTTCTCTTGTGAAGGCATGCAACAACATTAGAGTCTTCCCAAACACGTATCAATCAATCTTCCTGTTAAGCTATTTCCAGCCCCTGCCTTGGTCATTTATTGGGTCTATATTCAAAGCTGTGAGGTGATCAGATGGTATAGAGTTTACTACAGATGCTGTACCCCAGGTGGAGGTGCACTGCCCTCCATCTCAGTGTCTGTGTCCTTACAGTACATTTCTGCTACCATTGGGACTGGAGGCAGCTAGCTACTCTCCTCCTCCTCTTTTGTTCCCCTCCAGTTAGATTCTGTGGCTTCTGGACCTGGGGCAGGTGAGGGTCACTCCTTTTCCTCCTCTGTGCCCTTTGAGGTGATTTCCTGTGTTGCTGAACCTGGGGGTACCTTGCTGTGCTCCTGCACTGTGTCTGTAGAGTAGATTCCCACTAAGGCTGGGCCTGAGGGAGTGTTGCTGAGCTCCTCTCCTTTGGTGTGTCTCTCTAGTTGGGTCTGAACTTTTGGTACTTGGGCAGGTGAGCTGTTCTCCATTTCTCCATTGTGCCTCCTGTCCAGGTACAATAGAGGATGCATGGAAGAGAATCGGCCCTGCTGCCCTCCGGTTTCTCCTGTTCAGTGTGCCAGCAGGACAGATCACTGGATTGTCCCGGGGGCAGTTCTGTTACTACTGCTCTTGCTGGAGAAGGGGGAGTCTTGCTGCCCTCATTCTTCCAGGAGCTCCTTACTCAGGGGCATGTGTCTCTACAGCCTTGTGGAGGCACATAGACAGATGTCGTGCATTTCCTGGTGCACTCTTCCTTGAGCTACTCAGCTGGAAGGCAAACCGCTGGATGGCATACAGAAGCGCTGGATGGCATACAGAAGCGCTGACTGTCTTTAGGGGAACATTGCTGGAGGTCGGGTGTACAGGCGTGGGCCAAAGCACAGGGTCAGGATGCAGACACCTCATGAGGCAGATGAGGTCACGGCACTCCTGCTGTCGCTGGAGAATCCGATATATTGCCATGGTGGCATTAAAGGGCTTGCCAGACAGGGTTGCCCGCAACCCCCAGTAGCAGCCCATTGTGTCCAGGATACTGGAATCTGGGTGTTTCTAAGACAGTTTAGCTTGTCCTTTGTGAGGCTGCCTCCGTATTTCTGAGCCAGGGGTAGCACCTCACTTTGGCCATAGATGCATCTGCTCAGCTCAGCAATCATTAAGGATGCAAAAAGTCCTTGTGGCTCTGGGGAGAAGCACTTGTATATGTTTAAGCTGCATCCTAATACCTGTCTTTTGATAATATACCAGTTCTTTCCTCTTACGGGTGCATTGCCCATCATTATCTACTTTTTCCTGGCTTTCAGTGCTCTTCCCCATTAACAGAATCCCTACTCTGGGATCTCCTATTGTCGAGGCATGCAACCACATCAGTCTTTTTTTTTTTTTTTTTTTTTTTGCCAGTTGTGGGGCTTGAACTCGGGGTCTGGATGCTGTCCCTGAGCTTCTTTTTCTCAAGGCTAGCACTCTACCACTTGAGCTATGGCTCAACTTCTGGTTTTTTCTGTGTATGTGGTACTGAGGAATCGAACCCAGGGCTTTGTGCATGCTAGGCAAGCACTCTTCCACTAAGCCATCTTCCCAGCCCCCATAACAATCTTCTAAAGCAGCAGCAAATCCTTTTCTTGAGCCTCTTACAGCCCCTGCCTTGGCCATTTGTTGGGTCTATAGTCAAAGGAGTGAGTCGGTCAGATGGTACAGAGGTTTCTGCAGTTGCTGGACCCTGGGAAGGAGGTGCACTGCTCTCCATCTTAGACTGGGGTGCTGCAGAACCTTTCTCCTGCTGTTGGGATGGGAGGCAGCTTGCTGTTCTCATTTTCCTCTGCGCCCCTCCAGTTGGGTCCTGAAGCTTCTGGACTTTTGGCAGGTGAGGTGCTGTCTTTTCCTCCTCCTTGTTGCTCTTAGAGGTGGTTTCCTGTATTGCTTTGATTGGGCATGGCTTGTTGCCATATCCCCTAGCCTCAGCCACCTACACAGAGAGGACACACAGAGCATCAGAGGTCTTCTACTGAGACGCTTTTCCTTCTTTGCACTCATTCTCCTTTGTCTTGGACTTCAGTTTCTGAACTTTCAAGACAAGGACCTGAGAAGGCTACAGTGTCAGAGACTCACAATGCAGCTGCAACACTGGCAGGATCTACCTATCGCTGAGCTGCAACATGGAGCAGGCTCTGTCTGCTGCTGAGCTGCAACACAAAGCAGGTGCCTCCTACAGGGCTGAGCACGAGGGGCCTCAATGCTGGCTGTGGAGCCAGAGGAACCTGAATCAGACTTCAGCAAAGTTACAATACAAAACACATCTGTATCCACTGAAATTTATTCCCTCCATCACAGTTAGTGGTTTTCACAAAATATGCAGATGTTGGTTATGTTTTGTTAAATTTCTGTGTAGGAATTTGTTTTTAGCCTGATAAAACATACCTTAAATGTTTTTCTATTAAATTTTTTATTAATATTTGACTTGTTTTTTTATAAAAGTATCAAAAGGAAATTAAATATTGCCCTTGTATATATAATATTGCTAAATTCATTTATTCAATATAGCATGTTCTACTTCCTGGAAGTCGAGGTATTCTTTAGATTTGCATGCCTTTTCTCTTCCAATCCTATTGCACTTGTTGTATTTTCAGTATAATGCCCAATAGAAGCTATGAAAGCAGACATAACCTGACTTTGTCGTAACACTAGAGATCAATATAGTTCTTTGACATTAAATAGGATGTCAGCTGTAAGTAAAATATCAGCAGGCAAATTAAATGAAAACTTAAATTGGCTCTGTCATACTAAGTTCCCTTTTTATTCTAATTGGTTTTAGTTTATAAGTATATTATTATAGTAATGAAGAGAAGCAAATATAATGAAATAAAAACCAATTCATTACTAGGCACTCACACCTGTAATCCTAGCTATTCAGGAGGCTGAGACCTGAGGTTCAAGGTTAAAAGCCCACCAGGCAGGTATGTCTATGAGACACTTCAATTCTGTGCGAGTGTGCACACACACGCACGTGCCAGAAGTGGAGCTGTGTTTCAAATAGTAGATTGTTATCCTTGAATGCACAGGGATAGTGCCTAGGCCCTGAGTTCAAGCCCTAGGTTGGCACAAAAAAAATTATTTTTTCAATGTATGTCCTACAAATTTAGGAAAGGGGAGGGAAGGGAAGGGTGGGTTGTGTGGGATGGATGAAAATGTTGAAATGGGGAGACATTGATCAAGATGCATTGTATTCATCAACTACTTTGTAGAATGGCAACTCCTTTGTACAACTATTTAAACAAAATAAAAATATTTTCAAAAAAATTGTTAGCTGTTCACTGGGGGATTGTGTTTAAAATCTAGCTACTAAGGAGGCTGAGATCTTAGGATCCTGGTTCAAAGCCAGCCTAGGCAAGAAGGTCTGTGAACCTCTTGTCTCTGATTAAATACCAAAATAGCTGGAAGTGGCGCTGTGGCTCATGTAGTAGAGAGCTAGCCTTGACCACAAAAGCTCAACAATAGTTCACAAGCCCTGAGTTCAAACCCCAAGACTGGCATACAAATAAAACAACGCAAAACATATTGGGAATCATATGTTGTTTCTGTTAAAAGATTTCTCTTGCATCTATTGAAATGATGGTTTTTTTTCTTTTATGTCCACTTATATAGGAAATTGCACAGGTTGATTTCCTCTTGATAAAAAGGATTCAAATGTCCAGTTTAAATTCTCTGGATGTTATATCAATCTTTGGACACATCTTGCCAGATCAAATGTGTCAAGATTTCATTGAAGACTTGTCTCTGATGAATATTTATCTGTAGTTTTCTACCCATTGTAATGTTTTCATCTGGCTTTGTTATTGTGGTAATGCTGACTTCATCAAATGAGTTTTAGATAGAACCTGTCAGTAGAAACTTCTGGTCCTGATGGTTTTTCTTGTTAGGACGTTTAAACTAAAATTTTAATTGAAGAAATGTATACTAATTTGGGTTATGTCTTTCATCTTGAGTGAATTTTTTAAGACCTTTGTCTTTGCAATTTGAGTTATGAAATTACTAGTATTGGTAATTATATTTTTTCTCCTGCCCTCCTTTATCTTTCGGCCTTTCCTTACCCCTTCCCCTTTTCTCTCCTTATTAATGTGTGGAACAAGTTCTCATTTTTAATGAGCTTTTACAACACAAGAGTTTGACTTCACTGACCCTCTCCATTATTTTTTTAAAACTTTGTCAGTTTTCTCCCTTATATTCTCAAAGGACACAGCTAGCAAGATAAATAGAAAGCCCACAGAGTGGGAGAAGATCTTCTCTAGCCATACAACAGAAAAGGACCTCATATCTAAAATATACTTAGAACTCAAAAAAAATCAAAAAATTATATTCTCTATTCTACTTACTAGGATTCATTTGTTCATTAGTTTCCTGCAGAAGTTTAGATCATTGTTCTGAGATTTTATTTCCTAATAGAAAATACTTAAATACAAATTTCTTCGTCTTTGTCCCACAATTTCCTTTTGTGGTGTCTTTACTTTAATAAATATAATTTTTTAAATTTTATTCCTTGGCTTTTTTTGCCCTACAGGCTATTTACTTAGACCTACTTACTAGCTTTTCAGTATATGAGTTTTCCAAGGAGCTTTTCTTTTTCTTTTTATTTATTTATTTTTGTTGGTTGTGGGGCTTGAACTCTGGGCCTGAGCACTGTCTCTGAGCTCTTCAGTGTACCACCCGAGCCACAGTGCCACTTCTGGTTTTGTGAATGGTTTATTGGAGATAGGAGTCTCCTGGACTTTTGTGCCAGGGCTGGCTTTAAACCATGATCCTCAGATCTCAGCCTCCTGAATAGCTAGGATTACAGGCGTGAGCCATCGGTGCCCAGCTTTTTTTTCTTTTTACAAGTTCTTACACTGAAATATACTCTGTGTGTGTGTGTGTGTGTGTGTGTGTGTGTGTGTGTGTGTATGTATGTATGATACACAGACTCAATGCTAACCTACATCCATAGCTTTGTACAATCAGTTAGACATGGTCTGACATTTGTTTCCTGGTCCAGAATAATTTTACCTTATTGTTTCTTTCAAGGAATGGGTATTTTGATATATCTGATTGATTTGTTTAATACTGTTGCAGCTAAAGTCCATTCATTGATAGCTTTGCTCAGGTTCTGTGGTTCATCAATTTTATCTCTGCCAGTTTTATTAATTCCATAGATATTTACTTTTCTTGGATTTTGTTCATTTTTGCCTGTAGTTCTCTTGGTCTTATATTTTACATTTTAAATCTCTGTTTTAGCCACTGATGCATTTAGGACTATAATATATTCTTTATAGATTGACCCCTTTGATATTGTGTAAAGTTAGTGTTATGTTTTCCCTAAACCCACTTTGTTTAATAGCAATCAAGTTTCATAAAATTTCTTTTAGTTCTTGTGTGGCATATCTTTTTACCTGTTCTGAGTCATTATTTCAATTTCCTTCCCTCTGGTAGCTCAATTGTCATTTGGCCTTGATCCTTCCCTTCCCTCCCCTCTCCTCTTCTCTACACTCCCCTCTCCTCCCCTAGATATTCAGTGTTCCCAGTTCTCTATGTTTCATAAAATTCAGGATTCCTAGAGGACCCACCCTCTACTGATTCACAAGGGAGGAGTGGCACTTCTGTCACATTGACATTTCTTTGCACATTCAAGACAGAATTTAGAGGTAAGCCAAAGCTTCTAAGTAAATATATAGTTTTATTTTGTAAAATCCCAAATGAAGTGACTGCATGTTGTGAAGGGAAGAGCCATTTCCTTTAGTAGTGAGCTGCCCCCATGGTCACTGCCCACTATTGACTGCCAAATTATGTGCATAACAAATCACAGACCTATTTCTAATTATATCAACAGCTCTGCAAAATGTTTTGAGGACATACCCATCAATTATGGACATGGGAAAGCTCATAATAGCACACAGGTTTATTGATTCAACTCTCTCTCCCTAGTTTGGCTTGAGTGTGTTGAATTGTTGTGATTGTTCATTTTGAATCATTATTCATTTTTGCAGAAGACTTCCTGGAAATGAGTAAAATATGTCAGGGATGCCATCCCAGTTAAGGCCTATTTCTTCATTCAAAACCTTTTGTGCAATAAAAGTATCTCAAAAACTCTTCTGTATTGAAGAGATGTTTAACATCTCTGGCCAGAAAGAAATGCAAATCAAGACAACATTGAGATTCCACTTCACCCCCCTTAGAATGGCCATTATCAAGAAAACTAACAAGAACAGATGCTAGCAGAGATGTAGCCTAAAAGGATCACAACTACACTGTTGGTGGAAGTGTAAATTTGTTCAACCACTCTGGAAAGCAGTATGGAGGTTCCTCAGAAGATGAAACATTGAGATTTCCTAACATTCCCACTCCTGGGCATTTATCCAAATGACACTAAAGACACCAGCAAATCCATATTCTTTGCAGCATCGTTTACAATAGCTAAGATAGGGAATCAACTGAGATGCCCTTCAGAGGACAAATGGATCAAGAAAATATGGTCTGTATACCCAATTCAGTTCTATGTTTCCATCACAAAGAATGTCATTGCCCCATTCATAAGGAAGCGGAAAGACTTTGAAAAAATTATATTAAGAGAAGTAAAGCAGACCCCAAGAAATAGAGGCTAGATGGTTTCCCTCATTTGTGATCATTAGAATGTGCTTATAAATCTACAAGTAAACCTAGTGGATATTAAAAGACAAATAATTTCACTTGGACATGATTAAATAAAACTCTAAACATTCACACAGTGAGAACAAAAGAGGATATTCTTATGAGAGGATCACAAGGGCTCAATAGCTGTGTGCATTTGGTCCTATAAAATGATGCTTATTGAACTGAACTCCAAGAAATGGACATGAGGTTTTTTTTATTGCACTGTTTTCAGGTCTTTTTTTTCCCTTTTCCTTTGATTTATTCCCTTTTATTGCTGGTTTTGATTTCTGTGCCCTTTGTCTTGCATGTAAGTTTGTGTTATTTGGCAAGGGGAGGGGGAAGCATAGAAACAGTGGGACACAGGGTCAACCAATTTAGCAGCCATACTCACTAGACACTATGTGGGAAATGAACTTTACAACTTGAGGGGAAGGACATCACGAGAGGAGAATTGGGAGAAAATGAGGGAGTGACACTGTTTAAAAAAAGAAATGTAGGGGCTGGGAAGGTGGCTCAGTGGTAGAGCGCTTGCCTTGCATGCCTGAGGTCCTGGGTTCGATTCCTCAGCACCACATAAGTAAAAAGAAAAAAGCCGGAAGTGGCGCTGTGGCTCAAGTGGTAGAGCGCTAGCCTTGAGCCTTGAGCTGAGGGACAGTGCCCAGGCCCAAAGTTCAGGCCCCACGACCGGACCCAAAAAAAAAAAAAGAAAAGAAATGTACTCGTTACTTGATTTATGTAACTGTAACCCTCTGTATCTCACTTTCTCAATAAAATTTAATTTTAAAAAAACACCTGTGAGTTTCACCAACCTCAATCCTTGTAAACCACTGGTTATAATTAAGTTTCATCCATAGAAAAGATGCACTGTAGAGTTGGGACACTAGCCTTTTCCACTGAATTCCCCACTCACACACACCTATTAATAACAAAAGTCCTGTCATTCTCAGTGCTTTCTCCTTCCCTCCAGCATGTTGGGCTTTTCTGAAAGAAAGCATAATCACACTGGACAATCCATGTGAAGTCCTCTGACATTTTAATGTTTCTGTAAATGTGGTGGAATTTGACAGAAATCTAACCTAGAAATTAGCTTTGTATAAAAGAAATGTGTTCTAAATATTAAAGCACTGAATGTTGTTAAGCCCATTTTTAAAAATCATTTGTTCTCAATATTATACCTTGGTGGTGTAGTCGTCTCATTTTTGTAAACCAAGGTGACCCTGGCAACAAAATCACATAGCAAGAATCTAGAAGTCACCAAATTTCAAAATGAAATATTGAAATATCTTCTACAATAAAACACTTAAACATTTCTTATTTTTATTATCCCTTTAGTAATAGTTTTTTTCTTTTCATTCATTTACTGTTTTTATTCTTATTGAGCTATTGTTTGAATCAGGCTATTGCTGATCTTCAAGTTAGGCTCAACTACCCCACTCACTTCAGCTTCACATGAAGGTTGATTCTAGCCATGGACTACCAACGCTTTTAAGATTATTTTTTATGGTAAAAATTAGCAATATATAGTCCAAAGGTTTTACTTTTTCCAATGGTAATGGAGTTAGAACTCAGGGTATTCTGATTGCTACAGAGATGACCTACCCTGGAGACAGTATGGGTTCTTTTATGACTCTGAAGGTAAGCTAGTGGTGTCTTGAAGGCTTTCTCGCAAACAGAAAAAAGAAGAAAGAAGGAAGAAAGGAAGAAAAAGAAGGAACTAAAAAAGAAGAACCAATGAAGCAAAGGCAGAAGAAAGAAGGCAAAGTAAGTTAGATGATAATAAATGCTATTGAAAAATCTGAATTGATATAAACATATATTTATATATGTCAATATAGAATATATCAATATAAGATATATCTTTTTAATGGTCAAAAAAAAAACTTCCTGTGAGGACATGGTAATGAGTGTAGAGCATAGGCAATGAAGAAGAAAGTTCTGGACTCTCCAGTGGCCAGTGCAGAGCCCCTGGGCTGGTGTGCCTGGCAGCCAGGTCCCTTTGGCTGGGGTAGAGTAACCATGAGTGATGGTCAGCAAAGGAAGCAGCAGTCATGAGCAGGGCCTAGGGGGCATGGAAGCCCTGCAGGGGCATTGCAGGGGGTTCTTGTAAAGTAAAGATAGGGGTCCTGTAGGCTAGTCAGAATAACAGGAGCCCTGAGTGCCCTGTGTCATTGCTGTGATCTCGCCACCAAGTCAGCCTCTCCTCACTATTTTCTTGCAGTTTCCCCTGCCCAGACTGGAATCGAGCAGACGTCACTCTGCCTTCCCTTGCTTTCTTCTCACCCCAAAGATAAGCATGGCCTGTCTCAGTCATGTTTTAAGGCATGTGCTTCTAAGTACTAAAGAGTAAAATCTGTCAGTATCAGAACCAACAATCTGAAGAGATCTTAATATATCTACACAAAATCTATTTCAACTTTACATAGGAAAGACAAAATGGTTTGTTAGGGCTGCCTTAGTGCTTGGTTAGATGTGCATTGGTAAGAATCGATATTAGAGGCCCAATGCCAGTGGTTCACACAAATAATCCTAGCTGAAATCTGAGGACAATACTTTGAAACCAAACAGGATAAATGCCTGTGACTCTTCTCTCCAATAAGTCACCAAAAAGCCAGAACTGGAGGTATGACTCAAGGGATAGAGTGCCAGCCTCCAGCCAAGAAGCTGAGCAAGTACTTGAGCCCCTGATTTCAAGTCCCAGTACTGACAAAAGAAAATGAAAAAAAATCCAAATAAAAAGTTATATTAAGCAAAGTAAGGAAGACCCAAAATAGCATAGGCTGCGTGGTCTCCCTCATTTAATGGATAGAATATGCCTATAAATCTACAAGTTAATCCAATGGATAGTAAAAGGAAAATAATTATACTTGGATATGATCAATTAAATAGCACTCTAAGCATTTCCACACTGAGAACAAAGGAGGATATTCTTAGGAGAGGATCACAGTGGCTCAATAGTCATGTGCATATGAGCATATAATATGATGCTTATTGAAATGAACCCCAAGAAATGAGAATAAGAGTTTTTTGTTTTGTTGGTAGTGGAGGGTCAAACTCTGGGCCTGGGTGCTTTCCCTCAGCTCTTCAACTCAAGGCTAGTGTTCTATTACTTGAGCCACAACACCACTTCCGGTTTTCTGGTGGTTTATTGGAGATTAGAGTCTCATGGAGTTTCTTGCCCATACTGGCTTTGAACCATGATCCTCAGATCTCAGCCTCCTGAGTAGCTAGGATTACAGGCGTGAGTCACTGGCACCTGGCTAAGAGTTCTTTTAATTGTGCATTTTTTTGTTGTTGTTGTTGATTGTGGGGCTTGAACTCTGGGCCTGGCGCTATCCTTGAGGTCTTCAGCTCAAGGCTAGTGCTCTACCACTTGAGCCACAGCAACACTTCTGGCTTTTCCATTTATGTGGTGCTGAGTAAACGAACCCAGGGCCTCATGCATGTGAGGTAAGCACTCTACCACTGAGCCACCTTCCCAGCCTGAGTTCTTTTAATTGTTCTGTTTGTAGTTATTTCTTCCTTGCATTTCCCCTTTGATTTATTCCCAGTTGTAACTATTTTGATTTCTGTGCCCTTTGTCTTATATATAAGTTTATCTGATTTAGGAAGGAAAGGGGAATCACAGAAACGGGTGGGACAAAGGGTGAACCAATTCAGCAGTGATACTTACTAGACACTAGGTTGGAAACAAACTACACAAGTTGGCAGGAAGGGCAGCAGGATGGGGAAAAGTGGGAGAAAATGACAGAGGGAGTAATACTGTTCAAAATATTATATTCATTGCCTTAGTTATATATCTGTAACCTCTCTGTACATCACTTTTACAATAAAATATAAAAAATTTTAAAAGATTCCAAAGAATCAACATTGGAGCCTGGAGCATTGGTTTAAGCTTATTATACTACCCTGCTTGGGAGGCAATAACCTGGACATTTTGATTGAAGGCCAACCTAGGCCATAAAACTATAAAGTAAAATGTTGAAAAGACTCTGTACTGTCCAATAGCTGGGTAAAGTGTAGCATAGTAGTTGGGTGCAGTTGTGTGTGCCTGTCATCCCCTATGGCTTCTTCCTTTCTAATAGTCCAGGGAACCCTATTATGTGACTTTAGGACATAAAAATGGAGAAAACCTGGGTTCACCTAGATAAGACTCCCAAGAGTTGCACTATGGGCTCCTCTACATTGCAAGTGAGACTCAAGGAATTCTATCTTATACTGCTCATTTTCCATGGTAGAGAGCAATTGAAGGGACAATGACATGGGAAGAGATAACAGACTCAGAGTCCTCACCTCCAATAGCAAGAGAGAAGAGTGAGTAATGTTACCAGGACAGAGTTCTCCTCTAAGTTACCCTGTCCTACACCCTCCCCACTCCTAGACTGGTTCAGATGTCTTGTGGTATCTGAGCACTTCGCTGACCCTCTCCTCTTCCTCTTCTGAGTCTTACTTACACCTCCCAACTTGGTGCCATGGGGTGTGAGATTACTCTGCTTAAATAACCCGGCATCTGGAGATGCTGGCCCTGCAGTGTGGACCTGGGAAGACCCTCTCTCTTTGTGTCATGGGGCCCTTCTTTTTTTTTTTCTTTTTATGAAGCCAGACTGAACAAATGTCCAAATAGTCTTCATCTCGTTTACACAAAATGGCCCTCTCAAATGCTTCACTCTGGTCTTTGCTTTGTTTCCCAGTGGTCACAATACTTGAGCTAAAGTCAGCTTGACTTTTGAGGCTACTCCCTCCAGGCAACCCGGACACCAGTCTCTTTCAACTCCTGGATGTGGATGCAATTGCCATAGCCATTGCTGGATTTCCAGTGAGCATCTCCATGCCAAGACCTTGGCAAATAAACATTGCTACTGAGGAATGACAATCAGGTAAAAAACATCCTCAACACTTATGATATTTCTACGGGTATGTCATTGTGCTACAATCACCATGTTCTACTATGTGGACACATGAACTATATTCATGTGTCTCGACAGAAAAACCTTTGTTCCTGAGAGGAACATATTTAAGCCTGCATTTTTTTATTCCATGATATAACTTCTGTTTTTGTTTTTGTTTTTTTTTTTTTTTGGTTTTTTTTTTTGGTCGTGGGGCTTGAATTCTGGGCTTAGGCACTGTCCTTGCACTCTTCAGCTCAAGGCGAGCGCTCTACCACTTGAGCCACAGTGCCATTACTGGTTTTCTAGTTGTTTATGGGAGATAACAGTTCATGGACTTTTCCTGCCCAGGCTGGCTTTGAACCATGATCCTCAAATCTCAGCCTCCTGAGTAGCTAGGATTACAGGCATGAGCCACCAGTGCCCGGCTTCTGTTCCTTTTTTTCTTCTTCACATTTTTCTTTGGGAGAGTACACCATACTTCCACTCAAGAAGGTAATTTTTATAGTCCAACAGTCTATTATTTTTTTACATCTCTTAAGCACAAATCATAGGGAATAGGTTCCAACGGGTCAGGCTCCTTTCCATTGGTTCTCACAAAGTATGCTTCTCTGACACTTCAGGTGAACCCAGATTCCTTTTTCTCTGGCTTCCTTCTTTTTCTGGTCATTTTCCTTCACTGATTTTAGGAAAATATCTCGGCCATTAGAGAGCTTACTATGCTCAATACGCACATTAATCCTCTTGGCAAAGATCTTGGCTTAACTTGTTCACAATAATGCCAATAGCATGCTGAGTAGCATTGTAGACCCTTCCAGTTTTGCTGTGGTAAAATTTGTGGGGCATTCCTTTTTGAACAATACTCACTCCCTTGATGTCTATAATATCACCCTTCGTGTAGATTCTCATATATGTGGCCAAAGGAACAACTCCATGTTCTCTGAAGGGCCTAGAGAACATGCATCAGGTACCTCTCCTTTTATATTCATCATTTTGGCAAATTACTGGAAGATGGCAATTCCGCCCAAAAGACAACTTGTGTTACTTATGAGTATTGAGTAATTAAAACTCTGAGTAGAGTCCTCCCTCTCTCCCTCACCTCAGGAACAATAGTTCACCTAGCACAGTGAAGTTTGTGATATGACGTGTATGGCTGCCATATTCCTAGAGATGGTTTCCTTAAGTTTAGAGAGGACATGATAGAACCATTTTTGCTCCACAGGAAGGCCTAGGTCTACTCATTAAACCTTGAGTGTGATTCATCCACCAAATTACATAGTATTCTCTTTGAAGCCTTTTTTTTTTTGTTAGTCAAGGGGCTTGAACTCTGGGCCTACTAGTATTAAAGAAACTTCTAGAACTTCACATGTCTAAAAGTGAGAAAAGTTCTTCTAACATGTAGACTTTAATAATAATAGTCTCCCTCTGTAGAAGGATAAAACATAATTTATAGGTTCTCAGTTAAACATGAGCTTGACATGCTTGTCAATTTTATGACAGAAACTTTAGTTTTCCTTTCTAATTTTTAGTCGTTACAAGAATGATTATTTTGTGATAGTTCTGAGGCTTGAACTCAGCGCCTAGGCACTGTCCCTGAGTTTTTGTGCTCAAGGCTAGTGTTTTACCATGAGCCATAGCTCGACTTCTGGCTTTTTTGGTAGTTTATTGGAGATAAGAGTCGCACAGACTTTACTTCCTGGGATGGCTTTGAACCACAATCCTCAGATCTCAGGCTCCTGAGTATGAAAATGATTTTTAAATATATACTTATTAACATAAATGGCTTTAAACAAGACAGAATAAATATTAGAATATTTACCTATATCTACACAGTGTTCTTTCAGTGTGTTATATACCTAACCTTAGTAAGTTGTAGCATGTATTTCTTGCTAAAAAACAACTACATGCTTTTGGTGTGATCAGTAATGAAACTACACATTTAATTACAACATATGAAGATCATGCTCAGCCAAGTCCATATTTTTTTTCACTAAATGTGATGTGGGGGAATGGTTAATCTCAAAGCCACTTCTTGTGCACTAATTGTGAGAATGATTTTGGTTTTGCCACCAGAGATTAAATAAAATGAACTAAGTGTTTGACTTCTGCACTGAAGACAAACTGGGTCAAAGTCTAGCATTTTACCTAAGAAGGATGTTTGCAGTAGAATGAAAACTTCATGGGTACTGGGGTAATGGATAATCACTGATAAAAGCAAGAATATCCGTTGTAATAGCTGTGCTTATAAGTGGTAATGATAATAATCATAGTGGCATTGATAACAGTTCATAAATTCCTCATAGGTGCCAGTGCTGTGAGAAAGGCATTATCCATCACTTTTGTATCTATAGTGGATAAACATTGGGAGTGTATAAAGAATTGAGTGTTCACTGTTCAGTTTTAGTTGGTCACTCTGGAAACATCTGGACAAGTTCATTGCAGTCATCTCTTACCAAGTTATCCAATGTACATCTTGCAATCTGAGATGATTTTTAATTTCAAGTGTAAAGAAAAGTGTTAATGTAAATTCCTGGAGGGCTATCTCAGATCTACCTTGGCTGCCTCTTTCATTGCTTACCAACAGAGAGAAGCATTGTGAAGGACAGTGAAGAACCTTGGAGAAAAACAAGAAACAAATGTTTATGGTACAGCTGTAAGAGACAGTATTTGTGTTTTCTATTTCCTCCTTGTTTAATAATACTTAACAAGAATTTCTGGATGGATCTGTTTGCCATGGAGGTGTTGGTCAGGCAGCTGATCCATTTTGTTGGTTCATTTACATCTGTGTTGACAGATGAAATGCACACTTTGAAAGCATGTAACACCTATGACTCCTTTATCTCCCTCCCTCCCCCTGCCTCTCTGTGTAAAAGAGAGAGTGTGTGTGCTTTGCTCATTCACCATTAATAAACGTTTCTATCTGCTCAGGCATAAATCACTGGCTTCTATCCACCCTGGAATTGACCTACAGATTAAATGCAGATCACTGTGGGATAGATGCTGCTCCTCATATCTATATTTTTTATTTTTGAAAAACCTTCCTGCTCTGATTGCTGTGCCTGCACCTACTAATCTTTATTTATTACCCTAGTTTATTGTGTGGATGGCATAGAAATCCATTTTTGTCAGCTTGTGTGGAGAAGTAAATCAGCACTAAATGTCACAGATTCTGTTAGAAAGTTTTGCCCTTCAGAATAGGCTGTGATTTGATCACGTTTCTGAAAGTCATTGCCTGTAGAGAGCTGCGAGAGGCCGCACCTGGAAGATGGCGCCGGCTTCCGCCCTCCGCCTTCCCGATGGTGAGTGCTCTCTGTGGTAAACAACTCCTTATATGGCTAAGGCAAAGAATCTGGCTTGCTTCCGCGCACCTGAACCTATTGGTGGTTCCCACGTGGCGTATCAGGGTTGGCTACCCAGCGGGTACTTAAGGCTGTGGGGAATTCTCCCCGGGGTTGGGGTCAGAAGATTACTCAAAGGTCCTGAATAAACTGCAGAGAGAAGAGTCCGGTGTCGCGTCTTCCTTGCTGGTCGAGGCGGTAGCGACACGTGGTGGCCCGTACGGGGACTCAGCCATAACCCCAACGAGGACTCAGAACTCTCTGCGGTCAGGGTGGTGCACCGGTAAGTTCCCAGGTAAAAGGGGAATCCGCGACAAAAGCGCGGGTAAGTCCCCAGGTAAAAGGGGAATCCGTGACAAGAGCGGGGAGTAAGTTCCCAGGTAAAAGGGGAATCCGCGACAAGAGCGGGGGGGGGGGGGGGGGGGGGATTTTTGCTCTTCTCGGTAGATAAAGAGAGAGTGAGAACCCGGGGCTAGTCAATAGAGTAGCCAAAAGTGAAAGTAAAAGTTTGTTTACCAGCTTTAAATGTTTAAAACATGGGCGCTTCTTCTTCGCACCCAATTTTTTTGGCTCTCAATGAGCTACTGCACTCAAAAAAGTTAAAAATAAAGAGTACTTTAGAGAGATTTTTGAATGAATGTGACATCGTTGCCCCGTGGTTCGCTGTCTCTGGAAGCCTCGCGGTGGCCTCTTGGGAGAAACTAGGGAGGGACCTAGATTTTGCCTCTGAACAAGGAACGCAACGCTTAAGAGCGGAGTGAGACCAATATGGAAACTGATAAGAGGCTGTCTCGAGGACCAGCATTGCAGTGAGGCGGTAGAGAATGGTCAGGCCGCCCTAGAAATGCTGCAGGAAGAAAGATCGGAAAGGGCAGACAGCGAAAAGGAGGAGAGCAGGGGGGGGTTATACCCCGATTTTGCCGAACTAGAGACCTCTGAGTCTACAGACTCAGAGGAACTACAATCACTCATAGAACAAATAGAAAAAACAAAGATAAGAAAGAGGAGGAAAGGAAAGGAGAGAGAGGACCCAGATAAAGACGAATGCACGCCCTCCGTGCACCGCCCCACACCTTCGGCCCCTCCACTCTATGCGGAGGACCCCAGAAGTGGCAGCCCCGGCTGTTCTTTCAGCCCAGGCGTGTGGAAAGCGGTCAGAACTGAGTTACATCTAGCCTGTCCAATATTTCAGGATCCACAGGGACAGCGGTATCATGAACCCTTAGATTTTAAGGTTATAAAATCTTTAGCTGAGTCTGTGCGGACATACGGAATCACAGCCTCCTTTACTGTAGCCCAGGTGGAGGCCCTAAACAGACATTGCATGACACCCGGTGATTGGAGTGGGCTCGCACGAGCTTGTTTGAGCCCAGGTCAGTATTTAGATTGGAAGGCCTTTTTGATTGAATTTGCTAGTGAAGAGGCTGCGGCCAATCAGGCTGGGGGAAACCCAGCTTGGGACAGAGATATGCTGCTTGGACAGGGGAGATTTGCCAATCAGCAGATAGGCTACCCGGTTCAAGTTTATGAACAAATCAATAAAATTGGCATAAAGGCATTGAAGGCCTTACCAAATAAAGGCGAGGTGAGTGGCAATCTCACCAAAATCCTGCAGGGCTCTACGGAGCCATTTTCGGACTTTGTTACCCGTATGGTCGAGGCTGCTGGCAGAATTTTTGGTGACCCAGACGCAGCCATGCCATTAATTAAACAGCTTGTTTACGAGCAGTGCACTAAGGAATGCAGAGCCGCCATAACCCCATATAAGAATAGGGGACTAGAAGCATGGATGAAAGTTTGCAGAGAGCTGGGCGGACCACTAACTAATGCTGGATTAGCTGCTGCTGTGGTGCAATTAACCCAGAAGAATGGGGCTGGGAAGGTGGCTCAGTGGTAGAGCGCTTGCCTTGCATGCATGAGGCCCTGGGTTCGATTCCTCAGCACCATATAAGCAAAATGAAAAAAGCCAGAAGTGACGCTGTGACTCAAGTGGTAGAGTGCTGGCCTTGAGCTGAAGAGCTGAGGGACAGTGCCCAGGCCCAGAGTTCAGGCCCAGGAAAAAACCTATTCAAAAAACGCTGCAAATGTGTCTAAACAGTTGTCTAGTTATCTTTTAGGTAATTGAACTGGGGAGTTCGACAGCTTGATGGAACAGTTCAGGGTTGCCATCGTCATGGTGAACTCGACCCGAGTGGATGCCGGATTGGCAGAGGGGTTATCTTCATGGATCTCCGCTGCTATGAATCATCTTAAGGAATGGGCGGGTTTGGGAGCCCTGACAGGCCTCCTGGTGTTAGCCTCCTTGGTATGTCTGTGGTGCATTTGCCAAATTAGAGGTTCTCAGCGTCGCAGTGCAGCCATGATTATCCAAGCCTTTACAGCCATTGGAGCAGGTCAGTCCCCCCAAGCGTGGCTTGCCACCCTAAAACAATGAACACAGATTGCAAAGCCAAAGTACTGCAGTCGAGAGGCATGAGTTTTGCCCTCGAGGAGAGCATGTTTGATTGCACACGGGTTCGATTCGCCTTTTCCCGTCCTTGTGAAAAACGAATCAATGGACAGGCTGAGTCATCCCTAGAGAAGGTACCCTCTGGGAGAAGGCTTGTATGCAGTCCTTGCATTGCACAACAGGGATCAGACCTCTGTTCTCATCTGTGTTCTTTAAACAAAGGGGGAACTGTAGAGAGCTGCGAGAGGCCGCACCTGGAAGATGGCGCCGGCTTCTGCCCTCCGCCTTCCCCATGGCGAGTGCTCTCGTGGTAAACAACTCCTTATATGGCTAAGGCAAAGAATCTGGCTTGCTTCCGCGCACCTGAACCTATTGGTGGTTCCCACGTGGCGTATCAGGGTTGGCTACCCAGCGGGTACTTAAGGCTGTGGGGAATTCTCCCCGGGGTTGGGGTCAGAAGATTACTCAAAGGTCCTGAATAAACTGCAGAGAGAAGAGTCCGGTGTCGCGTCTTCCTTGCTGGTCGAGGCGGTAACGACAATTCCCTAAGAGATAATTCTTTGAAAATTGCAAATACAAGCCAAGCATTTGGCATAACTTCATTACTGAATTTGGAGGGGGCCATATGTTCATCTTCTGTCTCATTTGACTTTGCTTCCCCCTTTTCCTATTTACTACAAATAAATATCCAGTTTTCCTAGTATGGGAAATAAATACCAAAATGCCCCAGTGAAGACAAGATACATTAGTTAAAGCAACAACTTTTATAGGCAAGCATTAAATCAGAACGAGAGTGTCTATTAATTTTCTAATTACTCTTATACATTTTGCATTTACCACATTCATTTTCCCTGTGGATGCTAGGCAAGTCTTTATTTCTGGATACCAACTGAAATTTTCCTTCTCAGCACTTGTCTAATACTATTACCTCATTTTTCTAAATTGTTGATGTAGGGAAAAGATCCTGATGTCCAAATCAGAAAAATAATATAAATTTTTGTGATAATGTTAAAGTCTCAACACAAAATTGAGCCAAATGAGAAAAAAAGCAACTAAGACACTTTCCTAAAGGGAAGATGAAACTTGTAGTAGAATTCATTTATTTAATTTCTAATTTTTAAAAAATTTATTATAAAGGTGATGTACACAGGAGTTACAGTTATATAAGTCAGGAAACAAATACATTTCCTTTTGAACACTGTCACCTTCTCCCTTGTTCTCTCTGTTTTTTCCCTCCAGAGTTTCCTCTCCCCGCCCCCAAGTTATACAGTTCGTTTCCAACATAGTGTCTAGTGAGTATCATTGCTGGATAGGTTCACCCTCTGTCCCACCATTTCTGTTCTCTTCCTTCCCCACCACAAATCACATAAACTTACTTATATAGTACTATTTGCAGTTCTTTTACTTCTTTCCTTTTCTCTTTGTTTTAATCCCTTCTGTCACAATATTTGATTTCTCTACCCTCTGTCCTATATATAAGAATTCATTTTTAGAATTACATTTTAAATGTATAACACCCTAGCAGAGCAATGCCTACCTGCTAAAATATCCATTTAATCTTCCCTGTAGTAATTAATTGAGCAGTACCCTGGCACCCCACCCCACTCCCCAAAAGAAAGCTTCAATTTTAGTGGGTAAAAGAAAAAAAAGAGAAGATTGAATTGGTTTACGAAACTGTGCTTTGCAAATCACTGTACTGGAATTATCTGGTATGTAACTTGAGGGATTTACATACTGCCTTTCTAATGAGGATAAAACCTGAACTCAGTAAGACTTGTGGCTAGCCCGTGTTGCCATGTCTTTTTCCATTAAGAATCAGAACATTAGCTATTATTTTTTTTGGCCTGATTCCAGCTTGGTTAGTTGCATGCTGTCTACCTAAATTCCCTTTGCTCGAGATACTCTTTACTCTGAACTGTATTGCTCTTATTGTCATGTTTCCCCCAAGAGGTAGGTACATGATATTATAGAATGAGCCAGAATGTAATTTGTTAAGCTAATAAAAGTACTTTGGAGATGAGAGGTTAAATGTAATATTGTGCTTTTCACAGTTTTCCCCCAAATGAGACCTATTTGTACAGTAACTAACATGGAATAGCTTTAGTGAAGCATGGAAATGAGCCAGATCACCATGACAAGTGACAAAAAAAAATAATATAGAAACAACTAATTTGTTGAATTCCACAGAAAATGACCACTCAGACAAACCAGTAGACGTTCCCTGTCTCATGAACCTTTTCGTTTGCTTGTTGGTTTTTGTCTGAAACACACACATTTGATCACTAAGTTAGTGATTAAATATCCAATACATGAAATTTACTTTTTTTATTTAAGTTTATTGTCAAGGTGATGTACAGATGAGTTACAGTTACATACTGTAAGGCAGTGAGTATATTTCTTGTCGAACAAAGGAGGGAACAACAATATTCAACAAGAAATTTACTTTATGAAAATCTACAACACACTAACTTTTCCATCATCCTTGTACCTTGCACATCTCCTAGCACAATAACTTGCATAGTAAAATTTGTATGATAGTGGCCTTAAAAACATACTACATAATCTTTTAGGCTTCTAATATGAATAAATGAAAATGAGGACCAAAGAGGGTGGATATTAACATTTATACATTCCCAAATATTCACTGTCTTGTGGATAGGCATGTTCCCTTACAATTTTTCTTTGAATCTTAACAGTCATTCCCATTTCAAAGAAGAGAAAATGGAGGCCCAAAGATGTCAAATGGCCTTGAGTTTTGAAGTCAGGTCTGTTTTCCTGTAATGCCTGAACCTTTCATTCCACGTTATTTCACAACCTTCCACATTGTTCCTGGCATCCTTGGCTGTACTTTGAGAAGGCAAGTCCGAAAGCCTCAGACACTGAGAAAGTCAAGTTGATCCCCAAAGACAAAGTTAACAAATGCCCTATGGAATTTTACACAAATACTCTTCTTCTCATTACTACAATTCAAATATATCACTATTGCCATTTTAGAGTTGTCCTAACTATTGCCAACGAATTATACACTTGTCACAAAAATATACCATAAATTGAATCTATAAAGCTTAGTATAGAATGATTCAAATATGAATGGCTAACAAATCCAGAAAATAATAAGGAAAAAAAAAAAACACTTCTTAAGCCCTAAAACTCACTCACCATGGCTGAAGCTATTGTACAATACCAAGAGAAAATGCACTGTAATCCTCTTGCACCTGAATGATATTCATGGCCAACTTTTAAATTTTTTAGCAAACATTAAATGACCTCGAAATTGAATATGGGGAAAATGATAGAAATTCATTTTGCCTCACGAGAAAAATACTTCCTATTTTCATTTTAATTTTTAATTTTTATTTTACCTATTTTTATTTATTTATTTTTGTAAGTCGTGGGGCCTTAACTCTGGGCCTGGGTGCTGTCCCTCACCTCTTCAGCTTAAGGCTAGCGCTCTATCACTTGAGCAACAGTGCCACTTCTGGCTTTTTCTGCTTATGTGGTGCTGAGGAATCGAATCCAGGGCCTCCTGCATTCAAGGCAAGCACTCTACCACTGAGCTACCTTCCCAGTCCTCATTTTTATTTTTATAGAATAAAAGTCTGTGTCTTTATAGTCCTTTTATCCAGGATATAGGAAATGCATGTTTCTGTCTGATAGCAGCCATACCACAGCAAAATAACAGCCATAGCACAGCAAAAGCTTTTTAAAACATAATACATAGTCTGCAAGCCAGCCCACCTCCAGCCACTCCAGAACACATCTCACTTTAATCCAGAAGTTCCTCTACCAATATATTTTATTTCTAGCTAGGCTGTGGCTAACTTATGGCTCTGCCAGCAATGCTATTTTAATTAATTTTATTCATCTTATTTCTCATTCCTCTCCTCCTCATATCTCCTTTGTTTGCATTGCCTAGATTTTCATTTTTTAAAAAAAACTTTCCTCTCTAAGGAGCAATCTGAAGTGACAAAAGTAATCACTTAAAATAATACAGTCATTTAAAAATGGCCCTAGTAGAAACCATGCATTTTCAATTTTCTTTTTTGTTTTTTGTTTTTGTTTTTTTTAGGTCCAGTCGTTGGGCCTGAACTCTGGGCCTGGGCACTGTCCCTCAGCTCTTTAGCTCAAGGCTAGCACTCTACCACTTGAGCCACAGCACCACTTCCGGCTTTTTTCTTTTTGCTTATGTGGTGCTGAGGAATCCAACTCAGGGCCTCAGGCATGCAAGGCAAGCGCTCTACCACTGAGCCACCTTCCCAGCCCCACATTTTCAATTTTCCTACAAATGATTTTTTTTCTTTTATTTCTTGCCAGTCATGGGGCCTGAACTCTGGTTCTAGGCACTGTCCCTTAGCTCTTCAGCTCAAGGCTAGCACTCTACTGTCCCTTAGCTCTTCAGCTCAAGGCTAGCACTCTACCACTTGAACCACAGCACCACTTCCAGCTATTTCTGCTTATGTGGTGCTGAGGAATTGGACCCAGGGCCTCATGCATGCAAGGCAAGCACTCTACCACTGAGCCACCTTTCCAGCCCCTACAAATGATGTTGTAGCTTCCTTTCAAAGTGCACTTTGTATCTGAATTGTCTGCCACCAGCCAGCGTGGCTATCAAAAATGGTCTTTCAGCTGGGTGGGCTGAGTGACAACTCCTTAATGGAGGAAATGAATGGCTCTCTGCTCATGTGGAGGAGAAGGCATACTGGGCAGATTTCTTTCCAAGCTGGCATGGCCCAAATACCCAATGTACTTATTCTAACAAAAAAGAAATGGTCCATTTTGTTTTAAGTGTGTGAATGCCTGAAAGAATCATCAGGGTCATTAGGCCCCATAGAGATAATGCTAAGAGGTGTCTCAATGTTCAACTTTGATGTAATTCTTATTAAACAATGGTGGAGGTGATTCTTTTGTACAGTACAAAGTTAAAGTCATTAGCATTTTACCAGAGTACAGGGAGAAGCCTTAGAAAAAGCGCTACCCATGGGGCTGGGAAGGTGACTCAGTAGTAGTGTGCTTGCCTTGCATGCATGAGGCCCTGGGTTCAATTCCTCAGCACCACATAAGCAGAAAAAGCCCGAAGTGGTGCTGTGGCTCAAGTGGTAGAGCACTAGCCTTGAGCTGAAGAGCTGAGGGACAGCGCCCAGGCCCAGAGTTCAGGCCCCATGACTGGCAAAAAAGAAAGAAAGAAAGAAAAAGTGCTACCCTGAATTGTGGCCAGGGACTTATATTGAGGAATTTGCACTGATATTTCCTGTTGATGCTTTTTTTTGGGGGGGGGGGTCAGTTGTGGGGCCAGAACTCTGGGCCTGGGCACTGTCCCTCAGCTCTCCAGCTCAAGGCAAGCACTCTACTATTTGAGCCACAAAGCCACTTCCAGCTTTTTCTGCTTATGTGGTGTTGAGGAATCAAACCCACTGCCTCATGCCTGCAAGACAAGTACTCTACCACTGAGCCACCTTCCCAGCCCCTGTTGATGCTTTTCTTATCAGTTACAGTGTTATGCTTGTCAAGTAATGGAAATCCCCATAGAAGCAAAGAAAAAAATTTGTTTGAGAAACACATAAAACTATGCTTAAGGCATATTATAAAAATTGAAAGCCTGTTGGTACTTAGAAGTGTGAAGTATACACTGTTGATCATTGCTAAAATAGTGAAAAAGTAAAAAATAATGATAATCAATGCAGTAAAGCAATGTACATTAGGTCATATATAGAAAGAAACAATTTCACCCTCTATTATTCAAAATACATGCTGAGTTACCTGACTGAACATAAGTCAATCAAAAATTATGACTCAAGAAGTTATGTATGACTTATACTCATTTGCTGAAAAAAACTTGATAAATTTTCATGATGCTAAAAATAAAATAAGTCCTGAATTTCAAAATATTCTTGTTTTTATCATATAAGACAAGTGCATGTGTCTTACAAAATTAGACGTTTGTTTGTTGAAGTTGTTTAGATCTTAATGGTTATCACATATAAATTACATGAGATTGAATAGATGCTGAACAAAAACAGCTGGATATTAAAATTGAGAGCAGTTTTCCTAAAATTATTTTCTTACTTCCATTGCATACACTTGGATATTCAGCCTTGTAGATTTATGTTATACAATGCAAGTTCATCTGTAAGAAACATGGCATCAGTCATCTTTTATTCTTGAGTTTTCTTGTGTTAAGAGAATATTTGGTAATCTGCCAAATTTGGAGAGCTTTTTAAAGTTTTGTTTTTGCTTTTGTTTTTTGGGGGGTCCGGTCGTGGGGCCTGAACTCGGCCTGGATGCTGTCCCTCAGCTCTTCAACTCAAGGCTAGCGCTCTACCACTTGAGCCACAGCGCCACTTCCAGCTTTTTTTCTTTTTGCTTATGTGGTGCTGAGGAATTGAACTCAGGGCCTCATGCATGCAAGGCAAGTGCTCTACCACTGAGCTACCTTCCCAGCCCTTTAAAGTTTTAATAGATAGTTTGATCTTCCCAAATAGTGCAGGAATATTTGAAATATGTTTTACCATATTACATAGTAGGATATATCTTAAACATCTTAGTAAAGGTTTACATATGATCTAAGAATTTTTAAAAATATTATGATGAGAAATAAAAACATATTTAAATGTTCTCTGTTTATCAGCTACTACTAGGAGTATGAAATATAATAGATATATTTTAAATACAAATTTGGAAATGGATTATTATAGTACTTAGAGGTTTCAAAAATACTTCCTTAACTATTTATGCTTTTTATTAGGATCAATTAATTTTGCACAAGATCTCATTGCGGTATTTGCATACATGTATATAATGTATTTTGATCAAACTCTCCCTCGGTGCTTATAAGATCTATAGAAAATAAATGTTATTTATTCCCTTCTCCAGCCTGAGAAACTGAGGCCTAGAGAGATGAAATGATTTATCCAAGGCCTTAGCCATTAAGCAGTGAAAATGCATTTGAAAATTCCTTCTGATTTCAATCCCCAAACTCCTTGAGGCTGGATAATAACTGAGTTGTCTTTTATTATTATTATTATTATCTTTAAGTAGTTGTACAAAAAATTGCGATTTAAGGAAACTAGTTCATGAATACAGTACATCTTGAACAATGTCATACTTTCATCATTCTTCCCGTCCCTACCAACCTTACTGCTGCCCTCAATTTTCTTTTTATACATGGAATTTTATGATGGCATTCTTCCTTCTTCCTGTTTAGTCATCTCCCCTGGATTTCACCCCCCTTTTTAGTGCCTGTTTCCTGGTGTTTATTTTGTTGTACTGTGAGTCAGCTTTTTTAAGGAATTAACACTGTTTGCGTTCTCCTCTGAATCTACCATGATTTGGTTGATATACTTACGTATACTTGGATACCATCCCAAAGTGTTTACTCATATATTTATATTTATATTTATAAATTAATTCTAGGTCCACATATTAGAGAAAACATCAAACTTTTGTCTCCATAGGCTTGACTTCACTTAGCATGATTTTTCCAGGTCCTTCCATTTCTTTGCAAATGTTGCTATATCTTTCTCTCTAATGCATGAATAAAAATTCCATTGTATGTGTGTTTGTGTGCATGTGTGTGTCTGTCTGTGTCTGTGTGTCTGTGTGTAAAATCACATTTTATTGATGCATTCATCCATTAAAGAGCATCTGGGCTGATTCCATGCCTTGGCTATTGTGACTAGTTCTACAGTGAACATGGTTATACTTGTGGCTTTACTATATCCTACTTTGTAATGTTTTGAATAAATGACTAAGAGTGAAATTGCTGGATCATAGGGTAGTTTTATGTTTCATTTTTTTATGTTCAGTGTTCACATTCCCATCAACAGGGTACTAAGGCTACTTTTTTGTACATCTGTGCTAGTGTATAATCTTGATGATGACCATTCTAACTATATAAAAATGTCAATCTATTTTTGCATAAATATTTTTTCTAAAAAACAGTACTTTTTAGATCCTTTTTAGATCCATAGCTATGCAATTGCATTTGGATATTTACCAAATGTGAAGGCAAAACAGCTTAAAATTGTTTTAACTTTAAGTTCACTTTTCTATTTTATATCAGTTTTTTGAGACAGGGTCTCATTATGTAGTCTAGGTTGCTTTAGAATTTGCTATGTAGCCCAGGCCTCGAACTCAAAGTCTACCTGCTTCAGCCTCTTTAGTGCTGAGATTAGAGGTGTGTGCCACCACACCCACTTTCTGGCCCTTGATTTTGTGAAATTAGTTTAATAATATGAGCTAGTCTCATGATTTTATTTTTTACTTTTCAGTTTAAAATTTATACCTAGTATGTTTAAAAAAAGAGTAACAACAAATTATGAATAATGGTTTCAAAATATTAATAGTCTTCAAATAAATAAGACCAACATTAAAATAATCAAATAAATATTTAGTCAGAACTGACCAAGATTTTATGTTGGTATCATCATTCTTTTATTTTAAAATACACAGATATATTACTTAGAAGGTAATATATTCATTCTCTTTTCACACATATTCCTACATTTCATGTTGCCATTTCCTTGGATGTTGCTCTGTGTATCAATCTCTGAATTTTTGCATTCTTACCAGGTAAGCATAGGCCCTAATCGTTGTGAGGACCATTATTTACAGCTCAGAAGGGTGTTGTTAGGAAAGTAAATTTTGTTTTTCCAGTTAGTGTTGATTATCTTTACAGCGTGTATGATATAAAAAAAATGACCCTTTGATTTGTCTACATTCTGCTAAACTAAATTCTATCTTTGGATCAAGATGTCTATACTAAGGATTATACATAATAAACTCAGTTTGACACTGTGAATAATCTGTATTTGTTGTGTGTGAAGATATTCTCAAGTAGCCAATGTGTGCCATCTCCTGTGGTATTACCTCAAATGATGAAAGAACATGCTTTTATCTTAGTGTGTGAAATATCCATGTCCTTAGTGCTATTGGAGATCATATGGTCCTACTCTCCTAAACGTTGGCAATCTAGGGGCAATTCAGTTGTTTTTATCAGTAGTAGCCAATTCAAGTGTATATAAAACCTACTCCCATACATCAATCCCTTGTTCTATACTGCTTCCAAAAACATAGTATAGACATTCCAGAGACTACCATTTATGATGCTTGGTACAATCAGGCTTCAATCTAGTTCTCAGATCATGTCTCTTATTCACTATTGTAGATCAACCATATTTGTCATTCTACTTGGCTCTCCATTTATCCTAAAAGACAGTTGAAGACCTGCTTTTCCATGATGTGCTTGTCTAAACCAGGCCCAGTGATTCATACCTTCTTTCATGCATTAGCATATGGTTAGCATTGGACTCTATCTTTTTTACATTACATTTTTATTATCTTTAGTTGTGCAAGGGAATTAACATTCAGCAAATCACTTTATGAATACAATGTATCTTTATCGATAGATATAGATAGATAGACAGACAGACAGACAGACAGATAAATAACTAGATTGGGATTTTTGAGGACCAAGATTACTTATTACATATATACCTTCTCTCTAGTTCTTAATCTTTTACATAATCAGTTCTCCATAACAGAAGAACTGATAGCAATGTCATTCATTCATTCATTTATTGAACTACTGGAATGTTTTCTTAATATCTTCTCTGTGCCAAGCAACATGCTAAGACCTGGAAAATAAAGGATAAATGACTATACAACTTGGTGGGGAGAGAGATCAGGAAGGAAAAAAAGTGGGAGAAAATAGGGAGGGAGTGTCACTGTTCAAAATTAAAAATTACAAAAAAATTGAAAACAAAAGAACAAATAGACATAATGCTTGCTCTTACATTGGCACTATTTTTGTCTAATTATTCTTCTTTATTTCTCTCTCTTCCTTCCTTTCTTCCTTTCTTTCTCTTTCTTTCTTTCTTGTCTAGTGTCTTGAACTCAAGGCCTGGGCGCTGTCTCTGAGCTTCTTTTGCTCAAGGGTAGCACTCTTCCTCTTGAGCCACAGCACCATTTCCAGCTATTTCTTTTTATGTGGTAGCACGCTTCATGCGTGCTAGGCAAGCACTCTACCACTAAGCCATATTCCCAGCCTTTATTTCCAGTTTCTGGGTGGTTATGTGAAGGTAAAAGTGTTATTGAGCCTTTTCTGTTTCGGCTCATTTTGAACCCATATCCCCAGATCTCAGCATCCTGAGTAGGCAGCAGACAAACACATCAGCTGAGACAGTCTCCTCTCCAATTAATGAGAGAAACAGATGAAAGGCAGGCCTTTCTAGAGAGATACCCGTGAGCCCAAGAGCTCAGGGTCAGTGCCTGGGCTCTGAGATCAAGGCCCAAGCCCAACAACAACAACAAAAAAACTTGTATGCATAATTCAACACAATACAGTTCAGTAAAATAAATCCTCTAAGTATAAATAGATATTAATATAAGTATATATGTATGTGTGTATGTGTAGATGTACAGACACAGAGAGGGGGAGGGGGACTGCAGGTGCAGGGAAAGCCTCAGGCTATCATTAGGTTAACAATAGTGAGGGATGGGGCAGGACAGCCCACAAGAGCACTGTTCTCTGCCCTCTGGGAGTTGGTGTTTTACTCTGCAGCTGTCAGATTTGAAGGCCCATCTTCTAACTCTGCAAGTCCATTTTCTTTCCTTGATTCTCCACAGCATTGGAATTGGTGGGAGGAGGCCATTTGAACTGGCTCAATGCAAATCCCCACTCCAAGGAGAGAGGCAGGGCCCTTTCTCTGCAGCCTGGCAGAGCCAGTTAAGAACCTGGCTCTGCCTTCTTGGCTCTGGGGTCTTAGGCTGCCTGAGAAGTGGATCAGAGACTGCATGCCTGCTCTGTGGCTGTGTGAAGGCGATGCTGGCGGCCAGGCACACTGCAGAAGGCCTCAGCACTGGGAAGTGCTCCCTTCTTTCCTACCGAGGTCTGTGACCCGTTTTATGTGTACCTTCTAAGTTTTCAAGATGAATGACAATTTAACTCTAATTTCTATATTTTTAGAAATGACTTATCAGTACTCTCTCTAGTACAAGGGAAGATATCATAATTATTAACCGATACTGTATAGTACATTTTAGACAACAGTTGAATACTGTGCTATGTTTTTGTGTTTTTTGTTGTTTTTTGTTGGTGGTGGTAATGCTCATTGGGCTTCAACTCTGGGACTGGATGCTGTCCCTCAGCTTTTCAGCTCCAAGTGACTGCTCTACCACTTGAACTACATGGCCACTTCCAGTTTTCTGAGTAGTTTATTGGAGATAAGTCTCATGGACTTTACTCTGGCTTTGAACCACAATCCTTAGATCTCATCCTCCTGAGTAGCTTCCATACTTTTGCCCCTCTTATAGTTGCAAGCTTTCTAAGATGGTTTCAGTATCATGCAGGAAGGATTGAGGGGTGTATCAAAGCTTTGTCACAGTCTTCACATTTTTAGAGTTTCTCCCCAGTATGAGCTTTCTCTTATCTATCATTTGACACCTTCCTACAGGGCTTTTTTAGATGGTTTATACTAAGCTTTTTTCTTGAGGATAGGAAAGTTGAGGGATAAAAATGTTAGGGTTGGGCTGGGAATGTGGCTTAGTGTTAGAGCACTCACCTAGCATGCATGAATGTCTGGGTTCGAATCCTCAGTGCCACATAGACAGAAAAAGCCAGAAGTAGTGCTGTGGCTCAAGTGGTAGAGCGCTAGGCCTGAGGAAAAGAAGCTCAGAGACAGTGCCCAGGCCTTAAATTCAAGCCCCAGGACTGGTAAAAAAAAAAAATAGGCAAAGCATCAGTGACTCACACCTCTAACCTAGTTCCTTAGGAGGCTGAGATTTGAAGATCGCAGTTCAAAGCCAGCCCAGACAAGGAAAGTCCATTAAGACTCTTCTCTCCAATGAACCACCAGAAAACTGGAAGTGGTGCTGTGGTTCAAGTGATAGAGTGCTCGCCTTGAGCCAAACTTCAGCTAAGGGACTCAAAGTTCAAGCCCTACAACCAAAAAAAAAAAAAAATGAGGGTTAATAAAATTATTTTTCCTATTTGCTAATTATGAGAACATTCTCTGGAAAATGAATGCCGATCTACACCAGAATTAGAGCCAGAGTTCAAGGTTCAAATGTAGCAGATCCATATGCCCAGACTCAGACTCTATCATTATAACTTTGTATCCTACAAAGGTCAAATGTTTAAAGGCTTAATATGCTCCCTAAGCCCTTTGTGACTAAAAGTTACTTCTATTTTAAATGTCATTACAGTTCTTAATTTAGCAGAGTACCAGTAGCTGAAGCCTGTCACCCTACCTCAGAAGGCTGAGGTCTGAGGATCACAGTGTGAAACAAACCAGGGCAGGAAAGTCTCTGAAACTCTTACCTCCACTTCATCACAAAGCAGAAAGTGGAGCTGTGGCTCACGTGGCAGAGCACTAGCCTTGAGCAAAAGGAACCTGGGGACAGTGCCTAGGCCCACAGTTCAAGCCCCAAGACCTGCAATACGTTTTAAGAAAAGGAAGGGGGGAAAAGAAGCCCCCTTTTTTTTTTTGATCAATCTACTTCTATCTTGGAAGCTCCTGAGTAGCTTCTAGGAAAGGCACCAAACTAGGAAATGGATTAGGAATCGAGGCAGAGTACAAGGGCCAAGTGTAGCAGATATATCTGCCCAGCCTCTCAGACTAGGATTATAATAATCTTGTATTCTACAGTAGGCTTCTGAAAGGTTGGATGTTCAAGAGCTGCATGTGCTTCCTAAGCCTTTGGTGATGAGAAGCTTACTTGCATTCTAAATGTCATTAAACCATAGAAGCATGAAAGAGACATTATTGACCAATCCTGGGTTCAAATGAAGTTTTCAGGATCCATCCCTGGCCATGTCGGCAGGAAGAACTCTTCAATGTAACACTCTATTTGAAGGACAGAAAATAATTTCAAAAATCAGGACAGGTACAGAGACCTATGCCTGCAGGATTAGGAGGCAGAGTGTACCGACTAAGCATAGAAGTGAGCTGCAAAAACAATTTAATTCATTCCAAGCACAGTTAGCAATGTCGGGGGGAGCGAATGAGACAGTTCAAAGGGGGCAAGGGGGTGGCAGGGAGGACAGGGCAGAAGAGCCCTGCTCTCTGGCCATAGAGAGTGGGTTTTTGACTCTCCCAACTGTCATAGGTGAAGGACTTCTAACTCTGCAAGTCCATTTTCCTTCCTCAATTCTCCACATCATTGGAATTGGAGAGAGGCAGGGCCCTTTCTCTGCTGCCTCCATGCACTCCATTTAGGAACCTAGCTCTGCCCTCTTGGCTCTGGGGACTTACTTAGGCTGCCTGAGAAGTGGGACAGAGACTGCGGGCCTGCTCTGTGGCTATGTGAAGGCGATGCTGGCGGCCAGGCACCCTGCAGAAGGCCTCAGCACTGGAAAGTGCTCCCTTCTTTCCTTCTGAGGTCTATGACCAGTTTCATCTATCATCTATCTATCTGTCTATCTATCTATCTATCTATCTATCTATCTATCTATCTATCTATCTATCTATCTATCTATCCATCTGTCTATCCATCTGTCTGTCTGTCTGTCTGTCTGTCTGTCTGTCTGTCTGTCTGTCTGTCTATTTACCAGTCCTGGGATTGAATTCAGGGCCTGGGCACTGTCTCTGAGATTCTTTTGCTCAAGGGTAGCACTCTACCACTTGAACCACAGCACCAATTCTGGCTTTTTCTGTTTATGTGGTACTAAGGAATCAGACCCAGGGCTTCATGAATGCTAGGCAAGCACTCTACCACTAAGCCATATTCCAGCCCACTCATCTTTTTCTTAATGGTTGTTTTTAAGTAGTATGCTAACATTTAATATCCCAAGTTTAAGTTTCTGATTACTGGTTATTTCTACTAACCCTGAACTTCTTTTCCCATGCCTGATTTGTGACAGTTCCTGCCTTTGCCTCATAACAAAATGTAAATAAAGGCTGCTTAGAGCTTAAGTGTACCATCATATAAGGATACAGGCCTGTAACACTGGAAGAGAAAAGCGATGGGCCAGAAATGAAGATAACAATGCAGGCTGAAAAATGAGCATACCTGAAAAATAAATCAGTAAATAAAACCAAAAGCATTGTATATGGTCTGTTTGCACTCAGGGAGGTAATGCACACACATAACTATGTAGTACACTCATATATAACTTGGTCTTTTAAAAAAAAATTATGATTGTCCTGGGGCTTAAACACAGGGCTGGATGTCTTTCCTGAGCTGTTTTGCTACTGCTGATGCTCTACCACTGTCACAGGTCCCACCTCTAGCCATTTCGTAGTTAATTGGACATAAGAGTCTCACAGGCTTTCCTGCCTGGACTGGCTTTGAATCATGATCCTCAGATCTCAGGCTCTTGAATAGCTAGGATGACAGGCCTTAGCCACAGGTGACAAGGTATATATATATATATATATATATATATATATATATATATATATATATATATATAGCCACAGGCTATACCTTGTCACCTTAAAGAAAAGCCTATTGTTACATCATGTGTGCAGTACAATGGGTGGGGCTTGGACGGTCACCCGTTTTGGAACAGTAGTAACATGAAGGAAGTTGTAGGCTGTTTATCTCCCTCCTGAACTGTTCAGAGTCTCTGCCTATAATGACTTTATTCTGCCCTGCCAGCGAAAAGATTTTGCATGCAAACCATTTGCAGCCCAAGCTGTGCTTTACCCCAAAGCATGGCAATCAGAAAGAAACAAAACACTACCCAGATGCCAGTGGCTGATGCCCTTACTCCTAGCTACTGAGGAAGCTGAGATCTGAGGATCAGGGTTTGAAGCCAGTCTGGGCGGAAACCTTAGTGAGACACTTATCTCAGAAAAAGCCAGAGCTGACACCGGGGCTCAAGTGGTAGAGCGTTAGCCTGGAGCACAAAGAGGCTCAGGGACAGCCTCAGGCCCTGAATTCAAGCCCCACTACTGCCAAAAAAAAAAAAAAAAAGCTCAGGGAAAGTGCCCAGGCCCTGAGTTCAAGCAACACAACCAACAGCAACAACCACCACACACAAAAAAAAATCCTAGATTATTATATGCTCACATGAGCCCTGAAAAGCAGGGGTAACAGCTGTCAGTCAGAAGTGGCAGATGTGGCAGAAGAGGAAGGAGAGAAGTTCAGCCCTGAGAAGAGTTTTCTATCTTTTGACAAGCTACTATGGTTCCTAACATAGGAACTTACCTGGGAGGACAAGAGAGGCCTCTAGAAACTAAGGGTGGCCTAAACTGCAAGCCAGCCGGGAAACAGGAACTTTGTGAGCCCCCTGCCCATTCACCTACAGGGAACCAGAATCAGCAAGCAACTTGACTGAGCTTGGATTTCACCTCCAGCCTCCAAATACGCTATTTGAACATTATCATTGGAACAAGTGAATAACATACTAGCTACCTAGTGATGCCATGTGCAATGCAGTCCTGACTAGATCTTTTCCCAGGGAACTCATGTAGGATTTCTGACCTACAAAGACTATAAAATAGTATGTTTGCATTGTTTTGAGCCTCAATGCAAAACGAATACAGTCATCAGATCCCCTACAGAATAGAATAACATCTGCCTTAATGCCTGCCAGCACACACCCAGAAGAGAAATAGTCCCTTTCTGGATGCAAAGCGACGGCTCCTCTCAAGAGGAAGGACTGAACTTGGAGCCTGGGCACTGTCCCTGAACAACTGAACAACTGAAGTCTTTTTTTGGAGGGGGGGTGTCAGTCGTGGGGCTTGAACTCTGGGCCTGGTCGCTGTCCCTGAGCTCTTCAGGTCAAGGCTAGCACTCTGCCACTTGAGCCACAGCGCCACTTCTGGGTTTCTTTTTCACATGGTACTGAGGAATCAAATTCAGGGTTTCATGCATGCAAGACAAACACTCTACCACTAAGCCACATTCCCAGTCCCAGCTTCTATTTTGAACACAGTACTCTTGACAGGTCTACCAAAGGACTATATCTTCAAATTCTAGCATTAAAAAGTGACGTTGGAGAGAAAGAGTGTTCTCTGATAAGAAATGTTTACAAAGTATGACAAAAACCCACATGCTGTCAGGACTTCATTAATCAGAAAACATTTTTTACTTCATTCTCAATTAACAAATATATAGAACTGATGATAGGAGGATTGTGGCTTGATATCATTCCAAGCAGAAATATGTTCTTGAGGGGCTGGGAAGGTGGCTCAGTGGTAGAGCGCTTGCCTTGCATGCATGAGGCCCTGGGTTCAATTCCTCAGCAAAAAGCATAAAGAAAAAAAGCTGGAAGTGGTGCTGTGGCTCAAGTGGTAGAGCGCTAGCCTTGAGCTGAAGAGCTGGGGGACAGCGCCCAGGCCCAGAGTTCAGGCCCCACGAACGGACCCAAAAAAATATATATGTTCATGAGACTCTTCTATCAAAGACCAAGCTGGGCACAGTGGCATGCACTTCTTAAAGGTGACATGGGAAGGGTAGCTGGGATCATGGACTGAAGCCAGCTCAGGCAAAAACACAATACCATAGCTAACAAGGATATGGGAACAGAGAAAGGAAACAGGCTAAAAAAGTAACAGTAAAAAAGGCTAGATATGTGGGTGAAGTGATAGTGCACTTACCTATCAAGCATAGAGCACTTATCTAGCAAGCATGAAGCCCCAAGTTCAAACACTACTATCATCAGAGAACATAATAACCAATAAACAAAAAATCCATCTGGGTACCCATGACTCAGAGCCATCAACCTAGCTACTCAGGAAGCTAACATCTGAGGATCGCAGTTCAAAGCCAGACTGGGAAGGAAACTCATTGAGTCTCTTATCTCCAATAAAATACTCAAAAAAGCTGAAAATGGCACTATGGCTCAAGTAGTAGAGTGCTCGCCTTGAGCACTCAGTAGCTCAGGGACAGTGCCCAGGCTCCAAGTTCAAGTCCTAGGACCAGTGCCCCCTCCCAAAAAAAAAATCCACATCACATAACTTACTTTATAAAATAGGTTTCAAGACTGGAATGTGGCTTAGTGATAGAATGTTTGTCTAGCATGCATGAAGCCCTGGGTTTGATTCCTCAGTACCACATACACAGAAAAAGCCAGAAGTGGTACTGTGGCTCAAGTGGCAGACTACTAGCCTTCAGCAAAAGAAGCTCAGGGGCAGTGCCCAGACCCTGAGTTCAAGCCCAAGGACCGGCAACAATGAATAAATAAATAAATAAAATATTAGGTTTCAGAACACAAGGAGATTTTTATCCAAGATGTCTTGGTCATTACCTATGTTGCTGATATAGATCCATAAAGTTCAAAATAATATTAAATGAGAAGAAGGGGCCCATGTCTGTGTCAACTCTCTGGTAAAGGATTCCCAATTAAATAAACCAAATTAAATACCCACATGACAAGAATAGCACCAAGTTCAAACAAGGAGATGAAATATTGACTCAAATTTCTAGTTGCTGTGGACATATTGCGGAACATATACCAAAGAAAAATAATAACTTCTTCCTATGTAAACTTGTTTCCTCCATATATTTTTTTTGTTTTGCTTTTTATTCGTGGCCCTTGAACTCAGGGCCTTGGTCCCATCGCTGAGCTCTTTTGCTTAAGGCTAGAGCTCCACCACTTTGACCCATAGCACCACATCCAATTTGGAGTGGTTCATTGCCTCACAGGGACTTTTCTGCCCCTTCTGGCTTCAAACCTTGATCCTCGGGTCTCAGCCTCCTGAATACTAGGATTATAGGTGTGAGCCACAGGCACACAGCTGCTTGATGATTTTGCTTTTAAAGATTACTGCCAAAGTGTGGGATTCAAAAAAGAAAGAAATCACAGGGTAGCTCTCATTCTAGCTATTCAGGAAGATGAGATCCAGAGAATTGTGGTTCAAAGACAGCTAAAGCAGAAAAGTCCACAAAACTCTGTCTCCAAAATAAACAACAAAAATGCCAACTGGAGCCCTGGTTCAAGAGGTAGAGTCCCAAACAAACAAGTAAGCTGAGCAAACACAAGGCTGAGTGCAAACTCTTGCACTATTCTTTAAAAAAAAAAAAAAAAAAAAAAAAGCTATTATAGCAGAGTGCCGGTAGCTCATGCCTATAATTCTAGCTCCTCAGGAGGCTGATATGTAGAGGATTCCAGTTTGAATCCAGCTGGGGCAGGAACATTTATGACACTCTTATTTCTAATGGATCACAGAGAAAGCCAGAAGTGGGGCTGTGGCTCAAGGGTAGAGCAAAAGATAGTCAGGGACAGGGCCTAGGCCTAGAGTTCAAGCCCCAGGACCTGCCCCTCCCCCTCCCAAAAAAAACAGTAAGTCCATGTCTTTGTGTATCTATGGATGTATTTCTATTGGTGACACTCCAGAGGGGCTATGATGAAAGGCACCAAGCTAGGAAATTTACTTGCAATATAATGATTTTAAATTCCAGCATTGCCAAATATATATCGGTGCAGTAAGAAGCCAATTTTTACATGGTTTGTGTGTCTGTGTGAAAGTCCAGGATCTTAGGTATATTTACATATATATATAATAACATTTAAATACATTATATATATGTAAATATATCACAAGTGTATATAAATATTATTGTTTCCAGTCCTGAGGCTTGAATTCAGGCATGGGAACTGGGCCTGAATTTCTTTTGTTCAAGGACGGTGGGCTCCCACTTCACTCACAACACAATGGAGTTACCCAGCCCCTGAGTTCAAATCCCAGCACCAGGCTTGAACTTGGGCCATGGCAACTCTACACTAGGCTGGCATGCAACCTCTTGACAGCAGATCCTGGTATCCTGGGACCCGAGTTCAACTCCCCTGGCTGCCAAAAACAAAACAAACAAACAAGAAAAAAAACAGAACAAAAAAAAATGGGAAGTTCCAGACAAAGGTTTTACATTTTTTTTCTTTGCATTGTGACCATCCTGGGTCTTAATGACACAGCCTGGAAACTGGACACGACCTTTCATTGCTGCAGGCTGGCAGGCTATCAGTGTTCAAAACCCAGGGCTGGCACATACAAATGGCGGGAGATGCTAAGAAACTCGTTCCTATATATATGAATACTAAGGGAATGTTAGAAAAGTAATTAAATTAGTAGTTAATGATTATATTTTACAATTATACACATTAGTTGTAGGACATTGACTAATTTTTAATACTTTATTAAGTATTAAACCATGATAATTAAATGGAGGCATAATTTAATACCTAATAATTGGTAGTAATATATATAATTTAATATTGTATAGACTTGTCTCTCATTTAGATAGATAGATAGATAGATAGATAGATAGATAGATAGATAGATAGATAGATAGATAGATAGATAGATAGAGATGGATATACAGCAATCTACATATCTACCAATTTATATATTGGCCACTCCTGGGGCTTGATCTCAGGTTCTTGGAACTGCACAGCATCTGAATTTGCTGAAGGCTGGTGTGATACCACTGACCCATTGATGAACTGGGGATTCTAGGCCCTGAGTTCAAATCCCAGCATTGCCAAAAATTTATAACTGGAGTAAGAAGACAATTTTTACATATTTTTTGCGTGTGTGAAAGTCCTGCATCTTAGGTATAATATGTATGTTAATATATCATAATGTCCTATAATTTTTTTTCCAAGCATGGGGCTTGAACTCAAGTCATGGCAACTCTGCCTCAGCTTGGATTTCCCATGGCTCTTGACCCACAGCCGATCCTGACATCCTAGGATCCAAATTCAACAACTGAATGAGTGTCCTGAACCTTATCCCTTTCAGCCAGCTAAAAATGTGCAAGTCTGTGTGTTTTATGATACCAACAAACAGGCCTAAGGCACCACTCTTTGGGTCTGAATTTCATTTCTGCAGGCTCCTGTCTAACTTGGTTATCTTTTTCAGAACCTGTCAGAAACAACTTCACAGGTCTGATCAAATTACACACCCTACATCTGCCCATTCCAGCCCACATCTAGCTTCTATAACACTCACCTTTAAAAGACAGATGATAACACTTTCTGCAATGGTTATTCAGGCTCAGGTTGCCCAAGGTGTTCTGGTTTCTTTTTTTCTTCTCTTAGAAAAATGAATAGAGGGCTGGGAAGGTGGCTCAGTGGTAAGAGCGCTTGCCTTGCATGCCTGAGGCCCTGGGTTCGATTCCCAGCACCACATAAGCAAAAAGAAAAAAGCCGGAAGTGGCGCTGTGGCTCAAGTGGTAGAGCACTAGCCTTGAGCTGAAGAGCTGAGGGACAGCACTCAGGCCCAGAGTTCAGGCCCCACGACTGCACCCAAAAAAAAAAAAAGAAAGAAAAAAGAAAAATAAATAGACATTTACTTCCTTGCTTTAACCCCATGACTCTTCATGAATTCTTTCATAGCAAAGTAGCTGCTGAAGCCCCTAGACTTTACACTTCATATGTCACCAACTGCTAACTGCTACAGTTGCTAAGATAAACATGTCCAAAATGTAGTCTATTGTATAGTTATCTTTGTGAGAATATATTTCTGAGTAAATTCTTGGCCTCAGGGCTTAAGACCCTAAAAGGGTATGTGCTGCTTACCTCTAGGTAAGTCATGCAGGGACACCATGCTCTCTCTCCAGTCCACTCAGACATTGAGTCAAAGTTTTCTCTGTGGTTTTTGGAGTTCAGAAACCAATGTAATTCTTCTGAGTTGCTCTAAGAGGAGATGCCTCATCTGAAATGAAAGGGTGGTCCTGTTCCATCTTCCCTCCCCTCTTATGCTTTGTCATTGTGAGAAACACACATTCAGCATGCAATAATGACTCTTCTTGAGTGTTTCTTCAAAGCTAGAAGTTAGGCTTGACTGATGTAAACTGAAAGCCCTAAGCCACCTAATGTAATATGCCTTTCCAGAACACAAACTGGGTGACCAAGAGGTAAGGCCTAAGTGTGGCTTTCTCAATGTAACTGTTAGAATCTTGGAAATTGTTAGACATCCCTTACATTCTAAACTTCCTGACTCTGTCCATGTGTTTAGATGTTCACTGCTTCTGTTGAATGCTCATTTTTATCTTCATTTCTGCATCTCCCAGGGGGAAATCCTGATGAGCTCTGTTGAGATGCTGCTCCAGACTAAGAACCCTCAAAACGTTCCTCTTAATCAGATTCTTCTTTCCTTCTGTCATTCTCCCTCCTTTTTAAGTTCCTTTTGCTCCTTTCCTTAAAAGGACCCCCACCTCTTTATACCAACCTTCTAACCTGTAGCCCAACTCAGATCTCAAGATCCTACTTGTCTCTTTCTTTCCCATCACCTTGAGTCCCCTTCTCCCTTCACCCAGAACTTCACTTTACTTGCCCCCTAACTGGCTTACCAGTTTGGGGCTCCCCCGAAGTAACCCCCTAGTTATTGTCAGCTCTATTCTCTTAGGGATATGGAAGCTGTAGAAAGGCTTTTGAAAGATCAAATTCCCTTTGCTATGTCAGGCCTTTCCCAAGTTGAAGCTACATACTCCATTTACTCTCCTTAATTTATTCCCCTCTTTTTATTCCCATCTTTTTTTTTTCCTTTTTTTTTTTTGTTGTTGTTGGGGTCAGTCATAGGGCTTGAACTCTGGGCCTGGATGCTATCACTTAGCTCTTCAGCTCAAGGGGAGCACTGTACCACTTGAGCCACATAGACACTTTGTTTTCTCGTGGTTTATTGGAGATAAGAGTCTCACGAACTTTTCCTGCCCTCGCTGGCTTTGAACGGCGATCCTCAGATCTCAGCCTCCTGAGAAGCTAGGATTACAGGCGTGAGCCAGGGGCACCTGGCACCCTCTTGATTTTTAAGGCACTGCAATATCTTACACTTCCTTAAGGTTTGAGATAGATGTTTGTAGCCCCTTAACTATCTGTTTAAAGGGTGATGGGGCATATCAAATTCAGCCCCAGGATAAGAAAAATGCTGATTCTCACGCCATCCCTTGTCTCACAAATGTAGACAGATGGCTGATTGCATCCATAATAGAAACCCAAATTGAGACTATCTGCTGCACCCTGATGGCTCCAAGTCCTTCATCATATTAGCTGGAGATCACATGCTCCTTTGTTGGAACAATGTTGTGAAAAGAGCCACATCAAGCTAGTCAATTTCAATGAAATGAGGGACCTAGTAAGAAAACTCACCAACAGATAAAGGCTTTAGACCGTGAAAGTTATAAAAATTTGAAGAAACAGGCACCAGTGGCTCATGCTTGTAATGCTAGCTGAGACTGGAGAAACCCAGTTTTTTCCAGCCAGCCTGGGCAAGAAATTCTGAGATTCTTATCCCCAGAAAGAAGCTGGTCATGGAGCTGTGGTTCAAGTGATATTAGAGTGATCCCTAAGCAGAAAAAGCTCAGGGACAGAACCAAGTTCCCGTGCCCTAGGACCATGTGTCCTGGTACCAGAACAAGAAAAAAAAATGAAGAAAGAAATGAAAGATGGCACTAGAAGGTGGATACCTCCTATATTTCTGCTTTGACAGAATTAATATTAGGAAAAGCCCAAAGATAATGTACAAATTCAATGGGATACACAAAAGATACAAATGCTATTCTTCTTAGAGAAAAGTCCTTAAATCATAGACGCTGAGGTGCAGGGAAGAATCACCCATTATCAAACTGTATCCTGTGCTCGCCAGGCCTAAGCCAGAAGCAGGCTCTGCAGATCTCAGGCCACCTTGCCTATGCTTTCCTCTGGGGTCAGAAGAGCACAGTTTGTCTGTTACATAATTGCTTTCACCTACATTTTTAACATTCTTTCCCATAAACCTCTGCAAGCTTCCCTTCTTTTCTGCTCTCTGAAGAGTTTCTCTTTCATCTTCTAAGTGTATGTCTTGGCGAAATACGTCCTCCATGTGGGCCAACTTTCTGAGACCCTTTTTGAACTACTCAGAAGGGGGCTGAGAAGTAGCTCTGTGGCATCGTATTTTCCTTTTGTTTGTGCCAGGAGCAGGGCATGAGCTTAGGGTCTTGTGCTTTCTCTTGGCTTTGGTTGCTCAATGCCACTTATCATTTGAACCACATCCCCAATTCCAGTCATTTTGCAGAAGAATTGGAGATAGGAGTGTTCAAACTTTTCTGCTTGCTTTGCCTTTGAATCAGTCCTCAGATGTGTCTCTCAAGTAGCTAGATTTTCAAGTGTGAGAGAGCAGCATCTGTCTGTTCCTAGACCTATTCCATTTCCTGGAGTTCTAAAGACCCTCTTGAGTTCCTGCTTCTGGAAAGATGGTAAATTAAAAGGCTGTAGCTCAGCAGAGCCCCTGAGTTGTGAGCATACTTAGTCCCTGTTGCAGACCCTGAGGTGCCAGGAGCTGGCAATGGTGAGCAAAGGCTCCAGGCCATTGACTCCAAGCCTCGGGGCTGCAGGTACTTGCCCTTTTGTTTGAGGAAGTGTTCCTCTCAGCTTCTGGGCCTGGGGCTTATTTGAGGGAGTATGGTAACCAAAGATTATTTGAAATAGGAGGAGGATGCTGGACTGTCTGCACTTGTTGGCACAGTGGGTCTGAGAACAATGGGATGCAAGCATGTGACAAATATAGAAAGTGTATATAGCTGAGGCTTTTGCTGGACTAAACAGAGTTGTGCCTTCAACCTTTTCTCAATCTCCATCATCAATCCCCATGCCTCTTGGGAGCAGATTCCTGCTGCAGCTGCATCACAGCTGCTCTCTGTTCCTGGTACTGGAGTTTACCATGGGATTGCACACTTCCAGGCAGACTTAGTTGAATAGACATGTCTACCTAATACCCTCTTTGTCCTCCTAAAAAGGACAAACATAGCTGGTGTTGGTACTCACACTTGTAATCCTGGCTACTCAGGAAGCTAAGATCTGAGGATATTGCTTCTGAGCCAGCCTAGTGGTAAACTTTTATCTGGAAATAACCACCAATAAGCCAGAAATGGAGCCATCACTCTCATACAGTAGAGCACTAGCCTTTAGAAAACAAGCTCAAGGATAGCACACAAGCCCTGAATCCAAGCTCCAGGACTTGCACAAAAGAAAAAAAAATCAACCACAAAACAGAACAAGAGTTTGAAGTTGTATTTCTATACTCTAGAGCTCCTATTTTGAGAAACATTGTTCATTCCTTACTGCTGATGGAGATGGAGTCACCATGTCCCTTTCTTAGTGTTTAGAATTCAGGATTTTGCACTTGCTGTGCTTAATAGGTTAACCATCTACTGCTTGATCTCCTCTTCCCTGCTGTATGATGATAATGATGAGAAAGGACTTGTGTATTGGTTCCCTTGGAAAGTCAATTCTCTAAGAACTCAGCCCTCTGAATAGTTAGGACTACAGGCAAGACTAGTTGTTGCTCCATTACACTCTTCAACTAACTCCCAGTCAAACATCAGACCTCATGGCCAAAATGAAGGACACAAATACATGTGTCAGAATACATGTGATCTTCAACTAGATTTAACAGACATCTACTGAATATTTCACCCAGCAGCATCAGAATACATGTTTTCTCAGCAGCACACAGAGCATTATCCAAAATAGACCACATTTTAGGTCACAAAGCAAACTTGCCGAAATTCTGAAACATTGAAGTTATACCTCATTCTCTCAGACCACAAGGGAATAAAATTAGAATTCAATGTCAAAAGCCACCAAAGAAAGTCCTGTAACACATGGAGGCTGAACAACACACTGTTGAATCACCAGTGGGTCATGGAAGAGATTAGAAAGGAAATTCAAATGCTCATGATATACAACAAAAATGAACACACAAATTATCAGCTCCTCTGGGACACAGCAAAGGCAGTACTCAGAGGCAAGTTTATAGCTCCGAGTTCTTACATCAACAAATTGGAGAGATCTGAAACCAACAATTTAATAAGATATTTGAAACTCCTTGAAAAAGAGCAGCAAGCAAAACCCCAATCCAGTAAATGGAAAGAAATAATTAAAATTAAATCAGAATTAAATGAATTAGAATCAAAAAAACCATAGAGGGCTGGGAAGGTGGCCCAGTGGTAGAGCACTTGCCTTGCATTCATGAGGCCCTGGGTTCAATTCCTCAGCACCACATAAGCAAAAAGAAAAAAGCCAGAAGTGGCACTGTGGCTCAAGAGGTAGAGTGCTAGCCTTGAGCTGAAGAGCTGAGGGACAGTGCCCAGGCCCAGAGTTCAGGTCCCATAACTGGGCCCAAAAAAAATAAAAAACAAACCATAGAACAAAACAAAAAGTTGGTTCTTCGAAAAAATTAACAAAATTGACAGACCCTTAGCAAATCTTATCAGAAAAAGCAAACATACTCAAATAAACAAACTCAGAGATGAGAATGGAAACATCACCACAGAAACAACCAAGATTCAGAACACTATAAGGGAATACTTCTCAAAACTTTATGCTAATAAGTTTGAGAACCTGGCAGAAATGGACCTTTTCCTAGCAAATATCAACATGCCGAAACTAAACCAAGATGAGTTAAACCAACTTAACAGGCCCATATCAAGCATTGAAATAGAAACAGCAATGAGACCTCCCATCTAAGAAAAGTCCAGGACCAGATGGCTTTACAGTGGAATTTTACAAGGCCTTCAAAGCAGAGCTCACACCAATACTCCTCCATCTCTTCAATGAAATTGAAATAGAATGTTCACTACCTAACTCATTCTATGAAGCCATTGTAACCCTCATCCCAAAAGCAGGCAGGGACTCATCAAAGAAAGAGAACTATAGATCCATTTCTTTGATGAACATTGATGCAAAATTTTGGCCAATCGACTTCAACAATTAATCCAAAAAATCATACACCATGATCAAACAGGATTCATTTCAGGGATGCAAAGCTGGCTCAATATACACAAATCAATTAATATAATTCATCACATCAACAAGAGCAAAGTTAAGAACCACATGGTTATCTCAATAGATGCAGAAAAAGCATTTGACAAGATCCAACACCCCTTTATGATGAAGGCTCTGGAAAATCTAGGAATCTAGGGAACATTCCTCTATACAATAAAGGCTGTATATGATAAAGCTACAGCCAGCGTAATACTTAATGGTGAAAAAGTAAAGCCATTTCCTCTAAACTCAGGTATGAGACAAGGATGTCCACTCTCTCTACTTCTCTTCAATTTAGTATTAGAATGCCTAGCTACAGCAATAAGACAAGATGCTAACATAAAAGGGATTCAAATAGGGAAAGATGAAGTAAAATTCTGCCTCTTTGCAGATGGCATGATCTTGTATTTAAAGAATCCCACGGACTCCACTCCCAAATTACTCAAGCAGATTCAAAAGTTTAGCAAAGTAGCAGGGCTTTTCTTTTTTTTTGTTTAGGTCCGGCCTGAACTCTGGGCCTGGGCACTGTCCCTCAGCTCTTCAGCTCAAGGCTAGCGCTCTACCACTTGAGCCACAGCACCACTTCCAGCTTTTTTCTTTTTGCTTATGTGGTACTGAGGAATCACACCCAGGGCCTCATGCATGCAAGGCAAGCGCTCTACCACTGAGCATCTTCCCAGCCTAGCAGGGCTTTTCTGTATGCCAACAATGAAAAAAGAGTGGCTGAAATCAGGAAAGCAACTCCATGTGTAATAGCCCCACAAAAAAATAAAATACCTAGGAATTAATTTAACCAAAGAAGTGAAGGACCTCTGATGAAAACTTTAAAAACTTGAAAAAGGAAATCAAAACAGAACTTAGAAAGTGGAAAAAGCTCCCACGTTCCTGAATTGGAAGGATCAACATCATGAAAATGGCAATACTTCCCAAGGCTATCTATAAATTCAATGCGATACCTATCAATATTCCAACCTCATTCTTCAAGGTAACAGAAGAGGCAATACAAAAATTCATATGGAACAATAAAAGACCCCGAATAGCAAAAACTACCTTTAACAGAAAGAACAGTGCTAGAGGAATATCAATACCAAATTTCTAACTCTACTACAATGCCATAGTAATCAAAACAGCTTGGTACTGGCACAAGAACAGACCTAAGGACCAATGGAATAGAATGGAAAACCCAGAAATGAATCCACAGACCTATAGCTATCTAATCTTCTATAAGGTAGCTAAAAAAAAATAGAATGGAAGAAAGACAGCCTCTTCAGTAAATGGTGCTGGCAAAATTGGTTAATCACTTGTAGAAAAATAAAGCTAGGTCCTTATATATCACCCTGCACCAGAATCAACTCCAAGTGGATAATAGACCTTGGAGTGAAAGCAGACACTCTAAAAACCCTAGGTCTGCTTGGCACAGGCAGAAACACAACAAATCAAAGAAAGATTGGACAAATGGGATTGCATGAAATTACAGAGCTTCTGCATGACCAAGGACATAGCAAGCAAGAATAATAGCTCACGGATTGGGAGAAGATCTTCACTAGCCATACAATGGACAAGGGTCTAATATCTAAAATATACCTGGAACTCAAAAAATTAATTCTCCCAACAACAAATCCTCAAAGAAACAACTGCTGAGAAGGTGGCTCAGTGGTAGAGCGCTTGCCTTGCATGCATGAGGCCCTGGGTTCGATTCCTCAGCACCACATATTAAGTGAAGTAAGCCAGGCCCAAAGAAACATAGGTCTTATGGTTTCTCTTATTTGCAATAGCTAGTATATGTCTGAGACAAGCAGAAACAGACAAGTTGATGTTAAGGGAAATGAACCCCATGATAAGGACTCAAATGGTTTTTCTTTCTTGCTATTGTTTCTAACATATTTATAAGATGATTTCTTTATTACTTTGTATGTCCCTCCGCCACAGTATAACCCCTGTTTTCACTGTATTTGATGTTGGTATAATTTGTGGAGGGAAAGGGAAAAAACACATTGTTTAAATAGGATACAGGTGGAGCCATTGCAACAATGAGATGTACAAGATTTTATTGTAATCCTAGCTACTCAGGAGGCTGAGATCTGAGGATCGCGGTTCAAAGCCAGCCTGGGCAGGAAAGTCCATGAGACTCCAATCTCCAATAAACCACCAGAAAACCGGAAGTGGCGCTGTAGCTCAAGTGGTAGAACGCTCACCTTGAGCTGAAGAGCTGAGGGACAGCGCTCAGGCCCAGAGTTCAAGCTCCACGACCGAAAAAAAAAAAAAAAGGAACTTTATAACTTTGGGGGGGGGGGGCAGGGAAGGATGGGAAGGCAGGCATGGTAAGGGGAAACAAAGGAGGAGGCAACAATGCTTGATAAGAAATGTACTCATTACATTGCTCATGTAATTGTAACCCCTCTGATTGGTATTTTCACAATAAAAAAACAATTTAAAAAAACAGGCAAAATGCTTGATAAGAAATGTACTCATTACCTTGCTCATTTAGCTGTAACTCCTTTATACAGTATTTTTACAATTAAAAAACATTATAAAAAAGAATACATGTGATCTTGTCACAGCCATACCAACTTATTAAGTTGATGAGCACCACAGGAATGACATTAGACACCATGTCCAATGTAGGAATAAAGACAAAAAGAAAAAGAGGTGTGTGCAGTGTGTGAGCGTTGTTGGAGGTGGCATCAGAGGGAAGCTTGTCTGCAGGCGTGTTGAGTATGTCTGCAAGGCGAGTAGCATGCTGATGGTTTTCTGCCTCTCCACTTGAGCTGCAGGAGGAAAGGAAACTCAGGGACTGAATTGCACCGAACAACACTTGACAAGTCACCATCCCTTCCTTCTGAAACTCTGTCCCTTTACACAACTACACAACACTCCATCTCCCCCCTCCATCCCCCCAACCCCATACCCTCCTTTCTCTTAACCTCCCCACCCCACTCCCAGACAGATAACCAGTCAGAGGTGATGAGCTAAAATGATTTCCTTGACGCATGGATAAAACACAGAGCACAGCTCAGGGCCCACCTGCTTGTTTGCAGGCTGTCCATGCTGTTCTCCACTCAGGAGGAAGCACGACCTTTGGGGCTGTCCTAACAAGGCAGCCGCAGCAGCACACTCGTTCAAAGCCATTTAAAGCATTCCTCTTGAGTCTCTTCCAGATTGTGCCTCTTCCATTTGCTGCAGGACCGGGGGCAGGAGGGGCGCTGCCCTCCAGCTCTGCCTCCGTGGCCCTGGTGGACATTTCTGCTGGTGGTGATCCTGAGGGGAGCTTGTTGCTCTGCCCTGTTTCCCCTGGGCCCTTGCAGTTTGCATCAGATGCTTCTGGATCTGGGCAGCCCAGCTGAGGTCCCTCTCCCCCTGTGGGGCCCCTGTCCACATATTACATAGGATGGGGGAGAGAATCAGCCCTGCTGCCCACCTGCCTCTCCTGCTCAGGCGCTGGGCAGGTCCATTCACTGGGGTGGCCTATGGGGAGGGGCGGTGTTATTGCTGCTGCTGCTGCTGCTGCTGCTGCTGCTGCTGCTGCTGCTGCTGCTGCTGGAGCAGGGGCAGGCTTGCTGCCCTCAGTCTCCCCCTCTGTGCTGGTTATGCAGGGGCTGCAGAGGAGGCAGGGGAGGCACACAGATACAGTGCCTTTCCTGCCACCCTCCTCCTGCTGCTGCTCAGCAGGGTGGCGCACAGGCGCACTGGCTCTCTTGACTTGCACGTTTAGGCAGGCGGGGTGTGTAGGCCAGGGGCAAGGCGGACGCCCAGGAAGCAGGTGCTTCACCAGGCAGCTCAGGTCAAGCCCCTGGTCTTGCTGCTCCTGTAGATTCCAGTAGGTTCCCATCGCAGCGTTGAACATCCTGCCAGACAGGGCTGCCCGCACTCTCCTGGGTTAACTCCCATATAAGTGCCCAGGAGGTGCAGGGTGGCAGGGTCCGGCTGGTTCACAGCAGTCTGGCTGGGGCTGGGTGAGGCTACCCTAGTTGTCTTGAGCCAGGGATGGCGCATCGCTTTCCTCACCGAGGGCCTCTTCTTGGGGTCCTCCGTCATTTAGGTAGGCTAACGTGCCTCGGAGTTCAGGGGAAAAGCATTCTCGTATGTCAAACTTGCCATCTAAAACCTGTTTTTTGGTTTTTTTAATTTTTTTATTCTGAAAATACAGTACAGAGGGATTACAGTCACATGAGCAAGGTAATGAGTACATTTCTTATCAAGCAATGTTGCCTCCTCCTTTGGTTTCCCTCCCATCTCTCCACACTACATTCCCACCACCACCACCCCCATTCCCCTAAATTGTACAGTTCGTATATCGACATAGCGTGTTGTACATCTTATTGTTGCAATGGGTCCACCTGTATCCTTATTTAAACAATTTGTTTTTTCCCTTCCTCTCCCAAAAGTATACCAACATCAAATACAGTGAAAATGGGTTATACCATGGGCAAGGGACATACAAAAAACAAAAACAAAAAAATCACGTAGTACCTTATAAAGACGTTAGAAACAATAGGAAGAATGAAAAACCACTTGTGTCCTTATGTTGGGGTTCATTTCACTTGACATCATCTTATTGGACCTTTTCTGCTTGTCTCAGACATATACTAGTTATTGCAAATAAGGGAAACCATGGGACCTATGTTTCTTTGCTCCTGGCTTAGTTAATATAATTTTAAAACCTGTTTTTTGAGTACAACCCATGACCTGCCTTTATAGGGCATGTCGCCCATGACCATAAAGTACAGCAGCACCAGGCTCCAGACACCCACCTTGGGGCCCTGGTAACTCTGCTGCTTGATCATCTCAGGGGCCCAGTAGGCCAGAGTCCCGCACTCCTCGTCCAGCTGCTGCCCGGGCAGGAACAGCATACTCATGCCAAAGTCACATAACTTGGCTGTGCCCCTATGGTCCAGCACGATGTTCTCTGCCTTGATGTCCCTGTGCACAATGCCATTGTCACGGCAGTATTTGACCACCCTCAATACCTGCCTGAACACGGGCCTGGCCTCCTCCTCCCCCAGCCTGTCCACCTGTTGCAGGTGGTCCACAAGGTCTCCTCCACCTAGTACTCCATCACCAAGTACATCTGCTGCTCTGCTTCGACTGCCTCATACAGTCAGACGGTGTTGGGGTGCACCACAGATTTCAAAATGCCCAATTCTGTGGTAAAGGAGGGGCAATCCCTCTTGTCGAGGACTTTGACAGCCACCAGGGTGTCCATGGGCAGGTGCTTGGCCAACTCAACGGGGGCATAGCCCCCCTCACCGATGGTCCTCAGCACCCGGTAGTGAGCCCTGAGGGGCTCCTGTCTGAGGAACTGGCCTCAAGGCCCTGCCATGACCTCGCCTCTTTACTCTGGCTAGTCATTCTACACAGCACCCTAGCGATGCTGACCAGGGAGAAAATCAATGAACAAAGAGGGGCTGGGAAGGTGGCTCAGTGGTAGAGCACTTGCCTTGCATGCATGAGGCCCTGGGTTCGATTCCTCAGCACCACATAAGCAAAAAGAAAAAAGCCGGAAGTGGCGCTGTGGCTCAAGTGGTAGGGTGCTAGCCTTGAGCTGAAGAGCTGAGGGACAGCACGCAGGCCCAGAGTTCAGGCCCCACGACCCGACCCCCCCCAAAAAAAACAAAAAAAAATGAACAAACCAAAGATAATGAAATATAACCAAGCAGAACAAAATACAATGAACCAAAATAGAAAAAATAGAATGACTTATTGCAGCATTATTTACCATAGCTAAAATATGGAACCAACCCAGATGCCCCTCAGTAGAGGAATGGATCAAGAAAATGGTATATATACACAATGGAATTCTATGCCTCTATCAGAAAGAATGACATTGCCCCATTTGTTAGGAAATGGAAAGACGGAAAAAATTATATTAAGTGCAGCAAGCCAGGCCCAAAGAAACATAGGTCCCAGGGTTTCTCTTATTTGCAATAACTAGTATATGTCTGAGACAAGTAGAAAAGGTCAGATATGTTGATGTTAGGTGAAATGAACCCCAATTCTTGCTATTGTTTCTAACATATTTATAAGATGATTTCTTTGTTGCTTTGTATGTCCCTCCGCCACGGTATAACCCGTTTTCACTGTATTTGATGTTGGTATACTTTGTGGAGGGGAAGGGAAAAAACAAATCATTTAAAGAGGGATACAGGTGGACCCAGTGCAACAATGAGATGTACAAGTCGTTATGTCGAAAATGAACTTTACAAATTTGATGGGGGGGAGGATTGAGTAGGGGGTAGGGGGGAGGATGGAAAGGGGAAACAAAGGAGGAAGTTACAATGCTTGATAAGAAATGTACTCATTATCTTGCCCATGTAATTGTAACCCCTCTGTACAGTATTTTCACAATAAAAAATAAATTAAAAAAAGAAAAAATAGAATGAAATGTTACAAAATATAATAAAACATAATGAAATGTAAATGATCTATAATAATAGCTATAATAAACAAACAATAAAATGTAAATAAATGAACACTAAAATGTAACCTCTGTCTAACAAATATATATAAGAAAACAAAAACTAATATGTAAATATAGAAGGAATAATTGCATAATAATAATAATTAACAAAACGCCTAAATGCTAATTTAAAATAAGGAAAATAAAATAACAGCAAAAATGTTAAGTCAAAGAAAAAAATAGGGAGGTTTGGGGGGGTAGTCTAGTTGTGGAGATGGGAGAGAAGGAATGGTAGGGGAAAAACAAAGGGGGAGGCTTGATGAGAAATGTACCCATTACCTTGCTCATGTAACTATAACCCCTCCTCTGTACAGTATTTTCACAATAAAAAGCTTATTTAAAAAAATAAAATAACATGAAGCCAATATGATAAAAAAAAAGAAAAAACTAAAATGAAAAACTGAAAAAGACAAACTAAAATAATAACAGTAAAAGTAAAAAGTGAAAATTAAAGGAAATGATATATAAAGAAAATAATTACAACTAAAACAACAGGAAAATAAAAAAGGCAAAACAACAAACCCAAAATCCAAACAACAAAGTGTAGGGAGCCGAGGCGAGACTCCGCCCACTTGGTGCTTGGCGGGACGCCTGGGCTGTGCGCGTGCACGAGCCAGGTAGAGTTCCCAGCCAATCCCATGACACCTGGTGATGGTGAAAGGCAGGCGACCAACAATAGAAAGACCTGCGTTCCGATTCTCCTATATAAGCGGCTGTGTTTCGGGTGCACGCTCTCTCGCGCCCAAGCTCTCCTACAACTAAAAGGCTCTCCAATAAAGCGTGATCTGAGAAGACTCCTGGTGTGGTGGTCGTTTTTCCTCGCTGGTCGAGTAGACGGTCACTACAACTGGTGCTGAAACCCGGGAACAAACCTGGGACGGGACCAGCGCGAGAGGCCGAATTGGAGCCAGAACTCAACACGCGGAGAGGAGACGTCGGTAAATATCCCCCGGTATGCTGTTCACTGTAGATTTAGATATTTATTGGTTGCTTGCATTGCTTCTTCCCTTGTGGCTTGTCTTTTTGATGGTGCGCACTTGCCTCGAGGAGGGAGGGTTTGATTTAATCCAGGAAGGATGCAAAGTACTAACGCGGCATCAGGATAGTCTATCAGAGTCAGCATCCAGTAAGGGGGAGGAAAATAGGCCTAAAAGAAAAAGGGAAAAAAGACAAAAGGATCCTAAAGAATTAAAGCAAGAGGGGCTGCAGCCTTCACAAAAGGAGAAGGGGTTTCAGAGAGGAGGGGGTCTCAAGGAGACCCCCGTGCCCTTCTTTAAAAGCAAACCGGTTCTCAGCCCTACATGTGGAAGGGCGGGACCAAGAATATAGTAATCTTGTGAGTGACTCAGAGGAAGAAATGTTAGAGGAGGAGGGAGAGCAGCTCGATCCAGCTGATAGTGAAGACTTAGAAGAGGCTGCGGCGGAGCACGAGGCAGACAGATATGGAGGGTGGCGCCCCCTAGGGGTGGGAGTACCGCTGCAGCCAGGGAGAGGAAACGGAGCTGCCCCTCACCCGTCGGCCCCCCCCCCCGCCGTGCCCGCCGGCAGGGAAGAGTCACTTTATAAAAGAAAATACCTGGTCGCGGCTGGCAGCCGCTTTCCCAGTTTTTGAAAATCCAATTACTGCTGAAAGAAATTTTGAGCCGGTTTCCTACTCCCAGTTAAAAGATTTAGTTGAGGCAGTCAGGACTTATGGGGTGACGGCCAATTATACCACTGCCTTGCTTCAAAGGCTAACTATTAATGCTATGATTCTGTGGGAGCAAAAACTGTTCAATATTTTCCTGAATTAGTGGCTAAACAGGCAATTTTGATCTGAGAAAAAAAAATAAAAAAATAAAAATAAAAAATAAAAAAAGAGGCAATTTTGGGTATAAAGTATTGTTTAATGCACTTTGCAAAAATTCCAGATAAATTAATTATTCCATACACCCGTGAGCAAGTTGAAATTTTAGCAGCCACAATGGATATGTGGGGAATTCTTGTTTGCTCATTTCCAAATGTAATTGATAATCATTATCCTAAGCATCCTCTGCTTGCCATAGTTAACAAAAATTTAGTGTATTTTCCTGTTGTCACTTCAAAGGAGCCCTTGGTTGATGCTCTGACCATCTTTACGGATGGATCAAAATCTGGACAAGGTGCCTTTTTTGTTCAAGGACACAAACAGCCGGTAGTTTTTAATTTTCGGCCGAATGCCCCACAGGCTGTTGAATGTTTAATTGTGCTTGAAGTTTTTAAAAGATTTGATCAACCTTTTAATTTATTTTCTGATTCATTATATGTTGTAAATGCCGTTGCTTCTCTTGAAGTTGCTGCTTCAGTTAAGCAGGCCAGTACAATTTCTAATGTTTTGTTACAGATTCAATCCCTTATCTTAAACAGAAAACATCCTTTTTATATTGGACATATTTGTGCCCACTCTATGTTGCCGGGCCCAATGGCAAAGTGTAATGATTTGGTGGACCAGGCAACTCGGGCTGTGGCTCTGGTTGCTGCTGATCCTGTAGAATTGGCAAAAGACTTTCATAGATTGTATCATGTACCTGCTAATACCCTTAGGAAAAGATATAATTTGTCCAGGCATGTGGCAAGAGATATTGTTAAAGCCTGTAAATCTTGTGTCACCTTTCTTCATCCTCCCCATGTGGGGGTAAACCCCAGGGGGTTGAGACCAAACACCCTATGGCAAATGGATGTTACTCATCTGACGGAATTTGGTAAGTTGAAATATTTACATGTGTCTGTGGACACCTTTTCCGGTGTCATTCATGCCACACCTTTGGCAGGAGAAAAGGTGTCTCACGTCAGAATACACTGCTCAGAAGCCTGGGCAGCTTGGGGAAAGCCCCTTAGACTCAAGACGGATAATGGCCCTGCTTATACTTCCCATGGTTTTCGCGCCTTTTGCGCACAAATGCAGGTTGCCCACACCACCGGATTGCCCTACAATCCTCAAGGACAAGGTATAGTGGAAAGAGCTAATAGAAGCATAAAAGAAATGCTTCAAAAACAAAAAGGGGGAGTTGCTGAGTCCGCGTCCCCCAGGGAAAGACTTTCTCTTGCGCTCTTTACCCTTAATTTTTTAATTCTAAATGACAACGATCAGTCTGCCGCAGATCGGCATATGACAAGAGACTCCATGGATACTAAAGACATGGTTATGTGGAAGGATGTTATTAATAATAAATGGTATGGACCGGATCCGGTAATAACGAGATCCAGGGGAGCTGTTTGTGTTTTTCCACAGAGTCAAGAAGTACCTCACTGGGTGCCAACGAGACTGACCAGGCCAGTGGAGACTGCAGAAGAACCCCATCTTGAAGATGCCATCCACTCAGCTGATCTTCCTGCTGTTAGCAACAGTGCTAATAGCAATCCCTGTGATAGCTAAACCGATGATGCTGTGGGCTGTTACAATTTACTGACTGGATTGCCTCTGCGGTGTCCTTTTCCAAAGAGCGGGTGGGAGTCAGAATGTTTTTAGCCTGCTGCTTGGGAGGATGCGTGGTCTGCCTATGGTTGGTCTGTCGCCTTCGAGCCCAAACCAGAAGGGACAAGGTTGTTATCTCGCAAGCATTAGCCACTTTGGAGAGTAGATCCTCACCCCAGATTTGGCTGTCGGCCCTAAGAGGCAGTTAAGCCTTACTATTCTGCATAGCCTTAGCACCCCGAGGGATCAGGGGATCCCATTGCACCGGGACAGGTATGCAATTTGCAATTTGGGACAGGGTGCAAGGCAAGTGCACTGCACTTGAGGAGATGGTTCTCATCTCCTCAAGAAGAGCATGCTGGGTTGCAAGTGGGTTGATGCCCAAGATCCCACCTCTGCAAAAAAGGCATCAGACGGGCCTGGTCATCACTGGGGAAGGCGCACCCCTCAGGCGAAGGCCAGTGCAAGGTCCTCTCATTAATGTCTTAGACAGAGGCCCAACCTCTACTCTTACCTGTTGCCATAAAACAAAGAAGGGGGAACTGTAGGGAGCCGAGGCGAGACTCCGCCCACTTGGTGCTTGGCGGGACGCCTGGGCTGTGCGCGTGCACGAGCCAGGTAGAGTTCCCAGCCAATCCCATGACACCTGGTGATGGTGAAAGGCAGGCGACCAACAATAGAAAGACCCGCGATTCTCCTATATAAGCGGCTGTGTTTCGGGTGCACGCTCTCTCGCGCCCAAGCTCTCCTACAACTAAAAGGCTCTCCAATAAAGCGTGATCTGAGAAGACTCCTGGTGTGGTGGTCATTTTTCCTCGCTGGTCGAGTAGACGGTCACTACAACAAAGCCAAATCACAATCCAAATGCACAAACCTGAAAATCAAAGCCAAATCAACACACAAAATCCAGAAACCCAAAAAATCATCATACAACCAACCAACTGAACTCCAACTTCCCCACTACCTACAAGAGTCCATCAATATATATATATAGTTAAGTAACAGTTACCTCACACTGCCATCTATGATGTCAGAGCTGCCAAGGGCCCCTGTGACCATCCCAGTTCCTGGCCTTCAGGATGTGTGTGCCTGCACTGGCTTTGCCCTCAGGACCTGGGCACTGTCCTTTGGCTTTTACACTTAAAGCTGGTGCCCTTCTAGTTGGGCCACAGCCCAAATTCTATCTTCTTGGTGGTTCCTGGGAGATTATGGGATTTTCAGTCCTGGTTGCCTTTGAATTGGCATCCTCGCATGCCAGCCTCCTGCTTAGCTAAAATGACAGGCATTATTAGCCTTATGCTTACAAGACAATTTGAGTTAATCATAATATAAGTACAGCACAAGTTTTCTTAGATGGTTATTTATATTGATAATATTTCTCTCAATTGCAATCTAGTCAGAGTATGGTTGCTTATGTCTATAACCCTGGCTCCCTGTAGAGTTAGAATTGGGAAGACTGCAGTTTGAAGCCAGCCTGGGCAAAATAGTCCATGTGAGTTCATGGCAAGGGAAGAAGCCAGCAGCGCTGCATGCCTCATCCCAGCTAAGGTGGCAAATGGACAATGGGATGGGATTCAGGCTCTGCCTGCAAGAAAAGCAAGTCCCTTTCTCAAAACTCACCAGCACAGATTTAAATGTCTGGAAGCTGGATTCAGTGTCAGAAGGTCAGTCTAAAGTCAGCTACTTCACCAAAACACAAACCTGTCCTCTTCTTCATCACCCTTTTTGTTTCTGCTTTAATAGTACCATTACCTTTATTTAGAATGACCACAGAAAGGCTACTCTGAACACATTATTTTTTCATTCAATTCAGATGAGGGTCAAACAGGATTTCATAGAAGCTTATTATTAATTTCTTCATCAAAAACAAGGGAGGCCAGAGAGATGTAGCTGAATATATTCAGCCTTGAACAAACTAATTACCAAATCCAAATTTTGTCATCAGTAACCTGTCTGACATATGGGTCTTTCAGAAATGAATGGTGACAAAACTTTCAGACATGAAGCTTGAGGAATTTAATTTACCTACAGATCTTCTCTGAAAAAGTGGTTTTTTCATGGTCAAGTTCAACTTCCTTAGAATTATTCCTTAGAGGGATGAAGAGAAACTCTGAAAAGATATGGTTATGGATGTTTGTACAAACTAGACCTCTTCTTTTTACATGCCAAAAGCAACTCATGCATTTCAAGTCCTTAAACAGTAGTGTATTAAGATACTCATTGCCTGTAAGTGGCAGCCTGAGACTTCAGACATAAGGATGAAACGTAGCGTCTACACCATGTGAAACAGACCTTGAACAAGCCCCTGCAAGACCTCACCTAAAATGCTTTTTCATCCTGATTTCTACATTCCCTATGACAAAGGCAGAAGGGGGAAATGACACTAAAAGATGAAAACACTGAGTCCAAAAACACATGACAACAGCCCTCTGTGGTCCTTCCCTGTCTCTCCAAGTCACACAAAACCAAGGCATCTCAGAATGTCAGGTGACTGAAAGGAACCCCTCCTGCTAGTCACATCAAGTCCAGCTGAGGTTACCTGACAACCACTTTCATGTGCAGATCATCTCCACTGTGATTAGGATGCAGTGTCTGGACTGAGAGGAGAGAGAGCCCAGGCAGAGAAAGAGCTCTGGGGAGAAGATGTGGCTTAGTCTTTGTGGGTGCTGGTAGTCTCTAGCTCTCCTGCGTGGAACAGGGTCCTTAGGTAGAGAGAATAGGCTGCGGGGAATGGCTTGGTCCTGTGTGGGTTCTGACTGACTATAGCTCACAAGTCCTAAGTAGAGGCTTTCCTGAAAATAGACACTAGACTCTACTTTAGGGGTGGTGATTTGGTCTTTGGTGGGACCTAAGGGACTATAATTTCCCTAGTTGAGGTAGGATCTTGACTTAGAATTGACCTTAGAGGATGGTGGTGAGTTTGAGGAACGAGGCTTGGTCCTGTAACCTTCCCAGAGACTGAGGAAAGGAAGAATGCTTTGTTCCTGTGGCTTCCTATCAGGAGGCTAGACTACTGTTTTCAGGATGTCAGGGGTGAGGTCTTTGCTATACTTTACACCACCAGAGTGGGTACTCTGGGATGAAATCACAGCACTTTGGAGACCGAGGCAACTTCCTGGCCATGCAAGGACACTAAAGAGTTGCTGTCTCTGATCCAGAAAGCATGGCTCAGGCCTTGGTCTTGGACCTACTGCTTCTATTCTGTGAACCATCAGTATCTGTTGGTGAAAACAACAACAACAAAAAAAAAACACTACTTAAGGGGTTTTGTTATAGTTTCTGCAAGGTGACCTTTTTCACCTACAACACAGGCCTACCCCATGTTACACGCATGAAATCTGGCAAGAAATGGCTTAGAGAAAGTCTTTGATTAACATAGTATGATATATTTTGTACAGCTGCCTCCAGATTCGAACCTGCCTTTACCCCATGCACAGCTTTTAAAATAGGCTTCTTTGTTTTGTTTTGTTTTGTTTTTGTCAGTCACAGGACTTGAACTCTGGCCTGGGTGCTGTCCCTCAGCTCTTCAGCTCAAGGAGAGCTCTACCTCTTGAGCCACAGTCCCACTTCTGGTTTTCTGGTGGTTTATTGGAGATGAGAGTCTCACGGACCTTCCTGCCCGGGCTGGCTTCGAACCAAGATCCTCGGATCTCAGCTTCCTGAGTAGCTTGGATTACAGGCGTGAGCCACTGGAGCCCGGCTTAAAATCGGCTTTGTAACGAGGGCTACACAGTAGGAAGGGACAAGGGAGCACACAGGGTCTCATAGCAGTGGCGCTCCTAGCCATGACACCGCAATCCTGAAGACAGGTGTCCCAGGTGCGCCCAGGCGGACTTTCCAGCTTTAAGCTGGTCCCAAATCGCTGGTTCACCCCCCGTGTGACCTGTGACCTCCGTGTCCCCTGGCAGAGCAGAAGTTCGCGGCGAATCTGGTAGCCCTCCCCACGCCAAAACCAGAGGGCAGCGCGGACACGGACCCTGGCCCCCGCACCGCAGCCCGCGCGGCTCCCTGGACCATGGCGTTGACACCCGAGGGCATCTTAGAAAGTTCTCGGTGCTCTGCGGGAGCCCTGGTCTGGCAGATCCGGGCGGCCCGCGGCCCCGGGCCCCCCGCGGGGCGGGGCGGGCGGACTCGGGTTACGGGAGCAGCGAGCCGCCCGCACTGACCGCCCCGACGCCCGCACTGACCGCCCGCCCGCCCGCCCGGACCGCGGCACGGGACGCAGCGGAGCTCAGCGCAGCGGCAGCGGCGGCTCCGCCCAGGGCAGCCCCGGGCACGCCGGCCGGTGAGTGAGGGGTTCACCGGGGTCCCGAGCGCGGACGGGAGGCGGGTGCCCCTTCCCCCCGCCCCCCCCCCCAGCGAGCCTCGGCTGGGACGCGAGGCCCCTCTGCCCAACACCCCACGTCTTGAAGCCCGGATTTCCACTTCCAGGAACGAGGTGGCTAAGAGCCTTTCCGTCCCACAATGGGCTCTGGTCTCCTGCCACAAACCCTCTGTGCTGCTTATGCGGTGCGCGCCTCGCAGATCTGCCTGAGTAGTAAGGGCATGCTGGCTATGGAGGCGACGGGGACATGGATGAGGACCAGTTTGTTTGGACTGCCTGCCTCCCTGCCTGTGAGAATCTATTCCCTGCCCTTGGTGGATGAGGTGCTATCAGCTTGGTATTTACAGCGAAAGAAAGAAGGAGGGAAGGAAGGAAGGAGGGAAGGAAGGAAGGAAGGAAGGAAGGAAGGAAGGAAGGAAGGAAGGAAGGAAGGAAGGAAGGAAGGAAGGAAGGAAGGAAGGAAGGAAGGAAGGAAGGAAGGAAGGAAGGAAAGAAGGCTAGAGTGAGAGAGAAAGTCCACTAAGGAGAGCTCTCAACAACAAATAGACATTTACAACTTTGTAAGATTCAACCTTTTCTGAAAACTGGAAACAATGTAATTATTTAAACATTGTTATTAAAGTGGACAAAGGAGTTTCCATTCAACAGAGCAGATGATGAGTACAGTGCCTCTTGATCAAATGTCACCCTCGAACATTCTCACCCAGCGCTCCCAGTCCACCCTTTTCCTCATTTAAATTTTAGGCATTGATTTTTTGCCATATAACAAAGCAATTTATGTCTAGCATGCAGGAAGAATGTACTTTAGATGTGAGTGTATGCTGTAGGAAGTTGAATTACAATAGCAAAGTGTCTTTTTGAACTTGAAATCTGAATGTGGAGGCAATGCTGGCAAACCCAAAGCCTGACAAATGCAAGTCCTCCACCACAGAGCTGCAGCCCAAGCTGAAACTCATTTTTGCCTGTCCCTCCTTCAGATTGCTATGTCATGTATACTATTGTTTGAATCTGGAAGACCAAAGGCCAGGGACTCCAGTGGAGAAAGCGAAATTCAAACTCATTTGAATTAGAAAGAAACTTAGGGTCCAGAATTCCTGGGCAAGTTTGCTCAGGCTTGATACTTATGTGCACTGTTGGAAAGCTTTCTAGTCAGTTACATAGCAATTCTATTACATAGCATATTCTTTCTCTCTCTGTGTAGCTCTCTCTAACTACTCTGAAACTATACCAAGTTACCTGTTCCTCATTAATTTATGAGCGATACCAAATGAATTCACTCAATTTACCAACTATCTGAGTGCTTTCCATGTATGGGCACTTTGCTAAGAAGTGTAGAAGATGACTGGGGAATTTTTCTAAGAAGTGTACAAGATGACTGGGGAATTTTCTAATTAAAACAATGTGGACTGACTTGTGTAGTTAGAGGTTCGCACCACTTGTTTGTTTGAAAATTAAAATCAGTTGTTTTCATCTCATCCTCAATGCCTTGCATGTCCCCTGGAACTTAACCATTGCATAATTTTTCTCCCCCACAGGTAAGTCTTCACTTTAGTGTTCCAAAATAAACAATTTGCTAGGGAACATTATAACTAAGAAAATATATGTTTGTCCTGTTATTTGCATTGCCACCTAATAGTTACAAACAACAAAAATTAAATATTGAATAGTGATTTTCTTTTCCATGGTTTCAAATTAGTGAAAGAAGATAAAAGCATAAATGAATTTCACTCTCTGATGCTCCCAACTGTATTTATCTAGGTTTATTCTTTTATATCAGGGACCCAATTTTGTGATCTCTTTTAATTCTCTTTTGAAGCGTAAGTCCACAGAACAATATCTTTTTCAATCTTTCATTGTAGATACCAACATCATTATCTTCTCCCTCCCTTCACCTTTGAAACTCAATGCAGACAAGTCAGGCTTTCTTTTTTTCTAATTCTGTCAGTGCTTGGGACTTTATCCACCAGTGTGGGGACAGGGGAAGGAACAACTTACACCTATAGAAAATGTTGCATCACACCAAGTCATGTGATCACATTGTGAGAATTTGCTTTACAATGGGACAGTAAAACAATTGGAGAGCAGGGAGATGGGGCCAATGGAAATGAGGCACTGATGTGGATAAACCCACAACTGAATACAATTTCATTTCATTTCAAATGGAATAAGTTGGCCTTTTAAATAAGAGTTCATCCAGTAGAAGGATTAATTGTACTATTTGTGAGAGACTAAAGGCAAGTCATTGTGAGTTTGATGATGATAATTTTGATGATGGCAGTACTAGGGCTTGAACTCGAGGCCACACACCAGCCAGATAGACACTACAGGTCTGAGCCACATTTCTAGCCCTGGTTTTCACTTGTTATTTTTAAGATGATATCTCACTTCCTGTGTGTGTACCTGGACCTTGATCCTCCTATATTAGGCTTCCCATAGTTGCTGGGATGACAGGAATATGTCACCACTTCCAGCTTTCCTCCATTGAGATGGAGTCTCATGGACTTTTTTCCCCCAGGCTTGCTTAGAACTATGATCCTCCTAGTCTTAGCCTCCCACATAAGGATGACAGGAGTGCGCCACAGCTCCCAGCTATGGGTTTGCCCAGAAGGGATCTCAGGAACTTTTCTGCCAGCTTCAAACCATGATCCTCCCAAGTAGCTAGGAGTATAGGGCAGTCACCAGCTCTCAGCTTCCTATTGCTTTATTTAGAAAGATTAACTTTTATTTTTTTATCTTTTCTCATTTTTCTACTTCTCTGGTTCTTCTCATGAAAAGTGCTTCTGAGGTGTTCCTGGAACTGATGTTGCATTTGGGAGAACAGTTTCTCACTCAATTTTGTTGCCATGGGTTGCTAAGTATGGGAGTAGAGAGGAGGAGGCAACAATGCTTGATAGGAAATGTACTCATTACCTTGCTCATGTAACTGTAACACCTTTGTACAGTATTTTTACAATAAAAATGTATTAAAAATAGAATGCCTCCCACACATCCTAGCAGTTTACCCTTAGGAAAAGTAACTTTGTGAGTGCCATATTCCATGGGAACCAATGGGATAGCAGGATGTATCTTATAAGGGCAAGGGTTGGCATTAGGAATGAACAAACAGCATGAAGAAACATTTGGGGCTGGGTACCAGTGTCTCATGCTCATAATCATAGCTACCCAGAAGGCTGAGATCTAAGGCCTGGGGTTCTAAGCCAGCCCAGGTAATTAAACTAAGAAATTCTTATCCCCAGTTAGACAGCAAAAACCAGAACAGAAGGTATGATGACTCAAGTTTTAGAGTCCCAGCCTTGAGTGAAAAAGCTTAAGGATAGTTTTCAGGACCAAGGTTCAAGCCCTAGTATGAGAAAGAAAAAAAAAAAAGATGAAAGAAAATGAGTATCTGGCAAACCTGTGGTGCTGGGTTAACTGTGCTGTCTCCTCTCACCCAGGGGATGGTGCTGTGCTCTTCCTTCTCCAGCTCTCAGTCCTTCTGCTCAAGATTGCACTGAACTGCCCTGGAGCTCTTATCTGGGGGTCTTGTCCCCTGCCCCTTGTTCTACTCAGTGGATCTGGGTAAGTCAAGTCCCTCCAGAAACTAGAAAAATGGAAAACTTACCCAAAAGTCATGATGGATTTTACTGGGATGAGAGAAATCATTCACATTTCCAGATGCCTGACCCAAACAGCATTATTTGAAAGGAAGTTATAAGTGGGGAGACCAGAACCAGTGCTTCTTTCAACTTGGATCAGGGCCAGCCTAACTGATCCTTTGAGAGCAAACAGCTTTAACTTCTCCTGTGCTTGAGTGGCAACTTGGTAGTTGGTTGTCAAGTCTGGAATATCATTGATAAATGTTCATTTGACAGGGAAATCCATTGATTGTCATCCAAGTTCTACTACTAACTAGGTATGTGATCTTGAGCAAGTCACAAACCAGTTAAATTGTTTGGCCTTACTCTGTCTATGAGTCCTTGTAGGGTGGAATATGAGTCCTAAGGTTCTCAACAGCTAGTGAATAGGTCCATTGAACTTGCATTGCCTGAGAGTTTTCCTGTTAAAAAAAAAAAAATAGCAGTTTCCAGACTGGATGTCTGCCTATAATCCCAGGTACTATGAAGGCAGAGATCAGAAGGATCATGACTCAAAGCCAGTCTGACCAAAAAGCTTGTAGCTGGACATCGCAGCATTCTCTCTCACCTCAGCTACATGGGAAGTTGTTAATAGGATGATCATGAGCCAGATCATCCCAGAAAAAAAAAAAAAAAAGCGTGATCCCGTCCCCAAAATGACTAACGCAAAACTAACTTGGGGGCCTGGTTTAAGTGGAATCATGGCTCATGAGTCCCTGGGCACAGCTTAGTTACTGTTAATTTTTTTAAGATTTTGATTTAATTTGACTGGGTGTGCCTAGGAATCTCTACTTTTTAAAAGTCCCGCCCCCGGGAAATGTTAATATCCAACCTTGATAGAGAATCACTGGGTTAAAATAATCAATAAGAACTGATTCTGAGATTGTGTCATCTTGTCCACAAAATTCCCATTATCTACAAGCTGCTCCAGCTTTGCAGCACTCCTACACTACACCAAGTGCTACTAGGCATCAGATGTCCTTGTCACAGGTGGTGCTCTCCAAGTCATTCAGTGCTCAGGGATGGGCTCTGCCTTCTTGCCACCTTCTATTCCCACAATGCTTTGCTAAGTTCTGAGCTCCCTGTACATTTTGATGGACTGAATTCATTGTAACACTGCCTACCCCAGATCATCAGCTCCCCTGAAAGGTCCCCAGGGACGATTTCATCTCCTCTGTGGATATCCATGCCAGTGTTTCATTGCCTCTTGAAATTGTCTCCTCGAGGTGATCTTTGACTTCTTGAAATGGCTAAGAATGGTGTCAGCAAGGGATAAGGACAATCACCTTGATCGTGTCTGAAATAGGAGCTTCCCTGTCCAAATCAAGATAAAAAGTGATCCTCACACCTTCTCAAGTAGTCAGGACTATTGAGTTACCAAAACTGGGAGAGGAAAGAGAGCACATTTTGTTTACCTTACTCACTTCTTAGGACTTAATTCTGTTGCCATGACATTGTAAATTCTATAGATGTTCACACTTGGAAAATTATTCTTTTGATTTAACAATATAACTTGTGAAAGCATAATCCATGGTCCTTATTTTGGTTGTCCTAGCCTGTTTACCTGTGGGTAAACCCACAGGTTTATATCAACAATACCTAGAAAACAATAATCAGTGCTATCAGATCATACAAGAAACAGATACGAGTTTACAAAAAGGGGGAAAACATTAAAGAGGAACCAGAACAAGGGAAAGAGCCAGCTGAGAAGTAAGGAACTGAGTCTAATTCCTTTCTTCATCCTCTCTGGTGGTCTTGAGTCTGCTCTCAGTTTGTTCTTCAGATTTCTACAATGCAGGCAACGCATCGCATCCTACCTGCTCTGTGCTGGTACAGGTGGGCTTGTGGCCAGTGTTTCCTGTGTGCTCCGCTCCCTCCTGTCTTCCATGCACAGTGTGTGTAGCAGTGGTGGCTGCATGGGCCACAGCTGGACATACTTGCTCTAATCCAGTTTGACTGATCCCAGGCCCTGATTTGATTCAAAGTAATATCTGTTATTTGAGAATGGTTTTCTGGAGTGGAAAGCTCTTGGCAGTAATGGACCTTTATCTCTGATTGCATAAGAAATAAATTATTTCATAATTTATTCTTTCCTACTTCTTCCTACTTCCTTCCATGAAGAAATAAAGACACTAGGAAAAAGATGGAGTTGCCATCAGATCTTTAGCTCAAAGAAAAAATTAACAATTACTAAGCTCAAAAGCTTATTTATAGGGCTGGGAAGGTGGCTCAGTGGTAGAGGGCTTGCCTTGAATGCATGATGCCCTGGGCTCTATTCCTCAGTACCACATAAGCAGAAAAAGCCAGAAATGGCACTGTGGCTCAGGTGGTAGAACACGAACCTTGAGCTGAAGAGCTTAGGCCCAGAGTTCAGGCCCCACACTAGTATATATACACTATATAGTATTTAGTATATATATACTATATAGTGTATATATACTAGTATACTAGATATACTATATATATTGTTAATATATAACAACATGCATACTATATACATACACACACATATATATATTATATATTATATATATTATATATATATATATATGGTCAGAAAAAGCTTCCTGTGAGGACATGGTAATGAGTGTAGAGCATAGACAATGAAGGAGGAAGTTCTGGACTCTCCAGTGGCCAGTGCAGAGTCCTGTAGCTGGTGTGCCTGGCAGCCAGGTCCCTTTGGCTGGGCAGAGTAACTATGAGTGATGGTCAGCAAAGGAAGCAGCAGTCATGAGCAGGCTTCGGGGGCATGGAAGCCCTGCAGGGGCATTGCAGGGGGTTCTGTAAGGTGAAGATGGGTTACTGTGGGTTAGTCAGAATAACAGCAGCCCTCTGTGCCCTGTACCTTTACTGTGCCTACTTTCTCATTTTTCCCATGGGCATTTTTCCCCACCCAGTCAGCCTCTCCTCACTATTTTCTTGCAGTTCCCCCTGCCCAGGCTGGAATCCAGCAGACACCACCCTCCCTTCTCTACTTTCTGATCACCCCAAAGATAAGATTGGCCTGTCCGAGTCGTGTTTTAATAAAGGTGCTCCTGATTGCTACAGATTAAAAACTGTCAGTACCAGAACCAACAATGGGAAGAGAGGTCTCAATATATTTGCACAAAATCTGCTTCTACTTTACATAGTAGGAGAGAGACAAAGTCGTTTGCTAGTGCTGCCTTTGAGATTGGTTGGGTATGCACATTATTTTGTCAAGAATGAATATATGAGGCCAAGTGCCAGTAGCTCATTCCTATAATCCTAGCTACTCAGGAAACTGAGATCTGAGGGCAGTGCTTTGAAGCCAACCAGGAGAAATGCCTGAGACTCTTATCACCAATTAATCATCAAAAAGCCAGAACTGTAGATTTGACTCAAGGGATAGTGTCAGCGTTAAGCAACAAAGCTGAGCAAGAGCTTGAGGCCCTGAGTTCAAGCCCCTGTACTGGCAAAAGAAGATGAAAAATAATCCAAAGAATCAATCTTAGAGCCAGGAGCATTGGCTTTAGACTGTTATCTTACCCTACGTGGGAGGCAGAGACTGGGAGATTTTGATTCAAGGCCAACCTCTGCCATAAATAAATAAAATAAAAAGTCCAAAAGATTCCATCTTGACCAATAGCTGGGTAAAGTGTAGCACAGTTGTTGATTGTGATGGTATGTGCCTGTCATAAGACTCTTAAGTGGCTGGGCTGGGAAGGTGGCTCAGTGGTAGAGTGCTTGCCTTGCATGCATGAGGCCTTGGGTTCGATTCCTCAGCACCACATACCACAAAAAAAAAAAAGCCGGAAGTGGCGCTGTTGCTCAAGTGGTAGAGTGCTAGCCTTGAGCTGAAGGACTGAGGGACAGCGCCCAGGCCCAGAGTTCAGGCCCCACGACCGGATGCAAAAAAGACTCTTAAATGGCAAAAGAATATTCTGTTATGAAATGCATAATAGAATTCATTAAACCATGTGCATCTATGTATGTATAAAGTGAGACTCTACACAAAGAATGTTTTATTTGATATGATTAACTGAAAAATCGTAACTCCATAAGTTTATGGAGTATAATGAGATGCTTCAATATTCATATACTTCCGGAGTGATTGAATTAACCCAATTAGCATCATCATTAACTTACTGTCTTGGTCCCTTAGTGCCTCTCAGTGTTAGAACTTTGTTTCTAGCTTTGGAGCAATAGAGATCTAGTCTCCATCTTTCTTTGTTTCCCAAATATTTTGTCTGTGCCCAAAGCCATTGAGTCCCTTTGTTGCCCATTGACTGATCATGTGTGTCCCCAATGAGCACAGAACAGACTGTATGAAGAGAGATCTGTCATGGTGAACTCCCTCTGTACAATTAATATATACTGGAAGTGATCAATCAGGCTTTGTTAGGAAATGGGTGTTAATGGGGTTTAGGGATAGAGCGGAAGGGATGAATGAGGGGGAATATAATTGAAGTGCTTTATTGGTATACTTGAAAATAGTTTAGTGAAACCTGTTGAAATTGATTTTAAAAGTAAGGACGGGCTGGGTGCTGGTGGCTCATGCTTGTAATCGTAGCTACTCAAGAGGCTGAGATCTGAGGATCATAGTTCAAAGCCAATCTGGGAAGGAAAGTCCTTGAGACTCTCATCTGTAATAAAAATACTCAGAAAAAGCCAGAAGAGGCACTATGGCTTAAGTGGTAAAGAACTAGCTTTGAGTAGAAGCTTAGGGACAGTGCCTAGGCCCTAAGTTCAAGCCCCAGGACTGGCAAAGAAAAAGAAAAAGAAAAAAAGCAGGGATGGTAGCAGGGTGCTGGTGGCTCCTGCCTCTAATACTAGCTATTCAGGATGCTGAGATCTGAGGATCACCTTTCATAGTTAGCCCAGGCAGGAAGTCTGTGAGACTCTTGTCTCCAATTAACTACTGAAAAAAGCCAGAAATGAAGCTGTGTCTCAAATGGTAGAGCGCTAGCACTGAGTATAAAAGCTCAGGGACAAGGAGCCTAGCATCAGTGGCTCATGCCTGTAATCCTAGTTACTCAGGAAGCTGAGATCTGAAGATCATGGTTCAAAGCCAGCCCAGGCAGAAAAGTCCGTGAGACTCTTATTGCCAGTAAACCACCAGAAAACCGGAAATGGCACTGTGGCTCAGTGGTAGAGTGCTCTCCTTGAACTGAAGAGCTGAGGGACAGTGCCCAGGCCCAGAGTTCAAGCCCCAGGACTGACCAAAAAAAAAAAAGAAAAGCTCAGGGACAGTGCTAAGACACTGAGTTCAAGCCCCAGAATCAGCCAAAAGGAAAAGAAAAAAAAAGAAGCAAGAGAGATGAGGAAGAGAGATGGAAGGAGTACTCTGATAGGTGTACATTGTTAACAAGTCTAGAAATGTCACAATGAAACTCCTTTGTACAACCAACAGTTGCTAATAAAAACGTGTAAGAAATAAATTTATCAAATAGAAATTTTTTAAAATTAAGAAAGTATTTGTGCACAGGCTAAAATAGTTTCAATATTAAATTAAAATTATTTTCTATTAAAAAACAACAATATACATTTCTGGAATACAGTGTGATGTTTTAATATGCTTACACATTACAGAAGGATTAAATCAATCTAATTATCACAATCATGACCTTGTTTGCCTTTTTTTTTTTTTTTTTTGGTCATGGGGCCTGGGCACTGTCCCTCAGCTCTTCAGCTCAAGGCTAGCACTCTACCTCTTGAGCCATAGCACCACTTCCAGTTTTCTAGTGGTTTATTGGAGATGAGAGTCTCATGGGGGTGGGAAGTTGACTCAATGGTAGAGTGCTTGCCTTGCATACATGAGGCCCTGGGTTCAATTCCTCAGCACCACATAAGCAGGGAAAAAAAAGCCGAAGTGGTGCTGTGGCTCTGGTAGAGCGCTAGCTTTGAGCTGAAGAGCTCAGGGGCAGCATCCAGGCCCAGAGTTCAGGCCCATGACCAGACCCCCCCCCAAAAAAAAAGGAGTCTCATGGACTTTCCTGCCCGGGCTGGCTTTGAACTGTGATCCTCAGATCTCAGCCTCCAGAGTAGCTAGAATTACAGGCATGAGCCACAGATACCCTATAATTTTTATGGGAAAAATATCTGAAATGTACTCTCATGTTGAGATATCAACTACATTATTATTAGCCAGCATTGACTATCTCCTGCTCTTTCCTTCCCCTCCCCTCCAGCCCATGGCAAGCTAACTGGGACTTTCTCATGAATTCAGGTCTTTCAGATTCCATATCTGAAGCAAAATCTCATGGTATTTATCTCTCTGGACTAGGTTATTTCACTTAGCATAATGTGTTCCCAGTTAATCCATAGGATCACAGGCAACAGAATTGCCTTCTTTTTCAAGGTTGAATAGTATACTCTTCTGCATGTGCCACATTTCCTTCATCCATTCATCTGTTGATGTACATTAGTTTGTTTCCATGTTTTGGCTGCAGTGAACCTGGAGTGCAAACATACCATTGATATGTGTATTTCAATAACTTGGGATAACATTCAGAAGTAGAATGACTGCATTATATAGTAGTTATGGTTGCAGTATTTTGAGGAGGCTCTAACTTTTTTTCATAATGACAAGAGCCTTTTGGGAGCACTTAATATCTAAACATAACAAGGCCTCCACTAAGACCTCCAAAGCTATGGCAGAATAGATATAAAAGAGTCCAATATCACTTTTAAAATGAAGTAAAAGGAATGTCCTGAAAACCATTCCTCTGTCTGCCCCATGAGCTCCTCTTCTTACCTAATATGCACCTCACAATTTTAAAAGCAATCAACCAGCAGGTAGAAATATCAGAACAAAAAAATCAAAATAAGCATAAGAATTAGCACCCCAAAATATAAACCACTGGAAGAGCCAGATGTGATGGTGTATACATGAACCAGAACTCAGGAAGCTAAGGTGGGAGATCAAGAGTTCGAAGTCAAGCCTGAGCCATATAGCAAGACTCTGACTCAAAAATTTATTGGAAATATATAAACAAGATTATGAATGTAGTAACAATTATCAAACAAATGAAAAGAATAGAAAACTATGCATATTTTTCCAACATACGCTTGCCGCTGGTATAGATAGATAGATAGATAGATAGATAGATAGATAGATAGATAGATAGATAGATAATGTGTGTATATATACTTATATATATATGCGATCTGAGAATACACACATGCACTTTCCATGGTGAACCTTCATAGATAATGTCTAAATGTAATCAAAAATACAATTTTTTTGCTTAGAAAAATAGTTGTCACATCGAGACAGGATTTTGCTGTTGCTTAGGTTGGCCTGGCAGCTCTGGGCCATCAGCCTCCTGACTAGTTGGGACTATAGGCATGGATGGCTGTGACCTCTCTACAGGAGATTTGGAAATGTGTCACAGTGGCAGGAGGATGCTACTGGTAAGTCATGTCCAGAACAGAAGTGCTAAATGTATAGATCAGTCTCACACTCGAAATGCCTGTTCCTCTATTTTGAGAAATGAGAGTTTCAAGTTGAAAACAAGCCCATCAGAGCTAGGAACAAAAATGATTTTAAGAAAATAATTGTTAGGGAATAAAATTGGAATTGGGAAGATGTGGAATATAAAACTAGTATTTTCCATTATTAGCCCTCCCATAATGCTTTCAATTGTATCATTAAAAAGTTATTAAAGACTGGGAAGGTGGCTCAGTGGTAGAATGCTTGCTTCACATGCATGAGGCCCTGGGTTCGATTCCTCAGTACCACATAAACAGAAAAAGCTGGAAGTGGTGCTGTGGCTCAAGTGGTAGAGCACTAGCCTTGAGCTGAAGAGCTGAGGGGCAGTGCCCAGGCCTAGAGTTCAAGCCCCACAACCAACCAAAAATAAGTTATTAAAAGTTATTGTTTTAGGAGAAAACAGTTATTTGCTCAACTAGTAGATGGTTTTTCCATTTCACTTAGGGAACTTATTAAAGTATCTGACTTTCAGACTTAAGCATCAGTTTGAATTATGCAGTAGTTCTGTAGGCACAATCTGCTATAGGTGTTAATAATCTTACCAGTGTTCATATTTAGAAAGTAAATCTTGTCTTCAATCCACTGTGGAGTCACTGCCAATTAGTGCTGGAAAGGATTCAATGTGCTTACCAAATTGGTCATTTCTCCATGGCAGGGTGGTTTGGATCTGCACTTCTTTTTTCTTTTTTTTTTTTTTGTCGGTCGTGGGGCTTGAACTCTGGGCCTGGGCGCTGTCCCTTAGCTCTTCAGCTCAAGGCGAGCTCTCTACCACTTGAGCTACAGCGCCACTTCCGGTTTTCTGGTGGTTTATTGGAGATAGGAGTCTCACGGTCTCTCCTGCCCGGGCTGGCTTTGAACCGAGATCCTCAGATCTTAGCTTCCTGAGTAGCTAGGATTACAGGCGTGAGCCACCGGCGCCCGGCTCTGGATCTGCACTTCTGTATGGAACAAAGGAGACTGGGGATACAATCAAATAACTAAACTTATGGCTTCAGCTTGAAACCTGCAGCCCGCCAATCATAGTCCCCCGAGACCCGCTCCTACTTATCCAATCCAGCTCCATTTCCTGGAGCTACCCAAAGTAGCCTTTCCACCAGTGCTTTTAGTATATGAACGTATTCTATTAATTTTAACCTTTTTTCATTTCTGTGCACAATCACATGCCCACTTCTTTGCTTTCCATCCATTACCCCTAAGTTTACTTCTATCTTGCTTCTAATTTGTTTACAACTACTGTGCTTCATAAACAGTTATGACAAATGTGTTTTTGTAATTAATATGATTTAGGTAAAATCACATAAATGTTTAGACATAATTCAATATGCAGTTAATAAGGCAACATGGGAGAAGAACATGGGCTCTGGGATGAAGCAAACCTAATCCTTGTCCTAACTGTTACTACTTCCTAAGTACCAGCTCTTTAACCTGAAACAGGTGAACCATTCTTCCCTGCTTAGATGCTGTGATTTTTTTGCCAGTCCCGGGGCTTGAACTCAGGGCCTGGGCACTGTCCCTGAGCCTCTCTGTGCTCAAGGTTAGCGCTCTACCACTTGAGCTACAGTGCCACTTCTGGCCTATTCTGTTTATGTGGTACTGAGGAATCGAACCCAAGACTTCATGCATGCTAGGCAATACTCTGCCACTAAGCCCCATTCCTAGTCTGATGCTGTGATACTTTTTTGTTGGTTGTGGGGCTTGAACTCTGGGCCTGGGTACTGTCTCTCAACTCTTCAGCTCAAAGCAATCGCTCTACCAATTGAGCCACAGTGCCACTTGCGATGCTGTGATTCTTTAATTGAAGTTTCAGTCATCATTTTTAAGTATTGTTTCATTTCATGAAGGAATGAAACTCACCAGTGTCTACCAGCTATACTGTTTGTACGTCAGTGTGATTTTGCAAGCTCATGTTGTATATTACCTCTTACTTAGAATCAATAAAAGCATTAAGTGTGATTTATTATCATGGCATATATAAACTTGCATATCAAAAAACAGAAGTGGCAGTTCCCAGGCTTTGAGTTCGAGTCCCTGTACCACTACAAAAAAAGTCATTACTATTCTAGAGGCAGAATCCCATTCCTGCAAGACTCAACTGACATTTTGAGCAAACTTACCAAATTCTCAGAAAATCATCACAAAAACTGTTAAGTAAAAGTGAGGAAATGTGGAAGTCAAGGGTAAAACGATGATTGCTGGAAGTAGGGGAAGGAGCTAACTGAGAGGTGTTTGTAAGTTAAAAGGAACAGATTCAAGAACTCCTGCCTGAAGAGCTGTGCAATAAAGGCACATGCAGCAATGCTGATACTGTATTTTACACTGGAATTTTTACTAAAAGTAGCTCTTACGTTTTTGTCAGAAAATAACACAATAAATAAACTTTTAGAAGTCATGACTGTGTACGTGGCAAAGATTGTACAGATGTTTTCGTGGGTGAATATCTCCAAGTTCATCAGTTATACACATTAGCAAAATACTATGGTTGCATGTCAATTGTACCTTGATAAAGTGATTTTAAAGCAAAAGTGTAAGCCAAGTGCCGGTGACTCACACCTGTAATCCTAGCTACTCAGGAGGCTGAGATCTGAGGATCATGGTTCCAACCCAGCTAGGTTAGAAAACTCCATGAGACTTTTATCTCCGCTTAATCACACATACATAAGAAGCTAGAAGTGGCGGAATGCTGGTGGCTTCTACCAGCTTGGGCACAAAAGCATCTAATATTTGGAGATCTAAATGTCCTTGAGATTTGCTTCTGTTTTAAACTCTCAGCAAAATGACTGTGACATAGAAAGCTGTATTTGCCTGAAGTGTGGTGGACACTGTACTGACCACTTATTCCCAACTCCCTTGTGTTGCTTTGTTTATTTATGGTTTTTGGTTGGAGAGCAGAACTCAGACTCAGTATCTGATATTTTCACTCATCGGCTAGCATTCTTCCATCTGAGTCACACCTCCAACCCTTCTTTGTTGCATTTTGTTTATGTGCCAATACTGGGTTTGAACTCAGGGACTATTGCTTTACATCCAACACACCTCCACTTCAGGCTTTTTGGTGGTTAATTGGAAATAAGAATCTCTTGGATTTGTCTGCCTAAACTGGCTTCAGACTGTGATTCTCAGATCTCAGCTCCTAAGTAGCTGAGCTCCCCAGATTCAGCCCCCCTTTTGTTGTGAAAACATATAGAAGAGTTTGGGGAAACTCTTCGTTTGCTTGGGGGTAGATACACCAGTGCATAGGTATCAGCATTTGTTTGGCAATCTACTGAGCCAGTGATTTTGAACCTTGGCTGCAGATGGAATTCCCTGAGAGCTTTGAAACCTTCGTTCCCACACCAATTAAATCAGAATCCTGATAGTATGGGCTGGCATCAGTAGTGGTGAAGCCTGCCCAGGTGGCTTCAGGGCAGAGCCAGGATGGAGAACTCACACCCTACATGAAAATGGCCCAATCATGAAAGCATGTTTACTGCCAAAGCCATCCTTAGATGTGAAATTTCTCTTTCAAACTATTTCATGCACTCTTCAGGCATCATCTTCTACTACTTCTCTACCTCTCTTAGCGGACATCAGTGGTTCTCAGCTTGAATTGCTTATCATCATCTTAGGACACTTTACAAAGCAGCGCTTAGGCCTTGGGTGTTTTCTTTGTCCCTAAAGTCACTAGGTTTAACCAGAGTTGAAAGCCAATATTTTGAATGTCAGGTACCATCTGAGCATCTGAATGTTAGGGGAAACATTTAAAACATGTATATTGTTGCTCTGGATAAAGTAATAAAGGAAAATTTGACATTCTAGAAAAATTGGCTCACGGGCTGGGAAGTTGGCTCAGTGGTAGAGCGCTTGCCTTGCATGCCTGAGGCCCTGGGTTCGATTCCTCAGCACCACATAAGCAAAAAGAAAAGCCGGAAGTGGTGCTGTGGCTCAAGTGGTAGAGCTCTAGCCTTGAGCTGAAGAGCTGAGGGACAGCGCCCAGGCCCAGAGTTCAGGCCCCACGACCGGACCCCCCCCCCCAAAAAAAAGAAAAATTGGCTCATGTGTGGCAAGTAATTTTCAGGTTAAACATCATCAATATGGATTCCAATTTTAGAGAAGTCCAAGGACTTTTGACAATAAAGATGATATCAGGCATGTTGGCACACTTGCAATTTTAGCTTATTTTGGTGTGTGGTGGTCCTGGGGCTTGACTCAGGGTCTGGGCTAGGCTTTGTCCCTGAACTTCTTTTGCCCAAGAATAGTACTTTCACTCCAATTACAGCTCCACTACCAGCTTTTTTGGTAGAAATAATCTCTCTCTCTCTCTCTCTCTCTCTCTCTCTCTCTCTCTCTCTCTCTCTCTCTCTCTCTCTCTCTCTCTCTCTCTCTCTCATTGTTGATTGTGGGGCTTAAACTATTTTTAGCTCAAGGTTAGTGCTCTACCACTTGAGCCACAGCACCATTTCCGGTTTTTCTGATGGTTTATTGGAGATTAGAGTCTCACAGACTTTCCTGCCCAGGCTGGCTTTGAACCGCAATCCTCAGATCTCAGCCTCCTGAGTAGCTAGGATTATAGGCATGAGCCATCAGCACCCAGCAAGTTATCTCATTTTTATGTCTTTTAATCATTCCCAGAGTGATCATAAAAAGTTAGCTGAAAGGTTCAACCAGTCTTGCTAATCAAAGACAGAGGCATATATTACTTGTCAGATTCTACTATAAAACCTTCTTTTGCCAGATTTTTTAATTCTATATTAGTTATTTGTGCTACTCTGAAAAAATATCACAAGTTAGGCCATTTATAAAACTGTAGAAATTTATTTCTCAGATCCTGGAGGCTGAGAAGTACAGGGTCCAGGTGCCTGTTTAGGGAGGACCGATGTCAAATGTGCCTGCAACATCTGGAGGGGCAGAATGCCAATATCCACACAGAAGGAAAGCCCTTCTATGTGGACATGAATCCCACTTGTGAGTGCTGAGTCCTTATGACTCCATCACCCCTAAAGTCTCCACATCTTCTCACACTTCATAGACAAGCAAGCTTCCACGTGAACTAAGGAGGAGGCACGCAAAGCATTGAAAGCAAGGCTGGTTTTTATATCAGCCTTGTTGGTACTGGGTCACATTGCTACTAGTATTTTGTTTTATTCTCAGCTATTATCCTTACAGCTTCTTGGTTATAGGTTTTTAGTTTGTATCTTTTTTCCCCAGTCTTGGAACTTAAACTCAGGGCATGAAGGCTGTCTCTGAGCTTTTTTGCTCAAAGCTAGTGCCCTACTAGTTGAGCCACAGCTTTACTTCTGGCATTGGTAGCTATTTGGAGAGAAGAGTTTCACAGATTTTCATGCCTGTGCTGGCTTGGAACCACAACCTTCATATCTCAAGTGTAACTTGTGATTAACATTACTGAGCACTTAAGTTTACAGTAACAATTGTAATCTTTGCGGGTTTCCCTCTACTGATGTTCCTGTTTTCAAATTAAACAGTGTGTGTGTGTGTGTGTGTGTGCGTGTGTGCGTGTGTGTGTGTGTGTGTGTGTGTGTGTGTGTGTGTGTGTGTGTGTGTGTGTGTGTGTGTGTGTTGGTCTGGGGCTTGAACTCAGTGCCTGGGTGCTGTCCCTGAGCCCCTTCTGACTTTTTCTGAATCACTTTTAAGAACTTTTGCAAACTTTTCTGCCCTGGCAGGCAACTAAAGGAAATCCTCAGATCTTAGCCTTCTGAGTAGCTATCTACAGGCATGAGCCACTGGTGCCTGACCACATGTTGGATTTTGGTTCTTGAATTATTTATTCACTTAAGCAGCATTCACTATGTATCAACCATGCAAATACTCTAATAGTTAGCAATATAATCAAAGTTAAGCCAGCATTATAATATTCTGATGTTTTTCACCCCTTGCTTTTCTCTAAAGCACAAGCACTTTCCTCATGCAGACACAAGCCTCAACTCCGAACCATAAGATCATTTAAGTAGATAAACAAATATGGGATTAGGTAAGAAGTGTAATATACCTTCAAAATACTCAAGGTGAAAATTAAGAGCCAGGCTGGCGGCTAATGGCTAACACTTATAACCCTAACTACTCAGGAGGCTGACACCTGAGGATCATGATTTGAAGCCAGCCTGGGCAGAAAAGTTCATGAGACTTTTATCTCCAATTAACATCAAAATTATGGAAGTGGAGGATTGGCACCAGCCCTGAGTGAAAAAGCCAAGCATGAGTGTAAAGCCCTGTGTTCAAGCTCTAGTACAAATACAAACACACACATACACACACAGAATCAACCTTGCTTGTGTTTTGTTTGCCTGACATACTACTTGTCCAAGTTGGCCTGATGCATACTTTTCTCCTATGGAGCCAGAGGCAACTGACCATGGTATTTAGCCACTGAGCATAACAGGAGCCTTTTTTAGAAGTGCATATGGCACCTATTTATCATTCTAAGCTTAAAGAATCAATTCATTAAGTCATTTTTTAATTAATTTGTGCTTCATTCTAGGAAATAGTGCTTGCTAATCACAGAACAATATCCAACATGCTCTGGGGTATACATGATTCCTTAGACCCTAGATAACCTGAAGGAGTTGGTTATTCCCAGCAATCATCAGTAGGATTGGGCCTCTAATGTGAACTTCTTTATCTTCTCCCTTAATGTCACTCCAGAAATGCTTATCTCCTGCTGTTGATGAATAATTTCAAAGTACTATGGATCATGCTGAAGAAAATGAAATCCCTGCAGAAACCCAGAGGTACCATGTGGAAAGGCCCATCTTCAGCCATCCAGTCCTCCAGGAGAGACTCCACACGAAGGACAAAGTCTCAGAATCCATTGGGGACAAGCTGAAGCAGGCATTCACGTATGTTGTGTTTATTATTCCCTATAGGAGAAATGAGGTCCATGTCCATGTGTAAAGGAGATGTGTTGGTGACGTGGGGGGAAATGAATGCTGAGCACTCTTGCTGTCCATAATGATGCACTCAGTTTAGACACTGATTGGAAACAGGTTTCATCAGTGCTTACTTTGCTCACTGAATTCCCACTATGCCTTACATTGTGTAAAGATTCCTATAAGCTACCCAGTGTTCAAAAAGAAGTATACTTTTTATTTGACATATGCAACTGTAACCCCCACACACACCATCTTTACAATAGCAATAATAAATGCAAAAAACTTGCCATGTTTTCTAATTCTCCACATACCTCTGACATAGCTACCTCTTCCCTTTGTCCCCCAAGAAGGTTTGAGCATGGTTTTGTTTCCAATCTCTGACCTACACCTGCCTAGCAGTAATTTGAATAATCTGTTGTGAAATTTCTCCCTCACTCATAGGTTTAGAGAAAACTAAATGGCTTGGGGTGAATTCCACTCAAAGGTTCCTGATTTCTAATTTTTTTCTGTCTTTATCATCTTTATCTTCTCAGATGTACTCCTAAAAAAATAAGAAACATCATCTATATGTTCTTGCCCATTACTAAATGGTTGCCAGCTTACAAATTCAAGGAGTATGTGCTGGGAGACTTGGTCTCAGGGATAAGCACTGGAGTGCTTCAGCTTCCTCAAGGTTAGTAGAATGGATTTCTTCCAGTGTTTCTTTCTTTTTAATTCCCTTGCTAACCCAACCCTTAAAACTTAACTCTCGGGAGAATTCTTAAGAGAAAATGGAAGTGCTGTTTTGCATATCAACACATCAGTTGGCATCCTCTTACCTAAGTGAGCATGTGGACTCTAAGAACTTAAAATACTAGTGTATTCTCTAAACATATGGAGGGTAGTTTGGACATACTTCAAGGCTAAGGGCTGCTGAGCTGGATCTGAGAGCATGAGGAAAGGGGTGATCAGGAATGACACCCCTACCCCAGGTTTCTGTGGCAAACCTCTGAGGGATACAATTACATATATAATGAAGATGGTCAGGACAGAGAGTTTTAGAGATGTGAAATTCAAGATGCTTCTGATAGAAAGAGAGCAAGTTTGGTATATCATGCAGATCTTGAGTAGATGGTGAACTAAAGAGAGTGATGTGGCCTGGAAAGATCAAGGTGGAAATCTTTGGCATTTATAGAGCATTGAAACCACAACGGAACACCAGAACAACTGGGGATGGATTGTCCAATGATAAAGACGGGAGCTGAATCAGGCTCTGAATAGTATTAAAGCCACGTAGAGAAGAAAGAGCCAGTGAAGGAGATGGAAAAGAAAGGTCTGTTGCTGTGCACTGGTGGCTCACTCTGTAATCCAAGCTACTCCGGCAGCTGAGATCTGATTATTGTGGTTAGAAGCCAGCCTGGGCAAGAAAGTCCATAAGACTCTTATCTCCAATTAACTATCAAACCAGCCAGAAATGGAACTGTGGCTCAAGTGGTAGAGCACTAGCTTTAAGCACATAAAAGCTCAGGGACAGCACCCAGACTCTGAGTTCAAGCCCCAGAATCAGCACAAAAAAATAACCAAAAAAATTTTTAAAGTATCTGTGAGAAACAAGAAGACCAGGAGCAAATGGAATTATATGAAGGAAGGGATTGTTTCAAAACATGGAAGGTCAGATGCTGCTGACAGAGATCATCCACAATCTAATTTGTTTCAAAGAGGTATCTTTAACATAGTCTATTCATTAGTTGATCACTAATCAATAAAGACAGATACAAATGAAAAACAAAATATAGCAGAGATGGAGAACTAAGGGGCAGTAGTCAACTGTATTGTGATTAATAGTATTAAATTTATGAAAAGATTTTTTGTTAAGCATGACAGATTGAAAACATAGTTTTGTCTCTAATTCATTTTAAATCTCTCTAAAAGGTCTGTAAAGAAAAGAGAAATTGTATGAATTAGCAATGAGAAAGAGAAAGGAAACAAGATCCAGTGGAGGGTGGGGAATGATAGAAAGCCCAGCTGGCATGGTGATGCATGCCTGCAATCCCAGCTACTTAGGAAGCAGACCTTGGGAAGATCAATAAATAAGGCCAGACAGAAAAAGTTTAAGGTCCTATTTAAATAATATCAAAGCAAAAGGGACTAGAGATGTGGCTTAAATGACAGAGCACTAACAACTGCAAGGCATGACTTCAAATCCCAGTACTACAAAGAGAAGGGAAGGGAAGAGAAAGGAAAGGAAGGGGAGGGGTGAGGAGGGGAGGGGGAGGAGGGAAAAAACAAGGACAAGTGACAATTGAGCTATCAGAGGACAGGAAATTGACCTTTACAAACCACCTTGAAGAACACCAGGAACCTAGAGGCTCTAAATTATTGTCAAAGCTGTGTGACACAAAAATAGTTAGGTGCCCACCCTCATACTATGCATGGATTGAGAAAGTGAAGATACAGTGAAAAAGATGGAGCTATCTGGGTTAAGAAAAGGTCTGCATGTTCAACTGTATGCAGACAAAGATTCCTCTTTTGCCCTGCTCAGCTACAAGTGCCTGCAAAGATACATACCCAGCAGGCGCTGGTAACTCACACCTGTAACCCTAACTTTCAGGAGCCTGAGACCTGGAGGAGTCTAATTTGCAGCTAGCAGGAAAAGTCCACTAGACTTCACCTCCAAAATAGCAAAACTCAGGGCTGGAGCATGGCTGAAGTGTAGAGTGCCAGCCGAGCAAGTACAGCGCCCTGAGTATAAACTCCAGTACCACCAAAACTAAAATTTAAAAACAGCCCAAGGCTGATGATGAATTCTTTCCAGATAAAAGATATATCATGAGAACTTGAGGACCCCAAATGAAGAAAGTGGCCAGTCACCAAATTGTCTGACAACAAATGCCACCCACAAACAAAGTGAGTCAAGGCATATGAACTTCAAGAGAAAGACCAAACCACCTTGAAAGCAGGATCTCACCTGAAACAAAAGATAGCAAGGAAAAATCCTTAGAAACAGAAAATTACATTGAATTCATGAAACAAAAGCAAGAGAATATTGTTTAAATGTTATTACAAAGGTAAAGTGCAGAGAGGATATAGTTCTACAAGTTAGGTAAAGAGCTTGCTTTCCCTGGCTCTCTCCCAGCTTTTCCCTCCTGGTTCCACCCAAGAAGGTACTTTTGCAAAGAACATCAGAGAATAAGAAAGAACTCATAGGAACTACAAAATGTGATGATCGCAGGAATCATCTTTCATGGTTCCCATGGGTCAGGATTTGGGAAGGTCTCACTGGGCTGAAAAACTGGTCTCCACTGGCAGAAGGGAAATGGCGGGAGCACTATCTTAGCCCAGCCTCTTGCAGGCACAGGAGCACATTGGGATTGGAATAGAAGGTCAGGCAGCTAAGACACATTGCCTTATGTTAATTACAATGGATTTCACCTGATCATTGGAGAAAGCAAACCAAGAAGACAAGACCTTTGCCCTTGTCCGTCTGTTTTCTAATGGTCTCTCCTCTATGCTTTTGAACCCACAGGCTTGGCCTTCGCAATGCTTGCAGCTGTGCCTCCCATATTCGGCCTCTATTCTTCATTTTATCCTGTTATCATGTATTGTTTTCTTGGAACCTCCAGACACATATCCATAGGTAAATTATTATGCTTGATATTCTAACACATTTCCTTTTCTATTTCCAAGTTTTACAATGTGCCAAAGAAGTGGTTGTTTTCAAAGCATCTGCTTATTTGTAACTTCTTTATAACTTATTCCATATATAATGGGGGTTTTAAAACATAACTCCTCTCAGCTGAGGATGTAGATCAGTAATGGTGCTTGCTAGACATGTATGAGACCCTGGGTACTATGCCTAGCACTTGGAAGAAAATACACATACATATACATCACACACAAACACACACACACACACACACACACACACACACACACAATAAGATTTCTAAAATGAGTAGCTTTCTTACAATTCTTAGAACAAGGACAATTTTCTTAGGTACATTGCATTTATTGAGACCTATCGAACGACATACATGCTTTATTTCCTAAAATGATTTGCTTGTGTTTGCTTTTCCCTCTTATGTATTTTAATAATGTTACTTTATATTCTTGATTACTATGGACATGTATCATTTTGCACCATATTTCAGACTCTAAATTGTACACATTTTCTTTTTAGACATTTGGGATCAGATTCAAATGAATTTCAAAGGAGTATCAATGTTTTATAAGCCCAGGGAACAGTCATACAATATTTTAAATGTATGTTGCTGGGTAACAAATGCCCCTACACAAAATTTGACAGCATATATTATATCTTTTATAAAAATATGATTAAATGGTGGTGGTGTGTGGTTTTGCTTTGTTTTTATTTCTTTTTTATGAGTTGTGGGTAAAGGGAGATGTAGGAAGGGAGGGAGACATTCAGTATACACTACATGGAAAATGAACTGTTTAACCAGAGGACAGGGAAGGGAGAGAGAAATTGGAGAGAAGTGAAGGCAGGGATGACATCCACAAACAAAATGTGCTTATTAGCTGACTTGTGAAATGGTAGCCTCTCTATACCATACCTTAATAACAATAAAGAGCTGGGCACTGTTGGCTCACGCCTATAATCCTAGCTCCTCAGGAGGCTGGGATCTGAGGATCACAGCTCAAAGCCAGTCTAGGCAGAAGAGTCCCCATAAGACTGTTATCTCCAATTAACCACTCAAAAACTGGAAGTGGCGCTATGGCTCAGGTAGTAGAATGCTTGCCTTGAGCACAATGAGGCTCAGGGACAGGGTCTAGGCCCTGAGTTCAACCCTACAACTATAAAGTTATATATTTTAATACACGTTTAAAATTTTTAAATAAATTGGATCTGGGGATGTAGCTCAGAACAGTTGCCTTCCTACAAGTCTAAGGCCCTGAATTTAATCCCAGCACCATACATGCACACATACATACATACATACATATATACATACATGCAAAACAGCTCATATCTCTCAGTGCCTACACATCGGGTCTTGGGAGGGTTCATCTGGGCAGGTCTTCCCTCTCTCTCCCTCCCTTTCTTCTCCCTCTTCTTCCAAGTGCTCCCAGGAACTTCCTTGCACGTAGTGGCCAGGTTTCAGCACCAATTTAACAGCTCTTGGTTAGAAGCCTGATCCCTTTGCATGATCTAGCCTCAGAAGTCACATGGTCACTGATGAGCTATTCTTTCAGTTGCTAACAAATCACAAATCCACTCAGATGCAAGGACAGAACTAGACTCTAGCTCTTAGATGGGGAAATGGCCTGGTCCTGAGAGCATGTGTGTGACATAAGACGTTGTGGTTGGTTTTAGAAAATACAGTGTGCACATACACACACCAATGTCAGGACACTCAAGGAGGGCAGTGCAGTTTTAAGGATTAGCACTGGACACCCCCCCTCTCCTCTCTCTCTCTCTCTCCTCTCTCTCTCTCTCTCTCTCTCTCCCTCTCCCTCTCTCTCTCTCTCTCTCTCTCTCTCTCTCTCTCTCTCTCTCTCTCTCTTTCTCTCTCTCTCTCTCAGCTCCAGCCACATTTTTTTTCAAATTTTCCAAATTTTCAAATTTTGCAAACATAAAAAAATGTTGAATTTAACTTTGTATCTGGCCAACTTACCACCTAGATTCTGTCATTTTATTTTATTTTTAAAATTTTTATAGTAAAGATACTATACAGAAGGGTTACATTTACATGAGTAAGGTAACGAGTTCATTTCCTGTGGAGCATTGTTACCCCTCCTTTGTTTTTCCCTTATATCCCTTTTCTCCCCACCTCCCCAACTCCTCCCTCCCCTCCCCTGAAATTATAAAGTTCATTTTCAACATAGTGTCTTGGGCGTCTCATTGTTATAATGGGTTGAGCTGTATTCTTGTTTCATTATTTTGTTATTTTCCTTCCATTCCCCAAATTAGAAAAATGTAGATACAAGATGCAGGGAACTAGAATCAAATACAGTGACAGCAGGGGTTATACCATGGGGGAGGAACATACAAAAGAAACCAAAAAAATCACATAGTACATTAAAAACAACAGCAACAAAGAAAAAAACCTCTGTGTCCCTATCTTGGGTTCATTTCGCTTAGCATCATCTTATATGGTCATAGGTACATAGCTTTTGACCTTTTCTGCTTGTCTATGGACCTGTGTTTCTTACTGCATTTCTTACACCCTGGCCACTACAACATGAGGTGCAGTGGAAACAATTTCCCTGAACCCCTGAACAGGAGTCATTCAACTCATCCCATCAGTTGAGCTTCCTTGAGTCCCTGAACAAGAGTCATTAACACTTCATCATTTCAGGTCCTTTTGCTGTTATTAGCTTGATGATTGGTGGTGTGGCTGTTCGATTAGTACCTGATGACATAGTCATTCCAGGAGGAGTAAATACCACCAATGGTACAGAAGCCAGAGATGCCCTGAGGGTCAAAGTTGCCATGTCTGTGACCTTGCTTTCGGGAATAATTCAGGTAAGGCTTGAAGATGGGGAAATGGGTTCTGGTTTGTGGTAATACTAAATATCTAATCAACAATCTGAGCTAGTCTTAGTACAAGGTGGTCAGTGTCAGCCAGCCAATTCCTGAGCTCAAGGTTTATATCATTCAGGGATGCCAGCCCAACTGCAGGCTTTATTTACAACTAGGAGTGCCCAACAAGTCTAGATTAGGCACTTTAGAGATCCCGAGAGCAAGACAAGTTTGAAATAGCAGCATTGTTAGTTCTGGAAAAAGGACATCCCCTGTCTGCTTGGGGAGGAATAGCCAGTGATCATGCCCGGTGGCTGACATAACCAAGTATGATCCTGGTTCCATGGGACCCAGAGAGTAAGGACCCTTGGGGGGCTCTAGCCACTGCAGACTTCCCATTATTTCCAGTCATTGATTTACTAGCTTTGAGCTGTTGCAGGTTCAATTTTGCAGTGGTAGAATGTGGTCCACAAAGACCTTTGATATGTTTTCAGTTGGCCATAACTTCCTAACCTACCATGTTATTTGTTTTATTTCTTTGTCATTAAAAAAAAAAAAAAAAACCAGTTCTGTCTAGGTGTCTGTAGATTTGGATTCGTGGCCATTTACCTCACAGAGCCTCTGGTCCGTGGATTCACCACTGCAGCGGCTGTACATGTCTTCACCTCCATGTTAAAATACCTGTTCGGGGTTAAAACAAAGCGGTACAGTGGGATCTTTTCAGTGGTGTATGTAAGTAAGCAAATCCTGACCTCTCAGGACTAACTTCCTTCTTTATTCCCCCGCCACACACCTCTTGTGTATCCTTTTCATCTCCATGGCTCATTTTACTTTGTTTTAAGAATTTACAGAAAAGGAAATGCCATAGAAAAGAGTTGTTCATTGTAAGGATTTCCAAGAAGAGAGCCATAAGGATTAAACTCTAAAATCCCATGTTATTGATTTATGATTCTTCCTGCTTCACAAGGAATTTTTTGTTAGGTGATACAATTTGGTGGCTCAATTATCTAACTAGGTGAAGGGATAGTTTTTTTCTTAAGACTACATGATGTGCTTTTTGGACACAGGTAAATAATTACAATATAGTGGAAGTACAGACCTCTTTGAAAAACTGCTCGAACAAAAATAATAATAAAGCTATAAAGATTTAATTAACACAAAAATCAACTTAATATAATAAAATATACATATATCCTATATGTAATTGAGGGAAGATATAAATTATTTACAAGCACAGTGAAAATAATGATAATACCTGATCAGGTTGAAATTTATTATATGAAACTAATTAAAAATCTAAAATTCAGTATTTTTATGCAGTGTAAAATAACCAGAAATCAATAGCTAAATATAGTTTGAAAAGTCCTGTACAGGGCTGGGAAGGTGGCTCAGTGGTAGAGCACTTGCCTTGCATGCATGAGGCCCTGGGTTCAATTCCTCAGCACCACATAAGCAAAAAGAAAAAAAGCCGGAAGTGGCGCTGTGGCTCAAGTGGTAGAGCACTAGCCTTGAGCTGAAGAGCTAAGAGACAGCGCCCAGGCCCAGAGTTCAGGCCCCACGACCAGACCCCCCCCCAAAAAAAGTCCTGTACACTTAGAAGCGCCTTCCCCCCAAAAAAGAAATAGAAAACACATTTCTCCTTCCTTACTTTTCCTTCCCTTCCCTTCCTTCCTTCCTTCTTTCCTTCCTTCCTTCCTTCCTATTTTTTTGTGCCAGTCCTGGGGCTTGCACTCAAGGCCTGGGTGCAGTCACTGAGTTTTTTGCTGAAGGGTAGTACTTTACCGATTGAGAAATAACCTCACTTTTGGCTTTTTTTTTTAGTAGTTAATTGGAAATAAGAATCTTGTGAAGGGGCTGGGAAGGTGGCTCAGTGGTAGAGCGCTTGCCTTGAATGCATGAGGCCCTGGGTTCAATTCCCCAGCACCACATAAGCAAAAAGAAAAAAAGCCGGAAGTGGCATTGTGGCTCAAGTGGTAGAGCACTAGCCTTGAGCTGAATTGCTGAGGGACAGCACCCAGGCCCAGAGTTCAGGCCCCAAGACCGGACCCAAAAAAAAAAAAAAAAAAAAAGAATCTTGTGGACTTTCTTGGCCAGGGTTGGCTTTGAACTGCAGTCTCAGATACCTCAGATCTCAGCCTCCAGAGTAGCTAGAATTGTAGGTATGAACCATCAGTGCCCAACTCAGAAAATACATTTCTAAATGCCACGCAGATAAATATGAAACTAGGAAATGCCTAGAACCAATTGACAGTTAAATAACCCATACCAAAACTTGAGAGATGCTGCTAGCTATTACAGATATTTATTTGCCAGATTCTATTAAGTACTAGGACACAGCTGATACTAGTAGACACTGCCCAGTAGGAAGATAGCTGCTGATAAATCACAAATCACATAAATATGAAGTTAGTGACAAATTACACTTTAAGCTTCTAAGAAAATCTCATTGAGGAAATTAAGATTGATTGGTTAACATGAAATCAGGCTACAAGGGTATTCCCTAAATAGTTGGTTTTCCTGAACAAATGTAGCAGTGGTACTTGCTAGACATTATATTGAAAATGAACTATATAACTTGTGGGTGGGAAGGGAGAGAAAACAGAGAGAGAGAAAGAGAAAAAGAGAAAGAGAGAATATGAGAAGGAATTACATTGCCCAAAAAGAAATGTATCTTTACCTGATTTATGTGACTGTATATCACCTTTATAATAAAAACTTTAAAATTGAAAAAATGGTTTTCCATAATAGCTAAACATGTACTTTTTTAGCCTGAGACCTCTCAAAATTCCTTGTCCCAAGAAGATGCAATATCCAAGTATCCCCAAGGATGCTGAGGACATCTACAGGAAAGGATGCTGGGCTTGGGTTGGAGGGAGTCTTCTTACTATTCAATGAGAATGACTGTATCTGGAAATCCCAGACAGTGACTTCAGCATCTTACCACAGACGCTTCTCTAACTCTCCTGTCTTTCTTCCCCAGTGTCACTCTCTGTACTTCAAAGACCACATGATTTCTTTTTCACCTGTGAACAATAATTTCTCCATTTTTGAGCTCCTGAAAGTTTTCTGACTGTTTAACTTCAGCATTACTTTGCTGATGTCAATCCTTAATTATTTTCTCAGTATTTAAAGCTAAAGATGTGTGTGTGTGTGTGTGTGTGTGTGTGTGTGTGTGTGTGTGTGTAATGTGTATGTGTGTGTATACGTGCCAGTATTGGGGTTTGAACTCAAGGACTGGGCACTATCCCTAAGCTTTTTCACTCAAGACTAGATCATTGACCACTAGAGCCAAGCTCTACTTCTATCTTGTTGATGGTTAACTAGAAATAAGAGTCACAATAACCTTTCCTGCCCAGGCTGGCCTTGTGCTGGGACCCTCCTAAGTATCTAGGATAAAAGGGGTAGGCTACTAGTGCCCAGTTAGCTCAATGTTATGTTTTCTGAATTTTATAGTAACAATGTCAAGATAGCAGCATGTCAAAAATAAAAGTGTAAGATTATTGAATATGAATTATAATCACAAAATTGTATAACAAAGTAAAAATGTCTTCTAATTGGCATAAACCACAAAGAAATATCAGCCTATGGACTTCTCTTTTTTCTCTTCATTTATGCTGGGTATTGAACCCAGGGTCTTGCACGTACTAAGTATGACCTTCTATCATGGAATCATACTCCCATTCTCCTTCCCTTTCCCCTCCTGCCCCACCTCAGAGTGAGCTCACCTGAATTGTGTGAAGATATTTTATTGCAGCAAAATCCACTAACAAAATGAACCACTTTAAGTGTGCAATTCAGTGGACTCATTTATTTTCAGCGGTGTATAATCATAACACCCTCCTTGTCCAGTCCCTCTCATCCTAAACAGGAGCTCCACACCCATAAACAGGTGCTCCCCACTGCCTTCTGCCCATCCCTGATGACCACTAGCCCTTGACCTCTGTGATCATGAATTGCCTGATCTAGGTACTCCCTGTGTACGAAGTCATGCAATAGGAGGCCATTTCTTGATATAAACCTCCAGTGTTCCCTGTGTGTTGCAGAGTACAGTTGCTGTGTTGCAGAATATTAAAAACCTCAACGTGTGTTCCCTAGGCGTCGGCCTGATGGTTTTTGGTTTGCTCTTGGGTGGCAAGGAGTTTAATGAGAGATTTAAAGAGAAACTGCCAGCACCCATTCCTTTAGAGTTCTTTGCGGTAAGTCCTCACAGGCTGGTAGTCCTGTGCAGCTCCCACAACCCCATGCACCTGGCTTCATGAGGGATTCTGACATGGAAGACATGGAGAATCACAAGGTCTAATTTGCTGCTGGTTCTTCCAAGAGAACTAAAGACAGCTAAAAAGAAAATTTTCAAAAAATTAAAACATACATATGGATTACTTTTAAAAGATAAATGAAGCAGGCACCAATGGCTCATGCCTTTGATACTAACTTCTCAAGAGGCTGACCTTCAAGCATCGCCCTTGGAAGCCAGCTAAAGCAAGAAAGTCTATGAACTCTTATCTCCAATTAACCATCAAAAAGCTGGGGCTTGGGCTCATGTGGTAGAGCCTTAGCCTTCAGCAAAAATCTCAGGATATCACCCAGCCTCTGAGTTCAAGCCCCCTGTATCAGCAAAAAAACAAAAAACAAAAAAAAAGATAGTTGAAGACTACTATATGTTCACATTTTTAATGTGTCCCCAAGAATGATGGAATTTAGAGTATTTATTTTCATCAAATTTTTATCTAATTCTTTTATGAAGAGCATATACTACTTTGATAACAAAAATTAAAGAGGGTAGAGATGTGGCTCATCAGGATCAAACCAGTTTACCAAGGACAAGGCCCCGAGTTCAAACTCTAATAGTGACAAAAGACAGAAAGAATAAAAGATCTCAATAAAAGGTCTCAATCTTTCTCATTTCCATGCCATTTTCAAGCCAAACTAAATACCTGAGCATTCCATTCAATAAGTAGTACAAGCCGGGCGCTGGTGGCTCACGCCTGTAATCCTAGCTATTCAGGAGGCTGAGATCTGAGGATCATGGTTCAAAGCCAGCCCAGGCAGGAGGGCAGGAATGTCTGTGAGACTCTTATCTCCATTAAACTACTGGAAAACCGGAAGTGGCATTGTAGCTCAAGCCGTAGAGCCCTCACCTTGAGCTGAAGAGCACAAGGACAGCGCCCAAGCCCAGAGTTCAAGCCCCACGACCAAAAAAATTTCTAAAACGTAGTACAACCAAACATTAATATATATTTATGACCAACAGTATTTTCAGTAGATAAATAAATTTCATTTGTACATAAAATGATTATAATAGTTTACTATAAGTTAATATTAGTTTTCAGTAATCACAATTATTTATTCATGTGTACACCTGGTGGGAACTGTCCAAATCCTCAGCCTTGGGATCAGAGTGGACACTATTCCCTTACCTCCTGGTCACATGGGTAGTTTAAATTACCTGCTTCAGCAAAACACGAGTCATCTATGAACCGATGCTCAAACCCTGACCTACTTCTAACTACAAGTGTGAATCTTTTAAAATTCAAAATGCCCAGTAAAATCCTTTTGGCATCTGAGGCTCTGAAGTGCGTAATATGGGTGCTATAAAGGTAAAAATTAAAAGCTCTACTTGTTGCCCAACCCTGATAGCACATTTCTGTAGTCTCAGGTCTGTGGAGACTGAGACAGGATCGTGAGTTCAGGGCCAACCTGGGTTACATGGTAAATAGCTTTTCCAAAAAAAGCAAAACCAGACCAATAGTTGTCTGGTCCAAATTTAGCCAGACTGAAAAACAAGGTTCGAGATATGAAAACAAATGATTGGTATAGAGCACAAAGACAAAAAAAAAAAAAGTCCTGCCACCTCTCAGACAGCTGTAGGAGGCTGGGAAAAGCCTCGGACTCTATTGGTGCCACTGGCCTAGAAAAAGAGGTGCCAGGAGGATCTGCATTCTATTGTCCATCATGATGATGGGCAATTTTGTATCATCATCATAACCCAAAGGTGAACCCCAAAGAGGCTTCAGGGTCACCTCGCCACACATCTCAACAGGAAGAGAATAAAGGGCAAAGGAAGCAACTCCAGAACTCCAGGGAAGCAGACAGCCCCTTGTAGTTATGTGAGGTAGTCAGTGAGAGAAGTTAGAATTACTGAAAGCTAACAGTATCATAAGTCTGAATGTTTGTGATACTAATTGAGAAATAATTTGGCTTGGCTAGCAAACTCTTTGAAGATGATTTTTGTGACATTTGAATATTCCTGTCTAAAGCTGTATTTCAATTTGTGTCTGTTTTAGGTGGTCATGGGCACTGGCATTTCAGCTGGATTTAACTTGCAAGAATCATACAATGTGGATGTTGTTGGAACACTTCCGCTAGGGTAGGAAATTGTTTATCTGAAGTAACAGTCCATGGGTCTGCTGTTTCTGCCTCCTGTAATAGCATTCTTAGGATGAAAAATGATTGCTTTCCCAGCTGTCGAATAATTGAGGAGTCCCGGGGCTGGAGGCACACATGGTGTGAGAATGTTCATGTGTATGTGTATGTTTATTGTGCTTTTAAAGAAGCACTGCACGAAGTTTACCATCTTAACCAATTTTAAGTATACACTCCAGCAGGATTAAGTACATTCAATCTGTAAAACAAATCTCGGACTTTTTAACTTGCAAATGTGGAACTGTGCACCATTAAACAGCTCCCTCATTCACCATCCCTCTGTCCCTGATAACCACTGTTCTTTTCTGTTGCTATGAATTTTGACTACTTTTGGATATTTATCAGTTGAACCATACAGAATTTTATGACTAACTTGTTTCACTTCACATAGTATCCTCAAGATTTTGTGCATGCCACAGAGTATGACAATGTTTTCTTTCCTTTTAAAAGCAGAGTAACATCCCATTGTTTGTATAGACTGTATTTTGTTTCTCCATTCATCCATATATAGTTATGTGGAAACAACCCACATAACTATAAACATACACACACACACACACACACACACACACACACACACACACACACACACACACACACACACACACACACACACACACACACACACACACACACATATATAAAGTGCTGTTCTTGGCATGGTCTTCAAGAGTCAGCTTTTGATTCTATACACCAAACATAGAATTACTGGATGATATAGACTTCTGAATTGAAAGGGTTTACCATCTCCACCCCCCACCCCCACCCCAAAACCCCACCCCACCCCTAAGAATCCCCGTATTAGTTTCCATAACAGTGGCACCATTTTAGAATCCTACTGAAAGTGGGAATATTTTTTGTTGTGTTGGTTTGTTTTCTTATGCTTTCCTTAACAGTTGTTTTTTTTTTTTTTATCACTCCTTGAATGACCCAGTAATGAAGAAAAAAATACCTAAATCCCAGCCTACCTTTGTTAGTGTGGCTTTGGGCAGGTCACTTACTTTGTTTGTTTGTTTGTTTGTTGCCAGTTGTGGGGCCTGAACTCTTGGCCTGGGTGCTATCCCTCAGCTCTTCAGCTCAAGGCTAGTGCTCTACCACTTGAGCCACAGTGTCCCTTCTGGCTTTTTCTGCTTATGCGGTACTGAGGAATCGAACCCAGGGCCTCATGCATGCAAGGCAAGCGCTCTACCACAGAGCCACCTTCCCAGCCCAGGTCACTTACTTTTGCAAAGTTTCAGCTTCCTCGCCTGCCAGGTGGATGCAGTAGCATGTACTCACCCCCAGGGCATCTGTGAGAGAGAGCACGGGAGGCAGGGGCTTAGAGCAGGTGCTACTGCACTCCCAGCATATGTCCCAGGCAGGCTGGTCGCAGCTTCAGGGGCTTATTATTCTAGCAGACTTTCTATTTTAGTGCTTACTTATTTTCTTGACCTATACTGCCTAACTCCACATTTTTAACATTATGCTTGAAGGGGCACAAGTGGTCACCACCTTCTGATCCCCGCTGCTCCTCTCTTTTTCTCTGCATCTCTCAGCTTGTCTCTGGCTTTCCGTCCCCTTTACCCTTTCCATTTCTTTCTCTCATCAGCCTCTTCTCTCTGACAAAAGAACAGTCAGACTTTTGCCAAACAGAACCCTCAGATCCATCCTAGAGTGTCCTGGGAGGCCGAGGAAGCAGAGCATGCTCTCTGACAGCTGGAGGCTGTCTGGTTGTCAGTGTTCTGTGGCAGAGTTCAGCCATGGAGCCATGTCAAGGGAGGAAACTTGTACTCTATCTATAAACTTCAAAACAAAACGTCAGTTCCATAGATATGTTACTTAGAAGGACTCAGTGTTAAGCTATAGCATAGCAATTACATTTTTATTTCTATTTCAATGGACGTAAAAAGTTCTGAAATGTACTTTTTAGCATTTGAACTAGCAAGCCCCAGGCTTGCTAGTGTCACACATTCTACCACTTAAGCCACACCTCCAGTCCTGTTTGGTCTAGTTATTATCTTTTTTTTTCTTTTTTTATTGTGAGAATACTGTACAGAGGGGTTACAATTACATGGGCAAGATAACGAGTACATTTCTTATCAAGCATTGTTGCCTCCTCGTTGTTTCCCCTTCCCATCCTTCCCATACTCCCCCCTGGTCTGGTTATTTTCAAGATAGAGTCTCTCTTTATGCTCATGCTAACCTTTCCAGGCCAGCCTGGAGTGTGATTCCCCTATTTTTGGCAATGGAATGCAGGACATGCACTACCATATCTAGCCATTTTGCTTCCCCTGTAGCTCGGGGTACACTACCATCTCTACCTGTTGGTCAAGATGGAATCTCACAAAATTTTCTCAAACGTTGATTCCCCATTCTGCCTCTAAAGTAGCTAGGATTACAGGTTTGAGTGAGCACACCCAGCTTGATAAACTACTTTTATATCTATCATCTCAGTTGATGTTTATATTCTGTATATAATAAACTTTTTACAAGAAAGTGTATTTTTATATTCAACATATGTTAACTCAATGCTTTCTTTCTTCTTCTTTATTGAGATTAAGTGATTACAGATTCCATAAATTTCACAAAATTCACAGTATTATGGGATAGATACTTAAAGTCACAAACGTATTTTAACCTTCATGAGGCACATTGTCATTATGATGGTCTATAAAGCTTATGGACTCTACAAACTTTGATACTACAGCTATTTTTTCCAAATCAGGTGTTATGTACACTTTTTTCCTTTTGCTTAATGCCAGCTGTTCCCTCTTTCTCTATCATTCTCTCTCCCATCACTGCCCTTGAGTTGCTTAGTTCACTTTCATCCATGTCCACTGCAACTGGTGGGCCCCTCTGTTGTATTTTCCAGTTTCCCTCTGATTCTGCGCCCACCTCCTAGCTTCCCTCAGATGTGCACATGGATATACCATATGTGAGGTCAAGAACATGGAGTCACCTAGAAATGATATGACAAATTAAGAAGAGGTCCGTTGTTTCTTGAGTCCCATGTACTTTGTCATATCTTCTTGCATTTTGAATTTAATATCTGTATATCAGGGAGACCATGTGCTGTTTGTCTCTCTGATCTTGGCTTACCTTGCTCAACATGATTTGTTCTAGTTCCATCCATTTCCCTGCAAATGCCATTATTTTGTCCTTCCTAATGGCTGCATAATATTCCATTGAATATAGGTTGTACAATTTTTTGATCCATTCATTTGTAGTGGGGCATCTGGGTTATTTCCATATCCTGGCTATTGTGAATAGTTCAGCAATGAACATGGAGGTGCATGTGTCCTTGTATCGTGGTTCTGTTGGTCAGGGTAGATGCCTAGGAGTGGTATGGCTGAGTCATAGGAAAGGTTAATATTTTGCTTTCTAAGGAACCTCCAGACTGCTTTCCAGAGTGGTTGTATTTGTTTACATTCCCACCAGCAGTGCAGTAGGATTCTTCTTTCTCTGTATCCCTACCAGCATTTGTCATCGGCTGAATTTAGGATATAGGCCATTCTGACTGCAGGGTAAAGTGGTGTCTCAGGGTTATTTTTATTTGCATTTCCTTTATAGACAGGGATAATGAACATTTTCTCATGTGTTTCTTTGCATTTTTATCTCTTCTGAGAAGTCTCTCTTTACTTCCCTTGCCCATTTAATGATTTAGGAGGAATTAGTTTCTTGAGTTCCCTGTATATAATGGATATTAGGCCTTTCTTTGATATATAGCTGGTAAATATCTTTTCCCAGTTAGTTGGCTGGCTTTCTAATTTGAAAGCTATGTCTTTACCTGTGCAGAAACTTTTTATTTTAAGGTAGTCCCATTTATCAGGTCTCTCCAATTTCTTGTGACCCTGGAACTCTGTTCAGGAAGTTCCTGCCTGTGCTTATACATTCTAGTGTGTCTCCTATTCTGTCCTGCAGTCATTTTAAAGTTTCGGGTTTGATGTTGAGGCCTTTAATCCATTTTGAGTTGATAGTAATGTATGGTGACACGATGGGGTCCAGAGACTCCACAGTTAAAAACAAAAAACAGACACACAGGCTAAAGGTCCTTGCATTTTTGAAGCTGACAGTCTACTGGACACAGCTCATCACGCAATTAACACACAAATAGTGAGAAATGCTCTGAAAACTGGACCTACACTGCCTGACTCCACATTTTTAACATTTGTTATTCTCTCTCTGTTTGAAGGAGCATGAGTAGTCACGACCTCTGATCCTCTGTCTCTCTGTCTCTGTCTCTGTCTGTCTCTGTCTCTCTCTGTGTCTCTGTCTCGGTCTTTCTGTCTTTCTGTCTCTCTGTCTCTCTCTGTCTCTCTGTCTCTGTCTCTGTCTCTGTCTCTGTCTCTGTCTCTGTCTCTGTCTCTGTCTCTCTCTCTCTCTCTCTCTCTCTCTCTCTGGACCAAGTAGGAGGCCGCAGGACTGGGGTTGCTGCTGCAGGTTGGGTAGAGGGGAAGGTGATATTTGAGACACATGTATGGGCCTCAGCAGCTCATTGGTGAGACCCAGTCTGGACCCAGAACTTGGTCTTCTGATAGCCCGTGCGTATGCTCTTTCCATTACCTCACCCCTGGCTCTCTAGCCCACTCCTGTGATAAACATTAGTCTCTGATTAGATACAATAGATAATCCTATTTAGTTTCTGCTCACAAATACTTTGATTAAATAAAAATCTTTCATGTGAGTTTCTCCTTTAAAAAATATAATGATGCGTTAAAATTCAGGCACCATAATTGATTCTTAATACCTTCATTTCCCTTTGCCTTGTGTCAGCTATGTTGCTTTCCTTCTATATGTGATAGCTAAACTTAAATAAATAAAGAAGATTTTACCTTTCTGAAACTTGGCTACCCAGAAACCTTATCTTTCTGGGACTTTGCCCAAAACTAGTAAGTAACAAATAGCTTACCTTTCTAAGTAAATACAATCATACTATTGCTCTTACCTGAGAGTCTTACTGCTATGCCACATAACCCCAAACAGCAAGCATTCATTTACACGTAACTTTTCAGTTTTGGTTGGGTGCAGCCAGGATGCTGGTCTCCCTTGGGTCCCTCCTGCAGATCGGTCATGGGAAGGTATAACTCTTGTTGAATGACCTAAGAGATGGTCAGTCACATACATCTGTGTCACACAGGCTAAAAGTCCTTGCATTTGTGGAGCTTATAGTCTACTAGCTTATAGTCTACAAGCCTGAGTGACGGTGACAGCGAGGAGCTGCCTGGTTATCACATTTCCCCCAGGGTCCACAGCATGGAAGCCACACTGCTTTACAGGGTATCTTGTGTAACAAGAAAGAAGAACAGGGAAATTGCCACGCCTTTTCAGATGAACTCCTTTGCACCATTCTCTGTTGTTCCAAACATATTCAAGGGCCAGCCCTGATTCAGCAAGTGGGGGAGACAGATTCCTCATCGCCAAGGGAGAAGCCATGTTCCCATGCAAGCATGAGAGGAATGGTGTTGACTGGGTTTGAAGGCAAACAATCACCCTCAGCTATACACACTCATAAATGCTCACACACCACAGGGCCAGAAAGTGACAACTGACTTTTTTTTTACCTCATTCCAAAAGTAGTCGTTTTGCATATTATTTCCCAGGTCAGAACCCACCACAAGGCCATCCCTATTGGTTAATACTTATGCAACAAAGTGCAGGGAAAGACAACTCATTTTATACTCGGGCACCCTGGTTTTAACTTTCTGTTCTATCTTGGGAAAATCACTGAAGATCTGAAAACACTTGTTTTCCCCTAGAAGTTGGGATGCCTGGCATGTATCTTATAGGATGGTTGTGGAGAAAAGTGAGATGGATTTTATGAAACATATAGTATGTCATACAAAGGTAATAGAAGCCCCTCACTGCCCTCCCTTTCCTCACTCCAGAACTTGCAACATCTTCTATGCCACCATGCTGTGATATGGTAAGAGAAGCAGGTGTAGACCAACACCTTTGTCATAGTGTTATTGGATTTAGAAGATGAACTGATTGCCTGGGGACAACTTGCTTCACCTCACTAGGTCTTGTTTTCCACAGCTGCAAAATACTGATTATAATGGTGTCTCGTTGACAAGGCTATAGGAAATAATAAAATAAACACAGAGTCTGTCACATAGGAAGCACCTAATAGCTAGCTTCTGAATCTATAAAGTGATTATTGTTACTATTATTTAGTCCATTGCCTCGCTCTGGAGCAGGCTGAAGGGGAAACAAAGGAGGAGGCTACAATGCTTGATAAGAAATGTACTCATTATCTTGCCCATGTAATTGTAACCCCTCTGTACAGTATTTTCACAATAAAAATAAATAAAATTTTTTAAAAATCCCCTATGGCACTTTCCCTTCTAACAGTCCAGGGAACCCTTTCAGGTTGGGATGCTTTAGGAAAAGTATCCCAAACCCTAAGAATGAACAAAACTTGGGTTGCCTTCTACAGGGCTCTAAGAGTTGCACTTTGGGCTTCTCTACATTGCAAGTGAGACTCAAGGAGTCTAATCTTCTGCTTCTTATTTCCCATAGTAGAGAGCAATTGAAGGGACAATGGCATAGGAAGAGTTAATAGATTCAGAGTCCTTACCTCCAATATAGCAAGAGAGAAGAGTGAATAATGTTACCAGGACAGAGTTCTCCTCTAAGTTACCCTGTCCTACACCCTCCCCACTCCTAGACTGGTTCAGATGTCTTGTGGTATCTGAGCACTTCACTGACCCTCTCCTCTTCCTCTTCTGAGTCTTACTTACACCTCTCATCAGGGTGCCATGAGGTGTGAGATTACTCTGCTTATAAATAACCCGGCATCTGATCTCTGCTGATAACCCATCCTAGGAGAAGTTGGCCTTCTCTAGTGTGGACCTAGGAAAAACCTCTCTCTGTTTCAGGGTAGGGGGTTGGGGAGGGATGAGGGGGGAAGGGGCTCTTTTATGCCAAACCAGACTAAACAAGTACCCAAGCATTTCTCACCTCATTTGCACAAAATGCCCCTCTCACATGCTCTACTCTGGTCTTTGCTTTCTGTCCCCATGGTCACAACACTTGAGCTAAAGTCAGATTAACTTTTCAGGCTACTCCCTCCAGCCAACCCTGACACCAGCCTCTTCCACCTCGTGTATGTGGATGCAATTGCCATAGCCATCGTTGGATTTTCAGTGACCATCTCAATGGCCAAGACCTTGGCAAATAAACATGGCTACCAGGTTGATGGTAATCAGGTAAAAACCAGCTACACTTTTGTCATACAGTGGTGTCATACTTCTATAATTACCATGTTCTGGTATTGAGGACAAATGAACTCGATTTCTCTGTCTTGATAGAAAACGCTTTGTTGGAGTAATGAAGATATTTAAAACATACATTTATTCCAAAGTATAACTTGTGTTACTTATGAGCAGCAGGTAATTAAACTCTGAGGAGTGGAGTCTTCCTCCCTTCCTCACTTCAGGAAAAGGAGTTCACCTAGCACAGTGAAGTTTGGGATATGAAGTATATAGCTGCCATATTCCTACAGATGGTTTCCTTAAGTTTAGATAGGACATGGTAGACTCCACAGCCTGAGAGTCAAATATCTCTCCAGAATCATTTTTGCTCATCAGGAAGACCTAGGTCTGTTCATTAAACCTTGACTCTGTGATTCATCACCCAAATTCCACAGTATTCTGTTTGAAGCCAGTTTTTGTTTTTGTTTTACAACATAGCTACAGATAGGGTATTGGATCCAAACACCATGAGCTATAATCTTTTCATGACAGATTAATTTCCCTGTGCATTTCTAGGGAGAAATCTAAGGTTCCACATCTTTGCTAAATTCAGTGATCAATAGAAATCCCTAAACAGCCCAGGAGCAGGACTTCCTGATCCCAGGAAAACATGGGCAGTAAATATACATCAAAGTCTTTCTTTTAAACAACAAAATTATTTTCCCTTTTACTGCATTATTTTTCTTTTTGTAAAAAGCTTTGTGAAGGGGAAAATTTTAAGAAATAGGTTGCATAGGAATCAGAGCATTTATCTCCAACACAATAAAAATCCAAAGTGGTTTTTTTTCTCCCACCATAAAATATGTCATAATTTCTATTTTGAGTTTATACTAAAGAGTTTCTTGTATCTGAAGGAATATCGAAGAGGTAGCTTGTACTGTTTCTGAAGTGCTTTTCTGTCTAAAGAGTAAGCTATATCTTCTGTGTTTTTTTTTCACATGAAAAAGGAGCTCATTGCCCTAGGACTGTGCAATTCCATTGGATCTCTCTTCCAGACCTTTTCCATTTCTTGCTCCTTGTCTCGAAGCCTGGTTCAGGAGGGAACTGGAGGGAAGACTCAAGTATGTATACAAAATGCCTCTTTGAACCAGTGGTTTGGGTAGTAATTAAATGTTAGTCACTTGATCCCATTCTGAACCCAAACAAAGATGCTCTGCCTGCAGATCCATGCTATAGTGAGCTGTGTAGTGAATCAGAGAAAGGCATGATTGGGTGAAGCAAGTCACAAGAAACTGAATCTCTAGGACAGAGGTATATTTTCCAGTTGAATTGGAAAGCTATACAACATTCCGATTGCTACCAGTAACCCTCAAAGTTCAGACATGAGAGACTGTCCCTGAAAGCTTGACACCAAGCATGGGCAGGAAACCAGCACATCCAGTAGAACTTTCTACAGTGATCAAAATGTTCAGTCTTTGCATAACCCAATATGGCAGCACCTTGCGACTCTTGAGCATTTGAAATGTAGCTAGTGTAACTAAGAGCTGAAATCTTTTTATGTTTATTTTAGTCTTTAAACGTTCTAATAATTGCATGTGGCAAGTAGCTACCTTTTGGGACAGCAAGTGATTGTCTGAAACCTTCTATCCCTAATGGGGTTTAGGTTGGTATCAGATATCGTTCTTCTTCCTATGACAAAAGCATTTCTCTGAAGATACCCAAGCATTTCAGTCTCTGTTTGAAAGGTAGAAGATGAGCAATCAAGCCAGATGCTGGTAGCTCTCACCTGTAATCCTAGCTATTCAGGAGACTGAGATCTGAAGCTTGTGGTTCAAAGCCAGACCAGACAGAAAAGTCTGTGACACTCTTATCTCCAATAAACCACCAGAAAACTGGAAGTGGCGCTGTAGCTCAAGTGGTAGAGTGCTAGCCTTGAGCTGAAGAGCTGAGAGATAGTGCCCAAGCAAGCCCCACTTCCGACCAAAATAATAATAATAACAATAATAATAGGAGCAAACACTTCAAAGAGGGATAGGGATAGAGCGTAAGTTTATGAAATGGAGATGGTTTGGATGACTGATTTGAATCCATATTTTCTTGATTTTCCCACAATGATTATGGAAAAAATAAGACCAACCTATGCTCTGCCTCTTATTCTAGTCTCCTAATATCCCTTCCCCTGTGTTTTCTCTCATCAGCTTGCAGGTTGTTTGGCCTCATTAATGATTCTGCTGGTCATACTAGCCACTGGATTCCTCTTTGAGTCGTTACCCCAGGTGTGTAATATGTAGAATCTTGCTATTTTATTTATTTTTATTTTGGTGGCCATCCTATGGGCTTTTACTATAATCTTAGCAAGATGGTATGGGAAAGAGCCAAGGCTAGAACTAAGATCTTGCTCATAACCAACTGGTAGCTACCAGGAGAGCTTGGGAAAGCCTTCTCAAAATCCCTTTGTCTCATTTTCCTTATCCGCAAAGAAGGGGTTGGAGTGGCTGACTTCCAGAGTCTCTATTTGACTTGTAACCTTACACCTTTATTAAAGGCGTGAGAATGTCTCAACACATACAAAATTTATTTGCTGAGATAGTAGTCCAGGAGAGAAGAGGAAAATGGAAAGAAAATCCTAAGAAAGAAGACCATGGGTGAAATACTTCTCCTGCCACGTTTAATTCTAAGGTTCTTGACTGCCACACTGTGTGGTTGGATAACTAAGACGCAAGGCTTGGTTCTTTTAAGGCCCATGGCTCATGGCTCCAAAGATGCCCTAAGTGCCACATAGGAAGTGAGTGGAGAGAAGAGGTAAGAGGGCAGCAGGAAGGACAGTGAAGGGCCCTGCAAGGGGGTTGTGTGGAGAGGGGAGACATGGGTGGTGTACTGTGTTTCAGGCTGTGCTGTCAGCCATTGTGATCGTCAACCTGAAAGGAATGTTTATGCAGTTCTCAGACCTCCCCTTCTTCTGGAGAACCAGCAAAATAGAGCTGGTAAGTGAAGGGATGGTTAGGCTCACCTATCACAGCAACAATGGTTATTGATGTTAAGGAAAATGTGAGATAGAGAAGAATGCAGTTAGTTGTTCTTTGTTCTGTCCAGTTAGGCAAGATAAGCTCTGTGCGTATGTGGGTGCATGCACATGTGCGCACATGTCTGTTGGTACTAGGGCTTGAATTCAAGGCTGGGCACTGTCCCTTAGCTTTTTTGCTCAAGGCTAGTACTCTACTACCTAAGCCACAGCTCCATTTCCAGCTTTTTTTTTTTTTGGGTGGTGGTGGTGGTTAATTGGAGTCTCACAGATTTTCCTATCCAGACTGGCTTCAAACCATGATCCTCAGGCCTCAGCTTCCTGAGTAGCTAGGATTATACTACTTGGCTTTGTGTGCTTCATTTTTTTGGGGGGGGGGGTCCGGTTGTGGAGCCTAAACTCTGGGCCTGGGCAATGTCCCTCAGCTCTTCAGCTCAAGGCTAGCGCTCTACCACTTGAGCCACAGCGCCACTTCCGGCTCTTTTTCTTTTTGCTTATGTGGTGCTGAGGAATCGAACCCAGGGCCTCAGGCATGCAAGGCAAGCGCTCTACCACTGAGCCACTTTCCCAGCCCCTGTGTGCTTCATTATAACGTGCTTCTTTATAACATGTTCTGACTTTCACTTAGACCATCTGGCTGACCACTTTCGTGTCCTCCTTGTTCCTGGGATTGGACTACGGTTTGATTACTGCTGTCATCATTGCTCTGCTGACTGTGATTTATAGAACACAGAGGTGGGTATCCATCTTGAAGTGGCTGTGAGTGTCCTTCCTGAGATTACAAGGTTGACTGTAAGCATAAGCTATTGAAAGTAGAGTCCTTTGGTTATTATTAGTTAGTGTGAGTGGTATAACATTCATGTGGCCCACTGACTAAATAAACAGAATGTCAAATAAAAAGCTCCATATAGTGTCTCAGCCTGTATTTCTAGCTATGCAGGAGTCAGAGATCAGGGCATTAGGATCAAAGCCAGTCCAGACAAAAAAAAGTTCTCAAAGTTGATTGTAGTAGTGTGTACCTGTTTTCTAAACTTCAGGGAAAATAGGATGGCTTGGCATGGTGGTGCACTTCTGTCATCCCTAGCAACAAGAGAAATCACCAATAGGAGGATCACAGCAATGCAAGCTTTGGCATAGAGTGCAAATAACTAATGAAAAAAGTTGTTAGAAGTGTGACAGTTCCCTAGGTACTCTTCCTCTATTCTGGGCCACTATAACCTATCATCTTTCTTCCTGGGAGGAAGCTAAGCCCAGTAAGTTAGGTATCAAATACTTCAAAAAAAATCTGTTGGCATTAAAAAACATCACCACAAAGATAGAGAGAACTTTAGAATCAGATGAAACTGGGTTCAGATCTTGGCTATACTTGGGTGAGCTCTGTGATTAAACATAACTTCCGTGCTGCGTGTGTAAGAAGGGACTCATACTGGCTACCTTAAATAGTTATCGCAAATTTAAATGAGAAGGCATGTAGAGACGTTTGCACAGTGCCTGACTCATTGATGGTCTTGCTGGGGTTGGCCATCACTCAGGATGCTTGTTTATTATCAGCTGCTACATATCAGGAGGTGGTTACAAGACAATCATTTCATTCAGCAAGTAGATCCTAAGCACCACACCCATGCAGTATGGATACTAGAAATGTGATGGAGTGTTAACTTCTGCCCCCAGAGAGCTTGCAGTTTGGTGCCGTAAAAGTAATTATAATTTTCCTTAAATAAAATGGATATTTGTTGAGTGTGTTATGTTCCAAGGAAGGCATTAAACTCTCAGGATATTGCAGTAAATAAGACACAGGTCTTCCCTCCAAAAAGGTTCCATTTCCCTAAGGATGACAGCCACATAATAATGATAATGCAAATAATGGTAATGAAGCAGTGGTGGTGCTAAATTATCAGTTACTTATCTGTCAGATATTTACAAATACTTACACTTTTACATTTCATCCTTACAACAACCCAAAGACTCTTACTTAGCCCTACTCCACAGTAAGGAAACTAAGTCCTCATGTGATTGGGTAACTTTCCCAAGATCACTGTGTAATATGACAATGACACAGACGTGGGTTTGTATGAATCTAGAGACTGACATTTAGGCCACAGTTTATCATCTTCCATCATAACTGTGAAATATAATTACATGTGCCTTGGTAGGTGTAAGTGAAGTACTACAGTATCAGCGATACTGTAATAAAACCCATGGGAGCTTATGAAAGAGATTCCCTTACCCCTAGTGTCAGTAAGAAAGTAAATGGGGACTGACTTTTGCTGGGAGCAATCAGATTGAAGCCTACACAAATCAGGTGCCAGCGTGCTCTGGCTAGTCAAGACAGCCCACGCCTCCTCTGCCTGTTGAAATCCTCATCCTTGGAAGCCCAGCTTCCCCAGTCAGAGGGACCTCAGTTCCCATGAATAATCACAGTGTCGCTCCATGCACAACACAATGGCACTGGGAATATGCTATGCATGAGACCTTCCGCCAAGGCACCAGGCCACGATCAAGCATCCTGGAATTTACTAGCAAATCTATACACGCCATGTTTAAATCACATGCTGTCACTCTCTGTCTCTAGTCCGAGCTACAAAGTCCTGGGACAGCTTCCTGACACTGATGTGTACATTGACATAGACGCATACGTGGAGGTAGGACCTTTTTCCGGTATATTAATAAAGATGTCGTATGGTGTGATTGTCTAATAAGTGTTTTTATCCAAGACAAAAAAGAGAAAGTGAAAGGGGGTAGAGGAAAGCCTTCCCAATTTTTATATTCATGTTCACTTTGGAGGAGGGAGGCAATTGCACTTCTCATTCTGAAATACATTCTAATATGTGAACGTGTTCTCTGTTTCACTTCTCAGGTGAAAGAAATTCCTGGAATAAAGATATTCCAAATAAATGCTCCAATTTACTATGCAAATAGTGACTTATACAGCAATGCATTAATAAGAAAGGTGAGTCACAAGAAATTATTAGTACTTGCTCTCAGCAGGGGACTTGTGGATTGGCTGGGCTGGCAGGGCCGTTTGAATGTCTCCCTAACACTATCACGCCATTTCATTGTCCTTCTCCTTTATTTTCTTTCTCTTTATTGACTTAGTGTACATTGAATATAATGACCATATTTGCTCACCGTGCCTCCTTCTATACTTAGGCCCCCCCACTGTCTCTCCCCACCCACCCCAGAACATGTTTCAGCATCCTGGTGTCCATTTTGTCAAATGGTTTGTTTATTGTTCAAAGGAGTTACACCTCCCTCCTTTTTTGACTGTGATAAAGTATACATGACTTAAATTTACCATTTAAACATTCTCAGTGAGTGACAATAAATACATTTGTATGGTTGTGCAGCTATTGCCACTACTCATTTTTTAAAATAACATGTGTATACATGTTCCCTTAAGACAGTGAAAGAATATAGCCGGGCACCGGTGGCTCACACCTGTAATCCTAGCTATTCAGGAGGCTGAGATCTGAGGATCGCAGTTCAAAGCCAGCCTAGGCAGGAAAGTCCATGAGACTCTTATCTCCAATAAACCACTAGAAAACCAGAAGTGACGCTGTGGCTCAAGTGGTAGAGTGCTCGCCTTGAGCTAAAGAGCACAAGGACAGCGCCCAAGCCCAGAGTTCAAGCCCCACGACTAACCAAAAAAAAGAAAAAAGAAAAAGAAAATGAAAAAATAATCTTAAATTTTCTTTGGGGGATATGTGGGTTTCTTCGGTTTTGTTTATAATTTAACCCCAACTATCAACTGACAAAGTCTTAAATATAAGCATCTGAGAAACCTAAGTGGTAAATAGCACTCTAAAACCTCTCTTCGATGATTTGAGAAAGGAAAAATTAAGAAAAGCTATTAATATTCTCTTATGGAGTAACTTAATTCAGGTTATCAAAGGCAAAGTAGAACAGGACTAGGCACAGAAAGTTCCATGGGGAGAGAATTGAAGATTTGGTGGAATTTGAGTGGTTCCCTGGCAGCTATAAAGTGATATTATAACATTGCTGTTTTGTGAAGACTGGAGTGAACCCAGCTCTCATAATGGGTGCAAGAAGAAAGGCCATGAGAAAGTATGCTAAGGAGGTCGGAAATGCAAGCATGGCCAACGCGACAGTGGTCAAAGTGGTGAGTTGAGGTCTTTGTACGATCACTTCTCTTTGCCTCTTGGTCTGCAGTGCCTCCCATCTTTCCTCATGGTTGAAACCTAAGCACAGCATGAAGTTACTAATAGGGTAAAGCCTGGAAATAATCTATCCTCTATGCATTAAAAGTATGTCATAAACTGGCCGCCAGTGGCTCATGCCTGTAATCCTACCTACTCAGGAGGCTGAGATCTGAGGATCACAGTTCACAACCAGCCTGGGCAGCAAAGTCCATGAGACTCTTATCTCCAATAAACCACTAGAAAATCAGAAATAGTGTTGTGGCTCAAGCAGTAGAGTGCTCACCTTGAGCTGAAGAGTGCAGGGACAGCACTCAAGCCTAGAGTTCAAGCCCCACAACCGACAAAAAAAAAAGTATGTCATAAGATTAGTTATGAGGATACTCTTGAAATAAATATTGAATACAATGCTTTGAAAAAAATAAAAATTAACTAGGAGGAAAACAGACCCAGGGCTTGAACTTGGGGCCTGGGAACTGTACCTGAGTTTTTATGCTCAAGGCTAGCACTCTACCACTTGAGCCACGGCTCCACTTTTGGCTTTTAGTGGTTAATTGGTCATAAAAATCTCGTGGACATTCCTGCCTGGGTTGGCTTCAAACAATGATCCTCAGATCTCAGCCTTCTGAGATCTAGAATTAGAGGCATGAGTCACTGGCACTGCCAACTCTTAAAAAAAAAAAAAGAAGAAAAAGAAAGAGAAATACTACACACTCTCTAATGGTAAATTGGAACTTTGTTATAGATTTAGTCAGCTGATAGATGAAAAGCTCGAAGACTTGTTTTTGCTGTTCAAATTTATGGTAACTCATGCTTGAGACGTTAGAACCATTTTAGAAGTTATCACAAAATGGAGAAGTTGACTAAGAAGTGTAGATTGTGTTAGATTAAAAAATGTGGAGCAAGCTGGGCGCTGGTGGCTCACGCCTGTAATCCTAGCTACTCAGGAGGCTGAGATCTGAGGATTGCGGTTCAAAGCCAGCCCAGGCAGGAGAGACCGTGAGACTCCTATCTCCAATAAACCACCAGAAAACCAGAAGTGGCGCTGTAGTTCAAGTGGTAGAGCGCTTGCCTTGAGCTGAAGAGCAACACCCAGGCCCAGAGTTCAAGCCCCACGACCGACCAAAAAAAATAAAAAATGTGGAGCAGTGGGAAGAGATGAAAAAGAAGTTGAGCTAAAACTAAGTGTTCTGTACATGTACATTTTGTCATATTATGAAGCTGAATATAACAAATATTCTAGAAGGAATGTGGCATAGGCAGTAACTTGCAGATATAAGGGCTGATTTCCCATTAGAAATCCAAAACCAAAAGTTGTAAATGGACTTCTGATTTGATTTCATTTTTGACAAAGGATGCAGAAGGTACCAAGCCTGAAGAAGATGGCACTAAGCCTGAGGAGGAGGAGGATGAAGTAAAATATCCTCCAATTGTCATCAAAAACACATTTCCTGAAGAACTACAAAGATTCATGCCTCCCAGAGAGACTGTCCACACTATCATCCTGGATTTTACACAAGTCAATTTTATTGATTCTGTTGGAGTAAAAACTCTGGCAGGGGTAAGCATCACCTTGACCCTACTCTCTGTGGCCACTCTCCTATCAGTCACTGCAGAGAACTGGACTACAGGCCTTTGTCACGCTGTGTTGTTGTTGTTTCAACTTTTGATTATGCAAAAAAATTAAGCATACATAAGTGAAGAGCATGGCATACTGAATCTCCATGTAGCTGTCACTCAGCTTCAATAATTACAAATCTGTGGACAATCTGATTTCATTTATACCTTTCACCTACTTTCTCTTATTTTAACACATGCCTGTTATCACTTCATCTGTCAAATATTTCAGTTGTCTGTCTCTATAAGATTCTTTTTAAAAACCTAAGGCCACACCTAAGTAAATTTTAATATTTTTTGTGCCAAGTCCTGGGGCTTGAATTCAGAGCCTAGTTCTGTCCCATTGTGGGCACTCTACCACTTGAACTCTAGCTTTCTGGTGGTTAATTGAAGATAATAGTCTCAAGGACTTTCCTACCTGGGTGGCTTTCAATCATGATCCTCAGATCTCAGCCTCCTGAGTTACCGGTACAGGAGCTACTGGTGCCCAGCAATTTTAATATTTTTGATACCACTAATTATCACTGTGGGAAAAATTTTTTTAACTACAAAATTACTTTTCACGGATTAGCTAAAAATGCTAATTATTGAAGCTGAGTAACACAAGGTAAAAAAAAAGAGTTTTCATATCCTCAAACGTATATTGGTAGAAAATGGCTTGTGAGTGGCAGAAGCTAGAGAAACTAAACTTTATTTCAACATTATTACAGATTGTAAAGGAATACGGAGATGTCGGTATTTATGTATATTTAGCAGGATGCAGTGGTGAGTACACCTTTAAGATGGAATGTCTTGGCATTCTAGTTTTTTTTTAATTTTACATTTGCAATAGCAAACATTAGTGATATGAGTGGGGTTCATGGTAATAATTCCATTCATGTGTACAGTGTGCAATGGTTTTAGAATACCTTGCCTGCTATTGTTTTATATTATATTTTGATTAAAATAGTCCTTAAAAATTAAATTCATGGGGTTGGAGTTGTGGCTCGGGGGGGAAAGCACCAGCCAGTGTGCAAAACTATTATGTCTGGGGCTGGGAAGGTGGCTGAGTGGTAGAGTGCTTGCCTTGCATGCATGAAGCCCTGGGTTTGATTCCTCAGCACCACATAAGCAGAAAAAATACGGAAGTGGCACTGTGACTAAAGTGGTAGAGTGCTAGCCTTGAGCTAAATTGCTGAGGAACAGTGCCCAGGCCCAGAGTTCAAGGCCCACAACTGACTAAATAAATAAATAAATAAATAAATAAATAAATAAATAAATAAATAAATAAATAAATGTTACATCTGACTTCAAGTCCCAGTATTAGACCAAAAAAAAAAAGAAAAAAAGAAAGAAATTCATACGTACCTATTATCCTAGCACTCAGGAAGCTATGGCAGGAGGGTCACAGAGAGACTGACAGAAGGGATGATTGGAAAAGAGCAGAAATCTACATTACAAATGCCTTTGCCTTAGATGCTGCAAGTACAGCAAAATGTACATCTATATCACTTTGGTCATCACAAAATTGTTTATAAAAGCAAACAACTGAATAAAACTCGTGTCAACTGAAAAAAAAATGGCTAAAAACTCAAGATTATATCTGTGTAACCAAACAGCAGATAGTTTAAAATAGCAAAAATAGTTTAAAATAATTTGTTCAGTGTATTTTTTGGTAATAAGGAAAATGTTTGTTTTTGCTTTTGTTTGGTTTTGAGACAGGTTCTCATTATATAGCTCAGGCTGGCCTCAAAGTCACAATTCTCTGCCTCATCCTCCCAAGGGCTGGGATTACAGGTGTGCACTATCACAACAGCCAGAATATATATTCATATTTATTTATATTTGCATTGAGATCCTGGCAGAATACACCAAATAGTAATAATAGTAGCTTTCTGGGGATGGAGAGGTATGATGTGATGAAGACAGTGATTGGAGTGAGAGTTTACAGCATTTTCATGTTTATGCTATATGAAAGTATTACTTTTACTGTTCAGGACCAAAATCAAGGGAGTGAAATAACTTTCTTCTTATTTCTTTTGTCCAGCACAAGTAGTGAATGACCTCACTCGGAATAGGTTTTTTGAAAATCCTGCCTTACAGGAGCTGTTATTCTACAGTATCCATGATGCAGTCCTAGGCAGCCAGCATCGAGAAGCACTGGAACAAGAAGCCTCAGCTTCTCCTCCCCAGGAGGACCTGGAGCCCAACACCACTCCCACCACGCCTGAGGCATAGAGGAGGGTCTCAGGCTGGGAGAGGGTTGTTGGAGCGCCTCACCTAAAACTCAACCCATCCATCCATCCATTTGAAATAATAGATCCCAGCTTTTTTTTTTTTTTTTTTTTTGGTAAGGATCAATGCTAGTAGACAAGGCTTGATTTGGAGGGTGAATGATGCATATAGCAAGATGTATCTTACTTGTGTTCTTTTTAATTGAATATTTCAAAGATAGTGGCCTCTTGCCTGCACTTACTGTGTAGTGACATTTCTGTGACTCTTTAGTATTATCTTTGCAAGCTAAGGACATAAAATTTTCTGTGTTTAAGTACTTTACCCACAAATGGGATATGCTGTCACCAGAAAGGTAGTAAATCTTTGGTTCTGTACTCAAGGAATTGGACTGTGTGCTGTTTATACTCAGTTATCTAACAGAGAAAGGAAAGCCACCACTTTCTAGATGTTCTTGTTTTAAAATAACGTTTTTTTTATCGTAGAAGTGACATAAGGGAATTGTGGACACCTTGAAAAAAGTAGAAAAGCAAAAGAGAAACCATTAAATTCCAAGTACTCAGAAATGACCACTAATTAACATCTTAATGCATATCCTACTTCATCTTATTCTCTGCATATTATTATTTTCTTTTCTTTTAGGTCAAAGATTGGGACTTGAACTCAGTACCTGCTTCTTTTGCTCATTGGCTAGTGCTCTACCAGCTGAGTCTTGCCTCCGACCTCTCTGCATATATATATATATATATATATATATATTTTTTTTTTTTTTTTTTTTTTTTTTTTTTTTTTTTGTGGTCGGTCTTGGGGCCTGAACTCTGGGCCTGGGCACTATCCCTCAGCTCTTCGGCTCAAGGCTAGGGCTCTACCACTTGAGCCACAGCACCACTTCCAGCTTTTTCTGCTTATGTGGTGCTGAGGAATCGAACCCAGGGTCTCATACATGCAAGACAAGCACTCTACCACTGAGCCACCTTCTCAGTGCCCCTCCCCCTTTTTTTGTCAGTCATGGGGCCTGAAGTCTGGGCCTGGGCACTGTCCCTCAGCATAAGATCAGACATCGTGGTTTGTAACCATTTTTATTTTTTTAGTCGGCAATCTCCACTTTCTCATTCCAAAACATTTTTACTTCAAACCATATTCAAATTTCCCAATTGTCTAAACTTGCAACGTTTTCCATTGAAACTAGCTATATCTCTTTAGTCCTTTAAATCTATGTTAACCTAGCACAGCTCCTTTCTTCTTGGCATTTGCCTAAAAGAGATGAGGACAGTTGTCTCACAGACTACTACAGTGTGCATTTGTCTAGTTGCTTCCCATGTATTGTTCAGCTTCTATTCCCTACACTACTTGAAATATAGAAATTATGTCTTAAGGCTCCTGGATTGGAATTAAAAGAACTGTAGTTCTTCTTTTAGGACACGTATTATCCAAATGAAGTTGAGTTGGCATCAATGTCCAATTTCCCATTCACCACTGAAGCAGGAATTGTAACATCAGGTGATCCCTTCCTAAATCAGTAATTTTATTAAGGTTTGTAGATTTTTTTTCATTTTTTTTGTATTTCCTAGCTGGTTAATCCCCTCAACTTCACCTCCTCCACTTGAGCTATTCAGTCATTTTCAAATAGTTCTTACTGGAAAGGCAGGCTGAATACTTTATTTCCATTTAATTGTAACCTCAAAGTAAGGAATTGGTTCAATAGATGGTAACAAATAATTTGTTTAGATTTTGGGTATAATTGTAGCCTCATGTGTTTTATACCATTCTTTTTCATGCTCAAAGTGTCACAACAGTGGCCAGTGGGAGCCACTAGGAGTTTTGTTGTTGCTCATAGAGAAGCAGCCTTAAAAACCATGGTTCTTCAGAAAAACCTCAGGTATAATTTAGTATAGTCCTTGGAAGTCCATAAGTTATTGGTTAATGATTCACAAAACTCATAGCCTAATGCCTGGGCAAATTAGGTGGCACTGGTGGCTCAAACGTGAAACCCTAAGATTCTTAGGAGGCTGATATCTGAGGGTCATGAGAAGACAAACTCACATGACTTTTAAATCTCCAATTAACTAGCCAAAAAAGAACTGGAGGTATGATTCAAATGGTAGAATACCATCTGTAAGCAAAAACACTTGATCTAGTTGCTGGTGGTTCATGGCTGTAATCCAGCTACTCAGGAGGCTGAGATCTGAGGATCATGATTGGAATCCATCCTGGGCAGGAAAGTTATGAGATTACTCCAATTAACCACCAAGAAACCATAAGTGAAGCTGTGGCTCAAGTGGTAGAGCAGCAAAAAAAGCTCAGGGACAGCATTCAAACCCTGAGTCCTAGGGCTGCCCCATTTAAAAAAAAAAAAAACTTGAAAGAACATAAGGCCTTTAGTTCAAGCCCCAGTATTAGCACAATAAACTAAAAAAAATTATTTTTAACTCACAGCTTATGAGTAAAATCCTCCTCTCAGCGTTCTTTATAATGGAATGTTGAAGGGGTCTGCTTATGAGCCACTCTGTCAGTAGTTCTTGCTCTTCTAGGTTTTTGTTTTGCTTGGTTTGTTTTTGAGTCTGTCTGGCCTCAGTCTCCTGAGTGCTAGGATTGTATGTGTGAACTATCATACTCGGCTTTCCTTTACTAGTTATGTCTAACAACCAACTCACAGTAAATTGAAGCACAGGCATTAACTAATCTATCTGAAGCTTCCTCTGCTAAGATTTGCTGCTAATAGTTTGTCTTTCTCTACATTTTCTTATTAATAGTTACTTCATTTTCATGAAGACACACTGCCAGAAGAGGTCAGAGCCCAGAATTATATCAGCATATTAACAAAGTAGTTATATTAGCACATGATATTAGCATGGGTTTCTGAATAACTTTACTAGTTTGCTTCCAAGCAGAACCCTTCCTTTGTTACCAGTTAGCTCAACCTACAGTGAAATTAGATTTGCATTTAGAAACTTTCTATGCAACCATCACACACAAGATCAGATACATCTGCATTCTGACACAGACTGACTGCCTTCTGAAAGAGCACATAGCTATAGAACCTAAGCTTATACTAGATAACTTTTGTAAAAAGGGCCCACAGCATTTTATCCATTTAAGTAGAATTTAAGGATTTAAACAATATCACAAATATTTAGTTGCATATTCTTTAACAACACTCAACACATGCCTTCTGCACAGTACTGTGTACAGGAACAAATAATCTACAGCTTATGTATAGATATTGCTATTCAGTTCTTTCATGTTAAAACCTGTTTTGAATAGCATTTCATCATGTACAGAAAAAGCACTTTCATCTTTCCAAAGGTGGGAAAATATTTGTCCTATCATGCATCTGAGAATGCAGTTCAAAAATACTGCATTTCATCTATATGTAAATACACTGAATGTCTTGCTTCACACAGTGGGAAAATTCCTTTTGTAAAATTTTGTCTTACAGTCTTGTCTTTATCTTCCAAAGAATTAGTGTATTAAGCTTATTACTCTTCCCAGGCCTAAACAGTTGCTAGTGTATGCCTTACTACACCTTACTTTTTAGTCCTGATTCAAATTCTTACTGGTCTTATTTTATAATATTGGAAAAGTCTTGTTTCAGGAAGGTCTCACAAAGTTTTTTTTTTCTCAAACACTGCACAATATGTCAACAATACATCTCTGCCTCATGGATGGATGGAATATATTTGAAAATGATTGCAGACCAGGGCCGAGGAAACTGCGGTACATTATCATAGACCCTGGCTCTCCATAAACATATTGCAGCTAATGGTGGGATCCCAACTGTAAATCTTATCCAGAGAGGGACCCAGAAAAATGGAAGGGTATGGATCCTCTTCAAGCCCTAAGGGGTAGCTAATAGTTTGGAATGTCTAAAATACCCCATTCTGTATGGTTTGACCATGTACTCTTACGTGTTTGCGGAGAAAGGAGGTATTCTACTGGCCTATAAGTATATATTTTGAGAAATGAGTCTGCCCTCTTGTGTGCATGGTGTGATAGGTGTGTTTTTCTGTGTGTAGGGGAGGGGGTGGGGGTGTGCCCTTGTGTGGGGATGAGGGAGGGAAGAGCCTGTGGTGAGGATGGCTTTATCTATTACATCTGCCCCTTTAAAGATAGAAAATCAATGTAAAGTCTCAAAGGAAACAAAGCTTCCTTGCTTTGTTTGTATGCTTTAGCGACTGCAAAAAATGCTTATATCTTTTTTTGGTAGACCTTTCAGGAATGCTTTTTGGAGGAAAGATATTTAGATTTCTAACAGTTTAGAATAATAACTGATTAAAAAATTATGTAACTCTCCAAATATACAGCAAATCAAAATGCATCTAATAGTTTTAAAACCCTTCAAATCCCAGCAAAAAAAAAAAAAAAAGGTCAAAAGTTAGTTATGTGCTAATCTGCTGTTTATTCAGAATCCAATCAAGACTAAGTATCTTAAAAACCTGTCTTGCCTCCAAGGAATACTAGGGTTTTCATTATACTGTGATCAGCATTTTGCTCTTGTGTAGGAGATAAACCTTTGTAGCATCCAGGAAGTTAGTGTCTTTGTGTTTTATAAAACTAGTCACAGTTTTCAAATGTTAAAAGTTTTTAAAGGAACTCTTACAGGACATTTTCCTGAAATCATAACCTTTTGCATCCTGATTTATCAATCTTGACATATATGACATCCACATACTCCTCAGCTTACCATACAGTCAAGTCCTGATAACCCATCTAATTCAAAATAATGCAAATCAGAATGAACTTAATATACCTCACCTACCATGTATCACGTTCCTGTGATACATTAGAGGTATCAGCTGTGTACCCTGATGGTTGCATTGCTATATGTTTAATATATAACCATCTTGATTCCATCATGTTTCTAACTGAAATGTCAAGATTAGTCAGTTTTTATCATGTTACGCTAGAGTGAGCTCAACACTCTATGTAAGCTGCTTTGATGTAGATAAGACTATATGACAATGGTCCTAAATGCTTGTATTTAGTAAATCAGCAACAGTCAAAAATACCTATTTCCAGTCATCTACGTGGATAACCTGAAAGTGATCTGCTTTATTTTATACCTAAAAAAAAAAAAAAAAGACTAGGGCAGAATTAGAATAGTTTTTCTTGATCAAAAATCAAGGAAGAAAGAATATTGGTTTTATGAATGAAGGGCTCTAATTTTTCTACTTGAAAACTTAACACATTTCTTATGATGTCAACTTTTTCTTCTGTGACAAAAAAATGTACCCAGCTCTTACTATTTTACAATTTATTTATGAATATTAAAACTTCAATAAAACATTGGTTATTGTGCTTTGTTTTCAGTATTTCTAATGGTATGGATAATTTTGGTAGGAAAGAGGAATTTGATGGTACTTGTACAAGAAATAATTTTTAGAGACCTATTGAGGACTCTAAAACAATTACTTTTAAAATAACCTCATTTTGCCATGTGCTCAAGCCCTAATCTTAGCTACTCAGCAAACAAGGTCTGAAGATCATGGTTTGAAGCCAGCCCAAGCAGGAAAGTCCTTGAAACTCTTTATCTCCAATTAACCACCAAAATTCTACAAGTGGTAGAGTGCTAGTCTTAAGTACAAAAGCTAGGGTCAGTGCCCTGAGTTCAAGCCCCAAGACCTGTACAAAAACAATGGTGGGACAAAGGGTGAACCAATTAACAGTGATTCTTACTAGACACTATGTTGGAGATGAACTATACAACTTGGGGGGACAGGGTCAGGAGGGGAAAAGCTGGGGGGAAAAATGAGGGAGGCCTGAAAGCTTAGGTGCATGATAAGGTATTCATTTACAGTCATTGGTTGATTCCATTTCCACCCCTCCCATGCAGTCTTTTGCTTTAAAAAGGGCATACTCTGTGTTAATAAACGAGTTCCTGCTTGACATAAAAAAAAATAAATAAAAATTAATTAATTTTAAAAAATGAGGGAGGGTGACACTGTTTAAAAAGGAATGTACTGCCAGGCACCAGTGGCTCTCGCCTGTAGGAAAGAGGGATTTGATGGTACTTGTACAAGAAATAATTTTTAGAGACCTATTGAGACTCTAAAACAATTACTTTTAAAATAACCTCATTTTGCCTGGTGCTCAAGCCGTAATCTTAGCTACTCAGGAAGCTGAGGTCTGAAGATCATGGTTTGAAGCCAGCCCAAGCAGGAAAGTCCTTGAGACTCTATCTCCAATTAACCACCAAAATTCCAGCTACTCAGGAGGCTGAGATCTGAGGATCCCGATTCAAAGCCAGCCTGGGCAGGAAAGTCCGTGAAACTCTTATCTCCAATAAACCACTAGAAAACTGGAAGTGGTGCTGTGACTCAAGTGGTAGAGCTCGCCTTGAGCTGAAGAGCTGAGGGACAAAGCTCAGGCCCAGAGTTCAAGCCCCACAACTGACCAAAAAAAAAAAAAAAGGAATGTACTCATTACCTGACTTATGTAACTGTAACCCCTCTGTACATCACTTTACAATAAAGTTTTTTAAAAAAATCAAAGAAATAACATAGTCAAGAAGTCTAACTGAAGTTTGCCAAAGTTCTAAAACCCCAATTTATAAAATGAAAATAGTAACTTTCTCTATAAAGCCAATTCTGGACTTTCTAAATTATGGGTACATTTTTCTGTTTTACTGGCTGCTACTTCACTATCTATTAAAATCACCAATTCTTAACTTGAAATCAGCCCAATGGCAAAGCAAAATATAGCAAATGGGGTTTTTTTGTTTTTTATTGTAAAAACACTGTACAGAGAGGTTACAATTACATGAGTAAGGTAATGAGTACATTTCGTATCGAGCACTGTTACCCCCTCCTTTGTTTTCCCCTACCACTCCTTACCTCCCCACCTCCCCAACGCCCCCCTCCCTACAAGTTGTAAAGTTCGTCTTCAACATGGTGTCTTGTACATCTGATTGTTACAATGGGTCAACCTGTATCCTTGTTTCAGCATTTTGTTATGTCCCTTCCCTGCCCCAAATTAGAAAAATGTATATACAAGATGCAGGGCACTGGAATCAAATACAGTGAAAACAGGGTTATACCATGGGGGAGAACATACAAAGAAACAAAAAAATCACATAGTATATTATAAATACATTAAAAACAACAGCAAGAAAGATAAAACCTCTTGTGTCCCTATCTTGGGGTTCCTTTCACTTAGCATCTTATATGGTCATATGTACATTGCCAAATGTTTCTTTTGTAATAACCCGTGGGGCCCCGATAATCATCAGGGCCCAATAGTCCCAGCTTGGCCCTGTGGTCCTGCCTGCTGGAGGGGGTGGGGCATCAAGCAGCGAGCCTCACAGCTCCACAGCCCAGGCCACCGGACACCAGACAGAGACAGAGCAGGGCACTGAGAGGTCGCGTGCCATGCCGCTGAAGTGGGGGGCATCAAGCCCCACATGGCAAGCTGCCTATTGGGATTGGACAGGGGCAGCTTGGGGGAGGGGCATGAATGGCAGTTGAAACCATTAGTTGGGGAGGGGTGCAGCCTATCAGGGTGTATATAGGCTGCGAGTTCCGAGGGTGGGAGGGAGGTTAGGGGAAACACTGTCGGGATGGGGAGAGGGGAGTCCAGAGGGGAGGAGAGTAAGGGAAAAACCGGGAGTCTTGAGGAAGGGAGAACGACAAGTAAAGTGGTAGGAGTGGAGGGAGGGATTGCAGGAGGGGAAAGCCTGCAGGAGCAGAGCAGAGCAGGTCTGTGGAGGACAGGGCAAGCAGGAAGCCATTTGGGGCCTCCTCTGGAGAGGCCTGTGGAGAGCATCTCCCGAGCAGAGCAGGCAGGCCTGGGGAGAGCGGAGGCCTGCAGAGGAGGAAGGGAAGAAAGAGAATAACCTTCCCCTTTGGAGCTCTGGAGCTTTGCGGCTTTGGAGGTCTGAGGTTTGGAGGTTTGTGGACCGACTTATTTGGTGGTTTGCAGGCCAACTAATAAAGGTCAGGGGGGTCAGGGCTGCCTATTGGAGGCTTGGAGGTTTGGTGGTCGAGGCTGCTCTTGGTTCTGGGTATCTGGCCCAGGACATGGTAGTCTCAGGACCCCTTTCTGGTGTTAATAGTGTAAATAAACTTTTGTTCACCTTCCACTGTGCCTCGATGGATTGTCTCGCTCTTTGAAGGTCCTAAGTTTTTTACTTTAAAAAGGCTTATTATACCTCGAAGTAAAAGCAGATACCCTGAAAACATTACAGGAAGGAATAGGAGAAACTTTAGGGCTCCTTGGCACAGGCTGAAATTTTCTTAATAAAGACCCAGAAACACAACAAATCAAAGAAAGGCTGGACAAATGGGATTACATGAAACTGCAGAGTCTGCACCGCAAAGGACATTGCAAGATCAATAGAAAGCCCACAGATTGAGATCTTCACTAGCCATACAACAAACAAGGGCCTCATATCTAAAATATACTTAGAACTCAAAAAATTAAATCCCCCAACAAATCCTCAAAAACAGACCCATTAAAGACTTAAAGAGACTTTGAAGAGGAAATAAGAATAGCCAATAAACACATATAGAAATAACTTATCTAGCCATAAAAGAAATGCAAATCAAAACACTGAGATTCCATCTCACCACAGTTAGAATGGCTATAATCAAGAACTCTAATAAGAGAAGCTGGAGGGGATGTGGCCAAAGGGAACCCTACTGCAGTTGGTGGGAGTGTGAACTTGTTCAACCACTTTAGAAAGCAGTATGGAGGTTCCTCAAGAGACTATACATAGTCCCCTATGACCCAGCAATCCCACTTCTGGGCATTTACCCAAATGATCACAAGCAAGGCCATACTAAAGCTACCAGCACAACTATGTTTATTGCAGCAATATTCACCATAGCTAAGATATAGAACCAACCCAGATGCCCCTCAGTAGTGAATGGATCAAGAAAATGGAACTCTATGCCTCTATCAGAAAAAATGACATTGCCCCATTTGTTAGGAAATGGAAAGACTTAGAAAAAAATATTAAGTGAAGTAAGCCAGACCCAAAGAAACATAGGTTACATGGTTTCCCTTATGTGCAATAACTAGAATACGTCTAGGATACTCTTACCTGACAAGCAGAAAAGGCCAAAAGCTATGTCCATATGACTATATAAGATGATGCTATGCAAAATGAATCCCAAGATAGGGACACGAGGTTTTTTTGTCGCTGTTGTTTTTAATGTACTATGGATTTTTTGGTTTCTTTTGTATGTTCTTTCCCCAAGGTATAACCCATTTTCATTGTATTTGATGTTGTTGCCCTGTACCTTGTATATGCATTTTTCTAATTTAGGGAGGGGAAGGGAAATAACAAAACGCTGAAACAAGGATACAGCTTGACCCATTGTAACAATGAGATGTCCAAGACACTATGATAAAAATGAACTTTACAACTTGGGAGGGGGAGGGAGAAGTTGGGGAGGTGAGGAGGGAAGGGATAGTAGGGGAAAAACAAAGGAGGTGTAACAATGCTCAATAGGAAATAAACTCATTACCTTACTCATGTAACTGTAACCCCTCTATACAGTATCTTTACAATAAAAAAATGTTTTTTAAAAAAGGTTTATTATTCAGCATGACAAGGGGAACTACAGTAAATTAGGAAGCGAAGTTTTTGTATACAATTAAGTCAAGAATTATTTGATCTTCTTCCCTAGGCAGATGAGAGGATAAAATGAGATACAGATGCTCACCAGGCGAGCACAGACCTAAAATATACAGTCCAAGCAAGCACTTACTATATAAAACCTTTAAATAGGAATTGACTAAACCTTGAAATAGGAGTAGAGTAAAAGCCACTCAACATACATTATAACAAATTTTTTCTGCCTAATCTATTAAATACCACCTCTTATAGTACAGAGAAAAGAGATCTGAAAGAAAGCATACCATTTTGAAATTATTTATTTTGTTGCAAGGTGGTTAATATCAAATTTATACAAACAGGATTTCAACTAAAGGAAGTGTTTTCATTTGCAAGCCTATGGCACTTAATTGTATGTCATGTAGCGTGGAGTGGCACTGAATTTCGCATACGACTTAATGACCTTATTTACAGCTTCCAAGAAATCCTTCTCCGTTGCAATTTTTCTCCGTGCTCGGATTGCAAACATACCAGCTTCTGTGCAGACACTTCTAATCTCAGCTCCTATCAAACAGATACCAAATAGCCTTAGGTAAAGCAACCCAAATAGAGAGACCAGCAAAATAAGCAGTACCTCTTCACTTACCAGTGCTATTTGGACACAGTCGTGCTAACAATTCAAATCTGATATCTCTCTCAACACTCATTGAACGAGCATGAATCTTAAAGATGTGAGTCCGACCCTAAAAATATAGGAATCAACAAGTATTAAAATAAAACAAATCAGAGGAAAAAAAATACTTCATTCTTTTTCTAAAATGAAATTCTTTTTCACCTCTAAATCAGGTAGGCTAAATTCAATCTTTCTATCCAGTCTCCCTGGCCTCATCAGTGCTGGATCCAAAGTATCAGGTCTGTTAGTGGCCATCAGGACTTTAATGTTGCCTCGAGGATCAAAACCATCCAGCTGATTGATCAGCTCCAACATTGTCCTCTGTACTTCATTGTCTCCTCCAGCACCATCATCAAATCGAGCCCCTAAGAATACAAAAAAGATGTGCATGTGCACTCTCACTAGTGCTGCTCCTGGCTGGAAAGGGGGACTCTGGCAAAGTGCACATCCTACTTCGAAGCAAATCCTGTAATACCCTATTCTACATAAAACTAGAGAAGGAATCTTTGCTTTAAGAAGAATTCCCTATAGATTTATTTAACATAGACGCCTTTAAAGTATAAATTTACTTTTCAAATCACTTAGCACTCCTACTATTTAATATAATATACACCTGGGCAAGGCAACATAGTCACACACACATTAGCACTGTAATGATGCTAGAGCATATGTAGGAAAATGACATACTATCTTAAAGTTCTTTTAAAAAAATTGAATATGAAGCCAGGCACCAGTGGCTGACGTCTATAATCCTAGCTACTCAGGAGGCTGAGATCTGAGGATTGCGGTTCAAAGTCAGCCTGGGCAGGAAAGTCCGTGAAACTCTTATCTCCAATAAACCGCGAGAAAACTGGAAGTGGCGCTGTAGCTCAAGTGGTAGAGCACTAGCCTTGAGCCTTGAGCTGAAGGACAGCGCCCAGGCCCAGAGTTCAAGTCCCATGACCAACCAAAAAAAAACAATTTTTTTTAATATGGCTAAATCCACAAGAAAGTAGAATCACAGCAGCTTATTATCTAGTTGCCTTGAATTTACTAAAGGCTCATGTCAGTCTCTTTCATTCAAACCAAATGGTATGTATGTACATATGTATGTATATGATGGCTGGATGGATGTATATACACATATGTGTATATATATGTGTATATATATATATATATATATATAAATACACTAAGTATGTAAATTCTTACTGTTTCATTAATGATTATGTATACTATAAACATACAAAAATAGTGGCTGTAATCACAGCATTTAGAAGACTGAGGAAGATCAAAAGTTCTAGAACTTTTGATTAAAAAGAGAAAGATTAAAATGAATAAATATGTGAAAATGCTAGAAGAGTAACATTAATAAAGATGCATTTCTGAGTGCCAGTGCCTCCTATCTCTGTAATCCAAGTTACCTAGATAGCTGAGATCTGAGGATTGCAATCATCAGTTCAAAGCTAGTATGAGCAGAAAAATCCATGAGATTCTTATCTCTAATTAACCACCAAAAAGCCAGAAGTAGAGCTGTGGCTCAAGTGGCAGAGCACTACTAGCCTTGAGCAAAAAAATTGCTTAAGGACAGCATCCATGCCCTGAGTTCAAACTCCACAACTAGCACACACAAAGAAAGGAAGTTACAATATTACCTTCTTATACTCTAAAAAGCTACCTTATACATCACTTTGTGAACCACAATAATTACTTCAGAGTCACAACACTAAGTCATACTGTGACCAAAGATGGTCTCTGAAAATAACAGTACTAAACAATGCCCAAATAGTCTAAAATCAAGACTCCAGATACCTAGCCATGTTACCCAAGGCGTGCCAAGGGTCTACTACGTGTTCAAGTCATTTCTGCAATTTCTAACTGGAGATACAACACTTCCACAGATACTAGATACTAAGGATCACTACTCTGTAACAAAAACATTATTTTTAAGACTTTAATCTTTACAAAAAAAAGAAAAAAGCTAAAGCTTTGGAGGAAAGGGAAACAAAGGATTGAATTTATCAAGTGTATTATAAGCATGTATAAAAATACCACAATGAGCCGGGCGCTGGTGGCTCACGCCTGTAATCCTAGCTACTCAGGAGGCTGAGATCTGAGGATCGCGGTTCAAAGCCAGCCCGGGCAGGAGAGACCGTGAGACTCCTATCTCCAATAAACCACCAGAAAACCGGAAGTGGTGCTATAGCTCAAGTGGTAGAGCGCTCGCCTTGAGCTGAAGAGCTGAAGGACAGCGCCCAGGCCCAGAGTTCAAGCCCCACGACCGACAAAAAAAAAAAAAAAAAAAAAAATACCACAATGAAACTTGTTTGTACAATATATGCTAATTAAAAAAAACTCAGATTCACTACCTTTATCTCTAGTTGATTTTATTAGTCTCAATATTAAATATTTTCCAATTATTTCTACTAAATAGCACTAATTTTAAGACCTGAAGAGTTTTTTTGTTTTTTGGTTTTTTTTTTGGTCTGGTTGTGGGGCCTGAACTCTGGGCCTGGGCGCTGTCCCACAGGTCTTCAGCTCAAGGCTAGCACTCTACCACTTGAGCCACAGTGCCACTTCCGGCTTTTTTCTTTTTGCTTATGTGGTACTAAGAAATCAAACCCAGGGCCTCAGGTTTGCAAGGCAATCACTCTACCACTGAGCCACCTTCCCAGCCCCCTGAAGAGTTCTTAAATTAGTATTGTTAAATAAAATAAGCCCATCATTCTAGTCAGCAAATTTTAAGAAAAAATAAAATATCTGATATATCACTATTTTTTAATTATCTTTATGTATTTTTACAAAGGCGTTTGAATCCAACATGTCTGTTTACGAGTACAATGCATTTATCAGACTGTTAAAAGTATGGAAAAGTGTTGCTGGAATGAAATTGGTACACAAAGGCTTTGAAATAGCAATTCTGTATAGTAATTCTTTTTCCTTTCTAGTTTAGCCCTGCTGTTTATGAAATCTGTGGCTTTTAATATGGCAAAGCTGGTAAGAATTGGAAGTAAAATTGTGTATAAGATTAACATATTAGGAAGTGGAGGAATGGATTAGTAGCAGCGTGCCAGCCTTGAATGAAATCGAGGCTAAGCGAGAGCTTGAGGCCCTGAGTTTAAGACCTAGAATCAGCCAAAAAAAAAAAAAAAAAAAAAAACAAGCATATTAAAAGTCTAACACATCACCTCACAGCTTTCATGAAACCTAATCCTGAACTAATTCATTAAAATATCATTCATACCTCCAATGGCATCAATTTCATCAAAGAAGATAAGACAGGCTTTTTTTGTTCTGGCCATTTCAAAGAGCTCACGAACCATTCGAGCCCCCTAATGAGAAAAATTGATGTATTAGTCACAGTTTGTTATAAATTACAATAAACAGTATTTTTCATTTTTTATTATTTAATCCTACAGGATGCTCAAGCATTATTATCTAAAATTTTTAATACTAGGGGAAAAAGAGAAATAAAAAGTTTAAAAAGTTGTAAATTTGATTGAAATATATTGTAGCTGAGTGCCAGTGGCTCATGCATATAATCTTAGCTACTATGGAAAAGGAGATCTGAGGATTATGATTATGCCAGTCTGGGCAGGAAAGAGTTTCCCTGAGACTCTTATCTCCAATAAGCCACCAAAAAAGGATCAGAAGCCTGGCGTTGGTGGCTCACACCTGTAATCTTAGCTACTCAGGAGGCTGAGATCTGAGGGTCCAGGTTCAAAGCCAGTTCGGGCAGGAAAGTCTGTAAGACTTTTATCTTCAATAAACCACCAGAAAACCAGAAGTGGCGCTGTGGCTCAAGTGGTAGAGCACTAGCCTTGAGCTAAATTGCTGAGGGACAGCGCCCAGGCCCAGAGTTCAAGTCCCATGACAGACAAAAAAAAAAAAAAAAAAAGGATCAGAAGTGGAGCTGGGGCTCAAGTGGTAAGCACCAATCTTGAGCAAAAAAGCTTAAGAGACAGCACCCAGGCGCCAAGCTTAAGTCTCAGTACTGGCACAAAAGAATGTATATAATATATACATGAAAATATCACAGTGAAACTCCTTTGTACAATTAATATATGTTAATTTAAAAGACTGATGGTTTGCTACCTATACCATTAAATTGGTCTTAACCTCAGTATTAAATCTTTCCATAATTATCTATTAAGGGGCACTGACTTAAAGACCTGAAGAATTCTTAAGTTAGACAAACAATAGCATCATTCTAGTCAGAAAAACTTGAATAACAGCATCTGATCTGTCATGTGGAATTGTTCATCATTAAATCTGATTTCTAAGTTTTTATGAGAAAATCAAAGTTCATCTAACCAACTCATGCAGCTCCCTTTCTAATGTTTATTTAAGTATGCTAAGCATTAAGATTTCAGATACAATATACAGCCCTAGACTTACTCCCTAAAAGATAACCATCAACATTCATACAGATAACCTGTTCTGTATTTCTCAGCAAACCATAAAAAAAACTGTCCCCAAAATGAGATTTCACTATGAGGTATTTCTGTGGTCTAACTTCACAAACCAAATATGAAGTCTCATCCTTATTTCCAAATGAACACTGGCAGAGGGTGCTGAGTTCCTGGCTTCTAAACTAATTTCACTCCACATATTTCAAGACTTACTTCCTCAATACGAAATGAACATTTAAATTTTATTTATACCTTATAAACCTTCTACAGAGCTACACATTCTTTTATTTTGGTAAATGTACTTTACCTCACCAACGTATTTCTGTACAAGTTCGGATCCAATCACTCGAATGAAGCAAGCATCAGTCCTATTAGCCACTGCCCTAGCACACAGTGTCTTGCCTGTGCCTGGGGGGCCGAACAGCAGCACACCCTTCGGAGGCTCAATACCAAGGTTAACAAACCTCTCTGGCTGTGATAAAGACACAATATTTACACTTACCATTTCTATATCATAAAAATAAGACATCAAAAAACTTTAGGCCTAAATTTATAAGCATGACCTAAACAAGAAAGTCACCTTATTCTAAGATATAAAAGCTAAACAGAAAAGAAATAACCAGATCACAAAAACTAAACTCTATTCATATCAACATCTAAGGCTATCTTTTACTATCAAGTCTTCTTTTTTTTTTTTTGGGTCCGGTCATGGGGCCTGAACTCTGGGCCTGGGCGTTGTCCCTCAGCTCTTCAGCTCAAGGCTAGCGCTCTACCACTTGAGCCACAGCACCACTTCCGGCTTTTTTCTTTTTGCTTATGTGGTGCTGAAGAATCGAACCCAGGGCCTCATGCATGCAAGGCAAGCGCTCTACCACTGAGCCACCTTCCCAGCCCTACTATCAAGTCTTAACAAAATACTTTCCTCATTTTTGAAAGCAAAGGAAGGGGTGACACTGGACTTATTACCTGATATGTACAACACCTTAATAATAATAATAAAATTATATTTTAAAAAATTAGTTTTACCAGGTGCCAGTGGCTCACGCCTACAATCCTAGCTACTCAGGTGGCTTAGATCCAAAGATCACAGTTCAGGGAAGGGAAGGGATGGGAAAACAAAGGAGGAGGCTACAATGTTTGATAAGAAATGTACTCATTATCTTGCCCATGTAATTGTAACCCCTCTGTACAGTATTTTCACAATAAAAAAATTAAAAAAAATTTAAATAACAAATAAATAAGTATGCTATCAAAAAAACAAAACAAAACAAAGATCACAGTTCAAAGCCAGCCCAGGCAGGAAAGTCCGTGAGACTCTTATCTCAAATTAACCACCAGAAAACCAGAAATGGCGCTATGGCTCTAGTGGTAGAATACCTACCTTCATCTATACCTGTAACATATCTAACATATTGCTAGAGGTTCTCTCAATTTCCTTTGATAATGTAATCAAATCTTTTCTTTGTAAAAATACACTCAACTACTCAATTCGTTTTTGTTTTTCTCTTCTGAAACTTTCCACCTTTCCATACCTCTATCTCTCAAAAAATTTTCATTAAGGAAACTATTAAATCCAAAAACTAATATATAATTAATTGTAGTGATTAATACACAATGAACTATTATGTGTTTACACAAAGAAATTTAAATTCAACACTTACATGAAGCAGTGGGGTTTCAACTACCTCACGCAATTTCTCAATCTGCTCCTTACAGCCACCAACATCACTGTATGTGACATCAGGTTTTTCCTCCACCTGAGAGGGATAAAATTACAGAAGTAATAGGCTTCTGACTCATTAAGAAAATTCAGACCATAACAAGAATTTTAATAATAATCAACTTACATACACCACCCTATGTTCTAGAAGGAAGCTCAACAAAATACTACTAACTAATGACTCTTGTATTTGAGGAACTTTTTTTTAATTTTGGTAACTCTTTAGCACATACCCATGTACTAACAGTTTGTACTAACAGTTTGAGTTAAAATTTTTATTAACTTTTTTGGGCATAGAAATAATTATATTACAAATCATGACAACTGTTCGCCCACTTAAGTCTTACCTGCATCATGGTCACTGTTGGGTCAATCTTAGGAGGCAGTGGAATATGAATTTGATACTTATTTCTGTCCACACTAAGGAAGTAAAAAATACAATGATGTTCTTTACATTTTCTCAAGGTTTTTATATTTAGTTGTTTACCCTCAAAACCTTATTTTAAACAAGCAACAAAGACAGATCTCAACAAGTTATATAAAGAGAAACAGTGTGAAAACTCAGGACATCAAAGCCACCCTAAAATGGCAAATGATTCATAGGACAGCAATGAATCCGACAAAAAGCGAAAAGGATGATTTTTTTTAAATTACTGAATGATTATGTCCATTAAATCATGTAATCCTTAATCATCATAAATGTCCTCAAAGCAAGTGTTTCCTCTATCTGTACCATCTTAAATGGACTGGTAAACTCATCTCTAAAACTCTGCCCTTACTTAATTATGGCATTTGAAGCCATTCATAAGCAGTAGTAGTGAGGATGAGAAGGAGAAGCCAGTAGAGAGTGTAATTGCATTACATTACTCCATTGCACATTAGTATTCTCTGGCAGTCCATTAATGGATTCATAATGAAATCAAGGATATGAATGTCTCATTTTATCTTTAATGAAAGAAGCACACTACAAACAGAAATCTTACCCAACTCTCATCCCTTCTTCAATGTCAGTAGGTGCCACCTGATCACTGAGGTCCACCACAAACTTGGCAAACTGCTTCACATTGATAATGTATTTTGGGTCCTCCGAATCAGCATTGATTATCTTTGTACACCTACCATAGCAAAAAGCTTGATTAGAGTAAGGAATCTAAACCACCAATAACAAATTCAAGTAACCAGACTCTCCCCAGGGAAGGTCGTATACTACTGAGCCAGTATAATCTAGAACTGTAGAAACTGGGTCATTTTTCTAGTACATTCCTTTGCTATCACAGATTGTTATCTTTTTTAAAATTTTCCCTGTAAGATGACAACCAAGTTGTTTTTATCATCAAATTCAGTAATAAATGTGCTTTTTTTTTGAGTTTATACTTTAGGTTCACTTTTATTATTACTACTTTTGACTTACATTCTGCATGACTTGGCAAAGGTAAATTTGTAATACCATGTATATTATAGATCTATGTACTGAAGATCAAAAACAGAACATAGAAGTGGTACATAACCTTATCAACAAATGCAGAGACGCTCCCTTGTCACAGCTTGTGTTTATGTGACCTGACTCCAAGATTATTCTGTATGAACTGCTTTACCAGAAGGGAAACTGTTGAAATTAACTAGTCAAATTACTTAATACAAGTAGAGCCAACAAGAACCTGAACAAAAAATTGAAAAATATCACTGACAATAACAAACATTAGGAAAAAATCTGTTCTTCAGTTAATATCACACCAGTTTCAGCTGAATGCTGGTGGCTCATGCCTATAATCCTAGTTACTTAGGAGGCTGCTATCTGAGGACTGTGGTTTGAAGCTAGCCAAGAAGAAAAGTATATGAGACTCTTATCTCCAATCAACTAGCAAAACCTGGATGTGAAGCTGGGTGTGATTCAAGTGGTAGAGTGCCAACCTTGAATGAGACCCCGAGTTCAAGCCTCAGCACCAGAACCAAAAAGTAAAAATAATTAATTAGCTAATTAATTAATTTAAAAGAAATAAAATACTAGTTTCAGTTTTTGAAGAATTGTCATATATCTAAAGAAACAGGAGGGATAACTCAAGCAGAAGCAGTACAGTGCCTATCAAGTGTGAAGCCCTGTGTTGAAATACCAGTAATGCCAAGAAAAAAAAGAACAAATGTGAAATAACACATAAGCCATAAGACAGCCAACTGGAACTTGCCCTGGGGAAGTTCTGCTGTTAGTCTTAACAAAAATTTAACATCAGTATCAAAGAACTAAAAAAAGGTGTGTCTATACAATTAATACAAAGTATAGGAACAATGTTATACCAAATGCAGAATATCAATTAAGAAAAAGATGAGACTGAATTATTTGGCCATAAAAATAAATGAAGCTTTGATACATGCTACAATATAGAAACTGCTTGTTTTCACAGATTTCAAAATTATATTTTTATTTCATAATCACTTTAGTAAGCTACTATACAGAAGTGTATACACAGAGAAACATTTAACATGAATGTTTACTACAGCTTTGTGTATGATAGACTGCAATCACCTTCAATCTATGGATTATATATTTTTTTAAAAGAGAGAAAATAAATCAGAGATACAACAAATTACATCTGAAAAATAACTTCAAGGTCTGCTTATTTGTATGTAGACATGTACTTGAAGATATGCAGAAAGAGGACTGCAGGACCAACCATTTTCTGTAGTTATGTTTGAGGAAGAGGTCATGGGAGAATAAGGGTAAGAAGAGAGGTATTCATACTTAGCTCTGTATCTTTCTTATCCTATGAACCATCTACATGATTATGTGTATCTTGATTAAAACATAAATTTTTAAATGTAGACATTCATATAGAGGTCTCTATTTATGTGGAATTTGAAGTAAAAACAAATTTCCAGAGCACTGTGCTGCATACCTTGCAACCTGCAAAGGTTGTTCACTCTGTAGAGTTTGTTTATCAGCAGCCAAATCCCAGAGTGCTGGTGGTGCCAGGCCAGTGTCAGACTCCTTAATACCTACAAGAGAAAAATCACTAAGTTCACTGAAATGCAGTGTTTTTCCTAAAACAAGCATTCTCTCCAGCACCATTGACCCTTTGGACGGAGTAACTTGTAGGGAGGACCCTGTGCATTTGTAGGAAGTTTAGCAGCCTCTGGCCTCCAGCCACTAGATGTCACTAATTCCATGTTCAATCCAGTCATGAGAAGATCCTTCCAAACTTTGCCAATTAGGGGTTGAGAGGGTAAGGTAACCTCAATCTAGGTGAAAACTACTGACCCTAAAGTAATTATCAAACAGAAAAATTAAAAATAAATTAATACTGCAGGAGTTGGTGGCTCAGGGGCTGAATCTTAGCTACTGAGAAGGCTCAGGTCAAAGCCAGTCCAAAGAGTAAAGTCTATAAGACTTTTATCTCCAATTAACCACCAAAAAAAGCTGAAAGTGGTAGAGTGCTAGCCTTGAGAAAAAAGGTCAGGGACAGTGCTCTGGCCTTGAGGTCAAACAGCAGGACTGGCACACACAATCAATGCCATATTTGATAGTTTTCATGTAGGTCAGAAACTTCTCCATTCTAGTTCCCAAAATGAACATTTCTTTGTATCAAGCAATAATGGCCCACTCAGTTTAGCAATACTTCTCTGTGAAATCACATCATCATATCTTTATTTAAAAAAAAAAAAAAGATTGTAAGGCTGGGAAGGTAGCTCAGTGGTAGAGTGCTTGCCTTGCATGCATGAAGCCCTGGGTTCAATTCCTCGGCACCACATAAGCAGAAAAAGCCGGAAGTGGTGCTGTAGCTCAAGTGGTCAAGCGCTAGCCTTGAGCTGAAGAGCTGAGGGACAGCGCCTAGGCCCAGAGTTCAGACCCGTGACAGACAAAAAAAAAAAAAGATTGTGGCTTATTGGAGTTGACTGAACTAGTCTTTGACTAATAGAAACATTGCTTGTTTAGAGAATGTTTCTCAATTCCATTAGCACTAAACCCATTTGATGGTATAATTTGTGGAGGGAAGGGAAAAAACAAATCGTTTAAATAGGGAGACAGGTGAACCCATTGCAACAATGAGATGAACAAGTTGTTATGTCGAAAAACGAACTTTACAACGTTTTTTTTTTTTTTTTTTTGGGGGGGTGATGGGAAGGGATGGGAAGGGGAAACAAAGGAGGAGGCAACAATGCTTGATAATAACTCATTATCTTGCCCATGTAATTGTAATCCCTCTATTCGGTATTTTCACAATAAAAAAAATAAATTAAAATTTAAAAAATCAATGAAAAAGATTTGTTAGAAGCTGGGAATGTGGCTTAGTGGTAGACTGTTTGCCTAGCATGCATAAAGCCCTGTGTTTAGATTCCTCAGTACTATATAAACAGAAAATGCTGAAAGTTGTGCTGTGGCTCAAGTGATAGAGTAATAACCTTGAGCAAAAGATACTCAGGGACAGTGCCCAGGACCTGAGTTCAGTTCTCAGGACTAACTAAAAAAAAAGATTCTCAGGACTGACAAAAAAAAAAAAAACATTTGTTAAAATGATCTCAACGGACACAAAAGGTGATGTTTATTTAAATATTCATGAGGCCCACTTATCGGGCTGGGAAGGTGGCTCAGTGGTAGAGCGATTGCCTTGAATGCCTGAGGCCCTGGTTCGATTCCTCAGCACCACATAAGCAAAAAGGAAAAAGCCGGAAGTGGCGCCATGGCTCAAGTGGTAGAGTGCTAGCCTTGAGCTGAAGAGCTGAGGGGCAGCACCCAGGCCCAGAGCTCAGGCCCCATGACCAGAACCAAAAAAAAAATATTCATGAGGAAGTATAATAGCTGAAACAAGAACAGAGGAAGACCCATTACAACAATGATACCCACAGATAGCATATTGGAAATTAACTTTACAACTTCAGGCCGAGGGAGGGGGTAGGGTAAAGGAAGGAAGGGAAGGGATAGTGGGAGAACAACAAGGGAAGGGGTAACAATGCTGGACAAGAAATGTCCACTGCCTTACTCATGTAACTGTAATTCCTCTGTACAGTATCTTTATAATAAAAAAAAACTTGAAAGAAAAAGCTATGGGACAGTGCCTAAGCCCTAACTTCAAACCTTATTTCCATCACTATAAATAAATAAATAACAAAAAAAAATTGTTTTCAAGCTTTTAATTAGCATATTCTTTAAAGAGAGGAAACAGGAAAGAAGTACATACCAGTGAGCTCATTAATTTTCTTAAGGAGTTGTTGGATATCATCCTCAACTTGCTTTATCTGCCTAGAGTATGTGCTCTGCCCCTGAGTGATGAAGATCAATTTAGTTAGAACATCAACAAACCAACAACTAAACAAGATTAAAAAGATTTTTTTTAACTTTTTTTTAATTTTTGCTTATGTGGTGCTGGGGAATCGAACCCAGGGTCTCATGCATGCAAGGCAAGTGCTCTACCACTGAGCCACCTTCCCAGCCCCTAAAAAGATTTTTAAGTTACAATCTTAACAAATTTTGTTTTGTTTATTTTTATTGGTGGTCATGGAGCTTGAACTCAGGCCTTTGGCATTGACCCTGAGCTTTTTTGCTCAAGGCTAGAGCTCTATGACTTGAGCCACAGCCACTTCTGGCTTTTTCTTAGTTTTTCCTTGGAGATGAGTCTCACTGACTTTGCTGCCTGAGCTGGCTTTGAATTGCAATACTCAGAGCTTAGCCTCCTAAGTAGCTAGTATTATAGTCACTTAGCTTAATGGGTTTAATTAAATGATAAAAAAAAATTAGTTACAATCTTTACAATTTTTTATTGTCACAAAGCTTGTGAAGTAAAAACAAGGAGTGTATCATTCTAAAACTTCTTAAACCCAAAATTTCCCCCTAATACACGAGTAAACAAGGTACCAAATGAAAATACACCATTTTCATGCATTTAAACTTCCCAATTCAGAGCTAACTCAGTAACATATATTGTGAAGTCAACATCTGTGTGATTATTTCAAATGTTTTCCATATAGTACCAGACTTACATTAGAAACAGTACAAATGTATAAAACTATATCTACATTTTATAGGCATTTAAAGGACTTACGTAAGTTTTCAACAAGGCGATATCTCCCTCATCCAGTGCTTTAAAAAAAAAGAAGAGGTAAGACATGAGATTCAACAATAGGAGCTGATAACTTTTCTGTTCAATTCAAATTGTTTTGAGTTCCAAATATTCAATAAGATAATCATATAATCATGTTTATATGATTACTATATGATAAGCAGTGCTTATAAACCTAATATTTATAAACATAAATAATCAAGGATGCATAGATTTAAGGAGCTTTTACCTAATTAGCAAAAGGAAGATTTACATCGGGCAGATAACCACATACTTTATATACTTTATATAGTGCATATACAAAACACATCTATTAGGGATCATGGCCAAATCCACTGTATTACATTCAGACAATTAAATACAATGCAGTCACTAAAAATGGTAACACAGAACACCACTTATAAACACAGGATACTACCCCAAAAATATAACTAAGTAAAACTGATGGGTTAAAAATAAAAACCAGAATGGAGGGGTGGGAATGTGGCTCAGTGGTAGAGTAGTAGCCTTGAGCAAAAAATCAGCTCAGGGACAGTGCCCAGGCAGGCCCTGAGTTCAAGCCCCAGGACTGACAAAACAAAACAAAACAAACAAACAAAAACCCAGAATGTACTTACTTTTATCCCAAAAAAATTTAGCATAAATGTGTAAAGTTGCCTTAATAATCACCTAAACGTGAACAATTGTTATCTTGTATTTCAAGTGACTTTTAGTCAATTCTTGTGAATCTGCCTCATCACTGAAAGTTAATTGTAATCTCCAAACCATGCACTTGTGTAGTCATCTGTGAACACCCAGAGTGCTCTGTTTCACCTTTTACACAAAGATGACTAGAAGAAGGATATGTTGGAAGCAATGTAGCATAGTCCATGAAGCTCAGCCACCAGTTAGAAAGGCTTGAATACCAACTCCAGAATTTGTCAGTCATTCAGCACTTCTAAACTGTTTCATTCATTCATTCATTTAAAAAAAAAAAAACCTGGGGCTGGGAAGGTGGCTCAGTGGTAGAGCGCTTGCCTTGTATGCATGAGGCCCTGGGTTCGATTCCTCAGCACCACATAAGCAAAAAGAAAAAGGCCGGAAGTGGCACTGTGACTCAAGTGGTAGAGTGCTACCCTTGAGCTGGAGAGCTGAGGGACAGCGCCCAGGCTCAGAGTTCAGGCCCCACGACCGGATCCCCAAAAACAAACAAAAAAAAAAAATCTATCTAACTAGGATGAGTTATTTCTGGAATCTACAATTAGGATCTATGTTTGAGATTTGTGTATGTATACATATATACATATTAGCATGTATTTTCTCCCACTTAGAATCAACCATTCCATTCAATGAGTAAAAGAATCAGTTAATAAGAGTCATACCACATCTTGACATTAAAGGAAGAGTGCTTTAGGAAGAAAAAGTAAGGGTTAAGAAAAAGTTCTTCATAAAAACCTTACTGGAAAAAAAAAAAAAAAGAAAAAGTTCTTCAAGGAATAATCTGCAGCACATGGCAATTGACTGTAAGGAGCCACAGAAGAAAAGAATGAAACATGATGCCCAGGCTCTGTGCCAAAGAACCTCCATGGAAAGTAGCATCTTTTACAGAAGTCACAAGAGAAATGTGTTCACAGAGGAAGATAGCCAATTCCATCTCAACTTTCTGAACTCCGTATTACTACCAGTTCGGAAGAATTAACTTAACATGCCTGAGACTACTAACCCTTGAAAGACCTGGACTTGAAAGGCTGGACTTTGGCTGGTGTCTGAAAACATGGATTCAGGGAAGGCTCCTACCATTCCTTCAATGAATAAAAAGCAGTTCCCTGTCTTGTACAATGTGGTTTTTGCAAAATAGCTACTTTTCTTCTAGGAGTCTAGAATTTTGGTACATACCAGGCAGTCCCTAATAAATACATTGAGCACTGAGTAACAATGTTGCTAGAACAGGTAATATTATATACTGTTGTTACAACTTGTTACTGCATCCTCTGTCATCAACCAGGAGGATGAGGACTAAACTAAGGACATGAGAAAAACAAAGTAAAAGTAAAAAGCTTCAAACAATCTCCTGGCACAAAAAGTGAAGTCAACAGAGATTCACAAAACAGAATTAGAAGTGGTGCCTTAGCTCAAGTGGTAGAGCACTAGCCTTGAGCAAAAAGAGGCTCAGGGGCAGAGCCTAGGCCCTGAGTTCAAGCCCCCACAACAGGCAAAAAAAAAAAAAATCCGTAACAAAACAGAATTAGAAGAGAAATCCAGTTGAAATCTGAAAGCCTGAACTTGAAGGAATTGAATCAACAAGGTCTGTGTGATAATACTGGCAGCCTTAAGCAGAAAAAAACAAGATGCTTAGAATTTGAAGATAGTATTATGAGTATGTTGTAATGGTGTGATTTGGTATATTAGAAATAAAGCTTCCTTCAACAAAAATTCTAATAATGATCATCTTCTAAGGCAGAGTGAAGATGAGAAGCGCCAGAACTGACAAAGAAACTCAACTGATAAAGACTCAAAACGATGCCACCGAAGAACAAGGAAAAGGCTTAATAATTAAACAAGTTGTGCAATGGGGAGGGGGAAGGAGATAGTCATGTATTTACTAGGTAGTATCAGAGGAAAAGAAAAACATTTAATCTCCCTGAGCATTAATTTCATCATATGAAAACTAGCTTAATCTTCAATATTTCTGAAAAGATCAAAGAAAATCAGATGAAGAAATACATAAAATTCTACATGCATAGTAGCTATAACTGTGTCTGAGAAATAAATTTATTAAGCCTTTTACAGAATAACAACCCAGAAAACACAGATATTGATATCAACAGAAAAAAAATTTTAATTTCTGTAACTCAGCTGTGACCTGCAGGTACTGGAATAGGTAGAGCAACAGTGTCGTAAAATACAGAGATGGGCTGGGAATGTGGCTTAGTGGTATAAGTGCTTGCCTAACATGCATGAAGCCCTGGGTTCAATTCCTCAGTATCACATAAACAGCAAGAGCCAGAAATGGCGCTGTGGTAGAGTGCTAGCCTTGAGTGAAAGAAGCTTAGGAACAGTGCCCAGGTAAGCCCTGAGTTCAAGCCCCAGGACTAGCCAAAAAAAAAAAAAAAAGCCCCCAAAAATAGAAAGCTGGGCTCCAGTGGCTCAAACCTGTAACGCTAGCTACTCAGAAAGCTGAGATCTGAGGAATGTAGTTCAAGCCAGAGAAGGCAAGAAAGTCTGTGAGATTCTAATTCACACACACACACACACACACACACACACAATGTTAAAGAGAAATGTAGAATGGAAGAAAGAAAACACTCTTTCATTGGAATGAAGTCAGGATAATGAAGAAAGTATGCTAGAAGAGGTTGAAGATGTTAAGAAAGGGAAGAGTTAAACCACACACACAAAACCCATAACAGGGCCGGGCGCTGGTGGCTCACGCCTGTAATCCTAGCTACTCAGGAGGCTGAGATCTGAGGATCGCGGTTCAAAGCCAGCCCGGGCAGGAGAGACCGTGAGACTCCTATCTCCAATAAAACCACCAGAAAACCGGAAGTGGCGCTGTAGCTCAAGTGGTAGAGCGCTCGCTTTGAGCTGAAGAGCTGAGGGACAGCGCCCAGGCCGAGTTCAAGCCCCACGACCGACAAAAAAAAAAAAACCATAACATTTTTAATAGCTTATAAGAAAAAAAAAAAGAAGAAAATGGCACAAAGATAAACTACAAAAACAGCTATTGGGGAAAAGAAAATTTCCAAGATGGTGGGTATATCTCATTCTCAGAATGAAAACATGTCAACTGGCATAGTCTCCGTAGAGGGCAAATTGGTACTATCAAAATTATAGCTCTACTTTTAAAATCCCCCTTGTAACAGGTATGTGATCATTTATATGAACAAGATACAACTGTAACAGATTAGAAAAGTCTAAATGTCCATTATTATCTCATTGTACATCCATATAATGGGGCACTATGCACATACAAAGAAACACTGAATGGTCTAAGATTCAGAATTAAAAAGCACGACGTGGAGGAGAAAGATGGAAGGAGTAACACTGATCAAGATGCATCGTACTTTCAAACTGGTTTGTTGAATTGAAACCCCTTTGTACAACTACTTAAAAATAATAAATAAGGGCTGGGAAGGTAGCTCAGTGGTAGAGTGCTTGCCTTGCATGCATGAGGCCCTGGGTTCGATTCCTCAGCACCAAATAAGCAAAAAGAAAAAGCCGGAAGTGGCGCTGTGGCTCAAGTGGTAGAGCGCTAGCCTTGAGCTGAAGAGCTGAGGGACAGCACCCAGGCCCCGAGTTCAGGCCCTGAATTCAGGCCCCACGACCGGACCACCCCCCCCCCAAAAAAATAATAAATAAGCATGATGTTCAAGTATTTCATCATGCTACATTTATATAGAAGCAGACAAAACACAGACGCAGCCTTGTCTTGGGAAGATACAGACGTTGTCTAGAAAGACAGGCGAAATGGTATATAGCCAGGAAGCTGAGGCTGGGGCCACGGCTTTTCAAGCATGACTTCTAACTCTTGAATTTTGAACCTTGTGAAGACATTATTATCTAGTCAAATACATGCTGATGCCTTCAGGAAAATTGTGTCTGAGGATTCTGGCACCTCGTAGTCACGAAACCCAACACCTCCAGGAAGGGGAAACTTTGGTGTGGGTCCTAGGGCCTGAACTCAGGGCCTGGGCGCTGTCCCTAGCGTTTTTGCTCCGGGCTAGTGCTCTACCTCGTGAGCCGCAGCTGCGCTTCGGGCTCTGGGTGCCCCTCGGAGCTGAGTCTCACGGATTTACCAGCCTGTGAAGTCAGATCTCAGCCTCCTGCGAGGCTGGGGTTACAGGCGTGACCCACCGGCTCCCGTCAGGGGAACTCTGGAAGGCCCAACAAAGAGCGTAGCTTCTCCCACAAATGCCCGAGAGCGGAGAACCAACACAAAGTTCGACCGCGGGCGTTCACTACAAAGCTTGGGGTGAGAGCGAAGGCGACTCGGCCACCATGGTCAACCAGGGACGCAGCCGCCCGCGCCCGCAGCAGGGCCCCGCGCCCGCGCCCGCGCCCGCCCACCGCGGCCGCGAGCTCAGCTACGTCCGCTAACCTCGGATGGGCTTGTCGTCCTTTTCGTCCTCCTTGGTTTTCCGCTGGTCGGCACCCAGATAATCTGGCATTTTGGGAGATGCAAGAGCCTCGGTGACTTACTTATTACACAGCACCTTCACCACTTCCGGCGGTGTCTTCCTTTCACCTTCCCCACCGGAAGTAGAGCCGGGCTCCGGAACTCATCTACACCGCGTCTGACGGGCGGAAGGATATCCGGGAGGGGATGGATGTGCGCACGCACAGACTGTGGAATGTTGGAAGAAATACATCCCTCGCCAGCTCGAGATTCTTTTTTCTTCTTCTTCTCTTTTTAAGATTCCTGAGTAATGAGCTCCAAGACCAACTCTGGCTCAGTCTATGACTCTGTGTGTTTCCGTACTGGGGCTTGAACTCAGGTCCGAAGGGTTATTTGATGTCATAATGGATCCACAGTTGGTAGTAATTTAATTCCTAGTTGGTAGTTGCCTTCCTCCTCCCCATGCTAATTATTTACCCCTGTTCTCATGTGTAGAGAAGCCCTCACTCAGTCAGACTTTATCACCGTGTCAGTGCATTCACTCTGGAAGAAGATTATCGGGCTTCTTCAAGTCTATAGGACAGAAGTAAACACACCCCAGGTGGTGTGGAGCGAGAGGATTTTGTACACAGCTATTTCAAACCTCCGTCGGTCAAAAGTGGGAGGAGGAAAGCTCTCTCTGTTTTTCAAGAGCATAGCTTGGAGATGCACGGAGAAGGGTGATGGGTGCACTGTGGGGTAATAGGAAAGCCACGGTCTGCTCTGAGCCCAGTGAGTTAAGTTAGGTGGGCTGTGAGCAGCCTGGTTGTGCTGAAAGGAATTTGTTCAGTACTGTGACCCGTGCAGTAACGATATGGCTGTGCCTGGTGTGCTGAACCCCCTTCCCTACACACATAGCTGGGCACCTCATTAGAAATGCTTCTGCTGCCTGAAAACTATATTCCTTTTAGCACTTGTTCATAGAAATGTATCCTGTGAAGACATCAGATCATAAAGTTATTGCCAATAGAGTCTCCTTAACTACTGAGTATGATGATTTGACCTATTACACCTACAGATCATCTTTCCCAGATTCAGACCCCTTTTCTTTAAGAGAATTACAATAACAAAATGCTTAAATAAGGATACACATTGACCCATTGTAACAATGAGATGTACAAGACACTATGATTTCCGGGGACGGGAGTTGTTGGGAAGGTGGGGAGGAAAGGGATAGTAGGGGAAAGGAGGAGGTAACAATGTTTAATAGGAAATGTATCCATTACCATATTCATGTAACTGTAACCCCCTCTACAGTATTTTTACAATAAAAAATATATATGGGAAAATTTTTGATATTTTCATTACTTTTATTGTTTTAATTATTTAGTAAAATGACTGAATCTGGTATAGACTTTCTCGGGGTATATGCGTGACATTTCTTTTTAAAAGAAAAACTTAGTATTTGTAAATGGAATGTCTTGTAATAAGAATGTTAATATGATGTGTAAATGAGGATCAAAAGTTTGAATAAGTATCCCCCCAAAAAAAGATTCCTGAGAAATGACTTTCAGGACCAACTCTGGCTCAATCTATAACTCGGAGGGGGGTGGGAGGGGGAGGGGGTGTCATGTACTGGGGCTTGAACTGAGGTCCTGACACTGACGCTGAGCTGCTTTTGCTAAGGTTATTGACACACTCTACCACTTGAGCCACAGCTACACTTCTGGCTTTTTGGTGGTTAATTGGAGATAAAAGTCTCATGGAATTTCCTGCTCTGACAGGCTTCAAACTGATCCTCTGATGTCAGTGTCTGAGTAGCTAGGATTACAGGGATGAGCCACCAGAGTTGGCAGTCCATAACTTTTTAGATCCTGATATAATCATTCCTATGCAGGCTACTGTAACATATTTAATCTCTTGAATTTTCTTTTTTACCTCACCAGATTAGAAGGCATTGAAAAAATGCCAGGAATTTTGGACAAAATATACATAGAACAAAGAACATAATAATCTGATGTTTAAAGTGGGCAAGGGAGAAAATAGGTTTTTTTCCCCACCCCATGGGCAAGGGCAAAAATAGGTTCCCCCACCCCCCATGGGCAAGGGAGAAAGTAGTTTTTTTCCTCAAAGAAAATAGGCCCCAGCCCGGTGCTGGTGGCTCACGCTTGTAATCCTAGCTACTCAGGAGGCTGAGATTTGAGGATCACAGTTCAAAGCCAGCCTGGGCAAGAAAGTCCGTAAAACTCTTATCGCCAAAAACTGGAAGTGGTGCTGTAGCTCAAGTGGTAGAGCACTAGCCTTGAGCTGAAGAGCAGAGTTCAAGCCCCACGACTGACCAAAAAAGAAAAAGAAAAAAGAAAATAGGCCCCCCCAAAATCAAGTATTTTATCACAGTTGCCAACCAACACATGAAGCATTCAACATTATTACTAGGGAAATGCAAATCAAAAGCATCTTATACTGATTGAGGTTACAAAAAGAAAGATATATGAGTTTGGTGAAGATGTAGGTGGATGGAACTTTCGTGTCCCTGTAATTCCCACCAAAGAGTGAGAAAATGTCTGTGGGAAAAAATGTGGTGTTTCCTTAAAAATATAAAAAATGAAGTCACTGTATGATCTAGCAATTGCACTTCTGGGTATATGATAGGTAGCAGCCATGAGTGATGGGAATTTACAAAGAAAACTTACAATGGAGGATGAGAAAAAAAAAGTACAATTATAAAAAGTTGCCTGAGCCAGGCACCGCTGGCTTACGCCTGTAATCCTAGCTACTCAGGAGGCTGAGATCTGAGGATCATGGTTCAAAGCCAGCCGGGCAGGAAAGTCCATGAGACTCTTATCTCCAATAAACCACTAAAAAACTGGAGGTGGTCCTGTGGCTCAAGCAATAGAGCGATCTCCTTGAGCTGAAGAGCTGAGGGACAGCACCCAAGCCCAGAGTTCAAGGCCCATGACCAACCAAAAAAAAAAAAAAAGTTGCCTGGCGCTGGCGGCTCAAGCTTGTAATCCCAGCTACTCAGGAGACTGAGATCTGAGGATAGTGGTTCAAAGCCAGCCTGGACAGGAGAGTCCATGAGACTCTTATTTCCAGTAAACCACTAGAAAGCCAGAAGTGGAGCTGTGGCTCAAGCTCAAGCAGTAGAGCCCTTGCCTTGAGCTGAAGAGTACAGGGACAGTGGCCAAGCCCAGAGTACAAGCCCCACTACCACCATCACCAACAAAACAAAAATAATTAAAAGTTTGTGATTCATAGTTGACTAGAGCCCTTTAGTCTGGACCTAGAGACAGGGATTTCTTACAGACAATCTCAATAATTGCTCAGACCCCAAGGCTAATGCTGTTCTTCACAGACAATCTGCTTTTGGTCTCATGAAAATGTAGCAGATGCTTAAACTATTTTTGCTGCCATGAATTAACTGAAAGCTAGAAACAAGCTTGATATATTTGTTTTTGCTCTCCAAGCCATCCACCCCACAATCACTTTGCAATCACCTTGGGTCTTAGGAATGACAAGAATTATTGATATCTTTATATGAATAACAAGACACTGAAACTACCCATAGGAATATCAGAGCCCTAAACACAAATTATCCTGTTCCCTCCTCCCCCCCCCCACGCCCCAAGCACAATTACCTCTCATAATCAAGCTGCGAATCATCCTTGGTGAATAAGATTGCTTCCCTAAGGTGATGATAGTAATAATGTCTGTGAAAAACACTGGGGGCAGAAGAACTGAGATAATGAACCAGCCAGGCCTGTAACTGGAAGTCTTAAACTGCATTTTCCCTAATTCTTTCTGTATTTAAACGTAGTGTTACTGTGCCTTCTTTTGTGTCACATAAAAATCTCTTCTCTGACACATTTCTCTCCTAACAAAACTTTCTTGTCACTTTCACTATGGCATGTTTCTTGAAATCTCTTGGTTTAAGAAAGAATCACTATGGATAAATGCACTGACGTTCCAATAACAATTTATACTCTATAGTTGAGAACAAACTCCCAAAGAGATACTTGTATACCCATGCCTAGAGCAGCCAAAGATGGCAAAGAATGTTCATCTACAGGTAAATCCTTGGACAAAATATAACTATGATAAAAGTGACAAGTACCTCTGACATGAGGTACTATAGGGATAGACCTTGAGGATATTATACTAGTGAATAAACCAGACACAAAAACGCAAATGCTATATGCTTCCCTTTATCTCATATACCTATAATAGTTAAATTTATAGAGACAAGAAAGTAGAATGGTGTGACTGGGAGAAGGGAATTTCAGGGTTGTTACTCAAATGAAACAGACTTTCCATTTTGCAAGAATAATTCTGGAGATTGGTTGCATGGAAATATGAATATATACCACCACTGGACTGTACTCTGAAAATTAATTGTTTCTTTTTTAAAAAAAAGTTAAGTAGTTATACAAAGAGGTTACAGTTTTATAGATAATGGAAGTTAGATTAATGCATGTTGATCAGTGTTACCCCTTCCATTATTTTTTCCTCCTTAGTCCCCCTCCCTGAAGGAAATTTCTTGATGAGTTATCACAAAACAAAAAGTCTTAGGACTTTTAGCCATGGCAGTAGGAATGGATGTGAGAATGTGAGAAGAAAAAGTACATTAATATTAAGAAAGCTGAGTCAGGTTTTCACCTTGGGGCATGTTTTTTTTTTTTTTTTTTTTTTTTGGGTCCGGTCGTGGGGCCTGAACTCTGGGCCTGGGCACTGTCCCTCAGCTCTTTCAGCTCAAGGCTAGCGCTCTACCACTTGAGCCACAGTGCCACTTCCGGCTTTTTTCATTTTGCTTATGTGGTGCTGAGGAATCGAACCCAGGGCCTCGAGCATGCAAGGCAAGCGCTCTACCACTGAGCCACCTTCCCAGCCCTGGGGCATGTTTTAATAGTGGCTATAATTAATAAAGGGTCAAGAGAGGTTTGGGAAGTGATCAAGTCATTTTTTTATAATGTCAAATTTGAAGCAACAGCTGGCTGCAGGTGGCTCAAGCCTGTAATCCTAGCTACTCAGGAGGCTGAGATCTGAGGATCACGGTTCAAAGCCAGCCGGGGCAGAAAAGTCTGTGAGACTCTTATGCCAATTAACCATCAGAAAACCAGGAGTGGCTCTGTGGCTCAAGTGGTAGAGTGCTAGTCTTGAGCTGAAGAGCTCAGGGACAGCACCGGGCCCAAAGTTCAAGGCCCATGACTGACAAAAATAAATAAATAAATAAAAATTTAAAAAAATTGAAGCGACAGTTTTGATATGCAGTAGACATAGACAAATTAAATGTATTTAACAGTGGATGTGTAACTCCTAGAAAATGATTATCTAATTTCCAGTGTTCCTTGCTAAACAGTGGCACATCAAGTCCATTTTGCCCAGACTGATCAAGATAGGAGAGAGCCTTCACACACTGATTTTCTTTGGCTAGTTGTTCCTTTTTCAGTTCTAGAGTGAAGCTTAATAGTAGGAATACAGTTAAATTTGCTATATAATAAAGTCTAAAGTGTTGTTACTGGAAATATCTTGAAAGAAAACATGTTGGGGCATAACAAAAGTATTTGTGGTTTATAATAGAGAATGTTTTCTTATCCAAATGAACATTAAAAGAGATCATGCATGTAATGCCCAACAAATTTTAGCTATCATTAGTATTAGGACAATCACAAATGCAACAGAGTTACACAAAAATTATAGGTGCATATGCTATAGTATTATTAATACTAGTTCCTACAGAACTATTAAGAATATTATACAAGTAGAAGTACCAGAAAATTCAGTGTTTCAAACTGTTTCCTTGGCTATTCTGACATCAGGAGGATTTATGAGGGGAGGGAGATGTAGGATTTGGCTCATATTTTCCTTAAAATTACACAACATTAAGCCAAAAATTAAGCAAAAATGTAAAAGGAGCTGACTTCCTGTGTGTGCAAACGCACTGACTATGGAAGACCTCCCAAGCTAGCCGCGTCCTGAGGTTAGAGAGGAACCGGCGAGCCTAGGTACTGTCCCTTCAACTGCCCTGGCGACGCAGCCGGACAGTCCGGGGTGAAACCAGTGCCTCTCACGTCGGCGGGCGGGTAGGGGTGGGATTAGTGCGCGCACCGGAAAGACCCAACCCGGAAGTGCTTAGCGGTCGTCTCCACGCGCCGGTTCCTCGGCGTCGCGGAGCCTGGGCGCGAGGCTCCGCCGGAGCGCTGGGGCACCGAGGCCGCCGCTGGGGGCTTCGCTCGGTCCGTGAGCCGCGATCTCCACGGGGCCAGCGCCGTCATGCTGCTCCTGCCGGGCGCCGAGGGCGGCCAGTGCACCGCCGTCGCTCACGCCTTGACCTCCGGTAAGTGCCACCGACCCCGGCTTTGAGCCCCGGTCGCGTCCCCCGCCCCGGGCCTCGCTCGCCACCGCAGGACCCTTCCACCCCGGGCTGCAGCCTCCGGCGCCGGGGCCTGCGAGGCCGTGGCGTGGGCCGTCCGCCGCGTCCCGTGGCTGGGGAGAGGGGCGGGCCGCCGGCGGCCGTGCCTTCTGTCCGGGCTGCTGACTCACGGTCGGGCCGAGCGGGGTGGGACAGACCCCCCTGCCCGAGCTCCCCACCGGGAGCCCCAGAAAGACCCCGTTCGCCCCGCGTCCGTCCCCTGGCCCGCGGCCCGGAGCCGAGCAGCTGCCGGGTGCACGTGCCGGGGTCGCACAAAGCCGCGGCGTGTGCTCGCGCTCGACACACTGGCTTGGCCGCAGTGCCTGCTCCTCCTCTCAGTGTCAGAGTCCAGACCTGGGCCGTCACAGCCAAGCCGTAAAAGGTCCTTGTCCTGTGCTACTGGAAGGGACGGCAGGGTACTTCCAAAGGCTGGACCCTACGAGGGAAACTCTCCTTTCCGCTGTTCTTAGAGGGATGCTTAGATTGAGACTTCCGGACAGCCGCGGGTATTTCGAATTTAGAGCCTCCCGTTTGGGAAATCTTCTGTAATTCCCATAATCCTAATCATATAGGCGCTTTGTTAAATGTCAGTTTAAATGTGTACCGTGGCCTGCGTGGCGATTGTTTGTTTCTGTGGAATCTTACCAACAAAGTGTTGTTTTTTTTTAAAAAGCCACACCCAAACTACAAAGGTGGTACTTCACCGTGTTTTGAATCCTCTCCTGTGTAAAGTTGTAGAAATCTTAATCTCTCCAATCAAAACATGAGGAGTCTTTTTTTTTTTTTTGTAGAAACTGTAACCCTGAAGTATAAAAGTATAAGAAAGCTTTACTTTGAGTTTCTCATTACTGGATTTTCAAAGATGTTTCCCTCTCTCTTCGTGTGCGTGTGTGTGTGTGCGTGTGTGTGTGTGTGTGTGTGTGTGTGTGTGTGTATGTGTGTATAAGAAAGCTTTACTTTGAGTAACTTTGAGTTTCTCATTACTGGATTTTCAAAGATGTTTCTCTCTCTCCCTCCGTGTGTGTGTGTGTGTGTGTGTGTGTGTGTGTGTGTGTGTGTGTGTGTGTGTGTGTGTGTGTGTGTGTGTGTGTGTGTGTGTGTGTGTGTGTAATGGGACTTGAACTCAGGGCCGGGGTACTGCCCCTGAGCTCTATTTGCTCAAGGCTAGTGCTCTACCACTTTGAGCCACAGTGCCACTTCCAGTTTCCTAGTGGTTAATTGGAGGTGAAAGTCTCACAGACTCCTATGGGGGCTGACTTTGAACAGCCATCCTCACATCTCAGCCTCCTGAGTACCTAGGAGGTTTGTGCCACCAGCGTCTTGCCAATGCCCAGCAAAAATATTTCCCCTTCTTTAGTGAGGCTGTAGGGTTTGAACTCAGGGCCTGGGCGCTGTTCCTGAGCTCTTTTGCTCAAGGCTAGCAGTCTATCACTGAGCCACAGCTCTTTCTTTGCTTGTTTATGGAATATGACATATCACATCCCCCCCCCCCATCCTAGTGACTGTTTTTGAATTGCTGATATGTTTAGCTCTACAGTAATTGGTAATTGACCCTCACCTCCCAGAAACAGGTAAAGAGGTAAAGCCTTTCCTTTCTACAACAGTTTGTAGTTTTCAAAGTGATTTTATGCTTTTTTTTTTTTTTTTTTTTTTTTTTGCCAGTCCTGGAGTTTGAACTCAGGGTCTGGGCAGTGTCCCTCACACTCTAACACTTGAACCATAGTACCACTTCCAGCGTTTTCTGTTCATGTGGTACTGAGGAATCGAACCCAGGGCTTCATATACTCTGCCACTAAGCCACATTCCCACCCCAGCTTTTATGCTTTCTTGCTTACTCTTGGAACTGAAAGAGATAGATATTATTCACATTTTGCCCAACTTTCTGGTGATTAATTGGAGAAGAGTCTCATGGACTTTCTTGCCTAAGAAACAGTTGTTCAGATCTCAGCCTTCTGAATAACTAGGATTACAGGCATGAGCCACTGGTGCCTGTCTGATTTTTTAAAAAAATTATTTTGAAGCTGCTCTTGGTGACACTGTTACTGCTTTATTACCATTATTAGTTTAAAAGGAAAGTAGTTTGCAACATTTCTTCCTATTCCTTAACTTCTTCACATGTGACTTTTTTTTTTTTGGTTGGTCGCAGGGCCTGAACTCTGGGCCTGGGCGCTGTCCCTGAGCTCTTCAGCTCAAGGTTAGCACTCTACCACTTGAACCACAGCACCACTTTTGGCCTTTTCTGCTTATGTGGTACTGAGGAATCCAACCTAGGGCCTCATGCATGCAAGGCAAGTACTCTACCACTGAGCTACTTTCCCAGCCCACATGTGATTTTTGAATGTTTTACTTTGTCAGTTAACTGGAAGAGGTTGAAGTAATCTGTAAATCTTAGAAATTATAATTTCTTGCTAATATTCATGTAAACTGGGTGACCACAATTGTTTTTATAGTTGAAGATTTTAAAATTTTATTCTGATGATATCATTGCCTTGATCTTACATTCTTAGGAAGCTTTTCATTTTGAAATAAATGTGTTCCACACAATATATTGAAGTTTCTCTTTAATATTTTCAATCGCAGCCTCTGCCCTCTGTCGAGTTGAACCTGTGGGAAGATGGTTTGAAGCTTTTGTTAAGAGGAGAAACAGAAATGCTTCTGCCTCTTTTCAGGAACTAGAGGATAAGAAAGAGTTGTCAGAGGAATCAGAAGATGAAGAATTGCAGCTAGAAGAGTTTCCTATGCTGAAAACACTTGATCCCAAAGACTGGAAGGTATTTGCTATCCAAATGCTTTGCTGAGTCAAAACATTTAGACAGAAAACAGTATTCACATTGATATACGATTAATAAATCTTGTCTTACGGTGGCTCCTAGCCACCCAGATAGTACTTTAGCTGGTCTTAAAAGGGTGACTGGCAATTAGTTTAGCAGAGAAGGGAGAAAAGGCGTTCTGGGCAGAAGGATTAGATAGAAGTGACACAAAGAAGTAAGAATACTGACTCTTGGAGGATTAAAGATGAATAGAGTAGATTAGAGATAGTTGTGAGAAATTAGACCTGAAATAGACTCTAGATGGAACTGTTACATCTTTTTTTATGGTTTAAGGAATTAAGTTTTACTTTAAGGACAATAGGAAGTCAATCAAATGTTTCTAAGCTAATTTTAGAAAAATAATTCTCCTGGCAGTACAAAAAATTGCTTGAAAGTGGGAGGCACAGTTAGAGGGGAAATAGTTTTCTATTTATAGGTCACACCCATAAATCCAGGACTTTGGAGACTTGAATCAAATTGGTAGTTGGTTTTTGAGGGAAAGGGGACAGATGTTGGGTTGGAAAGGGTAGACCAGCAGAATCAACAGGCAGTATTCTGGTTTTAGTGACCTGTGGATGATATGTACTGTCAGTAACCAGCACTGAGATGCAGGATAAGGAATTTTGCAGGGAGTGTTGTTTGTGTCCAAGTTTGACTATGTCAAAATTGTTCTAATACTGTACTGGTAACACTGTCTAATAGATAGTTAGAAAGAAGTCTGTGACTTCATAAAGAGATTAAAGCCAAAGACATTTTGAAGTCATTGGCATATAGGTCGTAGTAGTTGAGGTTGGGAGAAATGAATGAGATAAGCCACTGAGAATAGTGTAGACAAACATACTTTGTGTGGGGGTTCTGGAATTAAGAGTGCATTACATAAAATCTACCTCTATAGTTTAGTACAGTGTGACTTCGGGAAAGTTATTGGACATCTTAGTATCATGTTTTTCTTGTAAATTCAGTGAGATTGTCAACAATTCAAAGAGTTTTGGTGAGGCTAACAAAAAGATACATAGATCTGGGGACAGGTATGTCACACCTGTAATCATAGCCACTCAGGAGGCTGGATCTGAGAATCACAGTTCAAAGCCAACCCTAGCAGGAATGTCCATAAGACTATCTCTGTCAAGCCTTAGTACTGGCACATACAAAAAAGAAAAAATTTACAAAGCACTTTAGTGGGCTAGTTGTGGCAGTGCATGACTGTAATCCCAGATGCTATGTAGGTGTAAGTTGGATCACAATCCAAAACTGCGTCAAGGCATAAAATCTTGTCAAAAAAGAACTTATGTATAAAAGGGCTGGGGACATGGGTCAAATGATAGGATGCGCCTAGCTAGCTGGGAGCTCTGAATCAAAGCCCAGTGACAACTAAAAAAGCTTGAAAAGCATTTTAGTGCTTGGTGCTTGGTAAATGCTAAACAAATAGTGAATAAGAAGAATTCCTGGGGCAGGCATAGTAGTGTTAGTAGTAGTAGTAATTGTCATCGTCATTGTCCTTGTTGTCCCAGCACTCAGTAGTAGTGTTGTAGTAGCAGTAGTCTCAGCACTCGGAGGCTGAAGCAGTTGGATCATGAGTTCAAGGCCAGCCGGGGCTGTATAGTGAAACCTTGTCAAAAAACAGAAATGAGAAGCTGGGTGCTGGTGGTTTAGGCATGCCTGTAATCCTAGCTACTCAGGAGGCTGAGATCTGAGGATCAGGGTTCAAAGCCAGCCCAGACAGGAAAGTCTGAGACTCATCTTCAGAAGTGGCTCTGTGGCTCAAGTGGTACAACACTCACCTTGAGCTGAAGAGCTCAGGGACAGCACCCAGGCCCAGAGTTCAAGCCCCACGACTGACAAACCCCCAAAACCAGAAATGAAGTTTTTTTTTTCTTTGTTAAAAAAATTTTTAATTGATGTTATCATAAACATTTTACCTGTTTCATTTGGGAAAGGAAGAAAAAAAAAAGCCCCTTATTTTGAATATTTAATGAGGTAGGGCATCTGAGTAGAAAAAAAAATAAGTACTTGAAATATTTGCTGATTATCTGATTTGAAAGAAAAGAATTCATACTTTGAGGATAAAGAAAGAGAGAGGATAGCACGGTTTAAAGAAATGAAAGTAAAATGAATTTGTTAGTTTGACAGTAGTTTACTTCGGCACTCTCCTTCCATCAACTGAGGAGGAGGAAGTCTCAAGGAAGTAGCTGCTTTAAAGAGGTGTGAGTATGGTGTGAGAATGAAAAATGATAAAGCCAGTGAATTTGGCAAGCCAGAATTTTTTTTTTTTTTTGGTCGGTCGTGGGTGCTGTCCCTCAGCTCTTCAGCTCAAGGCAAGCGCTCTATCACTTGAGCTTCAGTGCCACTTCTGGTTTTCTGGTGGTTTATTGGAGATAAGAGTTTCACGGACTTTCCTGCCCGGGCTGGCTTTGAACCGAGATCCTCAGATCTCAGCCTCCTAAGTAGCTAGGATTACAGGCATGAGCCATTGGTGCCCGGCTGGCAAGCCAGAAATTTTAGTTACTTTATTGAACACTTTCAGTAAAACTATCAGTGGTTTGAGAAGTAATTAGGATATTATGAAGTAGAGACATAAATGTAAAATATTCTTTCATAACTGGATTGTAAATAAAATGATAGAAGGTAGTAACTAATATAAAAGTAGAAGATGGAATTGGGGACTTTTGAGATTTATGAGTGAGAAGAAAGTGTGGGACAGTAGGTACAGGAAGGAGTATATGACATCACAGCAAGGTAACAGGGTTCACTCACTTGAGGAGCTCATAAGTGGATCAAGCACCTGCTATGGGCCAAATACTATTCTAGGTGTTAAAAATACTGTGCTGAACAAGTCAATATTTCTGCTTCTATATAGCTTGTATTCCAGTGAACAGATGGCCAATAAATGCTGAGCAAAGTATTAGAATAAGAGGAGATGTGATCAGGTATCTAGGTGACTACCATAGATTAGATATGAAAATAAGAAGTTTAACATTAAAAGATAAAAGCTGATAGGCAGTGATCAAGAAGAAAAGCCTTTTTTGGGAATTTGTTATTAGGGATTTAATTTTTTGAGCTCTAGGTATATTTTTGATATGAGACCCTTGTTTGTTGTAGAGCTAGAGAAGTTCTTTTCCCAATCTGTGGGCTTTCATTTGATCTTGCTAGCTATGTCCTTTGCTATTCAGAAGCTCTGCAGTTTAATTCAGTCTCATTTATCCAGCCTTTCTTTGATTTGTTGTGTTTCTGGATCTTTATTTAGGAAGTTTTGACCTGTGCCAAGGAGCCCTAGTGTATCCCTTATCCCTTCCTGTAATATTTTCAGGGTTTCTGCTTTTACTTTGAGGTCTTTGATACATTTGTAGTTGATTCTGGTGCAGGGTCATATATAAGGGTCTAACTTTAATTTTCTACATGTGTATAGCCAATTCTGTCAGCACCATTTGCTGAAGAGGCTGTCTTCCATCTCATAATTTTTGCTCCCTTATCGAAGATACAGGTCTGTGGGAACATGTCTGGGTCTTCAGTTCTATTCCATTGATCCTCAGCCCTGTTCCTGTGCCAGTACCAAGCTGTTTTTATAACTACAGCTTTATAATAGAGTTTGAAGTTTGATATTGATATTCCTCTAGCACTGTTCTTCCTGCTAAGGATTGTTTTTGCTATTCGGGGTTCTTCTGTTGTTCCATATGAATGTTTGCTTCTTCTATTTCATAAAAGAATGTTGTTGGGATATTGATAGGTATTGAGTTTGTAGATAGCTTTGGGCAGTATTGTCATTTTCACGATGTTAATTCTCCCAATCTAGGCGCATGGGAGGTTTTTCTACTTCCTTAAATCTGCTTTAATTTCCAGCAGGTCTTTTTTTTTTTTTTTGGTTGTTGACCTTGTTGTCATCGATGTACTGTATCTTGTTCTTTCTTATTTCATTTTTCTTTTTCCATTGGTTTATCTCTGGCAGTCTCTGTCTTTGATTCTGGTACCCTGAATCTTGTATATACGTTTATCTGATTTGCGGAAGGGAAGGGGAATAACAAAATGCTGAACAAGGACAAAGGATGAGCCATTGCAACAAAGATACTCACAAGACACTTTGTCGGAAATAAACTTTCCAACTTAGAGGGGGTGAGTCAGGGAGGAGAGGGATATTGGGAGAAAAAAGGAGTGAACAACAACGTTCAACAAGAGATGTGCTCTTTATCTTACTTATGTAACTATAACCCCTCTGTACAGCATCTTTACAATAAAATTTAAAAAAATAGCCTTCTAGATAGAGAGCTTATGCAGAGGCAGAGAGAAGCAACTTGAAAGAAGGCAAGTAGGAGAGTAAATGAGAAAATCAGGAGTAGTAGTCAGTGGTAAGCATTAGAGTTTTAAGCACTTTGGATTTTTCAGTTTAATTTTTGGCAATACTGGGATTTTAATTCAGGGCCTGTGCTTGGTAAGCAGGTACTCTATCACTGAACCATGGCTCCTGCCCATAGTAAAGTAGAGACATAGAAGTATCATCACCTTATTTAAGATTGCCTTGAAGGATAAGAGGGTTATTACATAAAGAGGAGGATAAAAAGCAGAGGAGGCCCCAAAATGGGAGAGTACAGTGTTGTGTGTAGAAGTAGGAAAGCAAGAGAGAAGATGATAATCTGGGAAGTTAGACAAAGGGTGATGCTGTGTCTCTGCCTGGAGAAGAGAGGTCTGCTAGAGTTAGTTGCTGGGGTTCTGGAGTTGGTTAGGTGAAAACTTCTCAGCATGTACAGAGTATTGTATATTCGATCCTCCTTGGATGAGTTATGATCCCCTAGGATCAAAGCATAGAGTGAGAGAAAAAGAACCCCAAAGCTGGCCATCAAGGAGCTGGTCATCAAGAAGGCCATCAAGAAGCCAGCAAAGATGACTGAAAATGACCATATGAAGTTGGGAATGGATTCGGAGAAACTTCAGGAAACCAGGCACTGTGGCTCACAACTATATATCCTACCTATTAAAGAGACAGATCAAAGGATCAGATTTGAATGTAGCTCAGTCAGAAAAGTTTGTAAGAATTTTCTTTAATTAGCCAACAAAAAAGCTTAATTGGTGGTATGGCTCAAATAATAACTTGCCTACCTATAGCATGAAGTACTGAATTCAAGCTTTTGCACTGGCAAAACAAGCAAAAAATTCTTTTTCAAGAAGATAATGTTTCAAAGATGGAGTGTGCTGTTTTGAGTTAAGTAAAAGCCACAATTGATAATAATTAAAAAAAAGGCTCAGGACTAGGAATGTAGTTCATTGGCAAATCACTTGCCTACCATGTGTAAGATTCTGGATGCAATCCGACACAACACCAGGAAAAAAGAAAAGAAAAGAAATTGAACATGGATATGGTGGTATATATTCTAATCACAGCACTCAGAGGTTGAAGCAAGAGAATTGAAATTCAAGGTTAGCTAGTGTACATAATACATTTGAGTCCAGCCAAGCATTATACTTCAGGTAGGAATGGACAGAAGAGTGATTGAGAATAGATGTCAGGTATGGACAGGCAAAGCTGTGAGGCAGTGACCAGAAGAGTAGTCTTGGGATGGTTTTCTTGAGTCATGACAGCATCTTTTATCAAGTTGAAAGGTAGAATCCAAAAGATGCTAATCTTTGAGAAGACTGCAGGTCGGTTTTCAATGTAGAAGAAGGAGTGTAGTAATTAGTAATTCCTTATAATGGTGCAGACTCACTTGTAAAAGGAGGAAGAGATTATTTACTGGTACCGAGAGGCAGGTAGAAAGATTCTAGGATAGATGATTTTGGCTGTTTTCACAATGCCATTGATATGCAAAAATGCTACATGTGTTTAATGCTTCTAACTTGATGAAACCACTGTAGTTTTAACTGGTGAAGCTGGAGGCAGGGCTGAAAGCTATTGGGTGGGGAAGGGTGTAGGAGGTATGAGGAAGCTTTGGAGAGATTAGGGAGTGGAAAAGTAAACAGTGGAACACACAGTGATTGCCTTACTTATAAAGAAAGCCCTTCCGTTTGATGCTTGTAATCTTTTTTTTTTTTAATTTTAATTTTAATTTTTTGTGAACATACTGTACAGAGGGGTTACAATTACATGGGCAAGATAATGATGCTTGTAATCTTGAACTTAATGAAAACCTATGATGGCTGGTTTCCTTCTCTAAAATAAAGTGCCCAGTTTGCCTTCTTTATGGAGCTCAGCCTTACTTGGTACCTCCACTTATAAATTCCCTAGGATGTTAAAGCAGAAATGAAAGCAGTACTTCTTCTTTTTTTTGTCTTTTCTTTTTTTTGGTACTGGGGATCGATGAAAGCAGTACTTCTATCCAGAGAAGCCTCCTCCCTCACATTTTAAAGTTTCTTCCCAATCTACCTCCTTTTGACTCCACATGGTTAGTTCTACACTCATTGTTAGTGGCTTATTCTGCTGGGGCTATTGTAATGTACATCTCTCAGTTCTGGGATGTTCCAGGATTTACATTGATTGAAGGTAAGTACTGTCTGTTTTTAGAGAGACTTCTTTAGTCAAGTAAATATAGACAATGCTGGGTTTTTACAAATTTGTTTGCTTGGGTTTTTTGTTTTGTCCTCCCTGGAATTACAAGTCTTTTCAGAGTCTTTATTAGGCTTATGTGTATACAAATCATCAGAATGTATTTTATATAAAATTTCTCACTGGACTCTTATGGAAGTGTCACTTGAATAAGCAGAGAGGAGATACATTGCTTCAATAATCTTTTGTTTGTTTATCAGAACCAAGATCATTATGCAGTTCTTGGACTTGGCCATGTCCGATACAAAGCTACACAGAGACAGATCAAAGCAGCTCGTAAGTACTTATTATTTTGGAATAATTTGAGTAGTATAGGAAATTTATTCTTTTGAAGATCGTAGTCTGTAGCCATAATTTTCCTCTTAGTAGCATCTTCTACAGTGTCAACATTATAAGCCAGATTCCTTTGCCTTCAGAAACAGAAAGCAATGTGTGAAATTTCTTATGAGAAGGAATCTTTGAATGTGTGTGTGCATTGGCGGGGTGGAGCAGGGAGGAGAGAGAGAAAGAGAGAGAGAGAGCAGATAGAATAAAGAAGACTTTACCAATGGCAAACTACCTTTAGTAGAAGATGGACAGTTCTCCTTAGTAGAAGCCCTACTTTGTTACTTTAGTGTTTTGATACTAATTTATGGTCTAAGGTAACATCTTTGTTCATGACACCATTTCTTTAAAGCTTCCTTGTTTTTATTAACAAGGTTAAAAATTGGGAGAGAAAAATGTTGGGAATCTAGTCTTCATATGCCTTTTAAAGCATAAGCTTTAATATGCCTTAATGTCCTGTTTGTATTCTTATGGACGTACTTCTGTACACATTCAGATCACCTACTTAGTGAAGTTTAATGAAAAAGGTGAAGGTGATTAGTTTTCTGTGTTTTATCTTAGGAGAATGTTCTGCCTTCCACTGTAGAGAATGGATATTGAGGTCAGAGGAGGTAAGATTGTGGCCATCTGGAAAAGGAATTAGGGAGTCCCCAGGCCAGTCAAGAAGAGAAAGTGTTACACCTGAATGAACATGGCTAAATAAGAAATGGTGTTGAAAACTACTAGTGGAGACTTCTAGGCTGCATGGTTTTAGTAAAACATGTTAATGTATCAGTAATCATTGTGATACATGTAAATGCCAGAAAAATTCAATTTCATTATAAAAGTATATGCTGTTGTACTATAAGGAAGAATAGCAAATAAATATCAAACATGTCATGAGGCATATAGATTTTTGAAAGAAACAGTCCCATGCTTACTGAAATTCGATTTTGAGTATTCTATGCAAACAGCTTTGCAGCATCTGTGCAGACTGTTAACTGTCAGGAGTTACTCCTTATTGTTTACTACGCTTGTTAAGTATTTTGTCAGTATTTTTTCTTTTTCTTTTTTTTTTTTTTGTCGGTCGTGGGGCTTGAACTCTGGGTCTGAGCGCTGTCCCTCAGCTCTTCAGCTTAAGGCGAGCGCTCTACCACTTGAGCTACAGCGCCACTTCCAGTATTTTGTCAGTATTAACTGAAGGAAATTGTCATTCTTTTACCTTTGACTCTAAAAACTGGGTAGTTGCTACTTACAGCTTTTTGAAAGTGTAATCCAAACTAGAGATATAAAATTAGTGTTTTTAAATCCATAATTATTAACACAAATATAATAAAAATAAGTCTCACAAGCCAGGACAACATAGACACTTGCATATCCATATTCATTATTACATTATTTGCAATAGTCAACCTATAGAAACAGCCTAGATGCCTTACAATAGTTGGATGAATTCTAAAAATGTACCAATACGCAATGTAATTTTACACAGACATTAGAATGAATATTATGTCATTTGCAGGGAAATGGATGAACCTAGAACAAATCATGTTAAATGTGGTAAGCCAGGTTCATAGAGACAGATAGGACATGTTTTCTTTCATATGTGAAAGTTAGATCTAAAATACACTGAGATGTCATAAATTATACAAGTCTCTAAGCATTTACACCAACTGAGACCAAAGGAAGATACTGTTAGGAGGGAAAAGAAAGGCACAATGCCTATTTACGTCTGATCAGATAAAATGATATTGCTGGAAATGAACACCAAGAAATGGGAAAAAAGAAAAGTAAAAAATAAATCTGATAGCAGATGAGGTCCCTTGAGTTTTTACATCCTATTAAAAGGTTTTATTAATATACTTGAGCAAGTTTAAAGAAAATTATGAAATCAATTAAAGATTAAGTTTTTTTCTTATTATCTAAGGGAAATTACCAGAAGTTATATAATGAATTCAGAGAAAGTACTTGAACACTATAATGATAGTTAAATTTATATGGTTTTGGTATTGAAATATACATGGTCAGAGAAGATATAGTGTGATAATTTGAAATTTCTAGATAATTTTAGCCTATATATTTTAACTGAAAACTTCCATATCAAGATTTTAAAAGTTCAAAAGAGATTTATGTGTGTGTTCATAGTCTGGGGGATTGGACAATGGGCATTGAATATGCTAGCCAAGTGCTCAAACAGTGGTCTACTTCCCTAGACCTTTATTTTTAATATTTGAGACAGAGGCTTATACTAAGTTGTCCAGGTTGGCCTTGAACTTGGGATCCTCTTGCCTCACTTCCCAAAGTAATTGGGATTACAGGTGTAATGTACAGGTGAATGTACAATGTAGTGTACAATAAAAGCCCCTTTTGCATTGGGGTAGAAGGAAAAGCCTGAAGTTTTAATAAACAGCTATTCCTACATTGCCTTTGCTTTATTATTTGAATTTACATTGTTCATTGGCCCTTTTTTCCATATTAGTTAAAAAAGATAACATTGTTTCCTTTGCCCCACCTCTAACGTATAAATTAGGACAGTAGAATCCTATAACATAATATGAATGGATTAGTATATAAGGTCCCAATAACAGTGATTAGGAAGAAATATAAATGTAGGACAAAAATAGTAGTACAGCGTCAGAGGAAAGTGAAACAGAGCTTCTTTTCAGCAAAAGATTAAGAAGTCCCTTGTCAGACTTTTAAGATTCCAAAAACAGGAAGTGACGCTGTAGCTCAAGTGGTAGAGCACTAGTCTTGAGCTGAAGAGCTGAGGGACAGTGTTCAGGCCCAGAGTTCAAGCCCCACGACCAACAAAAAACAAAAACAAAAACAAAAAAAAGATTCCAAAAACAGTGTGTCTACTACATGTTGTCAGTGAGATTTTTTTTTTTTTTGCGTCCGGTCGTGGGGCCTGAACTCTGGGCCTGGGCACTGTCCCTCAGCTCTTCAGCTCAAGGCTAGTGCTCTACCACTTGAGCCACAGCACCACTTCCGGCTTTTTTCTTTTTGCTTATGTGGTGCTGAGGAATCGAACCCAGGGCCTAATGCATTCAAGGCAAGCGCTCTACCACTGAGCCACCTTCTCAGCCTGTCAGTGAGATATTAAGAAGCTGTTAGAGTGAGATAGGCATTGTGGAAGAATTAAGTAGAGATTGTATGAAATAAAAACATGGGAACAATTTAAAATAACAAAGGCTGATGTACAAATAGAAAATACACTAAAGAATGCTTTTAAGGTTTAGATAGAATGAATAGGGAGATACTAAAATTTCCTTAAGCAATTAGCATGATTTTAACAGAAACAATAATTGAAAATAGAAAACTTGATTTTTAAAAAATTTTATTGTTATTATAAAAGTGATGTAAAGCCGGGCGCCAGTGGCTCATGTTTATAATCCTAGCTACTCAGGAGGCTGACATCTGAGGATCACGGTTCAAAGCCAGCCAGAAAAGTCCCATGAGACTCTTATTGTCAATAAACCACCAAAAACCAGAAGTGGCACTGTGGCTCAAGTGGTAAAGCACTCACCTTGAGCTGAAGAGCTCAGTGACTGCCCCCAGGCCCAGAGTTCAAGCCCCACGACCGACAAAAATAAAATACAAATAAAAAATGATTTACAAAGGGATTACAGTTACATAAACACCACCTATTTTTTAAAAAAATACTTCTGTCTTTATGAGCATCTCTGTAGGCATGTGACTTGGGTATCACAAATAAGCTCACACTTCACATTCAGGAGAACAATGTGAGTTATGCTGTGCTACAGCATAACTTGCTGGCAAATGGGAAGAGCGCTTTGGAGAGAAATGAGCCATTCACTAGCTACACAGCATAGGTCCTAGGTGGTGCTCAGTATTAGCAGTAGGGTACAGTGGTTGGGCCCAATGTGGTAGGATCCTCTTGCTACTAAACTAATATAATTTGATTCTTGACCTTTCAAAGCTGATAATTTGACTCACAGAAATCCCAAATTCCTTTTCTACTTGAACTAGTTAGAATTTGAGAATGCCTCTTTAGTACAGGTAGAGAATGGCTCCCATACCTAATTCTTAGGTCTTGGAAACAGAAATGTTATTTGCAGAATTTGTAGAAATGATGAGGTATAATGTACCCATAAAAAGATTTATACATAGAAACCATGTTCAATATATTCATAAACAGAAACTACCCAAAGTTCACTAACAGAAGAGTGTATATACAAACTATTGTATTTTATTTTTTATTTTATTATATTTTTTTTGGTCCGGTCGTGGGGCCTGAATTCTGGGCCTGGGCGCTGTCTCTCGGCCTGGGTGCTGTCCCTCAGCTCTTCAGCTCAAGGCTAGCGCTCTACCACTTGAGCCACAGCGCCACTTCCAGCTTTTTTCTTTTTGCTTATGTGGTGCTGAGGAATCGAACCCAGGGCCTCGAGCATGCAAGGCAAGCGCTCTACCACTGAGCCACTTTCTCAGCCCAAACTATTGTATTTTAGTGGAGTCTTATTCAGCAATAGAAAAGAATAAATTGCCTGTGTACCCAGAAATGTGGATGAACCTCAAAATATGTTGATCAAAAGAAGGCAGACACAAAGACATACTTTAGGTGTTATCTATATAAATTTTGAAAATATTCAAAGGCAACCTATGATGACTTAAAGTGGTTGGTTAGGTTCAAGTGATAGAGCACTTGCCAAAGTACAAGACTTGTTCAAGCATTAGTACCATATTAATGATTTGTTTTACAAAAATAGGATCATTGCCTATCCAAACTTAAATGGGTGGTAACTAGAGTTGTACCATAAGCAAGTTAATTTCCTTAATCAATTTATTTAATTTTATTTTTGTCCGTTGTGGGGCTTGAACTTTGGGCCTGGGCGTTGTCCCTCAGCTCTTCAGCTCAAGGCCAGCGCTCTACTGCTTGAGCCACAGCACCACTTCCGGCTTTCTAAAGTGGTTTATTGGAGATAGGAGTCTCATGGTCTTACCTGCCTGGGCTGGCTTTGAACCACAGTCCTCAGCCTCCTGAATAGCTAGGATTACAGGCGTGAGCCACTGGCACTAGGCCTTAATGTATATTTTTTAAAATGAAAAAAAAAATAGTCATTTCAAATGTTTCAAATAATAACACTAATGAAGATGGAAAATGAAATGGAAGAGACAAGATGGTATCCTGAAATAAATTTCATAACAAATAGTGAAATACATAAAGGTCAGAAACTATTGGAGAAGATGTTTTTAATTGAAACTATTATATATAGTGAGAAGGACATTTTAGTCACTAAAGAATTACTTCATAAAAACCTTTAGTCCCAGGTAATTTTTCAGGTGAATTATTTCAAATGTTAAAGGAATTTAAAATGTTCATGCTAACCATAAACTTTTGGAAAATTCATTTTATGAAGTTATTATAATTAGTTTCATTAAGAAATAATTATTGGCAAGATGGGAAGATATATGCTATTTGTAGTTAATGTAAATCTACCTATAAAACCAAAAGTGCCTATATGCCGGGAAAAAATGCAAAAATGATTACCATTTTTACAAGTTAGCAACAAGTACATTAGAAAATACAGTCATTGTAAATGTAACCCTTGGAATACCCAGAAAGAATAACCGTTGAATAAAACATAAAACTTACTGTGATAAAGGAGCCACTTATCAGTGGAAAAGGGAAAGAAGATAATAGATAATAGTAGGATTTTGAGAAATAATAAGTTTGAAAACATCCTTGTCTATATTTCAGAAAATATTTAAAGAAAAAATTTAAACAAAATATTTATTAATTTATTTTTGGGTCTGGTCATGGGGCCTGAGCTCTGGGCCTGGGCGCTGTCCCTCAGCTCTTCAGCTCAAGGCTAGTGATCTACCACTCTTGAGCCACAGCACCACTTCTGGCTTTTTACTTTTTGCTTATGTGGTGCTGAGGAATCGAACCCAGGGCCTCATGCATGCAAGGCAAGCACTCTACCACTGAACCATCTTCCCAGCCCTTAAAATATTTATGAAACTAAAAATATTGTAAGTACTAGAAGAAACCATAAAGGAAACAAATCAGTAAATGCAAATAAACATTTAAAAAAATGTAGGCACTGGTGGCTCATACCTGTAATACTAGCTACTCAGAAGGCTGAGAGCTGAGAATTGAGGTTCAAAGCCACCCTGGGCAGCAAAATCTGTGAGACTTATCTCCAATTAACCACCAAAAAACTGGAAGTGTCGCTGTGGCTCAAAGTGACACTAGCCTAGAGCAGAAAAAGCTCAGGGACAGACCGCACCTAGGCCTTAAGTTCAAGCCTCACAATCACAATCTAGGAGTGAGGGAGATAAAGTGTAAACCTAACCTTTGGAAAGGAAAGATTAGCAATGGACATCACATGTAATGAGAGGCAGAGGAGTGAGACTGCCTGAACCAGAGCTTAGCTTGGTCAGAAATGAAACAGGTTGCTATGCCTCCTTTTCCTTTTCTGTGAAATAAAGAAAATAATAGTTCGTTCTTCATAGGGTTATTGAGGTAAAGAGGCCTGCCACGTATTAATGCTCAGTATATTAATAGCCAGTTACTTTATTTAAAGTTATTCACACAGAAAGAAAATCAAGACAATCACTCTTCTTCTATGGATAAAGGATAAAAAATAGATACAAAAAATTGTAATCCTAGCTACTGAGGAGGCTGAGATTTGAGAATCAAGGTTCGAAGCCAGTCTGGGCAGGAAAGTCAGGCTCCATCTCCACCAAACCAACAAAGAGGCTGGAAGTAGAGCTATTGCTCAAGTGGTAGAGCAAAAGAACTCAGGGACAGTGGAAAAGCCCTGAGATCAAGCCCCAGGACCTGCATAAAAATAAAAAATTGTTGAGTACCATTAATAGTTGCTAGTGAAGTTGGGATGAAAGGGATGTTAACTTAGGAGAATGAAGTAGTGTAATGTTTGAAATGGAAGCTGTTCCTGTATTTATTCATTGCATCTCTATGCTTTATCCTGAGAAGAAAGTACTTCTACTCAAAATAACTCAATATTATTTCTAATACAATCCAATTATATAATAGAAATGTTTATAATCAAATATATTTGAGATCCTCTACTAAGTATTCACATTTTTTTAATGTTAACTCAGAAAAATAAAACATGATATAATGTTTTAAAAAAAAGCAGAATATAAGCCAGGACCAGTGGCTTACACCTGTAATCCTATCTACGCAGAATCCTGAGATTTGAGGATCCCAGTTTGAAGAAATGGAGGTGTGGCTCAAGTGAGAGAGTACCAGCCTTAACCAAAAATCTAAGAAATAGCATCCAGGCTCTGAGTCCACGCCCTAGTATTTATATTTATAATATAAATAACATACTTTTACATAGGAAATTATTGCACATTTTGTGGTCTGAAGGTCAGTCCTACAACTTCAAGCCTGTTAGGCAAGTACTCTGCCACTGAACTCTGCCAGAAACACAACTGAATGTTTAATTCGTATATTTAAGGAAGAAAATGCCTACAGCAAAATAGGTCAGAATATCAAGTAACTGTCTTTGGAAACTTACTTTTGGCTAATTCTTAAGCTAATTATTTTATTTTGCAATTTCCACATTAAATATGCATAGCCTTTACCTCAGAGAAAGATGTTAAAATTAGCATTATAGGGGCTGGGAATGTGGCTTCGTGGTACAGTGGTAGATTCTCAAATCTCAGCCTCCTGCATAGCTAGGACTCTACCCTCAATAACCCTGTGAAGCATGTATGAAGCCCTGGGTTCAATTCCTCACAGTGCCAGAAGTGGCACTGTGGCTCAAGTGATAAAGTGATAGCCTTGAGCAGAAGCAGCTCAGGGACCAACCATGCCCAGATCCTGAGTTCAAGCCCCAGGACTGGCAAAAAAAATCAGCATTATGGCACTCATAGGAATAGGCAGAAAGTTTTTGAAGAGACCCAGGGACACAGCACAAAGGAGAATGGCTTGACAAATGGGATTACATCAAACTAAAAAGTTTGTGCACAGCAATGGACATAGTTACTAAACTAGAAAGTCAGCCAACAGAGTAGAAGATCTTTGCCAGCAATAGGACAGAGGCCTAATATCCAAAATAAGCATAAGAATGGCAAAGAAAATGCTCATCATCCCTAGCCATAAAGGAAATGTAAATTAAAACAGCTCTGAGATTCCATCTCATCCCAGTTAGATTGGCTAATATTGTAAATTCGAACAACAAATTTTGGTGGGGACTTGGGGAAAAAGGAACTCTATTGCACTGTTGGTGGGAATATAAACAGGTACAATCACTCTGAACAGCAGTCTGGAAGTTCCTCAGAAACCTAAACATAGATCTTCCTTCTGACCCAGCCATACCATTCCTAGGCATCTACCTAGGACATCACAAACTAGGATACCATAAAGATACTTGCACATCCCCGTTCATTGTTGGCACTATTTTTGTTGTTGTTGTTGTTTGTGGGGCTTGAACTCTGGGCTTGGGTGCTGTCCCTGCTCTCTTCAGCTCAAGGTGAGCACTACCACTGGAGCCATAGCGCTACTTAACAGTTTTCTGCCCAGGCTGGCTTTGAACTGCGATCCTCAGATCTCAGCCTCCTGAGTAGCTAGTATTACAGACGCGAGCCACCAGCACCCGGCTTGTTGCACTATTTATATTAGCCAAATTGTAGAAACAGTCCAGATGCCCTAGGATAGATGAGTAGATTAAAAAAAAAATGGTATTTATACATAGTGGAATTAGAGAGACTAATAGGTCATTTGCAGGGAAATGGATGGACCTAGAACAAGTCATCTTTAATGAGATAAGCCAAGCTCAGAGAGACAAACAGCACATGTTTTCTCTCAGAAGTGGCTTCATATGTATTTTTTAAATGTATCTATTTTTAAATATATATTTTTTTATTGTAAAGATACTGTACAGAGGGGGTTACAGTTACATGAGCAAAGTAATGCGTCCATTTCCTATCAAGCATTGTTACCCCCTCCTTTGTTTTTCCCTTTCCTCCCCATCTCCCTTCATTTGTATTTTTAACTTACATTGTTATTGTAGATACAAAAAGTATCAAAACTGTCCAAAAATTCTTTGAAACTGTGGCTACATAAACTGTTCTTTTAAAGGATCTGCATTTTGATTTACATTGCCTGATTAAATACTACCAAATGTTAGCTATTTCATTAAAAAACTCTCAAAATGTGAATCTTGAACTTCAACAGTAACTTATATGATCATTATAATTATATATAGTAACTATAATGATTATCTATTTTGTGTGTGTCTGTCAGTTCTGGGACTTGAACTCAGGGCCTGTGTATTGTCCATGAGCTTATTTTTTTTTGCTCAAAGCTGGCACTTTACCATTTGATCCACAGCTCCACTTCTGGCTTTTTGGTGATTAATTGGAAGATAAGAGTCTCTCTTTCATGCCTTTGAACCTTGATTCTCAGATCTCAGCCTCCTGATGAGTAGGTAGGACTACAGGCATGAGTAACCAGTGCCCTGCTCCTTTTGCTTATTTTAATATCCAGGTTTGAATATAAAAATGTTTGCCAAGATGACTAATGTTCTTTATTATTTAAGAAATAAGATATCTTAAACTTTTAGTTTGTAGTATAATAGTATGAATTTAGAGGTAGTCTATAGCTCATCCTTATTTTTAATTTTGATGCCTAAAGTGACAAATCTGATTCATTTTGTAGATAAAGCAATGGTTTTAAAACATCATCCAGACAAAAGGAAAGCAGCTGGGGAACCAATAAAAGAAGGAGATAATGACTACTTCACTTGTATAACTAAAGGTAACAAAATATAGTCAGGAATTTCTCATGCCTAAATTGGGTTTCCTATATGTAGATGTAGTTCATTTACCTATCTCATGACTTTGTATGTGTGTGTGTGAGTGTGTGAGTGTATGAGTGTGTTAATGAGTTTGAACTCAGGGCCTCAACCAGCAGCATCAACACTTAGAGTTTGTTAGAAGTGTAGAATCTTGGATTTTGTTCCAGAACTATTTATTATTGGGAATTGAATCCAGGGCTTTGGGCCCTTGCTAAGCAAGTAGCGTTCCTTTAATCCTTTCCTTTGTGTTTTGTTTTTGAGATAAAATCCTTTTGACTAAACAGGCTAGCCAGACATCTTCCTATCTGTGCTGCCCAAGTAGTTGGCATTACAAGCATTTACCATCACACCCAGGTCCCAGATGGTCTTTTTTTTTTTAAGTTGGGTCTTACTGTGTTATTCCGTTTGGTAACCTGCTTCAGGCTCCCAAGTGCACTGATATTCTTAGAAGTGATATATTACTATAGATAACCCATTAAGTGTGTTTATTGATTGAACTACTATATATAGACTACCAAGAACTTTTGCCACTTGAGATTCTTTATGGAATTAACTATTCCTCAGCTGTGCTAGTTTAAGGTGGTTGAGTTTGGGGGTGTAGTTTAGTGGAAGCATGTCTGAGACCCTGGGTTCACTCCCCAGCATTGTAAAAGACAATATGATTATGTCATAGTATAGGCTCCACAATTTATTGGTACTTACATTGTCGTAACATCATTAAATAGATTGATACAGTCAATCGCCACTTCTGAATATTTCCATAAGTGTGATCATACATTTTATACTATTTTTGTGTGTAGTGAAGGGTGAGGATGGGGATTGGGGATTCATGACTTGCAATAGTGTCTTGTTATGTAGACCAGGCTGGCCTAAAACTTGGGGTCCTTCCTGCCTCAGGCATCTAAGTGCTAGGATTATACATGTGTGATACCATGCTTGGCTTGATGTTGTTTCTTAAACCTCATACATACACCCTTCAAGTGTAGTCTTCAGCCCACTGTTATACAATGCTTAAGGAGTGTAAGGTTTTTACATCTTTTACAGTATTGAGATCTTGGAATTTTTTAGGTTCTTCCTTCCCAGAGTCTGCTTTCTTGAGTAGTTAATACTTAAAACTTATCACTTATGTACCAGTAGTACTTAAAGGAGCTAAATACATAGTTATATCCAGAAGTACCAGCAGAACTGTTACTAAATTTAATTCTCCCTCAAAACACAAAAATAATTTCAACTGTAAAAATTAGTAAATTTTTTAAGTTTAGTGGTGTTTGACTCGTGGTGGTGTAATCTGACCTTTTTTTTCTCAGCTTATGAAATGTTATCTGATCCAGTGAAAAGACGAGCATTTAACAGTGTAGATCCTACTTTTGATAACTCAGTTCCCTCTAAAAGTGAAGCAAAGGACAATTTCTTTGAAGTGTTTTCCCCAGTGTTTGAAAGGAATTCCAGGTGAGTTAAAGCACCCTTTCTGATCATAATGCTGTATTGGCTTACTTTTTATATTGAGATTTCTATTATTTTCCACTGACAATAGTTTTGTTTCTAATATGTTAGCATAGGCTCTCATTTAAACAAAAGTTCTGCATTTCCATAACGAAATAATGAGATGTTTTTCTTATACATTTTCTTTGGGGAAGCCAAGAGTGGTGGTTAATGCCTGTAATCCTAGTATTGCAGAGACTGAGGAAGTAGTGAATGTTATCCTGAGCTACATAGCAAGACCCAAATATAAATAAATAAATAGAATTTTTAAAAAATATTTTATTATATTTATTTTTAAAATGTTTCATTAAATAGTGTAAAACTGTTTAGATGACAGGACTTTTTCTTTGTTTCCCTTTTATTAGTGGCTATACTGTGTGGCTCATTGTCAATTGAGAAAACCTTTGAATTCTTTAAAGTATGTGGAATTTGTTGCATTAAAATGTGTTTTAAAATAGTATACAGTACCAATATTCTAGTCTTTTTTTGTTGTTGTTCCATCAAAAATATCCCTTAAAATTTATATGTTAGCTTAGTTGGAAATGAGAGCTTGAAAACCCTTTGATGCGTCTTCCACGGAAGAGATTCTGAGTTTGAATACTTTCAGTTTGTTTTTGGTTGGTCATGGGACTTGAACTCAGGGCTTGGGTCCTGTCCCTGAGGTTTTTTTTTTGCTTAAGGCTAGCACTGTACCACTTTGAGCCACAGCTCTGCTTCCAGTTTTCTGGTCATTAATTGGAGGTAAAGTCTCGGACTTTCCTGGTGGCTTTGAACCTCCATCCTCAGTTTTCAGCCTCTTGAGTAGATTACAGGTGTGAGCCACTAACTCCTGGCTTACTTTTAGGGATTGCACTGTGCTGCGAAATTTGCAAACTACTTTGATGTGAGCAGTTTAGATCCATAGAATATTTTTCTTACCCTTCCTGATATTTATTGTGCAACAGCATGATATAAAGGTTTAGTGATTGTGTGTGTGTGTGTGTGTGTGTGATAAACTAGATAGCATGAGTGAGTAGCAGTGTAAGAATCTTTTCAGAGGTAATGAGTGAAGTGCTAAGCCTAAAAGACTGGCGCTAAGGTGGTTGGTGTTGTAGAATTGGAAACCCATCTGTAAATATTAACATGATTCGTGCCTGGCATTGGTGGCTCACGCCTATAATCCTAGCTACTCAGGGGGGCTGAGATCTGAGGATCATGGTTCAAAGCCAGCCTGGGCAGGAAAGTCTGTGAGACTCTTATCTCCAATAAACCACTCAAAAAACTGGAAGTGGTGTTGTAGCTCGAGTGGTAGAGCGCTTGTCTTGAGCTGAAGTGCTGAGGGACAGTGCCTAGGTCCAAAGTTCAAGCCCCAGGACCACCAAAAAAAAAAAAAAAAAAACTAACATGATTGGGAAGGCTAGGCCTACAGCTTGCTGCCTACAGCTTACAAAAGGAGCCTGAGAAAAAACATGATTTGCTATTTTGTTCCAGCCTGTGGCAGCTGCTACATTGTATTTCGTGGAATTAAAAGTAACTAATGGGTAGAAGACCATTTGTCTTTTGTCCCTCCCCCCCCCCCCCCCTTCCATCCTACCCTCAGTCTCTTTTTTTTGGGTCCGGTCATGGGGCCTGAACTCTGGGCTTGGGCGCTGTCCCTCAGCTCTTCAGCTCAAGGCTAGCACTCTACCACTTGAGCCACAGCGCCACTTCTGGCTTTTTTTCTTTTTGCTTATGTGGTGCTGAGGAATCGAACCCAGGGCCTCAGGCATGCAAGGCAAGTGCTCTGCCACTGAGCCACCTTCCCAGCCCCCCCTCAGTCTCTTTTTTTAACACCTTTATTTATTTAGCACATCACTGCTGCTGGCTGGCCATCCCCATCTTTTGCTTGGATGTTATAGGTGAGGGAAGTTAGAGGGATTGGAAAAAGCCTAGTTTTTAATACATAAAGTTGTAGGTTGACTACATAGTTTTGAGTCAGATTATTCTTATTAATATTTCAGGTGGTCAAATAAAAAAAATGTCCCTAAACTTGGTGATATGAATTCATCCTTTGAAGATGTAGATGCATTTTATTCTTTCTGGTAAGTAGATTCACTACTGTTATTACTTTACTTTTTTTAATAAATTTACTGTAGAATCTTTACTGAACAAAAAGCACACTGTTCAGAAATGAATAAAGGTTTTCATGCATGTATTGTGTATTTTCAGTGTGATATTTAGGCTTCTGTGATTTTTAGTCTAATTAATGTGATGTAGATATCAAGCATTTATTTAAAAAATAATTAAAAACAAGTGATCACTTGAATTCAATAAAACAACACATTTCCATTTAGTTATCTTCCTACTTAAGAGTACTTGACCTAGATAGTGTTTTTTGGGTAACTAAATCTTGTGTGTGTGTGAGAGAGAGAGACAGACAGACTAGAGATTGTACTTGGTGTCTGAAGTTTGCTAAACAGGCTTTCTACTATGTGAACCACTCAGCTTTTTTTGCATTGTTTGTATTCAAAAGAGGGTCTCAATCCTATAATCCTAGCTACTCAGAAGGCTGAGGTCTGTGGATCAAGTTTCAAAGCCAACCTGGGCAGGAAAGTCTGAGACTTACCTCCACTAAACTACCAAAGAAGCTAGAAGTGGAGGAGCTAGTGGTAGAGCGCTAGCCTTGAGCTTTTGCTCAAGCACTAAGGCCCTGAGTTCAAGCCCCAGGTCTGGCACCAAAAAAATAATAGGGTCTTGCTTTATGCCCAGAGTGTACTGGACTTAGATCCGTCTACTTGTACTTCCCCTCATCACTGGGGATAATGAGCACATCGCTGTATCCAGCCATGTGCTTCCACTGTGACTGGGATAACAGGAGTGCACACTGCACTGTTGATTGAAGGGAGTTCCTAAAACTTTTGTTTTTTGGTTGGGCTTGATCTTGAGCTGCTATCCTCCAGTCGCCATTGCTCAGATAGCTAGGATTAAAAGCTTGAGTTCCTGCACCTGACTCTTAATAGGGACAAGTTTAGCAAAATTCTTCCTGTGTCAGTACTGGGCTTGAACTCAGGGCCTGGGCATTGTCCCTTAGCTTTTTCACTCAGGTTGGTGCTCTGTCACTTGAGCCACAGCTACACTTTGAGCTTTTTGGTTGTTAGTTGAAGATAAGAGTCTTACAGACTTTGCTATCTGACTAGCTTTGAACCTCAGTGCTCAGATCTCAGTCTTCTGAGTGTTGGGATTGCATATATGTCACCATGGCAGATCCAAAATATTTGCTGTGTACTATACTTTCTTATTAAGTATTTAGTGAGTATGGAAATATAAAATTGCTATAGAAAACAATGACAAGATTCAGTTTTTATGTTTCTTTTCTTTTTTTTTTTTTTGTCAATTGTGGGGCTTCAACTCTGGGCCTGGGCGCTGTCCCTCAGCTCTTCAGCTCCAAGCTAGCGCTCTATCATTTGAGCCACAGCATCACTTCCAGTTTTCTGGGGGTTTATTGGATATAAAAGTGTCATGGACTTTCCTGCCGGGGCTGGCTTTGAACCAAGATTCTCAGATTTAAGCCTCCTAAGTAGCTAGGATTACAGGTGTAAGCCACCGGCGCCCAGTGCCCAGCTAAGATTTAGTTTTATCAGTTGCAGTTGTTTTTACATTCCAAGGACAAACTAGATATAAAATGACTATGACTAGCCTTGATAGCAAAAAGATGTCATTTTTGACTGAGAGGCGCTTAGTATACTGTACATTTTCATACCAAAAGCCATGTCATTTATAAAAGAAGATGACACTGAGGAATTGAGCATACTGTTTGTTTAATACCAGAAGGGAGAGAAGGGAACCTATTTATACAATTTCATCTACTCTTGATTACCATTCTTTAAAATTGCAGGTTTCTGACTTTATATTATAAGGATATTTTTCTTTTTTAAAAAATGTTTTTCAATTGTGTATTTCTGTCTATATTAGGTATAATTTCGATTCTTGGAGAGAATTTTCTTATTTAGATGAAGAAGAAAAAGAAAAAGCCGAATGGTATGTATGCAAATCATGGTATCAGCAGGAGAACGTTTGTTTGGTTCATTTTTTTTCTTTTTTCTTTTTTTTTGGCTAGTTCTGGGGCTTGATTGAATTCAGGGCTTAGGTGCTGTCTCTGAGCTTCTTTTGCTCAAGGCTAGCACTGTACCATTTTAGCCAACAGCACCATTTCCAGCCTTTTCTGTTTATAGGATGCTAAGGAACCAAATCCAGGGCTTCATGCATGTAGACAAGCACTTTACCACTAAGCCACATTCCCAGCCACATTTTATATTTTTTAAATAGTTGTGTTTCTGTCATTTTATTTTGTCTCAATAAGTAGCCCAGGCTGGCCTAGAATGATATTCCTGCTTCAGCCTCCCAAGTGCTGGGAATACAGATAAGTACACTATGCCTGGTCAAAATAAGTTTTTTAATACAATATTTTGAAATTCCTTCTCACAAGTTAAGCTACATAGCTAAATCAGTAATTGAATAGGGTATGCCTATGATATTGCCTAGGGATGTAATTGTCAGAGTAGTTCAACCTAGCAAATTATTCTTTTCTTGGTTGTTTAGCCTAGAACTTACTTTTTCTGCAATGTGTAAGAAAATTCTTTTGGACATGAATGTCCCTCAAAAAATCAAAATTAATACTAAATAAAATCACTCTTGGGCTGGGAAGGTGGCTCAGTGGTAGAGCGCTTGCCTTGCTTGCCTGAGGCCCTGGGTTCGATTCCTCAGCACCACATAAGCAAAAAGAAAAAAGCCGGAAGTGGCACTGTGGCTCAAGTGGTAGAGCGCTAGCCTTGAACTGAAGAGCTGAGGGACAGTGCCCAGACCCAGAGTTCAGGCCCCACGACCGGACCCAAAAAAAAAAAAAATCACTCTTTAACTTTATAGCCTTCCAAGATGTTATTTATATATTTTATTTATAACATAGTTTGTTTACAATATTTTGTTTTGTAGTCGTGATGAGCGAAAATGGATTGAAAAGCAGAACAGAGCAACAAGAGCACAAAGGAAAAAAGAAGAAATGAACAGAATAAGAACATTAGTTGGTAAGTATAATTAGTGTTGTTTATACAACTGTTTTCAGTGCTCTTTTGCTATTTTCTAGTTTCAGTTCAACAAATCAGTTTATAAATACAATGCATCTTAATCATTATTACCCCTTCCTTCATTTTTCCCCATGTCTCCCAACGATACCCATCCCCTCAGGTCATGTGGTTCCATTTTCACATCTGTACATTGTATATAATAACTGTATTCACTTTCTCTCTCCACTTGTCCCTCTTCGCCTTAACACCCTTCCTCCTGTAATAAAATATATTTCAATTGTTTTAAATGTTAGAAATTCAAAGGATTATTATCTTGCCCATGTAATTGTAACCCCTCTATACGGTATTTTCACAAAAAAAGAAAAAAAAAGAAATTCAAAGAATTGATTTATTTTTGGTAGACAATGCTTATAGCTGTGATCCCAGGATAAAAAAATTTAAGGAAGAAGAAAAAGCCAAGAAAGAAGCAGAAAAGAAAGCAAAAGCTGAAGCAAAACGGAAGGAGCAAGAAGCTAGAGAAAAAGTAAGCTGACATTTGGTAAAGTTGGACTGTAAATGCTCTTTAACTTTTTTTTTTGTTTTCCTTTGTTTTTGTTAGTCATGAGACTTGAACTCAGAGCCTAGGCACTGTCCCTGAGCTCTTTTTGCTCAAGGCTAGTTAGTGCTCTACGGCTTTGAGCCACAGTGCTACTTCTGGTTTTTTGGTGGTTCATTGGCAATAGAATTCTCATGGACTTTCCTGCCCAGGCTGGCTTTGAACTGCAGTCCTTAGATCTCAGCCTCCTGAGTAGGATTACAGGTGTGAGCCACTGGTTCTGGGCTTGTTTTTCTTTTTTGTCAGTTGTGGGGCTTGAACTCTGGGTCTGGGCGCTGTTCCTCACTCAAGGCAAGCTCTCTACCACTTGAGCCACAGTGCCACTTCTGGTTTTCTGGTGGTTAGTTGGAGATAAGAGTCTCAGGGACTTTCCTGCCCTGTCTGGGCTGGTTTTTTTTTTTTTTTTTTGTAGGTCGTGGGGCTTGAACTCTGGGCCTGGGCGGTATCCCTCAACTCTTCAGCTCAAGGCGAGCGTTCTTCCACTTGAGCTACAGCGCCACTTCCAGTTTTCTGGTGGTTTATTAGAGATAGGAGTTTCACGGTCTCTCCTGCCCGGGCTGGCTTTGAACCTTGATCCTCAGATCTCAGCCTCCTGAGTAGCTAGGATTACAGGCGTGAGCCACCAGTGCCCGGCTCTGGGCTGGTTTTGAACCACGATCCTCAGATGTCAGCCTCCTGAGTAGCTAGGATTACAGGTGTAAGCCACCAGCGCCCGGCTTGTTTTTGTTTTTGTTTTTTTTTAACAAAAACGAAAACAAAACCCCAGTGATCTGGAAGCAGAGAATTGGGTATTACTCAATCTGGACAGGTTAGTATAATTTATAGTTTAGATATACCTTACCAGCAGGTTTTGAGTAAAAACATATTGTATGAAGTCCTTTGATTCTATACTTACTTTTAAATGTCTATTACAATTTTCTAATAAATGTAGAACTCTACCAACTGTTTTCCTCAGATTATCCTTTAGACTTCATTCACTTGATATATCCTCTTTTTTCTAATTTGTTAATATTGAGTTTTAAAAATAAGATTATAGAACATTTAGAAATTCTAATTTTCCTATTAAAGTGATTTTACTTATCAATTTCAAAGCAAAGACAAGCTGAATTAGAAGCTGCTCGGTTGGCTAAGGAGAAAGAAGAAGAGCAAGTTAGACAGCAAGCATTACTGGCAAAGAAGGAAAAAGATATCCAGAAAAAAGCCATTAAGAAGGAAAGGCAAAAACTTCGAAATTCATGCAAGGTATGTCAGATTGGTCAGACAGACCCTGGGGATAAGTAAACCAGGTTCTCAATTAAGCTTAAAAAGTTTTCTTCTTATACTATACAACTATAATTAAACAGGTATACGTTGTATCCTGAAATATTTAATTATGAGATTACTGAAATGATTAATATTCTGATATTCACATCTCCTTGATTATCTCAATAATGTCCTTTTACAGTTGGTTTAAGCAAATTTGAATTTAAATAAGGTCAATGAAAAATCTTCAGTTGTTGTAACCTGCTTAGACAACCTAATCGAAAACTGGCCCTATCAGCAGGCTTTGGAACAGATTCAATAAAAATGCAAGTGTTGGTTATCATCTTCAGGCATTTTAGTTTGTTTTTTTTGGGTCCGGTCATGGGGCCTGAACTCTGGGCCTGGGCGCTGTCTCTTAGCTCTTCAGCTCAAGGCTAGTGCTCTACCACTTGAGCCACAGCACCACTTCCGGCTTTTTTTTTTTGCTTATGTGGTGCTGAGGAATCGAACCCAGGGCCTCTGGCATGCAAGGCATGAGCCACCTTCCCAGCCCCTTCAGGCATTTTAGTATCACATAATACTTACTAGGTAGAAGATTCGTTTTAGAAGGATGTAGTGTATAAAAGCAATAAAAGCATGGGCTCATGGGAGGTTGTGTGGCTTGAAGTCATTTGCATACTACTTGCTAGCTGTTGGGCCTTTGGGAGGTTATCTCATCACTATGATGCCTCACTTTCCATGCCTATACTATCACTGAAGTAATACCTAGTTATACATTTGAGAGATAATTCCCATGTACTCCTTGTCACATTCGGCATATAATGAAAACCCGATAAAATGTCAGAAGGCCAATTAGGAACTAGCAAAGTTGCATAGTACTCAAGATTATGCATAAATGGGACAAAAATTCTAGCATTTGGTAACCTTGTTCTATTGCTTCTTTCCAGCATGAATTAATTTACTTATTAAATAACTTGATGAGGGCCTGGGAAGGTGGCTCAGTGGTAGAACGCTTGCCTTGCATGCCTGAGGCCCTGGGTTCGAGTCCTCAGAACCACATAAGCAAAAAGAAAACAGCCGGAAGTGGCGCTGTGGCTCAAGTGGTAGAGTGCTAGCCTTGAGCTGAAGAGCTGAGGGACAGCACTCAGGTCCAGAGTTCAGGCCCCACGACCGGACCCAAAAAAAAAACAACTTGATGAGCATTTACTCTATGCTTAGCAGTTATTATAAATATGTATATGACATAGTCCTTGCCTTCAGAAGTTCACTGATTTATTAATAGAAAATTACAAGAAATATATAAACAATTCAAACACTTAAAGATGAGTGCTAGAATATGGTACCAAAAAGACAGTCAAGGAGGGCTTTATACTGAGCAAGAGCCAGAGGCCAGGAGTTCAAGCCCTAATACCAACATAAATACACAAAAGGAAATCTTTGTTTCTAGTATGATTTAACTAGTACAGCAATATGTACCTGGGATTCGAGATGAGAGATGAAAGTGTAAGAGAATGCAGAAACACAGAGAAATAAGATTTAGTGAGTTAGGGGTACCTGAATTGATGAGGAGCCAGGTCCTAAGTAGGGCTTCACATGTCTTTTCAAAGGTAATTTTTCCTAATGCCTTCTATTCCTATTAAAATTCTTTTTTGTAGTTTCATGCTTAATGGATTTGTTCAGCACAGTAGGCAGGCAAAGTTAAAAGAGGATGTTATATAGACTTTCTTGGATCCTTAGTTGCTTTTTTTTTTGTTGGTCTTGGGGCCTGAACTCTGGGCCTGGTTGCTGTCCCTCAGCTCTTCAGCTCAAGGCTAGCACTTGAGCCACAGCGCCAGCCACTTCTGGCTTTTTCTGCTTATGTGGTGCTGAGGAATCGAACCCAGGGCCTCATGTATGCGAGGCAAGCACTCTACCACTGAGCCACCTGCACATTCCCAGTTCCTTAACTTTTATGATATCTTTATTTTTTTTAATAGTGTTTTTGTTTTATTAGCCTACATTAGTTGTACAAGAATATTCAGTCATTTTGAGTCATCTTCTTTTCTTGTTCTCTTCGCACTTGGTATAATGCCCTTTATCACTAGCCGATCAGGAGGACATCTGGTGACACACAGGACATTGTGTAAGAACTTACACAATGAAGTTTACATCTGAAGTCTTTCATAGGCTCAGGCTTCATAATTGAGTAGCTAATACATGTGGATGTATTTCTGAATATCAGTAGATACAAGATTAAAGTGTTTTCATTTTGTGTTTCTAGACCTGGAATCACTTTTCAGACAATGAGTCAGAACGGGTTAAAATGATGGAAGAAGTGGAAAAACTTTGTGATCGGCTTGAATTAGCAAGGTATCTATGTGGAACTATTATTGAGGTCTGAGTTCAGGATTTATTTTTATCCCATGACCTTTGTTTATATATTTATTTATTGTGATGCCTAGGAGTCAAACCAAGGGCTTCGTGAATGCTAGACAAGTGTTCTGCCACTGAACTATACCCTCTATCGCTCATCTGTTTTTTTTTTTTTTTTCCTTTAGCTTACAGTGCTTGAATGAAACACTCACGTCATCTACAAAAGAAGTAGGAAAGGCTGCTCTGGAAAAACAGGTAATAGACACAGAATTTCTACTTTTATTAAGCATTTAAATATTTTATCCTTTTTTACCTTATAGGTTACTAAAGGCAAAACAATGTTTTTATCTTGCATTGCTTATACTCAGTGCTGTTTATTTAAATTTGGTTAAACTTACTTTTTAAATCATAAATAGTGTTTGATATGTGATATTATAGTTTTTACAGTCATTATTTGAACAACTAATTCCTCTAGTATATTCATAGGATAACACTTAAATCCAAATCTTTGTTCTATCTAGTCTGTACCTTTATTTGAAAATGAGGAGTCAGGCTGACCCAGGAATTGAATTGATCTCAACAAGTATTGCACTGTATATGTGTGTACATACATATAAATATATGCACATGCCTAGGTGCTTTTGGAGAAATCCCCAGTGCTAGTGCTGCTACAGAGGAGCTTGAGTTAAAAAAAAAAAAAAAAAAAAAAAGCTTGAATAAAAAAAAATGGAGGGCCAGTGGCTGTTGCGTGCTTGCCTTGCATGCATGAGGCCCTGGGTTCAATTCCTCAGCACCGTGTAAACAGAAAAAGCTGCAAGTGGCGCTGTGGCTCAAATGGTAGAGCACTAGCCTTGAGCTGAAGAGCTGAGGGACAGTGCCCAGGCCCAGAGTTTAGGCCCCACAACAGACAAAAAAATAATGGAGGGCCCACAGTAAATGCTGCAAGACAGGGAGGGCCACGTCATAGGGCCAGGATAGGCTCAGGGAAATCCTTGTGGAAAAGACATTGCTGAAATGAAGGTCAAGTCATTACATGAACTAAAAAGTAGAAGATTATAGTGAGTATAACTAGGAAATGAAGTTGGTTAAGAAAAATAGAAAAAAAATAAGTAGGTTTCTACTACTAGTAGGATAGTTTCCATTACTGAAAGATCTTCTAACAGAAGGGTCTGCACTGTATTTATTATGTTACTAGTGAGAAAGGTGCAATAGGTCGATTTCAAGTAGTTCTAACAATATCATTGTAAGGTTCTGGATTATGAGGGACGAGAATTCAACTTTAAAATTATAGGAATTGATGACTAGTTCTAAGAAATTGAAGAAGATAAATGAGACAAAGACAACAAATGACAAGCATTAAGATCATTCAAAAGTTTCCTTATGAGTAGCTGTGGTTTACAGGTATGAGCTACTGTCTTGGAAACTTTTTTTGCAGATATCCTTTTAATGCCCTTAATTTAATATCCTTTTAGTGCTCAGCTTATGTTTATAAGCTACAAGTATAGGGATAGCACTTATATAATAGCAGTCACTGTCCTATATTATTTTTTCCTCTTGTAGAGAATCTCTTGAGTATTGGTCAAGTTGTAGATGGCACGTGAGTCTGGGAAAACAGGGTGAAAAGCTGATACAAGTGTGAGTTCAGCTAAGGAAGAGTATAGGGTTAGAGTGAGGATAACATTGAGCTGAAACTACAAAGTCTCAGCAATAAATGAAGTACACAGTAGCAAGATCCTTGAATACCCTGACGTACCTGTACTATTTATGTAGATAGAAGAAATAAATGAACAAATTAGAAAAGAGAAAGAAGAAGCTGAGGCACGGATGCGACAAGCATGTAAGAACGCAGAGAAGTCAACTAGCGGAAGTGGGAGTGGCAGTAAAAACTGGTCGGAAGATGATCTACAATTGCTAATTAAAGCTGTGAATCTCTTCCCTGCTGGAACAAATTCAAGGTATTGGCTTTCATGAAACTTTTCAACACATACTGGAGCCTGGGGATGATGTAGCCAGAACTCTCAAGTGTTAGGTATTGTACAAACTTAAGAGATAAAGCTTCTGCCTAGAAAGGCCACTAAACTATGGGTAGTAACGGAAAATATAAATCTGCTTGTCTTATCCATTATATCAAGATGCTTCATCGCATCTTGATAGCAAGATGCTTCATCCATTTCTCTGGAAACTGAAGATCATGAAACTAAGTGTTGATGGCTGGTATTGGCTTAAGCCATCATTATGTGCCAGAAAATGGGCTTTATGTCCTGTGGTTTCCTTTGCTAGTTTGTCCTTTGGTGCTTTCCACCTTTAACCAGAGCTTACTTTATAGTCTAGTTTAGAAACTACTCACAAAAAAGACTCAGATCCAACCCATCCGCATTCTGTGGATGAGAAAAGGCAGTGTTTATATAGTTTCCTTAAGAAGTATGTGGTGGCATGCACAAATGTGTGGCTTTATTCCTTTTTTTGTATCCAGAATCAAAAAGGTTTTACCCAAATTTAAAATGAGGACTGTAGTTGATTTAAACATTAAAAACACAAGGTCTGTAGTCCAGGAAATAATGGTGTAGATTAACAGCTTAATAAGACCAATTTAAAGTTTATCCTATAAACCTTATAACTAACCCTTCTTTAGTAAAACAATGGATTTTTTTCCCTTAATAATATTGAACTTTTATACCATTTGCTCTAGATGGGAGGTTATTGCAAATTATATGAACATACATTCTTCGTCTGGTGTCAAAAGAACTGCCAAAGATGTAATTATCAAAGCAAAGAGTCTCCAAAAACTTGGTGAGTTACATTTAAAAAAAAAAAGGATGCATATCTTTTTAATAATTTGTAAGATTAAATGTTACAATTTTTCATTTCTCAGATCCTCATCAAAAAGATGACATAAACAAAAAGGCTTTTGATAAATTTAAAAAAGAACATGGAGTAGTACCCCAGGCAGATAATGCAGCACCTTCAGAACGATTTGAAGGTAAATTTTTGTGTTTCTTTAAGTTGTTAGCCATGGTTTGCAGGCTATTTGAAGACACACAAGACCTGGGATATAAGTTAAGAATAAAAGTTTAGAGGCTTGGAAGATGAAAGCTTTGTTTTGGGGAGGGTTGGGTGGGAGGTGTTGAGTTTTGTCTTTTAAAAGAAAGTCACAGATTGACTAGCCACTATTGAATTGTAGTTTTCTATTCAGATTCCATACTGTGCTTTTTCAATAGTTGCTATAAAAATCCCATTAAGATAGCTGAACAAATTATAATACCTGGGGCTGGGAACATGGCTCAGTGGTAGAGCGCTTGCCTTGCATGCCTGAGGCCCTGGGTTCGATTCCTCAGCACCACATAAGCAAAAAGAAAAAAGCCAGAAGTGGCGCTGTGGCTCAAGTGGTAGAGCGCTAGCCTTGAGCTGAAGAGCTGAGGGACAGCGCCCAGGCCCAGAGTTCAGGCCCCATGACTGGACCCCCCCCCCAAAAAAAAAAAAAACAAATTATAATACCTTATCTAGTTATTTTCCTAATTTTGAAAGATGTACTATACTTGTTGACTGAAACTTACACTGTGCTGATGAACCAGTCCTCGACATTGCTACAACTAGGCAAGCACTCATTACTGAGTGCCATTTCTCACAGGAATTTTGTTAACATTGCTTTATTTTGACATTGTGAAATTACTGGAGAACAAAAAACAATTGGATGTCACTTTTTTTTCCCACTAGTACCAGGGCTTGAACTTGTTTTCACTCTGTTTGCTTTGAACTGCTGTTCTTTGATCCTAGCCTCCTGGGTAATTAGTATTACTGTTGTGAGCCACTGGCACCTGGCATGCTTCTACCTTTTTTTAAAGAGGAATCTAGCTAACTAAAAATATTAAGGCATGTTTTAGACCACTAAAATGACATCCATCTAAGATCTTCATGGAATTAAAAGGATATCCTCAAAAAAGCTTCAAAGGCAGTAGCTTGTACCTGTAAATCACAGCTAATCAGCAGATAGAAATCAGGAGAGACCAGCCCTGACAAACCTCACGAAGTGGGATCTAGTAGTCCTTACTTTAATCCCACCTGTTCAGGATACATTTGGGTAGGATCCTGGCCAAGAGTCAGCAAGCCTTAGTACTTTAACAACAAAAAAAGTCTTTATCTGCCTTGAATACAGATAATATGTTCTCTGCCTTGCCATGAGTGCTATTTCTCTTTTTCAACTAGGAGATCAAACCCAGTTTCACAGAACATCATTTTAAGCAGTAATCAGAATGTTAGTTGTGTAAGATGCTACTGCTTTTGTTGTATGAGCTGCCACTAGTACATTATGTTACAGTAATCAAGATAGCTTTTCGACATTTAATACTGCATTTTACCCTCAGAGGTGGGTTAATATTTAGTAACTTTATTAAATACATTTATTCCTGACATGTTTTCTCAAGTGTAAGAAGTTTATTTGAAGACCTGCTTTAATGGCTTTACTAGAAGTACTCAACATTGGCTCTACAGATTTTAGCAAATATATTGAAAAGATAAATTACAACACTGACTAATTGCAGCTTACCTCAATAGCACTCTGTAGTACTCAAGTTTTGGGTACTTGGCAAAAGGTACTTGGGTACTGTAGCAAAAAGTTTTCTGTGAAAGAACTTCCTCTAACCTGTAATGAATAATCAGAAATCTTGACTTATCTCAGAACTCACAGGGTTAAGTAATTCTCAGCTTTCCATGTAGCTGGGACTACAGGTCTGCATCACCCAGCCCAGCTTTTAAGTGGTGACTTTGTATTTCTGAGCACAAAAGTTCAGCTTTAAATGTAATTAAAAAAAAAAGATCTGGTGAACATATTAGGTCTGAAGAGACTAGCAGGTATTTCCTATTATACTGTGTTTAAAAGGCCCTCAAGATTAATTTCTATACCACTGCTCCATTTGTTCACCTTTGGCTCTCCATTTCTGTGCTGCACCCCCACCCTTACCAAGATAGGTAAATGAACAAACAAGACAAACAGAAAATAAAACAAAAATAACAAAGGGGGAAAAAAAGATTAATTTCTGGGGAGGGAATTGGTTTTCTTCTCTTCATCACGTTTGTATATATTTCTTACCTGTTTGCTCAAAACTACACATGCCAGACTAAAATGGATAGCAAGATACCTATGTACCAAAAAACTCACCTGGGGAAGTGTTCAAAGACAGCTCTTCCTACCTACCAAATTTTCAAATAAATATTTTTACTAAACAGGTCCATGCACAGATTTCACACCTTGGACAACAGAAGAGCAGAAGCTTCTAGAACAAGCTTTGAAAACATACCCAGTAAATACCCCTGAAAGATGGGAAAAAATTGCAGAAGCAGTTCCTGGCAGAACAAAAAAGGATTGCATGAAACGATACAAGGTTTTTTAGCATTTATAGATTACTTGATCATTTAAATTGTAACTTAGGAAATAGTTACCATTTTAATTTTGCATGCTAATTGAGTGGTTACTTAAGAATAGTTAATGGGTTTAAGTTACTATAGAGAAATGACTAGTAATGAAAAAACTTATTAATGTTACAATACTATTATACTTTTTAAAATTATTAACATAGTAATTACAAATGCTTAGAAAGGCGCTGGTGGCTCACAGGCTCACGCCTGTAATCCTATCTACTCAGGAGGCTGAGATCTGAGGATTGCAGTTCAAAGACAGCCCAGGCAGGAAAAGTCTATGAGACATTTGTCTCCAATTAAACCACTCAGTAAACCGGAAGTGGCACTGTGACTCAAGTGGTAGAGCACTAGCCTTGAGTTGAAGAGCTAAGGGACAGTGCCCAGGCCAAGAGTTCATGTCCCATGACCGACAAAACAAAAAACAAAAAAACAAAAAAAACAACGAATGGATTATGTCTATTTTAAAACTGACAGCTTCTAATGTAAACCTTTCTCTCTCTTAGGAACTTGTTGAAATGGTAAAAGCAAAGAAAGCTGCTCAAGAACAAGTGCTAAATGCAAGCAGAGCCAAGAAATGACATAATGACAATCTTTATTATGTGTCCATTTTTATAATAAAACTGAAAATACTGTAGAGGGATGTGTGCTGCTTCCCAACAAGTTTCCTCACACAAATACCAATCATTAACACAAAATGGTTATCAGGGTGGCAGTCCAGTCCTTTGAAAATATGACTCAATAAGTTACTCAAACTTCCAAGTACATTTTTTATTTCTCCCTGTAGGGACTGACTGACATGTAAAGCCTGCAGGTCTCATAGTTATTGTTGGGAATATTTGATTATACTGGCATTTTAATTTTGAGGCCAGCACATGTTACTGCAAATCTGGTTAAAGTCTGGTAGTTGCTCAATGGGACCTGCAAATGAAAAGTAATATAATTAAAACTGAATTACAGAAAAATACATGACCAACTTTGTGCACAAGAGAAAGGAACTTGGCTTACCAACAGCAGCGATAGCTGGACTTTTGCCATAAATATATTTGGTACATATTTCTCGAACCGTCTCAGCATTCACAGCCTGAAACAGAAAAGGTGTCATTAACATTCTATATTTGGAATTTTTAGGAGACTGAGATTTAGACTATTTTTTAGCTTCTCTTTAACAAAAGACCCAACAGTATATAAAGGCTACTTACATCAATTCTTGCTTCAAGTTCAGGGATTGGAATTCTTCTATTATAACACAACATCTGTCTACCAATATCTTCACAAATTGGAGTTGAGCCTGTTAAAGAAAGTGGTAAACTAAATACTGGAATATAGATCAACCATGTATGATGATGGTTAAGTTAAGCTTTTTTGTTGTTGCAGTGCTAGGTATACTAGGCAACTACCTAAGTCTTTATTCTTACCATCAAGCTGTAACAACATGTTTGTTTTTAGAAGATTTTTCGCTCGTGCAACTTCATTCTCAGTGACACTTGTACAGAGTCGCATCCTAAAAAGAGGTTAAAAACTAGCATTGTAAAGTAGTCGGAAAATGTCCTGCAATCTGTAAGTTTATGACTTAAACAGAAATGACACTCTATATATTATACCACGACATAAGAGATTATTATAGTTAATGCCAGATGTCATTTTTTTACATGATAGTCTAGCCTCATTATAGTGGAAGAACCAGACACTGGTGACTCAACACCTGTAATTCTAGCCACTCAGGAGGCTGACATGTGAGGATCACAATTCAAAGCCAGCCTGGGGGAAAAAAAATCTGCAAGAGTTATCTTCAATTAACTATCAAAAAGTTGAAAGTGGTGCTGTGAATGTATGGTAGAGCGCTAACCTTGGGCAAAAAAGCCTCAAGGATAGGGCCCTGAGATCTCGCCACAGGATCCTGGCAAAAGAATAGTGGAGGAAAGAACTAAAAGTTACATTGTTAGCCCTTTTGCCTCAGACTACTGACTGAAACACTCATATTTGAAATACGATTTTTTTTTTTAATGTTTTGCTGGTCCTAGGGCTTGAACTAAAGGCCTGGGCGCTTTCCCTGAGCCTCTTTGTGCTCAAGGCTAGTGCTCTACCTCTTGAGCCACAGTGACACTTCTATTTTTGGGGATTTTTTCCCCCCCAGTTTTGGGGCTTGAACTCAAGGCTTGGGCACTGTCCCTGAACTTCGTTTGCTAAAAGCTAGCACTCTACCACTTGAGCCACAGCACTACTTCTGGCCTTTTCTGTTTATGTGTTATTGAGGAATCAAACCCAGGGCTTCATGCATGCTAGGCGAGCATTCTTATCATGAAGCCACATTCCCAGTCCATCACTTCCATTTTGAGTAGTTCATTGGAGATCAGAATTTCATGGGGATGATTCTCCTCAGATCTCAGCCTCCTGAGTAGCTAGTATTAAAGTGTGAGCCACTGGCGCCAGTTAAAACACAACATTTTTCTTTTGACAATGACAACTTTAGATTCATTTTTATAATCTTAGATTCCCAAGGCAGATAAATTTTGATTCTTTATCTTCCAAAAGATGAACTTTCTGCAGTACATAACAGCTTCACACATAATTTAAAAGAAATGTCTTTAAAAACACTGGTAACCACTGGTACTGCTTTGAAGGCTAAAGTTATGAGAAAACTGCCATAAGATTTAAACTACATATTTCTCACCATTCTTTTTGAACAACACGTAGCATGTCTGCAACCGTTGCTGGTTCACAAACCATATAGAGCCCCCATAGTCCTGTATCAGTGTAGGAAGTATTGAAAGACTGGAAGCTGTGGCAGAGATTGCCATGACAAGTGAGCTGGGCCAGCTTGCTAGATAAATTCTGCAAGAAAACAAGACTTGTAAGTATATACATTCAAATCGCAATGAACAAGGAGATACATGGCAAGTAGAGAACTCCCTAAAACGCTAAATAAACTACATCTCAATTGTAAATTTAAAATTCAATAAAACAACTATTAATGATCTAGTCCAATGTATAATGTAAAAGCAATGAATCCTTATATGTATGTAATGTAACAGCTATACCTACTTTAAAAAATCCATTGCAGCTTTCAACCCATTAGAACTTTTAGTTACAAATGCTTAAGGGCTTAAAATTATGCTGGATATAAAGCTTAAGATATTCTCATGACATACAGTTTCATGACATCTTTCATACAAGTCAATACTCTTGGAATTTCACTTACAGAAGAGCTATAAAAATAGCACAGTACAAAGAATCTCTTCATTTACATTTTCCTGTAATTTACTGTTGGCTTTATTTTTACTTTATATGTTTTTCAAGTTATAAGATCCTGCTAAACTTTGAACCTAGGGCCTCACTCATTCTAGGGTAGCCCTTTACCTCATGAGATACATCTCTCCAACCCTTTGTATTTTGTTTGAGTTTCACTAACTTTGGACTGGCCTTAAATTCAGTGACCTTTCTACCTCCCTCTCCGGTAGACATGTGCTACCATCACTGGCTGCATCCCTAAACACTGTGCTCTAATGAAAAACATTCATGTTTTCAGTAATACACTGAATTCAGAGTATTAACATTGATAGAGTATTATTAACTACCATATTAATAACTACTATTAACTGCTACTATGACAGCAACTTAACTAATTCTATCCTTATATTGTCAAACTTTGTGGCAAAGATACGTTTTTCTTACATACCAATCCAGGATCAGTTTATAAAACACACATGCCCGTGCTCACACACACCAGTCTTGGGGCTCTTGAACTCAAGGCATAGGTGCTGGGCTTTCTTGTTAAAGGTTGTGTTCTAGCCCTTGAGCCATAGCTCCATATCTGGCTTTTTGGAGATTAACTGGATAAGTGTCTCATTGACTTTTCTGCCCGGGCTGGCTTTAAATATGCAATCCTTAGATCTTAGCCTCCAGAGCAGCTAGGATTAGTGTGAGCTACTGGCACCGGACCCAGTTTATATTTTTAAGTACAACATCAAAGTATAAGCCCAGTACCAGTGACTCATACCTATTATCCTAGCTACTCAAGAGGCTGAGCTGGGAGGATCTTGATTCAAAACCAGGGGGGGCTGGGAAGGTGGCTCAGTGGTAGAGTGCTTCCCTTGCATGACTGAGGCCCTGGGTTCGATTCCTCAGCACCAAATAAGCAAAAAGAAAAAAGCCGGAAGTGGCTCTGTGGTTCAAGTGGTAAAGCACTAGCCTCGAGCTGAAGAGCTGAGGGACAGCGCCCAGGCCCAGAGTTCAGGCCCCACAACCGGACCCCCCCCCCCCCCCAAGAAAAAGAAAACCAACCAGGGCAGGAAAGTCTGTGGGACTCTTATCTTTAGTTAGCCATAAGAAAACAAAGTGACTCTGTGGCTCAAGGTGGTAGAGAGCTAGCTTTGAGGCAAAAGCTCAGGGACAATGCCCAGGCCCTTAGTTCTAACACCATGACCAGCCCCCCAAAAAAAGCCAAAGTCATAGTATAAATCTCTATTTTGTCATTTCAAAAAATGGCATATAAACATTCTATGAAATACAAAAAAATTTCAGAAAACTAACTTTTGCAGGGTTCTGGTGGCTCATGCCTATCTATAATCCTAGCTACTCAGAAGAATGAGATCATGGTTTGAAGCCACTTGGGGCAGGAGACAGTCTACAATTAACTACCAAAAAGCTGGAAGTGGAGCTGTAGATCAAGTGGTAGAGCAGTAGCTTTGAACAAAATTGCTCAAGGAACAGTGCTCAGGCCCTGAGTTCAAGATCCTAGACTGGCGCATGCACTCACTCATGCACATGTACAACACACACACACACAAGTTATTTTTAAAATCAATCACCATTCCTCCACCAAAAGAGCGATCCCAGTTGCCAATCAATGTGTTTGCAACCATGAGACAGATTGTATCTGGATGTGCCCAACCAACAGCTTCAACAGCTATTGCTAGATGCGCCAGAGGCATCTTGTCATCCCTCACTCGAATCTGGTTAAGAACAAAAAAAAAACAGTAGTTAAGTGCAACTGTATAACATGCTTATTAACAAACAAAAAGATTGATCAGTGCTATGCAATGTTAAAATGCTCATGACACTTTTTTTTTAATCTTTTTTTTTTTTAATCTATCAGGCCTCATTTTGCTGTGTAATTCAGATTTTCAGGAGTTATGGAATGATTACATTCACTAAAAGGTCTCCAAGTTAAATACTACATTACCACATGTAAAGGGGTGCATTCTTTTTTTAATAATTAGAAAATCTTTTTTGTTAATCTGAATTTTTCTATCTAAACTGAATTTATTTTTGTACTGCCATTGCTATTAGAGTTCTTTGTAGCTGCCAGCATCAGATCTCCTCCCATGGAAAACTACGCTTGGGTCTTGCAAGTTCTGGCTCTAACAGCTACCCTCACAAATGTACTGTGAGAAGAACTCAGCCAAGAGCAAACTCAATGTGAAAGCCAAAATTTCTAGTTATTGTAAGGTTACTTTTATGCTTTTCCATATATAAATAAAAGTGTGCCAAAGAAAAAGCACAGAAGCACCAAATTATAACACTGCTAGAAACTCCTATTAGAAATACACATTTTGTATACTCATTTGTAAATGTAACCCAATATATCTAGCAGGCTAACTTCTAACTAGGAGGCTTGCCCTACCTCACTTCCTGTGAACTTGCAGGGAGGCAGAGCTGGTATATTTCCTTTCTGTGTGCACAAGGAATCACCAAAATGAAACTTTGCTAACTCAAGCAGTTCATCATGGGAAACACCTAAATTGAAGGAAAACATTTTCATATGTATGAATTAGCAATTGCACCTAAATAAAACAATTAGCTGTTTAAACTGCTTTAAAATAAGTTCTAGTAGGTACAAAATGTACATTACATAAACTACTTTCTCTAAGAGCATACTTATTTTCTTGGTATTAAGATCTGGGTTGCATAACTCATTCTATAAAAATACATCAATATGCCAGTGTATTCACAGTAAAGATAAGCAATCAATACACAAAACCATAACTATAACAAGAAGTTCTAGGAAGTAACCTAGTAAAAAGCAAATTCCAGTAACTTATTTTTCAAAGTAGGAAAGAATAAAATGGGGTCCACCTCACTCAAAAAAGCTGTACATACACATATGCTTCATTCTTTCAGTTCTGTTGGCAGAATTCAGGAACAAATACTTTTATCTAAATTTTCTTAATACATCCATAGTAATCTACATGTTCATTATTTGACATCCAACTCTTAACAGGAATTAATCTAAGATTAGATTAAGAAATTCTTAGATTCTATATTCTTTTTGTTTTTTGTTAGTCATGGGGCTTGAACACTGGGCCTGGGCGCTGTCCCTCAGCTCTTCAGCTCAAGGCTAGTGCTCTACCACTTGAACCACAGCACCATTTCTGGTTTTCTAGTGGTTTATTTGAGATAAAGAGTCACGGACTTTCCTGCCTGGGCTGGCTTTGAAAAGCAGTCTGGGAGCTCAGCCTCCTGATTAGCTAGGATTACAGACATGAGTCACCAGCGCCAGCTTTCTATATTCTTTACTATTCAAATGTAGGACACAGAATTCAGCCAGTGAAGGACCCATCCCTTTATTGGGAAGTAGGGGTGGGGCAGGGGAGAAAGTGCTGGATTTTTTAAACTTCCTGAAACAAAAACGTTATTCTCGGATAAATAAAACTCACCTACAGTTATTTTTAAGATAAGAAAGACGGGGGCTGGGAAGGTGGCTCAGTGGTAGAGCGCTTCCCTTGCATGCCTGAGGCCCTGGGTTCGATTCCTCAGCACCACATAAGCAAAAAGAAAAAAAGCCGGAAGTGGTGCTGTGGCTCAAGGGGTAGAGTGCTAGCCTTGAGCTGAAGAGCTGAGGGACAGCGCCCAGGCCCAGAGTTCAGGCCCCACGACCAGACCCCCCCCCAAAAAAAAAAAAAAAAAAAAAGAAAAGAGTAAGTCAGCTAAAGAAACAACAGGGGCTGGGGCTAAGCAACACCACTACACTTAGGCACAGGACTAGTGGGGTGAGTTGCTGGCTCGGCTGTGGGCAGTGCTGGCCTACTGGGCCTTCTCTAGGAAGGCCCTGCAGCACCGGAGACACTGCTAGTACACCAGCTCGAAGTCGGAGTTGTTTCCATAATAGGGATCTTCAATAATGAGTTGTTTGTGTGGATCATAGCTCCCAAGCACTTTGATTTTAGCTTGGCAGTTTTTAACTTGATTACTTTTTCTATTCAAATCTCTCAGATTGCTTTCATCCATACACAGTATGTAATCGAATGTAGCAAAGTTCTTTGGTAACCTGCCGGGCAGTGTGACTCATGGGGATGCCATGCTTCCTCACGCAGCTCTGCCCTCCATAGTCAGGGGGATTTCCCACTTCATATGTGGATGTGGCCGCCCTGTCCATCCTCCAATCACCGGAAACATTTTGGTCAGCTACAAGTTTTCTGAAAACTGCTTCTGCAATGGGTGACCAGCAAATGTTACCCAGACACACGACTAGCACGGACTTGTGACTATGTTCCGCCATCTTCCCAGGTGCTCCATTACTGGATTTTGAACTCAGGGCCTCATGCTTGCTAGGCAAGCTAGGCCTCCCAACTACTCCTTTTCTGTGTGTGTTTTTAAAGTTTTTATGTCACTCCTGGGGTTTGAATTCTAGACGTGGTTGCTGATCTTGAGGGTTTTTTTTATTTATTTATTTTCTTTTTGTCAGTCCTGGGGCCTGAACTTTGGGCGTGGGTGCTTTCTCTCAGCTCAAGGCTAGAACTTTACCACAGCAGCACTTCTGGCTTTTTCTGCTTATGTGGTGCTGAGGAACTGAACCCAAGGCCTCATGCATGCAAGGTAAGCACTCTACCACTGAGCCACCTTCCCAGCCTCATTCTTGAGCTTTTTTGCTCAAGGCTAGAAGCCACACAGCTCCACTTCTGGCTTTTTACTGGTTAACTGGAACTAAAACTAACTTCCAGGCAGCAGGCTGGCTTCTAACTGCAATCGTCAGATTTCAGCCTCCTGAGTAGGATTATAGGAATGAGCCACCAGCACTGGCATGTGTTGGTGACTTTTTTAAGATAGGGTTTTGTTTTATGCCTAGGCAAACCTGCACTATGATCCTCCTATGACCCTTGTGTCACTGGGATTACAAATGCACATATTATACCCAGCTTGTTCAAGTGCCTTTATTTGTTGTTGGTGGTGGTAATGGGGCTTGAACTCGGCCTGGGCGCTGTATCTGCACTCTTCAGCTCAAGGCGAGCACTCTACCTCTAGAGCTACAGCACCACTTTTGGTTTTCTAGTGGTTTATTGGAGATCAGAATCTCATGGGCTTTTCTGCCCTGGCTGGCTTTGAACTGTGATCCTCAGATCTCAGCCTTCTAAGCAGCTAGGATTACATGTGTGAGCCACTGGCGCCCAGCTCAAGTCCTTTAAAAAACACTGAACTAAGATTTCTGTAAATGAAATAAAATATTACACAGCTTACATAATATTTTCCAAATAAATCATACGATTCAGTGAATGACAAATTATTTTTGGGATTACTACATAGGGATCAATCTTAGATAACAATCTAGATATTATCTTCTGCTTGGCAGCACAAACAGAAGACCATTGCATGACAAGGGTGTGAGATGCACACTTGCACCGTAGTATTACCATCATCTATTAATCCTCTTTGTTAGATGTGCACGATATTTACCCCAAATAAAGAGCAAGGGAACATAGAGTGGTAACTACAGCCTTAAATTGCCTATTCCATTGAATTTAAGATGCCATCGTTTATAATATATGTCAACATTTATGTTCCAACAATATAATTAAAACACACCATTAACTAGCCAAAGCTCTTACATCAACAATGCCAAAAGGAACCCATGGACCAAAGTAAAACTCAAAAGGGCAGAGAAGTCCCAGGGAGCATGGTTGCTGGGGCTTCATTTAACCAAGGCAATTTAAAATGTTTGTGTCTCAATCAGTATCAGACGTTTTAGAAACTTTGGCACATTTCAGAGTATCATGCGTATCACACAAGGACAAGTTAATGTTGCCAGGAGCCACAATAAATAACAGAGACATTCAACCTTCACTTTCATCACCTTCTCTACCCCTAGGTAATTAACTCAGAAATATAGTTAGAACTATTTAAAAATTTACAAATAAGCTAGGCACCAGTGGCTCATGCTTGTAATCCTAGCTACTCAGGAGGCTGAGATCTGAGGATCGTGGTTCAAAGCTAGCCAGGGCAGGGAAGTCCATGAGACTCTTATCTCCAATAAACTTCAGAAAACCGGAAGTGGCACTGTGGCTCAAGTGGCAGAGTGCTAGCCTTGAGCTGAAGAGCTGAGGGACAGTGCCCGGGCCCAGAGTATACTGCATCTATCCACACTGCTCTAATACTAAAAGAAAAAGAAAACTGGAAATCAATTAAAAGATACTGTTGCCTAAATTTAGGCTGCTAGGAAATTGGCAGAATCTGGTTCACAATACATTCTCATAGCTTCCTATGTACTTTCCGTGGTTAGTAGATCTATTGATTAGATGACTGAGCTCATGAAAGAATGAATGTTTCTCAAGAAATAATTTAAAATCTCAAGAGATTCTCTAATTATAGAACAGTAACTTCTCAGTATAACCATCTGTAGTTAAATTAGGCCTTGTCTTGTAAGTCAATTCCACTATGTATGTATACTGAGGTATTGAATGGTTCATTAAGATTTTCTATAAATGAAAATTACTAAAAGAAAACAAGAGTCTGGTTTCAGGCCTTTTGTTCATTCCTTCAACAGTTTGCTCTGGAAATAAAAACTCTTTGAGAAGCATATAATCACCACTGTGTTTAAATATTTATAAAAATTTAAATTGACTAACCTCCAGCAGCAGCAAGTACTATTCTCGGTCCCTTATAATGTGTAGTTATATAATCCACTAAGTCCTTACGATTTATAGATCTGTAAAAGTAAAGCAATTTTAAGGATATCAGAAAGCATGCATCTTTACATAATATACCTAAAGTCAAACAAGATCTTAAAAAGTATAACAAAAAGAAATAGGGTACAGACAGTATGGTGTCAAGATAGAACATCTTATTTATATTCAGAAAGACAGATTTGACACTTTTTTTTATTCCAGAAGAGTCCAGACAGCTGGGAATTGCATAACTTCAACGGCAGCCAACTACAATTCATGCATATTTTTAGGAGGAAAATAATTTTTTAAAACACACTTTTTGAAAATTTGTAAAAGTCATTTTTTACTGTGAAAATTAAACCTACTTGATATTTTCAGTTGGTCCCAAAATTGTCCGTCCAAGTGCAGTATTTTGATAAGCTGTGGCATGAAGATAATCAAAAACAACTTCTTGCAAATTGGTTTCAACTTCTTGCATCTCTCTAAGAATTACTCCACGCTCACGTTCAATCTCTGCTTCTCCCAATGTGCTATTTTGTATTATATCAGCAAGAATTTCTACAGCTAATTAGAATGAAAGCATAAGAAACACTAAGAATCTTAACTTTTCTATTAAAATTTTCTTAAATCAACATTAGAACTATGATACTGAGTATTATTCACTATTGACTAAATGATTAGCTTAGGAAGAAAAGATTTTCATATTTGACATAACTAAACAGACAGTATTGAAATAAAAATGTGAAACAGCCAGGTGCTGGTGGCTCATGCTTGTAAATCCTAGCTATTTAGGATGAGATCTGCAGACTGGTTCAAAGCCAGCTCAAGCAGGCCATTCTGTGAAACTATGAGAGCCAGAAATGGTGCAGTGGTATTCTATAGCATGCCACACTTCATAATTCTGGATTTGTACTTGCTGTTTTTGTCCTCTGACTGCTACTAACTTCACACCAATCCAATCGCCCCTAGATCTAGTTGCTATTTACATAATCAGCAGAGGTAGACCAAAATTCTCTTCACCAGGAAAGCCTTTCCAGGTGTTCCCAGTTTAGGTTCAGTTTAGTCATGAAATCCTCTACTTGTACTTCAAAGCAATTTTTTTATTTTTGTTTTGCCAACTCTGGGGCTTGAACTCAGGGCCTGGGCACTGTCCCTGAGCTTCTTTTGCTCAAGGCTACCACTCTTACCACATCCATCTTTTTCTGTTTATGTGGTACTGAGGAATTGAACCCAGGGTTTCATGCATGTTAGGCAAACACTCTACCACTAAGCCATATTCTCAGCCCTGTAATTATAGTTTACTTAAAAATATTAGCATAGGGAAGTGGTGCTGTGGCTCAAGTGGTAGAGCGCTCACCTTGAGTTGAAGAGCGCAGGGATAGCACCCAAGCCCAGAGTTCAAGCCCCATGACCAACAAAAAAAAAAAAAAAAAAAAAAAAAAAAAAAAAATATATATATATATATATATATATATATATATATATATATATATATTAGCATAGGCCAGTGCTGGTGGCTCACGCCTGTAATCGTAACTACTCAGGAGGCTGAGATCTGAGGATCACAGTTCAAAGCCAGCCCGAAAGTCCGTGAGACTTATCTCCACTAGAAAACCGGAAGTTGCTCTGTGGCTCAAGTGGTAGAGCACGTACCTTGATCTGAAGAGCACAGGGACAGCTCCCAAGCAGAGTTCAAGCCCCATGACCGACCCCCCCCCCCAAAAAAAATTAGCATAAATTCACTGTGCACTGCACTTCCATTGTAATATTTACAACTTGCACATAATGTACCTTAATTGAATTAATATATATTTAATTGAATGAATTTTCCAGTTACATGTTTTCTTGCATATGCTCCATGAAGGCAGATATTGTGTCTGTTTTGCAGACACTGCATGCTCATCAAGAGGCAATCAACACAAAAGAGGAATGAACAAAAATTAGTTTAAGCCAGGCACTGTTGGCTCATGCCTGTTATCTGGCAACTCAGTAGGCTGAGATCTGAGGATCATGCTCAAAGGCAGCCAGGCAGAAAAGTCCTTGAGACTCTTTCCTCCTAATTAATCACAAAAAAAAAAAAGCCAGAAGTGCCACAGTGGCTCAAGTGTAGAATGCTAGTTAGGGATAGTGCCTGGGCCCAGAGTTCAAACCCCAGGACTGGCAAAAAAAAAAAAAAGAAAAAGAAAAAAAAACTAGTTTAAAAATCCTAGAGTGTCAGGTGCCAGTGGTTCACACCAGGAACACCTAGCAACTCAGGATCACTGTTCAAAGCCAGCTCAGGCAGTAAAGTACATGAGACTTATCTCCAATAAATTACCAAAAAGCTGCAAGTGGGTCTGTGGCTCAACTTGTAGAACACTAGTCTTGAGCAAAAGAAGCTCAATGACAGCAGCTCATTCCCTGAGTTCAAGCCCCAGGACAAGGGGTGGTGGGTACTGTAGTGATATGAATCTCTCCAATACTTACATATTTTCAAATGTAATTTTCTACTTTGTAATTTACATGTAGGGCAATCTATTATTAAGTAGATTTCCCTGGCATTTTCTAAATAGAGTAGGTATAAAAATGGTGACAAATTCAGGATTTTCCTTCAAACTCTTCTGCATCATAGAGGTTAGTATTTCACTTTTTTTTTTCTTTCCTTATACCAGTTCTGGGGCTTGAACTCGGGGACAGGATACTGTTCCTGATTTTTTTTTAGCTCAAAGCTAGTGCTCTATCACTTGAGCAACAACTATATTTTTGGCTTTTTTGGTGGTTAACCAAAAAGATAAGAGATAAGAGTCTCATAGACTTTCCTGCCTGGACTGAATTTGAACCATGATCCTCCTTCAGAGTAGCTAGGATTACAGGTGTAAAACAATAGTGCATGGTTGTTTTTCTTACATTAGGAAAATGCTTTGTGTGAACTGGAGGTATAGCTCAAGTTGTACAGTACCTGCCTAGTGAAAACAAAGACTTGAGGTCGAACTCTGGCACTCTGGCACTGTTGAGAAACAGAAATAAGAACAGCTCCCCCTCACTCAGAACTTGGTTCGTTTTTTTTTTCACATTTCTAGGTCACTGTTTTACAATAGGCATAACAATAGTACAAAATTATTTTTGAAAAGTACATTATATATAGTATAATAATACCTCTTGGTAAATCTTTAGAGAATGCTTTAGCATAATATACAGTTTGTTCACGGGAGGTATAGGCGTTAAGATGAGCACCCATGTTTTCAATCTCAAGTTCCAGGTCTAATTGGGATCTCTTTTTGGTGCCCTTGAAATAAAAGAGAAAAACAAATTATGATACCTTACCCTTTGTCTATTCCAAACACTTCAGATAATGAATATGGAAGACTGGAGCCAATGTGAGTTTGGTGGCATGGACAAGTTTGGTTTACAAAACATATTAAGGTTCAATATACTAAACTGCTTTTACAAAGCAGCTAGCAGTAATGATACCAGATATTGTTGTAGGAAAATAAAACATGTCATACTAATGAAGTAGTTCTTGCCTTTAAAGCACTTTTGTACTACCTTTTAAAGAGAATGTATTTTTTTGTAAAAATAAGTCTTGCAATCTACCTTGAAAGCCATATGCTCCAGAAAGTGAGCTGTTCCATTATTCTTCTCATTTTCATATCGACTTCCAGCATCAATCCACAGTCCAACCTTAATGCAATCAAAGAATAATTAAAACAATTTTATTTTTTTTCTTTTTGGGGGAAGATAAGGGGATAATTTCCAGTAGTCTCTTTCCTTTTCCTGACAAATGCTTTGTCTTACCACTAAAGTTTCCTTGATCAGAGTGAATTGACAGTTCATTCCCATGAACTGAGACATAAAATTTTTGACTATCAGGCTAGAAATAGGTGTAGAATACGTACTTATGAGTTTCAATAATGACTTAGATTCTTGCACACACATATGTGTGTGTGTGTACTGGTGTTTGAACTCAGGTCCTGGGTGATCTCCCTTAGCTTTTCTGCTCAAGGCTGGTGCTTGGTGCTCTACCACTTAAGCCACTTCTTTTTTCTCTTTTGTCCTGGTGGCTAACTGGAGAAAGATTTTTACAGATTTTCCTGCCTGGATTGGCTTTGAACTAGATCTTCAGACTTCAGCCTCCTAAGTAGCTAGGATTATAGGCATCAGCCATCAGCACCCACCTTATAACTCAGATTCTTAACCTAACTCATTACTACAACCATTTAACTGTGGTATAAAGAACATCAGAGACTGTCAGAAAACTCTGGCCCAAAGCTTCATATTACCTGCATAACCTTGTACAAAATCATTTAACTTCCCTGAATCTGCTAATCTAGAAAAAAGGTGAGATGCTTACTAAAAAAGAATTTTTAAAAATAAGACAAAAGATGTAAAACATCTGGCACAGAATATCCCAGCAAAAATACCTCTTTATCATCACTACTACTAGCAATAAATTTAATAGAATATGAGAAACACATGGATGGTGAAAGTGGATTCACTTCCACTTGATATAAAAGTGTAACTGCAAGGTTCAGAGAAATTGCTCAAGTCAAAATAATCACCACTGGCCAACTAAAGAGCTGAAGGTTGAGTTTACTTTCTCCTAAATGAAGTGGCATCATTCAGATCAGGTTGTCTAAATCACTTACTGTGCATGTTGACAGCCCAGAATCTTCAGAGGCCACTCTAAGTCCATTTTCCAAGCATGTTACTCGTGTTTCAGGAACATTCAGAACAACTTGTGTAGCAGCCTGTGTACTTCTTAGTCTGTTTCCTCCAAAACACAATGGCTGGTTGAGGTAGAAGAAAAGCAAAACTTACTATTCTGGTATTTAATGTCAAAAAATCAAATCTATCTGAAATAGACTCTAAAATCCTCTTTCCTAGGCTGGGGATACCTTAGTGGACAACGGCTAAAGACTCCCATCTCCACCAACAACCACAAGCGGGAAAACATACAAAACACAAACAAAAACTTCCGCCTCTTTCTCAACTTCTGTTCCACTGGGATCTAGCTCTTGCCCAGTCTAAGACATCTTTTTCTTAACCCATCAATATCTTAAAGCAACATGTCTATAAGCAGTAATTATCTTTACTCTGAGAGAAACAAACCTCTCAGAAAGATTTCATATGAAGGAGAAGGCAGGCAGCTGGGGTGGAAGCTTGGGTAGGAGAAATAACCGTTACGTGTTTAGTTCCCCTGATCTGCAGCACTACGCTATCACGGTAGATAGGAGCTCTTGAGAAAGACACCCACCGCCTGGGAGTGACACCGAAGAATAAAGCTTCCCTCAGCCTGAGAACGACCCCCTGCTCCCTCCCCCTCGGCCTGCTCCCCTCCCCTCCTCCTGCTCCCTCCCCTCCCCCTCCCCTTCCCCCCTCTCCCCACTGCGCGGCGGCCCGGCCCGTTGAGCGGCGCGAGGGGACCTGCCTGCCTCGCCGAGCACCGCCCGGCACGGCGCTCAGACCAGAGGGACGAAGCTCACCTGCCCGGCGGCACCTCGGACCACGAACTTCTCGGCGAAACCCCACAGACGCCGCCTCGCCGCTGGTAATAATAGTGTTCGGGCTGCGGCAGCCGCCATGACAGTTAAGGACCACACGGGAAGATGTGCTTCCGGGGTCGTGACCCGAGGTTCCGGAAAAGAAGGCGGGCCTCATCTAGTGACGGCGACGGCATAACGCAGCGCAACGCAGTGTTCTATAACCCGGATTAGGCAATCTGTGCACACGTGTGTGTGTGTGTGTGTGTGTGTGTGTGTGTGTGTGTGTGTGTGTGTGTGTGTGTGTGTGTGTGTGTGTGTCTGTCTGTCTGTCTGTCTGTCTGTCTGTGTCTGTCTGTCTGTTCCTGGGCGCTATCCCTGAGCTCTTCTGGTCAAGGCGAGCGCTCTACCACTTGAGCCACTTCCGGTTTTCTGGTGGTTTTATTGGAGATAGGAGTCTCACGGTCTTTCCTGCCCGGGCTGGCTTTGAACCGCGATCTCAGCTCTCAGCCTCCTGAGTAGCTAGGATTGCGGGCGTGAGCCCCCGGCGCCCGGCAGTGTGAGCGCCTCTTGCTAGACACCTGGGCAATATTCCGCAATCGTGATTAGTTACCTTTATTGATTCGCTCCAAAATGCAGTACAGAAGTGTGGCAAAACTAAAAGTAACTTCAAACACGGTACAGTTTTCCTTGATGGGTGTGACTGATTGGAAAAAGCAGAATAAGAGAATAAGATCATCACAAACTTGTCTTTTTAATTTAATTTTATTGCCGAGGTGATGCACAGAGGGGTTAGTTACATTCCTAAGGTAGTGAGTACATTTCTTGTCAAACATAGTTACCCCTCCCTCGTTTTTCTTCCACTGCTCCGACCCCTCCACCATCCTCAAGTTGCAAAGTTCATTTCCAGCATGTTGTCTTGTGAGTATCGTTGTTGCATTGGTTAGCCTTAAAAGTAACATTTATTGAGAGAGACAGACTTGGTGAGGAGAGGAAGAACTGGGCCTGTCCTATTCTACAGACATACTCTTGATCAGGTCACTAATTACTGAAAGATGAACATTTTACAGACCTTAGAGCCCTATAGACAGACTTTCACATTGGTCTCTGAAATTCTTTTCTCATTACATCTTAAAGCCTGACACCTGAGCATAGTTTTCCACTACTCCTTCACATTGGTTATTTAACCATAGACCCCTTAAGAAAACTAAAAACAAAGTTTTGAGGCAAATACTATGATCTGGGTGTGTGTGCATGCATGCTTGTGCAGATCCTGGGGCTTGAATTTAGTGCCTGAGTGCTCTCCTGAGCCATTCCCACAGTTTTTTTTTTTTTGGGGGGGGGAGTTTATTGGAGATAAGAGTCTCTGAGTTCAAACCCCAGTACCCTATACCCCACACCTCCATACACACTCCTAACACTCTAAAACCAAGCTGAAAATAATAGCAGTGCCAGTCATCCAAACAGGACAGAAGACAGCATGAGTTCCTTCAAAGCCAGAGAACTAAAATTATTAAGCCTTATTCTGAGAGTGTTACTCAAAAACATTCAGAGTTGGGAGTGAAAAACTGGAAGAGAGTGAGGGAATCGGTGATACTGGCCAAAAAGAAATGTACTCTTTACCTGATCTATTTTACTGTAACCCCTCAGTATATGACTTTTATAATCCTATTTTTAAAAATTAAAAGAAAAGATTCAGAGGCAGTTCTCTATCTTTGTGGATGTCTCTGGCAATGTATAAAGTGGAGGCAAGCACTAGACTACCCAAAAAGCTTAAAAAGAAAAGCTAGCATGCGAAATGTCAAGATTTGAAAAGCTTCTACATATTCCTGGAAACCTAAAAGGAAATACACATCTGTATGACTGAGTGTATGGCTAGTGCTGTTTACATGCCCAGGGAAGACAGGAGAAAGCCCAAAGATTTCACTTCTTGCTGACCTTGAGCTTGTGTGCAAGCAGGAAATAAAGGCTAATACGTAATTGTCAACTGCCTGGATAAGAGTTGAAGGCACACCACAGGTTGGGAGGATATTTGAATCATGTAATTAATAAATGATTTTTATCTAAAATGTACAAACAACTTTTGAAACCCCATAATAAAAAAGTACCTAGCCTTATTTTTAAAATGGGTTGAAGATTTAACAGACATTTCCACAAAGAAGGTATGCAATTGTCAATAAGCCTATGGAAAAAAATGTTAATATCATTACTCTTTGGAAAATAAAAATTAAAACCAAAATGAGATACCACTCATAAGGGTTAAAAAAAAAAAAAGGTATTGCCTGGTGAGCCAGTGGCTCATGCCTGTAATTCCAGCTACTCAGAAGGATGAGATCTGAGGATTATGGTTCAAAGCCAGCCCAGGCAGGAAAGTCTGTGATCTCTTATCTCCTATAAGCCATCAGAAAACTGTAAGTAGTGCTGTGGCTAAAGTGGTAGAGAGCTAGCCTTGAGCTGAAGAGCTGAGGGACAGCACCCAGTACCAGAATTCAAGCCCCATGACCAACCAAAAAACAAACAAAAAGCCAATTATATTTTTTAAAATTTTTATTTATTTTTTATTGTGAAAATACTGTACAGGGGGTTACAATTACATGGGCAAGATAATGAGTACATTTCTTATCAAGCATTGTAGCCTCCTCCTTTGTTTCCCCTTCCCATCCCTTCCCATCCTCCCCCCGCCCCCCCCCCCAACAAAGTTGTAAAGTTCATTTTTGACATAACAACTTGTACTTTTCATTGTTGCAACGGGTAAAAGCTGGTGCATGGGGTAGAGTTAAAGACAAGTTTGAATCTGGAGATAGCTATACAAAATATATCATACTATGTTATAAAAGACTTTCTCTAAGCCATTTTGTGCCAGATATCATGCCTTTAACATGGGGTAAGTGCAAAAGGTCACGTTGCAAACACTATAACAAAACCCTTTAGTGTTTTTTCACCAACAGATACTGATGGCTCACAGAATAGAAGCAGTAGATCCAAGGCCAAAGCCTGAGCCATGCTTTCTGGATCAGAGACAGCAACTCTTTGGTGTCCTTGCATGGCCAGGAAGTTGCCTCGGTCTCCAAAAGTGCTCTGATTTCATCCCAGAGTACCCACTCTGGTGGTGTAAAGTATAGCAAAGACCTGGCTCCTGATGCTATGACAATCATGATGGGGTTTCCACAGATGAATGAATCTCAGGGACAAAGACATCCTGAGCAGTAGTCTAACCTCCTGATAGGAAGCCACAGGAACAAAGCATTCTTCCTTTCCTCAGTCTCTGGGAAGGTCACAGGACCAAGCCTCATTCCTCAAACTCACCACCATCCTCTAAGGTCAATTCTAAGTCAAGATCCTACCTCAACTAGGGAAATTATAGTCCCTTAGGCCCCATCAAAGACCAAATCACCACCCCCAAAGTAGAGTCTAGTGTCTATTTTCAGGAAAGCCTCTACTTAGGACTTGTGAGCTATAGTCAGTCAGAACCCACACAGGACCAAGCCATTCCCCGCAGCCTATTCTCTCTACCTAAGGACCCTGTTCCACGCAGGAGAGCTAGAGACTACCAGCACCCACAAAGACTAAGCCACAGCCTCTCCCCAGAGCCCTTTCTCTGCCTGGGCTCTCTCTCCTCTCAGTCCAGACACTGCATCCTAATCACAGTGGAGATGATCTGCACATGAAAGTGGTTGTCAGGTAACCTCAGCTGGACTTGATGTGACTAGCAGGAGGGGTTCCTTTCAGGCACCTGACATTCTGAGATGCCTTGGCTTTGTGTGACTTGGAGAGACAGGGAAGGACCACAGAGGGCTGTTGTCATGTGTTTTTGGACTCAGTGTTTTTATCTTTTAGTGTCAGCTACCCCTTCTGCCTTTGTCATAGGGAATGTAGAAATCAGGATGAAAAAGCATTTTAGGTGAGGTCTTGCAGGGGCTTGTTCAAGGTCTGTTTCACATGGTGAAGACACTACGTTTCATCCTTATGTCTGAAGTCTCAGGCTGCCACTTACAGGCAATGAGTATCTTAATACACTACTGTTTAAGGACTTGAAATGCATGAGTTGCCTTTGGCATGTAAAAAGAAGAGGTCTAGTTTGTACAAACATCCATAACCATATCTTTTCAGAGTTTCTCTTCATCCTTCTAAGGAATAAGCCTAAGGAAGTTGAACTTGACCATGAAAAAACTACTTTTTCAGGGAAGATCTAGTAGGTAAATTAAATTCCTCAAGCTTCATGTCTGAAAGTTTTGTCACCATTCATTTCTGGACTCATATGCCGGACAGGTTACTGTTGACAAGATTTGGGGTTTGGTAATTAGTTTGTTCAAGGCTGAATATATTCAGCTACATCTCTCTGGCCTCCCTTGTTTTTGATGAAGAAATTAATAATAAGCTTCTATGAAATCCCAAAGGTCATCTTTGGGTCAGCTAGGTAGATAAATGTTCATAATGAACCTGTATGTTCTAAATGTTATATCAAACTGGTGTTTGACCCTCATCTGAATTGAATGAAAAAATAATGTGTTCAGAGTAGCCTTCCTGTGGTCATTCTAAATAAAGGTAATGGTACTATTAAAGCAGAAACAAAAAGGGTGATGAAGAAGAGGACAGGTTTGTGTTTTGGTGAAGTAGCTAACTTTAGACTGACCTTCTGACACTGAATCCAGCTTCCAGACATTTAAATCGGTGCTGGTGAGTTTTGAGAAAGGGACTTGCTTTTCTTGCAGGCAGAGCCTGAATCCCATCCCATTGTCCATTTGCCACCTTAGCTGGGATGAGGCATGCAGTGCTGCTGGCTTCTTCCCTTGCCATGAACTCTCATGGACTATTTTGCCCAGGCTGGCTTCAAACTGCAGTCTTCCCAATTCTAACTCTACAGGGAGCCAGGGTTATAGACATGAGCAACCATACTCTGACTAGATTGCAATTGAGAGAAATATTATCAATCTAAATAACCATCTAAGAAAACTTGTGCTATACTTACATTATGATTAACTCAAAGTGTCTTGCAAGCATAAGGTTAATAATGCCTGTTATTTTAGCTAAGCAGGAGGCTGGCATGCAATGATGCCAATTCAAAGGCAACCTGGACTGAAATCCCTGAGTCCATAATCTCCCACGAACCACCAAGAAGATAGAATTTGGGCTGTGGCCCAACTAGAAGGGCACCAGCTTTGAGTGTAAAAGCCAGGGGACAGTGCCCAGGTCCTGAGGGCAAAGCCAGTGCAGGCACACACATCTAAGAAGCATCCTGAAGGCCAGGAACTGGGATGATCACAGGGGGAGACCCTCAGATGGACGGGGCCCTTGGCAGCTCTGACATCATAGAGGACATTGTGAGGTAACTGTTACTTAACTATATATAGAGGGTGGTGATTGATGGACTCTTGTAGGTAGTTGGGAGGTTGGAGTTCAGTTGGTTGGTTGTGTGGTGGGTTTGTTGGGTTTCTGGATTTTGTGTGTTGATTTGGCTTTGATTTTCAGGTTTGGTCATTTGGATTGTGATTGGGCTTTGACATTTGGACTTTGGGTTTGTTGTTTTGCCTTTTTTATTTTCCTGTTTGTTGTTTTAGTTGTAATTATTTTCTTTATATATCATTTCCTTTAATTTTCATTTTTTTTACTTTCTTTTACTGTTATTTTAGTTTTTTTTCAGTTTTCTTTTTATTTTTTCCGTTGACTTAACAATTTTGCTTCTATTTTCTTTTCTTTTCCTTGTTTTAAATTAGCATTAAGGCATTTTGTTCATTATTATTATTCATTTATTCCTTCTATATTTACTTATTAGGTTTTGTTTTCTTATATATTTGCTAGATAAAAGTTACATTTTATTCATTTATTTACATTTTATTGTTACTCAGTTATTATAGATTGTTTATATCTTAGTCCTTTATTATATATTATATATTTAATTCCATTTCATTTTATTTTATTATATTTTGTATGATATAATACAGCATCACTAGGGTGCTGTGTAGGATGACTAGCCAGAGTAGAGAGGCGAGGTCGAGGCAGGGCCGTGAGGCCAGTTCCTCAGACAGGAGCTCCTCAGGGCTCACTGCTGGGTGCTGAGGACCATCGGTGAGGGGGGCTATGCCCCCGTCGAGTTGGCCAAGCACCTGCCCACGGACACCCTGGTGGCTGTTAAAGTCTTTGACAGGTATGACAACCTCTTTTTCACCACCGAATTGGACATTTTGAAGGCTGTGGAACACCTGAACATCGTGAAGCTCTACGAGGTGGTAGAAACAGAGGAGCCATTGTACTTCGTGATGGAATACTCCTCCTGGACCCCCTGCAAAAGGTGGACAGGCTGGGGGAGGAGGAAGCCAGGCCTGTGTTCAGGCAGATCTTGAGGGTGGTCAAATACTGCCATGACAATGGCATTGCGCAGAGCGACATCAAGGCAGAGAACATCGTGCTGGACCGCAGGGGCACAACCAAATTATGTGACTTTGGCATGAGTATGCTGTTCCTGCCGGGGCAGCAGCTGGACAAGGAGTGCGGGACTCTGGCCTACTGAGCCCCCGAGATGATCAAGCAGCAGAGTTACCAGGGCCCCAAGGTGGACATTTGGAGCCTGGTGGTGCTGCTGTACTTTATGGTCATGGGCGACATGGCCTATAAAGGGGCTTGACCTGAGCTGCCTGGTGAAGCGCCTGCTTCCTGGGCGTCCGCCTTGCCCCTGGCCTACACACCCCTCCTGCGTAAACGTGCAAGTCAAGAGAGCCAGTGCGCCTGTGCGCCACCCTGCTGAGCAGCAGCAGGAGGAGGGTGGCAGGAAAGGCACTGTATCTGTGTGCCTCCCCTGCCTCCTCTGCAGCCCCTGCATAACCAGCACAGATGGGGAGACTGAGGGCAGCAAGCCTGCCCCTGCTCCAGCAGCAGCAGCCGCAGCAGCAGCAGCAGCAATAACACCGCCCCTCCCCATAGGCCACCCCAGTGAATGGACCTGCCCAGCGCCTGAGCAGGAGAGGCAGGTGGGCAGCAGGGCTGATTCTCTCCCCCCATCCTATGTAATATGTGGACAGGGGCCCCACAGGGGGAGAGGGACCTCAGCTGGGCTGCCCAGGTCCAGAAGCATCTGATGCAAACTGCAAGGGCCCAGGGGAAACAGGGCAGAGCAACAAGCTCCCCTCAGGATCACCACCAGCAGAAATGTCCACCAGGGCCACGGAGGCAGAGCTGGAGGGCAGCGCCGTTCCTGCCCCCAGTCCTGCAGCAAATGGAAGAGGCACAATCTGGAAGAGACTCAAGAGGAATGCTTTAAATGGCTTTGAACGAGTGTGCTGCTGCGGCTGCCTTGTTAGGACAGCCCCAAAGGTCGTGCTTCCTCCTGAGTGGAGAACAGCATGGACGGCCTGCAAACAAGCAGGTGAGCCCTGAGCTGTGCTCTGTGTTTTATCCATGCGTCAAGGAAATCCTTTTAGCTCATCACTTCTGACTGGTTATCTGTCTGGGAGTGGGGTGGGGAGGTTAAGAGAAAGGAGGGTATGGGGTTGGGGGGGGGGGAGATGGAGTGTTGTGCAGTTGTGTAAAGGGATAGAGTTTCAGAAGGAAGGGATGGTGACTTGTCAAGTGTCGTTCTGTGCAATTCAGTCCCTGAGTTTCCTTTCCTCCTGCAGCTCAAGTGGAGAGGCAGAAAACCATCAGCATGCGACTCGCCTTGCAGACATGCTCAACACGCCTGCAGACAAGCTTCCCTCTGATGCCACGTGGCTCCAACAACGCTCACACACTGCACACACCTCTTTTTCTTTTTGTCTGTTTTCCTACATTGGATACGGTTTCTAATGTCATTCCTGTGGTGCTCATCAACTTAAAAACTTGATATTCCTGTAACAAGATCAAATGTATTCTGAGTTTGTCTCACTCATTTTGCCCATGAGGGCTGATGTTTGACTGGGAGTTAATTGAAGAGTATAATGGAGCAACAACTAGTCTTGGCCTGTAGTCCTAGCTACAGGGCTGAGGGCTGAGTTCTTAGAGGATTGACTTTCCAAGGGAACCAGCCCACAAGTTCTTTCTTCAATATTATCATCATACAGCAGGGAGGAGGAGATCAAGCAGTAGATGGTTAACCTATTAAGCACAGCAAGTGCAAAATCCTGAGTTCTAAACACTAAGGAAGGGACATGTTGACTCCATCTCCATTAGCAGTAAGCAATGGACAGTGTTTCTCAAAAATAGGAGGTCTTAAGGATAAAAATACGGCCCCAAACTCTTGTTCTGTTTTATGGTTGATTTTTTTCTTTTGTGAAGTCCCAGAGCTTGGATTCAGGGCTTATGGACTGTTCTTGAGCTTGTTTTCTAAAGGCTAGTGATTTATGATAGCATGGCTCCACTTCTGGCTTTATTGGGGGTTATTTCCAGATAAAAGTCTGCCACTAGGCTGGCTCAGAAGCAATATCCTCAGATCTTAGCTTCCTGAGTAGCCAGGATTACAAGTTACAAGGATTACCAGCACCCAGCTATGTTTGTCCTTTTTAGAAGGACAAAGAGGCTATTAGGTAGACATGGCTCTCTAAGTCTGCCTGTAAGTGTGCAATCCCATGGTAAACTCCAGTACCAGGAACAGAGAGCAGCGGTGGTGCAGCTGCAGCATGAATGGGCTCCCGAGGGGCAAGGGGATTGATGATGGAGATGGAGAGAAGGTTGAAGGCACAACTCTGTTTATTCCAGCAAAAGCCTCAGCTATATATACTTTCTATATTTGTCACATGCGTGCATCCCATTGTTCTCAGACCCACTGTGTCAACAAGTGCAGACAGTCCAGCATCATCCTCCTATTTCAAACAATCTTTGGTTACCATACTCCCTCAAATAAGCCCCAGGCCCAGAAGCTGAGAGGAACACTTCCTCAAACAAAAGGGCAAGTACCTGCAGCCCCGAGGCTTGGAGTCAATGGCCTGGAGCCTTTGCTCACCATTGCCAGCTCCTGGCACCTCAGGGTCTGCAACAGGGACTAAGTATGCTCACAACTCAGGGGCTCTGCTGAGCTACAGCCTTTCAATTTACCATCTTTCCAGAAGCAGGAACTCAAGAGGGTCCGGTCTTTAGAGCTCCAGGAAATGGAATAGGTCTAGGAACAGACAGATGCTGCTCTCTCACACTTGAAAATCTAGCTACTTGAGAGACACATCTGAGGACTGATTCAAAGGCAAAGCAAGCAGAAAAGTTTGAACACTCCTATCTCCAATTCTTCTGCAAAATGACTGGAATTGGGGATGTGGTTCAAATGATAAGTGGCATTGAGCAACCAAAGCCAAGAGAAAGCACAAGACCCTAAGCTCATGCCCCACTCCTGGCACAAACAAAAGGAAAATACGATGCCACAGAGCTACTTCTCAGCCCCCTTCTGAGTATTTCAAAAAAGGGTCTCAGAAAGTTGGCCCACATGGAGGACGTATTTCACCAAGACATACGCTTAGAAGATGAAAGAGAAACTCTGTTCAGAGAGCAGAAAAGAAGGGAAGCTTGCAGAGGTTTATGGGAAAAGAATGTTAAAAATGTAGATGAAAGCAATTATGTAACAGACAAACTGTGCTCTTCTGACCCCAGAGGTAAGCATAGGCAAGGTGGCCTGAGACCTGCAGAGCCTGCTTCTGGCTTAGGCCTGGAGAGCACAGGATACAGTTTGATGATGGGTGATTCTTCCCTGCACCTCAGCTTCTATGACTTAAGGACTGTTTTCTTTAAGAAGAATAGCATTTGTATCTTTTGTGTATCTCACTGAATTTGTACATTATCTTTGGGCTTTACCTAATATTCTGTCAAAGCAGAAATATAGGAGGTTTCTACCTTTGGTGTTTTCTTTCATTTCTTTCTCCATTTTTTTCTTGTTCTGGTCCCAGAGCACATGGTCCTAGGACACAAGACCTGGGTCCTGTCCCTGAGCTTTTTCTGCTCAGGACTCTACCACTTGAACCACAGCTCCACTACCAGCTTCTTGCTGATTACCTGGGGATAAGAATCTTAGAATTTCTTGCCCAGGCTGGCTGGAAAAAACTGGGTTTCTCCAGTCTCAGCCTAGCATTACAAGCATGAGCCACTGGTGCCTGTCTCTCCATATTTTTATAACTTTCACGGTCTAAAGCCTTTATCTGTTTGGTGAGTTTTCTTACTAGGTCCCTCATTTCATTGAAATTAACCGGCTTGATGTGGCTCTTTTCACAACATTGTTCCAACAAAGGAGCATGTGATCTCCAGCTAATTTGATGAAGGACTTGGAGCCATCAGGGTGCAGCAGAGAGTATCAATTCAGGTTTGTATTAAGGATGCAATCAACCACCTGTCTACATTTGTGAGACAAGGGATGGCATGAGAATCAGCATTTTTCTTAGCCTTAGGCTGAATTTGACATGCCCCATCGCCCTTTAAACTGATAGTTAAGAGGCTACAAACATCTGTTTGCAACCTTAAGGAAGCATAAGATATTGAAATGCCTTAAAAAAAATCAAGAGGGTGCCAGGTGCCCATGGCTCACACCTGTAATCCTAGCTTCTCAGGAGGCTGAGTTCTGAGGATCGCGGTTCAAAGCCAGCATGGGCAGGAAAAGTCCGTGAGATTCTTATTTCCGATAAACCACCTGAAAACTAGAAGTGGCGCTGTAGCTCAAGTGGTAGAGTGTTAGCCTTGACCTGAAGAGCTCAGCTACAGCACCCAGGCCGAGTTCAAGCCCTACGACTGACAGGAAAAAAAAATTAAGTATTGGTGAGGATGTAGAGAAACTGAACACTGATTCACAGCTCGTGGCCATTTTAAATGCTAGTCTCTTTAGAAAACAATCTACTGTTTCCTCAATAAGTAATTGTCAATTCCACTTAACTCTGAAGTTACATTTCCACAAAAGTTTTTTTTAATAGCAAGGAAATAGTAGAGAAGGTATACTGCTTTTCATTTGTTGATCATTAGGTATTACAGTAACACATGTAAATAGACATAAACTCACATACACACACACACACACACACACACACACACACACACACACACACACACACACACACACACCAGTCACAGGGCTTCTTAGACAAATAGAAGTAGGAAGAGAATTTCAGGATTGTTCATCTAGCCGTAACTAATGAGGTAATAAAGGAAACTGCAAATCAACTGGAGCAAAAAAATCTTTGCATGTTTCATAAATCCTTCCTGATCCAGCCTTTTTCTGCAGTGGCCCCCTGGTGATGAGGTAGCGATTAGTGTGTTATGAGATGTGTAATGTGACAGTCTGAGCAGTTCTCTGCATTTGGCTGTGGTGCTAGCAAGCTATTATGCAGCCTGGGTTCACTGATGTGCTCTGGCTTTATTCCCTTTTGTGGCTTGCCTCCTAATGGAGAGTGTGTTGAGAAGGAAGCAGGCCATGAGTTGAATGTATAATAACCATGGGAACTGAGGTTCCAATCAATCCCTGGGAATGTGGCCCAGGGTCCCATAGGTCCATTGTGAAAGTCCTTCATGTATACTTTTCTATGTTCTGAATGGCTGGGTTTGAGTGAGTGTCGACGAGTCTCAGTGCATGTATATGCTTATAGAGTAGAGGGCTTGTCCTTGAGGACAGAAACAAAAGAAACCGTGAAGCACTTTATACAGCAACTTCACACTTCCCATGTTTCTAACTTGTGCCTATTAACTAGGAACCAAGTATAATTAAGTAAAGCAGAACGTGTGTGTGTGTGTGTGTGTGTGTGTGTGTGTGTGTGTGTGTGTGTGTGTGTGTGTAAAACTCCCTTATTCAAAGCAAGTCAACATATGTTTTCCACAGAAAACTCAGACTAGTATTGTCTTCTTTTTTTTGGCCAGACCTGAGGCTTGAACTCAAGGCCTGGGCACTCTCCCTGAGCTCCTTTTGCTAAAAAAAAAAAAAAAGTCTAGTATTCTATTGATAGACAGTTGACTAATGCAGATGGGGACAGAATTCAGATCTTAACTTACTCTGGAGAAAACTTGATAAATACCTCAATTTAAAATTCTTAGAAATACCAAATCACCTCAGTGCCAAGAAGTTTTTCTTGAGATATGGTTGTTAGGTTCTCACAGAAATATCTTGACCTGATTTTTAACAGCTCCCATGTTAAGTATCTGAGAAAAGAATGGGAGATCCAGACAGTGTGGGAATGGTGACTTTCCAAGTCACTAATTCAATGAGAGAAAAAAATTAGTGAAATACACGTTGATTAACAATCTGCCTGGATCAATTAGGTACATCTCTTCTTTCCTTCCCTGGCTGATATCACTATATCTGTGTAGAAAACTGTAACCCAGAAGCATAAATTTCATAGTAAAGACATTTTTCACAAATTCATCAAACTTTTATATTGTTTATCTTTTATAGTTTTCAGTTTGTGATAGGCAGATTTTTTTTGAATGGGTGCTGTCCCAGAGCTCTTGTGCTCAAGGCTAGTGCTCTACCACTTGAGCCATACCCCCACTTACTGCTTTTTTTTAGTAGATAACTGGAGGTAAGATTTTTACAGTCTTTCTAGCCAAGGCTAGCTTCAAACCATATCTTCAGATCTCAGTGTTCTGAATAGCTAGGATTACAGGTGTGAACCACTGGTGCCATGAAAAGCAGATTTTTAAAAAATGAACCTGATGACCTTTAAGACATTTCCCATGGAATCAAATTCTTGTGATGAGCTCACAAAGATGAAGGCTGCAAAGGTGAAGGTTTTTTTTTAATGTTTATACAGCCCATAATCATTTACTTTAAGTTAATAATCAGGAGATTATCCTGTGTTGTACCTAGTCAGATAAGCTGTTGGAGTGAAGGTCTACAAGGAAAGATTCCCAAGCTAGTTTTACAGAATTAGTTTTCTTCCCAAATACTAAAAACATCACTTTATTTTGCAGAACTAGTTTTGCAAGCCTCTGAGAGTTCTGCAGCTGCAAGGGAATGAATTCTTCCAATAATCAAATGAACCTGAAAGAGGACTGAAGCCTTAGATGAACCCCAGCCCAGCTGACATATTGATTGCAGCATTGTGAACCTGTGAGCCTAGGACCAAGCATAGATTCCTGACCTAATTTTCTGCTCATTTGTAGTGGTACCAAACTAATATAAACTTTGATAGCTAGAAGATTGGCTAGAAGTAGCTGGGTTTTTTGCCTTGTTTTATTATCAGTATCTTTCAATGTGCCCTACCAACTACCAGGGACAGACAAGGGAAAAAAATCCACCGGTAACACCAGGCTCTAATCCTGTGTGTTGGAGAGGAAATAATAGAAATAAAAATTCTTCCCTTTATCTCCTATGCCCTGCTGAAAATACAAATTGTCCTCATCACAGGCCATTCATTACCAAACCTTATTAATTTCATATCTAAACATATCCTAAGTTTATCTTTTTCATTAAATCTCCATTCTACCCTAATGTAAACCATTCCTTTCCCTCTTCTAACTCCTATCTGACTAACCCACCATAACATGAAAATACTGAAAGGATTTTATGTAATTCCCATTCAATAGATAGTGTGATTTTACAATCCCAGAACGGAGAAGTTGTGGGAGGAGGATCATGAATTCCAGGCTAGCCTAAGATAGATAGTGAGACTCTGTCCCCAAACTAACTAAATAAACCAACAAAGTACCTTTCAATGTGTTCTTAATGTTCTTTAGATAATATTTAAAGTGTTTTGGATCTTCCACCAAATGTTTTTGACCCATTTTTCTCTACCTCACATTTTTCTAGCTCTGCTGATTTTTTGTTTATCTTAAAGTCTTTGCAAGTGTTGGTTCTTGGATTTTGCTTTATTGTGTTCTAAAGAAGAACCTTTTCTTTGCCTGATTCATACTCATCTTTCAGGTGTCATCTTGGCATCATTTCTCCAGAGAATCCTTTGCACACACTCGGTAGAGATTCCATTGACTGCTATTTGTGTCATGTATGTCCAGCTAGTAATCCAACCTTAGGGCTGCTGCTTACTGTTTACAGGTGCATCTATAAAGTATAGCCTTTCCACCATGGTAACTGCCTTTTGGAAAGATGCCTGGAAGGTTATTCTCAGAAGGTCACCGGAGCCAGTCATCAATAGATAGGGAAAACAGTTCAATCCTCTACCTTGTGAGTGGGACAAACTCCTGACCTGTAATTCACGCTCCAAAATTTATGGAGGGATCCAGCTGCATTTAGAGTTTTCTTCTGAAGCCACAGCTTTGCCCAATCATATCACACTCATTCCCTTCAAAGTTCTTGTACCCACTTGCTCAATAAGGCACTTGCAAAAATATCCCTTCAGACTCTGATTTTAGAAGACCTGTCCTAAAATGTCCCCAATAAATGACAGTTTCTCTTATTGCCTTCCATATGCCCTCTTTTCCTTCACTGCACTTTTTAAAATAGCAATTTTAAATCTGCTTGTGTATTCATTTGTTTGCTATCTATTCCCATAGCCATGAGGCTGATGAGCTGTGAGCTCTTGAGGATGGAAATATACTCATTGACCTGTATCCCCAACACTAAAAATTAGTCCCATGAGAAAGCTCACAACCTGTTGAATGGATGAATAACTGAATTTAGCAGTTTTGTTTAGGATGACTATAGCTAGCAGTGAATATAAGAATTATATATTTTCTATTGAGCCATGACTTGTGTGACGCCCAGATGGCCTTGGCTGAGGTTCAGTCTTCCAGCAGAATGTACGCCCTGTCCACTTTCAGTTGCCATCCTTTGCAGACAAGTTAGGGGGTCTCTTGACTCTTGAAGTGAGAAGCAAACCAAAACAAAAACCTAAGGTGTTAACAGTAACACCTTCTGCAATTCCAATAAATTAATGTTAGTCTGAGTTTTGCAAAATATGAAGACTTTCTGTTCTTTGTTTACACACACACACACACACACACGCACACACACACACACGCGCACGCGCGCGCACACACACACACACACACACACACACACATACATTTTGCTCCTACTGGGTACCAGCACTGTTTTGTGGCTAAGGCTATAGCACCCAACATGGACAAGATCTTTACCCTCATGATACTCAGAGTCCACATGGGAGAGATGATCAATTGGCTTAGAAACAAACAGAAAGTGGCAGGTAGTGATGAGAAGCAAAAGGTAAAGGGTGAAAACATACTGTTAGGTAAAGTGGCAGGAAGCCCTTTTAACTAAGCCTTATTTCAGCTCAGTGGCTGAAAAATTATTACCCAACAAAGAGTAATATAAAAATAACATGTTCCTAAGTGGAAATACTTAGAAAGCTGAGCCTTTTTTTTTTTTTTAGGTCATGGGGCTTGAACTCTGGGCTTGGGTGCTGTCCCTCAGCTCTTTAGCTCAAGGTGAGCGCTCTACCGCTTGAGCCACAGTTACACTTTCAGTTTTCTAGTGGTTTATTGGAGATAAGAGTCTCACCGACTTTCCTGCCCTGGCTGGCTTTGAACCAAGATCCTCAGATCTCAGCCTCCTGAATAGCTAGATTACAGGTGCCCAGCTAAAACGGAGCCTTTTTTACTTATATTTTTGTTTCCTGAGATATGAGGAGGTAGAAAAGGAAAATAGTTATTAAAAAGTGGTAGCATTTCTTTGTTGTTTTCGTGTGTGTGTGTGTGTGTGTGTGTGTGTGTGTGTGTGTGTGTGTGTGTGTGTGTGTTCTGGTCTTGAGGCTTGAACTCAGGGCCTGGACAGTGTCCCTGATATTTTTTACCCAAGGTTAGCATTTATCACTTGAGTCACAACTTCACTTCTGGTTTTCTGGTGGTTAATTAGAGGTAAGAATCTCACAGACTTTTCTGCCTGTGCTAGCTTTGAACTGTGATCCTCAGATCTCAGCCTCTTGAGTACTTAAGATTATAGGCATGAGATACTGGTGCCTGGTGCTAACATTTCTTTAAAACCAAGAAAAACCAAGTTTCAGGAAAATTTGGTCCTTTCCCAAAGCACAAAATAAGTACTCTGAACATCACTGAGGGCTTTCTAACTCTGAAGTATGTGTTTTACTTCCATTACATTTTATTCTACTTCCTTTTGGATTGAACTGCAGGGATCATGCTTGCAAGGCAGGTATTCTACCACTTGAATCACACCTCCAGCTTCTTTTTTACATTGGTTATTTTTGAGGTGGTGTCTCACTTTATGTCTGAGCTGGCTTGGGTTTTGATCCTCCTGCTTGGGCTTTCTTGAGTCACTAAGAATGACAGGAGCGTGCTCCTATACCCAGCCATTGGTTGATATTGAGTTTCATAAACTTATCCTTTCCACAGAGCTGGCCTCAAAGCACAAGTTACCAATCTTTGTCTCAAGTGGTTAGGATTATAGGCTTGAACCACTGAACCCAACTTCTTTTTCTCAAAAGCTACTAACTGACTTAATTACCTTTCACTAAATATTTACAAGTAGAATTTTTAATATTGAAATTTCGGTGCTTGAATAAGTGTCATAACTAGTAATAAACTTTAATATTATGCTAGTCTCTTTTGCCATGGCATTGTTAGGCATTTGCAGTATGTTGAACATTTCTAATGTGTTGAACATTGACCTTTCATGGATTAAGGAAATGAATTAGAGATGTTTTCTTTCTTTCTTTTTATGTAGTTGCTTTCATCAGCATGTTTTATCTTTTTTTTTAATGAAAGTCTTTTTTTTAATTGTGAAAATACTATACAGAGGGGTTACAATTACATGGGCAAGGTAATGAGTGAGCATGTTTTATCTTTACATGGATATTTATTTTCCTTTTGGTAATAATTACAAATTTATTCCATATTTTCTTTTACAGCAGATTACTTATTATTTAAAGAGGCTGCAGCCACTTCTGGGTCCTACCTCTCTGATGCTATTTCTGGTTTCCCACTTTGTTGCTTTTAAAACAATTCACCTTTATCATCAGTTTCTTCTTGCAATGTATCTTTTCACATAGCTAAAAATTTTTTTAGGAGCTGGGAAGGTGGCTCAGTGGTAGAGCACTTGCCTTGCATGCATGAGGCCCTGGGTTTGATTCTTCAGCACCACATAAGCAAAAAGAAAAAAGCCGGAAGTGGCGCTGTGGCTCAAGTGGTAGAGTGCTAGCCTTGAGCTGAAGAGCTGAGGGACAGTGCCCAGGCCCAGAGTTCAGGCCCCACGACCGGACCCCCCCGAATTTTTTTTTTATAGAAGTATGTAAAGTGAGACAGTAACTGCTTGTCAAGTTCATGTTATTGGTACAGGAGGAATACAAGATAAAAAGCTGAAGTCATAAATCTAAATGCTGTGAGCCCTCACTGCCTCTTTCAATCATGGAGAAAAAGTGATATAGCCTAAAATATGGAAGGTTTGTTATGGAACCATGACCTCTTCTCTAGCAGCTCTTGAGTCAGAACAGAGTTAGTGGCATAAGAATGTGTGTTGGGCAAGATCTGTGGTCCTTACCCTGTGCCATTCAGAAGAGTACAAATATCTTTCCCAATCCCAATATGAGCTAATTAAGAGAAAGTTTCTCTAGGCACTCTATTCTAAAATATGTCAAATGGATGAATCAAAAGTAAGCAAATTTGATTAGATTAATAATTTGAAATATTAACAAATATTATTAGGAAGTTTCCCTTCATGTTTGCCAACTTGTGTCAAACAACTGGCTTTCCTTCTGGTCCAACTCTTCCAGATTCACTGCGTGTAATTCTGTTTTCTGCTAAGACCCTCGCTGATATAGAGTCCCTTCCAAACCAGAGAGTCTACCATTCTAAGTCTCACTAGGGCATTTCCCAAATGAATTTTGGCATATAACAAAAGGTGATTATACAAGCAGTCAAGCCCTAACTGATCTCTAAAGCTTTAAACAGTAGGAATCAAGACTTTGCAAAGACAACCTAAAATCCCCCTTGTTCTACTTTTGACTATTTTGCCAGTATCAGCATTCATGATGCTGGCCTGGAGAGCTTAATAAAAATATAGCACAGGGCTTGAGAGTGCTTCAGTGACTCTGCCTAGAGGTTCTTTTCACTCAGTGAAGCAGCAGATAGGAACTGCAAAGAGAGAACAAACAAATAAGAGATGAGAGGTTTTGTGTGAAGTAAACAGCATTCTGCATTATTATGTTCCTTATAATATACATAAATAGCATTTTCAATGTGTGCTTTTTTATGTAGCTGTTCATTAGTGGTCAATAAATTGCATTTTTTTTTAAAATCTATAGGATACTCTCCAACTAATTAAGTTGAAAATAGGGGACTAGGGGCTGGGAAGGTGGCTCAGTGATAGAGCGCTTGTCTTGCATGCACGAGGTCCTGGGCTCGATTCCTCAGCACCACATAAGCAAAAAGAAAAAAGCCGGAAGTGGCGCTGTGGCTCAAGTGGTAGAGCGCTAGCCTTGAGCTGAAGAGTTGAGGGACAGCGCCCAGGCCCAGAGTTCAGGCCCCACGACCGGACCCAAAAAAAAAAAAAAGAAAAAAAAAAAAAAGAAAATAGGGGACTATTTTTTACTCCATGAGTAGTTTTAGAGCAATAGCCTAAAGAGTCTCCAGGGCATTGAGACTGATTTTCTTTTGTACTTTTAGGTTGTAAGGAAATCTGATTTAAACTAAAAGGTAATGGCTGCAGATTGTGACATTGCTCATTAGCCAAGCTTGTGCTTTTGAAATTGGTGATTAGGATTTTCCTTCAGGGAGGATCAGGCTGCAAGGTCTGCACAGTTTTTGTTTCTCTACATTAGCTACCATGAATACAGAAAACACAAAAAGTAGGTCTGTCAATTTGTCTCAAATCATTCAGAGTCTAAAATAAACAGAATTTTCTCAGGCATAAAAAGAGGTTTTGAATGATTCATGAAATTCTTTCTCCTTATTAAAAAGGGATGAAAGGAATGTCAAGCAAAATAATTCATTTAGTGGAACGTCCTTTGGGAAAATATATGCAAAAGAGAGAGAAAGAAAGAGATAAAGAAAAAGGGAGAGAGAAAAGGAGAGAGAAAGGGAAAAAGAAAGGGAGAGAGAGAATGCAGAAGTATTCTTTTTTAAATTTAATTTTATTGTCAAGGTGATGTACAGAGCGGTTACAGTTACTTATTGAAGGTAATGAGTACATTTCTTGTTGAACTTTGTTACCCCCTCCCTCGTTTTTCTCCCACTTTCCCAGGGAAAGTGGGAGAAAAACGAGGGAGGGGGTAACAAAGTTATTTACAACTCTAGAGACTTTCCTCTAAAATCAGCTTGGGATAAATTTAGTAACAAGTTTGCTTAGTTGTAGATAATCTACTTGTGCTTCTTATTGCACAGTAAATCTTGTGTATGTATGTGTATTTTTCTTTAAAACATATTTCATTTGGGAATGCATTGACACAGACATAAAATGGTATTTTTGGTTTGACTTAGGTAGGGACATCACATTTACACACTACACTTTCTGGTTGATAAGATGACATTATCTTGAGAAGTATGCAAGTATTTGACTTTAAACTTTATAGTGACCATTTGATCACGTTTTATTGTTGTGTTTTGGTTCCCATACACCTTGAGCCTTACATACTTATGACCAACTTACAATGAAAAAAGTAGGTTAATATTCAATTTCTATGGAGAATTAGAACATCAAAATTATCAGAACTGTTATTGTTATATCATCATTATTATATATAGCTGTTATTATTTATTTATACAATTGTACCTATAAAAATACATTGTTCAAAAAGATATGTACTCATTACCTGACTTATGTAATATCATAATATCACCTTTATAAGAACAATAAAAAATAAAATAAATAAAAGAGTACCTTGGTGTTAAAATGATCTCTTTTTGCCATCTGTGATTGGACATACCATCTGGTTTCAGCCAATTTGGAAACAACATATTCAACTTTGATTTGTAAGCTTGGCTTTAAAGCCCTGTGTCACCTCCATCCTAGGACACTTCATCCCAGAGTTGAGCTCTTCCCTGTTAGATCACTTTTCTGTTCTCTGTTGGACAATAAGGTCAGCTTAGTGTTTCCCCCATCTCATAGGCTGTTTTTTTTTTTTTTAATGTCGTTGATACTATCATATCCATCATAGCAACTTTTTTTTTTGGCAGTCCTGAGGACTGAACTCAGGACACTGTCTCTGAGTTTCTTTTTGCTCAAGGCTGGCACTCTACTACTTGAGCCACAGAGCCACTTCCAGCTTTTTCTGTTAATGTGGTACTGAGGAATCTAACCCAGAACTTCATGCATGCAAGGCAAGCACTCTACCACTAAGCCACCTTCCCAGCCCCACATCTTATCTACCAGCAACTGGTAAACTTTCCAGGAAATATTTATTTGATTCTTTTACTAAGGATTCTTTCACAATTTAGTTACTTACTCTTTGGTGCCTTTTCTGTGCCAGGTAACAGACCTTGAGCATCTAGCGTGGTGACATGGAGCTCCTTCTTATGGGGTTTAGTCTAGTCAGAGAGACAGATGTTTAATATCAATATATAATGATTAATTTTTGTTGTTGTTGTTGTTGTTGGTCATGGGACTTGAACTCTGGGCCTGGATGATGTCCCTGAGCTCTTCAATAAAAGGCAAGCACTCTACTACTTGAGCCAAAGTGCCACTTCCAGTTTTGTGATGGTTAATTGGAGATAAGAAGCTCATGGAATTTCCTGCCTGGGCTGGCTTTGAACTGTGATCCTCAGATCTCAGCCTCCTGAGTAGCTTGGATTAGAGGCATGAGCTACCAGCACCTGGTGACTAATGTTTCTTAATGCATTGCTTAATCTCCTTGAACTACATTAATATATTTTTGGTGCTTCTTAAATGTAACATGTTATGTTAATAGTGGTTAAGTCATGAGATTATGAACTTTGTTGTCTTCTTTATGTAGTATGTTATGTCAGAGCCAGGCTCTCGACAGCTGCCTAGTTTGAATCTGGCTTTATTTTCTCACCAGTCTGCCTGCTGAGGCTTTTGGGAGAATTATAGTTGTTCTGGCAAGCAGTTAAAGGCCTGTTTTATTTCAGTGATCACTCATCAAGACCACTATGTACAGATCTGAGAAGGGGAGTTTTATTTCTTAGTTGTTTCCCCCCTGGAGTGTGATAATCTGTTTGGTTCCTGGAGAGCTAGGAAATTTACAGCTTCCTAGGTCTCAGACTTGTGGCCTCAGCTGTCTCAGCCAGGAGCTTTCTGTGAGCCATGGGTGACTTCAGTTTATAGATGTGTTCCATCAGAATCTGCCAGTTTTTAAACGTGTTCCCCTTCAACTTCATGTGTACACATTCTTCTTAGAGTCACTGTACCTTCTTAGCAGCCTGTGCAGAGTTTACAACCTCCTCCCTAGGCTACAGGCCAGATATTCTCATTGGCTGATCTCTTCCACTTACCTATCCCATTTACCTGCCTTTCTAGACTTCCAAGGTGTTTTGCTGGCAATGAATCCTGGGAACAGGCAGTCTTAGACTTGCTGATGATCAGCCCATCTTTCATAGGTTTCCACATCTTCTGATGAAAGTTGAGGTTGGTAATTTCAATGATCTCACCCTGGTCCACGCAGACCTTCCTTCTGGCATAGAGAAGAGTGGAGGTCATTGTCTTCTGAAATTTCAATATAGTCCTAAGGTTAATACATATTAAGGTTCTTAGTCCAGGAGCTGGCATATGATAAGTGTTCAATAAATGATGATCATTACTTTTATCATTAATTTCCCCCTAAATGTTATTTTGTAATAAACATGTCATATACATGGCCCCTCCTCCCAGATTCCCTTCTGGTACCAGGGTTTGAACTTAGAGCTTCATGCTTATTCAGCTCTCTTTCTTAGATGGTACACTACTTGATCCATGTCTCCAGTCTATACAAAGTTATTTTTAGCTGGATGCTGGTGATTCATACCTGCAATCCAAGCTATTCAGGGAGGCTGAGATCTGAGGACTGAAGTTCAAAGCTAGCCCAGGCTGGAAAAATCTATGAAACTCTTATCTTCAGTTAACCACCAAAAAGCCAGAAGTAGAGGTGTGACTCATCTGGGAGAATGCTAGCCTTGAACAGAAAAAGCTAAGAGATAGCACCCAGGCCCTGAGTTCAAGCCCCAGGACTAGGACACATACAAAAAATGTTATTTTTGGGCTGGGAAGGTGGCCTCAGTGGTAGAGTGCTTGCCTTGAATGCATGAGGCCCTTGGTTCGATTCCTCAGCACCACATAAGCAAAAAGAAAAAAGCCGGAAGTGGTGCTGTGGCTCAAGTGGTAGAGCGCTAGCCTTGAGCTGAAGAGCTGAGGGACAGCGCCCAGGCCCAGAGTTCAGGCCACACAACCGGAACCCGCCCCCTCCCCCAAAAAAGTTATTTTTAAACCACAAGTATAATCAACATAATGTTAGTAATGCTAATCTGTAGATTCTGGATGGATAGTGGTTTCATCTACATCTTTATATTTAAATGTATTTTTATAAGTTTTTTACAATAAACATGCATTATTTTACAATATAAAATGTTTTTTTCCAGTTGTCTTCTTCACTATTTAGACTATTGTCACAGGGCAGGTAGAAGAATTAGGAAAGTGACAACACTTGAAAGTTTGCCAGATGTGTCAGCAGGAAGAAAGGATGATTGAATCCAATTACTGAGTCTGAGTTGGACTTAACTCTGAGACAGTGTTGACAAAACAGTACTAGCTATGGCTGCATCTGCCTCTTTAGCTCTCTAGAAGTCAACAAAACAAGCCAACAGCTGTGTTTTCTGAGAAATAGCTATATCATAAACAGTCATCTGTGATATAACTGAAACTCTGTCTTCTGTGACCTGTTTAAGGCGAGGAGCAGCTGAACTCACCAGCTATTCAATATATGAACATTCTAGATTAATTTAAAGCTCCACAGAAGCAGCGACAGCCTGCAACCTGAGAGTACTTTAATTTGTACTTGCAGCCTTTATTATCATTTACAAGGTCAGACAAATCAAAGACTAACAAGACTTTATACTCCTTAACCTCTCAATTATATGCTTTTATGTGATAGTTTTAGTCTTCTGATACTTCCACCAATATGAATAACTGGATTAGAAGATATTCAGGTATCAGGAGAAAGGTGCAGGCAGGGAGACAGGACACTTTAACAAGCCACATGAGGGGAAAATCTAATTTGAAGTGGGAGATCACAATGGGTGAGGAACAAGGCTTAGAAGTCCAGAGTGGGTGTCATTTGTAAATCCAGAGAGTAGAATGAGGGTTTTTTGAGCTGGTGGTAGGACTACATTATGGAATTGAATTCATGATCAGAACTGTCACCCTTGATCTTGTCAATTCTTTCCCAGGGAGACTGGGAGATTTAGTATGAGGACCACGTGAGAAAGACTTGGTTCTGCATCCAGTGCTAATACGTAGGCCTATGGAAAAAGGACAATGGTTCAATTTTCAAAGGATAAATAGATGGCCAACGGCCAAACCTAGGTGACTGTCAGGTAAGAAAAGGAGATTTATATATCATATGAGTGTTATCAGGGTTCCCAAACATCACTACCCAAGAAAATCATGTGCAAAACTTGTTACAGAAAATAGGAAGCATAGCACAGCGCTAAGAGTGCAGATTCTGAAGACAGGCAGTTTAAGTTCAAATCCTGCTTCTGACTGGCATTAGGATATTGGACAAATTCCTTAACATGTCAGGTTCCTTATTAGCACATGGTGATGGCAGTTATACTGCTGAGAAGTTTAAGTAAGTAAATGTTAATAAAGTACTTAGAAGAGTGTAAGCATCTAGTGAACACACTCTAAGTATTAGTATTATTATTATGGCTGGTCTTACTAAGACTTCTGGAGTGAGGTCCAGCTGTTTGGATTTTGAATATATGCCAATAACTTTTCATGCAAGCAGCTGGGGTTACCTACAGACATCTAGGGAACCCCCCAAAGTCCATGGTTCTTGCTCTTTGGAGAACTGAGTAGTCACCGCTGCCGCCCCCTCCTCCTCCCCCTCCCCCTCTCCTTCCCCCTCCCCCTCCTCCTCCCCTCTTCCTCCCCCTCCCCCTCCTCCTCTCCCCCTCTCCCTCCTCTTCCTCCCCCTCTCCCTCCTCCTCCTCCTCATCCTCCTTCGGGTCTTGGGGCTTGAATTCTGGGCGCTGTCCCTCAGCTCTTCAGCTCAAGGCTAGCATTCTACCACTTGAGAAATGGTGCCACTTCTGGTTTTCTAGTGTTTTATTGGAGATAAGAGTCTCACAGGCTTTCCTGCCTGGACTGGCTTTGAACTGCAATCCTCAAATCTCAGTCTCCTGAGTAGCTAGGATTATAGGCATGAGCCACCAGTGTGTGGCCTGAGTAGGAACCAAAACTAATTAAGAGTGAATCCCGGAACTGTCCTCAAGAATTCTGGTATATTCTGAAAACCCTAAATTCATTATGGGTGCCTTGGGAAACTAAGAAGGAAAATTGTATGTACATAGTTTTATGAAGTATTACTCAGAAAGATCTATAACGACAGAGTTGTTAAGTAGCTACTATAAAATTCTAAAGTTGCCAGCCTCTGCCTAGAGCCATTCAGGAAACAGTGATGACAAATCATGTGTGGCTGTCTGCCATCCACCCCAGTTAAGTTTCTAATCAGCAGATTGCTCTGTGAGGTAGCACATACTGTTCACTCCACTTAGAAACTGACTTTGAAACAAGGTCAAAGAGAAATGCTAAATTGAATATGCAATGAGCATCTGAGGATAGCCTTGAATTAAATCATCATGCACACCAGTCTGCCTTTTCTCCAGGGCTCTGTATGTCTTGCTGAACCATGAATTCCCTGTCCTTTTGTCCTTTATGTGCATCCCACCCTGCTTTCTATTCTTGACCACCTCTAGGTAGGCTCTTCAGAATCTAAGGAATTCCTCTACTTATTCAGACCACAGACATGAATGTCTGCACCAATCACAGAAGTAGGTGCTAAAAGTATAAATAGGGAGTGTTTGCATAACATTCTGGTTTGAGAAACAAAAAAATGAAAATAGCCACACTATTACTTGACAACTGCTTTAAAAGATCTATGAACAGGGATGACCATTTTATTTGGGGAAGGTAAAAAATTACCTTGAAGGCAACTATTCTGAAGTTAAGTGTTAAAAAATGAAGGCTGGGAAGAAAACTGAAGCACAAGTGACTAACTCAGACCTGAGTGTGGTTTATAGATAAGCTTCATGGTAGACAGGGAGGGTGGGGACACTGATAATAAAGTGTGAATATGAAATTCAAAGGTAAACCGTTTTTTGCCACACGTCTGAATTTTAGATCTGGAAGGGATCTTAGAGATCCTGTGAATTAACCTCATTATTTTACAAGATAAAGCATAAAGGTTTAGGGCAGTTGGTGACTTATTTAGAACAAGACCAGGAGCAGCCTAAGTCTTCTGCTCCTTTCTCTGTAGCTTACAGCCATGCTTTGTAGTGTCCAAGGACAAAACCAGTCCTATGAAGCCTAGAAATTATGTCCTGTCTGTGTTAATTTAACAATTGTAAGTATAAACATATGGACATTTATTATATATAATATATATTATATAAATACACACATACATTTGGGTGGGTTGTTGGAATCAAACCCAGGGCTTTGAACATATTATCAAGGTCTGTACCACTGAGCTATACCCTAGACCAGAATTTGACCAGTGTCTTTCCTGCTGCTCCATTGCGTCGCGCCCCCCCCACCTTCTCTCATTCTCTCATGTGTTTTCTTTTCTTTCTCTCTCTCTCTCTCTCTCTCTCTCTCTCTCTCTCTCTCTCTCTTGGTACAAGCCCTGAGGTTTGAATTCAGGGCCTGGACACTGTCCTTGAGCTTTTCTCCTCAAGGCTAGCTCTCTAGCACTTAAGCCAAAGACCCATTTCTGGCTTTTTAAGTTCTTTTTTGGGGGGTGGGGGGGTCTGGTCGTGGGGCCTGAACTCTGGGCCTGGGTGCTGTCCCTCAGCTCTTCAGCTCAAGGCTAGAGCTTGAGCCACAGCGCCACTTCCGTTTTTTTTTTTTTCTGCTTACTCAGTGCTGAGGAATCAAACCCAGGGCCTCATGCATGCAAGGCAAGTGCTTTACCACTGAGCCGCCTTCCCAGCCCCTTTTAGTTCTTAATTGGAGATAAAAGTCACAAACTTTCTTCCTGGGCTGGCTGTGAACCATGCTTTTCAGATCTCAGCTTCCTGAGTAGCTACAATTGCAGGTATGAGCCACTGGCATCCAGCTTTTAAGTGACTTCTTAAGGGAGGATATATTGAGCGTTCACTGCTGCTCACACAAGTTACTATATACCATTTGACTTAAAACAACACAAATAGAGACCAAACATGAAATCAGTTTCTCTAGGCTACAGTGAAGGTATTAGCTTACTAGTTCCTTTTAGAAGCTCTGGAGAGAATTCCTCGTCTATTCCAGCTGCTCAGGGTTTCCTTTGCTGTGTCTTCATCACTCCAATGTCTGGGCTGTTGCCACTTTGGTTCCTCCTCCATTGACTTTTTTTTTTTTTTTTTGTCGGTCATGGGGCTTGAACTCTGGGCCTGGGCGCTGTCCCTCAGCTCTTCAGCTCAAGGCGAGCACTCTACCACTTGAGCTACAGCGCCACTTCCGGTTTTCTGGTGGTTTATTGGAGATAGGAGTCTCACGGTCTCTCTTGCCCGGGGTTGGCTTTGAACCGCGATCCTCAGATCTCAGCCTCCTGAGTAGCTAGGATTACAGGCGTGAGCCACCAGCGCCCGGCTCTCCATTGACTTTTTAAGGTATTCTTGTAATTACATTTAGGACCCATCTAGATGAGTAGGCATCTTGGTTAGTGCTGATAATGGGGCTTATTCAGCCTTCTTTGTTCTCAAAGTGGAAGCATAGATACCTGTTTGTGGCTGGGGAATGAGGAATCAAGGGGAGATAGGATCAAGTTAAGTAACTATCTTTAATGACTCAGTCTGTAGAGAATCAGATGTAGCTAAGGGGTCTGGTTGGATCTTTGCAGGGAAGAAGACAAAAGTCTATTCTTCCTGTGCCTGTAATAAATGTCATTCTTGCTGACTAGAAATGCTGAAATTAGTGTTGCCTGATCACTAATGGTGGAACTCTGTGACTCTTTCATATTTCCTTGTCTCTGGGATGGCTGTGTGTATAATTCAGAACAGAACTTCCCTTAGATCCAAGTACAAGGGCAACCTGCTCCAGGCCCTGCACTTGAGAACTCACTCTGGCCTCTTTTGGCTGTGCCTCCACCCAAGTATGCCAGAAAAACAGGCTCACTTGGAGCCTAAAGTCCTTCCCCAACCATTTTTCAGATAGCCAGAAGTTTGGATGCTGTGTCAGGAGTCCCAAGTATACTTTTAGGACTCACATCAACCTCTTTGCCATGTCTATCCACTTAATACCAAGCTGTACCAAGCTGCGTATACTGTGCCCAGAGGTGGCTACAGGGGCAACTCATTGTTGGGGATGGATGATGTCATGATCTGAATGTTTGTTTCAGGTTCACATGTTGAAATTCTAACTTACTAGATGATAATATTAAGAAGGCTTTTGAGAGGTGATTAGAGAGTGGTATCCTTATAAAAGCAGCCCCCAAAAGATCCTTTACCTCTTCCATTATGTGAAGTTAAAGTAAGAAAATGCCATCTATGAACAAGACACTGAATCTGCTAGTGCCTTGATTGTGGACTTCGAAGCCTCCAAAACTATGAGAAAGAAATTCTTTTGGTGAGTTGCATAAGTTATGATATTCTGTTATAGCAGCTCTAATGTACTAAGACAAAATAATTTGGACAATGGGCAGGATACACATGGGTAAGCTCCAGGATGGGAGAGAACAGGACAAAGCCTTGGGGCTAATGTCACAGACCAGAGGTCAGCTCTGAATGACCTCTAAGGTCTGGCTGACAGAGAAGGTTGTCAGATCAGAACAAATCCCTCATATGAATTCTGTGTGAGAATCCAACTCATCTTTATGAAGGTATTTATCAAGCAAGGATGACTAAATGTCTTTTACTTTACAATCTCTAGCCTTATTTACAGCTTTTAAATTACTAGATATGTGGAATGTGGACTTTCTTATTACTCTTGCCTTGGGCCTTGTATATGAGAAACAAGACTGTCTAGAGCAACTCTAATTGTCATGTATGGGAACATTTAGGTCGGAGTTGGCCACAGGCACAAGGCAGATCAAATGATCAAAGTGGAAAGGAATCAAGTTAAGTATGTAAAAAAGTTCAGTGATGCCTTGCCTGTAAACCTACCTACTCAAGAAGCTGAGACCTGAAGGTTGAGGATCACAACCAACCTAGGCAGGAAAGTCCATGAGACTCATTTCCAATTAACCACCAAAATGTCAGAAGTCGCGTTGTGGCTCAAATAGTCAACCTTGAGTGGAAAAAGCTGAGGGACTGCACCCAGGCCCTTAGTTGAAACCCCTGTACCAACACACATACATATACACACAGAGTTCAATTAACCCTACAAGCTATTAGAAAAGTAATACCTATTTAGGGCTTCAACTTTCCTAAAACAGGGTGGCTAGTTGGGATAAGGGAAATAAACACAATCTACATTATTGCTGAACTTAATATATTACCAAATTCAATATTAAAACTCAATCTCTAGGTTTTGAAAAACATCTGATGCTGTTTTTTAAATTATCTTTAATTTTTTACTTATCTTCAAATATCTGTAAATAACTTTGAAATCTTTAAATATCTTTGTACAAATGGGTTTCAATTCAGTTTATAATACAATGGTGTTTTATTCTAACCTTATTATAGTTGTAGAACTATATAACTACATGATAACTAAAAATATTGGCAAAATCTCAGAGAACAAAATGAGTGATTAAAAAATGGCATACTTCTATGAAGATTTACTCATTATGTTCTTTGAACCAAGAAAGTGTAGGAGTCATTTGGAAAAAACAAGAAAAAAATTCCTACAATTTCCTGGCTAACTTATCCATGTATTGCACTTGATAATCTAATGATTAGAACTAAAGTCTAATAATTTGTAATCATAAATATATATGGACTAATCCATTTTCCCCATTCACTATTTTTGTTATTGTTATATTTTAAAATGTCTAAAATTCCATTGCTGTGATTAAAATTAGTATACCAGTGCTGCAATGAACATGGTTGTGCTAATGGCTTTGCTGTCATCTTGTGTTCTATTGGCTACATGCCCAGCAGTAGGATTGCTGGGTCATAAGGTAGTTCTATATTTAGTTTTTTGAGGAACCTCCATACTGCTTCCCAGAGTAGATGAACAAGCTCATATTTCCACCAAAAGAGTATTAGAGTTCTATTGTGGTTGGATCTTCACTAATATTTGTTGTTGTTTTCTTGATGTTAGCCATTCTAACTATTCATCATGGCCAACATATGGAATCAGCCTAGATGCCCCTCAATGGAGAAATGAATCAAGAAAATGTGGTATATATGCACAATGGAATATTACTCATGTATTAAAAAGAATATTGTACCATGATAAGGAAATGAAAAGACTTGGGGGGAAAAAAGGTTGCAGTTTTCCCTCATATGTGGTAGCTAGAATGTGCCTATAAATCTCTAAATAATTACATTGATGGTATGTGAGTGGTTATAAGTGATTTAATTGAGTCTATTATAATAGGCTCTATGGAGAACTCAAATAGTATTTTAGGAAGACTAGGACAAAACCCAACAAAATCAACATCAGGAAATGGGTACTTCTAAGAAGGAGGTGGGGCCAGGGGGAAAGGGGAAGAATAAAGAAGGGGAGGAAGAGAGAATGCTGTAAGAATTGTATATACCACAAAACTAAAAGGGAAGGGGTGGTTGAACGGGGGTGCAAATGTGAAGGGGTAACACTGATCAAGATGCATTGTATTCATAAACTGATTTGTTATATAGCACCTCTACGTAGAAGGTGAAGACAGGAGGTTCATAGTTCAAGGCATAACACTGTGCTAAGTTACTGGTTGAGAAGGAAGTCTCATAAACTTTTCTCCTAGGCTGGCCTGGAACTACAATCTTCTTGTTCACAGCCTCCTAAGTGGCTATGATTACAGGCATGTAATTTACCTGTTCTAGACTTCTATAGATTCTTCATAATAAGCGATTTTTTCATTTGACTGGGTATTAATGTGGTATTTAACTGAATTCTATGGGTAGCATTTTAAATATGTGTCCCTAGACTCTAGGGACACATATGCTCTAGGCTAGGGCTGAACCACTTTGAGCCACAGGGCCACTTCCAATTTTCTGGTGGTTAATTGGAGATAAAAGAGTCTGAAGGACTTTTCTGCCTGGGCTGGCTTTGAACTGAGATCCTCAGATCTCAGCCTTTTGAGTAGTTAGGAGTACAGATGTGAGCCACCAGCACTGAACTTGAATATGCTCTGATTTGTATCTTTGAGTTTTAATGCTAAGACCTAAAATAAATTCTATGCTTAATAGATCCTTTGTGATGGTAATATGTACAGAAAATAGCCAAACCTTCAAGTTGATTTTCATTATAAAAAAAAAATAAAGGCAATACATGAGCTTAAATACTATCCTACTTCAGAAACAAATGAACAAAAAATAGCTATAAGACTTTCTGGGGAAGCGGGAGGGGGGAAGTAGGGGAATTGTATTCATTACCTTACTGATGTAACTGTAACTTCTCTGTACAGCATCTTTATAAGAAAATAAAAGACTTTCTCAGTCCAATCATGGAAATTTGCTATGGTATGAATGGCTAGGAATCATTTCTTAAGGTGTGACAATGATACTGTAGTTATGAAATATTTCAGGAGAACCAGCTGAACTATGTTGTCTGCAGCTTATTGGAATGGCATTGTAAAAACAAGTATCTTTGTGTATTATTGCTTTTGTAATGAAGGATAAGAAAGGGAGAAATGGCATCTTTCATGTTTCCTAAATACAATGAAGAACTTCTGAGTAGTAACTTTAATTTTCATTTTGGTTCAGTTTGTAGTACTTTTTTTTTTTTGTTTTTTAACTTTGCTGGGCAGTCTCTGCCCCACCCAAGTGCAAGTAGCTTTTAATTACACTTTTTAAAACAGCCACAGAAATGGAGGGACAAAGGGTGAACAAATGCAGCAGTGGTACTCACTAGGTACTGTGCTGAAAATGAACTATACAACTTGTAGGTGGGGATGGAAGAGAGGAAAGGGGTAATATTGTCCAAAAAGAAATGCACTCTTTACCTGACTTATGTAGCTGTAACTCCTCTGTGTACCTTTATAATAACAATAACATCACAACTATTTTTATAATTACCCATATTAATATATAATGTAAAATTCATGTACCAATACAAATATGTATCATACATATGTGAACATTTATAATTACTACTAAATAAATATAAAGGATTGAGGAAAAAGGCAACTGCAAACCAGTTTGAAGAGATAAGGCCCATAGTTACATGAAGTGCCTTCAGTATTACATGGATACATTTAACCCAAGATAACCCTGTTTCTGTTTCATGAACTCACCCTAGATTTTTTTCCCCCAATCATTCGTCATTGAATTCAATTTGCTTATGTGCAAGTTAATTCCTGAAATGACTAATTACAACTTGCAGTTTAAATCAGAAAGTCCGACTAAGAAATTTAAAAAGTCAGTTTTACCCTCTTTCGTTCTTATCCTGGGATTTTTTTTAAGAGGATGAAGAACTGCGGGAGCACCGCGTGGGTGAGGAACCGCGGGAGCACCGTGTGGGTGAGGGACTGCGGGAACACCGTGTGGGTGAGGGACTGCGGGAGCACCGTGTGGGCGAAGATCTGCGGGAGCACGGTGTGGGTGAGGAACTGCGGGAGAACGGTGTGGGTGAGGATCTGCGGGAGCACCGCGTGGGTGAGGGACTGCGGGAGCACCATGTGGGTGAGGGACTGCGGGAGCACCGTGTGGGTGAGGGGCTGCGGGAGCACCGTGTGGGTGAGGGACTGCGGGAGCACCGTGTGGGTGAGGGGCTGCGGGAGCACCGTGTGGGTCAGGATCTGTGGGAGCACCGTGTGGGTGAGGGGCTGCGGGAGCACGGTGTGGGTGAGGGGCTGCGGGAGCACCGTGTGGGTGAGGGGCTGCGGGAGCACCGTGTGGGTGAGGGACTGCGGGAGCACCGCGTGGGTGAGGGACTGCGGGAGCACCGTGTGGGTCAGGATCTGCGGGAGCACCGTGTGGGTGAGGGACTGCGGAGGGACTGCGGGAGCACCGCGTGGGTGAGGAGCTGCGGGAGCACGGTGTGCCCCCGCGGGCGCTGGCGTCACGCTAGCCCGGCCCTACTCCAGCCGCGCGCTTACACGCGTGCAATGCAGTTCAGCCCATCCCGGAGCTGAGCTAATTCTCTACGCTGAGGAACCGTGAGGTCTCAGCAGTGCTGTCCACGAGGACGTTCGTGTGATCCGGTGAGGGCAGGGAGGTGAAGTGGGTCTCCGGCCGGCTCGGGGCTGAGACCCCGGGGTTTTCCTTTACCAACATGGCAACGGCGTCGCGGCCTATGGGGGCGGCCATCTTGGTAAAGGCCCGGGCAACGGCCCGCGCGGGCCTAACGCTGGCCAGACGGCGGGATTCCAAGGTCACCTCAGCGAGTGATCCTGCCGAGGGCGGCGCGGCGAACCCGGCTGCCGTCTCTCGCGCGGCCCGAGGGGCCCGGCGGCCTTCGAGCGGCGGCGGCAACGGCTCACCTCCAGGATGGTGAGGCGTCGAGTGCTGAAGCGCTGCCTCCAGCTGCTGGCTACCGGGACCCAGCCGGCGCGGCGAGGCCGAGGGCGGAGGAACGCGAGCGCTGGACGCCGAGGGCCCACCCGCAGCGTGGGGGCGGCGTGGCCTTCGGCGCTGTGGCCCACAGCGGGGGCGGCCAAGGACCAGCCACAGCAGCAGCAGCAGCAGCAGCAGCAGCGGCGGCGGCGCACGCGCTTGGCAGCCCCTCGCGCAAGGTGAGCCCCGCCTCCTCCGCCCGTAGCCCCGCCCAGCCACCGTAGCCCCGCCCTCCACCGCGCGCCCACGCCCGCGCCAGCGGCCGGGGAAAGCACTGTGCGCGCTGCAGCCCGCGGGAGGAGATTCGTTCTCTCTGCAGTTCTCTCTGGTGTCTCTGCTGCTGCTTCGTCTTCCGTCTCGGTGAGGAGCGGTCGACTCTCTCCCGCCCGGGGCTGTCTAGCGGGTGGCGAGAGGGTTTCCTGGTCCCCCCAGACCTGCCTCTGCCTGCGGGTAGATGCTGCTGCACTTGTGAGCCGCCGGGCTGCGTTTGAATGTCTGCACCTGGAGGCTTGCGGAGCCTGCGTCTCCGGAGCCCGCTGGGCGAAGAGCGCTGGGCTGGCTTCCCTCCTTCCTTCCTTCCCTCCTTCCTTCCCTCCCTCCCTCCCTTCCCCCCCCCCCCGCCCCGGACTTGGGGTGAGTAGCCGCGGTCTCTGGGAGTGAAGGTCCCCCCACCTTACCCGGCTGCCTCTCCACGGATTGGATTACAAGTGGGTGTATCTTCTCTGGGTTGTATGTCAATCAGCGGGGCCACAACTTTCTCAGCAACTTCTGTCGGCTTCATCTCTTAAGTTACTCACCTTCTGGAAAGCCATTCCAAAAGGTTTCCTGGCTTTTATCTTGAAATAAGTGCGTTTATTAAAACACGGAAAGAGCCAAAACTTGAGGGGGGGAGGGGGGAGGAAGCCAGTGCTTTCTGAGTTTTCCCTTCTGTAGTTGTTTGCTTCTTAAATTGGGCATTACTGCAGGCTCTTCTGAACCTGAATTCAGATGCACCCCCGCTTTTTTTTCCCCCTGGATGAAACTCAATATAGTCCTCATACTTGTCAATATGCTTCCATGGGCACCAGGGATCTGATGTATTACACACTTCAGTTGAACTCGGAAAATACTAAGGTAATAAGTTAACAGCCTTTTAAAAAGCCATTGAGTTCTTGCCTTTGCACTTCCAATAGGTTGTTCCATATATTTTATAATGTGACTTGCCTGGTTGATTTTAGCTTAGCATTCAGTGCTTGGTATCTGATGTCTGTTTCAGAAAGCAATTCCTCAGATACAAGTCTCTGTAAATGAAGAAATATTTTCCATCTTACTAGATGGAATTCCAGCAGTTCCTATTTTGCTTCATTGCCTATGATGTAGTAACACCGACATTTGGGAAGAAGTTATGTAATGAAAGAAAGAATACCTATATCCCACAATAGTCTGGTTTTGATACAGGAAAATAGTAGGTCTGCTAAGAAAGGAATTTTATTTACAGTGAGATTTTAAGAGAGGGGCTGAGAAGGTGGCTCAGTGGTAGAGCGCTTGCCTTGCATGCATGAGGCCGTCAGCACCACATAAGCAAAAAAGAAAAAAGCCGGAAGTGGTGCTGTGGCTCAAGCGATAGAATGCTAGCTTGAGCTGAAGAGCCGAGGGACAGCGCCCAGGCCTAGAGTTCAGGCCCCACGACCGGACCCCCCCCCCAAAAAAAAAAGAGATTTTAAGAGAGAGATCGAAGAACAGGTTTAAGTCAACTTGAAATCCAAAGGTGATTTTCAGAGATTTTAGTTTGTGAGAATCCTAGTAAGTGTTCAAGAGATGAAAATACTTAGTGCATTTCTTTTACCCCTATTTTCACTCATTCCAAATTAAACTAGCCAGATACTACATTGCAAAATGAAAGTTTAAGTTAGTCCAGTATATGAAAGACATTTTACCATAAGCATTCCACTGTAAGGTTTTGGTTATACTTTTTTTTGAAAGGAATAAAGGAATATTACATTATTTTGATGCTTGTGAATTTAGAAATCTAGTTTTTGTTTTTGTTTTTAGTTATGGGGCTTGAACTCAGGACCTGGGCACTGTTCCTGAGCTCTTGCTGAAGACTTGAGTTCTACCACTTTGAGCCACAGCACTATTTCCAGTTTTCTGGTGGTTAATTGGAAATAAAAGTCTCATGGACTTTTCCTACCCCTCTTGTCTTTGAACTGAGATTCTCAGATCTCAGCCTCTTGAGTAGTTAGGATTACAGGTGTGAACCACTAGTGCCCAGTGTAGGGGGATTTTTATGTACATTTACTTTGGATTTGGAAAAATATTTGCCTTTGATTTTGTTTTCTCTTTATAGTGGGAAGTAGCTTTGGATACAGTGTGGTTTAACCATACCTTTCTACTCCATGTGAATAAGAATATGGCTGTACTTCGGGTCGTGTTGATCTTGACATTTTACATTGAACTGTATATAAGTGAAAAAGCCTGTATTGAAATATTACTAGCGAAATGAGTTGTGCAATAAACTAATCATGAAAGAATATTTTTATCTTGAAAATCTGAGAAGGCATGCATAAAACTGGCATAGAAATCACTCAACTGATTTGTTATAAAGTTCAAGTACTATTTTACTTTAACTCCTGTATTACTGGAGAATTCTACATGTCTCCAGTTTATATTCTTTACTTGACTTAAATTTAATAACCATTAGTTGTGTGTTTATTTCATTAACAGGCTTTCATGGTAGAGGATGTGTTCTGGGATATCTTTGAAGGCAGATTGTCTTAGATACAGTTTTTTTTTTTTTTTTTGTCGGTCATGGGGCTTGAACTCCAGGCCTGGGCGCTGTCCCTCAGCTCTTCAGCTCAAGGCAAGCGCTCTACCACTTGAGCTACAGCTCCACTTCTGGTTTTCTGGTGGTTTATTGGAGATAGGAGTCTCATGGTCTCTCCTGCCCGGGCTGGCTTTGAACCGCGATCCTCAGATCTCAGCCTCCTGAGTAGCTAGGATTACAGGCGTGAGCCACCAGCGCCCGGCTAGATACAGTTTTTTTTTTGCCAACTAAAATGGTTAACTAATTCCTTATAAAAATTCTTTAATATTTAATAGTTACAGTGCTCTTTCATTTTTTCTGTATTTTTCAATGATTTTCTTTCTTTCTTTTTTCCCATCAGAGACTGGGACTCGAACTCATTGTCTGACCCTTTATGCTCATTAGCAGGCACCCTACCACCTGAGCCAACCCTCCAAGCCCTAATGTTTTTATAAAAAGCAGAGATTATTAATCTAATGCTGTGGATGAAGAAAACAGTAATTTGAGAATCAGAAAGACTTTATTGATTTCCGTAGAAGTCTCTCAGCTCAACAGCTGTATCTTTTGTTAGACAAAGGTAACCAGTGAAGCCAAGATGTGGGTTACCAACACATCTGTAGACTGCTTCCATAAACCTCAGTAATGGGCTGGAAGCAGTCAGTACATTGACTGTGAAGGTCGCCATAGATGGACCAGCATAATTTAAAAGCTTCATTGAAATTTTCTGCCTACTACTTTGTACAATTTCTTTCCTCTTGAACACAGCAGATTTTTATGTTTATCCAATTTGGGAGCTTCCCAGAGTAAGGGATGCTGACACATTGAAAGTGAATACCTGTAGAATTCTGTGTGATTTTATAATCTCTCAGTTATAAGTCATCAGGATAAGGAAACACTAAACTCTCTCATTAACACTCTTTAAACTGGTCACATACTCATTTGTTTTGTTTAAGCAATGATGATTAGATGACAATTATCTATTTTGAAAGTTATTGTTTTGTACATTCTGAAGTTCCTAGATACTATATTCTTTCCTTTCCCTCATGAAAAAGACTTAAGTTCTCCCACCCTCAATTTGTGTAGTTAAAGTAGCTAATGGAAAATTAGAGAGTTTCTAGATTCCCTTCTTTAAATATTTGAGATTAAACTAAAATTAAAACTAAACTAAAATACTCTGCATGAGGTAAAATGTGTCATTTATCTTCCTATACTGATCATAAGCACATTTAAAGTGAGAACATGGCCAGTAGTGCAGACACCATCTGTAGCTGGAGCCCAGATCCCTGTAATATCATGTAACTCTGGCCTGACTTGCTTAACTATAAAGTGGTCACACAAATGGTGACTTATAGGACTGTTCATAAGGGAAGAAATCCTAGAGGGCATGCGCTTGGTCCAAGCCCTTTAATTTATAGCCCTCCTATTTATTTTTCTACTACTGGGTACTGGAGTGTGAACCTAGGGCCTTGTGCCAGCAGGCACGTGAGCCATGCCCTCAGCCCTTTTTGTGTTATTTTTATCATGAACTCTTGCTTTTTGCTGAGCAGGTCTAGACTGTGATCTTCTGTTTATTCTTTCCACCATAGCTAGGAGGACAGCCAGTGCTGCTGTGCCCAGATTTTTCTGTTAAGATAGGGTCCGTGGCTGGGAGCAGCCGTTTTCCTGATCTCAGCCTCCTGGGATGACAAGCATGTACCATTCACACCAGCTGTTAGTTGAGATGAAGTCTCTCATACTTTTTGCTTGTTTTGGCCTTAAACTAGCCTACTGATCCCAACCTCCTAAGTAGTAGTGGCGTGAACCACCAGTGCCCAACTGGGTCTCCTGTTTTGATCCTCACAAATGTTTAGGCTGTAGAGATACCTCAAAACTACTACCATATCAGAGTTGGGCTTTTTCACTGTTTCACAGAGAAGAGACTTAAAGTTCTCTCTCTTTTTTGATGGTTGTGGGGCCTGAACTCTGGGCCTGGGCACTGTCCCTCAGCTCTTCAGCTCAAACTAGCACTCTACTACTTGAGCCACAGCACCACTTCCGGCTTTTTTTCTGCTTATGTGGTGCTGAGGAATCGAACCCAGGGCCTCATGCATGTGAGGCAAGCACTCTACCACTGAGCCACCTTCCCAGGTCCAGAGACTTAAAATTCTTGAGTGATGGTTGATTTCCTTTCTCAATCTTGCCTTAACAGTGTCTCAATTTTCTGTGTGAACTCTATGTAAAGGAATGTGTGCTATTTGTAGCCTGTTTTTAAAAACTGCGTGAATGTTAATGTTGGCATACATACATTGAATATCATCATAGTGAAGGATTTGACCTAATAAACTTGATATTCTCAGCAACATTCTCTTGGTTAAGTGTGACTATGTAGTGCTTTGTAATTCTTTTGCATAGCCACCCAAATATTTTTAAAACATACTGGATAGTAGTACTTCATCTCCTTTTTTAGAATAAACTGCTCACACTTTCATTATTTTTTTGAAGATATAATAGTACTCCGAGGTATAGAATGATCAACACTTTTGATGTGATTATTGGGAAATCCCTTGGTCCCTGTACCTAACGGTGTCTCTTTATGGGACTTACTAGCAACTGTTCTCAGTAGGAAGGATAAAATACCAGGTGTTTCCATGCTTGCTGAACTCAGCCCTTCAAAGCAAGGAAAGTATCTTCAAGGCACTGTGCATATTTGTGTGAATGATATATAGAATCAATTTATTATTGATTGCTTTTTGGTATTTAGATGAAAACAATTGAGTAATTGAATAAAGTAGTTTAATTGTTTGAAATCTTTCTCAAAATTAAAATGACATTTATTTGTACAGTAATTAGTAGTTATTGTTTACCAAGAGCTTTTTTTGGTTCTTTTTTTTTTTTTTTTTGTCAGTCATGGGGCTTGAACTATGGACCTGGGTGCTGTCCCTCAGCTCTTCAGCTCAAGGCTAGCGCTCTACCACTTGAACCACAGTACCACTTCTGGTTGTCTGAATGGTTTATTGGAGATAAGAGTCACACGATCTTTCCTGCCTGGGCTGGCTTTGAACCTCGATCATATGTCAGCTTCCTGAGTAGCTAGGATTACAGGCATGAGTCACTGGCGCCCGGCTACTAACAGCTTTTTACTTCAAAAAGGAAAAAGAACCCCAAAAACTTTGTTGGAAGCAAAAAAGGCTAGCCCACTCAGTGGGATCATAATTATTAAATGCTACTAACTATGAAATGTAGCTATCTGCTGTATCCTTATAGGTTCAACATGATTAACACATGGGCTTTGGCTTTTGATGGACGCCAGCTGTGTGTGTGTGTGTGTGTGTGTGTGTGCGTGCGTGCGTGCGTGCGTGCGTGCGTGCGTGTGTGTCTTAAGTTCAGGGCCTAGGGACTGTCACTAAGCTTTTTTGCTCAAGTCTAGTACTTACCAATTTGAGCTACAGCTCTACTTCTAGTTTTTAGGTGCTTTATTGGAGATAATAGTCTCATGGCCTTTCTTGCCTTGGCTGGCTTCCAACCTCAGCCTCGTGTGTAGCTAGGATTACAGGCATGAGCTACCAGCTCCTGGCTCTGTTACCAACTTTTAATGTTTAAAAATTGTTATTATAAAGGTGATGTACAGGGGTTTCAGGTAGTGAGTACATTTCTTTTTGGACAGTGTCACCCCTTTACTCACTTTCTCTCAGTGTTCTCCCCACTCCCGCTACCCCAGCCTGTCCCTACCACAAGTTGTATCCACATAATGTCTAGTAAGTATCACTGCTGCATTTGTTCACCCTTTGTCTCTGCATTTCTATGCCCCCCCTCCTTACCGTCCCCCAAACAGATAAACAAGATGAAAAGTAAAGAAAGCAATGGAAAAAAAACCCTCTTGTTACTGTTACCATCTTTTTTACTTTATGTAAGCTATTAATCTCTGTGAACTTCTACTTCTTATAAATCTGTATTTGATGATGATAGTATCTACCTTATAAGATGTTGTGAGGATTAAGTTAGGTAATGAACATGTATGTAAAGTGTTTCATAAACAGTAAGTGCTTAATCAATGATAAAGGATATAATTATGTATGTTGCTGAGTATACCCACATTTTGATTAGAAAAGCTGTATTTTGCGAATTTATTTTATGTAATTTACCACTACCCCTCTACTTCTTAGCTACATATCCAGCTTTTACTGTTTTTATAACTCATCCACATTTTCTAGTTATGGCAGTTGTATCAGGACATGAAACATTTTGAAAGATTGCTGAAATATATTTATCCTACAAATGGAAGAAGTTCAGGCTTGATGTTGGGCCCTGACGTCCTTCTAGTTCCTTTTTGCTAGTCCATTCCTAGGATGTGTCTGAAACCTAGATGGCTTCAGACAGGTGTGCAAGAGGAATCTGCCTTCTTTTTCCTTAGGGAGACTCCTGAAGCACTATATAGGACTCATGCTTCTATCACTTTGGTCAGAGAGTGATCAAGCATGGTCTGCTGGAAGACTGAGAGACCTAGTTACGTAGCTGGTGCTCAGATTCAAAGTAGAATAGGGGCTCTGTTGCTGAGGAGAATAGACATCTTTTAGTCTTTACCACTATAACCCTATAGCATTCAACTACTCATCTTTTCCCCTTGATTTCAGTTTTCATTTTTATTAATTAGGAGTGTTAGGGAGATTCCCTTTGTGGACTCTGTGTGTGTGTGTCGTGTGTCTGTGCCTGTGTCTGTGTGTGCTGATACTTGGACTGGAATTAGGGCATAGGTCCTGTCCTTTAGCTTTTTCATTCAAGGCTGGCAATCTACTACTTGAACCGCTCCACTTCTGGCTTTTTGATGTTAATTGAAGATAAGGATTGCATGAACTTCGCTGCTGGAGCTGGCTTTGGGCTGTGATCCTCAGATATCTCAGCCTCCCTAGTAGCTAGAATTATAGTCAAGAGCTACCAACTAGTTCCTTTGTTGACTTTCACCTCTGTACTTACTTTTGCTTCCTGTTCATTCTCAGCAGGTGATATTTTAAAAATTATTCATCTCTGAAGAGAAATTAAGTATTTAAACTCCTGTTCTTTATTCATTTTATAAATATTTACTGAACATATATGTTATAGGCTGCTATATGGTGTAGACAATGTGAATTGTTACTGATATATTTCTTTCTTTTTTTGCCTTCTTGGGAGCACAGTCAAATTGGGACTCAGGTGGATTGATTTCAACTTTGTACCTAGCATAGTAGTCTTCTTCGTGCTAGTACTGAGGAAAGGACTCCAGCTTTGTAGGAAGAATAACCTTATGGTAGGCATATGCTAGGCTAGCATAAATTCTAGGTTACTAGAAAGTTACTTTGGACTTTCCTAAATGGCTGTTTCACCTTTGGGCTGTGAATAATGACTTAAAATACTGTAGTGCTTCTCATTCTTGTCTGCACATCAGAATGACCCGCAGAACTTAAAAAAAAGAAGAAAACATACCCACTTGGGGTACTACCCTCCAACAGCATTTTTATTCTCACATGTAATTTATAAGCTCCACAGATAAGTCTGACCTATAGCCAGCATTGAGTATCTTAGTAGATATAAGGCTTTGTAGTAAGACAAATACTGTTTATCACTCATATGGGAGATGAATCCCTTCTCTTCTTCCTCCTCTTCCTCCTTTTCTCTTCCTCCTTTTCTCTTCCTCTCCCTCCTCTTCCTCCTCCTCCTCCTCTATCATTTTCTCCCTTCCTCTCCTTCCCCCATCATCTCTCTCTTTCTCTCTGCACCTTCTCCCCCCTTCTCCTGGGATTTGAAATGAGAGACATTGAACTGAACTATGACCCCTAGCCCTCAGAAATCTTCCTCTCTCTCTCTTTTTCTTTCTTTCTTTCTTTCTTTCTTTCTTTCTTTCTTTCTCTCTCTTTCTCTCCTTCTCTCTTTCTCTTTCTTTTTTCTTTCTTTTTCCTTCCTTCCCTCACTTCCCTCCTCCCTCCCTCCCCCCCTTTCTCTCTTTCTTTCTTTCAGTCATGGGGCTTGAACTATGGGCCTAGGCACTGTCCCTGAGGTTTTCAGGTCAAGGCTAGCCCTCTACCACTTGAGCTACAGCACCACTTCTGGTTTTCTTGTGGTTTATTGGAGATAAGAGTCTCACAGACTTTCCTGCCTGGGTTGGCTTTGAACCATGATCCTCAGATCTCAGTCTCCTAAGTAGCTAGAATTACAGGCATAAGCCACAGGGCCCTGGGTCCTCGAATCTTTCTTGACAACCCGTTTTGGCCAAAGAAAAGAGGAGAGAAACTGTTGCTGTGGGGAAAAGTGGAGTTATTTAGACTGGAGGCAAGAGACTGGAATGCATTAGGGGCAGACTTAAGTTACTCATGATTTATCTGCAGCTGGTCTTGCCAGTTTGCCTTGTTCTTCTCATTGAAATTTCCTTTGCGCAAAAGAAACTTTTTAAGTAGGACTTTCAGCTCTGGGGAAAATGGTGTATTTGGTTAACATTAGTATCTTGAGTTTGTAATTTTTGCTCCTAGAGTGTAATGATGAAGGAGGGTGGAGTATAAAGAAGGAGGGTGGCTTTAAAGGATTATATTTCAGAACCAGAAGAGTCTCAAGGTTTGTAAGAACCTCCAGTGAACCCAGTAGGGTTGGTGAGGTCACAAGGAATGGGATCATGTAGGAATTTTTTGGAGAATTGTCAATAACTTGAGATTTGTGTGAATTAAGAAAAGAAGGCCTTTCCTTATTCAAATATCAGAAGGAAAACATATTCTATAGTTGATACTGTTTCAGTTTATTTGTGCCATTGCCTTTAAAAGCCCATTATCTGAGCATAAATTTAAAAGTGGCATATGTATGTGTATATATCACATTACCTTTTATTGATAACAAACACAATCACACAGTGGCTTACAGTTATTGAGTGCTTCCATGTGCTAGGCTAGGCATTATGAAACTAAAGCTTGAAAAAGGAAAGGTAAGTGTCAAAGTTGGGAAGTATTCATTTTAAAATATGAACTCTTTGGCATTTTTCCTGGTAATGTGCTTTTCCTGATAACAAGTCATGTGCCTTATAAATATGTTCATAAAAATATGATTTCCTAATTTTCGACATACTTCCTGCTATTCTTAAACAGAGGATACTCAATTGAACTCAGGACCTCCAATTTTCTTTAAACTTCAAGCTTCTATTATTGTTGACCTTGTATGCCTGCCTTCAAGACTCTCTCTGAACCTTGCCCTCGGTGCTAAAGATATGGGAGATGGGTGGGCAGGATCTGACTCCCAATTTACCTGAACCTTGTTTTCTTTGTAGAAGTCCCACTGCTGGTTTTTTGTTTTGGTTTTTTTTTTTTTTTCATTTACTTTTTTCTCACAAAGGGATGTACTACATGTGATATCCAGGCCAAAACAACCAGTCTGCCCTTCTGCTAGTTTATTTGTACGCGAATTAGAGGCTCCAGTAACCTCTAGTAACTTGCTTTCCATCTGTTTCTTTGTTGACAGCAGGGCTCATTAACTTGTTGGCCACAGTCAGGAAGTTACGAGCCTTTTCAGTATCATTGACTGGGGTGAATCATGCAGGGCTTTCTCTGTTAGTGTAAGCCATTTGGTATGTATGGAGGAGGACTCTTCACCCTGAGAATTTAGGCTAGTAGCTTTTTGAAATGTCTTATCCTAAACATTACTATTTATTTGGCAGAGATGACATTCTCAACATGATAGATAGTAAACCCTAATCTGTATGGCACATTATAATTAAGGTCAGATACCTCTAGATACTCTCCCTTGTATCTGGAGTATTAGAATGTAAGTAGACAATTGAACTGTTTTTTTTTTTTTTTTTCATAAGCCTTCAATTTTACTTGGGAAAGAAACTTTCTCTATGATCCAGATTCTTTTGCTATTTAAAAATGTCATAACCAATCAGGATGATATATCTTAAGTTCTTCTTTTCTATTTAAAAAAATGGCTTTATTATTATAAAGGCGATACACAGAGGGGTTACAGTTACATAAGTCAGGTAAAGACATATTTCTTTTTGGACAATGTTACTCTTTCCCTCCATCTCTCCTAGTTTTTCTCCTCCATCTCCCACACAAGTTGTACAGTTCATTTTCAATGTAGTATCCAGAGAATACCACTGCTGCATTTTGTTCCCTTTTCCCTTCACTTCTGTGCCTACCCTTAGACTTGCAAAGACATGTAAACAAACTTAAAGAACAAAAAAGAAAGAAAACAACAAAAGAAAACTTCATGTTTTCATTTATTGGAGTTCATTTTTATAAATATTATTTTGTTTTTAACCATGACTTCATCAATGCTTTAAGCAGAGGCTCTTACCAGTAAGATCTGAAAGTGAAATGGCTGTCTATATCAGATTTGTTGTGTGATCTCTGCTCAAATGTCATTTTTGCCCTGAAAACTTCCTGGTTAACTTGACCTGTAAAATTACAGTAACTTTCCTGTTCTCAGGTGAAAGCACTTTGCCTTTGCCTGTCAGTCAGCTTGGGGAGAGTGGCTGGTAGCTGGAAGCTTCCAGGGACTGAAAACGCATTGGCTCGGCCACCACCCAGAGGGAACAGGTGTTTGGTAGCATGAGCTGGCTCTTGGTACAGCCAGACTGTTACAATTTTAGAGGCAAAAGAGACTTTAGACCTACAACCCAGGCCTCTCATTTTACAGGTGAATAAAAGTGACACTTAGCAATGTTAAATGGCTTTTCAAGGGCTACAGAATTCAGTATAATGGAAGTTGGAGCCAGAAATGAAGTCAAAAAGAATTAAACTGTGCACTATTTTCCTCTTTTCCTTTCCTATCTAGTAGTTACAAAGACACATATTTCTCTATTGCTTTTCCTTATGGATTATGCTTTACCTAAGAAGCTCTGTGTGTGTGTGTGTGTGTGTGTGTGTGTGTGTGTGTGTGTGTGTGTGTGTGTGTGTGTGTGTGTGTGTGTGTGTGTGTGTGTGTGTGTGTGTGTGTATGGGTGTATGTGTGTGATTGCTTGGCATTGTAGAAGTGTATTTTTGTTAGAATATTGTCTTAAGGAATAACTAATGAATATTTAAGGTCACATAGCATGTTGAGGACACAGTTTCAAGTTCTCCAGGTATCATCTAAGTCTTTTCATACTTCACTTTCAGTTACTTAATTCTGATTATCATTTAGATATTACTATTGATTGCATCAAAAATGAATCTGTGTTTAATGATTGGTATTTTTCAAAGGGGATCACTGTGTCATTTCAATAAACATATTTAATGTATGTTTTCTAAGTGTGTCATAACATGATCTTTTAATTTGATTACTCTGAGGATTTTGATTGTCTACCATAAGTGGCATTTTACAATGGGCTTTTGTTCTTAACCTTATTGTTACTGTTTCTATTTGTAACTGAAGCTTTACTTTCTTATTTACAAATAGGAAAATAATAAAAGCTATTGTAGAGGAACATCTACAGTGGTTATGTATTTTGATGACTTAAAATGTGTTAGTAGCTTGTGAAATGACTTTTATTCAATATATCAATTTTGTCTAAAACTTGAGAATTTTCAAAATGGTTGGCAGTCTGCAGCCAAATATATTTGTTGGTTGTCCTTCACTACTTTCTGAAAGAAAGCATGTTCTCAAATTTATATTCCAAAGAGTCTGATTTTACTTTGCCTTATTCTTCTCAAAAGTCTTTTTTTTTTTTTTGTCAGTTGTGGGGCTTAACTCTGGGCTTGAGCGCTGTCCCTGAGTTCTTCATCTCAAATCTTGCATTCTACCACTTGAGCCACAGCGCCACTTCCAGTTTTCTAGTGGTTTATTGGAGATAAGAGTCTCACTAACTTTCCTGCCCCTCTGGCTTTGAACTGTCATTCTAGATCTCAGTATCCTGAGTAGCTAGGATTACAGGCATGAGCCACTGACAGCTGGGTCTCAAAAGTCATAACTTAAGGTTAGTTAGCATCCCTTTGTGAATTATTTGTGCAAGTAATTTTTTGTTTATAATGAGATGAGTGCTTTATGAGACAGATATAAAATTGATTTTTTTGTGGGGACCTGGGCCTTGAACCTCATGGCAATAGTCTCTAGTTTAGCTTTATCACTTAAGGCTAATACTCTACCACGTGAGCCACACCTCGAGCTCCACCTTTTTTTTGGTTCAAAATAAGGGTCTTTCAGATTTGTCTACATAGGCTGGCTTTGAACCCTGATCCTCAGATCTTAGTCTCTTGAGTAGGTAGGATTACAGGTGTGAGCCATCGGAACCCAGTTTAAAGTTTTTTTTTTTTTGTCGGTCGTGGGGCTTGAACTCTGGGCCTGGGCGCTGTCCCTCAGCTCTTCAGCTCAAGGCGAGCACTCTACCACTTGAGCTACAGCTCCACTTCCGGTTTTCTGGTGGTTTATTGGAGATAGGAGTCTCACGGTCTCTCCTGCCCGGGCTGGCTTTGAACTGCGATCCTCAGATCTCAGCCTCCTGAGTAGCTAGGATTACAGGCGTGAGCCACCAGCGCCCAGCAGATTAAAGTATTTTTAAGAATAATAAATAATGATTTTGTTATATAAAATCATTAAAGAAGTAAAAGTAGAATTTGAGCAAGCTAAGCTTTTAAATCTGCCTGATATTCTGGACAATCTGAAAAACAACTCAATTGGATCAAGAGGTCCTATGTATTATGTATTACTTAACCTTTCACTGAACCTAAATAATAGCAAATATAGCACATTGCAGTACTAAACCATGGTGTCAGTCACTCAATATGTAGAGGTTACTATCTTTAACAGGAGCCTAGGTTTGGGTACTTTGAGTTACTTCTGCCCTACATTTAGGTAATGGTCGAACTGGAGTTTTGTTTTTGTCTCCAACTTATGTTCTTTTCTCTTTTGTGAAGGTAAATGAGTGCAAATACATAGATTTATATTAGAAGTTCACATATCTGTATATAAATGTACACTAATTCTAATATATTTTTACTCAATTTTCAAAAGTTGTCATAACTTAGGTCTAGTGTGCTTTTAGATACTATATAATAAACTTTCTATTTTCTTTGTTTTCCTTTAGCTTCTTAGCAGAACTGGTTAAGTCAATAAAGTAAGCTAAAAATGAAATTCAGTGATAAAAAATACAGTACTTTCTTGGTTGATATAAGCTGTGAGTCCCTCCCACAGAACATTCCCCCTTTCATTCTCCAGCATCTGTACTTCCCTACTTGGATATGTCTCCTCCCACCAGCCTCCTCAGTGTCTGCCAAGGTCTTGCCTGGCATCTTATTAAATGTGAAAGATGAAGCTTCTCTTCTCAAGCCTGTTCTATGGATTCAGTGAGTTAAAATGGTTTCCTTAGCTGTTCCCCGCATCATATTAAAAGGGTCCTTTAAAAAAAGTGATAGGAGAGCAAATAGAAAATTAAAAATTTAATATTACTCAGTCAGATATAAAGAATACCGTGCTAAGGTATGCTCCAGACTTAATTTCAGCATTTTTTGTATTAACTAGGATTTTAATCACTTGAATATCACCTTCATAGTTAATAAAATATTTTGAATATTGAGATTTTATAATATAAAGATGCACAAATTCTTGGCCTAATCTTTTCATTACTATATTTTATTTTTTCTTTCTTTTCTTTCTTTAATTTTTTTATTTAATTGATTTATTTTATTTTCTTTTTTTCTCAAGGTAACGTACAGAAGGGTTACAGTTACACAAAGTAATAAGTACATTTCTTGTCAAACTTGTTGCCCCTTCCTAATGTCAGCATTTTTGTTGTCATATAATGGACAGTCACTCATTATTTAATAAATACCTACTGTAGAAATGCTGATTTGCTACATCATAATTTATGTTGAAACCCCAAATATATGTTATACCATTGTGATTCCCCCCTTTCATTTTCTAAATAATAAAGCAGTACATTCAATTCTAGGGAGTTGGCAAATTCTAAATGTCAGAGAAAGAAAGCATGAAACATTTGCTTTTGAAATAGAGAATTTTTGCGTTTGGAAAGCATTTTACCCATGTGTGCAGCTATTGAAGTAAAATATTTGTCCTTGGCTGACTTGTCTTGTCTAAATGTCACAGCTTAGACCTCTCTTTGGTTTGAGAAATAGGGGCTAAGTTGTTCTGCTATAAAATAGGCAATTGATCTTCAAGAAAATGTAGAGAATATGGGCTGGGAAGGTGGCTCAGTGGTAGAGTGCTTGCCTTGCATGCCTGAGGCCCTGGGTTCGATTCCTCAGCACCACATAATCAGAAAAAAAAAAGCCGGAAGTGGTGCTGTGGCTCAAGTGGTAGAGCGCTAGCCTTGAGCTGAAGAGCTGAGGGACAGCGCCCAGGCCCAGAGTTCAGGCCCCACAACTGAACCCAAAAAAACAAAACAAAAAAAAGAAAATGTAGAGAATGTGTGTGATGATTTCTAGATGGAATTGATGTTGTCTTTTTTGATAATGAATGGAATTGAAAAGTTCAAAGCTAGTTAGTTAGAAGGATCATACCTATATCTTCATTTCTGACCTTTATGTCATCTTGTCTTAGGTTTTTTAAGATGTCCTTTGTGAGATTGTTGTATCTACTACAAGAGTGGCCATCTGACTAATGTTGACAAGAAGCTTTTTTTTTTTTTTTTTTTTTTTTTTTTTTATTGTAGAGATACTATACAGAGGGTTACAGTTACATGAGTGAGGTAATGAGTACACTTCCACTTCCTCGACAAGAAGCTTTTTTGTATGACCTGGCTTACAGCTGGGCTCCATGAGCTGCCAGCTCCATTCAGTTACTCAACCCAAACCCTGTTTTGATGTTGATTTGTGGTCTTTGAAAGAATGTTTTGTTTTTCCTTTCTCCCTAATTGTTTAAAACCTTAAGTCCCAAAATTCATTTGGTACAATTAGGGTGTGTGTGTGTGTGTGTGTGTGTGTGTGTGTGTGTCTATATACACACATCCATCCATCCATATACATATATGTGTGTATGTAAATATGCATGTCTTTGTATGTAGCAAATACATATATCTCATAATATCTCAAAAAAAATTTGGTTATCAGCATAAAGGATAGTATATACGATCAGCTCTAATGTTTGCAAATTAATTTAAACTAAACTTGTGTGTTTTTATCTGTTAAATGAAGGGCTTAATGGATGGTTATTGTATCCTACTATTGTAAAGTCCTCAGCCTGAACTTAAATATAATTCAATTTAAAAAATAACCATATGAGATCTGAGATACTCACCCAGATCATTTTAACTTCTAGTAGAGAGCTTAAAGAATTTAGATGTTTGCTCAATTAGTAGGATTAGAGAAAAAGGAGTTAGCACTTGTGCCTGCCAAGCACTTTATGTGTATTTTATTACTTTATCCTTTGAAACAATCATAAGGTAGCAGCTATTTTACTGGTGGGAAATGGAGGATTAGAAAAGGCTATGTTATAATAGCTGTTAGGTGCTCCAAGACAATGGTAGCAGAGAAACTGTGTCTATTTTAGGTTTTGTCGGTTGTGGCTTCTTTTCTTCAGTGATTAGTCTCCAGACATGATTATTTACTCTAGCATTTGAGGAAAAAAATGTTGATTTAGTATATATGTCCCTTCTGGGTTATAGTCTTTCCCTTATTCTCCTGGACAATCTTTCCATTTAGTCACCATTGTAGCCATAAACATATTTGGCTTTCTGTTGTTGTGCTTATTTTCTGAAGGATATAAAGTATGCATTAATTCTATTTAAATAATTAAATTGATAATAAAATTCGCTAAATGTAATAGAGGCATGAAATTCATGGCAGATAAAGTGATACTCTCAATTCATTATATATCTGCAGCTTGGTATAGTTCACAGTCAAGAATTTTAAGGTCTTGAGTTAATCAGTGTGGGTAGTTATATAAGTTCAGTAGTAATAATACAGACAGCATCAGCAGGTAATGTTTGAGCCATTGTCATGTGTAATGTGTGTGTGTGTTCTTTACTAGAATTCCAAGTTGTTGTTACTAGAATTCCAAGATGTTCCAATTAGTTGTCTTAGTCATTTCATCCCTCTCCATAACCCTAGGATCAGATAATGTTTTCATCACCATTTTATAGTTAAGAAAAAAATCAAGGCACAGAGAAGGCAGGAAATGTATTCAAAGCCATATATACATACTGTATTGATTTTGCAGTTCTAATTGATTACTTCTGAATTGATTAACTTTTATATTATTAGACTATTGAAATGTCTCTCAAATAAACAATACATTATTTTTCATTTTTGGGATTTAAGTTTGAAGGAGCATGGGTAATAAATAATCTTCAGTGTAAAAATGGGTAGACCTACTGGGATTATAGGTAAGTCAACTTGAAATACTGAGGTGTCTTAAAGTAACTAAAGCAATTCTTTTTTTTTTTTTTTTTTTGAGTCCGGTCGTGGGGCCTGAACTCTGGGCCTGGGCGCTGTCCCTCAGCTCTTCAGCTCAAGGCTAGCCCTCTACCACTTTGAGCCACAGTGCCACTTCTGGCTTTTTTCTTTTTACTTATGTGGTGCTGAGGAATGGAACCCAGGGCCTCATGCATGCAAGGCAAGCGCTCTATCACTGAGCCACCTTCCCAGCCCATTAAAGCAATTCTTATTATGTGTTGTTAACAGCAATATTTTTAAAATTCAAGCACAAAAATGTTATAGATTGAAGTTGCTTGTATTAGTTGACTCATGGTTTTATAGATTATAGTCCATGGCTACTGGTTCCATGTTTCTGGACTTCAGTGTGCAGTACCATGGTAGAAGGAAGACATGGTAGACCAGAACTGCTCAACATAGGAAGCAGAGAAGTCTAGTAAGAGGATAGTAAGAAGATATCTTTTGGGAGCACATTCCTCCCCAGTGTCTCAGATTCTCTCTACCTTCCACAGTTCCACCCTTCCCAATAGTCTGTGCAGTGTAGTAACTCACTAAAGGTAGATCCCTCATACTTCAATCACTTCCCCAAAGCTCTGCCTCTGAACACTGCTTGCACTGGGGATCAGGCCTTCAATACATGAACCTTTTGGAGGGATACTTTATATCCAAACCATAACTGTGATTTAACTTCTACAGAGTACCACCATAAATTTCATATGTTTAAATGTTGTCTGGGGGGAGGGGGAGCTGGGAAGGTGGGCTCAGTGGTAGAGCGCTTGCTTTGCATGCATGAGGCCCTGGGTTCCATTCCTCAGCACCACATAAGAAAAAAGAAAAAAGCCGGAAGTGGCGCTGTGGCTCAAGTGGTAGAGCGCTAGTCTTGAGCTGAAGAGCTGAGGGACAGTGCCCAGGCCCAGAGTTCAGGCCCCACGACCAGACCCCCCCTCAAAAAAAAAATGTTGTCTAGGGAAATATTGCAGTAGCAAAAGGAGTTTTGGAAAGTTTGACTGGTATGCTGATAGGCAAAGCAAACATCTTTTTTGTTTAGTGAGCAGTGATACTAGATTGTAAAATTGTATTCTGCAAGAAAAAGGTGCATTATGTTTTTATAAGTTGGAGGACATTTTTATTGGCTAAGAAAATATGTTTTCCTGCCATTATCTTAAATTCAGAACTTTTCACCTTTTTTTTTTTAGTTCTCCAAAAGACATGGATGAAAACGAAATTAACCAATCCTCAACGACAAGCAGCCAATATCCCAAAGAAGCAGTAAAAAAACGCCAAAATTCAGCACGGAATTCAGGAGGAAGTGATTCATCTAGGTTTTCCAGAAAAAGCTTCAAATTAGATTACAGACTAGAGGAAGATGTAACTAAATCGAAGAAAGGAAAAGATGGGAGATTTGTTAACCCATGGCCAACATGGAAAAATATCTCTATTCCGAATATTCTCAGATGGGTGATAATGGAGAAAGATCACAGTGGTGTTCCAGGTTCCAAGGAGGTATAGTACTTGGCTCTTGTTGAGTGTGTTATATATACTCTTAATACAGATACTTCTTAGCTTTGCTGTAAACTATATTACCAGGCTATCTTACCAGTTAGTTAACTGTTTTCCCTATTGAATCATCATTTTATCTTATTTTTTAAAATTATTTTCAAATACTTGTACAAGAGGGTTTTAGTTTAACATCTTGGTAAGTCATTCCTTCCTTATTTCCCCTTCTCCTACCTATCTCTTCTACCAGTCTTGTTTCCTAGTGCCACTTACATGTGTACGTTCAATATTAACACTATATTCGCCCATCATTCCTTTTGCTGTTCATCTGCTTCCCCTCCCATTAGCCTCCATGCCCCCATGAAGATATTTTTGTTTCCAGATGTTTATTTAGTTAACTGTTCATTTTTCAAAGGGTTACATCATAGAATCTCACTCCTGTGTATTTCCTGCTTTAGTCAATTCATGTTATTTATATGCGTATGACCGTGTATGTATTTACTTGTATGTTTATATTTTAGACCTAACATCCATATATGAGAGAAAATACGTGTCCTTTGTCTTTCTGAGCCTTTCTTCTCTCATGATATTTCTTTTTTTTTTTTTTTGTCGGTTGTGGGCCTGAACTCTGGGCCTGGTCACTGTCCCTCAGCTCTTCAGCTCAAGGCTAGTGCTCTACCACTTGAGCCACAGTGCCACTTCCAGCTTTTTCTGCTTATGTGGTGCTGAGGAATCGAACCCAGGGCCTCAGGCATGCAAGGCAAGCGCTCTACCACTGAGCCACCTTCCCAGCCCTCTCATGATATTTCTTTCAGATCTGTCCATTTCCCCACCAATGACCCAATTTTAACTTCCTGATGGTAAATAAAGTTCTGTTCTGTGTGTGTACATATGTATACATATATATTCATGCTTACATAACACATTTTATTCTATTTTATTTTTTGTCAGTCCTGGGGCTTGAACTCAGGGCCTGGGCACTGTCCTTGAGCTTCTTTTGCTCAAGGCTAGTATTCTACCAGTTGAGCCACAGCACCACTTCTGGCTTTTTCTGTTTATGTGGTACTGAGGAATCAAACCCAGGGCTTCATGCATGCTAGGCAAGCATTAAGCCCTAAACTTTTTAAAATCCATTTATTGGTTGTAGGACTTCTGGAAGTTTTTTTAAAATAGCTTGGCTATTGTGAACATGGGCTGTGTAGGACCATTATTTTATCCTGACTTACATTCTTTTGGATAAATTAACTATGGTGTGTGTGTGTGTGTGTGTGTGTGTGTGTGTGTGTGTGTGTGTGTGTGTGTGTGTGTGTGTGTGTGTGTGTGTGTGTGTGTGTGTGTGTGTGTGTGTGTGTGTGTGTGTGTGTCTTGGCTATTGTGAACATGGGCTGTGTAGGACCATTATTTTATCCTGACTTACATTCTTTTGGATAAATTAACTATGGGGTGTGTGTGTGTGTGTGTGTGTGTGTGTGTGTGTGTGTGTGTGTGTGTGTGTGTGTGTGTGTGTGTGTGTGTGTGTGTGTGTGTGTGTGTGTGTGTGTGTGTGCGCGCCAGTCTTAGAGCTTAAACACCGAGCCCGGGCAGTGTCTGTAAGTTTTTTTTTTCCCTCAGTGCTAGATCTCTACTACTTGAGCCATGACTCTGTTTTTGGCTTTTTAGTCATTAATTGTAGATAAGAATCCCATAGATTTCCCTGTCCAGGCTGGGTTCAAACTGTGATACTTATATCTCAGTCTCTTGAGTAGCTAGAATTACAGGCATGAGTCACCAGCATCTGGCAACTATGCTTTTATGAATATGAATTAAGACCCAGGGATTAGGGGAGATAAAGTGAATAGTGTAACTCATATCCCCAGGTTCCTAGTTCAGCCTGAACATATGTATGAATTATCACCTGTGGTCTGTATAGACAGAATGCTTCAAAGCTACAGGAAGGAAGTGATGAATTGTGACTGGTAGGATTGGAAATAGCTTCACCATTAGGCTATATTAGTTGTACAAAGGTGATGTGTTCATGTATGAATATAATGTATTTCAATCAAATTCATTCCCTTTATCATTACCTCCCCTCCAAGAGTTTTTATTTCACTACCCCCCAACAGTTTTTATTACAGATCTCCTACCCATGTCTTGTTTCCTCTGTTTTTAATAAAAGCCTACAATTAGATAAAATGAAGGCTGACTTATGTTATTCAGGGATAACTATAACCCCCTACTTAAGCCTTTTAAATTACTGAAATGATAAACTGTCACTGATTCTAAAATGTTATTGTGCTATACATTGAAAATAAAAACAACAACATGGAGAATTATGTGAACATCTACTTTATTTTATTTTTCATGGAAGAAAAATCTTTTTTTTAATTGTGAAAATACTGTACAGGGGCTGGGAAGGTGGCTCAGTGGTAGAGTGCTTGCCTTGCATGCCTGAGGCCCTGGGTTCGATTCCTTAGCACCACATAAGCAAAGAGAAAAAAACCGGAAGTGGCGCTGTGGCTCAAGTGGTAGAGCACTAGCCTTGAGCTGAAGAGCTGAGGGACAGTGCCCAGGTCCAGAGTTCAGGCCCCACGACCGGACCCCCCAAAAAAAAAAAAAAGAAAGAAAATATTGCACAGAGGTGTTACAATAACATGGGCATAATAATGAGTACATTTCTTATCAAGCATTGTAGCCTCTTCCTTTGTTTCTCCTTCCCATCCTTTAGATGATTAGGGCAACTCAGAATTTAGTAATTCAGATTCTAGAAGTTGCTTTGGTTAGATCTTGGGAAGCTAGAATTTATTAAGTCAATCACAATATCAAATGATTATTTTGGAAATAATATATGGATGATAATTATATATTATGTGACATTATGGTTTGACATACTTTATCACATTATGCTATTGTTAGGTATATAAATATGAAAGTGTTTTGGAATAAACATCATTAAATTACACATTAATTATAACTCTAAATAATGAAAAAAGGTCATAACAAGCTGTATAATTTAGTTGCCTGGTCAGAAAACAATGTTTGTTTCCTTGGGGCCATTCCTAATGTTTGCCTGTTCTGGGTCATGAGTGGAGATTGCCAGTTCACAGGCTGCACATTGTTCAGATGCTGTTATTGCTTTGTGCTGTTGTTGGCTTCGTGACATTGTCTGATTGTTACTCTGAGTCGTAATCACGCATAGAGGAAAAGAGACAATTGGAGAATTTCAAGGAAGGGGAGGCATACACTTCCTGAGTTTCATTAGTTGGAGGAGGCTGTCTTAATTGTTGACTACTATGCAAGTGCTCACAGAACAGTTTACTTGGAGTGTGAGAGACACACAAAACAAACTGCCATACTTAGATGGCCAAGTAGACAAGTAGGACAGCAGGACTTTAGAAACAAGGTTCAAGTTTTAGATTCTAAACTGCATGGCCTTATTATCATCACAAGCCACCAGAAAATTCTGCTATAGTTGACTCTTCTGTGTCTCCCAAAGCCCACATGTTAGTTCCTTGCTTGATGTTAGTGGTCAAACTTTTTTTTTTATTCAGGCCTGGGGCTTAAACTTGGGGTCTATATGCTGTCCTTATACTGTTATACTCAAGGCTGAACTAACTCTACTGAGCCCCAGCTCTACTTCTAGCTTTTTGGTGGCTAATTGGAGATAAAAGCCTCATGGACTTTCCTGCCTCAGGTGATTTCCAACTTGATCCTCAGATCTCAGCTGCCTGAGTAGGTAGGATTATTGGTATGAGTTACTGGTGCGCAACTTGCTAGTGGTGAAACTTTAAGAGTTGAGATACAGTGGGAAGTCTGCTGGTCTTTGGGGATGTTCCTTGAAAAGGTTAGTGGGACATTGCCCTACCATGTGCTGTCCACCATGATATGGTGCTTTGCCACAGTCCCAAAACAGCAGGGCTTACATAATCATGGACTGAAACCTCCCAAACTGTGAGCCAAAATCAACCTTTTTTGTTTTGTAAGTTGATTTAGCTCATGTATTCATTATACTAATGGAAAGCTAACACCAACTCCATTTTTATTTTTATTTACACTTTGGAATATAAAAGTATGACAAACTAATCTGGGTCACTGAGATTGTTTTGAGGTTTACATGTCACATCAAAATATTTAAAAGTGTAAAATGCCTTCTTAGATGTATGACATTAAGAGTAAGATGTTTTTTGAAAATGAGCTTTTAACAAGAAAAAATGCATGTGGATAGTCTTAATGTAGAGCTGAAAGGCTTACAAGGAAAATTATTAGTCTTCTAGGGCTGCTACCCAGGTTCTCTTACCAGAGGCAACAACTTCCAGGGCTTTAAATTGCTTCCCAGACTTTTATCTAAAGCAAAGGAATGTATGCTGTTTCTTGACATTATCTAACAGACTTCTACATTGGTTTATATTTTAACTCAATTCTATAACCCCTCTCTCAACTCTAATGCTGCTCCTTGACTTTTCCTATTCTGCTAAAATAGATATATTAAGACTTTCTGTTTTCTTCCAAGTAGGAATTTAAAAGTACAAAGCCATTTGATGGATCTTAATGCTCTGAGTATACACTGTATGGCAAAAATGTTATTACCATCAACTATTATTATTATCATTATTATTATTATTATTATTATTATTATTATTATTATTATTATTATTTTGGCGGTTGTGGGGCTTGAACTCTGGGCCTGGGTGCTTGTCCCTCAGCTCTTCAGCTCAAGGCGAGTGCTCTACCACTTGAGCTACAGCGCCACTTCCTATTATTATTATTATTAGCTGTCCTCGGGCTTGAACTCTGGGCCTGGGTACTGTCCCCGAGCTTCTTTTGCTCAAGGCTAGCACTCTACTACTTGAGCCACAGCACCACTTCTGGCTTTTTCTGTGTATGTGGCACTGAGGAGTCAAACCCAGGTCTTCATGCATGCTAGGCAAGCACTCTTACTACCAAGCCACATTCCCAGCCCCATCAACAATTAATTTAATTGGAGGTATTTTGGTAACAAAACTATCCAGTGTTCACATATGACTTAAGAATGAGTGTGTCAAATTTAAATGTTATTTATTTTTAAGTAAAGAGATCTGTCTTTAGGCTAGAGTGTGGCCTAGTAGAGCTCCCGCTTCACTAGCAGGAGTCCCTGGGTTCATTCCCCCCAGCACTGCCAAAAATAAAAATAAAGAAATCTGACTATAGGACTTTACATTTCCTTAGACAGTAAAAATGTAACTCAGTTGGAAGAAGAGGATTTACTAAAGTGTTTAAATTGATCTTTTAAAAAGTATGATCTGCTGCATGCCGGTGACTCACGCCTATAATCCTAGCTATTCAGGAGGCTGAGATCTGAGGATTGAGGATCAAGGCCAGCCCGGGGAGGAAAGTCCATGACACTCTTATCTCCAATAAACCACCAGAAAACCAGAAGTGCTGCTGTGGCTTAAGAGGTAGAGCGCTAGCCTTGAGCTGAAGAACTGAGGGACAGAACCCAGGCCCAGAGTTCAAGCCCCATGACCAAAAAAAAAAAAAGTATGATCTAACAGTTTTGAACCAAATCCTTTTTATCTGTCTCATGGATACCCACAAAGTCTAAAGTATATCAAAATAAAAAATACATTAACAAAAATATGGCTTTATTTATGTTACTTGTAGTAAAAATTTTAATACATGAACACCTAGATAATAATGTTTCAATCCATGTAACCATGACTTTGAATCTTTGTAGTGGTCCACTTATATAATGACTGTTGGCTAAAAGCAAATTTAGCATTCCTGAAGAATAGATCCTGAGAGACCTGGTTGTATAGGCTTTGGCCTGGAATTTCAAAATACCATACTATTCTAACAATGGTTTGGACTGTAAAAGGTTTTCCAGAAAGCCTTTTGCTTCAGAAGTTTGTTTTAGATGGCTAAAACAGTATTTACTATCAGCAGTTAACCACCAAAGCACTTAGTAATTTGGAGTCCTTGCAGAACAACCACAACCTATACCTTAATTGCCTCCTATCTAGGACCAAAGTGGTTTATATTCCCAAAGACAACTGCATTACCATCTTTGTATGTGAAAGACAGGACATTGCTAAACTGATCTATAGGTGCCCTTTCAGTGTTTTTCTTTCTTTATTTTTAAGGAAATAAATTAGTATAAGTTGATAATTTATACTACAAAAATCATGGTTTAGTGCAAAGACAGATGTTTTGATTCTAGAAAATCTAGCTTCCACTCTTGATTAAATGTTTATATGAACTTGGCCATTTCTTAGTGATTCTTCTCTGTGTTGGTCTGGTTAGGTAAGATGGCAATAGTACCAATGCCCTTAAATACATGGCAAAGAATAGTGGCTGAATGGACATTAGGATTTTCCACTTTTCCCAAGAAAAGTAAAACATTGACTAGTGTACTTAATTTTGAGTCTTGGGATTTTCCCCTTTGCAGCTTTCAGAAAGGAAGACCACTAAGTTTGTTTGATCTAGCCAAGTAAATGCCAAGTGAGTGCTTGGTTTCCTCAAATAAATAAGAATCCCTTCCCGCTTCCCTCCTTTTTTGTCATGCTTTTCAAACACTGATTAGGAAGAATCACCTCTTAAGCATCTGAAAGGTAAGGAATGAGAAGAATCTACCTCTTAAAGGGTAAGGAATGAGAAGAACCATTTATGAATTTGATTTTCTAAAGTTATCATGATGCTCCACTTCAGGTTATATATACTAAAAAAAATTAGATTTACATCTGAGATCCAAGAGCTATAAAATAAATTGTCATTGGATTTCTGTACTGTTTCTAAGGACTGACATGCTTCTAGGGAAATACATCAGTCCAGTGAAGTGAAAATAGCCAAATGGCCACATTTAGGCCAATCTACTTATGGTATTTCAGAAGAGGGCCTTTGAAGAAATTAAATGTAGCAGTGTTCAGACTTTTAAAATTTCATTTCCCTTTTGTTTATTGTATTTGGGATTAGGATTACTATACTATAATTAAGTCAGATCTAGAAAGGAGTTAAGGATGCATTTTCAAGAGAAAAGCAAAAAGAAAAGACTTAGCAAGTTTATCAAATGACTTCAGTCTTCCCAATATAGCTTTTCTCACTATAATTGAGGTCAAAATTGGTCTGTGATGATATAATACCTCTTTTAAAAAATTCTGACTCTTCCTTTTCTTTTTTTATACAGGAACTTGACAAAGAGCTCCCAGTGCTTAAACCATATTTTGTGAATGACCCTGAAGAAGCAGGAATGAGGGAGGCTGGCTTAAGAGTCACATGGCTGGGACATGCAACACTGATGGTGGAAATGGATGAGCTCATATTTCTTACAGATCCTATCTTTAGTTCCCGTGCTTCTCCATCACAGTACATGGGTCCAAAGCGATTTCGTCGTCCTCCGTGCACCATAAGCGAACTCCCCTCAATAGATGCAGTCCTTATCAGTCACAACCACTATGACCACCTGGACTACAGTACTGTCATCACCTTGAATGAGCGATTTGGTAACGAGTTGAGGTGGTTTGTGCCATTGGGTCTCCTTGACTGGATGCAAAAATGTGGCTGTGAGAACGTGATTGAGCTGGACTGGTGGGAGGAGAATTGTGTCCCTGGTCATGATAAAGTCACTTTTGTCTTTACACCTTCCCAGCACTGGTGTAAAAGGACCCTAATAGATGATAACAAGGTTCTGTGGGGCAGCTGGTCTGTCTTGGGGCCTTGGAATCGATTTTTCTTTGCAGGAGATACTGGCTATTGCCCTGCTTTTGAAGAGATAGGGAAGAGATTTGGACCTTTTGACCTTGCAGCTATTCCTATTGGTGCTTATGAACCAAGGTTTGTAAACTGGCAAAGAAACATTTCCACCACATGCTAAGTTAACTTCAAAAGCTATGGTACTATGTCATTTATGATTTTAGTCCTGGGCTCAGTTTTATACGTTGATGTGGTTTGATGGGTCAGATTCAAATCGATTCTTTAAAATTTTTAAACATTTTGATCACAGTCCTTCCCATCAGATGGTTACTCAAAGTCAGAAATGACATTACAAAGGAAAAGAGACCAAGATAAAGAGAAGCATCACACATCACCAGAAGTTCATATTTCATTTAAACTAAAAGTAAACTTAACAGCCAGTAATCAGGCCTAACTCTTTAAAAAAAATTAAGTAGTTGTACAAAGCAGTTGTCATTCAGCAAAGCAGTTTATGAATGCTATGCATTGGGTCAGTGTCACTCTTTTTATCACCCTGACCCTCCCTCACAGCCCCAGCCCTGCAGACCTAACTTTCCTTCCTTTCACAGGGAGGATTTTTTTCCTATGTAATTACTTTTCTCTCCATAATTGGGATGCATTAATTCCATTTGTCTTGAGTGAGAAAATGAGGAGTTGGCTTATAGCATGAGTCTCTTTGATGGTCTTATTTCAGTATAGAATGTATCCCGTGGTGAGATTGTTTAACTCCCAATTCATTCTCCAGTGTGGTATATACTTCACATTATTTTTAGAGCTACACCATCATTGGACAATGCTTTTACAGATAATTACAGGACATTTTAGGTAAGCCTATAAGCAAAAGAGCCAGTGGGTTTTTTTTAAATTTATTTTATTTTATTTTATTTTTGGTCCCAGTTGTGGGGCCTGAACTCTGGGCCTGGGCACTGTCCCTCAGCTCTTATGCTCAAGGCTAGCACTCTACCACTTGAGCCACAGCACCACTTCCGGCTTTTTTCTTTTTTTCTTTTTTTTTGCGTATGTGGTGCTGAGGAATCGAACCCAGGGCCTCAGGCATGCAAAGCAAACACGCTCTACCACTGAGCCACCTTCCCAGCCCAGGTTTTTTTTTTTTAATGCATAGAGAAATCAGATAAATCTGATCTTCTGTTTCCATCTGATACTATAGTTGTTAACCTTTTAAGTTCACTAAAACCATTTTTCTTGTCTTTACTAACTTTATCATTTTCAGCATTTTGCTAATTTCCTTAAGGCAGGGGTAGATATTTACCTTTGTTTGGTTCCTGATTATTTACTACAATTAACATAAGTCAATATTAGTACAGTACACTTTTTTGCTTTAGTATTAGAAATATATATATATGTGTGTATATATATATATGTGTGTGTATATATATATATATATATATATATTTGCTTTGGAAGGTGTCAACTATTTATTTGGGGAGGATTCAAATAGGTGATATATTTGATGACTTCATAAACTTTGTGTTGTTTAATCATCATAGCATCCTTATAGGGTGGGTCTAAATTTATACCTACAGACTGGAAATGGAAGCTCAGAGAATTTATAGAAACTTTCTGGAGGCATTCCCAGACTGCAGGAGCTGGGATTTACTTGAGGCCCTGTGCCTCACAGAGCCCTTGTTGTTTTCAAGGCTTTGCAGTCTCAGGACTTCATTGTCTTTAATTATTCACTCAGAAGCTCACTCTTCTGCCTGACCAAACACCTCTCTGTTCAGTTTTATGATTTTTAAAATTCTAGGGATAGTAATGGGACATTTTGCTCCCAATCTTTAAAGTTTATACACTAGGCTTTTTTTTTTTTCTTTTCTGAGAAGGGTTGCTATGTAGCCCCCACTTGTTTCACACTTAGGAATTTCTTTAGAGTGCTAGGATCATAGGCATGTACCACTATGCTTGGCATTACACACTAAGGTTGGTTTCCTTACTACTTTAGCAAGTTCAAGAAGAAACTATTTCTGCAGATAGAATTGGAGTTTGAGTTTCTAATTCAGTTTCTTTGATTCATTCCTAATATTGTAAAATATTTGCCTTTCAAAATAAGAATGCATCATTAGTAAAAACCAAAATGTACACCAATTTTTTACAAAGATGAGTTTTGTTTGAGACTCAGTTATTTATACACAAAATTTTTGCTTTTATCCCCTTCAGTGGAAAAGTGAACTAAAGGGAGATGTTTTTGCCTACTGTGAATGTGCTTTTGCTAACCAGGTTTTGCTTTATGTTCAGAATCTTTTAATTTTTTCAGTTAAGCCTTGATTTGGGCCTCAGACCTGGTTTCTAGCTATTTCTCATAATCGATTGTGCTCTGTCCCAGAAATTTTCAATAGTAGGTATACATTGAGCTTATTTGGGAGACTTAGAAAGACCCTAATGCCATGTCTCAACCCAGAATAATCAGATTCATTAAAGGCACGGGCTGGGCAGCAGTAGTTACTAAAAGTTCTCCAGATGAGTCTGAAGTGAATCCAGTGGCTGAAAAATAGCTAACATGTTGCTGTTTCTGTAGGCAATTCAACTTTATTCTTAAGTGTGTTGCTAAAATAAGTGAGTTGCAAATAAAGGGATAGGGAGAGAAGTAGAAAACAACTACTCTACCAGGTTCTGGAGGCTCATGCCTGTATTGATAACTACTCAGGAGACTGAGATTGAGGATTGTGGTTCAAATCCAGCCTGGGCAAGAAAGTCTGGGACTCTTTATTTCCAGTTAATTGGCAAAAATCCAGAAGTGGAGCTGTGGTTTAAGTGGTAGAGTGCTAACCTTGAGCAAAAAAAAAAAAAAAAAGCTCAGAGACAGTGGCTTAGGCCCTGCATTCAAGCCCCAGTACCAGCACAATAACAAAACAAAACAAAAAAAAATAACCGCACTGAGATGGTGCTTGTTTCTCAGATGTCCGTAGTTCTGGTGCAGAATCTTAAAAGTGGGTTAGATAAAGCAGTAAGTAGAATTTGGAGTATACTCAAAGGTCAGAATTAACAAAATTGCTGTTTCATCAGGTGGTTTATGAAATACCAACATGTCAACCCAGAAGATGCTGTAAGGATTCACATTGATGTTCAAGCAAAGAAATCTGTGGCAATTCATTGGGGAACTTTTGCCTTAGCAAACGAGGTAAGTTTATAATAAAAATAGACTTAATTATATATTTGATCAATGGAAAGATTGTGAGCAAGCTTCCTACCATGCCCCCCAGCCCTTTTGCTTTCTGTAATTTGTTTTCAGGTAGATTTTGGATCTTAACTTGACTGGTGCTGGCCTTGAATTAGGATGCTTCTTCCTCTACCTTCTAAGTAGTTGGGATTATAGTTGTACAGTAAATCTTGATTTTGTTTGCTTTGTACTAGGTATTGGGTTGAGGTTTGATTGCTAGACTAAAGCAGAAGAACTGATTTTTTTCCTTGAAAGAGTTGAAACTTAAGAGTTCTGCTGCTAACTTGAGTGCTCAGATCAAGGATAGGATAGTAAAGCTGTCTCTTCTTTTTTTTGGATCCAAATGCTGCCATAACCAAAATTTGTAAAGAGATGTTGGATTTTGGCTTTTACATTGATTTCTGTGGCATCCTCCATATTCCAGGGCCTCTGTGCCAGTGTTTTTGTATTTTAATCTTCTCTGTCCATCTCTTCCTAAATGCAGTTTGTTTCAAAATTACCTAATATATTCCCTGCCATTCCCTAATGAGATTTGCCATTCTGTAACACAATAACCGGGAGGTCCTGATGTATCAACTGTTAGCGATATTGCCAGAGAATGGGATGATGGGATGAATAAATGAATAAATGGGAGTTAGAAAGAATGTATGAGAGAAGGAACGTGAATGAGAGAAAGACAGAGAGGGAGAGAATGAGTATGAGAGTTTGGGTTAGAGCAAGATTGATAGTGGTCTCTCAGTTGTAATCTGCTATATTTGGTGACAATTTCTTACTCTGTGTATGTGTGTGTCTGTATATGTGTGTGTATGAATGTTCTGTATGTATTTCATACATGTTATCAGTGGCTTAGATGAAGTAATAGTATTTTGCTAATCCTGTGCAAAGAAAGAAATGGAAGATTTTTACCTCAAGTGATTAGGTAGGGAGTTGTGTTCTTTACTGATATGGAGAATCATTGAGAATTATTGTGAATTACTTTGGAAGAACTACTCAATTCTATAATCCTAGCAATTTGGGAGACAGAGGTCAGGGCCTGAGATTACAGACTAGTCGAAAAAAATAATTTTCAAGACTCCATCTCAACCACTGGCCAGGCACAGTGATGAACCAAAGGACATGGGACGCACAAAAAGAATCATAGTCCAGTCTGGCTTAGGTATAAAGTGAGACTCTATCTTGAAATAATCAATGCAAAAAAGGTCTGAAGTTTAAGCTCTTAATATAATTCAAAAAATTACTCTGAACTGGGAGTATAAACACGTAATACAATCCCAGCACTAAGGGAGGCTGAGAGTTCAAAGCCAGTCTGCAGAACATAGCAAGAACATGTCTCAAAAATAAAATAACAAAAAGGAATTATTCTTGTTATAAAGCTAAACTCTGCTGGGTGCCAGTGGCTCACGCCTGTAATCCTAACTACTCAGGAGGCTGAGATCTGAGGATCACGGTTCAAAGCCAGCCCAGGCAGGAAAGTCCTCAGACTCCTATCTCCAATAAACCACTAGAAAACCAGTAGTGTCACTGTAGAGCACTAGCCTTGAGCCGAAGAGTGCAGGGACTGCGCCCAAGCCCAGAGTTCAAGCCCACGACTGACACACACATACACACACACACACACACACACACACACAAAATTTAAACTCCACTTGCTTAATTCATTAATTTATTTTTGAGACAGTCTTTCCCTGTAGCTCAATCTGGCCTTGAACTTGGAACTCTCCTGCCTTAGCCTCCTAAGTGCTGGGATTATGGGTATATGATACAATACCTGAGTTTGCTCAATTATAAAGTTGGTGAGATTTTCAGAAATGTTTTGTCTATTATTTCTAAACAATTTGCACATAAGCAAATTGTTCACTACAGCATAGTCAGAATAAAGTACATAACAACTCTAAAATTGTGTATGTATATACATGAGTATGTATATATGTATATGTGTATATTCTGTTCAGTCAAAAGGCTTTCTCACCTAATTCCAATGTTATCTTCTAGATGGTCATAATTTGCCAAAAATTTAACCTATTTATAAAAAACTCGGTCTAGGAAGGTGGCTCAGTGGTAGAGTACTTGCTTTGCATGTATGATGCCCTGAGTTTGATTCCTCAGTACCACATAAGTGGAAAAAGCTGGAAATGGCACTATTGCTCAAGTGGTAGAGCGCTAGCCTTGAGCTGAAGAGGGACAACTGCCAGGCCCATAGTTCAAGCCCCATGACTGACAAAATCAAATCAAAACAAGACAAAACAAAAAAATTCAGAAGGATATTGCCTTTTTAATCAGAAGGATATTACTTCTTTAGTCTGTTTCAGCAGATTAAAGGTAAAGAATCCTGGATTGGAGTCAAGCCAAATGCTGGTGGTTCATGATAGCTATTTAGGAAGCTGAGATTTGAGGACTGGGGTTCAAAGCCAATTTAGTCAGGAAAGTCCATGCAACAATGAACCAATAATGAAACTGGAAGTGGAGTTATGGCTCAAGGTCAGCTTTGAGCAAAAAAGCTAAAAGACAATGCCCAGATTCTGAATTCAAGTCCCAGTACTGGTGTGCATGCAGATGTGTGTGCATGCTCACACACACACACACACACACACACACACACACACACACACACACACACACACACACACACACACACACACACACACACACACACACACACACACACACACACACACACACACACACACACACACACACACACACACACACACACACACACACACGGTCTACTCCCAGCTAGAACATCAAAAGCCATTCCAGATCCACACAAATCATGCACCATAATAAAGTTAAAGCTAAGCAAAGAAATGATCAGTGTATCATGATTGTGAATTTGTATTGTTGGTGAAACAATGGTGAAATTTGGTTAAATAAATTAAACAAAAGTTATTTTTCAATGGGAAAGAATTTCATCATTTTTTTTCTCCTTATACTATGGCCTGGGCATAGTTCTTCTATCACTTGAGCCATAGCTCCATTTGCAACCTTTTTTGTGGTTAATTTGGAAATAAGAGGTAAGTCTTACGGACTTTTCCTGCCTGGGCTGGCTTCAATCCAAGATTCTCAGATCTCAGCCTCCTGAGTAGCTAGGATTACAGGTGTGAGCCACCAGCACCTGGTGAAATCTTTAAAAAAAACAAAAAAAACTTAAGGGCTGGGAAGGTGGCTCAGTGGTAGAGTGCTTGTCTTGCATGCATGAGGCCCTGGGTTTGATTCCTCAGCACCATATAAGCAAAAAGAAAAAAAGCCAGAAGTGGTGCTGTGGCTCAAGTGGTAGAGCGCTAGCCTTGAGCTGAAGAGCTGAGGGACAGTGCCCAGGCTCAGAGTTCAGGCCTCATGACCGGACCCCCTCCAAAAAAAAAACAACAAAAAAAAACTTAAAATATTTTTTTGGTTTAGGCTGTCAATTTCTATTCTTATATATAATTTACATACTAATCATCCATTACTCTTTTCTATTTTACAAAATATACAATATTTTCTATATGTATAAAATATAGCATAGACACTTGTTGCTTATATTAGTTTGAACTCATTTGAAACATTCCATCAACAATATGTATTGTTATGTAAAATTTTGTTTTCTTTTTGTCCTTTGCCAGCATTACTTAGAGCCTCCTGTGAAACTGCGTGAAGCTCTAGAAAGATATGGACTTCAGACTGAAGATTTTTTTGTCCTGAAGCATGGAGAATCAAGATACTTAAACACAGATGATAAAACTTTGAATAAATAGGAAAATAGATGAATTTTATTGGAAAGGTATCAGTTGGATAATTTTGAAAACAAAATGACTAAGAAATTCATGAATATTATGACTTTTTATGTTTGGAAACAACCTCTTCATGTATGGCTTATGTTTTGTATATAAGTTTACAAATATGATGAACAGCTTTATATAAACTATGAAAGATTTTAGGGGTGGAATTATTATTTTGGCAATGTAGATTTAAGAAATCTTATATCAATGATATAAGTATTATAATAGATATTCACTTTTTACTAAAACATTATACTTTAGTGGTAGAATTTTTCCAGGTTATAAAATATTAAATGTTTGTTTTCCTTTCTTTAGGGTCTTATAGAAGATGTCAGGTTGTCTATCTTCTTACATTTATGTTATAGCAAATGATAAAATTAACTCTTATGTGCTTATAAACCTGGCAGTTCTTGCTCACTGAAGATGACCTTGTAGGCTTTATAGTGACACACAAGTATAATCTCAGCACTAGGTAGGCCTACGCAGAAGAATTCAAGAGCAATCTGAGCTACATGGAGCAATTTTATCTAAAAACAGAAAAAAAGACTGTATGCTAAATATTAAGTGACTTATTTTGTTAAGCACTAAAAATATGCATTTGGGCTAAGTTATATTTAAGGACAATTTTTTATTGTGGTAAAATGTATTACGTAAAATTTTAGCAAAGTAGAAAATGTGTACAGCTTTTTGGTGATAAGTATATTTACAACTTGTACAAACATGAACACCATAAACTTAAAGTTTTAAGAGAGAATATTCTACTACCCATCCATAGTCCCCAAATTAAAATTCACTGATATGGGCAAGGAAAGGAGAGAGCGTAATTGATGACATTCTCTAATTTTAGTCTGAAAATCAGACTTTGTGTTAAGCACAAGTATAGCTAAAACGAAATATTTTTCAGAGGAGCTATAGATCCTAAATATGAATGGAACCATACGTTTTGAATTGAATTTTTTTTCTCTTTTCTGTATATACTCTTTATTTGGTGTTTAAGGTATAATTCACTATGTCAGTTAGAATTATATTTTGTTTTACATGATTCAGATGTCATATTTTTGTATTAAATGACCTTTAAACATGATTGTACCTTGTATTAAAAGCCCATACGAAATGCTAGTAGCAAGGAGAGTACCTGACCCCGACTGAGTTTTGGTCTTCGGTTCTGCATTCAGTTGTTTGCTCTGAAGCTGCGTAAGGAGCAAAATACATATGATAGTTTTGGAGGCCCTTCTATGTTTCTGGTGCTTATACACCAGTGAAATCAACTCCATATATCTAATCTATCACAGTCAAGATAGTTTTTCTATACCAAATGCCATCCAGGCAGTGCTCAATTTACACCTATGTATGCATGCCACATGTTAGCTATTAAATATGAATTTTAATCCTTCCATTATTTCATCCTGCATTTTCTGTTTAACTCGAAACAAAGTCACCTGTGCTCACTGTGCCTCAGTTTCCTCGTGTGCAACAAGAGGATAATTTTGACCTACCTCCAGAATATGTGTAAATAATAAAGGGATGTTTTAAAAGCACGTTAGAAATTTAAGGGATAAAAATGATTTCTTAAGATACCACTGCCTAAAATAGGTAAGTATATTTAAAAATCTAGAAGCAGGCTTAATGCTTTTTGATAGTTTTGCTCCTGTTGCAGATTTACGAATACACAATAGTATACAAACACCAAACACTAATAGTCCCATCCCACTCATTTTGTAGAATTTGGATAGTAATAGTCGAGATCTTTTCACAATTTAGCATTTTTTATTTTAAAAAGTTCAAATCACTTAAGGGAGCAGAGTTGTTAATAGATATGCATATGTAATGTAGGTGAATGTGTGTGCTTTGGGGGCATTAAAAGCACAATTTTTCCCCATAAAGTAAAATAAGCAGAAAAACACTGAACAAGCACTAACATTTTTCTTTTTTTTTTTTTTCTTTTTTCTTTGTTGGTCATGGGCTGAACTCTGGGCCTGGGCGCTGTCCCTCAGCTCTTCAGCTCAAAGCTAGCACTCTACCACTTGAGCCACAACACCACTTCTGGATTTTTCTGCTTGTGTGGTGCTGAGGAATTGAACCCAGGGCCTCATGCATGAAAGGCAAGCACTCTACCACTGAGCTACCTTCCAAGCCCCAACTTTTATACTCCAAACAAATGTGAATCAAGATGTTAGGATTCTATTGCCCTAATACTAGGCAGCATTTTTGTATCAGATTGAAAATACATCTCTTATCTCTGTGAAGCCAATTCTTACCTTGCTTGATGACCTTACCATTAGTTTTATATTTATATTTACTGTTTAACTGAGGGACTTTGAAACTTCATGATCTTTTCATTAAGAAATATATCAAACTTTATATTGCTTATCATAACGACCCTATGGTGATTTCCATTTTATCTACATTCTGAAGGGTTTATGAGCAAAATGAAAACAAAGTTTGAAAAATTTCTTTTCCCTCAATGCAGTCTAGTACATTGTAATACTACATACAAAAGATATTTATATATATATGCATATATATATATTGTTGGAACTGGGATTTTTAACTCAGGTCTTTGTGCTTATGAGGCAAGTGCTCTACCACTGGAGCCACACCCGTAGACCTACACTGTAGTATCTATTAGTCAATTCCATGTTCCTTTTTGATTAGTGAACACCATGAGTAACATTTCTATCTGCCTTACTATCTAAAGAGGAAGTCAATTAAATCACACCAAATAATAGTGACAATGTGCAATAACATACATAGAACAAAAGTATTATGTACTTTTTCTATGAATTCTTCCCCTTTTCACTGTCAATACTCCCTTTTTCTCTAGCAAGTGTGATTATTTTTCAAACTAATGGTAGAGGAAAAGATACAAGTTTCAGATTCCAATATTTCTATAATACATGAAGACAAATCCTGGTTTTTAGTGTGATATATGGAACATATATTTTCATTGAATGTGCCTTTTGAGGAATATCCCAAATGTTGTGTCACCAACCCATATATAAAGTATTTTAACCATGATACAGTGCTACTGAAGCCCACTGGGGATTTTCATTTATCATCTTACATTAAAAGCTTTGTCTACCATAAAGATGTTCTTCAAAGTTGATTTCTGTATCAGAATAACTCTGAGAACATTTTTTTTTTGGTTCAAAGATTGTGACTTCCTATGCAAAGTTGTGTATCCATATCCATGTATTTACAGTGGAAATCTAAACTACCTTTTCTTAAGGCTTTTCCTTAAATATGTAAATAGTAAAGCTTCTGCTTGCACACTGATTGACTAAATGCTAAGCATGATAGGGGTTATGAACTTGTGTATTACAGACCCTAACTTAACTGAATTCAAAGTACATCAAACTGTCATAGCTTATGGGATAAAAAAGATCATAACAAAGACATTTTTATGTTGTAACTTTAGTCAAAATATGGATGAAATTTAATAAAGTAATGCCAATGAAGAGAAATATATACCATCTTGTCAATATTTTTTTATTAAAGTTAACAATTTATGTTCATAGTTTAAAAAAAAGTAAAAGGGATATACATAGAAAAGTATGTCCCCTATTCCCTCATTGTATTCCCAGTTTACATATCAACCTAGAAATGTTTCATCCAGATAGGTATAAACATTTTTCATTTTAAAAACACATGTGACATCATACTAGGCATGATTCTTTTACATAAGCTTTTAAAAGCAACTTTATTCCATAGATGTCTTTCTACCTCAGTACTGTTAGACTTCATTCTTTCTAAAGAATAGCTTGTTATTTAACTAGTTGACTATGGACATGGGACATCCCAGTATTCTGTACCAGGATCAATATGTAACATCTTTAAATATTGGCACAACAAATGGGATGGTGTGAGTACTAAGAAACATTTTTCCTGAAAAGTTTCTATTTTTCTTTGATTATAAATGAGAATATGTCAGGTGCTGTTGGCTCATGCCTGTAATCCTAACTATTCAGGAGGTTGAGATCTGAGGATCTCTGTTTGAAACTTGTCTGAGCAGAAAAGTCCATGAGACTCTTATCTCCAGTTAACAATCAGAAGCCAGAAAGTGCAGCTCAAGTGGGAGAGCCTTAGCTCTGATTGAAAAGCCAAGTGAGAACATGGGACCCTGAATTCAAGCCCCAGAACTGGCACAGGGAGAAAAAAACCACCAAAACCAACACCCCAGAAACAAAACAATGGTGAGAATATGTTCTAGAGACTGAAATAGACTCTTGAAAACAGTATAGCTGGGGTGGACTTGAGAGCTTAAGTTCTCATTGCTACTGAGAGAACAAGGCCATTCCTGTGGCAGTTTGAAAACAATAAGTTAATCTTATTGTTTAATCTACTGTTACTGCAGAGGAACAACTGCAAGTCACTCCAAACAGAGGAAGGATATCAGACATAAAAAGGTCACTGCCATTTCATATAATGGAAATCACTAAAGTATCTCAGTGAATAGGTAGGAAGTAACTGCTTTCAGTGAATGCTCAATTTTCATTTGACATCAATAAAATGAATGGTCCAAAATAAACCTGAAAACCTGAAGTTAAAACAGGTTGACTATCTTATCTCAAATCATTTGGATCAGAAGCGTTCAAGGATTTTGGAGTTTGTACAGATTACCAGTTGAGCAATTCCAATCCAAAACCTCCTTATCTGAAATGTTCCAAAGTCTGAAACTGAGCATCATGTCAGATTAGGGATGTTCAGCCTGTACTGTGTAAAAGATGGAACGTGGTATTTCCTGTTTAAATTCAGCAGATGAAAGAAACCTTTTCTAAGGAAGATAAAGTTTCTGTGTATTAATTTTTGGACTGTATTACTTGAGAAAAATATGACTAACAAATCAAAATTTTGGAATTACTGTCACAACTTTTTCTTTCACATCCACATCATGATGATAAACTAAAGCTCTCATTTTCTGGGCGCATTCTTCTCCATATAATAGGAAAAACAATGAACCTTTAGGAAAAGGAGGCTGAATAGCTAAATGGCCTTCCATTTTGAGGCAGTTATTTATGTTGTGAAATAATGTAAGTACTCGAAGTAGAATTTCCTTTGCTACATGGCTGTCATAAAGAGAAAGGAATGATGAATCCACCTGAAAGAGGAAATAGTAAATTATCATTTTTACATCTTAAAACTGCATTTGATACTTTACATTAAAAAAAAAAATCCCACCACAGAAAACCCTGAGTGCATACCTTAATCGTATACAGTGAGTACACCCTACATTATACAGTACTAGAAATAAGAGATTTGGTGTTAAAAATAATATTCCTTTGGAACCTAGAGCACAGTCATTTATTAAAAAAAAATTCCTTTTCTTTATAGAATCTACTGCAGTTTTCATGAGAATTCATTACTTCATTAAATATTTACTGCCCAGGCACAGGACTGGTAGACAGAATGGCAGACAGAGTTCCTTTATTACTGGAGCTGAGCTCCATTCTATCAACACCACTTTTTGAATACTTACAGTGGCTTTTAATTACCTTGTTTATGTGTCATATATTTCTGTCCATTAAGCTAAGTTTTGGAAGAACAAGCAGCACCTTGTACACACTAGTGTCTTGGCACTCAGCCCGGCCTCTAGCATACCTAATCAATACTGCTATGGACATCAGGATACATATGCACAAAAGCCAAGAATAAAGATATGATGACCTAAGTATACCCAAATTGTGCAGAGAAAAAAATGTATTCTTGTTATGGAGAATTTTTTGTTTGTGGTCAGTAATGGGGCTTGAACTCTGGGCCTGAGCGCTGTCCCTCAGCGATTCAGCTCTAGGTTAGCACTTTACCACTTGAGCCACAGCACCACTCCTGGTTTTCTGGTGGTTTATTGGAGATAAAGCGTTTCTTGGCTTTTCCTGCCCAGACTGGCTTTGAACTGTGATCCTCAGATCTCATCCTCCTAGATAGCTAGGATTACAGGCATGAGCCACCAGCACTGGTATGGAGAATTTTTTTTAATGACTTTTAAAATATGCTTGTTATAAGCTTTAAGTATATGTGTGTGTATATATATATATATATATATATATACACACACATATATATATGCAAAGAATAACAGCAGTACTATTTTTCAGAGATAATCCCTGTGAGCATTTTTTTTGAGGGTGTGTGTGTATGTCAGTTGTGGGGCTTGAACTTGGCCCGGGCACTGTCCCTCAGTTCTTTAGCTCAAGGTGAGTGCTCTACCACTTGAGCCACAGCGCCACATTCGATTTTTCTGGTGGTTTATTGGATATAAGTATCTTACAGACTTTCCTGCCCGGGCTGACTTTGAACCGTGATCCTCAGACCTCAGCCTGCTGAGTAGCTAGGATTACAGGCATGAGTCACTGGTGCCCAGCTTCCAGTGAGCATTTGAGATGTGTATGTGTGTATCAAAACAAATAATGTGATCTATTTACTTGGGCACTGAGTAGTCCTTCTGTCATGGCTGGGTTTTCAGACAAATTCACAAGCAGCTTCAAAACCTGAACCTGAAAAAGGAATGTTGGTTTATTTCAGACTAGCAAGCATGGATTTTCTTTTTCTCCTATCATGCTGTCTTCTCACGGTGTTCCCCTTCCAAAATTTTGCCTGTGCTTCGCATCAAGACCTGGCTCAAACTCTACCAATAAAGTCTCGCTCGCTCTCTGAACTTTTCTAATACAGGGCACTACTCTCAGAGAAGTTATCACATGATAGTGTTCCTTATACCTTTTCCAATTACACTTCAGTCTCCACGCACAGGCTTAACCCAGGGTAAATAGCCTGACATATTATTGATACGTGAAAAAAGACCCCTGGAACAAAAACAACAAAAATTTCCTAAAGCTTAGCTCACTTTTAATGAAAATATGAAAATTTTAAAAGTTTGGTTACCAAAACAAACTAGATAATATGGCCCTTTTTAGGGCCATGATAGGCTGTGATAAATCTCTAAGGTTATCTTTTTGTGTGTGAAAAATATTTTACAGCATTTAAATTGTTATAGGATCTAAATAATTAGCAAAGAAATGATTTTTAATAAGTGAATAGATAAAACACCAGCATTCTTGTCATTCCTAAAAATCAATAATAGAAATATACTAATAGAATTTACCTTTAAAGTCACATTTTTTTTTACAAAGATACTGGAAATGAGGAACAAAGGGTACTCAAGTCAGTAATACTAACAACTGTGTGACTCACTAGACCTACAAAGGAACCTATGTCTTTTATAAAACACTTTTTTTTAATTAAGAAGGTAATGTTTATTTTAGAATGTTTTTTCTTTCCCTCTCAGCACTAGGGATTGAAACTAGGGCTAGGCAAGCACCCCTAGAATGCTTTTTACTCCAGAAAAGCAGAAAGAAAAAGGAAGTTCACACATACTTCTCTTATAAAGTTTTGGTGATTTTTGTGGTATGTATCTTGTACTCTATAATTCCTTTGATAATGTACATTCTAATTATTAAGGAGAAGGATATAAGGCTTTGCTTAATCTTATTTTTACCAACTTTTACAAAACTTTACTGTTATAAAGGTAATGTACAGAGAGGTTATAGTTATGTAAGTCAGGTAATGAGTACATTTCTAGTTATGTAAGTCAGGTAATGAGTACATTTCTTTTTGGACAATGTTATTTCCTCCCTCTCTCCCAGTTTCTTCCTTCCACCCCACCCACAAGTTAAACTTTTATAAAATTAATACATGGTCATAAAAGAATTCTAAATAGTGCAGAAGGGTAAAGTGAGAACAAAAGCTGGAGCCCTAGTCATTCTCCTAAGCTATATTCAGAGGTCATGTTTTTCAAACAGAGACTTAACATCTGAGTTGTTAAGGTTAAAAAAAAAAAAAAGTCAAGAGATTTCTCACTCTTTGGGAGCTACTGTCAGACCCCATCTGGCCTCCACACCAACAATAAATCTTAGGAAAAAACACCTGGCTTACCATCAATGAAATGTTGGATTAAGAAAACAACAGCAAAAGGTATGAAACAAATGAACCTGAACCTATCAGATAAGCCTGAATAAGTCATAAAATCCATAAAGGCTCACTAGTAGTGAGAGCAAGTATATAACAATAGGAAGAGCAATTGCTACTTAGTCTCCTGTACTAAAATACATTGCTATCTTCTGAAAAACATGAAGAAAAAAAAAATTAGAGGACAACTATCATTAAACATACGTACTGTATTCTGGCTTGAGCCCTCAAAAGTCTTATTATTTTTTCCCTTTTGTCACATGTGCTACCTGGTGGAGACTGGAGGACATTTAATCTACATTGTTAGTCTCCACTATGTGTACTTAGTTCTAAATTTGTTGTTACCGATCCCCCCACCTCCCACCCCGCCCAAATCACTATAGTATAGTGGTATCACTGCTGTAAGCAAAATAAAAAATTTAAAAGCCACTTTGGTTGTCATTTACTAAAAGAAAAATATCTAGGGCTGGGAAGGTGGCTCAGTGGTAGAGTGCTTGCCTTGCATGCATGAGGCCCTGGGTTTAATTCCTCAGCACCACATAAGCAAAAAGAAAAAAGCTGGAAGTGGCACTGTGGCTCAAGTGGTAGAGCGCTAGCCTTAAGCTGAAGAGCTGAGGGACAGCACCCAGGCCCAGAGTTCAGGCCCCATGACTGGATCGCCCCCCCCCCCCAAAAAAAAGAAAAATATCTAAAACACATATTCCTTCAAAAATACAGATGATGGATGACTAAAAGTTTACCTGCAAGTTCAAACTTTAAACTCAGCTCTGTGTGTGTGTGTGTGTGTGTGTGTGTGTGTAATGGATGACTATCTAAAAGTTTACCTGCAAGCTCAAACTTTAAACTCTGGTTTAAACTCGGGTGTGTGTGTGATGGTGTGTGTCTGTGTGTGTGTGTGTGTGTGTGATAGATGACTATCTAAAAGTTTACCTGCAAGTTCAAAATTTAAACTCGGGTGTAGACTCGTGTGTGTGTGTGTGTGTGTGTGTGTGTGTGTGTGTGTGTGTGAGATGGTGTGTGTCTGTGTGTGTGTGTGATGGATGACTATCTAAAAGTTTACCTGCAAGTTCAAACTTTAAACTCGGGTGTAAACTCGGGGTGTGTGTGTGTGTGTGTGTGTGTGTGTGTTTAAACTCGGGTGTAAACTCGGGGTGTGTGTGTGTGTGTGTGTGTGTGTGTGTGTGTGTGTGTGATGGATGACTATCTAAAAGTTTGTGTGTGTGTGTGTGTTTTGCCAGTCCTGGCTTTTTCTGATAAGTTTATTGGAGAAAAGAGTCTCACTGACTTTCCTGTGTGTGTGTGTGTGTGTGTGTGTGTGTGTGTGTGTGTGTGTGTGTTTGCCAGTCCTGGCTTTTTCTGATAAGTTTATTGGAGAAAAGAGTCTCACTGACTTTCCTGTCTGGGCTAGCTTCCAACCTCAATCCCCAGATCTCAGCCTCCTGAGGAGCTAGGATTACAGGTGTGAGTCACTAGTACCCAGCTTAAGTTCAATTTTTATGGAAAAAAAAATACTAGAATTGGTGGCTAATTTTCCAGCAGAACAAAAAACAAAAATAAAAAAATTTGTATACCATCCCAGAAAGACAGAATGTATGGAGAAAACAAAACAAAATTAGAACATACTGTCTAAAAAGTCATAAATTGCAGTAAAACAGCTCATGACTGAGACATATAGATACAGACTCAAGGCTAGATGGCCTGGCTATGACTTTAGTCAGAATTCCTCCCGGGGTCTGGGGTTCTAAGTAAAACATCAGCAAGGGATTTTTCCTATAGCAGTCATACCACACAATAAATACAGAAGTTTCCATGGGGCTTGAGAGTCTGGAAGTCATTTTGCTCCACTGGAGAGAGAGAAAATGTTGATGGGAACTTGCCTACTGGGAAATGACTGGGGAGGAGGCAAGATTGGTAAAAGGCACTCTTTTTTTTTTCTTTTCTTTTATGTGTGTGTACATTTTTTATTGTAGAAATGCTGTACTGAGGGGTTAGTTACATGAGCAAAGTAATGAGTACATTACCTCCTTTTTTAGAAAAGATACTCTTAAGAATTTTCTCCTTTTGTCTCACTGTGTGTGAATGCCTAGAGACCTGTATAATTTACTATGTCCCAGTGGTTTTTTCATTTTTCTTTTTTTAAATCATCCAGTGTCTTAACTTGTAGATTTATAGGCACATTCTAGCTACCACCAACGGGGGAAACCATGCAATCTGAGAACACAAAGGTGCAATACCTATGTGCATCTGCTCATATAAAATAGTATTTAACGAAATGGACTTCAGGAAATAAAAATGAGGCTTTTACATTGTTGCTGTTTTTGTTTTCTTTTCCTTTTGTTCTTTTATCTGTCTTTGGGAGAGTAAGAAGGGGGCTCTGAAATAGTGGGACAAAGGGTGAACAAAGGCAGTATGGTACTTACTATACAACTTGTGGGTGGGGATGGGAAGGAAAAACTTGGAGAAAGGAAGGGAAGAGAGTGACACTGTTCAAAAAGAAATGTATTCTTTATCTGACTTATGTAACTGTAACCTCTCTGTATATCACCTTTAAAATATCAATTTAAAAATGCATAAAATAATTAAAAATTACAAAGTTAAGAAGGCATGAATCGTTTTTAAAAAAAAAGACACTCTTACATTTACTATTGAATTCTTCTGTGATGTCTTGGACCAGATCTAATGAGTTTGGCTATAGAAATAGCCAACCAGATATACTTCAGAAACAGAAGCAAGATTATGGGGAGGGTCTTCTGATAATCACATCCTGATAACCTCAGAAATCATTGCAGCAACTCAATTATTATGGCTTAATATTTGTTCCTTCTAAAAGGCTCATGAATTTTTCTGTAACTGTCCCAGTGAACACAGACTATTATGTTAAAACCTGAAAACAATAAAAATTATTAGAACCTTTAATTAGTCTATATTCAATTTTGTGCTACTTTTTAAATGCACTAAGAATGCACATTTATAGGATTTACTCAAGGAAATTTCTTTCAGAGGTATCTTCAGAAATCCTACTTAATCCACTCTGTTGCTCCTTCATCTGTGTAATGACAGCATGAAGCAAAGAGCTATCCTTCATATGCCTTATTCTGTTCACTTACTAGTGTGTAAAAGTGGTTTTAAAAGATTTGCAACAGGGGCCGGGAAAGTAGCTCAGTGGTAGAGTGCTTGTCTTGCATGCATGAGGCCCTGGGTTCGATTCCTTAGCACCACATAAGTAGAAAAAGCCAGAAGTGGCTTAGTGGCTCAAGTGGTAGAATGCTAGCCTTGAGCTGAAGAGCTCAGGGACTGCACCCAGGCCCCAGAACCGACAAAGAAAGAGAGAGAGAGAGAGAGAGAGAGGGAAAGAAAGAAAGAAAAAATAATGTATTTCCTTGGGTCCAAAGAAAGAAAGAGAGAGAGAGAGAGAGAGAGAGAGAGAGAGAGAGAGAGAGAAAGAAAAAATAATGTATTTCCTTGGGTCCATGTGAAGGTTTTTAATTAATAAATACTGACTACATTTAATCCTTTCTGAAGGCCATAAATTTAAAGATAGATAGCATGGAAATTCAATTTCAATTGTAATAAGCTTGATACAATAGCTCTTTGACTTTTAATTCATAACTGCTTTACCTCCTTCCTACCTTTGTACTTCCATCTCCAGTAAGTAACACATGGAAAAGGTCAGCAATGGAGCGGCTCAGCATGTGCTGGTGGTCATTGGTAACAGTCATGTTTGTTAACAACCTTAGCCCAGCCAACTGCACAGCAGAGTTCAGGGGACCAGAGAAAATATCCTCACAGACTTGATTGATATATATCTGAAGGAAAAAGAATAGAAAATTAATCATCTTAGAGTCTTCTCAAACTTTTATTAAACAGTCACTTTTCTGTACAGTAGACTAGGGCAATTGTTCAGGATTGATTGGTTCCTCTAAAATATAATGGCATTCGACCCTCAAATTTGGTGATCTCTTAAAACCTGCCTTTTGTTAATACCTGCCATTAGGCTGAGCATCTTAGAAATATACCCCACTCAATCCAGAAGACAACTCTAATAGAGGTAGGTGTTATGATGTCCATCTCACAACTAATGACTTTGAAGTTTTTTAGGAGCTTGAGTTCCCTGTGCAATGTCAGCTAGCAGGTGAGATGCAATATCCAAGTCCTAGGAATCATGCTCTCAACACCAGTGGCCTCCCTTTTGTAGGAGTTTTCAAACTCAATCCACCTTTCTGCTTCTACTTTTCTAGGCACATCAGCATCAGGGGGAAGATGTAGGAGACCATTTTGTATCACATAAGAATCTCAACTACAGGGTCTGGGGTGCTACATCATGTCACAAATAAAGAATAAGGGACAATGTAAAATAGAATTCTTTGGACTTCTATCAAAAGTAAGTAAAGGAAAAAATATTTGCCCAAGGTGATTTTTATTTACCTACATATAATCTACTCATTATTATTTTTATTTTTTTAATTATCTTTAAGTAGTTGTGAAAAGGGTTTCAATTTAAGATGTCAGTTTATGAGTACAATATAATCTTGATCAGTGTCACCACTTCCAATAATCTTGTGCAGATCTGCTCCCTATTATTACTGACCACTGGCAAAAAATAATGAACTGCCTGCAGTACTCCTATTTCAAATAGGAGAAAACTCAATCAGTACAATGAAAAGTTTCTTGACATCATATTTTCTGTATCTGGCTATGATCTTTCTAACTTGGATGAGTTGTTTCACAGATATTGGTACTTTCCTGATTAGAAAAAGAAAACTCTTAAATGTCACCAAAAGTTCTCACTGTTAAGAAAAATTTTCCTAATTTAAAGTGCTAAGAATGATTAACTGTCCAATAAACCATTATTTAAAAAAACAAAAAAATATATCCATGTTATCAACATAGTAATGTAATAGCAAGAAGCAAAAAGTGATAAAACTTTAATATAGGTTTAAGATCTACATTACATTCAGAAGCCAACTGGCTCTCTTTGATTATATATCTATCCCTTAAAAAATAGCATTTCTTTAGTTCTTTATAAGTCACACACATCTTTTTGTAAGATCTAATGTCTGTTTGTTTTGTCAGTCCTGGGGCTTGAACTCAGGACCTGGGCACTGTCTCTGAGCCCCTTTTGCTCAAGGCTACCACTCTTACTTACCACTTGAGCCACAGCACCTCATCTGGCTTTTCCTTTTATTTATTTATTTATTTTTATTTATTTATTTTTTTTGGTCCAGTCATGGGGCCTGAACTCTGGGCTTGGGCGCTGTTCCTCAGCTCAAGGCTCAAGGCTAGCACTCTACCACTTGAGCCACAGCGCCACTTCTGGCTTTTTTTTTTTTTTTTCTGCTTATGTGGTGCTGAGGAATGGAACCCAGGGCCTCACGCATGCAAGGCAAGCGCTCTACCACTGAGCCACCTTCCTAGCCCACTTTTCCTTTTTATGTGGTACTGAGGAATTGAACCCAGAGCTTCATGCATGCTAGGCAAACACTCTACCACTAAGCCATATTCCCAGACTGATGCTAATGTCTTTCAAAGCATTTACTTTCAAAGTGTTCTGAACATCCTTTTTATATGAATCTTTTCACTGTTTCACTTCTGGTAATAAGATTACCACAGAGCTAACTCAGTTATTCGACCTCATATTATTCCTTTCTTTTGGAATTCTCTTCTTTCAACTACACTTACAGAAACAGACATTCTGAAGAGCCAGATTGGACTCCTCCCCTTCCCTTTTACAGAAACTTTGGGATTTCTCTATGCACTCAACAGTGTTTTACCTATCTTTCTTTAAATTGCTTCATCATGTTCTGCCTTGAACCACTAGTATTTGTGATTAGTTTTATCCCTCCTCACCTTTCTTAGAGAATGAATAGTATCCTATTATGTCTATTCTCTGTACCACAGAGCAGGAGTTCAATAAACATAGAATTGAATTGATATACTTTTAAAAAATATATTGAGGCTTTCAGATGTTATCTAATCTGCCTTGATTTATTTAACACTCTTAAACGAAACCTCAGTTATATACTGTACTCCTTATTGACTAATTTAGGTCCCTTCTATCTCTGCCTTGTTTAGTATTTTTTAAAATAGCAATTATTGTCTAGGAGTTTGTTAAAGTTTCAGTAACTATCTTTTTGTCATCTTCCAATATACTGGAAATCCGATGTATTTTTAATATTTCAGACAACTTACCTTTATTTTGATTTGATTTTCAACATTTACACTAAGGTTATTTAGTGCATTTAAAGCTTTCTCTTTAATGCTGTGGTTTGGATTGTTGATTTTGTCTCCAACAATTGGAATACCTCCCAGTTCACGAATAATAGCCTAAGAGGGAAACAAAAAAGCCAGGAGTATAACTTCAATATGCAGCTCCATCTTGTGGCCAAAGACATACAAAAGAAGCAAGTACAAGCAAAACTAAAGGTCAGAGTGAGAGCTGACAAGCTAGACAACCTGAATGGATTCAGTTATGTCTAAATCAATGCCATTCTTAGATGCCCAGGTTAGCTATCTCAACATTTTCCTCTTTTTGGCTTAAAATAATTACAATTAGTAACTGAAAGAGTTGAATAATAATTAAACATTTTCAATATCTTCTTAAAAATGGCTAAAAGTTACAATAAACTTTGTCACTATAAAAAACACTCCATCATAAATTCAAAATTTGCATTTAGGACAATGTTAACAAAGGACACTAGCTAGAAAAACATTACAAAAATGGCTTTACTTGTTCTCCACAGGAAAGGAAGTGGTGAGAAGGAACTATTCAAATTAGCCTTTTTAGTCTTCATGTTATCTCTACTTGGGGAAGCCATTCACATTCACTTAGTGGTTGTTTGTGTGGTCCAGGGACCACCTGCATCAGAATCACACTGATAAGATCTGTTACACAATTTAAAGTTGTAGCATTAATAGATTTAAATAAAAGGCAATATACTACTAATTGCTGAATAGATACAGTTATGAATAAGATGTTGCTGGTGACCAGCTTCATAGGGATATGGAAACATATTGATAATGTTCCTGTGAGGCTGTGCTTTGCCTAAGTAATTACAGTAATAACTACAGTTAGTAACTGAAACATGTTGTAAGCATAAGTTAGCCATATCTGTATAGATGAGGAAAGTGGGGTTCTGCAAGGTTAACTTACACAGGGTAATAATCGCTCCTAGTGTGTAAAAATTATTATAAGGAGCTTGTTTGCTGAATGAGGGTACTTACTTGGTTAGCTGAAAAGGCTGCACTGTTACCCAGAGTGACTAAGGCTTTTTCAATGAGTACAGGATCCTCAGTTGAGTCAAGAAGGTAAAGGAGTTTTTTAAGTTGTTCAGCATTTAGGACATCATCATAGGAAGCATTGGTTAAGTCTTCTGCATAAAAGAATAATTAAAATTCATTGGAAATCAGTTAGTTAATTTTTTCTATTTTTACTTTTGTTTTTATTACCGTTAATTTAACCCAAGTAAGCATTCAAAGACATCTAGGTCCGGGCCATCTTCCCAATTACTTGTACAGAAATCTCTGACTCAGAGAAATGCAAAACATTAAGTTTTGCAAGGATAGACTGTATATGTGTATGTACACACACATACATGCGTGCGTGCGCAACATGCCAGCCAATGCTAGGGCTTGTACCGAGGGCCTGTGCCCTGTTCCTCCGCTTTTTCACTAAAGCTGCCACTTGAGCCACAGCTCCATTTCCAGCTTGTGCTGGTTAAGTGGAGATAAGAGTTTCCTGAACTTTGCCTGTATGGGTTGACTTCTAAAAGCAATCCTGAGACCTCAGCCTCCCCAGTAGCTAAGGTTAAAGGCATGAGCAGAGCTAGATACATATTTATATATTTTTTCCCATGTGACAGAAAGGGAAGAACCTTTCTTCTTTTTCTTAAAACATTTCTTTAGGGGCTGGGAAAGTGGCTCAGTGGTAGAGCGCTTGCCTTACATGCTTGAGGCCCTGAGTTCAATTCCTCAGCACCACATAAGCAGAAAAAAAAAGCCGGAAGTGGCATTGTAGCTCAAGTGGTAGAGTGCTAGCCTTAAGCTCAAGAGCTGAGGGACAGTGCCCAGGCCCAGAGTTCAGGCCCCACAACCGGACCCAAAAACAAAAAAAAACAAAAAAAAATTCTTTAAGCAAGCTTGTCATTATACATTCTTTTATCCTTTGATATAAATGTTGTTTTTAAGTAAAAGTCAGTTTTATAATCCAAAAATGAGTGTCTTTCTCAAGTGCTTGGAAGCCATCTCTCAAGTGTAAAGATAAAGACCCAGCCTCATATCTGTGGGATCTTAGCCTAGGAACCTGCTTCCCTGGTTTAACTATGTACTTTACTTATCATAGAGCTGTCTTATCTTTCTAGATAAAGGCAATTAACTAACATAAATGCCCCAATTGCCAGTGAATTAGAGGCCAGCAATCAATAACATAATGTATTGTCAAGTCCTCTTATTAAAGTAAAGCCACTTTACTATTTACTTGATTTGCATCTGCCAGGCTACACAGAGAGGTGAGAAATTTGTTTTGGACATCCATTGCCTGTGATGCTGTAGGCAAAATGGCTTAATGCCTGTTCCGTAATAAAATTGTTTGATTCTCTACATTTCTCCACCTTTGCGGAAGGCAGGTTTCTGGTTGGCTGATTTCATTTTTACTTATTTTTCTAAGCTTCCATGACCTGAAACATCTTTCAGAACGTTCAGCAAAATGTCAGAATTGTGAATGTGCCAATCATTTGGTCAGATCTATTGGACTAGTCTGCCGTGAGGGGTGTGTCTCCTGTAGACAATGGTTCCAGTTTCCAGCACCCCCCCCCCCCCAGACACGAGAGATATAAGAGATGCTGGGCCACGAGGTTCAAGGTGTCTCCCCCTGTTGAGGCTGGGTAAACTGCAGGCAGAACTGCCCCTGTGATAACCTTTCAATCACACAGGCGCACGAATAATTTCATCATTGGCTCCAGCCTCCCCCCTCCCTCGACCAAGCCCACAGGCCTCCCACAATCTCGGACATCCCTTTGCCAACACAAAGGCCCAGAGCAAGCTGAAAGGGAGAGGTCATCAGCAAGCCTTTGAGAAGAAACCTCGTCCACCGCTTTGACGTCCAGCGCAGGCAGGAGAGTTTGGGGCATCTTTTTCATCCCAGGAGTGGTGCCGGTCGGGGGCTCTGGACCCCACATTCGCACAGGTCCGGGGTCGATCGCTCTCTCCACCCCGTCCGCTCCGCCGCTTATTTCACTGCGAGCACCGAGCAGCCACCGAGCCCCCCCTCCCTGGCCCGGGCTGGCCTCGGTGCCCGTCCCCGTCCACCTGCCGGGCGGCCGCCACCCCGCCCCGCCTCACCTGCAGACCGCGAGGGGCGCAGCCCACGGCCCCGGCCGCCTCGCCGCGGGCCCCGCGTCAGCCTGTAGAAGCAGTAGCAGGCGCCGGCGCCGAGGACCAGGCCCGCCGCCACCCAGCCCGCGTCCCGGGCGCCACCCATGCTACTGCCAGGCAGGGCGCGGCGGAGACGCCGCGGGAGGCTGCAGGGATCGACGCTGAAGACTCCCGCACGCGAAGGACCCGCCGAGGCAGAATGGAGACCTCACCTAGAGAAAGGAAAGGAAGGGCTGAACTCCAGTCCACGGAAGCCGCCCGGCTCAGATCCTGAGCCCTCCCACTCTTCCCGCCCAGTCCCAGCAGCTTCCTCCAGGGGCGCTGGTTCGGCGGGAAGCTCAGACTGCGCCGTCGCAGGAGGCTCGCCCCGCCCACGGCCCCGCCCCCGCCCCCCACGCGGTTGCCAGGCAACGCCCGGAAGCGGGCGGTCTTCTCGAGGCCGCGCGACTGCTGTCCAGAGGCAAAGTGCAGATGCTCAGTCCGGCCTCTGGCCATGGCTTCGCTACGCACTGCCACCCCCAGGCTCAGGAACTACTTTAAGGACAACTACATTCCTCAGGTCTGCGAGGTACTGGAGTCTCGTGGGTCGAGAGTGGGGAGTGGAAGGGACGGGAGACCGAGAAGGAGAGGAGGGAGGGAAGAGCGCGAGGAAAGGCGGATTCAGATTTGGGTACCGCGGCGAGTGTGGGCCGAGGATACGGAGCGTCACAGACCCAGGAGTGATGGTGGCTGAAGCGGAAGGTCGAGGGTCATAGACCCAGGGGCAGAGCTGCTATGAACTGTGCTCATTACCTTGCTCATGCAACTGTAACCCCTCTGTACAGCATCTTTACAATTAAAAATGTTAAGAGTACATGTAGGCCAACCTGGAAGGTTTGGACAAGCGGAGGAAGTGCCCGAGTGACAGGAGAATAGAGTGTAGTATGGCGAAGAGTGTCAGCGCTCTCTCTCTCTCTCTCTCTCTCTCTCTCTCTCTCTCTCTGTCTCTGTCTCTGTCTCTCTCTCTCTGTCTCTCTCTGTCTCTCTCTCTCTCTCTCTCTCTCTCTCTCTCCCTCTCCCTCTCTCTCTCCTTTCCCCCCTCTCCCAGCCCTGACATAAGGACCTGAAGTGGTTCTGTGGAAAAGAAACCTCAAAATCATTGTTTTGGGGTAAGAGGAATCTCCCAGGCAGACAATATGCAGGTGAATTGTAGACTTTGTAGTTTTAGGTGTAGAAAGCAGAGAAGTTTGTGGAAAATAGTTGAGAAGAACTTGCTCTGGGTTACTTCATGTACAGAACCACACGTTTAGGTCATTCATAGCCTTGACCACCTTCATTTTATAAAGCAATGGGTTTGACACTGCCCACTTCAAAGTGACACTGGAAATAGCCTGATACCCAGACATGCTTTTGACAGCTCTGTGCCTTGAATAACTGCACTTGGAGTTTGTGCAAGTTCTTAGCTCCTACAGAGATTTTTTTTCCTCTTTCATCTCTATTAGCTCTCTGGTACTCCAGGACAGCTTTTCTGAAAATACAGCCTCTTTAATTCTGTCTTAAGATTACCTTAGCTTATTTTATAAAAGGTAATCTGTTAATTTGTGTTTATAAATATAATATAAATATGAATAATATGTTTATAAAGGGTAATGAGAGTAATATGTATACTTAAAATTGGAACAAAAAGGATATGTGGCTGAGCGTCTATAATCCTAGCTACTCAGGAGGCTGAGATCTGAGGATCTCGATTCAAAGCCAGCCCAGGGAAGGAAAGTCCGTGTGACTCTTACTCTTACTCAGAAAACTGGAAGTGGTGCTGTGGCTCAAGTGGTAGAGTGCTAACTTTGAGCTAAAGAGCTGAGTGGACAGTGCCGAGGCCCAGAGTTCAAGCCCCATGACCGACAAAAAGAAAAAAATCTGTGTTGCAGTGTCAAATAACGTTAGTAGGAGTTGGTGAGTGCATTCCAATGAAATTTATGCAGCTTGTGGATATGTTGTAATGCAATAAATTCTGGCACTATGGAAAGAAATCGGTGTTTCTGTCTTTCTATATTTCTGACACGTCACCACGAGGTATGTGTGGTGGGCTGGTATAAAAAGAATGAGGGAGAGATAGCGCATAGATCTGTGCACGGAAAGAGAAGAGTGCAGATGAGGGTATGAACTTTCCTATTCAATTGGGAGGATGATTTAGTTTAGCTTCTATTTTTTGATGGTAATTTAGAAGTATTTATCAAAATGTGAAATACTAGTGTTCCTTGCCTAAGATTTTATCCTGAGGGGTCCTTCACTCACTTTCATTTCCACATTACCAGAAGGTGTAAAAGAACAGTTTTTCCAGCAACCCACAAACTATCTTAAACTCATTACTCAGTCCTCCTGATCCTATTAAAGTGAATTCCATTCTTCCCAGTATCTCTTTTATTTATATGACTCAATTTCCCAGGAATTAATCTCTCCTAAAATCCACCTCCTAGGGCTGAGAGTGTGACTCAAATGATAGAGTGCTTGCCTAATAGGCCTTGAATTCAAACTCTAGTACCACCAAAAAATTTTTTTATAAAAAGATAAACTAGTTTGAAATCCATCTACTGGAAGTTTTGATAAATAAACAGTCTTCATGAGATTTTCTTGTATATTTAACCTCTTCTGAACTTCACATATGTGTCGTCAGTAAAACCTGTTTTTCACTTACAGTATCATTTCCATGCAAAATTCTTTATTTCGTGAAGTCTGACTTTAAAAATACTAGTTTTGCATGGCCCACTAAGCTAACAATATGTTGATTGATTTAGAACCAATCATTTTCAAATACTGTCCCCCCTCCCCCAATTCTTTCACTCCTGGGAATCATGAATATGCCTTTTTTAAATAAAAAAAGCAAACTTCATTTTGCATACCTCTTCTGTTCCCATTTTTTTTTTCATTCACTGCTCTCAATTTTACTAATTCTGTTTTATGCTATGGTCTGTTCTGTAAATCTTAATTTCAGACAATTTATCTTAGAGTGCTAATTGAATCTTTTTCTTTTCCCCGTCGGTCATGGGGCTTGAACTCTGGGCTTGGGCACTCTCTCTGCACTCTTCAGCTCAAGGCGAGTGCGCTACTGCTACAGCCACAGCACCACTTCAGGTGAGAGCCACTGGCACCCAGCTCACTGATTCTTTTAAATACATTTGAGCAAGTAAAAGAATCCATCGTTCCATCCATTTTGTAACCTTTTTTTTCTTAACATGTTTATTATTGTTATTTTAAAGTCATTACCCCATACTCGAAATATCTAGATTATCTGTGGGTCTACTTTATTCATTTATTTGTTTTTTGTTGGTCATGGCGTTTGAACTCTGGGCCTTGGTGCTGTCCTTGAGCTCTTCAGCTCAAAGTGAGTGCTCTACCACTTGAGCCACAGCTCCACTTCGGGTTTCCCAGTGGTTTATTGGAGATAAGAGTCTGATGGATTTTCTTGTCTGGGCTGGCTCTGAACCTCAATCCTCAGATCTCAGCCTCCTGAGTAGTTAGGATTATAGACATGAGCCACCAGTGCCCGGTTATTGTTTATTTTTATAATTGATTATTGATCAATTTCGTGACTCTGAATATATCAAGTAAGAGTGATTTTATTGCATATTGTATAGAAATAGACACTAAACATGATGTATTCCTTCCTTCCCTTTCTTCCTCCTTTCTTTCCTCCTCCTCCTCCTTTCTCCCTCTCTTCCCCTTTCTTTTCTTTACTCCCCTACTACTAGAGTCTGACTCAGTATCTTGAACTTGCTTGGCTTGCTTACTTGGTTTGTCCTCTATCCACTTGTGCCTGTATCCACATACTTCCAGCTTTTTGCTCATTATTCTGGAGATAGAGTCTCAAGGACTTTTATGCCTCAACTAGCTTCAAACTTTCAGATCTCAGACTTCTGAGTAAGCTAGGATTACAGAGGTGAAACACTGGCAAGTAGATTTCCTTTCTAAAGAGGCAGTGATCTCTATACAGGCTGAGCTGAACTGCGCTGTCACTGCATTTCAGGCATTTAGACTCAGTCCATGTCTGCCTTGTCCCATTTCTTGGGCAAAGCTCCTCTGGGCTTAAGATTGAGATGGTATCAAGTCTTCAAGTCTCCTTACTTTGAAAGACTGCAAGTGATACAGGTGTTTTTTCTCTAATTTTAAAAATTGTTATTATAAAGGTAATGTCCAGGGCTGGGAAGGTGGCTCAGTGGTAGAGTGCTTGCCTTTCATGCCTGAGGCCCTAGGTTCGATTCCTCAGCATCACATAAGCAAAAAAAGAAAAAAGCTGGAAGTGGTGCTATGGCTCAAGTGGTAGGGCGCTAGCCTTGAGCTGAAGAGCTGAGGGACAGCGCTCAGGCCCAGAGTTCAGGCACCATGACCGGACCAAAAAGAATAAAAAAAAAAAAAAGTAATGTCCAGCCTTCACAGGTTTTTGAGCTTAACTGTTCAGCTTTCTTCCCCAACTACAGCTTTAAATTCTATCAAAAGTAGAGGATTAGGAGAGGCTGATTTGGTGGGAAAAAAAGGCCATGGGAACAATGATGAAGATACAAAGCACACAGGGCTGCTGTTATTCACACTAACTTGCAGTAACCCATCTTCACCTTACAATGCGTTGCCTGCATTGTAGAAATCTGAAGAACAAACTGAGAGCAGACTCAAGACCACCAGAGAGGATGAAGAAAGGAATTAGACTCAGTTTCTTACTTCTCAGCTAGCTCTTTCCCTGGTTCTGGTTCCTCTTTAATGTTTTCTCCCTTTATATAAACTAGTATCTGTCTCTTGTATGATCTGATAGCACTGATTATTGTTTTCTAGGTATTGTTGATATAAAGGGTGTGGGTAAACAGGCTAGGACAACCAAAATAAGGACCATGGATTATGCTTTCACAAGTTATATTGTTAAATCTAAGAATAACAAGTGTAAACATCTATAGAATTTATAATGTCATGGCAACAGAGTTAGGTCCCAAGAAGTGAATAAGGTTTTAAACTCTCTTTCCTCTCCCAGTTTTGGTAACTCAATAGTCCCTGACTACTTGAGAAGGTGTGAGGATCATTTTTTATCTTGATTTGGACAGGGAAGCTCCTATTTCAGACACAATCAAGGTGATTGTCCTTATCCCTTGCTGACACCATTCTTGGCCACTTCAACAAGTCAAAGATGACCTCAAGGAGACAATTTCAAGAGGCAATGAAACACTGGCATGGATATCCACAGAGGAGATGAAATAGTCCCTGGGACCTTTCAGGGGAGCTGATGATCTGGGGTAGGCAGTGTTACAATGAATTCAGTCCATCAAAATGTACAGGGAGCTCAGAACTTAGCAAAGCATTGTGGGAATAGAAGGTGGCAAGAAGGCAGAGCCCATCCCTGAGCACTGAATGACTTGGAGAGCACCACCTGTGACAAGGACATCTGATGCCTAGTAGCACTTGGTGTAGTGTAGGAGTGCTGCAAAGCTGGAGCAGCTTGTAGATAATGGGAATTTTGTGGACAAGATGACACAATCTCAGAATCAGTTCTTATTGGTTATTTTTAACCCAGTGATTCTCTATCAAGGTTGGATATTAACATTTCCCGGGGGCGGGACTTTTAAAAAGTAGAGATGCCTAGGCACACCCAGTCCAATTAAATCAAAATCTTAAAAAAAATTAACAGTAACCAAGCTGTGCCCAGGGACTCATGAGCCATGATTCCACTTAAACCAGGCCCCCAAGTTAGTTTTGCTTTAGTCATTTTGGGGACGGGATCATGCTTTTTTTTTTTTTTCTGGGATGATCTGGCTCATGATCATCCTATTAACAACTTCCTTTGTAGCTCAGGTGAGAGAGAATGCTGCCACGCCCAGCTACAAGCTGGGAGGGAGTCCTATTAGCTTTTTGGCCAGACTGGCTTTGAGTCATGATTCTTCTGATCTCTGGCATGAGCCATCCTGTCTGGAAACTGCTATTTTTTTTTTTTTTTACAGGAAAATTCTCAGGCAATGCAAGTACAATGGACCCACTCACTAGCTGTTGAGAACCTTAGGACTCATATTCCACCCTATAAGGATTCATAGAGTAAAGCCAAACAATTTTAACTGGTTTGTGACTTGCTCAAGATCACATACCTGGTTAGTAGCAGAACTTGGATGACAACCATGATCTCCATGGATTTCCCTGTCAAATGAACATTTATCAATGATATTCTAGACTTCACAACCAACTACCAAGTTGCCACTCAAGGACAGGAGAAGTTAAAGCTGTTTGCTCTCAAAGGATCAGTTAGGCTGGCCCTGATCCAAGTTGAAAGAAGCACTGGTTCTGGTCTCCTCACTTATAACTTCCTTTCAAATAATGCTGTTTGGGTCAGGCACCTGGAAATGTGAATGATTTCTTTCATCCCAGTAAAATCCATCATGATCTTTGGGTAAGTTTTCCGTTTTTTCTAGTTTCTGGAGGGACTTGACTTACCCAGATCCACTGAGTAGAACAAGGGGCAGGGGACAAGACCCCCAGATAAGAGCTCCAGGGCAGTTCAGTGCAATTTGAGCAGCAGGACTGAGAACTGGAGAAGGAAGAGCACAGCACCCTCCCCTGGGTGAGAGGAGACAGCATAGTTAACCCAGCACCACAGGTTTGCCAGATACTCATTTTCTTTCATCATTTTTTTTTTCTTTCTCATACAGGGCTTGAACCTTGGTCCTGAGCACTATCTCCACTGGATTCCCTGGCCTTTGGTCTTCCAGATTCAAACAATAGTATACATGACCTAGCAATCTGAAGGAGGGACAGGCAAAAATGAGTCTCAGCTTGGGCTGCAGCTCTGTGGTGGAGGACTTGCATTTGTCAGGCTTTGGGTTTGCCAGCATTGCCTCCGCATTCAGATTTCAAGTTCAAAAAGGCTTACACTTTGCTATTGTAATTCAACTTCCTACATCATACACTCACATCTAAAGTACATTCTTCCTGCATGCTAGACATAAATTGCTTTGTTATATGGCAAAAAAATCAATACCTAAACTAAAATTTAAATGAGGGAAAGGGTGGGCTGGGAGCACTGGGTGAGAATGTTCGAGGGTGACATTTGATCAAGAGGCACTGTACTCATCATCTGCCCTCCCTCCCTTCCTCCCTCCCTCCCTCCCTCCCTCCCTCCCTCCCTCCCTCCCTCCCTCCCTCCCTCCCTTCCTTCCTTCCTCCCTCCCTCCCTCCCTCCCTCCTTCCCTCCCTTCCTTCCTTCCTTCCTTCCTTCCTTCCTTCCTTCCTTCCTTCCTTCCTTCCTTCCTTCCTTCTCTCCCTCCTTCCTTCCTTCCTCCCTTCCTTCCTTCGCTGTGAAACCAAGCTGATAGCAACTCATCCACCAAGGGCAGGGAATAGATTCTCGCAGGCAGGGAGGCAGGCAGTCCAAACAAACTGGTCCTCATCCATGTCTCCGTCGCCTCCATAGCCAGCATGCCCTTACTACTCAGGCAGATCTGCGAGGCGCGCACCGCATAAGCAGCACAGAGGGTTTGTGGCAGGAGACCAGAGCCCATTGTAGGACGGAAAGGCTCTTAGCCACCTCGTTCCTGGAAGTGGAAATCCGGGCTTCAAGACGTGGGGTGTTGGGCAGAGGGGCCTCGCGTCCCAGCCGAGGCTCTCTGGGGCGGGGGGAAGGGGCACCCGCCTCTCGTCCGCGCTCGGGACCCCGGTGAACCCCGCACTCACCGGCCGGCGTGCCCGGGGCTGCCCTGGGCGGAGCCGCCGCTGCCGCTGCGCTGAGCTCCGCTGCGTCCCGTGCCGCGGTCCGGGCGGGCGGGCGGTCAGTGCGGGCGTCGGGGCGGTCAGTGCGGGCGGCTCGCTGCTCCCGTAACCCGAGTCCGCCCGCCCCGCCCCGCGGGGGGCCCGGGGCCGCGGGCCGCCCGGATCTGCCAGACCAGGGCTCCCGCAGAGCACCGAGAACTTTCTAAGATGCCCTCGGGTGTCAACGCCATGGTCCAGGGAGCCGCGCGGGCTGCGGTGCGGGGGCCAGGGTCCGTGTCCGCACTGCCCTCTGGTTTTGGCGTGGGGAGGGCTACCAGATTCGCCGCGAACTTCTGCTCTGCCAGGGGACACGGAGGTCACAGGTCACACGGGGGGTGAACCAGCGATTTGGGACCAGCTTAAAGCTGGAAAGTCCGCCTGGGCGCACCTGGGACACCTGTCTTCAGGATTGCGGTGTCATGGCTAGGAGCGCCACTGCTATGAGACCCTGTGTGCTCCCTTGTCCCTTCCTACTGTGTAGCCCTCGTTACAAAGCCGATTTAAAAGCCTGTGCATGGGTTAGAGTTAAAGGCAGGTTTGAATCTGGAGGCAGCTGTACAAAATGTATCATACTATAATCAAAAACTTTCTCTAGGCCATTTCATGCCAGGTATCATGCCTGTAACATGGGGTAGGCCTGTGTTGTAGGTGAAAAGGGTCACCTTGCAGAAACTATAACAAAACCCCTTAAGTAGTGAGTTTGTTTGTTGTTGTTTTCACCAACAGATACTGATGGCTCACAGAATAGAAGTAGTAGGTCCAAGACCAAGGCCTGAGCCATGCTTTCTGGATCAGAGACAGCAACTCTTTGGTGTCCTTGCATGGCCAGGAAGTTGCCTGGGTAAAAGTGCTCTAATTTCATCCCACAGTACCCACTTTGGTGGTGTAAAGTATAGCAAAGACCTGGCTCCTGATGCTATGACAATCATGATGGGGTTTCCACAGGTGAATGAATCTCAGGGACAAAGACATCCTGAGCAGTAGTCTAGCCTCCTGATAGGAAGCCACAGGAACAAAGCATTCTTCCTTTCCTCAGTCTCTGGGAAGGTCACAGGACCAAGCCTCATTCCTCAAACTCACCACCATCCTCTAAGGTCAATTCTAAGTCAAGATCCTACCTCAACTAGGGAAATTATAGTCCCTTAGGCCCCACCAAAGACCAAATCACCACCCCCAAAGTAGAGTCTAGTGTCTATTTTCAGGAAAGCCTCTACTTAGGACTTGTGAGCTATAGTCAGTCAGAACCCACACAGGACCAAGCCATTCCCCGCAGCCTATTCTCTCTACCTAAGGACCCTGTTCCACGCAGGAGAGCTAGAGACTACCAGCACCCACAAAGACTAAGCCACAGCCTCTCCCCAGAGCCCTTTCTCTGCCTGGGCTCTCTCTCCTCTCAGTCCAGACACTGCATCCTAATCACAGTGGAGATGATCTGCACATGAAAGTGATTGATTGTCAGGTAACCTCAGCTGGACTTGATGTGACTAGCAGGAGGGGTTCCTTTCAGTCACCTGACATTCTGAGATGCCTTGGCTTTGTGTGACTTGGAGAGACAGGGAAGGACCACAGAGGGCTGTTGTCATGTGTTTTTGGACTCAGTGTTTTTATCTTTTAGTGTCATTTCCCCCTTCTGCCTTTGTCATAGGGAATGTAGAAATCAGGATGAAAAAGCATTTTAGGTGAGGTCTTGCTGGGGCTTGTTCAAGGTGTGTTTCACATGGTTAAGATGCTACATTTCATCCTTATGTCTGAAGTCTCAGGCTGCCACTTACAGGCAATGAGTATCTTAATACACTACTGTTTAAGGACTTGGAATGCATGAGTTGCTTTTGGTATGTAAAAAGAAGAGGTCTAGTTTGTACAAACATCCATAACCATATCTTTTCAGAGTTTCTCTTTATCCTTATAAGGAATAATTCTAAGGAAGTTGAACTTGACCATGAAAAAAACACTTTTTCAGGGAAGATCTGTAAAAATAAATTCCTCAAACTTTGTGTCTGAAATTTTTGTCATTATTTATTCATTTCTGAAAGACCCATATGTGGGACCCATATGCTATTGTTGACAAGATTTGGGGTTTGGTAATTAGTTTGTTCAAGGCTGAATATATTCAGCTACATATCTCTGGCCTCCTTTGTTTTTGATGAGAAAATTAATAGGCTCTTTATAAATTCTGAAGGTCATCTTTGGGTCAGCTAGGTAGATAAATGTTCATAATGAACCTGTATGTTCTAAATGTCATATCAAACTAGTGTTTGACCCTCATCTGAATTGAATGAAAAAATAATGTGTTCAGAGTAGCCTTCCTATGGTCATTCTAAATAAAGGTAATGGTAATATTAAAGCAGAAACAAAAAGGGTGATGAAGAATAGGACAGGTTTGTGTTTTGGTGAAGTGGTTGACCTTAGACTGACCTTCTGACACTGAATCCAGTTTCCAGACATCTAAATCTGTGCTGGTGAGTTTTGAGAAAGGGACTTGCTTTTGTTGCACACACAGCCTGAATCCCATCCCATTGTCCATTTGCCACCTTAGCTGGGATGAAGCATGCACGTGCTGATGGTGTCTTCCCTTGCCATGAACTCTCATGGACTATTTTGCCAAATTCTAACTTTAGGGAGCCAGGGTTACAGACATGAGCAACCATACTCTGACTAGATTGCAATTGAGAGAAATATTATCAATCTAAATAACCATCTAAGAAAACTTGTGCTATACTTACATTATGATTAACTCAAAGTGTCTTGCAAGCATAAGGCTAATAATGCCTGTCATTTTAGCTAAGCAGGAGGCTGGCATGTGAGGATGCCAATTCAAAGGCAACCTGGACTGGAAATCCTTGAGTCCATAATCTCCCACGAACCACCAAGAAGATAGAATTTGGGCTGTGGCCCAACTAGAAGGGCACCAGCTTTAAGTGTAAAAGCCAAAGGACAGTGCCCAGGTCCTGAGGGCAAAGCAAGTGCAGGCACACACATCTAAGAAGCATCCTGAAGGCCAGGAACTGGGATGGTCACAGGGGGCTATGCCCAGATGGGCGGGGCCCTCGGCTGTTGTGACATCATAGATGCCATTGTGAGGTAACTGTTACTTGGTATATATAGAGGGTGGTGACTGGTGGACTCTTTTTTTTTTCGTTTCATTTCAAATTTTTACTTTTAAACTGAAGGTTGATGACATCTGTTTAATCGCATCAAGGTAATAAGTGTGTGGATCTCCTTAAAGTCTATTATTTCTTTTTTATTATTATTGTGAAAATACCATATAGAGGGGTTCAATTACCTGGCCAAGAGAGTGAGTACATTTCTTATCAAGCATTGTTGCCTCCTCCTTTGTTTCCCCATACCATCCCTTCCCCTCTCCACCCCCTACCCCTGGTGGACTCTTGTAAGTAGTTGGGAGGTTGGAGTTCAGTTGGTTGGTTGTATGGTGATTTGTTGGGTTTCTGGGTTTTGTGTGTTGATTTTGTTTGATTTTTGGGTTTGGGCATTTGGATTGTGATTTGGCTTTGATGTTTGGACTTTGGGTTTGTTGTTTTGCCTTTTTTATTTTCCTGTTGTTTTAGTTGTAATTATTTTCTTTATATATCATTTCCTTTAATTTTCATTTTTTACTTTTTTTACAGTTTTACTGTTAGTTTGTTTTTCGTTTCTCTTTTTAGTTTATTTTTTCTTTAACTTAACATTTTTGCTTCTATTTTCATTTTCCTTGTTTTAAATTAGTATTTAGGTGTTTTTCATTATTATTATTCTAAATTTCTTCCTTCTATATTTATGTATTAGATTTTGTTTTCTTACATATATTCGTTAGATAGTAGTTACATTTTATTCATTTATTTAGTTCAGTATAGCTATTATTGTAGATTGTTGACATCTTATTCTTTTATCATATATTATATATTTTATTCCATTCATTGTATTTTATATTTTGTAACATTTAATTCTGTTTTTTTCTATTTTGTTTCATTGTATTTTGTTCTACTTGGTTATATTTGATAATCTTTGGTTTTGTTTTCTTTCTTTGTTCATTAATATTCTCCCTGGTCAGCATCGCGAGGTCCCGGCAGGGCTTTGAGGCCAGTTCCTCAGACAAGGAGCTCCTCAGGGCTCACTACCTGGTGCTGAGGACCATCCTTGAGGGGGGTTTTACCCCCATCAAGTTGGCCAAGCACCTGCCCACGGACACCCTGGTGGTTGTTAAAGTCTTTGACAGGTATGACAGCCTCCTTTTCGCCACTGAATTGGACATTTTGAAGGCTGTGGAGCACCTGAACATCATGAAATTCTGAGATGGTAGAAGCAGAGCAGCAGATGTACTTGGTGATGGAGTACTAGATGGAGGAGACCTTGTGGACCACCTGCAAAAGGTGGACAGGCTGGGGGAGGAGGAGGCGGCCAGGCCCGTGTTCAGGCAGATCTTGAGGGTGGTCAAATACTGCCGTGACAATGGCATTGCGCACAGGGACATCAAGGCAGAGAACATCCTGCTGGACCGCAGGGGCACAGCCAAATTATGTGACTTTGGGTTGAGCACACGGTTCCTGCCCGGGCTGCAGCTGGACAAGGAGTGCGGGACTCTGGCCTACTAAGCCCCTGAGATGATCAAGTAGCAGAGTAACCAGGGCCCCAAGGTGGACATTTGGAGCCTGGTGGTGCTGCTGTACTTTATGGTCATGGGTGACATGGCCTATGAAGGCAGGTCATGGGTTGTACTCAAAAAACAGGTTTTAGATGGCAAGTTTGACATACGAGAATGTTTTTCCCCTGAACTCCGAAGAATGTTAGCCTACCTAATGACGGAGGACCCCAAGAAGAGGCCCTCGGTGAGGAAAGCAATGCGCCATCCCTGGCTCAAGACAACTAGGGTAGCCTCACCCAGCCCCAGCCAGACTGCTGTGAACCAGCCGGACCCTGCCACCCTGCACCTCCTGGGCACTTATATGGGAGTTAACCCAGGAGAGGTGCGGGCAGCCCTGTCTGGCAGGATGTTCAACGCTGCGATGGGAACCTACTGGATTCTACAGGAGCAGCAAGACCAGGGGCTTGACCTGAGCTGCCTGGTGAAGCACCTGCTTCCTGGGCGTCCGCCTTGTCCCTGGCCTACACACCCCTCCTGCCTAAACGTGCAAGTCAAGAGAGCCAGTGCACCTGTGCGCCACCCTGCTGAGCAGCAGCAGGAGGAGGGTGGCAGGAAAGGCACTGTATCTGTGTGCCTCCCCTGCCTCCTCTGCAGCCCCTGCATAACCAGCACAGAGGGGGAGACTGAGGGCAGCAAGCCTGCCCCTGCTCCAGCAGCAGCAGCAGCAGCAGCAGCAGCAGCAGCAGCAGCAGCAACACCGCCCCTCCCCATAGGCCACCCCAGTGAATGGACCTGCCCAGCGCCTGAGCAGGAGAGGCAGGTGGGCAGCAGGGCTGATTCTCTCCCCCATCCTATGTAATATGTGGACAGGGGCCCCACAGGGGGAGAGGGACCTCAGCTGGGCTGCCCAGGTCCAGAAGCATCTGATGCAAACTGCAAGGGCCTAGGGGAAACAGGGCAGAGCAACAAGCTCCCCTCAGGATCACCACCAGCAGAAATGTCCACCAGGGCCACGGAGGCAGAGCTGGAGGGCAGCGCCGTTCCTGCCCCCGGTCCTGCAGCAAATGGAAGAGGCACAATCTGGAAGAGACTCAAGAGGAATGCTTTCATTTATTTATTTTTAAAGTAAGATTTTATTGTGAAAATACTGTACAGAGGTGTTACAATCACATGAGCTAGGTAATGAGTTCATTTCTTATCAAGCATTGTTGCTTCCTCTTCCTGCTTTGTTTTTTCCGCTACCATCCCTTCCCTCCCCTCTCCACAACTACATTCACCCCCCCCCCCCACCTAAATTGTAAAGTTCGTTTCTCGACACAGCATCTTGTACTATCACTGTTGTAATGGGTCCACCTGTATCCCTATTTTTTTGGGGGGGGGTCTGGTCGTGGGGTCTGAACTCTGGGCCTGGGCGCTGTCCCTCAGCTCTTCAGCTCAAGGCTAGCGCTCTACCACTTGAGCCACAGCGCCACTTCCGGCTTTTTTCTTTTTGCTTATGTGGTGCTGAGGAATCGAACCCAGGGCCTCAGGCATGCAAGGCAAGAGCTCTACCACTGAGCCACCTTCCCAGCCCCCTGTGTCCCTATTTTAAATGATTTGTTTTTTTCCCTTCTTCTCCCCAAATTATATCAATATTAAATACAGTTATACCATAGGGGACGGACATACAAACAACAAAAAAATCATGTGGTATCTTATAAAGACATTAGAAACAATAGCAAGAAAGAAAAAAACAGCTGTGTCCTTATCTTGGGGTTCATTTTGCTTAACATCATCTTTTTTTTTTTTTTTTGGTCAGCCATAGGGCTTGAACTCTGGGCCTGGGCTCTGTCCCTCAGCTTTTCAGCTCAAGGCGAGCGCTCTACCACTTGAGCTACAGCGCCACTTCTGGTTTTCTGGTGGTTTATTGGAGATAGGAGTCTCACAGTCTCTCCTGCCCGGGCTGGCTTTGAACCATGATCCTCATATCTCAGCCTCCTGAGTAGCTAGGATTACAGGCGTGAGCCATCAGCGCCCGGCTGCTTAACATCATCTTATCTGACCTTTTTTCCTTGTCTCAGATATATACTATTTATTGCAAATAAGGGAAACCATGGGACCTATTTTTCTTTGCATCTGGCTTACTTCACTTAATGTAATTTTTTTCCAAGTCTTTCCATTTCCTAACAAATGGGGCAATGCCATTCTTTCTAAAGATGGAGTCATAGAATTCCATTGTGTATATATATACCACATTCTCTTGATCCATTCATCTACTGAGGGGTATCTGGGTTGGTTCCATATCTTAGCTATGGTAAATAATGCTGCAATAAACATTGTTGTGCTGGTAGCTTTATTATGGTCTTGTTTGTGATCATTTGGGTAAACGCCCAAAAGTTGGATTGCTGGGTCATAGGGGAGCTCTATGTGCAGTCTTTTGGGGGAATCTCCATACTACTTTCCAAAGTGGTTGAACAAGTTTACACTCCCACCAACAATGCAGTAGAGTTCCCTTCTGTCCACATCCCCTCCAGCATCTCTTGCTATTATAGTCCATTATTATAGCCATTCTAACCGGGGTGAGGTGGAATCTCAATGTTATTTTGATTTGCATTTCTTTTATGGCTAGGGAGGTTGAGCATTTCTTCATGTGTCTATTGGCCATCCTTCTTTCTTCTTCAGAAGAGTTTCTCTTTAAGTCTTTAGCCCACTTATCAATTAGGCAGTTGTTTCTTTGAGGATTTGTTGTTGGGGATTTAATTTTTTGAGTTCCAGGTATATTGTAGATATGAGACCCTTGTCTGTTGTATGGATAGTGAAGATCTTCTCCCAATCCGTGAGCTTTCTATTGATCTTGCTAGCTATGTCCTTTGCCATGCAGAAGCTCTGCAGCTTCATCCTGTCCCATTTGTCCAACCTTTCTTTGATTTGTTGTGTTTCTGGGTCTCTAGTGAGAAAATTTCAGACTGCCTAGGAGACTTAGGGTTTCTCCTATTCCTTCCTGTAATGTTTTTAGGGTGTCTGCTTTGACTCCGAGGTCTTTGATCCGTTTGGAGTTGATTCTGGTGAATGATATATAAGGATCTAGCTTTAGTTTTCTACAAGTGATTAACCAATTTTTGCAGCACCATTTACTGAAGAGGTTGTCTTTCTTCCATTCTATTTTTTTTAGCTTCCTTATCAAAGATTAGGTGGCTGTAGGTTTGTGGGTTCATTTCTGGGTTTTCAATTCCATTGGTCCTGAGGTCTGTTCTTGTGCCAGTACCAAGCTGTTTTGATTACTATGGCTTGGTAGTAGAGTTTGAAATTTGGTATTGATATTCCTCCTGCACTGTTCTTTCTATTAAGGATCGTTTTTGCTATTCGGGGTCTTTTATTGTTCCAATTTTTGGATTGCTTCTTGTATTTCCTTGAAGAATGAGGTTGGAATATTGATAGGTATCTCATTGAATTTGTAGATAGCCTTGGGAAATACTGTCATTTTCATGATGTTGATACTTCTGATCCAGGAGCATAGGAGGTTTTTCCACTTCCTAAGTTCTGCTTTGATTTCCTTTTCAGGTTTTTAAAATTTTCATCATAGAGGTGCTTCACTTCTTTAGTTAATTCCTAGGTATTTTATTTTTTGTGGGGCTATTATGAATGGAGTTGCTCTCCTGATTTCAGCCGTGCTCTTCTCATTGTTGGCATACATAAAAGCCATTGATTTTTGAGGGTTAATTTTATATCCTGCTACTTTGCCAAAGTTTCAAATCAGCTTGAGTAATTTGGGAATGGAGTCCGTGGGATTCTTTAAAAAAAGATGTCATCTGCAAAGAGGGAGAGTTTTACTTCAACTTTCCCTATTTGGATCCCCTTTATGTTTGCATCTTTTCTTATTGCTGTAGCTAGACATTCTAATACTAAATTGAAAAGAAGTGGAGAGAGTAGACATCCTTATGTCCTTCCTGAGTTTAGAGGAAATGGCTTTAGTTTTTCACCATTAAATATAATGCTGGCTGTAAGTTTGTCATTGCCTTTATTGAGGAAAGTTCCATGGATTCCTAGTTTTTCCAGAGCCTTCATCATAAAGGGATGTTAGATCTTGTCGATGCTTTTTCTGCATCTATTGAGATAATCATGTGGTTCTTATCCTTGCTCTTGTTGATGTGATGAATTATATTAATTGATTTGCATATGTTGAACCAGCTTTGTATCCCTGAAACGAATTCTGTTTGATCATGGTGTATGATTTTTTGGATGAATTGTTGGATTGGCCAAAATTTTGTCGAGAAGTTTTGCATTGATGTTCATCAAAGAAATGGGTCTATAGTTCTCTTTCTTTGATGAGTCCCTGCCTGGTTTTGGGATGAGGGTTATGATGGCTTCATAGAAAGAGTTTGGTAGTGAACTTTCTCTTTTAATTTTATTGAAGAGTTGGAGGAGTGTTGGTGTGAGTTCTGCTTTGAAGGCCTTGTAGAATTTCGCTGTAAATCCATCCAATCCTGGGTTTTTCTTAGATGGGAGGTCTCTTATTGCTGTTTCTATTTCGATGCTTGTTATGGGTCTGTTAAGTTGGTTTAACTCATCCTGGTTTAGTTTTGGCATATCAATATTTGCTAGGAAATTGTCCATTTCTCCCAGATTCTCAAGCTTATTAACATAAAGTTTTGTGAAGTATTCCTTTATAATGTTCTTAATCTGGTTGTTTATGTGGTGATGTTTTCATTCTCAGCTCTGAGTTTATTTGGGTGTGTTCTCTTTTTTTTTTGATAAGATTTGCCAAGGGTCTGTCAATTTTGTTAATTTTTTCAAAGAACCAACCTTTTGTTTTGTTCTATTTTTTTTATTCTAATTCATTTAATTCTGATTTAATTTTAATTATTTCTTTCCACCTACTGGATTGGGGTTTATCTTGCTGCTCTTATTCAAGGAGGTTCAAATATCTCATTAAATTGTTGGTTTCAGATCTCTCCAATTTGTTGATGTAAGAACTCGGAGCTATAAACTTGCCTCTGAGTACTTCCTTTGCTGTGTCCCAGAGGAGCTGGTAATTTGTGTGTTCATTTTTGTTGTCTATCATGAGCATTTGAATTTCCTTTCTAATCTCTTCCATGACCCACTGGTGATTCAACTGTGTGTTGTTCAGCCTCCATGTGTTACAGGACTTTCTTTGGTGGCTTTTGGTGTTGAGTTCTAATTTTATTCCCTTGTGGTCTGAGAGAATGCATGGCATGAGTTCCATGTTTCTGAATTTGGACAAGTTTGCTTTGTGACCTAAAATATGGTCTATTTTGGAAAATGTTCCATGTGCTGCTGAGAAGAACGTGTATTGTGATGCTGCTGGGTGAAATATTCAGTAGATGTCTGTTAAATCTAGTTGATCTATGCAGTTGTTTAGTTGTTGTGGTACCTCTGTGGAGTTTTTGCCCAGTTGATCTATCTAGTGGGGATAGTGGTGTGTTAAAGTCCCCAACAATTAATGTCTTTGGATCTTTGTGAGATTTAAGGAAAGTATTGTTTCTTGGATAAATTTGTGTGCTCTGTTGTTTGGTGAATAGGTATTTAGAATTGTAATATTCTCTAGAAGGAGATATCCCTTAATTAGTATGTAGTGACCTTCTTTATCTCTTCTCACTAATTTTAATTTGTAGTCTATTTTATCTGATATTAGAATTGCAACTCCTGTCTGTTTATGGGGGCCGTTTTCTTGGTAGATTTTATTCCAGCCTTTCACTTTCAGAATGTTTGTTTTTATGGGCAAGGTGTGACTCTTGAAGGCAGCAGATAGAAGGATCTTGCTTTTTAATCTAACTAGACAGTCTATGTTGCTTAACTGGAGATTTAAGTCTATGAATTTTGAGAATTAGGACTGAGAGGTATTTGGTAGTTCCTGCCATGTTATCCACCTTCTTGGGGCTGTGACAATTGGTTCTTAGATTCCTATGGTTCTTAGATTCTCAGTTTGGGTGTGGTTCCTTGGCCTTTATTATTGTCTTGTTGGTTTTCCATGTATAGGACATCTTTAAGTATCTTTTGTAGGGCTGGTTTGGTGGAGATATATTGTTTCAGTTTTTCCTATACTATGGAAGGTTTTTATTTGGCCTTCCCTTATGAAGGAGGGTTTAGCTGGGTACAGTATTCTTGGTTGATAGTTGTTTGTCTTTAGGGCATGTCATACATCATTCAAAGCTGGAGATCTTTCTTCTAATCATAGCTACTCAGGAGGCTGACATATTGAGGATCCCAGTTTAAAGCCACCCAGGGCAGGAAAGTCTTTGAGATTTTATCTCTCTGGAAGTGTGGTCCAAGCAAACATGGCAAACAGTGTAAAGCTCTGAATTCAAATCCTAATAAAAATAAAAACATAAAGTCATTGTATTCAAACCTGTTAACTTATTTATTATTATTAATTATTAATTATTAATATACATAGGAGCAAAGTAAATAGTGTTTGACACCATTGTGTTACTGAAAAGAAAGAGATCACATATGAAAAAGACTCAGAGCAGAGCATGAACAACAGGTAGCAATGCACAGTGCTGTGACATGCCAAGATAATTTATTAAAAGAGTATCTGAGCCTGGCACAGGTAGCTCAGGCTCAGGTCCTAGGATGGCAGTTTTGGCTATGGGCCAAGAGATTTCATCCAGCCTAGCATATTTGAAGCTGAGGCAGAGTTGCCACAACCTGAGTTCAAACCCTGTGACTGGCAAAAAAAAAAAAAATAAGACCCTCACTTGGATCTTGTACTATTTTATTCTGCCATCCCTGGCATTTGAACTCAGGGAAGTGGCGCTGTGGCTCAAGTGGTAGAGTGCTCGCCTTGAGCTGAAGAGCTGAGGGACAGCTCCCAAGCCCAGAGTTCAAGCCCCACGACTGACCAAAAACAACAACAACAAAACAACAACAACAAAAAGAAATTCAGGCCCAGTTCCCAGGTCCTGAGACTTCAAGCCCGAAGACTGGGAAAAATATTTATCTACATTTATATTTATTTACATATATAGTATATATTATACCTAAGACCCAGGACTGTCATAAAAAAAAACTCCAAATGTAAAACTTGGCTTCTTACTCCACCTATAAATTTTTGGCAGTGCTGGAATTTGAACTCTGGGCCTAGATTCCTCAGTTCATCAATAGCTCAGTGGTAGCACACCAGCCTTCAGCAAATTAAGTGCCAGGCAGTTCCAAGGACCTGAAATCAAGCCCCACAAGTGGCCAATATATAAATAAGATAGATGTGTATATATACATATATTTATATATATATGTATAGAGATGTCTATGTATTATTAAATTATACATAATATATTACCACCAATTTTTTAGGTATTAAATTATGCCTCCATTTAATTATCATGGTTGAATACTTAAAGTATTACTTAAAAATTAGTCAGTGTCCTATTATTATTGTATATAATTTTATAATAGAATCATTAACTACTAATTTAATGATTACTTTTATAATATTCCCTTAGTATTCATATATATATATATATATATATATATATATATATTAATGAGTATCTTAGCACCTCTCACCATTTGTATGTGCCAGTCCCAGGATTTGAACTTTAGGCCTAGTTTGCCTGGTTTGGCTGTGGCTCCACTGATAGCACACCAGCCTTCAGCAATGAAAGGTCATGCACACTTTCCAGGCCATGTCATTAAGACCCAGGATGGTCACAATGCAAAGGAAAAAATGTGAAAACTCTGTCTGGAATTTCCTGCTTTTTTGTTCTCCGTTTTTTTGTTTGTTTGTTTGTTTGTTTTTGCCAGCCCCAGGAATTGAACTCAGGTCCTAGGATACCAGGTTTGGCTGTGGGTCAAGAGGTTGCACCTCAGCCTAGCATAATCGAAGCTCAGGCAGTGTTGCTATGACCTGAATTCAAGCCCTGTGCATGACAAAAAAAAAAAAAAAAAAAAAAGGCCTTGCTTGGAACTTGCACTATTTTATTCTGCCATCCCTGACATTTGAACTCAGGAGCTGGGTAACTCCATTGCGCTGTGGGTGAAGTGGGAGCTCATTGTTCTTGAACAAAAGATATTCAGGCCCAGTTCCCAGGACTGTAAAAAATAATATGTATATACATTTATATGACATATCTACCTGTATATCATATAGTATACTTAAGACACAGGACTTTTACACATAAAAATAAACAAGTGAAAATTGGCTTCTCCACCTATAAATTTTGGCAGTGCTGGGATTTGAAATCAGAGCCTAGAATCCCCAGTTCATCAATGGATCAGTGGTAGCGCACCAGCCTCCAGCAAATTAAGCCACTGGGAAGTTCCAAGGAACTGAGACCAAACCCCAGGAGTGGCTAATATATAAATGGATAGATATGTAGATTGCTGTATTTATATATAGATATATAATATTATATAATATAGAATGAGAGATATCTATGTATTATCAAATTATATCTATTACTATTAATTATTGGGTAATAACTTATGCCTCCATTTAATTATCATGGTTGAATACTTAATAAAGTATTAATTAAAAATTAGTCAATGTTCTATAATTATTGTGTATAATTCTATAATAGAATCATTAACTATTAATTTAATTATTACTTTTATAACATTCCCTTAGTATTCATATATATAGCAATGAATTTCTTAGCATCCCCCTCCATTTGTATGTGCCAGTCCCAGGTTGGACACTTATAGCCTGCCAGCCTGCAGCAATAAAAGGTTATGTCCATTTTTCAGGCTGTGCCATTAAGATCCAGGATGGCCACACTGTAAAGAAAAAAACCATGCAAAACTGCTGTCTGGAACTTCCTGCTTTTTTTTCGTTTTCTGTTTTTTATTTTTTTGTTTTTGTTTATTTATTTTTGTTTTGGCAGCCATGGAAGTTGACCTCTGGTCCCAGGATACCAGGATCTGCTGTGGCTGAAGGGGTTGCACCCAAGCCTTGTGTAGAATTGCCAAGACCTGAGTTCAAGCCTGGTGCCTGTCCAAAAAAAAAAAAAGGCCCTGGTTGGAACTTGCACCATTATTCTGCCTTCCCTGGGGTTTGAACTCAGGGGCTGGGTAACTTTGTTGCATTGGGCGTGAAGTGGGAGTTTACCATCCTTGAGCAAAAGAAATTCAGGCCCAGTTCTCAGGGCCTGCATTTAAGCCCCAGGACTGGCAAAAAATAATATTTATATACATTTTAATATATAACATATATTTACACACATATTGTATATCATATCTAAGACCCCAGACTTTCACACACACACACACACACACACACACACACACACACACACATATACACACGTAAAAATTGGCTTCTTACTCCACTGTAAAAATTGGCTTCTTACTCCACTGATATATATTTGGCAGTGCTGGGATTTAAAATCATTATATTGAATGTAAATTTCCTAGATTGGTGCCTTTCATCATAGCTACTCCCTATTTCACCAATAGAAATACATCCTTTGCTTTGCTCTCTGCCTTCATAGTATCTGGGATTATAGGCATGAGCCATCATGTCTGGCAATTGCTGTTTCTTTACAGGAAGACTGCCACAGGCAGTGCAAGTACAATGGAACCACACATGAGCTGTTGAGAACCATGGGACTCATATTCCACCCTACAAGGATTCACAGACAGAGTAAGGGTCAAGCAATTTAGTTTGATTGTGACTTGCTCAAGATCACATGCCTGGTTAGTAACAGAGCTTGGATGACAACCATGATCTCTGTGGATTTCCCTGTCAAATGAACATTTATCAATGATATTCCAGACTTGACAGCCAACTTCCAAGTTGCCACTCAAGGACAGGAAAAGTCAAAGCTGGTGCATCTCAAAGGATCAGTTAGGCTGGCCCTGATCCAAGTTGAATGGCCAGAATAAGGAGCGCTGCTTCTGGCCTCCCCTCTTACTCATTCCTTCTAAATAATGATGTGTGGGTCAGGCATCTGGAGAAATGAACTTCTTTCATTCCAGTAAAATCCATCATGACCTTTGGGCCACTTTTCCATTTTATCTAGTCCAGGAGGATCTTCACTTACCCCCAGATCCACTGAGTAGAACAAGGGGCAGGGGACAAGACCCCAGATGAGAGCTCCAGGGCAGTTCAGTGCAATCTTGAGCAGCTGGGCTGAGTGCTGGAGAAGGGAGTGCACAGCACCCTCCCCTGGCTGAACAAGGAGACAGCACAGTTAATCCAGCACCACAGGTTTGCTAAATACTTATTTTATCACCCCCCACCCCAACTTTTTTTTTTTCTATTTTGGTACTGGGGTTTGAATCTTGGTCCTGGGTACTATCCTTGAACTTTTTCACTCAAGGCCAGAAATCTAACACTCGAGTTGTCTTACCATTACTTGTGATATTTGCTGTCTAACTGGAGATGAGCTTCTTAGTTTATATTCCCAGGCTGGCTTTGAACCCCAGTCCTCAGATCTCAGCCTTTTGAGTAGCTATGATTATGGGCATGAGCCTCTGATATCTAGTCCAAAATGGTTCCTTATGCTGCCTAATCATTCCTAGTGCAACCTTTGCCCTTTTAAGATACATCTACTATCCTGTTGGTTTCCAAGGGATATGGTACTCACATAACATAAAAACTATATTTATTGCAGCATTATTTACCATAGCTAAGATATGGAAGCAACCCAGATGCCCCTCAGTAGATGAATGGATCAAGAAAATGTGGTATATATGCACAATGGAATTCTATGCCTCCATCAGAAAGAATGACATTGCCCCATTTGTTAGGAAATGAAAAGACTTGGAAAAAATTATATTAAGTGAAGTTAAGCCAGGCCCAAAGAAACATAGGTTCCATGGTTTCCCTTATTTGAAATAACTAGTATATATCTGAGACAAGCAGAAAAGGCCAGATAAGTTGATGTTAGGTGAAATGAACCCCAAGATAAGTATTCAAATGTTTTTTTCTTTCATGTGATTGTTTCTAACATATTTATAAGATGATTTCTTTGTTGCTTTGTATGTCCCTCCCCTATGGTACAACTCCTTCTTTCACTGTATTTGATGTTGGTATAATTTGTGGAGGGAAAGGGAAAAAAACAAATCGTTTAAATAGGGATACAGGTGGACCCATTGCAACAATGAGATGTACAAGTCGTTATGTCGAAAAATGAACTTTACAACTTTGGCTGGGGGGGGAGAGGAGTGAGGGTGGGGTGGAGGGGTGGGGGGGAGTGGGAGATGAGAAGGGATGGGAAGGGGAAACAAAGGAGGAGGCAACAATGCTTGATAAGAAATGTACTCATTATCTTGCCCATGTAATTGTAACCCCTCTTTATGGTATTTTCACACACACACACACAAAAGAACATAACTTTTCCTAAGGGTGACCTGCTAGGATGTATGGGAGGCAGAGTGAGTTCCAGTTTGAACTTTACTGCTCTCTTAGCAACCCATGGGAACAAAACTGAGTGAGAAACTTCTCCCAAATGCAGCATCAGTACTGGGAACACCTCAGAAACACTTTTCATGAGAAGAGTCAGAAAAATAGAAAAATGAGAAAGACTGACAATGTTTAAGATAAAACTTAATCTTGCTTAATAAAGTAACAGGAAGCTGAGGGCTGGTTGACTGCCCTGTAGTCCTAGTTCCTTGGTTGGATCATGGTTTTTGGATAGGGCTGAATCTTACATCTGCAAAGTTGTAAATGTATATTTGCTGTCAGAGAGACTCTCCATTAATGTCTGTTTTAGGCTCTAAATACCAAGTTGATAGTGTTAGGTTTTTAAAAAGAGGTAGCCGAGTAAGAACTGCACCACGCACGTGGTATTCGGGTAAGGGGTAGGTTTATTCAGTAGACCTGCTGGGACCAGGCAAGGTTGGCACTCCACGCGGCTGGCAAAAGAAAAAGGGCGGTCTGGTGCGGTTTAGGCCTTATATAGGGTAGGGGGTGGGGAAGGGTGTGTCCAGGTAAAGGGAAGTGGGATCAGGTGGGAGAAAGGTGTGGCCACATCAGGTTAAGATGTGACCTCAGCGGATGCGGATGTGACCTCTTCCACGTGTCCCAGTTGCCTAGGTAACGCAGGTACTGGGCGAGGTCTGTTCGCGGTCCAAGAATGGACCTTACAGATAGCACCTCATCCACCATGGGCAGGGAAATGAATCTCCCAGGCAGGGAGGAGGCAGGCAGTCCAAACAAACTGGTCCTCATCCATGTCCCCCATCGCCTCCATAAGCCAGCATGCCTTTATTACTCAGGCAGATCTGCGAGGCATGCATGCCAATATCAGGACAGAGGATTTGTGGGCAGGAGACCAGAGCCCATTTTAGGATAGAAAGGCTCTTAGCCACTTTGTTAATGAGAAGTGGAAACTGGGGCTTCAAGGAGTTGGGGGTGTTGGGCGGAGGGGCTCAGTGTCCCAGCCAAGGCTCCCTTGTGGAAAGGGGTACCAACCCCGATTTAGCTGGAGGCAGCAGTGGCCGCCAGATAGAGGCTGGAGAAACAACTGAGAGGATTCTGTTTTGTATGTGATTTGGATCCAGTCAGGCTAGAAGGCCTCCAGGGACTCTTTGAGAAGAGTTTGAGAACAAGCTCAGGGTGCTTGAGAACAAGTATGAGAACAATGTAAGAAGCACCGTGTTGGGGTAGATAACAAAGGGATGCTAACAGGAGGTTTACAAACAAAACAAACAAAACCCCCAACTGCTGCAGGCAGTAGCCTGCCAGGATCAGAGGCGTGCACAGCTGGGCAGGTAAAATGTGCACCTAAAGGACAGACTCAGCAGGACAGGCAAGGACAACCAGAGCCAGTGGCTTATGGGCACCTGTGAGGTGGTCAGGCTCAAGGACTCCACTCCCACACTCCCTAAGGTCTACCTTAATTAAGGGACCTATGTAAATGAGGGAAAATGTACGCCCTTAGCCTCTACAAAGACAAAAACCACATCCCCAAACTAGAGTCTAGCATCTAATTTAGTAAGGCCTCTCCTGAAGATGTGTGAGCTATAGCCAGTCAGAATCCACACAGGACCAAACCTCTCCCTCTTAGCCAACTCCCATTCCTAGAGTGCATTCTCTCTACCTAAGGACCCTGCTCCACATAGGACAGCTAGAGACTACCAGCACCCACAAAAACTAAGCCACACCCTCTCACCAGAGCCCTTCTCCCTGTGCTCTCTTCTGTATCAGTCCAGACACTGCATCCTAATCACAATGGAGAGTATCTCAACATGAAAGCAGTTCAATTAGCCACAGCTGGACTTAATGTGACTAGCAGGTGGGGTTCTTTTCAGTTAACTGACATTCTGAGACCCTTGACTGTGTGTGACTTGCAGAGACAGAAGGACCATGAGAGCTGCAGTTTTGAGTCTTAGCCCTCAATGTGCTCATCTTACTATTATTTTTTGTTGGTTGTGGGGCTTGGGGTGCTGTCCCTGAGCTCTTCTGATGAAAGTTAGCACTTTGAGTCACAGCTGCACTTCTGGTCTACTAGTGATTAATTAGAGATAAGAGTCTCATGTGGACTTTTCTGCCTGGGCTATCGTCGAACCATGATCCTCAGATCTTAGTCCTCTACAAGAGGGACAGCCCCTTCTTTGCCACCGAATTGGACATTTTGAAGGCTGCGGAGCACCAGAACATCATGAGCCCTACGAGATGATAGAAAAAGAAGAGCGATTGTACTTGGTGATGGAGTACCTTAGATGGAGGAGACCTACTGGACCACTTGCAAAAGGTGGACAAGCTTGGGGAGGATGAGGTCAGGCTTGTGTTTAAGCAGATCTTGACGGTAGTCAAATACAGTCATGACAATGGCATTGCGCACAGGGACATCAGGGAAGAAGAAAATATCCTGTTGGACAGCAGGAGCTGTTATGTGACTTTGGGCTGAGGACAGTTCTCACACGGGGAGGAGCGGGACAGGGAGTGTGGGACTCTGGCCTATTGGGCCCCTGAGACGTTCAAGCAGCAGAGTTACCAGGGCTACAAGGTGGGTGTTTGGAGCCTGGGAGAGCTGCTGTATGCTACATGGTCGTGGGCAATGTGCCCTATAAAGGCGGGTCATGGATTGTGATAAAAAAAAAAAAAAACAGGTTTGGGGTGGCAAGTTTATGCGAGAGCTTGTTTAGCCTCCAGCTTCTCCTCCGCCATCTTCCTGGAACTTTGGGGTGGCAAGTTTAAAATAGAAAAATGCTTTCCCCCTGAACTCTGAGAAATTTAGCCTATCTGATGACTGTTGATCCTAAAGAGAGACTGTCGGTATGGCAAGTGATGCGCCACCCCTGGTTCAGGCAAATTAAGGCAGCCTTACCAAGCCCCAGCCAGACTGTTGTGAACCAGCCAGACTCCACCATCCTGCACAGCATAGCCTCTTCCATGGACTTTGACCCACAGGAGGTGTGGGCAGCCCTGTCTGGCAGAACAGTTCATACCAGCATGGCAACATAAAGGATTCTACAGGAGCAGCAAGACCAGGGCAGAGACCTGACCTGCCTGCTGAGATGCCTGCTTCCTGGGCGTCCGCCTTGCCCCTCGCCTTTCAAGAGAGCCAGTGCTCCTGTGCGCCACCCTGCTGCTTGCTGCCCACTGATCAGCAGGAGGAGGAGGGTGGCAGGAAAGGCACCATGTCTATGTGCCTCCCCTGCCGCCTCTGCAGCCCCTGTATAACTAGCACAGAAGGGGAGACTGAGGGCAGCAAGCCTCCCCCTGCTCCAGCAGCAGCAGCAGCAGCAGCAGCAGCAGCAGCAGCAGCAGCAGCAGCAGCAGCAGCAGCAGCAGGAGCAACAACTCCCCTCCCCATGGGCCACTCCAGTGAACTGACCTGCCCAGCCCCTGAGCAGGAGAGGCAGGTGGGCAGCAGGGCTGATTCTCTGATTCTCTCCCCCCCCCCCCCCCCCCCCGTATCCTGTACAATAGGTGGATGGGGCACACGGGGAGGAGGACCTCAGCTTGGCTGCCCCAGTTCCAGGTCCAGAAGCATCTGATCCAAACTGGAAGGGCTCAGGGGAGACAGAGGAGAGCAGCAAGCTCCCCTCAGGATTACCAGCAGCAGAAACATCTACCAGGGCCACGGAGGCAGCGATGGAGGACAGCGCCCTTTCTCCCCTGGGTCCTGCAGCTGCAGAAACATCCATTCCAGCAAAGGAAAGTGGCAGGGTCTGAAAACGGCTAAAGAAGAGTATTGATAATTGTTTCTAAAAACTGTGCAGCTGCTGTTGCTGGCCTTAAGAGAACCCCACAGAAAGTGCTGCTTCCTGTTCGTGAAAAACAGCGTTGACAGCCTGGAGACCAGTAGGCGGAAGGGCATGGGTAGCACCTGTCTAATGAGTGTGCGACTTCTGTTTAGGATGAGGAGAAGGGGAAAAACAAAAAAGAATAAATGCAAATAGAACAATAAATGAACTCCAAGATATGGACACAAGAGGTTTTTCTTTGTCATTGTTTTAAATAGTACTATGTGATTTTTTGGTGTGTCTTTTGTAAGTCCTTCCCCCTATGATATATCCTCTGTTGCCATCATATTTGATTTTGGTCCCCTGCATCTTATATATACATTTATCTAATTTGGAGAGGTGAAGGGGAATAACAAAATGCTGAAACAAGGACACAGCGTGACCCATTGCAACAATGATACAAGACACTATGTTGGAAATAAACTCTATAACTTCTGGGGGAGGGGGGGAGAATTAGGAAAGGTGGGGGTAGGAAAGGATAGGAGAAAAAGGAAGTAACAATGTTCAACAAGAAATGTACTCATTACCTTACTCATGTAACTGTAACCCCCCTGTACAGCATCTTTACAATAAAACAAAATTTAAAAAAGAAAATATTAAAATTTTAAAAACCCTCTTATTTCCATTTCTTGGAGGTCATTTTGATAAACATTTTATATGGTCACATGCACTTAGCTATTGATTCTCTCCTAAGATCCTTTGTTCTCAGTGCACAAATGCTTATAGTGCTGTTTAATTGATCATATCCAAGTATAATTTGCCTCTTACTATCCACTGGATTAACTTGTAGATCTATAAACATATTCTAGCTATTACAAATAAGGGAAACCTGCAGCCTATGATATTTTGGGGCTTCCTCACATCACTTAATATAATTTTTTCTTTGGATTTTTCTTCATTTTCTTTTGCCAGTACTGGGACTTAAAGTCAGAGGCTCAGGCACTTGCTCAGTTCTGGCTTTTTGGTGATTTACTGGAGATAAGAGTCTTAGGCATTTCTCCTGTTTGGCTTCAAAGCACTGACATCAGATTTCAGCCTTCTGAGTAGCCACAATTATAGGAGTGAGCCACTGGCACGGTCTCTAATATCGATTCTTAACAAAACAATGTGCACATCTAACCAAGCACTAAGGCAGCACTGGCAAACCACTTTGTGTATCCCCTACTATGTAAAGTAGACATCTATTTTGTGCAAATATATTAAGATCTCCCTTTGGATGGTTGGTTCTGGTACTGACAGTTTTTAATCTGTAGCAATGAGGAGCACCTTTATTAAAACATGACTTGGACAGGCCAACCTTATCTTTGGGGTGAGAACAAAGTAGGAAAGGGAGAGTAGTGTCTGCTGGATTCCAGCCTGGGGCAGGAAGAACTGTAAGAAAATAGGAGAGGCTGACTGGGTGGAAGAAAAGGCCATGGAACCAATGATGTGGACACAGTGAAGATACAGGGCACACAGGACTGCTACTGCTCTGACTAACCCACAGTAACCCATCTTCACTTTATAAGAACCCCCTGCAATGCCCCTGCAGCAATTCCATGCCCCCTAGGCCCTGCTCATGACTGCTGCTTCCTTTGCTGACCATCACTCATGGTTACCCTACCCCAGCCTCAGGGGCTCTGCACTGGCCACTGGAGAGTCCAGAACTTCATTGCCTATGCTCTACACTCATTACCACTTCCTCACAGGAAGCGTTTGCTGACTGTTAAATATATATTTAATATATAATATATTTATATAATATAAATAATCCAATATACTATATTAATATATAATATTAATATATAATATTTACTATATAATATAAATAATATAAATATAATTATATAATCATATATAAGCATAATTATATAATCATATATAATCATATAATTGTATTTATTAATTTTATATGTACTATATATTTATTATAGTATATAATTATATAATTATAAATATACAACCAGTACTATATTATATAAGTATATATAATATATAGTATAATTATATAATATGTATTATACAATATATATTTATATGTATTATATATTATATATAACATTATATATTATATGTTATATAATATGTAATCTATATTGATATATATCAATTTTATAGACATATCCTACATTGCTATATTGTATATTAATACATATAATTATGTATATAAATATCAATTCACTTTTTTCCAAAGCATTTAATACCATCTTAGTTTGTTTTCCTTCTTTCTTCCTTTGGCTCTTTGCTTTCTTTCTTTCTGTTCTGCTTTCCTTCAGTCTTTCCTTTCTCCCTCCCTTGTATTCATAGAGTCTTCATTCCTACTCTTATGTGAATATGACTACTACAGGACAGCTACATGCGAGGAATTTGGTAGATAGTCCTAAATGAATAAGTGAATCAAGGAGGAAGCAAAGAAGAAAGAACCAAAACCCTGCTACAGTGCACAAAGTTGTTAGAAGTGTTCAATTAAAGAAGGACATATTGAGACATGTTATCATTTCTAAATATTTTATAATATTTCATTATGTTGAAGTAATTTCAAAAGCAAACTCATGAGAGTATTAAGTATCTTTAGAATTTTAGGAGTGTGGGAAGACAAATGTTCATCTATAAATGTTTATAAATGAGTGTTTGAGCTTAGAAATTGTTAAAGTTATCATTTGAGATCTAATGGCAACTTCACCTTTTTCATAGTGCCTTTATTTCTACCTTGAAAAAAGTAGGAAAGAGTAAGTAATGAAATAATAAGACACTGTGTGATCCACAATATAAAAGAATAATGATCAGCAATTAAATGAATCAAACCCGGGGACTTACTTTCCTGAAACGGTCGCTGGAGAGGCAGGAGCAGAACTGATTCCAGGCATCTGCATGAGATTAGGACATCAGGCAAGAACAGCTGCTTTCAGATACAGAGGTAAAGAAGCACTGCTGCCAGGTGCTTTCCATTCCAGAAAAACATTCTCAAACCACAGATGTTACTTTGAATCAAGTCAGGGCCTAGGATCTGTCAAACTGGATTAGAGCAAGATTGTCCAGCCGTGGCCCATGCAGCCACCACTGTTGCACACAGTGTGCATGGAAAACAGGAGGGAACACACAGGAAACACTGGTCACAAACCCACCTGTACCAGCACAGAGCAGCTAGGATTCAATGCATTGCCTGAATTATAGAAAGCTGAAGAACAAACCTATGGTAGATGGGAGACCACCAGAAAGGATGAAGAAAGGAAAGAGACCCAGTTCCTTACTTGTCAGGTGGCTCTTTCTCTGGTCCTCTTTTTGTCAACTTATGCCTGACTCTTGTATGATGTGATGGTTACATAGTACTGATTATTGTTTTCTAGGTGTGGGAAAGCAGGGTAGGATTAACAAAATAAGGACCATGGATTATGCTTTCATAAGTTATACCATTTAATCTAATAATAATTTCCGTGTGAACATCTACAGAATTTACAATTTCATGATAACAGAATTAGGTCCTAAGAAGAGACTCAGTTTTGGTAACTGAGAAGGTGTGAGGATCACTTTTTATCTCATTCTGGACAGGGAAGGTCCTATTTAGGCATGATCAAGGTGGTGGTTCTTATCCCTTGCAACACCCATGATCTCCATGCGTTTCCCTGTCCAATGAACATTTATCAAGCAATGCTATCCCAGACTTGACAGCCAATTTCCAAGTTACTGCTCCAGCACAGGAGAAATCAAAGCTGGTTCATCTCAAAGGATCAGTTAGGCTGGCCCTGATCCGAGTTGAAAGGCCAGACTAAGGAGCGCTGCTTCTGGCCTCCCCTCTTACTCATTCCTTCCAAATAATGATGTGTGGGTCAGGCATCTGGAAATGTGAAAGATGTCTTTCATCCTAGTGAAATCTGTCACCAACTTTGGGGCATGCTGCTTCCATTTTTCTAGTTCCTGGAGGGACTTTCCTTACCCAGATCCACCGAGTAGAACAAGAGGCAGGGGACAAGACTCCAGATAAGAGCTCCAGGGCAGTTCAGTGCAATCTTGAGCAGCGGGGCTGAGTGCTGGAGAAGGGAGTGCACCCTCCCCTGGCTGAACAAGGAGACAGCACAGTTAATCCAGCACCACAGGTTTGCTAAATACTTATCCTTTTTTTCTTTTTTTGGTTACTGGGGCTTGAACTTGGGTACTGGGCAATATCGTCGAGCTTTTTCACTCAAGGCTGGAACTCTAACACTTGAGTCATCTTATCATTACTTGTGATTTTTGCTGTCTAGGTGGGAATACGTTTCTTAGGTTTAATTGCCGGGGCTGGGTTTGAACCCCAGTCTTCAGATCTCCGCCTTCTGAGCTACTGGGATGATAGGCATAAGCCACTAGTACCCAGCCCCAAATGTTTCTTCATGGAGTATGCTCAATCTTAATGCCTACCCTTTCCCTTAAAAGACACATCTGCTATCCCATTGGTTTACTTGGAACATGGTGCTCACATAACCTAAGAAAAAGTAACTTTTCCTAAGGGTGGATTGCTAGGATGTGTGGGAGGCAGAATGAGTTCTAGTTTGAACTCAACCTCTCTCATACTTAGCAACCCATGGGAACAAAATTGAGTGAAAACCTGTTCTCTAGAATGCAGCCATCAGTACCATGAGTACTTCAGAAACACTTTTCATGAGAAGAGCCAGAAAAACATCAAAATTAGAAAGACTGACAATGTGTAGGGTAAAAGTTAAAGTAGCTCAATAAAGCAATAGTAAGACGAGGGCTGGTGAGTGCCCTATACTCCTAGCTACTTGGGAGGATCATGGTTTGAAGCTGGCCCTGGCAGAAAAGTTCCTGAGATCCCTTCTGGGCAAACCCATAGCTGGGAGCTGTGGCGCACTCCTGTCATCCTTATGTGGGAGGCTAAGACTAGGAGGATCATAGTTCTAAGCAAGCCTGGGGGAAAAAAGTCCATGAGACTCCATCTCAATGGAGGAAAGCTGGAAGTGGTGACATATTCCTGTCATCCCAGCAACTATAGGAAGCCTAATATAGGAGGATCAAGGTCCAGGTACCCACAGGGGAAGGAAGTGAGATATCTTAAAATAACAGGTGAAAAATAAGGCTAGAAATGTGGCTTGGGGGTATAGTGTGTGTCTAGCAGTGTGTGGCCTTGAGTTTAAGCCCTGCCATCATCATCATTATCATCATCAAACTCACACTGACTTGCCTTTAGTCTCTCACTAATAATACCATTATTCCTTCTCATTGGATGGACTTAAGAGGCCAAGTTATTCCAATTGCTGTGTTGATCTCACTTGGAGAAGGTAAGGAGGAATTGCTGATGGCAACATGAAAGTCCAGAAACGAATTAAATTGTATTCAGTTGTGAATTTATCTGCAACCATTGCTTCATTTTCATTGGCCCCCTTCTACCTGTCGTCTAGCTCTTTTACTGTCCCATTCTAAAACAGATTCTCAGAATGTGGTCACTTGGCATGACCTGAAATTTATGCAACCTTTTCTATAGGTGTGTGTTGTTCCTTCCCACATCCCCACGCTGGGGATAAAGTCCCAAACATTGCTAGCTTGGGAAAAAAAGAAAAAAAAAGACTTCTCTTCACTGTGTTTCAAAGATGAAGTGAGGGAGAAGATGATGATGATGATCTCCACAATGAAAGACCGGAAGAAATTGGTTCCTGAACATATACTTGAAAAGAGGATTAAAAGAGTTTATGAAATTTGGTTCCTGGTGCAAAAGAATAAACCTAGATAAAGACAGTTTGGGGAGGACTAGAGAGTGAAATTTATCTATGTTGACTTTGTCTTCTTTCATTAGTTTGAAACTAATTAAAAGAAAATCACTATTTCTTCCATTTCTAATTTTTGTTCTTGATAGTGACTATTAATGGCAGGAAAAACATATTTTCTTTTTAAAATATCTTCATATTTTTAATTAAAACTTTATTTTAAAGGTGATGTACAGAGGGGTTACATAAGTAAGGCAATGAGTGTACATATCTTTTTCAACAGTGCTACCACTTTCCCTCATTTTCTCTCCCCTCCCCTCCACCACCCTCCCCAAGTTGTAAAGTTCACTTCCAACATACTGTCCTAGTGAGTATCAGTGTTAAATTGGTTCACTCTTTGTCTCAACATTTCTGATTCCCCTTTCCTTTCCCAAAACATATAAACTTCAATACAAAAAAAAGGGTACAGAAATAAACACTGACAACTAGAAATAAACCAAGTAGAAAAAAGAAAGTAAAAGGAAAGAATTGCAAACAGAATTGTAAAAAAAATCTTGTTTCCATTTCTTGGAGTTTGTTTCAGTAAGCATTTTATATGATCATATGCATGTAGCTATTGAGCCCTGGTGATCCTCTTCCAAGAATATCTTCCTTTGTTCTTAGTGTGCAAATGCTTAGAGTGTTGTTTAATTAATCATGTCCAAGTATAATGAATTGACTTTTACAATCCATTGGATTAACTTGTAGACTTATAGACATATTCTAGTTATTACAATTGAGGGGAAACATGCAGCCAGTGTTTCTCTGGGTCTTATTTATCTTGCTTAATGTAATTTTTTCCAAGTCTTCCCATTTCCTTATGAATGGGGTGATGTCATTCTTTCTGATGGAAGCATAGAATTCCATTGTGTACATATACCACATTTTCTTTTTTTGACATTTAAAATAGATTATTATTATTATTGTCAGTATTGTCAGTTGTGGGGCTTGAACTCTGGGCTTGGGTGCTGTCCCTTAGCTCTTCAGCTCAAGGCAAGCGCTCTACTGCTTGGGCCTCATTGCCACTTCCAGTTTTCTAGTGGTTAATTGGAGATGAGTCTCCCAGACTTTCCTGCCTGGGCTGGCTTTGAACCGTGATCCCCAGATCTCAGCCTCTTGAGTAGCTAGGATTACAGGCATAAGCCACCAGCTCCCAGCTAGGTATTAATATTATTATTATTTTGGGTCCGGTTGTGGGGCATGAACTCTGGGCCTGGGCGCTGTCCCTCAGCTCTTCAGCTCAAGGCTAGTGCTCTACCACTTGAGCCACAGCACCACTTCCGGCTTTTTGCTTTTTGCTTATGTGGTGCTGAGGAATCGAACCCAGGACCTCAGGCATGCAAGGCAAGCGCTCTACCACTGAGCCACCTTCCCAGCCCCAATTGTATTATTATTGTAATAGTGATATATAGAGGGTTTACAGTTACAAAAGTCAAGGTATTATGTACATTTCTTTTTGAACCATGACACTCCTTCCCTCTCTCTCTCCCAGTTTTTCCCTCTAGTCTCCACCCACAAGATACATAATTTATTTTCCACTAGTGTCTATTGAACACCACTGTTGAATTTGTTTATTCTTTGTTCCATCTTTTCTGTGCCCCCCTTCCCCTCAAAAAGACAAAGTAACAGATAAGACAAAAGAAAACACAACAAAAACTGCAACAACATAGACAAGTTTCTTGTTTCCTTGGAGTTCATTTCATAAAACATTATTTTACATGATCATATGCACATAGATATTGAGCTTTTGTGATCTCCTATGAATATCCTCCTTAGGTCAGGGGGGAGAGAGAGAGAGATAAAGAGAGAGAGAGAGACAGAGAGACAGAGAGACAGAGAGAGACAGAGAGACAGAGAGAGACAGAGAGAGACAGAGAGAGACAGAGAGACAGAGAGAGAGAGAGAGAGAGAGAGAGAGAGAGAGAGAGAGAGAGAGAGAGAGAGAGAGAGAGAGAGAGAAATGCTACATAACAGAACTGGGTATCAGGTGTTACCTAACAGCCTAGAAAACTTTCCAATAGTGCACTCAAGTATCAAGCCAGAGGAATCTTGCCCAAGAATTCAGTACCCTTGGATTCTAATTCAAATTAGTTTGAATTTCTCTTTCTGCATTCCTGTCTTCCAGATACAAAACAACACTATGTATGATAAAGCAATTTAAATGAGGGATTGTAAGCCTGAACAAAATATAGCAATTTTAGGTTTGGATTCCATTTTGTCTAGGAAATGTGTCAGCAACTCCCCTTGATCCCCCTGGCCCAAATTCCAGGAACAACCCTCCACTGTAAATTCCACTAACTACAGCTAATCAGCAGATAACAGGCAAAACCCAAAGTTCCAGATGTTCCTTCAAGTTAAAGACCACACGGTCTGGGCTCAGACCATCTGTGTTAGCTAATCATTTCGAAGAGCATCAACCCCATGAGCCAGCCAATCCCCAGTACCTGGTCTTTTAGAGTTATTTTATGATTTTTCCCACGGTGTGATATGATTTGTTAAGGGTCGGGGCTTTCAACACTGACCCCTGCATCCATGATGGTTGTGAGTCCAGTCTGGAGCTTGTAATAAACGACTCTCATGTGCTTACATCTGAATGGGCTCCTTGGTGGTCTTTGGGGATAAGACATAAGAGTTTCAGTTTAGGTTGCAGGCTGTGGTAGAGAACTTGCTTTGGTAAGTCCCTGGCTTTGATCCTGGCATCATCTCCACATTCAGATTTCAAGTTCAAAAAGACTTATATTTTCCTATTGTGTAATTCAAATTCCTAGATCCTACACTTACACTGAAAATACCCTGTTCTTGCAAGTTAGACGTAAAGTGCTTTGCTAAATGGCAAAAATATTCAATACATATCTTAAAATTAAGAAAAGCAAGGGAAGGGGTTGGTTGCAAGGTCTGGGTGAGAATGTTAGAGGGATTATCATTGATCATGAGGCACTGTATCTATAAATTGCTCTGTTGAGTGACAACACTATTGTAAATCTACTTCCAGAAAATAAAAATTTAAAAAAAAGCACTGTTCCCAGTTTTCAGATAGTTAAAGCTTACACTCTGCCAAAGTTGTCAATGTATATCTGTTGTCAAGAGAAAGACTCCATTAATGTTTGTTTTAGGCAGTAAATACCAAGTTGACACCACCTCATCCACCATGGACAGGGAAATGAATCTCTCAGGCAGGGAGGCAGGCAGTCCAAACAAACTGGTCCTCATCCATGTCCCCTGTCGCCTCCATAAGCCAGCATGCCTTTACTATTCAGGCAGATCTGCGAGGCGTGCACGCCATAAGCAGGATTTGTGGGCAGGAGACCACAGCCAATTTTAGGACAGAAAGGCTCTTAGCCACTTTGTTGATGTGAAATGGAAACTGGGGCTGCAAGGAGTGGAGATGTTGGGCAGAGGGGCCCAGTGTCCCAGCCAACGGACCCTCATGGGAAAGGGCAACCACCCTGATTTAACTTGAGGCAGCAGTGGCCTCCAGACAGAGGCTGGAGGAACAACTAAGGACTGTTTCCTATGTGGCTTGGATACAGGCAGGCTAGAAAACTCCAAGGGACCCTTTGGAACTAGTTTGTAAACAAGCTCAGGGTGCATGGGAACAAGTATGAAAAAAAATGTAAGAGGCAAAGTGTTGGGGTGGATAGCAAAGGGAGGCCAAGAGGCAAAGTTGCAGGGCAAGGTCTGAGATGGTAGGGAGGTTAAAGCAGCCGCTAACGGGACATTTTCAAAGAAAAACACTGTTGGCATTATTAGCCTGCAAGGATCAGAGGTGTGCACAGCTGGGCAGATGAAATGTGCACCTAACGGACAGACCCACCAGGACGGGCAAGGACAGCCAGAGCCAGTGGCTTGTGGGCACCTGTGAGGTTACAAGGTTCAAGGACCCCACCCCAAGTCCCTAAGGTGTATTCTAAGTAAGGATCCTAGCTAAACTAGGAAAACTGTACTCCCTTAGGCTCTCCAAGGATCAAAACCACATCCCCCAAACTAGACTCTAGCATCTATTTTAGTAAGGCCTCTACTTAGGATTTGTGAGCTACAGCCAGTCAGAACCCACACAGGACCAAGCCTCTCCCTCCTAGCCAATCCCTGTTCCTAGAGCATATTCTCTCTACCTAAGGACCCTGCTCCACATAGGAGAGCTAAAGATTTCCAGCACCCACAAAGACTGAGCCACATCCTCTCCCCAGAGCCCTTCTTCTCCCTGTGCTCTCTTCTCTCTCAGTCCAGACACTGCATCCTAATCACAATGGAGAGTATTTCAACATGAAAGCAGTTCATCAATTAGCCACAGCTGACTTGATGTGATTAGCAGGAGGGGTTCTTTTCAGTTAACTGACACTGAGACCCTTGACTGTGTGTGACTTGCAGAGACAGAAGGACCATGGAGAGCTGCAGTTTTGAGTCTTAGCCCTCAATGTGCTCATCCTACTTTTGTTTTTGTTGGTTGTGGGGCTTGAACTCAGGGTCTGGGTGCTGTCCCTGAGTTCTTCTGCTGAAGGCTAGCTCTCTACCACTTTGAGTCATAGCTACACTTCTGGTTTGTGAGTGATTAATTGGAAACAAGAGACTCATGGGCAGGGTATAAATGAACAAGCATGCCTGTGTTCCAATAAAACTTTATTTATTAAAAAGAAAACAGTCTCATGTGGACTTTTCTGCTCCCGCTGGCTTTGAACCACGATCTCAGTCTCCTGAGTAGCAAAGAATATAAACCTATGCCACTTGTGCCTGGCTTCAAGTGCGTGCTCATCTTTAAGATAGTGTCAGCTTCCTGATCTGCTTTTCTCAAAGGGAATGTGGAATCCAGGTCAAAAAAGCATGTTTGGGTCGGGTCTGGACAGGGGCTATTAGGGCCTGTCTCACAGGTTTCAGGCCCTGGGTTTCATCCTTATGACTGACGTCATAGTTGTCACCTGCATGCAAACGGTGCTTTAATGCACTACTATTTAGAGATTTGATTGCAGGAGTTGCTTTTCTTCTCTCTCTCCTTTGAAATTTCATTTCTGTATTAATTTTTCAAAGTTTATTATGAAGGTCATGTACAGGGGGGTTACACTAACATAAGTAAGGTCATGAATCGATTTCTTTTTGAACAGTGTTGCTCCCTCATTTTCACCTATGCCCACAACCCCTGACTTCCTCCTCCCCCAAATTATAAAGTTCATTTCCAACATAGTGTCTAGTCATTGTCACAGTTGCATTGGTTCACTCTGTGTCCCACTGTTTGTGATTCTCCTCCTTTCCCTAAAATTAGATAAACTTACATACAAGACAAAGGGTATCAAAATTCAAAAGTGACAACAGGGAATAAACCAGAGGAAATTAAAAAGAGAAAAAGAAATTACTGCAAACAGAACACTGAAAAACCTGGTATTTCCACCATAAGCCTTATTTTAATATGGTCATATTAAATGTACATTATGCCCTGCTTTTTATGTAAGCAAGACAAAAAGGCCCATTTTGTAGAAGCGTAACTGTATCTTTGCCACAGTTCACCTTTCTTCCTACCTCTAAGGAAAAGCTCTAAGCAACCTGAAATTCACCATGAAAAAAAAACACTTTTTCAGCGCAGATTGATAGGTAAAAATAAATTCCTCTGCCTTTGTGTCTGAAAGCAATGTCATTATTCACTTCTGAAGGACCCATATGCTGGTCACTCTACTGTTGACAAGATTTGGGGGTTGGTAATTAGGGTGTTTAAGGCTAGATCTATTGAGTGACATTCTCTCTCTCTCTCTGGGCTCCCTTGCTTTTTTAATTTTTTTTTGGTAGGTCATGGGTCTTGATCCCACTGCCAGGCCTCTGTCTAGGAGCAATTTTGCTCAAAGCCAGCAGTCTTCCATTCTGAGCCACAGTAACACTTCTGGTTCTCATGTGGAAAATTGGGCATAAGATTCTCCTGGCTTTTCCCGCCTGGGCTGGCTGGAACAGTGGTTGTCAGCTGGTCAGCCTCCTAACTAGGTAGGATTACAGGGTTGAGCCACGGATGCCCAGCTCCACCCTTGCTTTGATAAGGAAATTAATAATAAACTTCTAGGAAATCCTGGAGGACATCTTTGGGTCAGCTAGGTAGATAAATGTTCATAATGAACCTGAATATGTTCTAAATGGCATATCACAAGTGTGTTTGACCTTCATCTGGACTGAATAAAAAGGGTAAAGTGTTCAAAGTAGCCCTCGTGTGGTCATTCTAACAGCAATGGCAATATGAAAGCACAAACAATATGCATAATGCAGAATAGTACAGGTGTGAGTTTGGGTGAAGTGTTTGACCTTAGGCTTACCATTCTGACACTGTATCTAGCCTCCAGTCATTTAAATCTGTGCTGGTGACTTTTGAGAAGGGACTTGCTTTTGTTGTAGGCAGGGCCTGAATCCCATCCTATTTTTCACTTTTCAGCTTAGCTGGGATGAGAGGCATGCCCCATGATGCCGGCTTCTTCCCTTGCCATGAACTCTCATGGACTATTTTCCCCAGGCTGGCTTCCAACTGCAATCTTCCCAATTCTAACTCCACAAGCAGCTAGAATGATAGATATGAGTACCCACACCCTGATTAGATTGCAATCGACAGAAATATTCAATATCAATCGATATAACCAACCAAGAAACTTGCACTGCACTCAAATTATAATGAACTCAAAGTGTCTTGCAAGCATAAGGCTAAGGCCTGGCATCTTAGCTAAGCTGGAGGCTGGCAAGTGAGGACGCCAATACAAAGGCAACCTGGACTGGAAATCCCTGAGTCCATAATCTTCCAAGAGCTACGAAGAAGACAGAATTTGGGCTGTGGCCCAACTGGTAGAGCACCAGCTTTGAGTATAAAAGCCAAGGGACAGTGCCTAGGCCTTGAGTGCAAGGCCAGTCCAGGCACACATGTAAAAGAACTGTCCTGAAGGCCAGGAACTGAGGTGAGCAAAGGGGGCAATGCACAGATGGGCTGGGCCCTTGGCCACCTTCACATGGTGAAGTAACAGTATCCATATGTTGGGTGGTGACAGGTAGACTCTCAGAAGGCTGGGGTTCAGTTGGTTTGTTGCGTGGTGATTTGCTGGGTTTGTGGGTTTAGATCGCAATTTGGCTTTGACTTTTAGACTTTGGTTTATTTATTTTTTGCCTTTTTTCTTTTCTTGTTTTAATTTTTGTATTTGTATTTCATTTGCCTTTAATTTTCAGTTTATTTCTTTTACTTTTATTATTTTAGTTTTGGTTAAGTTTTTGTATCTTTTTTTACTTTCTTTGTTTTATATTAGATAGCATTTAGAGGTTTTGTTCATTTTATTAATATTATTATTCATTTATTCCTTCTATATTTACATATTAGATTTTGTTTTATTATATGTATTTATTAGATAGTAGTTTCATTTTATTATTCATTACTTACATTTTAGTGTCAATTTATTATAGTTATCATAAACTGTGTGTACATTTCATTCCTTTATTACAAGGTGATATACAGAGGGGTTACAGTTATATATTATATAGTTTAGTTCATTGTATTTTACTATCTTGTTCCATTTTGTTCCATTACATTCTATTTTGCTCTATTTCCTTCCATTTCATTCTATTTTGTTCTGCTTTGTTATGTTTGGTTATCTTTGATTTGTTTTCTTTCTTTGTTCGTTTATTTTCTCCCTGGTCAGCGTCGCTAGGGTGCTGTGTAGGATGACTAGCCAGAGAGAGAGGTGAGGCCAGTTCCTCAGACAGGAGCTCCTCAGGGCTCACTGCTGGGTGCTGAGGACCATCGGTGAGGGGGGCTATGCCCCCATCGAGTTGGCCAAGTACCTGCCCACGGACACCCTGGTGGCTGTTAGTCTTTGACAGGGATGACAGCCTCTTTTTCACCACTGAATTGGACATTTTGAAGGCTGTGGAACACCTGAACATCGTGAAGCTCTACGAGGTGGTAGAAACAGAGGAGCCATTGTACTTGGTGATGGAGTACTCCTCCTGGACCCCCTGCAAAAGGTGGACAGGCTGGGGGAAGAGGAGGCCAGGCCCGTGTTCAGGCAGATCTTGAGGGTGGTCAAATACTGCCATGACAATGGCATTGCGCACAGGGACATCAAGGCAGAGAACATCCTGCTGGACCGCAGGGGCACAGCCAAGTTATGTGACTTTGGCATGAGTATGCTGTTCCTGCCGGGGCAGCAGCTGGACGAGGAGTGCGGGACTCTGGCCTACTGAGCCCCTGAGATGATCAAGCAGCAGAGTTACCAGGGCCCCAAGGTGGATGTTTGGAGCCTGGTGCTGCTGTACTTTATGGTCATGGGCGACATGGCCTATAAAGGCAGGTCATGGGTTGTACTCAAAAAACCATGGGTTAGGGGGCAAGTTCATAATACAAACATTCTTTCCCTCTGAACTCCAAGGTATTTAGCCTATCTGAGGGCAGATCCTAAAGAGAGACCTTTGGTGTGGCAAATGATGTGCCACTCCTGGCTCAGTCAAACTGAGGCAGCCTTACCATGCCCAAGGCTCATAGTCCTAGAAGAGACAGACACCAAAATCCTAGCCATAATAGGCTGTTACTTAGAATTTGAGCCAGAACAGTTGTGAGCCATCATGAAAAATGTATCTGATGCTCCTGGAGCAGCAGGACCGGGGTTGAGAACTAACCTGCCTTGTGAGGATCCTGCCCCCTGGGTCTCTGCCTTGTCCCTGGCCTACACACTGTCCTCTTGCCATGTTCCCCTAAAGAGACACAATGCTGCTGCTTGTCTATCTGCTGCATGCCTGCTGCAGAGCAGCAGACGCATGAGTGTGGCAGCACATGAACAATGTCCGTGTGTCTCCTGGCCTCCTCTGGAGCCCCTCATAGGAAGACCAGGGAGAAACTGAATGCAACAGGCTTTCCCTTCTCCAGCAGCAGCAATGTTAGTCTCCTTGGTTCAGAGCAACGATCAGAGCTTCCAGGCAAATGAACAGGAAAGGCATGAGGACAGCAGGGCTGACTCTCCCCCATGCATCCTCTATCACCAGCGCATGGAGCACTGAGTAGGAGCTGGAGAGCAGCTTGTCTGCCCCAATTTTAGAAGTTCATAACCCAAGTTAAGGGACAAAGAGGAGGAGGAGGGCAGCAAGATGCCCCCAGCTACAGCAATAGAGGAAAACCCCTCTATGCGCACAGAGAAGAAGGAGCAGATTACCTTACCTGCACCCAAAAGGCTTTCAAAACCTGCTGAAGGGGGGCAGAGGAGAATCATGAGAGCAGTAAGCTGCCTCCAGACCCAAAAGCAGAAAAAACGTCCTCTAAGTGCATAGAGGGGGAGATGGAAGGTGGCATTTCTCTTTCCTCTGGTCCAAAATCTGCACAAATCTCATCTCATCTGGGGCTCTTTGGCTATAGCTCCAACACAGGACCAAGGCAGGGGCTGAAAACAGCTAAAGAAGAGGACTGGCAAGCGTTTGGAAGACTCTGATGCTATTGCATGCATCAGCAGGAGAAGATCCCCAAAGAAAGTGGTTCCTCTTTGTGAGTGGGTAAGAGCATTGACAGCCTGGAAATAAGTATGTGGTGATGGTCAATAAGCCTGTAAGAGGGAAAAGCTGGTATATTCTCAAACAACAGGTGCTAAGGGGCAAGTTCAATATAAGGAAATATTTTTCCACAGAGTTATGAGGCCTTTTGTCTTCCTTAATGGCTGCCAATCCTGAGCAGAGACCCTAGCAAGGGCCGGAACAAGTGATGAACTCCTGGCTCCAGCCAACTAGGGTAGCCTCAAAAAGTCCTAGACAGACTGTCTTGGAGCGGCCAGGCTCTCCCATCATTTATATGATGTGTGGCCATCTAATGCCAGCATGGCAACTCATCCGATGCTCTTAAAACACCAGGACCAAGTGTGTGACCTCAGCTGCCGTGTGAGGAGCTTGTCCTCTGGGCTTCTGCCTCTCCTGTGGCCTAACAACATGCTCTTGCCATGTTCCCCTCGACAATGCCCCTGCCTGTCCCCTCCCTGCAGAGAAACAGAAGCAGGAGGCTGGCACAATATGCATCCCATCTGAATATTTTCCCTGCCTCCTAAGAAGCCTTTGCATAAGGGGCACAGAGCAGGAGATTGAGCACAACATGCCTACCCCTGCTCCAGCAGCAGCAGCAGCCCTAGCAGTAGCAGCAGCAATCTCACTCCCCTTGGGCCAAACCAGTGACCTGCCAGAGCACTGAAGAGGAGAGGCAGGAGGACAGCAGGACTGGCCATCTCCCATGCATCCAGTATAACACCTGGACATGGAGCATTGAGTGGGAAATGGAGAGATGCTCCTTGAGCAATAGGACCAGAGGCAGGACTCACCTGCCATCAGAGGAGCCTGGCCCCTGGGTCTCTGCCTTGCCCCTGACATCCACCCTGTCCTGCTGCCATGTTCCCCTAAAAAGAGACAGGGCTCCCATTTGTCAGCCTGCAGCTTGCCTGCCTGCTGAGCAGCAGCAGGAGGGTAGCAGAAAATGCACCATGTCTAAGTATTTCCCCTGTCTCCTCTGGAGCCCCTTCCTATGGGGGACAGAGGGAGACTGAGAGGATCAAGCCTCACCCTGATCCAGCAGCAGCAGCAGCAGCAGCAGCAGCAGCAGCAGCAGCAGTAGCAGCAGCAGCAGCAGCAATCTCACTCCCCTTGGGCCTGTGATCTGACCTATGGACACACTGAAAAGGAGAGGCAGAAGGGGAGCAGGGCGGGTTCTCTTCTGCATTCTCTGTAACACCTTGACACGAGGCACGGAGGGAACATGGAGAGCAGCTTACGAGTCCCAGGCCCAGAAGCTTCAGAAGCCAAGTGAAAGGCACAGAGGAGAACCTCAGAGGAGAGGAGCAAATTGGCCCAGGCCCAGCAACAGCACAACCCCCCAGGGGCGCAGAAGAGGGAGAGGGGAGGTCCTCTCCTGCTCAGGTTCAGATGCTCCAGGACACAACTGGAGGGGTGGAGAGGAGGAGCAAGAGAGAAACAAGCTGCGCCAGGCCCAGCAGCAGCACAAAGATCCTCCAGAGCTAGGAAGAGGGAGAGGGAGGGCAGCTTGCTTCCTCTCCCAGGCCAGCAGCTGGAGAAGCCTCCCTAACACCTTGTCAATCCACTGGTTTGCCTGCAGCCTCCATAATGACCAAGGCAGGGGTACAGGGCCTCTAAAGAGAGGACTGGCAAGTGTTGGAGAAGACTCCAGTGCCGTTGAATGCTTTATCAAGAGAAGATTCCCAAACAAAGTGGTTCGTCCCCTCTGAGTGGAGAAAAGCACGACAGCCTGGAAACAAGTAGGCAGTGATGGGCGAACAGGGAAGAGCTGGTATGTTCTGAAAAGACAAGTGTGTAACAGCAGTTTCTAGATTTGCAAATGCTTCTTCTTAGAGCTAGGACTTTTTGCTTCCTGAATGACTGACCTGACTGGATGCATCCCTGAGGGTAGATGGCAGAGGTTGCGCCATCCCTGGCTCAGGCAAACTGAGGCAGCCTCACAATACCCCAGGGAGATTGTCTTGGAACATTGAGACCCTGCTGTCCTGGGCCTTGGATTTGGCACAGGGGAAGAGCGGACAGCCCCGGTGGTATTCGATGCTCTCTGAGCAGCAGGAATAGGGGCCAATTCTCATCCATTTGTGAGGCCCCAGCCCTGGGCCTTCACCTCACCCCTGACCTGCCTCAATGAGCCCCCAAAGAGAGTCTGTACAGTTGCTTGTCACTCTGCTGCTTGCCTGCCGGCTGAGCAGCTAAAGGAGGGTGTCTCTCCTCTGTTCTCCCTGCCTCCTCTGGAGTCCCGGCCTAAGGGGCCCAAGGGGGACAATGAGGGCAGCAAGTGTCCACCTGTTCCAGCAGGGCAAGCAGTAGCAATCTCACTCCCCTTAGGCCAGCCCGGTGATCTGACCTGGCGAGGCAGGCGCGTAGCCTGCTGCTCTCTCATGTATCCTCTAGAACACCACTGGAGGAGGAGGAGAAGCACGGAGGAGCAGTGGGATGGGAGGAGGAGAAGGAAAAGTTCAGGAAACTTCCCCCAAGCACTTCAGAAAGACCCATCCCAACACATGACAGAGGAAGGGGCTGGAAGTGCTCAAAAGAACATTCTCCACTGCTTCCAAAAATCTATGCTGCTGCTTCCTGCCTCTTTAAGAGAATCCGAAAGAATGTGCTTCCTCTTGTGGATGGAGAACAGTATGGACGGCCTGCAAACAAGCAGGTGGGCCCTGAGCTGTGCTCTGTGTTTTATCCATATGTCAAGGAAATCCTTTTAGCTCATCACCTCTGACTGTTATCTGTATGGGAGTGGGGTGGGGAGGTTAAGAGAAAGGAGGGTATGGGGTTGGGGGGGGGAGATGGAGTGTTGTGTAGTTGTGTAAAGGGGTAGAGTTTCAGAAGGAAGGGATGGTGACTTGTCAAGTGTCGTTCTGTGCAATTCAGTCCCTGAGTTTCCTTTCCTCCTGCAGCTCAAGTGGAGAGGCAGAAAACCATCAGCATGCGACTCGCCTTGCAGACATGCTCAACACGCCTGCAGACAAGCTTCCCTCTGATGCCACGTGGCTCCAACAACGCTCACACACTGCACACACCTCTTTTTCTTTTTGTCTGTTTTCCTACATTGGATACCGTTTCTAATGTCATTCCTGTGGTGCTCATCAACTTAAAAACTTGATATTCCTGTGACAAGATCACATATATTCTGAGTTTGTGTCCTTCATTTTCACCATGAGGACTGAAGTTTGATTGGGAGTTAGTGTCTTGCCTGTAGTCCTAGCTACTAAGAGGACTTCCTTAGCCTTGGAGGACTGATATTCCTATTATTATCATAAGGAGGGAAGGAGGAGGAGATAAAGCAGTAGATGGTTAACCTACTAAGCACAGCCACGGTGAGACCCTGAGCTCTGAACACGAAGGAAAAGACAAGGTGCTGCCATCTCCAGCAGCAGCAAGCCATTCCTTCAGGACCAAAAGGCTCTTGGCCACGTTGATAATGAGAAGTGGAAGCGGGGGCTTAGACTGGTGGGTAGCTGCGACAGAAGCGCAGTGTCCTCTCCAAGGCACCCTGGTGGGGAAAGAGGAACTCACAAGATGTAATTGGAGGCATGCTGATCTCCAGACAGAGGCTGTAGAAAAAACTGACAGCATCCTGTTTGGATGCGATTTGGATCCAGGCAGCCTAGAAGGCCTCCAGGGGTGGCTTTGCCAGCAAGCTCAGGGTGCATAGGAACAAGTGAAAAACTATATAAGCAGGGAAGTGTTGGGGTAGATAGCAAAGGGATGCCACGAGGTAAAGATTCAGGGCGCAATTCTGGGATGGAAGTTTGAGGGGCGACCAAGGGGAGCGTTGCAAAGGAAAACGCCGCCGACGTTAGCCCGCAGGCGCTGGAGGGGTGCAGGGCTCGGCCGGTCAGCAGTGCTGGGAAGGGACGGAGCGGCCGGGCCGCGAGCGCAGCCAGAGGCCCGCGAGGGCGCCCGAGCCCGGAGCCCGTCTGGCCTTCCCGCCCGCGCTCGGGACCCGGGTCCACCCCGCACTCACCGGCCGGCCTGCCCCGGGGCTGCCCCGGCGGAGCCGCCGCTGCTGGGGCCGCAGGCCGCCCGGACCTGCCAGACCAGGGCTCGCGCAGAGCACAGAGAACTTTCTAAGATGCCCTCGGGTGTCAACGCCATGGTCCAGGGAGCCGCGCGGGCTGCGGTGCGGGGGCCAGGGTCCGTGTCCGCGCTGACCTCTTGTTTTGGCGTGGGGAGGGCTACCAGATTCGCCGCGAACTTCTGCTCTGCCAGGGGACACGGAGGTCACAGGTCACGCGGGGATGAACCAGCGATTTGGGACCAGCTTAAAGTGAGACAGTCTGGGGACACCTGGGGACTTACAGCCGGAAGACCCACCTGCAGGCCTCGCCTGCGCCGGAAGGAACGGAAATTCCCGGTCTTCTCCACACGAGGGCGCTGTGGTCAAGGGCACTGCAGCCGCGCGCGTCCTGGCGCAGGAGCTGCTGCTTGCGCGGCGGTGATGTGTCTCTGCACAGACTATGACGACTTTACTTTTCCTGGGGCTTTTTGGACATCGTACAACAAATCCTAACAGGAATCACTAAGGAGCAGTGGGGATCCCTGGTGCAGGTCTATCCGGTATGATATGATTTGTCACTTGTCCTTTGCCATCTGCCTTTGCACAGATACATCCTGTAGGCCAGGATATATCTGCTGCTGCTGCTGCTGCTGCTGCTTCTCCTCCTCCTCCTCCTCCTCCTCCTCCTCCTCCTCCTCCTCCTCCTCCTCCTCCTCCTCCTCCTCCTCCTCCTCCTCCTCCTCCTCCTCCTCCTCCTCCTCCTCCTCCTCCTCCTCTTCTTCCTCTTCCTCTTCCTCTTTTCTTCCTCCTCCTCCTCCTTCTTCTTCCTCTTCCTCCTCCTCCTTCTTCCTCCTCCTCCTTCTCCATCCTTCTCCTCCTCCTTCTCTTTCTCCTTCTCCTTCTCCTTCTTCCCCTTCCTCCCCTTCCTCCCCTTCCTCCCCTTCCTCCTCCTCCTCCTCCTCCTCCTCCTCCTCCTCCTCCTCCTCTTCCTCCTCTTCCTCCTTCTCCTTCTACTACTACTACTATTACTAATATTTTATTGCAAAGGTGATGCACAGAGGTGTTAGTTACGTAAGTCATGTAATAAGTACATTTCTTTTTGAACAGTGTCACCCCTCCTCATTTCAGTTTATTTCCAACATGTCTAGTGAACCAATTCACCAGTATGTCTTCTTAACTCACAATGAGCACACAAACCACCGGAGAATCTGGTTTAAAATGCAGATTCTGAATCAGCAGGGCTGGGATGGAGAATGAGATAAGTATTTCTATTTTTATCCCCCCCTCACGTTTTGAAGGGAATATTTTTATTATCCTTAAGTATTTGCACGAAAGAGTTGCCATTCAACAAAGTAGTTTCTGAATACAGTGCATTTTGATGAATGTCACCCCTTTCAATATTCTCACCCACCCCTTCCAAACCACCCCTCACTTCACTTTTATTTTTAATCCTTACTTTATAAGTGAGGAAGCTTAGACACACTGACTTGTGATTTACCTGAGGCAAGGAAGACCTTCCTTTCTTCTTTCTTGCTGTCTCCCTTAACCTTCCTTTCCTCTTCATTCCCCTCCCTTCCTTCCTTTCTCCTCAATGCAAGTGTATCCGTTTTCTAGTTTTAGGTTATGTATTGAACTTGTTGCAATTTAACGCAGCAGTGTATGTGTACAGCGCATCCCGATCCCCTTCCCCGATCCCCTTAAACATCTTCACCTTCCTTGAACCCAGCCCTTTGCTCATACTTCTCAATTCTGTGGTATATACAATGAATTCTTGCCTGCATACCCCCAATTCCCCTTTCATTCTTCTACCCCTCTCCTCTCTTCCCCACCCTCCCCTCTCAAGGACCCATTTTCTGGTTTTTTTTTTCTTTGGGTCCGGGCGTGGGGCCTGAACTCTGGGCCTGTGCTGTCCCTCAGCTCTTCAGCTCAAGGCTAGCGCTCTACCACTTGAGCCACAGCGCCACTTCCGGCTTTTTTCTTTTTGCTTATGTGGTGCTGAGGAATCGAACCCAGGGCCTCATGCATGCAAGGCAAGCGCTCTACCACTGAGCCACCTTCCCAGCCCCACATTTTCTGGTTCTAGTTTGGCTTTTTAAAGCATATACTAAGTGGGCTCTCCATAGAGTCTTATTACACTCCAGTTAATTCATTTGTAACCCTTTGCTGACCACTCAGTGTGATTATAGACTTGTAGGCACATTCTAGCTACCACATGAAATACGCATTTTTAATAAGACCCTGGGTGATGCATGGGGGTTGTCAGAGACTCAAACTGAAGGGTTCAAGTTTTGAGGCAGTGACCACTTGTTGTTTGTTTCTAGCAGAGCAACACGTGGTGATAATCCAAACACCTGGTTGGTTGTGTGCCTTTATAACCCCTGTAAATCTTTAGCTCCGGGCTCTCCTCCTGGGCTCCACTGTTGCTGTGTCTGTAGGACGAGGCCCGAGCTGCAGTCCGTTTAAATAAAACCTTAAAACAGCTGTAGAGTCTGACTCTCGGTGGTCTTCTTGGTGGGGGTCCTGCGACCTGTGCACAACAAAACGTCCAAGCAAAGCTGTAGACACCTGGACATAGCACTTGCAGGGTAGCACCATAGTCACAACTATCACAGCAAGGTTGTCAACCCTCGTGTGGTATTTATGTGTGCCAGAGTTGTCGGAAAGTACTTTGTGTTAATGCTCATCACCACAACTTTGTGAGCCAGGCACTGCTGTTATTTGTAGGTGAGTTTCCTCCACCTTCATCCTTTTCCCAGCCTTTCCCTTTTCCAGTTTGCAGAATGCTCACATGGTTCCCAGAATGAAAACTCACAGCAAACTGGCTGAAGGGGCCTCCCATCTGCGTTCCCCACCCCCCTCGTCATCTGTGAACAGACAACTGTATGATTGTCTCTTTATCCTTCTTGTTTCTTTTAATAAAGTGACACAAAAAGTGAGATGCTCTATAATGCTCTCTCTCTCTCTCTCTCTCTCTCTCTCTCTCTCTCTCTCTCTCTCTCTCTCTCTCTTTCTGTGTCGGTCGTGGGGCTTGAACTCTGGGCCTGGGCCCTGTTCCTGAGCTCTTCAACTGGAGGCGAGCACTCTATCACTTGAGCCATAACACCACTTCCAGTTTTCTGGTTGTGCATTGGAGATAAGTGTCTCACTGACTTTCCTGCCTGGGCTGGCTTTGAACCATGATTCTCAGAGCTCACTCTCCTGAGTAGTTAGGATTACAGGCGTGAGCCACTGGCACCTGGCTCTCTCTTTTGCAACATCTTTTTCCACATTCCAATATCTTAGAGAAATAACTCTAGCACTTCACAGAGATCCTCCTCATTGGACTCCTCAGAGTGATAGAGACTACTATTGTGGACACATTCCACTGTGTTCAAATAACCACCCACATTGGAATATTTACATATTTGTGTGTTAATCTGCAGGCAGTATAATGTCTGAGACTCTTCACACTTCTCACAGCAGATTTTCTGAGAAGAGAGGACTGCATCCACAGCACTGGGGAGGAACAGACATTACACATAAAGTGGGAAGATGATCATTTTAAGATTTTTCTATTTATCACCAGTTTTTTCCCATTTAATTATGATGCACACAGGAATAATCCTTCTGTGTTTATCCTGTTATGAATTTGCCTGAGCTTTGGATCTGTAGATTCAGAGACTTCATCAAATTGAAAAGATTTAGTTACTATTACTTCAAAGAAAGAGTTGGTGAGTAATCCATTTCTGTGGGAAGAGCATATTTCATGTACCTGAATATACTAGGCACTGGCTGACTTTGTGTGGTTCAGATCCATCGTTTCTTGAAGGATGGCAGTTGTAGACAACGTTTTATGACATAGGTCAACTTTTAAAAGTTTCTACATTTTTAATCTGTTGTGATTCGTTTTCACATTTTAACTGAATTATTTTTTTTCCCTAAGCAGAGCTTACCAAATTGTATAAGCTTTGGGCTTCCCAAACTTGTATCTGTCCTAGTCACAAGCAGCACAGGAAGTAGTGAGGATTTTTTAAAAGTAGTACTGGTGTTTGAGCTCAAGGCCTAAAACTTGCTCAGCAAATACCTACCACATGAGCTATACCTCCAACCTTAATCATGATTTGAGATGAAAAATCTTGTCTATCGCAAAGGCACAATGCATTTGGTTATCTCTTCCTCTATTAATTCCTAAGCATCTTTTCCAGTCGAGATTCAGGCCCATTTTCTGGGAGATAAAAGCTAATCTGCCAGGGCAGCCTAAGGTAGGACAGAGGCAATATGCCGGCCCAGGTCTCTCAACTAGCAAATACTAGACCTGGTGTGCAAATCCAGTAGACTAATTTTTAGGTGAAAAGATTGAGATCTGAGGATAGCAGTTTAAAACCAGCCTGGGCAGGAAATATTTGAAACTCTCATCTATAATTAAGCACCAGAGTCAGAAGTAGAGCCCTGACTCAAGTGGCACAGCACCGGTCTTGGGGAAAAGGACAGTACTCAGGTTCTGAGTTTAAGCTCCAGAACTGGCACCAAACAAACAGGTAAATAAAAACAAAAATAGAAGGAGCAAGTATGAGCAAAGTACTTTATATACACTTATGGAAATAGCACGATGAAACCCCGTTGTACCTGATGTGCTGATTTAAAAAAAAACACAACACAAAGATGTAGGAGGGACTGAATTTCTTCTTCATTCTTAAAGGAGCTGTTTATTTTCTGCTAGGTGATTGTAAAGATTGCAAATTGCTGACCTGTCACTATACATTCCTTTCTATAGGGAGCAAAGTTAAGGGGCTACTGTAATAATTTTGGTGTAACTTGGTGTACTTTCTCTAGATTTATGGAGGCAATATTTCCTGCACTTACTTGCCTGTGCATTTTGACAATTCACTTACATATTTTATTCTACCAGTACATACTTCATAAAAAGCTGTATTTTCTAGGTCTACCATCTCCTCCTTTGCTGTTTGGGCTAGTGGGTCCAGACAGGAGAACACCATCAATTCCTCTCTATGTTGGATTAAAAACAAATCACTGAAATTCATTTATAATAAGTACCCAAAAGATTCAATGGGAAATGCACTAATAAAATAGCCATGTCACTTCTGAACAGTTCTTTTAACAGCTGATTTTTTTCTTCTCAATAATAATTAAAAAAATCTTTAATACTGTACTTTTACATATGAGCAGTTACTTTGGAGAAGTATGAAACCCAAGTAAAATCCTCATCACATAATTAAAAAGGATCCATTAGCTGTTGCCCCAGACCTCCCTACTAATTCTAGCTTCCAAGCTTCTTTTCTTAACGTATTCCAACTTTCCCTAATAGTCTTGGTCAAGGAAGACAAATAGAAAGCTCTCTGCTTAAAACTTTCCCATAGACGCCTAATATATATGTTTTGGTTAAAGCTGAGCTAGTAATGGGGCTTGAACTCAGGATCTCAAGCAATCACTTGGGTGATGTTGGCGCTCTACCATTAATGTCACACCTCTGCTTCAGGCATTTGTTTTGGTGGTTAATTGGGAGATAGAGTCTCATGTAATTTTCTGCCCTGGCTTGCTTCAAACCTCGATCTTCAGCTCTCCCAAGTAGTGAGGATTACACACATGAACTAACACTACCTATCTTACTTTGGTGGCAAAAATAAAAAACATTTTTTATACATCACTTCTCTAGCAATTCTGAGTCTTGCTCCTAATTCCTGATATTGATGAAACTTCATTTTTTTGCATATGGATAGCTAACTGTTCCATTTGTTGGAATTGTAATCAAGTTGCCTGTTTGTACTTTGAACCAAAAACATTTAGCTGCTTATCTATGTTTGCCTCTGTTCCTAGACACCCCATTATTTTTCATTGCTTTGTCTGAGGTCAGTACCATGTTGCTTGATTGCCAGCTGTTTAGTAAGGAAGCTGTGTTTTCAGGTTTTTATCTGTCAAAGAAATTTGGCTATTTTTGACCCTTTGTGTTTCCTTATGAATTATGGCATCAGTTTTCCAACTTCTGTAAAAATGCCTGCGGGAATTTTGGCTGGCATTGCATTGAATGCTTATAGCACTTTTACATACCAATAGACTTCCAACTCATCACCATGGTCTATTTCTTCATTTATGGTGTGTTACACATAGGTTTTTAGATTTAGTCCGCATACTTGTGATTTAAAAAATGCCACTTTCCATTGTATTCCAAGTTTAAAACCATCAAAATAAGAAGCAGAGAATAGAATGGTAGTGTCCAGTGGCAGGGGCAGTGGATTAGGAGATGGCAGTTGAAAGGGACCAAGTTTTGATTATGCAATATGAATAAGTTCAAGGTAGCTGACTGTGTGACCACAGCAAAGTGATGCATACTTGTCTTCTTAAGAGGTATCAAGTGTTCTTAACCCCCAAATGAATATATATGTATATGATGAGTAAATAAAATGTCCATGGTAAGAAAATGCCTCTAAAATCAGTTATATCTTTCACATTTAAATGTTTAAAAAGATATTTCTCTCCCAGGGTATATTATTTCTTGGAATGATTACTAATTTATTCATTGGAGGTATACTTAGGTTCAACTTTAGAGATTTTCATGAAGCCTTGTGATTTTTCACAGTCTTGTGAAAGATTATCATTGCTGAAATGTCTAGATTTGAATTATTTTCCCAGATATTTTTAATCCTTTTGAAAACAAATTCAACACCAACATAATGTTTGTTTTTGTGTATGTTATAAACAAGCAGGGGCCATGTCTGAATCACCCTTTTATCCTTAACCCTTACGACGCTGCTCAGCATATGGCAAGCATTTCTCAGTACATATTTGCTGAACGAACACATGAACACATTTTATGAGCCAGGTGCTGTGTCATTTTCAGAAATCATTATTGGCTTTGTAAATACAAAGTAATGTGTAGACAAATAGCTGAAGAGAGAAAAAATAGCTATGAAGGCTATTACTAATGATATAACAACAAGTAGTATGACTGACTATTTGATATCTTCTTTTCCAAACCTGGCTGGACTTAACATATCTTATATAAAAGTTACTTAAAAATGAATAAAGACAAATGAACTTTAGGTGGATTTTGGACATAATTTTATTTGAGCATTGGATTTGAGCTTGGTTCACCCTAGAGTGTAACCTTCAGTTATTCTAATACAGAGAGCCAGGGTGACGGGGCCATTACACTGTTGCTGGTGTTGGTACAACTTCATCAGAAGATATGAACATGACCCTCAGGGAAAACAACTCATGAAGAGAACACAATGAAAAACATCCACTGCTTTACAAATCACTTTGTTACCACAGACACAAATGGAGGTTACTGTTAGTAAATCAGCCACAAGAACACTTAAAATATTTTTTTTTTTTTGTAGACAAGGTAATGGGAACTTGGTTGTGGGAGGAAGATGGGGTCTTCAGCCACAATTTTTAAGTAGAAAATATTTCAAAGTCAAGCATTTTTTTATCCACAAAACAACGCTAAATCAACATCCATTTAAAGGAGTATATTAAAGGAGATACAATATTTTTACAACTATCTTCTTGAATAGGTATTTCAATTAATTTTCTGCAGGATATAAGTAGATCAAAATTCAGCAGCAAAATATTGCAACATAATAAGTACAGATTCAATGTGTTATATTGCAGAAGAAATACATAAAGGACAAACAATGATAATTTAATCATATAAAACATGATACAAAGCTGAAATACAACTCACTTAAATAGCTTTGTGACCAAGAAGTTAAATACGGTGCTAAATGCCATTTTAAACATAAAATCTCTTAAAAATTTTTGTGCTTAAACTTTTTTCCCCCTGTTATACTATTTCTTATTTTTAATACTGTCACTGTAACTGATTACAACAGATCACAACTTTCACGGACACATCAACATGAAGACATTTACTCATGAGTGAATAAGTCACTTGTCATTAGTTCACAGTGTGGGGAAGTGGTATACACTTGCTCTGGAGAAGGGCTTTCCATTCACCACCAAGTCCTTCGCAGATACTTCCTGATGTCAGATGCAGTGAGAGGTTTAAAAGGGAAAGCAACACGTCACAGATTGGAAGAAAAGAAAAATAAGCTTAGATTCTTCATGGATATCGCCTAAGTGACCTTCGTCTTCTGTTGTAGAAGTGTCTGAGCCCGTGTTGCCGTGAAAAATTCATCATGTAATTTTGTTTGCGAGTGCTGTTAAAAATCAAAACAAGGGATGCAGGCAGGGAGGGAAAGGAGAAAAAGTATGTCAGTCCCATCGGTGGATGTAAGGCCCTCGTTTCCCTGGGACTTGAACATTTTCAGAGCTCCTAAGTCATGAGGACACCACTGCCCCGGGACAGAAATACTCTTCCTGAGTACTCCATTTTAGAGGAAATATAAACTATGCCCATTAGCTTACTTGCATAAACTTTAACAGGTAGCAGAAATAACTTGGTTACTTTAATAAATATTTTAACTTTAAGTTGACAAAAGAAAAAGCAAACTCATTAGCTGAATTACCCAGAACTTTCTAATTTATGCCATCTCAAGGGACAATGGGGTGAAATTTCATTGTCTTTCTCAGTAGGCAAGTGGGGTTGCATTCTACAAACATGGCGTTATGAAACAGACACTGCACTCAAGAATGGTCATATTAAGAAGGTGTAACTGCATGTGAAAGCATATGTATATGTGTATGTATTTCCCCCACGTATGTACAAATGGACATTCATGAATAGATACATGAGAAGCTGTTAAGTATGCTGAAAAGTGGGTCTCAGGGATCTTTATGAAGTAACACAACACTGCCATGGCAGTGTATTTATAAAGGTCATGATCTCTCTCACACCACTGAAAACATCATTCTTTCACACAAAGACCTGATGGATCACATATTTATATGTTCTGTCAATTATGCAGTTTGGAGGTGTGAAACTATCAATTCACTGGGCCTTTCCTCTGTAATTTCATGGAAACACACAATACAAGGGGCACAACATAATGTCAGGAGATAGGATCCACTGTGAAGGCTGATGTGACATGAACTTGAGTTAGAGAAAAGTGCAGGGTGGGAAATGATCCACTGAGCAGTGCCGTCTTACCATTTATCAAACATCAAAGTATTAACAAAGTACAAAATGATGCTGTTTACCTAGTAGGTTATCGTACATATATTAGTTAGGTATACAAGGTAGCAAAGTTGTAAAACTTGTAAAATACGGAGAACTTTGAAACAAAGAACTTTACAAAACTTTTAGTACATAATAAGAAAATGCTAGAGATTGGTTTGTCTCCAGGTAGGCTTACCACCCGCCTTTGTCTTTCCATGTGACAATATCACGTACACTATTTATGTTTCAGTTTCATTGTGGAAGGATGAGACAAATCCATTTTTATTAGCTTCTGTAAGTACTAGCTGCTACCGATGTAACATCACGCTATACAAAAGGACAATGACTCAATGTATGGAATTAAATGCCAGAAGAAAAAATCCTGTTCATTATTCACAAAACCTTACGTTTGGCCCTTGCTGTCCTGCTGCCAGCACCCCAGGTCTCTCCGTAGCCCTCTCCCTGAGCTATTATTAATAGTGCTCCCCTAAGCCAGCCTCCTTACCTCAACTCCTTTAATTAAAAACTCCAACAAAAAAGAATGTAGGAAGAAAAGTATAGTTTATACTTAGCATAAATGTAAGAGGTGTGTGTGTGTGTGTGTGTGTGTGTGTGTGTGTGTGTGTGTGTGTGTGTGTGTGTGTGTGTGTGTGTGTGTGTGTGTGTGTGTGTGTGTGTGTGTGTGTGTGTGTGTGTATGCAACCTGCGTCTATTTTACATACACTCGTACATTTGATTTTGCACATCAGTTGTAATAAGCTCCCTCAGATGCTTGCTCAGAACATTCCTAACTCTCTGGTCTATGAGCAACATCTAAGCCAACGTTTCCAGGCATGCATTTCAGATCCTCTTCAGGTTTAATCCTGTTGTTTTTCAGGTGTTCTCTTCCATCACTCTCCTACACAGAGCATTCTACTCAAACTTGTCTCTAATCTTCTCTGTCTGCCTTACTTAATGCCTCACTGGCCCACCTCAAACATCTCTTCCTAAATGTCTTTTGCCATTCAAGTAACACATTTCTCACTGGCTGTCTGAAAGTGATTAGCTTTTTCTAGTTTGAACTCTCACGGGACTTGTTTCCTGTTTTGAATGGAGTTTGTGTTCCTGAGATCTAAACTTCTATTGGTATGAGGGCCTGATACTCAGGGGCCCCACCCCCACCCCAGCACGGGGCCTTCTTCCTGCTTATGGTCAAGGCATGTTTATCCAACTTTTGGTGACTTACTGATTGGATTCCTGTTGTAAATCATTACTCTTTAATGCTAAGGAATAATTGCAAAGTTAAAGCAATGAAATTATTTGTTGAAAACATGTTTCAAGTTATAAAGTACTCAAAAAATTTTAAATAGTTAAAGTATTTTACATTAAAAAAATAAACTCAGAACACTCAGGATATTTAATTATCTGAATACAAGCTAGGCTGATGTGACAGTTACTGCGACGTAAGGGAACAAAGGAACAGTTAATTGTAATAAAATTTAAGGTGCATGTTCAATAGCTTAAAGTAACTTCACCATGAAATTATTTAAATGAAGTTGATTTAAATTTCCCATCTTTATGTGTCAGGAAACAAATATTAGCAGGTTCCAAGTCTTTAATGCGAGCAAATCAATCCAGGGTAGCAGTTTAAAAATGATACAGAGGCATTTGGATTCACTGCATATTCTTAATTTGGAATAGGTTTATATATAACTGTCCTATCTTTGGATTCCTGAGAATGTTGATATGCATATGGTGTGCATATGGTGTGCATATGTGTTGGTTTTAGGTGCTATGGTTTATACAGTCATATTAAAATGGCCACACTTTCCAAAGATTCTTGAGCCTTGCTGGCAATTTGGTTATGTGAAATATAAACCTTTGGAGTTAGCTACGTTGGAATCTAATGAGTTTTCCAGTTCATAAGCCCTTTAAAATCAAGCATGATGGAGAGCTATACCAAAATACTATGTGACTCTTGCACAATTTAATAAAGTGACATGGTTATAGAACAGTTATTATGCCTCCTAAAATTTATAAGATTATTGGGAGAATGAACACATTTAAAATCCTCACACTTTATTCATTTGGGGAGGGCACATATCCACCAGCCTATTTTGATGCAAGTAGATTTATAGCTATAGATAACCTAATAAATAATAACAGGGGCAATGGAGTTTTAAAGATTTATTTCATCATTACAATTATAATGGAAAATATTTTTTGTTCTAAGTTTAATAAAAGCAGCTACTATTTAACCCAAGGCACATGATAGCACTTAGCATGTCATTCTCTCAGTGTGAGGAGGTCACTGGAGGAAGGGAAAATGGGCTTCAGTGGCTTCTTGGAAATGGGAATGAAAACTCTTATTATCACTATGGGAGTTTAGGGACTTGAACAGCATACGGAATTCTAAAATGTGTCCCTGTTTTTGCATAGGAAATATGGTGATTGCCTGGTTGTGCCAGAATCTTAGTTCATGTATAAATAGGGGAAAAAATCAACTGATTTTTAAAAATGAATGCTAAAGGAAATGGGAGAGAAAAAGAATTAGAAAAATTTGAGCTATAGAGAAGTGGTGCTTTGCCTCAAAGTGCTGGCAAGGCTCGGGCACAAATGCTCAGGGACAGTGCCTGGGCCCTAAGCTCGAGCCCATGACTGACAAAAGGAAAAAAAAATATAGGCATTTTTAGGGATCAGCAATTAATTTAATCAAAACACAATACAAAAATGACAATTTGAATGAGTGCAGAAATAGGGATCCAGTGGTCCATTAGACATATCTTTTAAGGCAATACTGGTTAGTATAAGATGGAAGCTGAAATTCCAACTAACTCATGAAACTCCCTGGCAGAGAGGAGATTGTATCCTTGATTTTTTTTAAAAATTTTGTTTTGGGTCCGGTTGTGGGGCCTGAACTCTGGGCCTGGGTGCTGTCCCTCCGCTCTTCAGCTCAAGGCTAGCGCTCTACCACTTGAGCCACAGCGCCACTTTCAGCTTTTTTTCTTTTTGCTTATGTGGTGCTGGGGAATCCAACCCAGGGCCTCATGCATGCAAGGCAAGCGCTCTACCACTGAGCCACCTTCCCAGCTCTAAGTATCCTTGATTTTTAAGGCCATACATTTTTAAGAAGGCTACCTACAAATAAATGTAGGCATAAAAGCTTCATATATACTGAAGATTTCATATTTCTCTTCTCTGGTATAAAGAGATGCAAATATTATCTGATTATGTTCGCCTCATGGAGTTCAAAGGATCAAATGAAAACTAGCACCATCTGTAGATATTCAATAAATAATCATCATTATATAGCGTCTTAAGATGCATAATATCTAAATTAGAAGACAAATGTAAGTACATATTAAAAATGGCCAAAGGACAGAATCTAAACCTCACAAATATTATATAATGTTATAAATATTTATCAATATATCGACTTTCCTCACTTTTTTTTGAGGGGGGGAGAGAGACAGGTTCTGGGGCTTGAACTCGGGCCTGGATGCTGTCCTTTAGTGTTTTTGCTCAAGGCCAGTCCTCTACCACTTGAAAGCCATAGCTCTACTTCCAGCTTTTTTTGTGTGGTTAGTTGGAGATAAGAATCTCAAGGACTTTCCTGTCTAGGTTGGCTTCAAACTGTGCCCTTCAGATCTCAGCCCATGAGTAGCTAGGATTACAGCCATAAGCCACTGGCACTCGACCCCTCACTCATTAAAAAAAATTAATTTAAAAATATACTTGGTAAGTCCAGATGCTTCATGCTTATCTTCAGCCCAATAGGTTTTTTTTGAGGACATTATGCTTATTTACATTTCTATTTCATTTTCTTTTTATGAACTATGAGCCCTTTAAAGGCACAGAGGAGACACTAAGTCAAGCCTGCTGCTGGGTGAAGGAATGACTGCCTGCCCTGGTCAAATCTGGCCTCGCACCTTCTCTCAATGTGGCAGTTTCTGATTTTACAGGGATGTAGGGCTCAGATGGTTCAGTGTATGCCAATATTATTTATAACTGTTTTCATAAAGCTTCCTTCAGTTACAAAGGTCTGCAAAAGCTTCTCAGTTAGTTTTGGGAACTCTGGTGAAATTCACAGCAAACAGTTCTCTAGATTTAGTAAAGAGCACTTACCTTACTCTAGTAGAAAACCAATGACAGCAAATAATGAAATATAATACAAGTTAAAAAATGCCTTTCAATGCATGCAGCACTGTGATTACTCATAAAAGTCTGATCAGGTTTAGACGCAATATACGACTTTTCATCTCTTTTGAAAATAAAAATTAAACAAGTTATTCCTTATTCTTCTATAGCCAATATATACATACACTTAACTTTTTAATGTAATGCAACATGCAATATTTGCTCATAACCATATGTCAAAGTACATGTAGCAATAGTACTACATTTGGCATAAATGTTGCACATAAAGAATAAATAATAAATGAATAGTTCAATAACTAACAATTTTATCTAATTTTTAAATTATTTACGTTTTTAGGAGCTACTAATTCCTGGTTACATAAAGGAATGGTCTTGAAAATATACAGAAGTCCTCTATATCAGATAACCCAGTCAAATTTAATAAAGGATAAATATGCTTTGCAACAAATGTAATAGGCTCATCTCCATAAATCATTTGTGCCAAAAATGTGACAGTATCTTGATGATGAATAGCATGAGGGGGATGGGCAGGATGGAACTCATATTAAAATCTGATAAATGTGTTAAAGGCCATAGTTAGCAACATATTGGTTTTCAATTCTCAGTAAATGTGATAATTCACTTTTTATTAAGCCAGTTTTCAAAGGCTGATTTTTTTCTTTTCTTTTCTTTCTTTCTTTCTTTCTTTTTTTTTTTTTTTTTTTTTACTGAGTGATTCGCTTTCAAGGTACACATGCAAAAATTGGCCCACTTCATTATACACACATGACAGGTTGTGACTCAGACATGTACACAGGAAATGTGATGTGTGAATGAAATGCATAGTTGAGTGAGGGCATATTCTTAGGATAGAAGTCCAAAAAGAATGGTTAAGACAACAAATTTGCTTTTATCCTAAGAAGAACCCCACCAGCATGGATCTTGTGAGGGATCTGCCCAGATGTATTCACAAACATTTACTGAAAAATATTCTGCACTAGCAAGTGAATCGTCAATGTTTGATTGTCATGCTTGTGTTATGCTACATCATTTAAACCTTACAGAATGAGGGTTTTTTTTGTAAGCTAGTGAGGCTGGAAAAGATGATCTGTCAATTCGGTTCATCTGTTCTGTTGCAGATTAGGAAGGGCTTGGTCGTCATGAAGTGCTTTTCATGTGCAGGTTTTATTGGAAAACATTATGAGAGTGGGAAGATTAAACTCTCAAACAAGCATAGGCATAAGGGACTTAGCTTGTTAAATGCAAAAAAGGGCGGTTTTAATCCTTACAGCACGGAGCTTGTCATTCTGTATATCCATATTTATGAAGCTCAAATCTTTCCACATGCAGCCTTTTAGAATTAAAGCATGAAATTAAAAATGTATTCTATACTTGTTCATTTGGGATACACTCCTGAACCTTGAAACATTTTTGAAAAGTGCTGATTTTTGGGCTCACCAAATGCAGATGTCTTCTTGGTTAACATGGGCAGTACAGATACTCAACTCAATGTAAGATACCATGCGTGACCACAGTTGTTTTTCTAGATTTTGTGTTTTTTTTTTTTTTTAGCATGTGTCCTGGGTGCACATGCACCAAAGCGAAACTATCATAATAAAGCTAGATTAAGGCCAATCTTAATTTGGAAACAGAAGGTACATTCTAAATATACTTAAGTAAAATGTATGTCCCCTCCCCCCACACCATTAGTTGCAAAAACATATTAGTAGCCCTGTCTATTTTGTGGTTAGGTAAGGCTTATAAATCTTAACGTATGAGCCTCATCTCTGTACACATGCATTACCAGCTTGTGTTTTGTTACAATAGTGCAAATAATTAAGAAAATATTTCCAGTTAAAAGGGCTTTATGGGAGTACACTTCTTTTCTATATTTAAATATACATCTTCTATAACAAGTTTAGAGTAATTTACAAAACTTGTGAATTGTGATATGAGCCTTGACTAGCTTCCTTGTGCAAGATATGGTGGACACTGGAAAATTATTATATAATTGATTTTCTTGAACTCTCTGGAATTATTTATTATATGCGTATCAGATGAGTGACTTGTGCTGTCATTACTGAATGCATATTAATAAAAGCCTTAATACCTCTGTGATTCTCACAAAAACAAGAAGTGCTTTGAAAAGGTACAGTGATAGAGAAATGTTAACTCCCAAGAGCAGAACAAAAACATCAAAAGCATAGTTCTAAAAATAGAATTTCTTGTGAGGTTTTCCATCTTTTCATGGAAGAAAGAAATTCCTATTTGTTAGGACTTATAATGTGTTAGCATTATATTTTTTAAATGACATTAAAAAATACCATTTGTTTTAAAACTGTATGTACAGGCCGAGCACCAATGGCTCATGCTTGTAATCTTAGCAATTCAGAAGGCTGAGATCTGAGGATTACAGTTCAAAGCCAGCCCGAGCAGAAAAGTTTGTGAGACTCTGATATCCAACTAGCCCTTCCCCCACCCCCCAAAAAAAGGCCAAAAGTGGAGCTGTGGCTCAAGTGGCAGAGCACTAACCTTGAGCGTAAAAGCTCAGGCACAGCATCCAGGCTCAGGACCAACACACACACACACACACACACACACACACACACACACACACACACACACACAACCAAAACCAAAACCAAAACCAAAACCTATATGTATAGAAACAAATATAAAAATATGTGCAAAGTTATCATTTCTAAATGACTCACTGAAAAAAGCCACAGGGAAAAAAAACAAACTACGCAACCCCATGTGTTGTGATGTTCTCTTTCCATCTGGAAGGTTTTAGTGTCTGAGCATCTGAGATAAGAATGCCTAGATTCAGGGCTGGGAAGGTGGCTCAGTGGTAGAGCACTTGCCTTGCATGCCTGAGGCCCTGGGTTCGATTCCTCAGCACTACATAAGCAAAAAGAAAAAAGCCAGAAGTGGCGCTGTGGCTCAAGTGGTAGAGCGCGAGCCTTGAGCTGAAGAGCTGAGGGACAGTGCCCAGGCCCAGAGTTCAGGCCCCACGACCGGACCCAAAAAAAAAAAAAAAAAAAAAAAAAGAATGCCTGGATAGGAACATCAGGTGCCTGTAAGTGATACATTCTTCAAAGTTTTTAAATTCTGGAGACAAAGGTGGAGTCATAAGATACAGATTACAGCTCCAGAAAATACCAAAGAAAATAGATCTCTAGGATTTCAGATAATTTAACCATTATTCTTGTAATAGAGGATGCTGGTTTATAAAAATAAATATCAACATTAGATATTCCATAAAGGTTCTCTGGTAAAGCTTCCTGTTGGAGCCTCAAAAGCCTGTGATGCATTAGGACAACACAAAAGCCTAAGACATAGCTCTGTTGCCAAGCTATAGAGTGGCTACTTCATATTTGTGGTTTGAATTTTAATCCTAATTCAAGGGAAAGAATAATTGGTGATGATATGTTTCTGAAATCCAAAGTAGGTAACTTCAATGGCTTGTATGGGTAAGAGGAGAATTATTTTCTCAACTTTGTGATATGTTGAGAATTCTTACTTCTATCAAGTGCAGAATTAGCATCCTGCTTTCTTTTGATGACTGACACATTTTTGAAGTTTTGATAGGAGTTGGTAATGCTTTGTCAGACACAGGAATCCCCCTTCATGTAAATTGTCCTGGCAAGAGACTTGAAAGGGAAGGAGTGGTTATAGATGCTAATTTGAGTCTCGATTTATTAGAATCACCTGAGGTACTTTAAAAACTGACAGATGCTCAGTTCTCAATGAAGATTAATTCAAAGCATCTGCAAGGATGGGCTGGGTGTTAGGACATTGGTTGATGCTTTCAAAAGCGTCCCAAGTGATTCTGATTTTCACTCAGACTGAGAATTGCTGTACTGAAAGAGAAGTCAGGGTAAAATGGCTCTAGGATTGAATGTTGGTCTATTTGGATATTTCTGTGGTCTCACTCTGTGTGTGTGTGTGTGTGTGTGTGTGTGTGTGTGTGTGTGTGTGTGTGTGTGTTGTATCTGTATCTTTTAGAGCTCAAATTATTCTATTCTTCTGGAATAACAAAGTCTAAGAACATTGATAGCTAAGTAAACCATCAGCCTCATATTTAGATTCCAAAGTGTCTGTACAGTTAACTGTCAACCTTGACTTTGTCTTGTGGAGGCAGAGCCCAGCAAGTGGTCCAAAAGCAGCAGAGCGCACAGTGGGGGCTTGTGTGGGGACTGGGTGGCTCTTGGATTTAGGAATTGATATGGATGCCATGCAAGCAGGTGCCTCAGTGAAGCTAAGACGAGGGCTAGCTCAAGACTCGAAAATTCAGCTCATGGCCATGATTGAAAGAAAACAAATCTGGTAGCTTTCCTACCAATTAATCATTTAAATTTGCTTTCAAGATGACTGAAATCAGCCACAAGACTGATTTCATTTTGGATTTGGTAAACAGAATGAACAGTTGAACCTATCTACCGAGAAGATTCGCCTCTCCTTGCCAACCACTTGGAGCCATCAGTTCGAACCCGTCGAGACATAAGCATTCCAGTTTTACAGGAACTAGATTGTTAGAGAAAAAGCAAGTCATCTCTCTGTGAGGGAAACAGTCAAACTGGCCAGGTGAGAGTTGTTACAGACCTTTTTCATGGGAGAAACTGTGGAAGGAGGGGGGATGGGGGAGACAGACGGCTCAACTTGTTAGGTGCAGGGATTGGTCAAGAGGAATGTGAAACCATGGGTTTTTGCTCCAGTTGAAACCTTATTGTTAAGTGGAGAATGCCTGGGCACCTGTGGCTATGTCAGGTGTCTGTAATATGGCATATTCGCCACCAGTGCTCTGCATATGGACCAGTCCAGATCCTTCCTCTTTCAGTATGTAATTCTCTTTTGTAAAGCAATTCAGATCTGGCCCAAGATGGTTTTGTATCTGCCAGGAAATTTTCATTTTATCCAACTTAACCAATACTGTCAATCCTTAAATAAACAGTTCTAGTAACATTTTCTAAGCTATATTAAAGTACATTTAGGGCTTTGTTATTTCACGATTGGCTTGAGCTATAGTTTGCAGAGACTTAAGAGTATAAACCACAGTGGTCCTGTGGGGGACTGTGTTCTTACTCAGTTGTTACTGAGTTCAGGAGCATGCTAGATTAAAGGAATCTCAAACCTTCCTGAAATGGACCCAGTATTATCCGTAGCAGATACTCACAGGACAACCTCCACATGGTCCAAAGCCCACTGATCATGACCTGTTCCATTGTGGCGGGGTTGCCACCAGCGCAGTAGAACTCCTTTCATCCGAGCCTCTCTGAAACAGAGTCAGGACAAAGAAGTTAAACACAGGCAACAGGCCTTTCTGGCAAGTGGTTTGCAGACTGCACCCACGCTCATAGGCTAACCTACATCCATCAAATTTAGGGCACAGGATTCAGATTTGCTTTGGTCATGTCACTCTTTCAAGCAGTGTCAGAATTTATTGGCCAGTCAAGGGCTTGGAATATTTTTCCATCTCTTTCCCTCATTTCCCTGGCTCCAGTGTACCTGGAAGAGCTACATAGTTGATAACAAACAGGAAGTGCTTTCTGTGACAGGTATTGTGCTAGAGGCTTGTTGAACAATGCTGAACAAAACATGGCTGCATGACCTTAATAAAATAATAAAAGTAGCATGCCAAGAAGAAAATCAAAATGGTTTTTTCTTTTTTTTCAGAAAGACTAAATACACTGTTGAAAGGAAGAGGAATGGGCAAAAAGGCCTCTGCATTTAGCTGTTGCTCTCTATTCATTCCCTCTTGCCCTTCTTCCTTGCTTCAATAGTGCCCCTTGTCTTAAGAAGAAACAGCAACAACTCTGGAGATCTAGGTTAGTCTTGACTCTGTTTATGGTGTTGATTCAGGAACCTGATCCAACTTCTACTTCTCTTTGATTCCCAGGAATTGGGCATGAGAACATAGGTCTCTGTTCAAGCCACTTACAGTGGGACATTGTAAGACACCCTTTGAGCTTGTGTGAAGTCCTTAGGCTGGTGCTGGGCGATGACATGCCAGGTGATGCCGTTGTTGACGCTGTACTGTAGCAGCACTGCCTTGTCCACGGCATGGGGGCCACTCAGGTCACTGTTGCAGCTGTCTGTCTGGGATGTGCTCCCAATTTGCAAAACAAACATAATTTTGCTGAAAAAAAAAAACCCAGGAGAAATCACCTTCAAACAAAAGCCAGGAAGCATGAAAGGAGTTACACTCTATCTTTGCTTTTCCTAACGTACACAATTTTTGATCACACCTGTTGTCACAAGTTCATGATCAGGTCTAGCACCAAGTGGACACAGACCATGCTCGTGACCAATTCTATGTCTGAATATAACACAGGGCTTTGGTTACCTTGCTCGAGTGAGGTCCAGTGGTTTGGTAGCAGCTTGCCTTATCTGACAACCATTGAAATAGAGAGAGTCTCCATGGGCGTAGGGAGCCAGCTGCCCACAGCCGCTTCCTATTGCACCGCCTTGAATGGTCTCCCAGTTTGCCTCAGTGACTCTTGCCGACTCAAAATTATCCTTAATATAGCTAGGGAGATCATGACTGAACACGGAGCAGTCATCACCTAGGGGAAAAGGAATAGTCAAAGAATTCAGAGTAGTCAGCTGGAATAAGCAGAATCATCAAAGATTACACATATATATACTATTTTAGATTTAAACCATGGTTGTTACCACAAGAATGACAAAATACCAAGCAGATATATACTCAGAAATAAAATTCTTCTCTTTTGTTAGGGCAATTATTGTTTTAACTTGTTGAAAGAACACCCCATTTGCTTACGCAAATATTTGTTCAACATATATATATATGTATATGTGCTAATATATGTGTTGCTCATGTGAACTTGCTACTTAAATACCACAGTATCTGGCCAGGCTTTGTTTGCATATGATGATGGGTTTCAGTGGGAAGCTCCACCCTGGCATGATAATGTAGAATAAGATGAGTCATCTCTTGTTCTCCTTCAGCCCTACACTTAGTTCCTGGGAACAGAGCCTGCATCTTCATTCATGGTTGTATTTCAGCACTTAGAATACTCACAGTACTTTTAGTAGTGATGCTGGAATAAATAAATGAGTATAAACTATAAGTGTCTTTCAGAGGTTAATGAGCTGAAACACTGGCATTTAAGTTGGACACTACATTAGCAAATGTGTGTGTGCTTGCATTTCTCTTTCATTTAAACAGTACATTTTTTCTAAACATCTATAATAGTTCAGAAATCAAAATGACATACTTCTGATGGATCAAGGAAAAAGGTAAATTGCAGACATTTAAGTCTTCTCATGAGACATTCAATTCATTAATTTGCACAAAGTTAAAATTCTTCAGCTAAAGCACAGACAGACCCAGCTGGTCTCGGCAGTAATGATAATGGGAGAAAGGAAATGGCTAAGAAAAAATTTCTAACATCAGCGATGGACAACAGTCTACTTTAATCGTATCCAATTCATCTGGAGGCAAAGAAATATCATCTACCAAGAAATCTAAACAGATCCTACTCCACAATTCACATATATCAGTTCTAGCATTGCATGCTTGGGTAAAGCTGTCTAATTCTTTTCCACTTTGCATAAAGTTCTCAGTTATGAAGACTAGAAAGACTGATTAGAAAGAAGACCCTGAGTATTGATCTTCTTTCTGACTTTCACTAGCTGTATGAACTTTGGCTAGTCACTTAACCTCCTTGAGTTTCAGTTTCTTTATTTACCAATTGGGAATAATAATCTTAACTGTAGGTAACTTATGGAGACAGCATAAATACTAAATGGACCCGCAGAAGGAGTCTGTAAATATGAACTAAATAATAATGCATAAGAATTTGTAAGGATTTATTAGAAGAAGATGTCTTAGCTTTGATATATGTCATTCATTAGTCTACTAGGATAGAATGGGAATTATATAAGGTATACTTTGCAATTACAGATCACCTGTTATAAACACGAGACTTAAAGAAAGCAGGGCTTTAGGTGTTTATTAGGCTAATCGGCATTTTGCTATAATGCGAGGGGCTGAATAGACACTTGGTAAAATATATACTTGGTCTCTGGAAACCCAAGTAGTGGAATATAATTCTATAAGTCAGGAATTGTGTGTGTGTGTGTGTGTGTGTGTGTGTGTGTGTGTGTGTGTGTGTGTGTGTGTGTGTGTGTGGTGCCAGTCCTAGAGCTTGAACTTGGGGTTTGAGTGCTGTTGCTGAATTTTTTGCTCAAGGCTAGCATTCTACCACTTGGACCACAGCTCCACTACTGGCTTTTTGGTGATTCATTGGAGATGAGTCTCACAGACTTTTCCTGCCTGGGCAGGCTTCCAACTGCAAGCCTCAGATCCTGAGTGGCTAGGATTACATCTGTGAGCCACAGTGTCTGGCTATGAATAAGAAAATGACCTGAGCAGAGCGCTTTGAACCTTTTGTGTCTTGGGAGGACAGATGTTAAGGAGAAGGATGGGTAGAGGAACTAAGTATTGGCTAAACTATTTAGAAATGGGAAGCAAGGCCAGAAAGGAGAGAGGCCCAGAAGTGGAAACCAAGTGTTGGTGGTGTGATGAATAAACTAGGGAGCTATATGAAAGATAGGAATGTGAGGTACTACGGAATATGCTGAGTGAGTTCGTGTAGATTCATATTTATTTATCATTTTTAAATAGATGATTATGTAGATTTACTCGATTATATAGATTTAATAGATTATATCAAGTATTACAGAGTACATTTTAAAGGTACTTTCTGAAACACAGCAATTGAAAGAAAAATAACTCAGTGGAATGTGCTATCATCTCCAACAGCCTGGAGCTTATCCATGTCCAAGTGCACTGCGTGACGTGTTCAGATGAGGAACCCTCATGGTGTTCTGTCTCAACAATAGCTCTAGTTCAGACCTTGGAAGCTCTCGTCGCAGATACAGACTGCTCCGGTGGTGCAGTACCCATGCCCACTGCAAAGCTTGGGGCAAGCCTCTCCGATATACACGTGGTCAATGGCCCAGCTTTGCTTCTCGGTTTCTTCTCCTTTCTGGATCCAGCGGAACTGTGTTGCACTGAAAGACCCACAGAGAACAGAGGCAAGTGAGGACACAGTGCTCCAGCCTTTCCCTCCAGAAATGGCAATCTGAAGCCCTCAAGAGACAGCAGGCTTCTGAGACAACTCATATTCCTCAGACTTGGGGTGTATATAACCAGATATCTGCCTTTCTAAAAAGCTTGTATCTTCCTTGGGAAGATTTATTTTTCATGTGTGTGAATTTCCTATTGCCTGCCTGTATAAATCTGGGCATATGATTTTCCAAAGCTCTGAGTAAAATGGATGCGGATCTAGGAAGACTTCACACCATTGTGTTTATCCTTAGCTCTGTACAACCCTGCAGTCCTGCACCTCAGGGGTGTTCATATTTGAATGAGGAGCAAAGTTTTGGGGAGAGCAGAACACATGGCAGAACTGTCAACACCAGGGTTTGTTTAAGGGTTGTCATTAAAGGCCTTGTGAATAAATCTGGCACATGCAGAGTAGGGAGTTAAAAGACATATGAGGTCTGTGAGTCACTTACAGCCCCTTCCCCCCCATTTCTTCATATTTTTTCTTGGGACATGCAGTTGTCATTTGTGGATTTGGATTGGCAAGGAGAGTGAGAAAAAATGTGAGATGATCCTAGAGCTTCAACTAAAACTATGTAAATCTTACTGTTTTTTTTTTTTCCCTAAGCTCTCTGTACGATGCTAGAGATTTCCAGGCAGATCTACTAAGTTCTACCCTCATAGACAACCCACCTGGAAGAGACATGGTCAGGCAACTGGATGGTGATCCTCTTCCAGCTTGAACTGTTGACAGCATTGTAGATTGTGGCTTCATGGAACTGAAAGGGGGAGCAGCCAATGCTGTTTGAGGAGGAAGGAAGGCATTGGGTCTGAACAAGCTGCCAGGAGTCAGACCTACAGAAACCAAAAATGTCACATTAGACCAATCATAAGAGAAATAAATGACTAATGACAGGGTAATGCTTTCAAGTGGGGTTAAATCATTTTGGCATGAATTTCCCATTTCTTAAAAATATTTATGTTTGTGAAGTGTACAATATTAGTTCACTAACCTTGCGTCCTTCGTATATTCCAGCATCACAGAATGAAGGTCACCGCAAGAAGTGGCTTCACAACCCACCACAATCTAAAGGAAACATAAACAGTCAGTACAGAGGCCAGGCTAATGAGCCTGCTGCAAAGAAAGTTATGGAAAGAAATTGAAAGTATCTGTGAAGGGTAAACAAAGGAGGAGGCTGCAATGCTTGATAAGAAATGTATGCATTATCCTGCCCATGTAATTGTAACCCCTCTGTACAGTATGTTCACAAATAAAATAAAATAAAATAAAATGAAAAAAAAGAAATTGAAAGTATCATTGCTTTGAAACATTTTCACTGTTATCCTAACTTTTGGATCCTATTACATTTTTATTTGGAGTTGAAAATAGCAAATTTTTAACTACTTAACATTCATTCATAGCACTTTCTTCTTTTACATGTTAATATAAGCTTTCTACATATTTGCAATTAAATGTCTGAATCAGTAATAATGTACAATTGATACAAAAATTGGTGATTCAAATTTAAGTCTAGATGGTAGGGGTGTCTCTGAAGCACTGGATACATAAACAGATAAGTTAAATTGTAACTCCCTTATACAACCATTCAAAATTTAAAAACTAAAATAAAGATAATTTTTGTCCTAATTAATTATTTAATCAACAAGTCCTATTTGGTGACAGCATCAGGAAAGGCTGGTGTTAAAACCATATACTCATGAATAAAACAACTCCGAATTCAAAGGGAGAATCAGAAGCATAGTCCAATAATAATAATAATGGGGATCATAAAAGATACAAATACAATGTTGTGGTGCTTCTGAGGAGCGGTGATTATGTTTAATTAGTACATTAGATCATAATAAAATAAGGGGCACATGAACTGCCCCTGAATAACAGGAAGCATCTGAGAGGTGGAAACAGGAGGAAGCTATTAGGCAGAAGGACTGTGAGCAGACAGAGTGGCCTGGAATACAGCACACAGTATGTCTGGATCCAAGTAGAGAGAATATGGAGTATGGTGACATAAGTTAGAAAGTTTGGATGAGTTTGGCTGACCATGAATCACAGTTTAAGATGTTTGAGCTTAATTTGGTCAGCAAGAGAAACACTGAAAATTTAGTGGAATTATGTGAAGTAATCATGCAAATGGCTTCGTAAAGGTGAGTCTATGATGACAAAGTGAGGTAGGAATGGAGAGAGATTAGAGCTTAAAGAGTGCTTAGTGGACAATTGACTTAATTAGGGCAAGAAGAGAGGTAATAATAATGGAAACAGAATTAAATGGAAGTCATAAACATTGGATATTAGAATTGAATGCCAGAACTATGATCCAACAATTCCACTCCTGTGCAGTTATCCAAGATACAGTAAAGCCAGGATACCATAAAGACGCCAGCACAACTATGTTCATTGCAGCACTATTCACCATAGCCAAGGTATGGAATCAGCCTGATGCCCCAATGGATGAATGGATCAAGAAAATGTAATATGTATGTATGTATGTATACATATATATGTGATTTTATTCATCCTTTAGAAAATTTAGTCATCCATTAGAAAGAACTTTATTTGTACTATTTGTAAAGAAATGGTTAAGACCTAGAAAAAATTATGTTAAGTGAAGTAAGTCAGGTCCAGAGAGAGACAAAGGATGAATGTTTTCCTTTATAAAAGTGGAAGCTAGATTTAGCTTATAAACTTATAAGTAAATATGTTAGGTGGTATGCAGTGTATACAAATGTATTAACTGAAATATGGTAGATTGAAGGGAGAATTAAAATAGTGTAAATTCCTTAGAAAGGCCAAGTCAAACTTCAGCAAAATAAAACACCAGGAACTGAGTACTCAAAAGGAGTGGAGTAGGGGTGGGCAAATGAAGAGTAAAAGAGGGAGAGAATGCAGCCATGAACCCAATGTATATGCTACAAAATTAAGAAGAGTGAGGGAAAGGGTGAGTAGGGGAGGGATTAGAGAGGATGCTGAAAGAGGTGACACTGCTCAAGATTTATTGTATTCATAAACTGCTTTGTTAAATGGCAACTCCTTGGTACAACTACTGAAAGATAATAAAAAAAAAACAGAAGAGGAAAAATCGGAGTACTTTATCATTTCAAGTTCGTGATTATGTGAAAAGTGGTGCCATCTGCAGAAATGGTGCTGGGTTACACCTGTAATCCTAGCTACTTAGGAAGCTGAGACCCTGAGGACTGCAGGATCCATCTCCAAAATAACAAGCAAAAGAGCTGGTTTGGAGGTGTGGCTCAAGCGGTAACATGCCAGCTGAGCAAGTGTAAATACCAGTCAAAAAAAGGTAGAAGAGAAGGTGTTGAGCTCACTAATATGTTGAGTTGAAGAACCAACAAACCAAGTCAGAATATGTGGAAACTGTGAAAAATACTGAGCTGTTACTAAGTCAGTGAGGGGTTAGATACACAGCTCAGAGACTTGCTCTTCACAACACAATATGCGAAACCAGAGGATTGGATAAAGTTCTCCATGGCCAGACTGTCTATGGAGAGAGAAGAAATCTGAGGTGCACTGACAAATGCTGACATGCAGAGGGCTGAGGAAGAAAAGCCAAAAAATGGTTCAACAGAAATTAGAAAGTTATCAAGATTCTTTTTCAAAAAGCACAACTTATTTGAAATCCCAGCTATGAGTGAAGCACAGATAGGAGGATTACAATCTAAGGCTAGTATTGACAAAAAAGTGCAAGACCCCATCTGAAAAATAACCTCAAACAAAAAGGACTCAGTATGGCTCAGAGGTAGAGCAAGACAAGCACAAGGCCCTGAGTTCAACCCATAGTGTCTCAAAAAAGTATGTGAATATATGTAATAATCCAGGAGATAATAAATTGCTATTAGAAAAAAGAAAAGACACCAAAAAGAAAGACAAAGAAAAAGGAGATATAAAGAAGAGCTTTCAAAGATGTAACAGATAAACTAGCAGAGAATCCAAAACCAAAGAATCCTCATTAGCTGGAATGGCTGAGAACAGCCATTCAGGGAAGAGGAAAAGATGGGGGCGGATGAAAGCACAAGGCTGTCGTGTTCTACACTACATTCTTTGAAGAAGGAAGCTCTAATATACTTGCTTTTTTATTCTGACCTTGATCAGCCTTTGTGACACTAACGTGAAAAACAATCCAGCCTTGTCCTCTATTCTCTGAGGAGAATTTCATAAGGCAAAGCTCAAAACAAAAAAGCAAATATGATTTTATTTCTGCTAGTAAAGATTCTTACTATTTGTAATCTTTGCAAACAAGGATAGTCTAATAACTGATGTGTTTAGAGAAATGTATTCCTGTAATCACTTTCAAAAAGTATCCTTGGCCAGGAGCCAGTGGCTCATGCCTGTAATTCTAGCTTCTCAGAAGGTGGAGATCTGAGGATCATGGTTTGAAGCCAGACTGGGAAGGAAAGCCCATGAGATTCTTATCTCCAATTAACTACCAAAAAAAGCTGTAAGTGGAGCTGTGGCTCAAATGCTAGCATGAGCAAAAGAGTTCAAATACAGCATTCAGGCCCCAAGTTCAAGACCCAGTACCTCCACTTCCCCAAAATGGTTTGGCATTAAGAGAGACATCAATTGGTATTGCTTTATCATTCTCTCTGAGTGCTTCTTAGGCCTTTCCTTCCATCTTTCTATCCAAATGAAAAATGTAAATTTAAAAGATTCAAGAAATCCTCCAGATCTTAGAAGTTTGGGGAACTTACAACTGGGTCAATGGAGAGCTTGAAGTTAGAGACAGGAAACTGAAAGTATAATGAGAGAGAACAGACAACGAATCAAATGGCTTAGTCAACACAATAGGCATAGTTTGTGTGTGTGTGTGTGTGTGTGTGTGTGTGTGTGTGTGTGTTTGAGAGAGTTACACAGAGAAGTAGGCAGAGGCACCTACTTGAGCTCCAGAGTACACAAGGTTGAGTATACAAGGTTCTGAGTTCAATTCCTAGTATCAACAAAATTGAATAGTAAACCTACATAATAATGCCTCACAATCAACAGTCACTATTCAGTTATTTACCATGTCTCAACATATTCAGAGATTTATGCTCATATAATCACATGAATACAGGTCTCTTTCAATCATGAGTGAGGCATCTGTTAATGAATGCGATCCATCACTGCCTTATAATTGTCAGAATAAACATTCCCACTCACAGCCCAAACAGAACATCACTTTTATTTTGAAGAGTCATGTTCTCTTACTTTAAACTGCATCATGTATCCTGGCTGTATAATGAGTTCTCGGGAGGAGAGAGCGTTGTGCGTCTTGTCCTTCTTTTTATTTGGCCAGTACAGGTGGAAGGATGGATTGCCACAGAATCCTGCTGTCCTTACTGCATTGGGGTAAAAACTCCAGTTTTCTTCATGAGAAGTGCCTTCTGTTAAAGTAAATTGAAAGCAACGTGACATGTTATTTTCTTTTACTTTTCTTTCTTTTTTTTTTGTCGGTCATGGGGCTTGAACTCTGGGCCTGGGCTCTGTCCCTCAGCTCTTCAGCTCAAGGCGAGTGCTCTACCACTTGAGCTACAGTGCCACTTCCAGTTTTCTGGTGGTTTATTGGAGATAGGAGTCTCACAGTCTCTCCTGCCTGGGCTGGCTTTGAACCGCGATCCTCAGATCTCAGCCTCCTGAGTAGCTAGGATTATAGGCGTGAGCCACCAGCGCCCGGCTACATGTTATTTTCTTGAAGTTATGGGTATACTGTTGAATTACTTGTATATGTGCTCTAGCTTTTGGCTTACTCTTGAGGACTGATATTTATTTTATTTATCTTCTTTAATATATAGATCCAAGGTGTCAACAAAAATTTACCCAAAAAACCCCCAACTAAATGCTGGTATAATGATTACTACATTATCTCTCCACCCACCCCAATGGTACTGGTGTTTGAGCTCAGGATCTTTCATTTTCCAGGCAGATGCTCTCCTGCTTGAGCCACACCCCCAGCCTCAGGATTATCCCACTCCTTTTTTTTTTGCCAGTTGTGGGGCCTGAACGCTGTCCCTCAGCTCTTCAGCTCAAGGCTGGTGCTCTACCACTTGAGCCACAGTGGCACTTCTGGCTTTTTCTGCTTATGTGGTGCTGAGGAATGGAACCCAGGGCCTCATGCATGCAAGGTAAGTGCTCTACCACTGAGCCACCTTCCCAGCCCCTGATTATCCTACTCTTAAAATGTAATTGCTTGCACAAGTATACCAATAAGTTGCACAAATACAAAGTTCTTCTTGCTATACTTCTTAATCCATTGCAATATGTATTTCTGTGATAAACTGCTACAAGAAATAAAATTATTTTGAGCTATTTTCAAAGTACACTTAAAAGAAGATACTCATCTTTAACGTATTAACTTATCTGAAGACATAACCAGACAACAGCTCATAGGGAAGAAAACTGTTTCTTACCATCATCAAAAGTATCCACTAATTGACTAGGATTGATTTCTGCTCCACCAATCAGAATGTTGTCTAGTGCCCACTGAGCCCGCTCTACACCAGAGACCACGATCCCATTGCTGATCACAAAAGGCTGCCACCAACGAAGTCGAGTTGTGTTGGTGAGGGCATCCTCAGGAAGAAGTATGTAGTCATGTCTAACAGAAATGTATTTCTGGAAATCCATCTCATGAAGCAAAGTCCAAGTGATTCCTATAAACACAGGCATATCAACATAGTAAGATATATGGGAATACCTGCATCCTACCATCATCACTATACTGTAGATAAAACAAAGAAATCTTTTACCAGGAAATGAAAATACTTTTCTGACATGAATGCAGGTATTCAGTACTTAGAAACATTTTAATATGAGGCTGATGATTTTAGAAGAAGGATATTTAGATATATGAGGCCAAAACAAATACGCAGAAGTAAAAATGATGTATTTTCTGCTTTTAGAAGTTTTAGGTTCTTATGAGTACTGTCTTATGAATAATAAGACACATGCATGTTAATAGACAATAACTTCCAGTATTAAAATATAATTATTATAAATATATGAAATTTGTAATTAGTTAGATTGGCATGAAATTTATTTTTTATTGCTTGATAAGACTGCCAGTGAAATGTTTAAATTACTTAAGAAAACATTTTTTGAATGAGATAAAATAGTATAGATTCTTCTATCAGATAGTTATTAAGAATAGTATCTGTCTGCTAAAATATATTTTCTTAAAAACTCCCAGTTTTATTTAGCTTTACATGATCTAAAAATAAATCAGAATTTTGTTGATATTCTATAACAAACTCATGAATTCAGAATATTTTCTTTCACAATTAAACAAGTTTCCTTGTAGAGTCTCTAGAGCGTTTATTATATGCCTTTTAGTAGATGAACTGTTAAACATGCTTTAAAATGTTTTAAAATTTGTCTTTTACTTGGAGACTCATATAAAATTTATTACTTAGTTGTATCACGCATAATCAAGCTTTGGTTAAGCGAAAAATATATTTCTTTATTCATAAAGTTTGGTGCTCATTTTTACTGTGATTTCTCTCAATTCCTCTTTTAGGTGAATTTTGTGTAGCACAGAAGTCACAGGTATGGGTGACATGGAGCGCAACCAAGATCTCTAACTTTTTCTTTGTGACTTTCACAATTTGCATTGTGGGCAAAAGCTTTGCAAAGATATTTCTGAAAGATGGTGAATGGAATGTGGAAATCTGCTCCAGGATCTGGCTTTCACACAGAAACATGCCTCCATTGGTAGAGTAGTCCAGCAGCACGCCTTCCTTCCGGCAGATGGGCCGATGGCAAGTGGTCATGTTGTTCTCACTACCAATGCGTCCCCAATACTGTAGGAATCTAAATGCAAGCACATATTTTCTATCAGAAGAATGAATTAGAACCAACACTCAAGTCTAGCATAACAATTTCTTCAACACATGTGTTCCTTGCTTTGAGGCCAAATTACAATGTCACAGTAAAAATTAACCAACATACTTTGCCCCTCTGAGATCCAAGTCTTGAGTAATAGCTTGTCTCACAGTAGATCCTCCAAAGTAGAGTGCAGTGTCCTCAGCAAGAATTCCACATTCAGTACAAGTACTTCCGCCTTCTAAGGACATCCATAAGTCTGGCTTGATTTCTTCACTGTCAAAGCGTTCCTTCAGGAAAGTCTGACAAGTAAGATGAGTGGGTAGTATTACAAATAACAACCAAGGAGTGTAATACTTGAGACAATACAAAGTAACTAGCACTAAAAAAGAGATGAGCTCAGTGCTTTATTCCAAACACATTAAAAAAAAGCTCGTTTTCTTTTCTACCATATACTGAAGATCATGTTAATTGCTTAATGCAGGTTTTAGAGTTTTAAATCAACAGATAATTTAGAATTTAGAAGTCTTTTATGCAAAAGAGTTAAATCCTGTATGCAAAGACTTAAGCAATACCCCAAAACATAGGTATATATTTTTATATAATATACAAAATATTATAATAGTATGCACATTTGTGAGTGGGTAATATATGTGTACACATAGCTTATATGATATAGTATATGTAGTCAAATATCACTTTTTCTTTTTAGTCTCTCCATAGTGAAATCATTTTGTCCATAATACAGTTTTGCATTAGTTTTATATTTTTAAATGAAAACATATAATGATAACTATGTGTTATAGCTACAGTAATTATATATAGTTCTTTGGGAGAGTCACCTAGTTATTATCTTATTGTGTGGTTAAGACCATTTAAATAGATTCTCTTTTTCTCAAACTTAGAACACCATAAAGTCTATAATTAAAGACACACAATTGCCTGCCAGTCTTACTTTACTTCACTAATGGTGGCAAATGAATACAATTTTTATAAATGAAGGTTTATATGTAAGACTATGAGTCAGAAGACAGCGTAGTTAGCCACACATCATCTGATGAGAAGGATTTGAATTGAATTCAGAATGTTGATTTGTACAATTTCTTGTTCAACTGCAGACTCCTAATGAAATCTGAAGGTTCATGAGACATGGGACCTTTAGGTTACTTGTGATGCCAGGCTTATAAAGCTGGGTTTCTCACGTGCCCTCCTCATTTGATGAAATGGACTTATACCTTCTGTCATGAGTCAGCATCGTCTCAATTGTATTTTGAGTAATTTTTCCATTTCAAAGCTGTTGAAGTGTTGAAGAGAAACGAAAATGACTGACAGAGCAGGTTTTGTGTACTGGCTTGCTTTTCTTGGGTTTCAAACACTGGTGCCTTTTTAGCTCAGCCACTTTTCTGTCATCCTCATGGAGAATATACCATACTTATTACAGAGATAAAATGTGTATGTGGCAACTACGGTGAATGTCAAATAATGCCGAACAGCAAAACTTCCTGGAGTGACCTCTTTATTCTTAATATTCAACCACTTCTTACCGTCAATTAACCATTACATGGAATTTTCTGAACAAAAATTCAGTTTATTAATTGAAAATGTGAGTTAAAAAAGGATTAATACCTGACTTTATATACAGTCTGTATAAATAGAAAGCCAGAATGTTTATATTCTTTACTGTATACAATAGTACATGAATAAAGTTGGATGAGAATTTGATCCTAATACTTTCTTCCTTTCTTGTTTTTCAGTACTATACTTTGAACTGGGGGCCTCATGGTTATGTTTCCTCTGTTATTTCTTTTGATAGGCATTTTTGCCTGGGATTTGTTCCATACCTTGATCCTCCTACCACCTCCCACATAGCTAGGATTACTAGTGTGACCCATCACACTTGGCTTGTTCCTTAAAATGGAGGGAAGTTTCACTGGCTTTTTGCCTGGACTGGCCTTAAATCACTATCCTCTCGATCTCTGCCTCCCACGTAGCTGGGATTATAGGCATAAGCCACTGTGCTTATTTCACATTAAAGTTTCCAATCAAAGGATTTATTTCCTGGGGGGTACCCAAAGGACTTTGTAATAGATCATTAGTTTCCCATATAAGTTGATTTTAGACATGGCTTGTAATGTGAGTAACTGCTCCTGTGAGGGATTAGAACATTACCTTTAGAGTATGAGTCAAGTAGCAGTTTGGCCCAGAGTATCCAGGATCACAGATGCACTGTTCCTTTAAGCAATCTCCATGGCCCCGGCAGTTGTCCAAGCATCCCGGGCCCAGATAGAAATTATCAATTGCCCACTGCATGTCTGAGTACTTCTGATAGAACCTGAATCTCACGGGACTATTGGTAAAACAAGGCAACAGAGTGAAAAACAAAAGGCAGCTTCTCCCTCCCCTACAGTGTAACCCCCGCTTTCACTATATTTGATGTCAGTATAACATGTGGAGGAGATGGGGACAAACAAGTAATTTAAGGATTCAGGTGGACCTGTTGCAACAATGAGAAGTACAAAATGTCATGTCAAAACCAGCTTTACAATGTCGGTGTGAGGGGAGGAGGGGGGTATGATTGGGTGGGGGGGAGGGGGGAGGCTGGGAAGGGAGGTGAAGGGTAAACAAAGGAGGAGGCTACAATGCTTGGTAAGAAATGTATGCATTATCCTGCCCATGTAATTGTAACCCCTCTGTACAGTATGTTCTCAAATAAAATAAAATAAAATTAAAAAAAAAAAGGCAGCTTCATTCAAGTCCCTTTGGCTGCATTGTATATTCCGTACTGAAAAGACACATAAGGTACTTTTGCTAGGTAAAATCTGTTTTCTAACCGCTGTTCTCTTTTACTTTCTATTGATGGTACTATGAGTAAGTAGCTGCTTTCATCTAAATTTTATTCAAACTTGTAAGACAAATGAAAACCAGTGAGATTTCTATTTTAAACGACAGGTATATCTTCACAATACAAATCTGTACCTTTCATGAGTCAGATATCAGATGAACTGGAGTTCAGTGGTGGTGGGGCAATTTGGGCTCCCTAATTATACTAATCATACAGAGGGGGAGGTCGCGGCAGAGTTGTCAGCCTGCACACAGCCTCAGAAAATTCTAGAATTTTAAAAGGTGGACGCAGCCACTTCTGAATTCCCAGAAGATAACTGATATACTTGGAGTGACTATGCTAGTTAGAAAACAATTTTAAGCTGATTATAATAAAGCAGAATTTCCCAGAAAGTTTTAATTCATGATTTTTTTTCTGTCTTTTGAGGGAATAAACAGGTTCTAATTAATCTTATAAAAATAAGTTGGACAATCCTGGATAAAAATTAAACGGCATATGAAAGAACTTTCTAGGGCAATAAACATGTTCTGTATTTGATTTTATGTGTGTGTGTGGGGGTTACATGGATTACACAATAGTAAAAACAATACTGATCTGAACAGTTAAAATTTTACTGGCTGCAACTTATACTGCATAATTAGAGAAAAAGACAATAGAGGAGAAAATGGGCATAGGATGGTAAGTGCTGGTGGTTCATTTCAGGTGATTCATAGCAGATAATCATCATAATATAACTTCCCTACTCATTGAGCGGCCAGGAATGGGTTAATACGTGTCAGTGAGGTGCAAGGAAGTGCAAGAAAGAAAAGCAACTCTCTCCCACCAGATTCAGCATTCTGGTCTAGTTTTCTAGCTGAATCTTAATGTTTAATAGTGGAACCTGCCTGGGAGCTGAGGATGACACCAATGCTGCTGGCAGAGGAGCTAGGAGAAAGACAGGAAACAAAAATGGTGCCCTTGAAGATACGTCCCCTCAGCTTTGGATTCTTTTCTTATTGATGTAACAAATGCCTTCTCCCCCACACCAGTACTAGAGTTTGAACTCAGAGCCTTGGGCCTTCCTCACCTTGTTTGTTCAGCTGGAGCTTTATCAATTGAATTATATCTCTAGCCTGGCCTTTTATTTGAGATGCAGTCTTGAAGACCTTTCTGCCCAGTCGGGCACTGAACTGTGATCCTCTGGATCTCAGCTTCCTGAGTGTCTAGAATTACAGCTATCAGCCACTGGTGCTGGGTTACAAATGTCTAATTGATCCAGTTTGGATATTGTTTTTGTTTTGTTTACCTGCAACTGAAGGCATTGTGATTTAGTTTCTTAGTATGCTAACTGAACAAGCCCTTTAGATTCATTTTAGAAAACTGGGTGGTTCTATAGTAAGTGATATGCACAGGACACTAGAAAAGATGTGTGTATGCTTCTACAAAGGCCCTGCAGGTTCTGGTCATATATCATAATCTGTTTCACAAGAAGGTTTTTCATTTAGCCAGACTGTATGATTAATTCAGTAGAGGCATGCCTGTCATTTTGTTTAATGCATCTCTTTTCTTAATTTTACAGTAGAAGGGAAATCTTTTAGAATTGCCTTAAATTAACTTATCTACAGGCTTTCCAAAGCATGGTTTCATCACCTTGGCTCACCACTGCTCCACGCTAATTACTTTTCACTGCAGGTGTAGAAAATTATGCTTTGTGATAAGAGGAAAATGAAACCCATGAGGCACCTTGTACAAATAGCATGAGGATTTGCTCCTTGTGTGATCATGGAATTGGAAAGCACATGTGCTTGGTGGATGACTGTGTACAAGGTCAGTAAGGCAGAATACACCTTCCCATTTAATCCAAAGGCTATCACTGGTCTGTTTCCATTTGATGACACCGAAGTTTAGAAAATGGAATGACAGGCCAAGGACCATTTTCTCAAGTCTCTTAAAGTCAGTTGATCCTAGAAGTTTACTTAGAGTTAAGAAACCCTTAGAGTTAGGGGAGAAAGAATACCCACAATTAGACACAATTTCAGACTTGACAACAGTCTCTCCTATTGACTGTGTTTTTGGATCCAGGCTTTAATTTTCTACTTACTTTCCCACTAAGCTTTCAGGGAGCGGGTAGGTGATCCTTTTCCATCCCTTAGTTGGGAAGAATACAGATGGCTGAGAAACAGTTCCAGAGCATTTTGGGTCAGCAGGCAAGCACTGAGGGACCAGATAATTCCAGCTTACGCCAAAGTCAGTAGAGTATTGCACATGGATTTGATTCTGGGCAATTTTTTCAGACACTTTGCATCCCACAGAGATCTAATAAACAGAAAATCAAGATTGTCAAGGTATTCAAGCCATGTTACATATTTCTGCTCCAAGGTCTTAGCAGCAAGGAAGCCATAGGTCACTTGATATACACCATCCCATATTTCCAGGTTCATTACTTGTTCTGCTGATGGGCAAGTGAGATTGAAATGTTTGCCCAAGGTGACAAATTACAAAAAGTGCCAAATAGGTTGGGCATGGGATCTGGAGAGAAGCTGAAGCTTGTGCTTCTGCTATTCTGGCTGATTGCCTTGGAAGGCCTGAGCCTGCTCTTACAAATTGTTTTGTTAATGGTCTGGCACTTCTATTTGGCAGAATACTTGACCAAGAAGGATTGCTAACAGCTTTACCAATTTTATTATTTTGTCATACAATTTATGGCTCTCAATAAATCACTTTCACCCACAAGTTAGATGCAATGAAGTGATAATAAAAGATACTTTCAAGAAAGTACAGCATCCTTCCTTAAGGGAGATAGCTAAAAGGCAAGATTTTTGGCTCATTCCATGGGATTTAGGATTACAGAACAGATCAGAATAAATCTTGGCCAGGATATTGGCCAGAGTTGATATTGGCATGAATTCTAATCATATTTTTGTTTCTCAAAACTTTATTTCTTCAGAAATATCCAAATGCTCTTGTTTTAAAAAAGAGAGACAACCGCTTTAATCTCCTTTGAAAGAAATTTCTTTCAAAGAAACTCCTTTGAAAGAAATTTCTGCCAACATTAGTGACTTAGGAAGTTGGAATCAGTTTCTTACATTTTTATTATCAATATTTTACTCTTGCAGCATTTAATCTTGAGCAAGAATCCACTTGGTCTTGTGAAAGTTACATTCAGAGATAGTTCAGAAATAAAATACTTTACGTCATTAAGTACTATATAGGTGAGCTGTGTGTTAACAATATTTTTGATTTCTCTAAGTATATGTTGTCAATGAACTACTTGATGATCGCTGTCTCCATCATGTTTTTGATTGGTTCTGTTGGTAAGGTAAGGCTATTTATGGAATGGAAGCCATGATGTATTCACCTTGAATTGCATAATCCAGCCCTCAGTGGGGGTCAGGTCATGGGTGACTGCATACACCTCTCGTCCATCATGGCTGCCACAGATCATGACGCCATCAGGAGACTCACAGAATCTCTCCACTGTACAGTCATCATGGAACAGCCAATGCTCATTCACTTGAAAACAGATAAAACTCTCATGATGACTTTATGATATTCTGGGTATATATTCTAGAAGATATGTACATTGAATGCTAGTGCATGCTAATAAAAATCTTTGAAATAGAAACTTCTCCTACACACAATATACTATAATACAATCCACACTAATGTCAACATATCATTTTAGGAACATGTATACTAGAATGGATGAAATAAATATACTTTTTAAAAGCAAAAAAATGCATACACACAAATGAAGTTGTTAGTCAATACTGAAAAAAGAATGTTTGCATTGAATGTGTCATATATTAAAATAAAAGGAAATGGATAACTAATTTCTTGATATTTAACTTTTAAACAGTATCTAGTGAAGAAAAAGAATTTTAAAGAACTTGAGTTAGCTGCTGCTACTGAAGTTAGCTACTGCTACTCAAGTTCTGGTAGTATTCTTTAGGTTGTTAAAGAGCTAGTATGGAATTTTTTTTATAGCTTAATTGAGGTACAGTTGTTACTCAAGCATTTCATACTTTAGTATATGTGTCTTGATGAGTTTGGAAATAGTCATACACCTGCAATATATAACATCACCAACCAAGCTGGTAGACAACCATCACCTTCAAAAATTTCCCTGTGTTCCTTTTTGTGTGTTAAAAATATCTAGTATGAATGAATGAGGATTGTGTAAGAAATCTCTCTAAAAACTATTGAACAATAGGAGATGGGGGAATGGGGAAGGAGAAAGCTATAAAGGGGTTCATATATGATATTTGATATGTACATATCATATATATGCATGTGGTGAACACCCTCAGTACAATTACCATACACATACAAAAACTGAAAGACAGGAAAGTAAAGCTGGCTGTGCTAGAGGAAGGTCCCTAGCAGGAAGGGTGGAAGGGGGAATGAAGAGGGTAAATGAGGCTCAATATGACTGATATATTTTGTATGCATATACAAAAACAGAGCATTGAAACTTGTTGGCACTGTCCTAACAATTGGGGAGGGAATGATGGAAAGAGAGTGATGAGGGAGGGGTGAGCCTATTAGGTACACTGTATACTTTTGTGGAAGAGTCACAATGAAATCCTCCTGCACAGCTAAAGCATGCTAATAAACAATCTTTTAAGAATGCACTGTATATACTACATGATCAAGAAAAATAAGCGAAGGGGAGTGAAAATGTCAAAAGGATGACACAGATCAAGAGGCACTGTATACATAAATTGCTTTGTTAAATGGCAAACAATTCGATGCATAATCTAAACAGCGAGGGAAGCGGTGGGGTGACAGTGGTGGGCGAGAATGTTAAAAGGGGTGACATTGATCAAGAGCACTGTGTTCATAAACTGCTTTGTTGAATGGCAACTCCTTTGTACAAGTACTTAAAGAAAATAAAAATATTCAAAAAATAACTAAGATTTCCTCCAAAAAGTCTTTTAAAAGAAGCATCTAGTAAGAGATCTAGCTTAACATATTCTAAATGCATAATATTGTATTCTTAACTGTAGGTACTACATTGTATCTGGATCTTTGGAACTGACATATTTTACAAATCAGGAACTTTATACCCATTGAAAAATGATTCTCCATTTTCCCCTCTCCAGATACCTATTCTCCTTAATTAAATCAACAAATAATTTTACAGGTCCAGCAATTAGAGAAAAATCAAAAGTTCACATTGTACAATGTGTTATAAATACTACCTCTAAGTTCAAATTGTGAAGTTGTTATTAGTGTGGCAAAGTTAAGGTACATCATTATAAAGAGATTATTTAAGAAATTCAGATTATTTCTAAAATTATATAATCATAAATTTACCTCAGTAATGCTCCTAATATTTGAATATTTGGATATGTGTATTTGAGAACATTTAAGGTATTTAAGACATTAAAAAATCTTGACTTCTAAGTCAGATCAACAGTAATTCGTTGAAGAAATACACCTAGCCCAAACCAAAACAAACAAACAAAAAAAAAAAACAAAGCCAAAATGAACTGATGAAATAGATTTGGCAGATTCTAAAGAAAGACCATGAATTAGTGCAGAACACCCCTACCCCATCCCCTCACAATTTCCTTTCTCTTCTGGAACGGGAGTTTTCATATCTTAATTGGTATCTTAGAAAGATCAGAAATAAAAACACATTCATAATTGCATCTAATTTTTTTTTTTTTTGGTCAGTCCTGGGGCTTGAAGTCTGGGCTTGGGCGTGAACCTGCGCTCTTCAGCTCAGGGCAAGCACTCTACCATTGAGCCACAGCGCCGCTTCCGGTTTTTTAGTGGTTTATTGGAGATAAGAGTCTCACGGACTTTCCTGCCCACGCTGGCTTTGAACCGTGATCCTCAGCAGATCTCAGCCTCCTGAGTAACTAGGATCACAGGCATGATCTAATTAGCCGGTGCCCGGCTTGCATCTAATTCTTGATTGACTTTGGGCTCATAGGTTCAACCTGGGAACTTCCTGGTTGGCTCTATATTCACAGTGGAGATAAGCAGGTGTGACTGGAGGATTGGGGGCCAATGCGTTAAAGTCAGATGGCCTCAGAGAATCCACAGAAGAGACTGAACAATCCCACTGTTAATTAAGGCTTCACCCACAGTGTGTCTGTTTGATGCTGTCTGAGTATAACACGTGCCTGCAGAACAAGCAGCTTATCTCTGGGATTCAAATGGCAACAGCATCACCATTATCTGTGTCTTCACTCTGAGGGGTTTGGGGACATGTTTAATCCTACATCACAGACAGGACTCAGGGGTCAAAGTGCACAGAAAGAGGAATTCCAATAAAAACACTCTCAAGTAGTTAATTCTGGGGTGCATATTTTTTTTTTATGGTAGAACTCTGCAATCTTGATGAAAAGGGGTTAACCAACTAATCTCTTCTGGCATATCAGAAGTTTCAAGAAATACCATTTTGTAAGGCACATGAGTGAGCTAGAATATTTACTTTTTCACTTTAATATCATCAATTAGGTCTGAAGTAAAATAGTATTTTAGGTATTTGGAATACAGAAGCACTGTTTATATTATTCACTGATTGTGAATTCACTTCTGTAAAACAGGAAAACAGATGTTATTTAGCTACAGTGTGAATAAGATCTATGTAAGCTTCACTTTTTTTTTTTTTTTTTTTGCCAGTCCTGGGGCTTGAACTCAGGGTCTGGGCACTGTCCCTGAGCTTCTTTTGCTCAAGGCTAACATATTACTACTTAAGCCACAGTGCCACTTCTGGCTTTTTCTGATTATGTGGTACTGAGGAATCGAACCCAGGACATCATACATGCTAAGCAAGAACTCTACCACCAAGACACCTTCTTGTCCCCTATGTAAGCCTCTTAGAATAAGACTGCTTACGTTGGGTGCCAGTGGTTCATGCCTATAAACCTATCTACTCAGGAGATGAAAGCTGAGGATTGTAGTTCAAAGCCAACCCAGGCAATAAAATCTATGATACTCTTATCTCCAATTAGCCACCAAAAGCCAGAAGTGGAGCTGTGACTCAAGTGATAGAGTGTTAGCCTTGAGCTCAGAGAAAGCACCCAGGCCCTGAGTTCAAGCCCCAAGACAGGTACAAAACAACAACAAAAACTACAACTACAACAAAACTGCTTGGTAATGATGATGAGGGATACTTAAATATTTTTCTATTTGCAAAGGTGATTTTTAAAGCAATTATACCATGGTGTGATATACTAATAATGAAATAAAATTATTCTAGTAAGCAATATCAAAGTTAAAATAAATTTCTTAAGAACATGGTGGAAATTAGGATCAAATTCTAAGTAAACCCAGAAGGCTATAAAATATATCAAGATTATAATTTTGTTACAATATATTTATATAAAGGCATTTAAAAAAGACTAGGAAACTATACCGTCCTTGTCTCATGGGTGATTTTTACCTTCATACTTGTCCTTTTCTGCAGTGTCTCAATTTCACACATTGTATAAGTATTGCTTTTACAATAAAACATTGCTGATTAAGTATTTTAAATTATTAAATTTACTCAAATTAAATCCCCCCACATGACATTTTCTAAAAAGTTTCTCATTAGTCTTATGACTGTAAATTTATCCAGATTGTGTCTTTCATGTACGGCACTAGTGCATGTGACATAGTACTACTGTTTTAACAGCTCTAGTGGTACAGTAGCGATTTGTACTGTATGGATGCACTTACAGTTCTAGTATGAGATACAGAAGGCACTGTTATTTTATCTGATGATAATATATTTATGTAGGATCACCAATACAACCAATATATTACTTTTGAAAAGTTACCAGAATAGTCACTGTGTCTGACATACAGCAAATAAAAACTGGATATCAAAACAAATGACCAAGGAATGTTGGCTTTTTGCCCAAAGCAGAAAACAAAAAACATAGCAATGAATATATTTCAAGTGAAGGAAATTATCCTGTTAATAAAGTTATAGAATGCTATTTATAAAGCACACTGCCTATCTTGGAATGGAAGGAGAGATTTAGTTATAATGTCAACTAGGAAGGTTGACAGGAACAAAAAAAAGCAGGTACGTTCCATTGTTGCCACATTATCTGAGAGTCTGAAAGGGTCCATTTCATACTATTTTAGAAGGCTCACATCTACACAACTGAATTTCTAATGATTCTATTATTATTATTATTATTATTATTGGTACTGGGATTAGAACTCAGGGTTATAGGCTTTGCTAGGCAAATTCTCTCCACTGAACCATGAAGCCAGCCTTCCATTGTGTTTTTGTTTAACATTAGGGGATAAGTTACCTGAAGTTTTGTCCTCCATAAACATGTCAAAAGCAATTCTCCCAACTGGGCCTGCGTCTGCAGGGGAGCGCTCGTGCTGGGGCACTGGTGCGCTGCTGAAGGTATCCAGCATGACAGTCCTCTGGTCTGCAGAGCCTGAGATGAGGACGTTGTCAATGGCCCAGTCATTCTGGTCTAGGCCATCATGTTTTGGTTGCCACCAGCGGAAGCGAGTAGCCGTCTCTTTAGCATCAGGAGGGAGAAGAATATTGACAAATCTAAAAGAAAATATTAGGGGTGTGAAAATGTTAAATAGCTCATGTGAGCACAAGATTTACATTCAGTGATAAGACATCATATAGAAAGGTATTAGGGCTTGAACTCTGGGCTTGGGCAATGTCCCTTAGATTTTTTTTTTCCATTCAAGGTTAATGATCTACCCTTTCAGCCACAGCTCTCCTTTCAGCATTTTGGTGGTTAATTGGAGAGAAGAGAGTCTTGTGGACTTTCTAGCCTGGAATGGCTTCAAACCCTGATCCTCAGATCCCAGCCTCTTGATTAGTGAGGATTATATGCTTTTGTTTTTATTTGGATTTCTGATACTTGGATTTACATGTGTTCTGGGATTATGCCCATCATTCGGTATATTCCTTGGACCTTCATATACTAATGGTGATTGGCATTAGGGAAGGAAGAAAAGTACAGTCTATGAATCTTAGAATTTCACTTGTGCTGTTATTGGTACCACTGAGATCTTTGGGCAGAGACACCTCTAAACTGTTTCTTAAGACAGAAACCCAAACCAACTATGTATCCACACCTGAAACCTTTCTTCTTTCTTCACAGTGGTCCCAGAGGCATACTCTACCAACAAATTAGAAACCTCCCTAGACCTGAGAATGTCCTATCAGATAGTTTTGTTCAAAGATTAGTTATTAGAGATAAAATAGAAGTACAAACCTATACTGATCAAGATGCATCGTATTCATTAATGATTTGCTGAATGGTAACTCCTTTATATGACTAAATATAATAAAAATATAACTTAAAAAAAGAAAAAGAAATACAAACCCAGGTTTACTATACTGGTCATAGAAAATTTCCATTAGCAAGTTCCAGGTAATGCCTCCATTGACAGAATATTCTAAGAGGACGCCTTGGTTGCGGTTGTTTGGGGTAATCAAGCATCCGTACATGAAGTAGAATTGGATAAACTCAGCATTCGTGAGGTTTAGATCCACAGTGACTAACAATCGACTGCAACCCTAAGGAAAAGTAGAATGGGGAAAAATGATTAGGGGGTTTGATTGGAGGTTTTATATGCTTTTAATTTGTTACACCTTCTTTTTGATTATCCAAGTGACATAATATTGCAGGACTGATTTTCTTATCACCTATCTTCCTGGGCCAACTCTTGGCATTGTGTTTGGTACAATGCAGGTACTTAGCAAAAGTATGCTAACTATGACATTTCAGTATTCAAGATCTCCAGGGCCATGTATTCTAAACAGTGTGTGTGTGTGTGTGTGTGTGTGTGTGTGTGTGTGTGTGTGTGTGTGTGTGTGTGTTTCCCTTCCTCCCTACCTATCTAAATGTTTGGTGGTATTAGGGTTTGAATTCAGGGCCTCATGCTCAGTAGGCAGGTGCTATACCATGAAGATATGCCTCAAGCTCAGTTTTTTAAATAAGTTTTTTATTGTGAAAATAGTAAGTTTTTATTGTACAGAGGGGTTACAGTTTCATGAGCAAAGTAATGAGTACATTTCTTATTAAGCATTGTTTCCTTCTCCTTTGTTTTTCCCCTACCATCCTGTTTTCCCCCTACCATCCCTTCCCTCCCACTTCCACAACTACACCCCCTCCACCCCCTGCCAGCCAACCTCCCCACCCCCCCCCCCCCGGCCCGGCCTAAACTGTAAAATTCGTTGTTCAACAGTGTCTTGTACATCTCATTGTTACAGTGGGTCAACCTGTATCCCTATTTAAACATTTTGTTTTTTCCCTTCCCCTCCCCAAATTATACAGCCAGCATTATACTTAATGGTGAAAAACTGAAGCCATTTCCTCTAAACTCAGGAACTTCTCTTCAATTTAGTATTAGAATGCCTAGCTATAGCAATAAGACAAGATGCAAACATAAAGGGGATCCAAATAGGGAAAGCTGAAGTAAAACTCCCTCTCTCTGCAGATGACATGATCTTGTATTTAAAGACTTGGAAAAAATTATATTAGGTGAAGTAAGCTGGGCCCAAAGAAACATAGGTCCCATGGTTTCCCATATTTGCAATAACTAGTATATTTCTGAGACAAGCAGATAAGTTGATGTTAGGCGAAATGAACTCCAAGATACGGACTCAAATGTTTTTTCTTTCTTGCTATTGTTTCTAACATGTTTATAACATGATTTCTTTGTTCCTTGGTATAACCCCTGTTTTCACTGTATTTGATGTTGGTATAATTTGTAGAGGGGAAGGGGAAAAAAACAATTGTTTAAATAAGGATACAGGTGGACCCATTGCAACAATGAGATATACAAAATGCTATGTTGAAAAACGAACTTTACAACTTTGGCGCGGGGGGGGGGGGATGGTAGTGGTGGTGGTGGTGGTGGTGGTAAGGGGGGTTGGTGGCAGGGTAGGGAGGGGGGAGATGGGCAGGGATGATAAGGGGAAATAAAGGAGGAGGCAACAATGTATTCATTACCTTGCTCATGTAATTGTAACCCCTCTGTACTGTATTTTCACAATTAAAAACAAACAAACAAAAAAGAATCCAACGGACTCCACTACCAAATTACTCAAGCTGATTTGAAACTTTGGCAAAGCAGCAGGGTATAACCCTCAAAAATTAATGGCTTTTCTGTATGCCAACAATGAGAAGAGTGCGGGTGAAAGTTTAGTTGTTTTTTTTTTTTTTACTGAATATATTTAAGAGAAGGTTTTGTTTTTTGCAGTATCTGGACTATGCTTTGCCTATTTGAGGTTTCCTATAGTTATCTGAATGACAGTAACTACTGTTCATAGTGTCCACCTTGCCTCCATTGAGATGGAGTCTTGTGGATTTTTCTTCCAGGTAGGTCTGGAACCATGATCCTTGCAATTTCAATGTCCCATATTGCTTAGGATGAGAGATATGCAGCACTATACCTAGTTATAGGTTAAGAATAGGTCTCATGAACTTTTCTTTCTGGGCTGGCTTTGGATCACACCTGCTTCATTCTCCCAGGTAGATATTACAAGTGTCAGCCACAAGCTTTAGTTACTTTACAGGTAGTCTTAAACTTCTGGCATAGTTGGCTAAGGACTGTAGTCCTCCTGTCTCTTACTCTGTTTGAATTTTTTAAATTTTTTATTGTAAAGATACTATACAGAGGGTTACAGTTACATGAGCAAGATAATGAGTACACTTCCTATTGAGCATTGTTACCCCCTCCATTGTTTTCCCCCTACCATCCCTTCTCTCCCTACCTTCCCCGAGGACTCTGCTTGATTTTTAAGACAGAATCTTGAGATATAGACATAGACATAGATACAGATACAAATATAGATAGATATATTTGCCTGGGGTTAGCCTTGAACTAGAATTGTCCCACTGCTGAGTCCTGTATAGCTGGGATTACAGTCATGTGTAGAACTTGTTGTATTTTGTATTAGTGTACATTAATAGAACAAGAGGGGTTCATCGTGATATTTCCATAGAAATGTACAGTGTATTCTGAACAGACCCACCCCTTCTATTATACTACATTAACCCCCCTTCTTTCCTCTCCTCTTTCACAAGTAGTATTTAGTGGTTTTTAAATGTTATCTTCATATATAAGTATATAAATATACATACATATAATAATCCTATCGACCCGCATTCACTATATTTTAAAAAGAAACAGCAATGTATGAACTAGCATGTTGAAATGACTAATTTAATCTTTTTTTGATTGATTAATTATTTTGGCTACAATTAGCTAAGCAGATGCTCTGCCACTTGAGCCACTTTGCCAGTCCTGAAATGACTATTTTACTTATTTATTTAATTTTTTTCTTGAGATGACTATTTTAGTATGGAAGTTTAAAATGACTGCAACTGAACATTCATGTAATTTAATTATAATTAGAGCTAAGAGTTGAAATGCTTCTTGTTGAAATATTTATAGTTGATTTTAGTGCCATCTATATTAATTTGTTAGTTAATGTTGACAAGTCAGAATCTCTTGGTTGAACATTTGTGGAACTCTTCCTAAGCTTGGAAGAATATCATAAACACTGCCTTCCTTCTGAGTCAGTGTTGATGACTATGAAAGTCCTATATTATGCATGCCCTCTGATTACTCTTGGGTTAAAATTGTGAGCATAAGTAATATACTTCATTGGCACCAATGCAAACTCTAAGGTAGGGCATGGTAGAAACATAAAAGAGCTGATCATGAATTTATTACTGTTTAAAGATCAATCTGCTGATCTAATTATGGTATTGGAGAGGTTGAATTTTTAAGCAGTCAATTTTGGCAACAAAATACAGTGATCAAAAAAGTTCATAGAAATTTTCCAATATTGCTGCTGATATTCACAGAGCAATATGCTATAAATACAAATGCCTAGTAATGGCTCAAATAATTTAAAGAAAAGATTATTCTTAATAAATTTAGGAGCCATTGAAACTTATTTTCCAGATATTTTTTTTAGTTCCTTAAACTCCAAATTTCTTTCAAGCCTAAAGGTTTTCAATTCATTCAGACAGAACCTCTACACACACACACACACACACACACACACACACACACACACACACACACACACACACACACACACACACACAGTGCAAGTTTTCTCTCCTCCCCGGAATGGAAAGACAAATAAGTCCTTTTAAAATGTGCACTTAAATATTCCCTGTTCTAACACTATCCCGGATGGCTAAATTCTCTCAATTGCTCTGTTGTACAAAAATACTGGAAATAATACGTATTTTCTGATTTTTATAAAATTTTGAGTTCAGGCCAGGGTTGAGCGTTTAGGGTAAATGATTCTGTATCTTGCATTCCTTATTAAGCTTCAAAAGTGACTCAACAAATTGGGGAGCACTTAAAGCATGCTCAAATGAATAAGCAACAGCGAAGTCCTCACCCCACTGAAATGGAGAGCCAGTCCTGAAGCCACAGCTCCACATACAGTACTCAGTTTCCCGCCGTTCACAGTTAGCCAGTTCTGGTTAGAGGGCGCTCGATTGAAGTTATCTTTGAGTTGGGTTGGAAGGGTGGTCTGGGGCTCATCGCAGTACAGGCCACCCCACTGCTCATCACAGCTGGGTGTCGAAGAAGACAAAGGGAGAGTCAACATTAAACAAAACCCTTGCAATTACGAAAGACAATTCCTTTTGCCAATCCAGGAAGATGAAAGGTTACTAATTTTTCCCCTTCCCAGTGATATAGGTTAGAAATAAGCTGTGAAGTAACTACATCTTAACTTTTCTCAAATAGTGACTTGGGATTACAAGTGGAGAGGAAGAAGAAACTTTTAAAGTTACCAAACCCTTATTTCTACATCACACAGTGCTGGATGGACGACAATTACAGCTGTCAAACAAAATTGGTGGGTGCAGCAGTTTATGAAGTTGTTTATCTTAATAGAGATATGGGCCAATTCGGAACTAAGAGGTCATGTTCCAAACAGCACAAGATGTCTGTGATAGTAAGTAACTACCATCTCTGACCATAGGCCTGGCCTCTGTGTTCAGGACAGCTGGGAATGAGCACAGGACAGTGAAGCTTGTTGGTCTTTAGGGTCATTCTTGATATTGGCTAAAATCATTGATCAAAGGAAAGATTCCCCATGTGGGTGGAGAAGGCCTTTGAAATCCCTATCAGCATCATCTTCTTTTATACTGCTCCATTAATGGTAAATCTTTGAAAATAAAGCTCAAGGGTTTAGAGTGTAAATGTGTGTGTATATACATGCAGATACACATTCATATGCATACATATATATTCATATATATATATACACATGCACATTTTGATTTTTCCAAAGATGCTTGAAGATATAATAGGCCTCTGTCAAATATGCCTGGTAATATTATTACACAAATTCAGACTTCAATGAGAAAATTATGAATGATGGATTAGTTTTGTTCAGAACATGCTGAACTACTGAACCTGTTTAGTAGTTTTGTTCAAGGATTAAAGTGTATCACAGAGACACAGAAGGGAAAACCTACAGTCAATTATAACTCAGCTTTCTCCCAACCAGCTAAGTTTTGTTTGGTTCATAATTTCCAAGCCAGAATAAAGATACAACAGCTATATGGATGACAGAGTTGATGAATTCAACTCTGCAGTTAGCTTAATCTCCTATTTCAGGAACAAGGTAAAAGCCAAAGTAACCTGGGAGTGACTTAAAAGCCACTCAAGAAAAATCTAGATGGAGTGCCATTTCAGAGCTTCTGACAAAAGGAAAGAATAGTGCACTTACACACAACTTCCTTGGGTGCACCGCCCGTGGCCACTGCACATGTCTATGCAACCATCCCCGATGTAGACATTATCTATTGCCCACGTCTGCTGCTTGTCAAAAGGAGCTGGTTGATGCCAGCGGAAACGAGTAGCTTGGGACCTTGGAAGAAGAAGAGAATTACAATGAAGGATGCAGTGGAAAAGAAAATATGTTCTATCACATTTGAACAAGGGCATAGAAGAGGGTAGCATAAAATCTGAGCTTTGCATTACAGTTCTGTGTGCCTTAGATTCTGTATCTTTCCCCAGAAGAATGATCCTTGCCTAACCTCTTCCCACTCCTATTCTGCAAAGAACCTCCACGATCTTAATAAACTTTGCAAAGTGGTCGGTAAAAGCAAACCCACACAACGGCAACCAATTCAATGTGGCATTTTGTCCCAGGGATCTTTCTGAGCTTTGCAGAAGTAGACTAAGTCAGAGACTAAAACTTCTTCAAATCCTGGAATTTTGTGTGGGAGCCACTGTGTGGTGCCACCTGGGCTGTCGCTAATTTGTATTATTAAGCTTGGAAAGGATGCCTGTCCTCCAGCAGTAGCAAACCCTTTGCATTCAACTTTCAAAGAGAATAGGAGCTGGATTTAACCTCCCTCTAGCTCCTAGAAAGATATTTTTGTGTAAGGGGCACACCTCAGGCAGCACTGGGAGAATTCTCCCAGTGAAAGCCTTATAGACAATGAGTGTAAAATAGTGAAACAGTGGAGAGAAGCAAAGGCTAGGCTTATCTTAATTGACTGCAAAATAAAATAGGTAAACCCAATACAGTTCTCTACTCCAGAAGCAGAAATACACCTTGTTCACAGTTTGAGTGTCAAATCAAATAAACACATTTTTAGAGGCACTAGATGGCAGTCAAATCCAAACAATACTTGAGGCCTAAGTGAATGACCCTTAAGGACTCATAAAGGAACTCATCAGTGTTTATTGATCCATACGTGGTTTGTGTTAAGCTTGTTAATCTTTCCTTGAGGAATATCTGTTTTAGGTAAGACAAAAGACTAAACAATTGCAAGGGTCTTGTATTTTCTAATTGAAAACATTTATATAAAGCTTGTCAAATAAAAAAGAAACTGGAGCTAATGTTTCACTGTAATTTCTGTGTACCCTGAGGTTCCATATATTCCAACTGACTCATCTCTGCCTAACTTTTCTCCATCACCTCTGTTGCATTTATTTTTTGTACTTTTTTTTTATTGGAACAATGCTGTACAGAGGGGTTACAGTTACATGAGCAAGGAAATGAGTACATTTCCTGTTGAGCATTGTTGCCTCCTCCTTTGTCTTCCCCCTACCATCCCTTCCTTCCCACCTCCACAACTAACCCCCCTCTCCGTTGCATTTAATGTAAACCCCAAACCTTCTTGGCCCACAGGTTTGGATAGGCTGGACCCTTTCCTCTCCTCCTTCATCCTGCCCACCATCTCTGGAGTTCTCAAAGCACACCAAATGCCTTACCCTCTTTCTGCATACATGCTTGTCTCCATGTTCTCTGTCTGTCTGTCCGTCCCTGTCATCTCTGTCTCTCTCTGGTTTATTCTTGTGTGTCTTTTGATATTGCAGAGGAAATGTCAGATCCTCACAGAAAATCTTTCTAACTTCTTTAAAAATGGTACTTGCTCCATGGTGTTCTCTCTCATAGCAAACTTTTTCCTTTCATGCATTTAGCTTAATTCTAGTTGTGCATTTACTGCATATTGACAGATATATCTCCACCTCAAAATACTAAGTTATAAAGAAACAAGCAAGGTTAATGATCTTTGTCTTAACATGGTACCTTTGATGTACAGCACCTAGTACTGAATAGAATTGTATATGGAATTGGTATCCAGGGACCACCATTTTTATAGTATGCAATGCTGTGAGGAGCCCCATACCCATCCCTTACTAGAGTCCTGCATCTCAGTTGGTCTGCTATTTGCTTATTTATTTGCTCATTTATTTATTTAAGTATCAGGGCCTCAGATTCTCAGCTTGCTTGCTTATGATTGGCACTCTACCAATTGAGCCTAACTTCTAATCTTGCATCTTCTGAAGATAAGGGTCTTAAGGACTTGTCTGCCAAGGCTGACTTTAAACCTCAGTCCTTTGATCGTAGTCTGGTGAGCAGCTAGGATTATAATATGAACAACAATTGCCCAGCAAATTATAGCATTTGTGTTGGCTGTGCTATTTTTGGGGGGGAAGGGGTCAGTCGTGGGGCTTGAACTCTGGGCCTGGGCGCTGTCCCTCAGCTCTTCAGCTCAAGGCTAGCATTCTACCACTTGAGCCACAGTGCCACTTCTGTTTTCCTGAGTGGTTTATTGGAGATAAGAGTCTCATTATCATATTATTGTTTGAGACAAGCAGAAAAGGTCAGATAAGTTGATGTTAGGCAAAATGAACCCCAAGATAAGTATACAAATGTTTTTGCTTTCATGCGATTGTTTCTAACATATTTATTTATTTTTTTAAAGAACTGTTCTTTTATTGATTGAGGTTTCAAGAGAGACTGCTTAAGTCTTATACAGTGTTTCAGATGAGATTGGTACTTAATGTGAAGAAGTGGATGAAACAAGAGGAAGAGACACTATTGGGCAAACTAGAAAAATTAGTGTTTTGTTTTTTTGTTTGCTTATGCTTGCCTCACTTAGTGCTCTGCCATTCATTTACATCACCAGGCCTCCTGTTTGCCTTGGGTAGTCCTTACTACTGTGTTGCCCTGTGTAGTAGCCTTTTGTTGTAGGGTCACAGAATTATATACACTTGGTTTGATAACTTAAAATCTTTGTATTTTTAACAGAGACAGGCTATTTTCACCAATTTATTTTATTTGTTTTAAGTCATTTTTAGGTCAGGCTCAGGTAATTGAAGAGCCTTTATGAGTAGTTTATATTGTCTAGATCCAAGGTATGCTGCAAATGCAGTCTGAAGTAAAATGGGAAATAACATTTTTCTAAAGACAGGCTTAGAAATCCTGATCCAGTAAGTTAAGATGTTTGCTTTATTTGGTAGCAGCGCTGATCTGTACCTGTACTCAAAGGTAAACTTACAAAACCTCTGTAAGCCACATTGGCTGTCAAAAATGGGATAACTGCCATTGGTAAGCCAGATGCCACTGGAGCCTTTGTAACATGCAAGACACGTCGAAAAAGACTATTAGCTATTAGACCACAAAAAGCAGCATTAAGTCCAACGTATGTTGATCCATATTCAAGGACATTCCAGGATTAGTATGCTACTTTGATTGTCTTCCTCTTTCTTTTCTACCTTAAATCTAGTCTCCAAAAGGCAGCTTTAACATTCATTAGAAAAACTAGTTGGATTGCATTTTCCTGCTTGAAATTCTTCAGTTTCTTATGTCCATTTTGTTTCTAACATATTTATAAGATGATTTCTTTGTTGCTTTGTATGTCCCTCCCCCACAGTATAACCCCTGCTTTCACCTTTTTTTATTATGAAAATACTGTACAGAGAGGTTACAATTACATGGGCAAGATAATGAGTACATTTCTTATCAAGCATTGTAGCCTCCTCCTTTGTTTCCCCTTCCCATCTCTTCCCCTTCCCATCCCTGCTTTCACTTTATTTGATGTTGGTATAATTTGTGGAGGGGAAGGGAAAAAAAAACAATCGTTTAAATAGGGATACAGGTGGACCCACTGCAACAATGAGATGTACAAATCGTTATGTTGAAAAACAAACTTTACAACTTTGGTGGGAGGGTAGGGGGATGGGAGAGAAGGGGGATAGGGGAGGGGGGGGAGATGGGAAGGAATGGGAAGGGGAAACAAAGGAGGAGGCAACAATGCTTGATAAGAAATGTACTCATTATCTTGCCCATGTAATTGTAACCCCTATTTTCACACACGCACACACACACACACACACACACACACACACACACACACACACAAGTCTCACTGACTTTCCTGTTTGGGATGGCTTTGAACAGTGATCCTCATATCTCAGTCTCCTAAGTAGTTAGGATGACAGGTATAAGCCACCGGCACCTGGCAAGTTCTGCTATTTTTTAATGAACTTATTAATAGCTATGTCTTTTTGTATTCAACAAAATTTTGTAAGTAATCTAGTAGAAAAAAACATTCTCATAATCCATAATTTCCTGGATCCTGATAAATCAGCATTTATATATTTCTTCATCTTCCTTTTAGACTATAGGCTTCTGAAGGGCAGGGAATATTTCTGTTTTCCTTCAGGGATCACTATTTTGTATCTTCAGTGCTTATAAACTTTCTCTATTCCCCTAGTATCGAACACATGGTTTGTCTCACCAAACCCCTTATTCCCTTGTAAAGTACAATTATGTAGTTTCCTGTTAGATTGCCTTCCTTATTTATCAGATGGGCCTTCATAAACATTTTCTAAAAGGATATTAAGTTGACATCATAATGATGCCTAGAAGTTAAAAAAAAGCTAACCTGTGAGTGGATGGGCAGGGACCTGAGTCCACAGTGTGGCAGGAACGGCTTGGGGGTTGTTGAAGGGGAAGAGTTTCCCAGCAGATGAGAGATGGCATGAGAAGCCTGGCAGTGGTAGCTTTTTGATCATTGATTCTGTTCAGTCACAGGGCCGATCAGCCACTGAACACAGAGGCTGTGCAGGCGATTTAAGAGCCGGGCACATTGCTGGAAGAGGCAGTCTTTTGTGGAGTCTTCTGACCCTGACTTTCAGTCTGTGCAACTCTCTGGAGTTCCACAGAAAAGGAAGCAGTGGGAGACCACATTCGTGAAGAACACACTAAGGTGAGAGCTGACCAATGTGGTAAGAAAACGAGGCCTCTAACTTGTACCAGTGAGTTCTATGTCCGTGATGAGTTACAGAATATACATAAAGAGGGGGGCTACCCTTGGTGATTTTTAACTATGTAATCCTCTCGAATGTGATGATTTATAATCCTATTAAAAGAAACCAGACTCAGTTATTCCTAACCACGTGCCCTTAAGACAGTGGATAGGTATCCAATATCATTTTATTTGTTTTTAAAAGTATACATTTTGTATTGTAAAGACACGGTACAGAGGGGCTACAGTTCCATGAGTAAGGTAATGAGTACATTTCCTATCAAGCAGTATTCAACATCATTTTATAAGAAGAAAACACACTAAAGGGAAAACTGGAATGTAAGTTCAGAATGAGAATGTAGGAGTTTTCTTTAACCTCCAAGTGTTTCAGTGAGACTGCTTCTTCCCAGCCCTGTCACAGCCTCCTGTGTGAAGGGGCCAAGTCACTTATGTTTATGTGCTGACACTTTCCCATCTGTAATCCTCGGCAACCATGACTTTCTGATTCACAGGGGTGTTGTGAAAATTAATTAGTTCATGTTTAGCAAGACCTACGAGTGTTGTGGTGTGCCCCTCTGCAGGCGTCATCGCTTATCATGAAGGTTCCTTGCAATGACGGCCACCACCAGCTGCTGCTTCTTAGTGACGGATAAAAAATGGGCCCCAGAGAAGATTTCTTAGTTTTACTTATCCTTGAAATCTCGCCTCTTGATTCTTTTCTGAATTTATAGCATTTCTTCCCCCATCTACAGTGCCACTGAAAGTGCTACATGAAAATGGTTTAACAAGTAAATGTCCACTGCTAAAATGGGTATTTAATTGTTAGAAAGGTACTTGCAATGATATAGCCTCTCCAGGCAACTTTTCCCTCTGCTGCCACACTGTTCAATAGATTTCAAATTACATGTCAGATTCTTTGTTTTTGTTATTCTGCAGGATGACTCCATCTACCTATCAAGTGTTAGTTGTCACCATAATTATCGTCATCATGAGAAAAAGCTCTTTGAAAGAAAGTATGCAATTAAAAAAATCTTTTTACTGTCTCTTGACATTTCCTTGATTCCCAAAAGTATGCATACAGTATCTATGCCTAGAAAACGTAGCTCTACTCCATCAATGAAAAAGATGAGGCTCAGTGAGCCAAGTCTCTCACTGATTTACTAAAAAAAAAAAAAGAGACAAGACACCATCTTTTTGTTAACTATTACTTTCTATTTCCATGCAGCAAATCCTTCAAAACATTATATCAACTTCTGAACTATCAGAGTTAGCAAAAGAAGAATTTAAATGAGCTATCCTACATGGCTTTTCTTTTACTCTTGGGATGTCAGAAAGGGAGAAATTTGGAACAATTCTAGTCCAGTGACTGTGGGATGTTGAGAAAAGTCAAATAACCTTTTTGTATCGTGGTCCTCATCTCCAAAAAGTAGGAAGATGGGTTTTGAAGTTAAGGAAAACTTAGGAGAATTTAAACTAATTGTATTGATTAGTATGCTGACTTGAAAAACAATCCTATGATATGTTATGTAAGATAGGAAGATCTGAATACTGAATATTGAATAAGAAATTACCACAAAATTTTAGGCACTAAAATTAACTGCATTAAAGATTTGTTGCTAAAAGTTTCTTCGAGTGACATATTTACAGTTGAAATGATGTCTGTTACTTGACTCAAAATAATAGGAGCATTAGTGAATAGTGCTATTTATGAACAAATGTTACCATGAAATAATTGCTAAAGTTAAGTAATGCAAATATGGATGCTTGGCAGACTCTTCTCTTTAGTTTTGTATATTTGGAAAGCTATGTACATATGACCATATAAGATGATGTTAAGTGAAACGAACCCCAAGATAGGGACACACCTTGTTTTTTCTTTCTTGCTATTGTTTTTAATGTATCTAAAATGTACTATGTGATTTTTTTTTGTTTCTCTTGTATGTTCTTCCCCCACTGTACAACTCCTGTTTTCACTGTATTTGATGTCAGTGCCCTGCATCTTGTATATACATTTTTCTGATTTGGGGAGGGGAAGGGAAAAAACAAAATGCTGAAACAAGGATACAGGCTGGCCCATTGTAACAATGAGATGTACAAGACACTATTTAGAAAATGAACTTTACAACTGGTGGGGGGGGGGGAGGAGGGTGTTGGGGATGTGGGAAGGGAAGGGATGGAAGGGAAAAACAAAGGAGGAAGTAACAATGCTCGATAGGAAATGTAGTCATTACCTTATTCATGTAATTGTAACCCCTCTGTACACTATTTTTACAATAAAAAACAAAAAAACTGTGAGCTGAAAAGTCTATAGTCTCTTTAAAATCACATTAAAATTTTATTTGATAATTACATGTAAGAAGGAATGACTCCCTTTTTTAAATTGTTTTTGGTCAGTTGTGGGGCTTGAGCTCAGGGCCTGGGCACTGTCCTTGAGCACTTTTAGCTCAATGCTAGTGCTCTACCACTTTGAGCCACAGCACCACTTTGGTTTTCTGTTGACTAATTGGAGATAAGTCTCATGTACTTTCCTGCCCAGGATAGCTTTGAACAGTGATCCACAGATCTCAGCCTCCTGAATAGTTAGGATTGCAGGCATGATCCATGGGCACCCAGCTATGGCTACCGTTTTAAGTAAAATATTTTATTATTTTTGCTGATATAGTGATATTCTAAGTAAGCCCACTGAAGCCTCAAATATATTGGCCCAGCCATCAAGTACAAGAAACTGCCACAAACTTATGAGATATTTTCTCAGTGAAGAATGGCTTTTATCTAGCCATTAAAGCAACTTTAAAATTCCTATATACCAACATTCAGAAAGTACAGTCAGATTTTGAATTCTGGTAAACCTTTAACAACAATATTGACCAATGATACAGTTTGCAGAAACTGCAAAAGAAGAAAAAAAAAGAGAAAAAAGAGAAAAAAGAGAGAAAAAAAGAAACTGCAAAAGATGCAGATGAATTTGTTTTGACATAGTGTCCAAAATATATTATTTGTGCGTGTGTATGCTGGTCCTGGGGCTTGAAGCTCAGGACCTGTGCTCTGTCCCTGAGTTTTTGTGCTCAATGGGGTTAGCACTCTACCACTTGAGCCAAAGATCCACATCCAGCTTTTTGTAGTCAACTGGAGATAAGAGTCTCAAGGATTTTCCTGCCTGGGCTCGCTTGGAACCATGATCCTCAGCTCTCAGCCTCCTGAGTAGCTAAGATTTCAGGTGTGAACCACCAGTGTTCACCTTATTAATAACATATTTCAATGTGTAAAATAATAAATAGACTCATGGCTTATACCAAACAAAATTATTTTACTGCATTCAGTGGTTCTGAAAGACCAGCAAGTAATTGTAAAAATAATAGCAAGATGTTTGAATATCAAAGTGAAGCATGAGAAAAAAATATGAAAGAGAAGTCTAATACATCTTTGGCTTTGTGTTGGGGCTTGAACTCAGGGCTTTAGCACTGGCCCTTAGCTTAACTAGTGCTCTAGCACTTGAGCCATAACTCTACTTCTGGCTTTTTGCTTGTTAATTGGAGATAAGCGTCTCATGGATTTTCCCGCCCAAGCAAGTTTCAAACTATGATCCTCAGATTTCAGCATTTTGCCTAGCTAGATTTACAGGCATGGGCCACCAATTCCCAACTTGAAAGATATCTCAAAGAAAATATTCAATAATGCAAATATTTATTAAGAAATGCCTTTCAAAACATGTTCTTGTATTAGAAGTAATCATAGACCAAACTAAAAAGTATCAGGGCAAATACAGGGATTCACCTTAAAAATTGAACTGGCAATTTATCTTAAATGTTTGAGGAATCTAGTAAATATGAAGTTTGTTTATTTGGTTTTCATAGAATGAATTGCTTTCTTTGCTTACAGTTATAAAACATGAAATTTCATCGAAGATATATCCTCTTTGTCTAAATTTATTTACCTGCAAAAAAGTATACTGTTCTCCTTCACTCTTATTTCATCATCCCACTTCTATAATCTCATACTTTCTTGTGCATACCACCTTTCCTTGGAACTTCCAGCAAACATTAAATAGCTTCCAGGTTGTGGTTAAAAACCAACCATCTTCCAAACTTCTGGGGTTAATCTTTAAAGAAGGTGATATCAGCTAGGTCATTAGAGCCAGTGGGAATGGATCCTCCTCAAATAGTGACTTAAAATAGTCAAGTCACACCTGAGCCTTACAGAAGCCACTAACCTCCACTCTTTCTCGGTGGATTTGAGTTACCTGTCCTGCCACTGACTCATTTGGCTTCTTCCAGAGCCACTTGAGCCATTTGTGGTTTTTAGGCCTAGGTTAGCAAAGAAGAGGAGGCAGACTCTGATTAGGAGGTAGGAAATTGATTTTGGCATGTTCTTATGTTCTTTTTTAGTCTTTCTCAAGAATTCTTGGCTCTCTTCCATTTTCATTTCTCCTAGGACCACATGTCTTAGGCCAGCAATACAGATGCATTACTAATAGAGTGGTTAAGGCCATGGGCTCTTGGGCCAAGACAAGCTATATTTATTTCTAGTATCTTACTAAAATCCTTTTTTGAAGGTCATTGATTATCTCCTAACCAAAATATCTAATAGATAATGTTGTGGAACTTTTTTATTCCCTCTTTTCTATCCTGCCTTAAAAATCTCATACTTAATTTCCAGAAACTATGTTATTTGAACTCTTCTGTCTTTTGGATTGAGCTCTCTAAGTTCTTTGAAAGGCATTTCCACTTGAACTTTTAACTTGAGCATGGTATCTGAGCTTATGTGTTCAGGCAAGCAATCTATCATTTGAGCCACAGCTCCACTTCTGGCTTTTTGGTGATTAATTGGAGATTAAGAGTCTCATAGAGTTTCCTGCCCAGACTGATTTTGCACTATGATCCTCAGATCTCAGTCTCCTGAGTGGCAAGGACTACAGGTATGAGCCATCAATGGCTGACATGTGGATGTAATTTTTATAGCATAATTGATCACTCCTGTGCTCATGCTTCCAACATTCAGCATTTCTTGGGCTTCAATTTTCTTATCTCCATCAAATGGCTATTTCCACATGCACTACTAGCCATGATGTTTAATTAGGCATCATTTGATTACACTTGCTATATTGTCCCCTTCTCACTAATGTGCCAGGCTTCAAACTTGAATGTTATCTCTGTATGTTCATAACAGCAAAGTTAGTTTCTAAGTTTTACCAATTCTTTTTGTGAAATTACCTGTAATGAACATCTCATCACCCCCATGTTATCGTTATCTGTAGCCCAGACTCTTCTTGTTTCTCTATAGGTCATTTTTACAACAACGTCACCATCTTTGCTTGAGTCTTTCTGTTCTCATCATCATCATTATTATTTTTTTGAAGAATATTTCCAGTTCACTTTTTTCTACAAATCTAAACTGGCCTTTCTTGCTTCAATGCTTGCTACAAGTTAACCCAATTCTCCTGACCAGCAACTTCCCACAGCTTTTAAATATGTGCCTTCTGTTTTAACAAGCAAAACTTATGTTTCTCCCAGGTTTGTGTCCTGGTTCATTTACTTCCCTATTAGAATGCTCTTCCCTTTATCCACCTACCTACCTTTCCAGGCCAGGGCTCATTTCTTCCACAAAACCCTCTCTAACTCTATCTCAACATCTATAAAATTTCTAGACTCTTCTTCAGTGAGGCTTTAAATGATAAAACATTGTGAATAATCTTAAAGTTGCTTCTCAAGTATACATTTTATTTTCTTCCAACATGTTTTAACCTTTTCCAGAGCAAGAAGTTAAGACTGTGTGACATGACTATGGGCTCAAAGTTACTAGGTGTGAAGTAGATATATATGTGTACCCCAGACTGCTTGAGTTTTTAACATGTCAATGCCCAAGGCAGAGTGTGGCGTATCTTGTGTTTAGGTTCAGCTTTCTCTTCCCTGTGAAAGGCACCAACACCCATTCTACAGCTCAAGAGACTGGGGAGTCATCTTCAACACTGTTCCCTCAGCCTTCATATCCGCTTCATCACCAAGCTCAGTCAATTGAATTTCTCCACTTCTCTTCCTATGCACTGCTGGCACTTCAGTTTAGAATATCATAGTTTCTGCCCATTCAGGAGTCTTGTTACTCTTATTCTAATTTATTTTCTACTTAGAATATTCTTTTCTATGCAGATATGATCATGTCTCCTTATTCTGGGACAGGAAGGCTCTAACGGGCTTTTTAGTGTCCCTGGAATAAATCCCCAAAACATTACTTTAATATAACTTACTTTTCATGGTCTGACACTACCTCACACTTCGTGCTGCTCCTTCTCTCTGTGCATCTGATCCATATGTTTAGTATCTCAACTATACCCATTTCCCTACCGACCAATATCTTTGCCTGAATATTCTTTTTTTGTAGAGGCCAGTTGTGGGGCTTGAACTCAGGGCCTGAGCTATCCCAAAGCTTTTCACTCAATGCTAGTGCTCTCCCACTATGAGCCATAGCACCACTCCTGGTTTTCTGATGGTTATTTGGAGATAAGAGTTTCACGGACTTTCCTGCCAGGGCTGGCTTTTGAACAGTGATCATCAGATCTGAGCCTCCTGAGTAGCTAGGCTTACCGGCATGAACTACTGGTACCTGAAATATTCTTACTCCTTACTTAGTTAATTCTTTTTCATCTTCCTATCTTTTGTTACCCCCTCCCAAAGAAATAGTTCTTTAGGCTTCTTGACCAAGTCGAAGCTTTTAATAATATCCAATCTCTCCACATAATCGGAAGCTTTTCGAGACAGGGAAAAATTCAGCCTCCAATAAGACCTGAGCATAATTCAACAATTCAAAAATATTTTAAATGATTGACTAATTGAGTAATTGTTATTGCTAGGTTAGCCTTTTTAGATGGCGAATGCTCTGATGCTTATTTGTAAATAAACAACTTGCTCATACTCATCACCTTTGTGTCATCATATGGTCAGTGAGTAGACAATGCTGCAGTTGTCACTAGGTTAATCCTAACTCCATAGCACACATTCTTATTTATTTTATTTTTTATTTTTCTTCTGGTCCTGGGGCTTGAATGCATGTCTGGGCCCTGTGCCTAAGCTACTTTGCTTAAGTCTAGCATTCTACCAAATGAGCCATAGTTCTACTTCTAGCTTTTCTCCTAGTTAACTGGACCTTGTAGAATTCCACTGTAAATCCATCTGGTCCTGAGCTTTTCTTAGATGGGAGGTCTCATTGCTGTTTCTATTTCAATGCTTGATATGGGCCTGTTAAGTTGGTTTAACTCATCTTGCCAGGGGTGGCTTAGGATTATAGATGTGATCCACTGGCACCCGGTGTTAGCACACATCTTTAAGTCATCTCAGTGTCTTGTTTGTTTACAGCAAAGAACTGGAAACTGGAATCTTCAATTCTGGCTTGACAGACCACATAAATGTTAATAATCTTTCCAGACACTGAGTTTAACTTCTTTTTTTTTCTGAAGTTGAGGATAAAACAAAAAGGCTTGTGTGTTATTAGATAAGTGTTCTACTAATGAGCTACATCCCCAGCCCTAGTAAGTTTAACTTAGAACAAAAAAATATCATATTTAACAATTAACTAGATTAAGAGTAGACATAGGATGGATATGTCAATTTGTGTTTGAGACAAAGTGCTCTGAGACTGGAATGTTGCTCCAATGACCTTTAGCATATGGCTGAGCATGAGAAGCAGGTCAGTCTTGAGTTCCATTCATTCACATTTCATTCACATTTTTTTCTGAATTACCCAGAGCACTTTGTTATGAGACACTGTCACCAATAAGACATTGTGTAACATGAGCCTTGAGAAAATAGAAAACAAAGTGTGTATTTTTCAATATGATAACAGGAGGAGAGAGATGCTCATCAGATTTTTCAAATATCTTGTGGAAGGATTGAAATCCTTGTGGGTAGTGCAAGAAACAATTAAAAGATAGATTAAAATATGCAGAATAATTACTTTTCTTGAGTAAAAGACTCAAGGGTATAATGAGTAGCCGGAGTAAATCTTAGAATGTTGCTTATTTGCAAAATGTTGCCAAGTAGCTGGGTAATAATTCATAGAATTCATAAAGACTTAAAAGACTGCTGTCTTAATGGATTTTTTTCTATTTTACTTATTAAGATCACCTTAATAATTCATGTACAGCAATACTGTTAACGAGCAACAAAATCTCACGTATTTCATTTAAACTTGGCAACTCTGCTGACAGTTAATATAGTCTCATACCTCTGAGCCAGCAATTGTAAAACAGCCCTTGGCTGTTAGTAACTGAAACTATCCCATTTATGATAATCCTAAGAAAAGTTATGTCCTAGATGAATGGTTGGATTTTATGGTCATTTACTAGGAAGATTTACTCGTCCTTCATTTGTAGGGAGTGACAGGACAATGAGCCCAAACTCGAACTCTTGTTTACACGCTGTGTGGGTTGCTTTGCTTCTCTGTTAATGGCAGCAACTGATCATTGTTTTCTTGGAAGAAAGAGGAGTTTCTATCAAGAGTTTAACGCTTTCCTATGATTATACCTGCTTTAGATAGTAAAAGTTATATAACACAATTCTATTAGTTAAAGTAATCCTTCACTCAAATAGGAATCTGAATGCACAGATCATTTAGATTCAACTTCTTCTTCTTCTTTTTTTTGTACTGGTCCTGGCTTTTGATCAAGATGGTATCCCTGAGCTTTTTTTTCTAAGGGCTAGTATTCTACCACTTGAGCCACTTTTGGAGGAAGAGAGAGAGAAGGAGAGAGAGAGGGGGCGGCGATGGAGGGAGGAATGGAAGGAGGGAGGGAGAATTGTCTGGGTTGGCTTTGAACTGTGATCCTCAGATCTCAGCCTCCCAAATAGCTAGGATTACAGGCCTGAGCCATTGGTACCTGGTTTAGATTCAACTTTAATACCAGCATTTACCAGGCAACAGGCAACTTTTTTCCTTAACATAAAGTGGTTCAATAGCTTTTCCACACAACAGAGTGTCCCAGGTGATAATTCTTAAGATACTGTTCAAAATGAAATTTCAAGGGCATATGCTAATGTTAACACATTTATTTGCTATATCCTGTTATATGAAATCATTCACTACTAAGTTCACAGCAAAATAGTCTCTATTTAAATTTATTCTATATCCAATGGACTTGTATTAAATGACTTGTTCTTGGATCTCTAAATTAACTTGGAGAAGCTAAATATACATACACATTTACCATATATATGGTGTATATATATATATATATATATATACTTATATGTATATATATATAGTATGTGTATGTATGTATATATAGCATTAAAAGTCATAAAAATACTGCATTTTTGAAAACAATGAACAATGTCATCAAAAGAATCTGGCCCCCACTTTTATTAAAATAGCTTTAATAATTCGTACATGGAAATGTTATGAATAATTAACAATCTCACATATCTCTTTTAAGCTTGCTGTAAAAAACCTTGATCAAATTCAATCAATTTGGGTTGACTGCATGTGAAGACTTCCTACCTTGTATAAGGAGGGAGAGGCAGAGTAATTCTGGTCCACTTGTTGAATGTATCTGATACCAGGATCCGCTGGAGGTGGTAGCGACTGCATTCAACATTGGTGGGAAGACAGTCCCTTACCAATGAGTGCCATGACAGTCCGAGATCCACTGAGTATTCCAATTCAATAGCTGCAACAGGAAGCAGTATATTGTGAATATCATACAGTAACCACATGTCTGCAGAACCAGGAATCAGAGTTACTTATTGTATTTCTGTATATTTTAATTTTTTATGTCAATTTGTTTTTTCCTATATTAATGATTCCTACTTTGCTTTTTCAGCTGTAAATTGTTATTTACTGATTTTTGATTTCCATATTGAAACACTTTTAAGGAGATATGATCAAGTGAAACATAAAGTAACTTTTCCTGAGTCACTTGTTAAAATAAAACCTTTTAGAATAATCACTTCATATTTTTAACGTGAATAGGTACACATTTTATATATAATAATAAAATACATTAAAATATTTTAAGTGCTGTATACTCAAACATAATAATTACAGATGTATTGGAATGATTAACACACAGGGATTATATCAATTATATAATTTAGTATTTTGTGTGTGTCGCCAGCCCTGAGTCTTAAACTCAGGGCCTAGATGCTGTCCCTTAGCTGTTTTGCTCAAAGCTGGTGCTCCACCACTTGAACCATAGCTCCACTCTTTTGGTGCTTAATTGGAGATAAGAGTCTCATAGACTGTCCTGACTGGGTGAGCTTTGAACTTTGATCCTCAGAACTTAGCTTCCTGAGTAGCTAGGATTACAGGTGTGAGCCATTAGTGCGTGGTCAATTATATATCTTTTTTTTTTTTAATGTCAGTCAGGGGCTTGAACTCTGGGCATGGGTACTGTCCCTGAGCTCTTCAGCTCCAAGCAAGTTCTCTACCACTTAAGCCACAGCACCACTTCCTTAATTATAGATATTAATGATCAATTATATTTAAGTACTTACAAAACTGAACAGCCCTCTCAAAATTATTATATAAGCTATTACTTATTTATAAAAGAAATTTTCATGAGTATATGTTTTAAAAATAAGTTTACATTCAACAAATTAGAATCTAAAAAAACCACAGAAAGAATCAACAAACAAAGAGTTGGTTCTTCAAAAAAATTAACAAAATTGACAGGCCCTTAACAAATCTTAGCAAAAGAAGAGAACACACCCAAATAAACAAACTCAGAGATGAGAATGGAAACATCACTACAGAAACAACCAAGATTCACACCATTATAAGGGAATACTTCTCAAACCTTTATGCTAATAAGTTTGAGAACATGGAAGAAATGGACCTTTTCTTAGCAAATATCCACATGCCTAACCTAAACCAATATGAGTTAAACCAACTTAAGAGACCCATATCAAGCATGAAATAAAAACAGCAATAAGAGACCTCCCATCTAAAAAAAGCCCAGGACCAGATGGATTTACAGCAGAATTCTGCAAGGCCTTTAAAGCAGAGCTCATACCAATACTCCTCCAACTCTTCAATGAAATTGAAAGAGAAAGTTCACTACCGAACTCTTTCTATAAAGCCATCATAAACCTCATCCCAAAACCAGGCATGGACTCATTAAAGAAAGAGAACTATGGGCCCATCTCTTTGATGAACATCGATGCAAAACTTCTCAACAAAATTTTGGCCAATCGACTTCAACAATTAATCCAAAAAGTCATACACCATGATCAAACAGGATTCTTTCCAGGGATGCAGAGCTGGTTCAATATACATAAATCAATTAATATAATTCATCACATCAACAAGAGCAAGGTTAAGAACCACATGGTTATCTCAATAGATGCAGAAAAAGCATTTGACAAGATCCAACACCCCTTTATGATGAAGGCTCTGGAAAAACTAGGAATCCAGGGAACATTCCTCAATACAATAAAGACTGTATATGACAAACCTACAGCCAGCATTATATTTAATGGTGAAAAACTAAAGCCATTTCCTCTAAACTCAGGAATGAGACAAGGATGTCCACTCTCTCCACTACTCTTCAATTTAGTATTAGAATGCCTAGCTACAGCAATAAGACAAGATGCAAACATAAAGGGATCCAAATAGGGAAAGATGAAGTAAAACTCTCTCTCTTTGCAGATGACATGATCTTGTTTTTAAAGAATCCCACGGACCCCACTCACAAATTACTCAAGCTGATTCAAAACTTTGGCAAAGTAGCAGGGTATAAAATTAACCCCCCAAAATCAATGGCTTTTCTGTATGCCAACAGTGAGAAAAGTGTGGCTGAAATCAGGAAGGCAACTTCATTCATAATAGCCCCACAAAAAATAAAATACCTAGGAATTAACTTAACCAAAGAAGTGAAGGACCTCTATGATGAAAACTTTAAAAAACTAAAAAGGAAATCAAAACAGAACTTAGAAAGTGGAAAAACTTCCCATGCTCCTGGATTGGAAGGATGAATATCGTGAAAATGGCAATATTTCCCAAGGCTATCTACAAATTCAATGCAATACCTATCAATATTCCAACCTCATTCTTCAAGGAAATAGAAGAAGCAATCCAACAATTCATATGGAAGAATAAAAGACCCAAATAGCAAAAATGATCCTTAACAGAAAGAACAGTGCTGGAGGAACATCAATACCAAATTTCAAACTTTACTATAAAGCCATAGTAATCAAAACAGCTTGATACTGGCACAAGAATAGACCTCAGAATTACTCAAGCTGATTCAAAACTTGGGCAAAGTAGCAGGTTATAAAATTAACCCCCAAAAATCAATGGCTTTTCTGTATGCCAACAATGAGAAAAGTGTGGCTGAAATTAGGAAAGCAACTCCATTTGTAATAGCCCCACAAAAAATAAAATACCTAGGAATTAACTTAACTAAAGAAGTGAAGGACCTCTATGATGAAAACTTTAAAATCTTAAAAAAGGAAATCAAAACAGAACTTAAAAAATGGCAAAACCTCCCATGCTCCTGGATTGGAAAGATTAACATTGTGAAAATGGCAATACTTCCCAAGGCTATCTACAAATTCAACGCGATACCTATCAAAATTCCACCCTCATTCTTCAAGGAAATAGAAGAGGCAATCCAAAAATTCATATGGAACAATAAAAGACCACGAATAGCAAAAATGCTCCTCAACGGAAAGAACACTGCTGGAGGAATATCAATACCAAACTTCAAACTCTACTATAAAGCCATAGTAATCAAAACAGCTTGGTATTGGCATAAGAACAGATCTCAGGACCAATGGAATAGAATTGAAAACCCAGAAATGAACCTACAGACCTATAGCCATCTAATCTTCGATAAGGGAGCTAAAACAATAGAATGGAAGAAAGACAACCTCTTCAGTAAATGGTGCTGGCAAAATTGGTTAACTACATGTAGAAAACTTAAGCTAGATCCTTATATATCACCCTGCACCAGAATCAACTCCAAATGGATCAAAGACCTTGAACTCAAAGCAGACACTCTGAAAACATTACAGGATGGAATAGGGGAAACCCTAGGTCTCCTTGGCTCAGGCCGAAATTTTCTGAATAGAGACCCTGAAACAAAACAAATCAAAGAAAGGTTGGACAAATGGGATTGCATAAAGTTGCAGAGCTTCTGCAGGGCAAATGACATAGCTAGCAAGATCAATAGAAAGCCCACGGATTGGGAGAAGATCTTTACTAGCCATACAACGGACAAGGGTCTCATATCTAAAATATACTTGGAACTCAAAAAATTAAACCCCCCAACAGCAAATCCTCAAAGAAACAACTGCCCAATAAATAAGTGGGCGAAAGACTTAAAGAGAAACTTCTCTGAAGAAGAAAGAAGGATGGCCAATAGACACATGAAGAAATGTTCAACATCCCTAGCCATAAAAGAAATGCAAATCAAAACAACATTGAGATATCACCTCACTCCAGTTAGAACGGCAAAAATCAAGAACTCTAACAACAACAGATGCTGGAGGGGATGTGGACAGAAAGGAACCTTATTTCATTGTTGGTGGGAATGTAAACTTGTTCAACATCTTTGGAAAGCAGTATGGAGGTTCCTCAAAAGACTTCACATAGAACTCCCCTATGACCCAGCAATCCCACTTTTGGGCATTTACCCAAATGTCTACAAACAAGACCACACTAAAGCTACCAGCACAACTATGTTTATTGCAGCATTATTTACCATAGCTAAGATATGGAACCAACCCAGATGCCTCTCCGTAGATGAATGGATCAAGAAAATGTGATATATATACACAATGGAATTCTATGCCTCCATCAGAAAGAATGACATTGCCCCATTTGTTAGGAAATGGAAAAACTTGGAAAAAATTATATTAAGTGAAGTAAGCCAGGCCCAAAGAAACATAGGTCCCATGGTTTCCCTTATTTGTAATATCTAGTATATGTATGAGTCAAGCGGAAAAGGTCAGATAATGTGATGTCAGGAAAATGAACCCTTAGATGTGTATTTTAATGTTTTTTTCTTTCATGCATGTGTTTCTAACGCATTTATAAGATTATCTCTTTGTTGCTTTGTATGTCCCTCCCCCACAATATAACCCCTGCTTTCACTATATTTGATGTCAGTATAACTTGTGGAGGAGATGGGGAAAAACCAGTTGTTTAAGGATACAGGTGGACCTGTGGCAACAATGAGAAGTACAAGTTGTCATGTCCAAAACGAGCTTTACAACGTCGGTGCAGGGGGGGGAGGGTATGGGGGGGAAGGAGAAGGATTGGGATTGGGGGGGAGGGGGGAGGCTGGGAAGGGATGTGAAGGGTAAACAAAGGAGGAGGCTGCAATGCTTGGTAAGAAATGTACGCATTATCCTGCCCATGTAATTGTAACTCCTCTGTACAGTATGTTCACAAATAAAATTAAATTAAAAAAAATTAAAAAAAGAATAGACCTCAGGACCAATGGAATAGAATTGAAAACCCAGAAATGAACCCACAAACCTACAGCCACCTAATCTTCGATAAGGGAGCTAAAAAAATAGAATGGAAGAAAGACAGCCTTTTCAATAAATGGTGCTGGCAAAATTGGTTAATCACTTGTAGGAAACTGAAGCTAGATCCTTATATATCACCTTGCACCAGAATCAACTCCAAAGGGATCAAAGACCTCAGAGTCAAAGCAGATACCCTGAAAACATTACAGGAAGGAATAGGAGAAACCCTAGGTCTCCTTGGTACAGGTTGAAATTTTCTTAATAGAGACCCAGAAACACAACAAATCAAAGAAAGGTTGGACAAATTGCAGAGTTTCTGCACAGCAAAGAACATAGCTAGCAAGATAATAGAAATCCCATGGATTGGGAGAAGATCTTCACTAGCCATGCAATGGACAAAGGTTTCATATCTAAAATATACCTGAAACTCAAAAAATTAAATCCCCCAACAACAAATCCTCAAAGAAACAACTGCCCAAATAAATAAGTGGGCTAAAGACTTAAAGAGAAACTTCTCTGAAGAGGAAAGAAGGATGGCCAATAGACACATGAAGAAATGCTCAACCTCTCTAGCCATAAAAGAAATGCAAATCAAAACAACATTGAGATACCACCTCACCCCAGTTAGAATGGCTATAATCAAGAACTCTAACAACAGATGCTGGAGGGGATGTGGACAGAAGGGAACCTTACTGCATTGTTGGTGGGAGTGTAAACTTGTTCAACCACTTTGGAAAGTAGTATGGAGGTTCCTCAGAAGACTCCACATAGAGCTCCCCGATGACTCAGCAATCCCACTTTTGGGCATTCACCCAAATGATCACAAACAAGACCATACTAAAGCTACCAGCATAACTATGTTTATTGCAGCATTATTTACCCTAGCTAAGATATGGAACCAACCCAGATGCCTCTCCGTAGATGAATGGATCAAGAAAATGTGGTATATATACACAATGGAATTCTATGCCTCCATCAGAAAGAATGACATTACCCCATGTGTTAGAAAATACAAAGACTTGAAAAAAATTATATTAAGTGAAGTAAGCCAGGCCCAAAGAAACATAGGTTCCATGGTTTCCCTTATTTTCAATAACTGGTATATGTCTGAGACAAGCAGAAATGGTCAGATAAGTTGATGTTAGGCAAAATGAATCCCAAGATAAGGACTCAAATGGTTTTTCTTCTGATTTTTTCTAACATATATATAGGATGATTTCTTTGTTGCTTTGTATGTTCCTCTCCCACGGTATAACTCCTGTTTTCACTGAATTTGATGCTGCTATAATTTGGGGAGGGGAAGGGAAAAAACAAATTGTTTAAATAGGGATACAGATGGACCCATTGCAACAATGAGGTGTACAAGATGTTATGTTGAAAAATGAACTTTAGAACTTTGGTGCAGGAGGGGTTGGGGGGACCGGAGGAATGCGGGGGGGTTGGGAGATGGGAAGGGATGGGAAAGGGAAAAAAAGGAGGCGGCAACAATGCTTGATAAGAAATATACTCATTACCTTGCTCATGTAATTATAACCCCTTTGTACAGTATTTTCAAAATAAAACATTTTACATCCTAATGATTTAAAAAATAATTTTCTAAGCTATATGAGGTATCATATGCTTGTAAACTTAGCAAGTCAGGAGGCTGAGATTGAGAAGCTCTAAGCTTTAGATGGGCCTAAAGAAAAAGTTCTTGAGACTCTATCTCAACAGAAAAAGCTGGGTGTGAGTGGGGTATACATTTGTCATCCCAGTACAGCAAGAAGCATAAATAGGAGGATTATAATTCAGATTGTTCTGCAGAAAAAGTGACATCCAATCTAAAAGTAAGTTGAGAGAGCAAAAAGGTTGTGTACGTAGTAGTGTAGTGTAGGCCAGGAAATAAAGGATCTACCTAGCAAATTTAAAGCCTCAGAATTCAAACTCTAATACTGCCTAGATAAGTAAATTAATTAAAAATAAATATCTTAATCTCAATTTTGGTACAATGTCCTAGGAAATATGCTCAATTATACACACTATTTTCAAGGATATTTCAAGACTTCAAAATACAATTTTGTATTGCTTAAGGACGAATCAGAGATTCTGAACAGTCCTACGACAGAAGCAGCCACAGACACTACTACCCATTGCTGTCCTTCTGTCTGGAAATGGAATACCTACCATAGCAAGAGTCAGTAACTGAGCAGGAGGCAGCAAAGTCTATCTGGAGGAAGGAGTCCTCGTTCACAGCAATGTCTGTGGTGACCACATAACGAGTGCTGGCCTTCTCAATGAAGACCAGAGCATCACCAGTGGAGCCACACACAGGCATCTTGGTGCCTCCTGGGTGAAGCAGCCATTTCTTACTATCCAAAGTTGTGAAATCATCTTCCAAGACTGTATTGTCAGAAATATTTCCTCCAATGAGAATCTGAAACATAGTAATAATGATAATTTTAAAAAGCCCCCATTCTTAATTTGATTTTAAGGTACAGGAAAGTTGGGCCCTTTTTTGTTGTTTGTTTGTTTTTATCTGCCAGCCTGCTCAGAACTGGCACTGTACAGACAGCATAATGCTAGGGGTCCTTTCAGAAGGCTCTTGTTTATGTGGTCTGATGCCCATCTGGCAGGAGGCTACAGAAAACAAATCAAAGGATTGACAAAACCATTCACAGCTTTCATGGGCCAAATTGTGCCTTTGGAAACTACATGTCTCTAAGCTGGGAAAGCAAAATTTGGCTTTACATGGGATTATTTTCCATGTAAAATTTCTATTTAAGGACAGTCCAGCCCTGAGGCATTGCAGCTCCAGTTCTTTGCATGAGCTCTACTGTTTGTCACCCATCGTATTATGTATGAAGATCCTTCAGAATAGCCCATCAAGATGTTGGGGAGATTTATTTTTTTCTTCAAAGGCTAGGAAGAAAGATTTGAAATTGAATGTATGTGGCACATTAATGCTCATTTGCATGTTTTCCTTTGTAGAGAATTATAACCTTGTATTACGCTTGATAAAGTCCCTCTAGCCATATGGCAGCACCTTCTATGAGCAGGACCTATGCCTTCTGTCGTGTCATTTATTTTTATAGGCCTAGGCAATTGAGAGAATAGAAAGAGAAAGGAAACTAAAAACCATAGCTAATCTAGCTGTGTGCCCTTGGGCAAGTCACTCAACTGTCTGTCTAGGACTTTCCCTACTGAGCAAGATGGTTGAACTAAATGCTTCCTAAAGTTACAGCTAGCTTAAATGTCAAGAGTGGAATAGTTAATCCTGAAGGGACTGACCTGATCAATAACCCAAGGGCTGTAGAAATGCCCATTTTCAGATGGCTGCCACCAGCGGAGGCGAGTAGAACCAGACCGGGCTTTCAGAGGTATCTCCAGGGCAATGTATCTGCCCACGTTGCTGGAGTTGCTGAAAAGGAACTCTTGAAGTAGATTCCAGGAGAGACCACCATTGAGAGAGAATTGCAGAAGCACAGGCTGGCTTCTGGGGTCCGGAACACCTTTACCACATCCCAGTCTCATGAAGAACTGCACAAATCTAACATTCATAGACTTTACTGTAGACTACAATGAGACATCCACATTGTTAACAACCAACAAACACCCAGGGTGATATGGGGAATGGGTGGCTTTAATTAATATGATGATTTCATGAACGTCCAAAACAATCACTTCAAAGCCTGATTTTTCCTTTTTAATGGGAAATAAGTTAATTAAATGTGAAGTGTGAAAGGTAGCAATTCTGTGCCCATATCTGTACTTCAAATCTTGCCTCAGAGGAGAGCGTGAGGGATGTCAGAACTCACTGCACCCCCGGGCTATGTTGTAAGATGATGGGGGGATTCTAAGGCTCTTCAAATTTGGGAGGATGAATTGCCACTTATTAAAGATAAACTAGATCCAAGTCCTTAGTGTTTGAAACTAGAAAAATGTAATTAATTTGGATCATGCCACATTATTGGAAAACCAACCATTGGTAGGTTTAGCAGGAATTAATTTTGAGAGACACATTCAAAATTGGTAGTTGCAGTACCTCTCTGCAAAAGGCTAGCAGCTTTTGGACAAGGTATGTTAGGCCCGGGCCTCTTTTCTTTTCTTTGTGCCAGGGCAGGAAAGCATGAGAGTGGGTTCTTGATGGGGGGCTGTGCCAGCCTCTGACTGTTGCTGGGTCTGGGGAAGGATGATACTGGCCACTGAGAACTGGGGCGGCCAACCAGTGGCAGCTTTCCTTGCTGGCAGGGAGGCGGACAGAGCAGCAGCAAGCAGCTGGGTGCCAACAAAAACTAGCTCACATGTTATCTTTGGCAGACAAGCTGCTGGTTCCTGATCTGGCCACTATCCTAACTGGTAATGAAGAATAAATTTCATGTGGAACCAAAGACACATCCTCAATATTTCCAAACACTGGAAATAAAATGTTATAATAAATGTTTTCGGTACCATACATAAAATCATTACCTCCTCATGATCTCCCCGCCCCCTGTCTCAGGATCCTGAGAAACTGGGGCTTACATGGAACATTTTTCAGGTCAATATATGCAAATCCTACACAGCAAGCAACTGAAAAGATGTATGGTTAATGCCTAGCAACGCTAGTATTTCTAAGAGAACTCATCACTTACAGAAAACTTTTAGGAAAACTTGTATTGGGGAAGTGTTTCTATTAATTTAGTGAAAATATAGCTAATAAATTACTGGTGGTTAAGAAAAATCGTATCAATACTGCTTATTTGGAAAAATTTGGTAGCTTCTAAATTAAAGAAATCAGCTGCTAGGGAAAAATCTGAAATAAAAATAGAAAAATCAATTGTGTATGTGTGTGCCTACATGAAATGTAATGAAAATGAATACAATCTTGTTTTCTATAACTATAGACTTATAGATAGAAATGCATTTTCTATGAATTCTGATAAAACTTATATGAAACATTTATGAAAAAAGAATAAATATGTTAAGATGTATTTTAAGATACTCATAATAGTTCATAAATGAAAACATGGTTCTTTGTTCACTGACAAAAATAGGTCAGGGTTGCATTTTATACATGTTAAACTGCCTTTTTTATTTTGCTTGTTGTTTTTGGCTCATCAGATGATCAAGGAATACACATCTTGACAGGACATAATCCTCTGAGCCAGTTGAAATGTTTGTCTCTGAGTGACTGTGGTCAATTTAGAAAATGCCTTGTTAGAATGCATGTGAGACTGTGGAAAGAAGCTTATAAAGAATAAGGCCGTGCTGTAAATGTTCTTACCTAAAATTGCTAATGGAGATAAAATTAATCACCAGTGACTTCAGGATATACTATATTTCAACTGAGTAGATTTTTTTTGCTAAACATAGTATAATAATGTGCATAATTTCTTTTTTTTTTTTTCTTTTTTTTTGTCGGTCATGGGGCTTGAACTCTGGGCCTGGGCGCTGTCCCTCAGCTCTTCAGCTCAAGGCGAGCGCTCTACCACTTGAGCTACAGCGCCACTTCCAGTTTTCTGGTGGTTTATTGGAGATAGGAGTCTCACGGTCTCTCCTGCCCTGGCTGGCTTTGAACCGAGATCCTCAGATCTCAGCCTCCTGAATAGCTAGGATTACAGGCGTGAGCCACCAGCGCCCGGCAATGTGCATAATTTCTACATGGCCCAAGTGGTCAGGTAGTGAAGGGTACTGTGGAGAATGCAAATAAAGAAGATGAAATGTAATTTTCTGAAGTTAAAGTAAATTCAACATTGTTATTTCTCAATCTCAAATTCATGAAATAACAGATGTGATTCTGATGCAGCTATTGAACAAATCTTTCAGCTTTAGATTGGATATGTGAATGGTGTCTTATTAGAGCTTTGATCAGATATGCCAAGTGTCTGTGTCAAGGGCTTGTCTTTGAGATTGCCTGGATTTTCTTCCTGATTTGATTATGTCAATTACTGTGCATTACAATATGCTTGATGACAATTACCTAGCATGTGATAAATCCAGGTCTCGCGTCATCAACATGCGTAAGCCATCTTCATTGAAAAAGAGGTTGTTTCCGCTGGAAAGGATTCCACATTTCCTAGACGGCTTTCCACCACTCATTAATAAGAATCTATCAGATTCTAGTTGACCTGAAAAAGTGGAAAATGTGGTTTATCTATGACCTCAAGCGCCAAGCAGAGTCATATTATAATTATTTAAAAAAATTGGTGGTAGGGGCTTGAATTCAGGGCCTTACACTTGTTAGGCAGACACTCTACCACTTGAACCACACCTTCAGCCCTCCCCGCTTTTATACAGAATCTTTCATTTTTTGCTGCACTGGACTACAATCCTCCTGTTTATGGTACTACCATATCCAGCTTTTTATTGGTTAAGATGGAGTCTCATGAGCTTTTTCTCTCCCCTTGGCTGTCCTTAGACTGTAATCTTCCTGATCTTTGCCTCCAAGGTAGCTAGAATTCCAGCAATAATCCACTATGCTTGGCTAAATTGTATTGTTTTTAAAAATATGTGGTAAGTATATTCTAAATATACCAACTCTAAAGTCATAAATATTGATGATCAAACACCAATGGAACTGTACTCAGTGGAACTCTACAAAAATTTAGGACTAAATGAACTCTTGAGTGCTTACTATTGCAAGAATAGTTACTGATCAATTCCCTATCATAAATTGTATACATTCTTTCACAAAACTACAAATCATTTATGGGAAAACATTACCTTCGAAATCATCTTTAAGGAAATCAGGATTTTTGGTGCTTATTTTACAGGTTGGACCTGAGTAGCCAGGGTCACATATACACTTGGTGCCATTGATGCAGCTCCCATGTCCGTTACACATCTCTTCACATTGGGGACCAATGTAGACATTATCAATGGCCCATGTGACTGGCTGAGAGCCAGAAGGGTAAAAGCCCTGGTACCATCTGAAACGCACAGAGCTGGAAAAGAAGTAAACTCTTTAAAAAGCGTATCAACAGAACAGTAGACTTTTAGTAAGTATATCTTGTTGAAGGATGGGCAGTTACCATTCATCATACTCAAGAAGTAGAAACCATTGCCTGGTGCCAGTGGTTCATGCCCGTAATCCTAACTATTCAGGAGGCTAAGATCTTAGGGTCTCAGTTTGAAGCTAGCCTGGGCAGGAAAGTCCATGAGATTCTTATCTCTAATAAAGTACTGGAAAAAAATGCTGGATGTAGAGCTGTTGTTCAAGTGGTAGAGTACTAGCCTTGAGCAAAAAAAAAAAAAAAAAAAAAAGCACAGGGACAGTTTACAGGCACTAAGTCCCAGAACAGGTACATGCAGATATATGCACAAAGCAAATGTAATAGAAAAAACGTGATTTACCATCTTAGGGAGAAATCTCCATTCTTCAGTCTCCAGGTCTTTTCTGACAAGGTTTCTGCTTCCTGTATAACCTTCCTAACTCAATCAGTGTGTGAAAGTTCCATGTAATCTTCTACTCTCTTTAATACGGACTTCCCCATTCAATACTGACTTCCTTAGTGAAGATTTCCCCACTCCTACAATCTACAAAAGGAAACTCCACACCCATTCAGCAATCATTCCCAGTTTATTCTCCTATGGAAGCCATTAATCTTTCTGACCCTATGGATTTACCCTTTCTGGATATTGCCTATAAATGGAACCAAACAATACATGACTTTTGTTTCTAGCTTCATTCACACAGCATTTATGTTTTCAAAGGTTATTCATGTTGTAGCCAAGTACCATTACTTTATCCCTTTGTGTGATTAATATTCCTTCACATGAAAATTACTTTATCCCTATCAGTTGATGGATACCGGCTGTTCCCACCTTTTGGCTGTTGTGAATAGAGCTGCTAGGAATGTAGGAGGACAGCATAAGAATTGGTTTATTCATTTTTTAAAAAGAAATTTGAAGGTTTTATTTGGCAAAAACATTGCTAACAATACTTGTAAGGTGAGCTTCACTACTAAAATGGACAGAGCTAATGGCTGATACCCCCACTACCCCTCACACACAATTTTTAACTAAACTACATCTAACATTTCACCGATTCTTTTCATTCTTTCAAAGAATGGCAAGTGTCCCCCCCACCCCCGCCACAATTTGCAAGACCTAGTTTATATGAGTAGTTTCCTCTAAATCTTTTTTCAAAATTTTACTGTAAAGGTGAGGTACAGAGGAGCTACAGTTACATAAGTCAGGTAATGAATACATTTCCTTTTGAACACTGTCACTCTCTCCCTCATTCTCTGCCAATTTCTCCTCTCCCCACTTTCTTCCCCCAAAACCTGCATAGTTCATTTCCAACATAGTGTCTAGTGGGTTTCACTGCTGAATTGGATCACAAGGGCTCAATAGCGATATACATATGATCATATAAAATGATGCTTATCATAATGAACTCTAAGAAATGGAAGAGGTTTTATTTATTTATTTATTTTTGTTTTGGCCAGTCATGGGGCCTGAAGTCTGGGCCTGGGCACTGTCCCTCAGCTCTTCAGCTCAAGGCTAGTGCTCTAGCACTTGAGTCATAGTGCCATTTCTGGCTTTTCTGCTTATGTGGTGCTGAGGAATCGAACCCAGGGCCTCATGCATGCAAGGCAAGCACTCTACCACTGAGCCACCTTCCCAGCCCTGGAAGAGGTTTTATAATTTACTGTTTGTAGTTCTTTTCTTTACCTCTTTCCTTTTTTCTGTCATTGTTTATTTATTTATTATTTATTATCATTATTATTTTTGGGTCTGGTCATGGAGCCTGAACTCTGGGCCTGGGTGCTGTCCCTCAGCTCTTCAGCTCAAGGCTAGCGCTCTACCACTTGAGCCATAGTGCCACTTCTGGCTTTGTTCTTTTTGCTCATGTGGTGCTGAGGAATCGAACCCAGGGCCTCAGGCATGCAAGGCAAGTGCTCTACCACTGAGCCACTTTCCCAGCCCCTGTTTTTTATTTATGTACCCTTTGTCTTGTATATATGTTTATCTGATTTGCAGGAGGGAAGGGGAAACTGAAGCGGTGGAACAAAGAGTTTGTTTAAATACCTGCTTTCAGAAATGAAGAGACAAAGGGTGAACAAATGCAGCAATGGTACTCACTGGACACTATGTTGAAAATGTATTATACAACTCATGGGTGGGAATGGGAGGGAAAAACTGGAGAAAGCAAGGGAAGGGGTGACCTTGTCCAAAAAGTAATGTACTCTTTACCTGACTTATGTAACTGTAACCCCTCTGTATATCACCTTTATAACAACAAAGAAAGAAGTTAAAAATACCTGCTTTCAATTCTGGATAGAATGGTAGGGGAATTGCTATTCTAATGATATATGACAAATCTCACTGTCTCTTCAATATTTTGATGGAATTTTCACTATTATAGTCATCACTGATCAAGTTACTGGAATCTGCCTGATTCCTTTCCTGGCAGGGTCCCAGTATGACCTTTTGCACACTGATAATGCCCAGTAATTAAAAAAAAAAACTGAAAGTTCTAAAGCTTGAATTTGGGGCTTTGAGCTTGCTCCACTTGCTTACTTGGCTGGCACTCTTTATTACTCAAGCCATGCCTCTAGTCTGTAAGGTTTTTAACTAAGAAAATCAGATTTAGTTTTAGGTATTAGTTGTTAGCTTAAAAGTCAGAAATAAGTAAATGAGTCATTTTATCATATTACGGATGCCAAATTGCCTCCTTATATAATCTGCATATTTGGAAACTAGTCCAGAAATAGTTTAGTGTATATTACCATGGACGATGCTTAGTTCAAAGAAGGATTTGCTTTAGAGCAAGCAGAAGACAAAGATGACAGGGGCACTTATTTTTGTGTTCTATAAATTTGTCCAATCTCTAGTTATCACTGAAAGGATATTCTTAATAGATTTTTTTTTATTTGAAAAAGAAATTAGAAGTCAAACACTGGGCTTGGGACTGGGTGGTGAGAAGGAAAGGAATGTGGTAAGTTCTATAGTTCAGTAATTAGTAGAACAGATGGAATCATGTTCTCACATAGAAGTTTAACCCTCTGAGTGCTGGTGGCTCAAGCCTGTAATTCTAGCTACTCAGGAGGCTGAGAACTGATGATCACAGTTTGAAGCCAGCCCAGGCAGAAAAGTCTGTGAGACTTTTATCTCCAATAAACTACTCAAAAAATTTGGAAGTGGTACTGTGGCTCAAGTGGTACAGTGCTAGCCTTGAACACAAAGAGACGCGGGGATAGCACTCAGGTCCTGAGTTCAAGCCACAGCACTGACAAAAAAGAAAAGTTTAGCCCAACATTGTTTTATACCTGGATTCCAACTGTACTAAGCTGCCCCCAAAATGCCAGTTCATAATTTGACTTTATTTTCAAATACTTGTCAGAGCTTAGTTTTGGCAAGCAGTACTTCTTACCTTTTGAACTTTTCAGACTGCTGAGCTGAGGGAAATGGCTAGAGTTTTCCTTTGAACAAAAGCCTACATGGATTTTTTTGAACTTATTTATTCAAATGTTCTGAATACAAATGAACCCCCTTGGTTGGATATTTATTATTGCTCACTGCCTTGACATAGAAACTGCAAGCACTGTGACAAATGGGCTGAAGGGTCTGGTTTTGCTGTGGCTCCTTCTGCTGAAATCTTCCTTGGAAGATTTCTCACTGTCACACTCCTTGGCTATGTCAGCATCTGCTTTTCCAAGCCAATGGTACTCAAAGGATCTGGTTTTTAACCATAAACTTAAAATTTCAAGCACACAACTCTGCCTCCATTAAGTAAGGTTTTTAGTTGACTCATTATGAAACTGTATAAAGCAAAAGCAACCAGGAAGTTTTAAAGAGAAAAAGACTCTAGACTAAAAAGACAAAGCAGATGTGAAAAAAATTTGTTGGACACTCAATATGTACATTTGAAATATAGATTAGCAGTATGTGGGAGGCACAAAGAATGACCATTTGGCACCTAAGAATATTTAATATTTTTTTGTGAAACTAATATACAATGATTCTTAGAAAAGGGTAAAGTAAACATGGATTTTGTAACCCTTTTTAGCAGCTCACAGTTTCCCTTCCCATCATTATGTACCATGTTGAGTACAAACCAAGGAATGGTTCACTGAGTTGGAGAAAATGTAACTTTTGCCTTCCAGCAATTCATGCCTGTGTGGGTTTTAAGAACAGGGCAAATTCTTTTTTTACTACAAAGACTAAGGAGGACTATGATGGCAAATTCTTCTCTTCACAGAAAGGGGTGAAGGCAGTTTGAAAAGTAGGTTTAGACCATTCTGAGAGTTGTCACACCCCTTTAGCCCATTTAATTTCTTTCCATAGAAATAAAAATGACATAGAATGGGGCTGGGAAAGTTGGCTTAGTGGTAGAGCACTTGCCTTGCATGCCTGAGGCCCTGGGTTCGATTCCTCATCACCACATAAACAAAAAGAAAAAAGCCGGAAGTGGCGCTGTGGCTCAAGTGGTAGAGTGCTAGCCTTGAGCTGAAGAGCTGAGGGACAGCGCCCAGGCCCAGAGTTCAGGCACCACGACTGGACCCCCCCCCAAAAAAAACAAAACAATAAAAAAAACTGTGTTTTAAAAAAAAATGACAGGAATACAAATAACATGACAGTCCAAATTGTTTGGGAATGAGTTTTGTAAGTAGATTTTTTTAAACCAGCGGGTGAAAATATAGATGTCTGCATTTCTGTTGCTCATATTTGTAAATAATATTGTTATGTGTTATGTATGAGCCTGGTATACTGGACAAGTGTTACGTGCTAAGAGAGATGGTCTCCGTGACATTAGACACAGTGTGGACTGGTATGGCCAGTGTCTCTAACAGTGAATTTACTTCATATCCTCTCAATGGGTTTCTTTCCACATGAGAACTTGAAATCATGACATAAAACCTACTTTTTTTTGTTCATAGTGGGGTTTAAACTCAGGTCCTTATGCTTGCTAGGCACATGCTCTACTACTGAGCCATGCTTTTAGTCTGTGCTTTCCTGGTTATTTTTGTGGTAGGGTCTCCATTCCAGCCTTGATGAGTGCCTAGACCCTGATTCACCTATTTTAGGCTTCCTATAGTTTCTGGGATGGCAGAAACATGCCACAACATCCAGCTTTTCTCCACTGAGGAAAGTAGACTTTTCGGTTAGAGCTAGCTTGGAACTATGATCCTGTCAATCTCAGCTTCAACATAACTTGGGATGACAGGTGTATAATGCACTGCTGTGCCTATGGATTAGGGGAATGGGGCCTCTCAAACTTGTCTGCATGTGCTGGCTTTGAGCTATAATAGTCCTATTCTCAGTTTCCCAAGTAGGTTAGGATACAGGACTGAGCCACCAATGCTTGCTTTCTAAAACCTCTTTTAAGGTTATTTAACAATTCTTCATAAAATTTGGACTAGTGTGTATTAATTGGGCAAAGGGGCTCCAATGTGATATCTCCAAACATGTATACAATGTACTTTGATCAAATTCAGTCTTTATTCTATTTCAGTTTTCTTAAGTAGGACATTAAAAGTCCTCTAAAGAGAAAGCTTGGTTTCTAAGCAATATGATAGACGTTAGTGGCATCATCTCTTTAGGTTGCTATAATAAAATAATATAAATTAAGTGGGTTCTAGACAGGAATTTATTGTTTACAGTTCTGGAGGCTAGAAAGTTCCTGATACAGACACCTCCAGATTTGATGTCTGGTGAGGCTTATAGACAGTACTTTCTAGCTGTATCCTCATATGGTGGAAGACACAGGGCAATTTTCTGTGATATCTTCCATAATGTTATTACTTCCATTTATGTAGGGTTCTCTCTTCATGACCTAATCACCTTCTCAAAGTCCGCATTGGCTAATGTCATCTCCTTACAGGTTAGGATCTCAACATAGGAATTTCGTGGGGGTGGGAGGGTGGTTCACAAACATTTGAACCATGGCATTGCATATATCTGATACCTACACCTTTTCCACTGGCCATCCTGCTCATGGACATGGTGCTTGGAAAGCTATGTTTCTGGATTAACAACATGGATTTCTGGCTATAGCTCACTGGTTCAGACTTTCCTTTCAGGAAATTTGGAATGGAGATCCCAGAGATGAGAGCTGTGGTCTATGAAATGTGAGAAAAAAGGATCCTAAACTACTGTTGCTCTTTGGAAGGTACTCAGACTTTCTGAGTGGAGTCAGTGTCACACTAAAAAATCTTGAGGACATTTTGCTCAGTAATGTTTATCTTTAAAAAAAGTAGTTGAATTTTCTATTAGAATAATGACCACATATAATATCAAGGATTAGTAAGTAACAGAGTCAAGAACAGAAAATATTTAAGCCCTTGGCAATCAAATCAAGAACATGGTAGAAAGATGATGAGGATTATATTCAAAGAGAATGCAGGCTTTTGACATTTCCCTTTCACCCTTTTGGAAAAGTGCTAGGTATACTACTAATAGTACCAAGCTTATCTTGAAGACCTAAGCCTTCTAATTATGCTCAATATCACATTAGGAATAGAAGTCTGTTCCTATCTTAAAAGTGAGATACGAGTACTTTCTTCTTTTTAACACTCTGAATGAAGAATTCTTTCTTCTGAAAGAAAAGGCACATGCTTGGAGGCAGGCAGCTTTGCTGACTTCCTCCCTTTCCCACCCTCACGTTATTAGTTTTATTTTTTGAAATCATATTCTTCCTTTCACTTCTATTAGAGTTGAAGTCCTTTATCTCCAAATAGCTTTTCAACAGAGGAGTCAAATATGTTACAGAGAGAGGCTGAGGAAGTAGAAATGCCTGGGGGAAAAGTACTAACCATTTTTAAAATTTTTACAAGACCAGGGACTATGCTGGCGGCTTTTCTTTGACATATATGCTCTCCTCCTGCATGAGGCATAAATAGATGCTCAAATGTACTTAATTCTAACTGCATTTATAAGGTTGAGCATATTAGTGGAGAGTCAAAAATTAAGGGAAAGCCATATTGCTACTGTTTCCAAACCTCTTAAAGATCCGTGGGAAAATGCATGTTCCTCTGTGCAGTTCACAACATGCTCTGAAATCTATCTTCAAGCTCTAAGTGAGTATATCAGCGTTGTGTCCTGTGTTTTAAGTATGTATTGATCTGCTTCCAGCAAGAACTGAAAAGGAAACTCAAGGTGAAACTTCTTTCCTGATATAGTGGCAAGTCAATGATGACTGCAGGGACCAACTGTCAAGTGAGAAACAAAATCAGTGCCAGGCAGCAGACAGAGATGCTCACCCGCAAAGATGTAGCTTCCCGAAGTGCACAACCTCCCTCCTCCAGCCCTGGGTGGTCCCTGCGTAGTAGGTGCTGCTGGGGTGGTGCTCAGTGGAGCATAAGGAGCTGATGTGGCTGCTGCTGTGGTAGCAGAGGGGGAGGAGTAGGTGCCAGGTGGCCCCGAAGTCCCTTGAAAATTCCAGTCTGACCGGATCAGCAGATGAACTATCAGTGGAGCATCCAATGTTGATCTTGGCATAAAAGAAAAAATGAATCAGATTACCTCAGAATAACAAGCCAGGGAATAATTCAGCACTTATTTCCATTTTCCTGGAAACTGTCTGGCTGAAATATTTAACATTGCAAGATTCTGTTTTTTTTTTCAGAGTTGTATCATATATTGCTTTTAAATTAAATTTCTTCTCATAAAATACCGCAAAAGATTTCATGAAAAATTTATTTCCCTTCATTTCATAAGAAACTTGGAAGTGGGTAAAACAAAGGCTGGTATAATTCTAAATTTTAACTTTGTCCATTTACATAGAAAACCCAAGAATTTCATCATAATGAAAAGAGTGTTTCCTTAATCCTAACTTAGATTTTTCCCTAGTCTATTGGGTAGGAATATCTCTTTTCTCTTCTTAGAAAACCTTCCAGTTAATTCCAAAAGTCTTGAATTTGGAGAATTTTCTACACAAATTCCATGTCAAAACAAAACAGAATACAATCATTTTTCTTTTACTACTCTAGTCTGAGGAAAGATTAAGGCTGTATGTATATAAGGTGGACAAAGTGCTATTTTGATACAATTCCACATAGTGAAGTACCTAACACAGTCAAGAAACTAATCAATCCATCACATGTATAGTTACTCTGTGTGTGTGTGTGTGTGTGTGTGTGTGTGTGTGTGTGTGTGTGTGTGTGTGTGTGTGTGTGTGTGTGTGTGTGTGTGTGTAGAACATCTAAAATACATCCTTTCGGGGGTGAGGGGGTTGGGAGGGCAGGGAAACAAAGGAGGAGGCAACAATGCTTAATAAGAAATGTACTCATTACCTTGCTCATGTAGTTGTAACCCCTCTGTATGGTATTTTCACATTAAAAAACTTATTAATAATAAAAAATAAAATACTTTATGAGTAAACTATTGACATTTGGCAAAACACAATTATAGACACTTGTCTCTATCTTAATGTTTTGTTTTGGGCAGTATTGGAATTTGAACTCAGGGCTTTCTGCTTGTTAGGCAAACATTCTACTGTTAATCCATGCCTTAGGTCCTTTTTTGCTTGGTTATTTTTAAAGTAGGGTCTCATTTTTGATTCGCCTTGACTGGCTTGGATTATAATACCCTATTTATGATTTCCACATAGTTGGCATGACAGGCATATGCCACCACACCAGTTATTTTTATTTTTCTGATGAGATGAGATCTCATGAATTTTATTTGCCCAGGCTGGCCTTGAACTGTGATCCTTATAATTTCAGTTTCCCACATAGCTAGGATGACAAGAATATGCCACCATACCCAGCAATTGGTAGAGTGGATTCTTGTGGACTCATTGCCCTGGTTCATCTGAGATCATGATCCTCCCAATCTCAGCCTCCCAAAGAGACAAAGATGTCTATACCTTTTGTTAGCATTTAAAGCATTTTATATATTATATACATATATATGTGATATGTAAAAATAATAGAAAATTTAAAGTAGATACAAACAAATTTTCTATCTAGGAATCATTTGATCTTTAACATTTGAAATCACGAGACACAATTATAATTTAAGGGTCACAGGCAGATAATATCAAACAAATATTCAAAATTGTGTTGGCATAATGTGAAGCTTTTTTAAGTAAGTTTACTGGCTGTAGACACATACCTGTGCTATGATATTCTGGTGAAATGCATCTTTTGTTTTGCTGATTTTACCCAAGTTTTAGAAATATGTGAAGGGGTTCAATTTAATTGTGAATTTGCTATATTGAAAATATATATAAGACAAGCATGAATAGTAATAAAATACAGACTAAGTATATTTAAAATGATAAAACAGTGCAATATTGCTTAAAATTTAAAATTCATAGAAGCATATAAATATTATATAAATGTGCTAGTATGGCACAGATTATAATTACATTGATGTAAGACCTAAGAAAAGTTAAGTTTTAAGTAAGAATTTAAAAAAAGAATACGAGAATAATATAATCCTTTTTGTTTTTATAATGCTTAAAATAGTTCCAACTAATTATTATAGTAGACAGAGAAACCATGTTGTAAGAAAGCAAAGCAGTTGGGCACTGATGGCTCATGCTTATAATCCTAGCTACTCAGGAAGCTGAGATCTGAGGATTATGGTTCAAAGCCAGTCTAGGCAGGAAAGTCCGAGAGACTAATCTCCAGTTAACGACCAGAAAACCAGAAGTGGCACTGTGGTAGAGCACTAGCCTTGATCTGAAGAGCTCAGGGACAGAGACCAGGCCCACAGTTCAAGCCCTATAATCGACAAAAAAAAAAAAAAAAAAAAGAAAGAAAGAAAGCATAACAATGGGTTCTGGTAGTAAAAGTGAATTATGATGCCCCAAAATTTTATGACCTTACCAAGTGGGAAGTCACAATGTGTGAAATTATCTAGATATCTCTCCTCTTTCTTAGCTTTTGCTGGAGATAAAACTTAAAAGTACTTCTAATTGAATAAAGTTAAATACCTCAAACTGTATGATGGTGTTCTCATTCACATTCAGGTCTCGGGTAGTGATGGAATGCTCTCCGATTTCATTTGAAACAAACACCATTGCTGAATCTTCCTCCCTGTTAAGAAAACAATGTGGAAATCGTTTACGTAAAAATTCATCATGACTTGTATAGAGCATGAATTATTTTTACCTTTTCAGTTAAGTACTTACGGTGCTCCTTTGGAAGAATATGGGCAATAAAGACCGATGTTACCACCTGGATAGAAAAACCAATTGTCTTCTCTGGGACCAAAGTCAAATGTATCCAAAAGTATCACAGGGTTGTTCAGATTATTTCCATCAATAATAAAGTCATCAACAATCCAGATTTCTTCTTTCTTACCTAAGGCATTTTTAGATAAAGCATGTTTTTCAAAGATGAAAATCAGATGGACATTTTTGATCATTGGAAGAAAGTAAATGACAGAAGGAACTCAGCAACAACAGGCTGAACATATGCCTTCAAGACAAGACCCACAAACAATTTAACAGTGTATTCACAGTGATCAAAGTGTGAAAAAATTTAAGCTTGCAACCACATTAAGTTGACAAAGCACAGAAGTGCCTCACCAACTTCAGAAAGCTGTGACAAACAGCTTATGGACCTGTGTTGGCCTTTCAGTCACAACAAAGCTGTGGACCCTGCACAGGAGAGGAGATGAGTATGGTTAGTGTTTGGAGGAGTCTGCTTTGGTCTAACTGGTCTGTGAGGACGAATTCAAAGCCAAGCTACATTACTTCATTCAAGTTGCAACTCAGGGCTGTTTAAGCATCAGACAATGACTTGCTTCCATCAGACTAGGACTGAAAGATCATAGACACTACAATATTGTCCTGATCCCTAACTGCGATTAGCTATATTATTTACTTGACATAGGAAAAAATGTCCCTATGATTATATAATATGTTCTTAATGCCTTTCAAAAATGTGTGGTAGTGTATGAGAACTTAGTGAGACCATTCTTGATCATCCTAGGCTCTGACTGACTTGGACCAGGTATCTGAAGGAGATGTTACAGGGCAAAAGACAAGGGCAAACCCAGTTGCAGTTGTCCAACACTATCTGGATTGAACTTGAATTGAAGTGTAAAAACCAGGCCAAGCAGAAGCCTTGCGATTTCCCCTAGGTTGTACTCCAATGATTCCTACTTTTAGTACAATTCACACAAAACATTAAGGATCTATAAACAGGAGTCTGAAGCAATAAACTGATGCTGTAAAGGAAATCCAATGCCCCTATCTTTGTCTAATTCTTAGACCTTTCTTTTGTTTTCTTATTTTGCAAGTGGGTAGGGGAATACAATTTAAAAAAATCATATGTACATTTCAGATATTACATGAGTACTGAGCACTCTTCTGGATTTTGAACCTCTATTTATTTGTTGGATTTTTATTATATTTACTGTATGTATATACAATATGTCTTGTATAATATCTTATGTCTCATAGAATCACTTATTATATAAGCCATTTAGGCAAAATCCATCATGATTGTCTTTTTACCTACTAACATATCTATCCATGTATGTATCTATCTCATAAGTTGTTTTGTATTTTTTTACTTATTAGTTATAAAGGAAATACAAAGTTAAATTTCATAACCATTTCTCCATTACCTCTGAATGATTAAATGCATGATGTTGTAAAATTTGGTCTTTTATAATCAACAATAATAGAACTATAAGAAGCAATGGAACATTAGAAATTCATAAGACCATTTTCTGTAACAATTTAAAATATTTTTAATCCAAATCCAGTCATTTTAATTTTCCACTGAAGCAAACGTATGTGACAAGAATATCGTATTAGGCACTCTCTTACCTTGCCACAGAATTTCCTACAATGTTCTATTTTACTAATAAAAATGATTACTTAGTACTGTGCATTCCTAAGTGAATTCAACAAAAATATAGTTACAATTGGTAATCCTGGGTTGACTTGAACCTTGCTTCTCAGATCTCAGCCTCCTGAGTAGCTAAGACTATAAGCATGAGTCACTGGTGCCTAATGAAATACTGGATGTTGATGATGTTGATCTTGATGTTAATGATGATGATAATAATTACTACTACTATTACAATTACTGCTAGTCTTGGGGTTTGGGTTTGAATTCAGGGCCTGGGTGCTGTCCTTGAGCTTATTTTTTTTTCTCAATGCTAGCACTCTACCACTTGATTCACAACTCTACATCCAGTGTTTTTTAGTGGTTAATTGGAGACAAGAGTCTCATGGATCTTTCTTCCTAGGGATCTCGGCCTCCTAAATAGCTAGGATTACAGGAGTGAGCCACTGACTCCCTGCTAGATGATTGTTTTTTAAAACTTAATTCTGTGACAGGATTTAGCTATGCTTACAACATGAAGAGAGTGTAAGTTCTCCAGTTAAGCATGAAGAGATGATAAATGAAGACACATGAAGTCAAATATTCCTTGAGAACAGACAAAAGTGAGGTAAGTAACATGCAGGTGCTGTGGACAGCTACCAAGCAAACACTTTAAAAACAGGTATATTAACATACTGTTGTTACTGATCACAGAACACATGCATTTTTACCATTATTGTAAGGTTGCCAGAGCCGGAACCTCGTAGCATTGGTTTGGGCACTGTACGGCAAGGGGACATTAATGAAAAGTATGTTGGTTGTTTGAGGGAAGTAAAACTCATCCATCAGGTGCCAAATTATTCCTCCATTAACAGAGAACTGCAAGAGGATAGAATGGGACCTCTCTGGGGTACCTAGGAAAAAGGTAACAGAGGTGTAAGTCATGTGAGAATGATGGGGATCTTAGCTTACTCTTCTGCCATCAGAGCTCAAGCCAATTTATGTTCACATAGAGGCTCTAAGGTCCAAATGCTTTAGAAGCTACTGAAAGTGATGACAGGGAAGGCTCTGTATATGAATATTTTTTAAACCACACAGTATCTTGGATTTGCATATAACACTCTTTCAGATGAGTGCATGCATCATTCTGAATTTAGAAACTATGGTAAATACATTTTCAATTTTAATGGCATCATAGGTTTACAAAATCAAATATTTATACCTTGGTTTATAGACAAAAATTACTTTAAAACTTACTTCCATAATGTTATGATTCTTAAGGGAAATCATTTCATAAACTTTGAAAAGTCAGAATGACAAAGAGAAGGTTTCTTAGAGCTCATAATTTTAAAAATACCAATTTTTCATAAATTAAGAAAATTTAATTTTCTTAACTAAATTTTCTGGAGCAGTGACAGGAAGACTCAAGGTTATAATGATAAATATAGCAACCATAAAATAAATGTGATTACCAGAGTTATATGAGATAATTTAGAACCAGAAGTTTACTGTATGATTAAGCTGAACTTAAATAACACTTGTGAATACTGATGAACACAAGTTTATGACAGCTCTTTCACATAAGGAAATTTAGGGGCCCTTGAATCTGTTTTCTTTGTGAAGGAAGAATTATACATAGAGAATTTTCTGGAAGGAAAGCAATGAGTGTTTACTTAAGGGAACAACTTACCTTTTGCTATAAATCTAAGTGAAAACTGGACATACATAGTATTAGTACAATCTAGGTCTCTTGAAATAAGCATTCTCAGTCCTTCCTGAAAACAAAAACACATGAATTAAGCAATGTTCTTTCATCTGCATGTCTTACTACTTAATTCCTATTAAGTAAGCAGTAGTAACATATAATGAATGATAAATAAGCAATATTTGTCATGTGCAAAAGGAAAAATGAAACCATTCCCGTTTCCCTGTTAATGTTTCTGTGCTTGAATAACACAATTCCATTTTTGCACCTCTAAATCTTACTCTGCTGTGATTTAGAGTAGCGTAAGAATGATAGCACTATCTATCTACAGACCTTTAAAAAAATAGTCTCCTTTGATCACAGCATGTTAGGAAAGAAGGAGGAAGCAGATGGGAAGCTTGCCAAGTGCTCCTGCTGGAGGTCAAGAACTAATAGGTAACTTTTTCAGCGTTCCAAGGAGTCTGAGGACCTCCCTACACCCTTGTCTGCTCTGCCAGCCCCAGGAGGCTCCCATTCAGGCTGACACAGCACTCTCTTGCCCCATACACTTGGTCATGTTAAATAAGGCATAACTAAAGCAGGCCCTCATGCCCAGGCTGTCACCACTCATGTGGAGATGCCAAGAAACAAGGAAAGAGATCACATGAGCTTTAGTAATTTTTTCTTCCAATTAACTATTTCTGGTTGCCTGAGATTGACAGCTGGAAAGCTTGTTTTCTTCATGTGTTCACAGGATTGTGGTGACAGCCAGGATGACAGATCTCACTATGCAAATGTCTCAAGATCCAAATAGGCCTTCTATTCTGCTGGTGCAACTGTTGAATATGGTGACACTTCTTGGCTTATAGCTGTGATGCTGAGTGGACACTGTCAACTGGTTCTTCCTTTTCCTTGGTCATCTTCTTTGTGGTACTGGGGATTTAAATGAAGGCTTCTCATGTTAGGCAGACATTCTATTTCCAGTCCTTTTTTTTTTTGATTTGGTTATTTTTGGGTCCTACTTTGTGCTCAGGTCAGTTTGCACTGAGATCTTTCCATTTATACTTTCCACTGCCATAGCTAGGATGACAAGCACATGTTACCTCATGCAGCTTTTCATGTTGAGGTGAGGTCTTGGGGAAAATATATCTATATCTATCTATATCCATATCTATATCTAAATCTATGTGTGTGTGCGAATTTTATTTTTATTGCAAAAGTAATGTGCAGAGGGGTTAGAGTTACATAGGTCAGGTAATGAGTACATTTCTTTTTGAATAGTGTCATTTCTTCCTTTGTTTTCTCCCACGTTTTTCCCTCCAAATCCCCCTCCTCCACAAGTTGAATAGTTCATTTTCAACAGTGTCTAGTGAGCATTAGCTGCATTAGTTCACTCTTGTCCTGCCATTTTTCTGCTTCCCTTTACCCTCCACCAAACAGCAAACTTACATCCCTATGAATCTACAAGTAAACACAATGGATGATAAAAGACAAAAAATTACACTTGGACATGATAAACAGGACTCTAAACATTCACACAGTGAGACCAAAGAAGGATATTCTTAGGAGAGGATCACAAAGGCTCAATAGCTATGTACATATGATCATATAAAATGATGTTTATCAAAATGAACTCCAAGAAATGGAAACAAGAGGTTTTTTTCATTTTACTTTTCATGTTTTTTTTCCCCTTTGTCACTGTCTTGGGAATTTGTTTAGCCTTGCTCTGCTATTCTCCTGATATCGGTCTCCCAAGTAGCTGGGAAAACAGACATGTGCCTCTATGCCCTGATACTGGTTGAGATGGGAACTTTCAGACATTTTTCTGGGATGGTCTTGAACTGCTATCCTTCAAACTTCAGCTTCTTCTACAGCTAGGATTACAGGTATGAGCCATGGTGCCTGGATAGATATGAATGTTTCTTTTTCATCCTTTTCCAAGGGACAGTAACCCATTTGTGCCAAATGTGAAGAATTCTTTTGTAAACAAGCTACGATAATTAATGATACTATTCCTGTATCTATAAACATGAAAAAGAAACTATCATTTCCTTTTTCGTGAAAGAATGCCTTTCTAGGTCAAACCTCAGCCTAGTGAATGGTGCATACTGAGCACTCCATGTCTTGCAGAGCTGATAGGCAGTATGTCTAGTACATATAATGCTTGGCTGCTCTTGCATCAGCCTGGCTAATGGGGAAATAGGAAAGACTATGCATCTTTCCTATTTATAGGACCAGGGTAATTCTAGCTTAAAATTTTCTCAAGAAAAGACCCTTGAATAAGTTACAGGGCTTCTGCTTTTCGATTTTGTGAGTGACTTCAAGTGTATGACAAGTTAGCTAGTGGTTGTGTGTCTTACCCGAGATTAAGTAAAAAAAATACAATATTCCATATGAAATGTGCTACCTCAATTTCTTAGGTCTTTCAAAATTCTTCAGGACTTGTAAGTCATTCAACATTTACAAGCATTTCTCTTTTCTTATCCAAAACCTGAGAAGAATTTGGATTCAAAGGAAGATGATAACTGGCATCTATTAACTATAATTGAAAAAGATCCAGGGTGCCTAATTTTCTGAGTGTTAAATATTCATCATTAAGGTTATATTGAAACCCATGCAGACTTTTGTCAATGACTTCATTTACACACCTAGATCAGTCAATATCCCCATGCTGAGAGGGACAGGTTGTAGCATGTATTCACATATGGAGATATACCAGCTGAGCAGAGTTTCACTCAATTGATTAAAATTTCCCTTACCAGACATCTACAGTAAAATACAAAAATATACTAACAGTGTTTGGGAACGCTATTGAACCTGCTTTGATATTTTTCTTTTTTTTTTTTTTGTCAGTCATGGGGCTTGAACTCTGGGCCTGAGTGATGTCCCTGAACTCTTCATCTCAAGGCTGGCAATCTACTACTTGAACCATAGTACCACTTCTGGTTTTCTGGTGGTTTATTGGAGCTAAGAGTCTCACGGACTTTCCTGCCTGGGCTGGCTTTGAACTGTGATCCTTAGATCTCAGCCTCCTGAGTAGCTAGGATTACAGGTGTGAGCCACTGATGCCTGGTGACTTCAATGTTTTTAAAGTTACCACCAGGGAGAAAATATACAGGAGGGACAACTTCATAAAGAAAGAAAAGAGAAGATCTTCACTAGCCATACAATGGACAAGGGTCTCATATCTAAAATATACTTAGAACTCAAAAAATTAAATCCCCTAACAACAAATCCTCAAAAAAGTACTGATTAAATACCTGGGCTAAAGACAAAGAGAAACTTCTCTGAAGGGGATAAGAATGGCCAATAGACACATGAAGAAATGCTCAACTTCTCTAGCCATAAAAGAAATGCAAATCAAAATAACAATGAGATTCCACCTTACTCCAGTTAGAATGGCTATAATCAAGAACTCTAATAACAACAGATGATGGAGGGGATGTGGCCAAAAGGGAACCCTACTGCATTGTTGTTTGGAGTGTAAACTTGTTCAACCACTTTGGAAAGCAGTATGGAATTTTCTCAAAAGACTCCACATAGAGCTCCCCTATGAACCAGCAATCCCACTTTGGGGCATTTACCCAAATGATCACAAACAAGACCATGCTGAAGCTACCAGCATAACTATGTTTATGCAGTATTATTTACCATAGCTAAGATATAGAACCAACCCAGATGTCCCTCAGTAGATGAATGGATCAAGAAAATGTGGCATATATATGCAATGGAATTCTATGCCTCCATCAGAAAGAATGGCATTGCCCCATTTGTTAGGAAATGGAAAGAATTGGAAGAAATTATATTAAGTGAAGTAAGCCAGGCCCAAAGAAACATAGGTCCCATGGTTTCCCTTATTTTCAATAACTAGTATATGTCTAGGACAAGCAGGAAAGGTCAAAAGCTATGTACATATGATCATATAAGATGATGTTAAGTGAAATGAACCCCAAGACAGGGACATAAGTGGTTTTATTTCTTGCTATAGTTTTTTTTAACATACTTATAATATATTATGTGATTTTTTTGGTTTCTTTTGTATGTTCCCCCATGGTATAACTCCTGTTTTCACTGTATTTGATTCTGGTGCCCTGCATCTTATATATACACTTTTCTAATTTGGGGAGGGGAAGGGAAAAAACAAAATGCTTAAATAGGAATACAGGTTGACCCACTGTAACAGTGAGATGTACAAGACACTATGTTGAAAACAAACTTTACAACTTGGGGGTGAGAGGGAGGGAGGAGTTGGGGAGGTGGGGAGGGAAGGGAAGGTAGGTGAAAAACAAAGGAGGAAGTAACAATGCTTGATAGGAAATGTACTCTTTCCCTTACTCATGTAACTGTAATTCCTCTGTACAGCATTTTTACAATGAAACACACACACATATAAAAAAGTAACTTCAAAAATTATTTTTTACAATATTACACGCTAAATATACAATAGCATAAATGCTGCATTCTAGATACCTAGATTCTAAAAATTAGATGCACATATATGTAGTTGCCATAGAAAATAGAAGTTCCAATCACCTAACCAGAGGAAAAACTTAATGCCCAAGTAATCATGAAAAACGACTCTGCTAGCTTACACCTAGCAGATGCTCATGTGTCTGAGATCAAGGAACCATGTTTGTAAGCCACCCTCGGCAGAAAAGTCTACTAGATCTCAGCTACAAGAAGTTAGGCTAGAGATGTGGCTCATGTGGTAGAGCATCAGACAAAAGAAAATTGAGTGAGCCCCAATTTCAAGCTCTAGGACAAGAAAGACAAGAAAGAAAAGGAAAGGAAGAAAGGAAAGGGGGAGGAAAAAAGAAAAGAAAAGGAGAGAAAGAAAGAAAAGGAAAAGGAAGGAAAGAAAGAAGAGAGGGGAAGGAAGGAAGCAAAGAAGGAAAGAAGAAAGAAGAGAGAGGGGAAGGAAGGAGGGAAGAGAAAGAAAAAGGAAAAAGAAAGAGAAAGAACTGTGTTTAATGGAGAGGAAGAAATACTTTGGTCTAGAAGATGGCAACTAAATGTAAAATGAGGCATCATCTGATGAAATTCAGAAATGCAGTGAGTGAAGACAGGAATATAGAGAGTAATGTAAAGAAGTATAATTTTAGCTGACCCCTTTAAAAATGAGTGATGTTCCAGATTTGATGGTTTCACCATTCAGATTTCCCCTCTCTGCACCATATACTTCAGGCCAAAGGTCAGGATGTAAGTTCCCATTGAAATCATCTTTCAGAATGGAGGGGAGTGGAACAACAGGAACACAGTAGGGTCCACCAAAACCCCGGTCACACCTAGGGAAAAAAATACGAGGAGAAAAAGCATCATTTATCTTGAGTTTGTCAAGCCAGATATAATGTTTCACTGGCAGGAGTGACCAGTTTTATTAACTTACACACAGCGTCCAGCATCACAGATCCCTCGTCCTGAGCACATCCAAGGGCAGCCTGAGGCCAGGACAACATTATCAATAGCCCAGGAATCAGCTCCTACAGTGTAGTTGGCCTGAATCCATCTGAACCGGGTCCTGGGAGAACTAAGCAAAGAAAATACATCACTGGTGTGAAAAGCAATTTGGAAGCAACAAACACTTATTGTCATTCTCTTTTCCCTTTAAGCTCCTTTTCAGGATCCAGTTCCCTCTTTTTCGAGACCCTTTAATTTCATACTAAGTAGTGAATACTATTACCTCTTGACCCATAGGAGAACTTGAATGTATGCTACTCAAATATTTAACTACTTTTTCCTGTAAGAGTCATAGAACTGTTCTATAAGATAGAAAAGTTATTCTAAATTACTCATTTGAAATACATGCAAAATCTTAGCTTTTATCAACGTGAGCTTTACCAACCTTTTACTCCTATTGTAGTATTGAGATATGAAAATAATAACAGTAATATCAACAACAACAACTAAGGGTACTATGCAAAAATCTCACAGTGATGAATGTGCAGAAGGAGTCAATTTGGCTTATGGGTAGAAAGTTACATTTTTTACAACAGTTAAAAAATCTTATGGATTGGCTTTGTTAAAGGAAGGTTTAGTTTTGCAAAACTTTTGGAACTCTCTAGCCACCTTTGAAATCAGCAACCCAAGGCATCATGCATTTCTCTTCTTTCCACACATTCTATGCTTAATTATCATGCAGAGTAATAGAATTCCCATGTGGAATCACAATCATTTTCAAATCAGGTGCCAAAAATCCTAAAGTTCTGACATGTAGCCAAATGACAATTCTCACTTGGTAGAAAATGGAAGGTAGACAGTGATCCTCTTCCAATTCTGGAATCTTTCCGAGGTGTAAATTGAACTTTCTGTATAGTGTAGACAGCCAATGGTTGGAGGAGCACACTCTTCTGTGACGAGATGCCAGTCCTTGCCATTGTTCAGAGAATACTGAAGCTGCACACTGTGGGCTTCGCTGAAAGGCTTGCTACAGCCCATGCTCATTTCAAACTGTAAGAAGGTAGATGCTGACACATGAAAATCCCAGGTCTCGGCATAACGAGGTTTTCCTACCAAAAACAATAATGAAGTTGAATGGTATGCTCTTTCTTACTAGATATATATGCTTGCAGTGAATATTTTCAATAGCAAACAAAAATTATTGCTTATTTTCAATGTCTTAGGTGCTCTGGTTTTTCAGCTAACATTCTGTTTTTACAGACTCAGAAATAAGGAAAGCTGCTAATCTGAAAAGCATTACCTATTAAAGGGCTGCTAAGTCTATAGGGATGTCTTCAAACAACACTTTTGGTTCATCCTAACAAATCCAGGTACCTAACTTATATAACCACATTCTCTGAAAGATGGTTCCAATGAAAAAAATGAGTCATTGAGTTCATCAAGTTCTTTCAGAGGACAAGTTTCTCCCCACAAAAAAATTTATGCTCAGAAAAGACAGTTACATAATTTTATATTAGAGAACTTTCTTTTCAATTTTAGTTAATTTAGTCCTGTAGTTAAACACATATCATCTCTTCATTTGGTGATAATATATACCTATATTTTCAGTGAATATCAGAGCAGTATCCATAGAGAGACAGTCAATATCAACTTGACCTCCTTGTATTCGATACCAGTTGGCTTGCAAATCTATGGAGCCATCAAATTTGTCCTGAAATCCAGTTTGAGAGCTGTCATTCATTCCTATAAGAACATCATCCAAAGCCCACTGGGCTGAATGCTTCCCTGTAATTAGGTGAAGAAAGGCAGTTGGATAAGGTTCATTACATAGCAATATAAGTATCTTTGTGATTATAATTTTAAATCAAATTATCTGGAAATTGACAACAAATTAAAACACACACACAACAGAAGGCGAATCTAGATGCAGTATGATCTAACAGTTACCAAAAAACATGGAACTATAATTTACCATGTTGTGGTTGCCACCATCGGAAAGCTGTAGCTGGTGTCTTTGCCTCCCGTGGTAGGTCAATGGAAATGATCTGTGGCTCCAGAAATGACATGAAATCCAGCTCTCGAAGCAAATGCCAGAGTATCCCATTGTCATTTGAATACTGAACTACAAGCCCTAAGTTACAAGACATAAATTCAGTTACGAGGACAGCTTTCCTAGAGGCAGCTGCTTCAAACTGTGTCTCAGAGAACGAGGGAGCATTCATCTAATGTCTAAGGGATGAATTAGTAGACTAGAAGGCTCATCAATTTCTTAACAGTTTCTAATACACTGACTCCCAGCAAATGGAGATAAAAAATATGTAGCTCCTTTTTTTTGTAAGCTCTTTTAATGCCCACTCAAGTTTGCATGAGTGATGAGTAGGTTGGTAAGGAGAACATAAAAATACGCTCCTGATCATGTACTTGAATTCTAAATTCTGCACTGAACATTATAGTCTTTTGCCATTATTATATACTCAGAAAAGATATCTCAATCTCCCTGGCACAAAGTAAGTCATTCCTTTTGCTGCTCAAACATCCAGCAGTAAGAATTTCCCAGTCTGAAATTCTATTAAGAGGAAGGCCTTTAACCTGTATACATTTGTCTGACCTTGGTTAGTAGGTGCTGAATGAAAGCAACTTAATAAATAGCAAAGCAGAAAGACTAATGATTCTCCAGTATCTCTTCGTGTCCCTTTTCTCTGGGCCACTCTTTCACCTGTACCTGTCCATCTAACCACACCCTTCACCTGTCACCATGTTAAAGTTCAAGGGACCTCATGTGCTATCCCTGCCATGTCTCCTAGAAACACTTTTATTTAAAAGAGGACTTGGGGAAAGGTAATCATGACTACAGAGGAGCAAACTGAAATTAAGGGGATCAATTTATAGATTTTTTTTTTTTGGTCCGGTCGTGGGGCCTGAACTCTGGGCCTGGGCGCTGTCCCTCAGCTCTTGAGCTCAAGGCTAGCACTCTACCGCTTGAGCCACAGCACCACTTCTGGCTTTTTTTTCTGCTTATGTGGTGCTGAGGAATTGAACCCAGAGCCTCATGCATGCAAGGCAAGCGTTCTACCACTGAGCCACCTTCCCAGCCCCAATTTATAGATGTATCTTTATACAAATATAAAATTCATCAGTGCATGTCTTAGAAATTTCCCTATGCTCTGAGGGGGAGAGCAGAGGGTATTTATCTAGTGGTTAGTTCCACAATTGTCCTTAAAATTGGCATTACATGCTCATAAATATGACAGGGTACCGGAGCTACTTTCTCAGTATTCACATAATTATGCTCAGTTAAGTTATATTTCTTTTATTATATTCTAACTTTTGGAAAATTATAATTTATATCATATATAACTTTTGTATTTCCTTATTGTTGACTGATTGGAACTTTTCATTCACACTTTGTCATGTTGGATAACGAGGAGTTTAATAAAGTGAAGTTTCAGCAATATTAAGCTAACATACAGAGTTAAGGAAAAGCTGTTCAAAGGTAATTAACAGCACATGGAAGTATGGGTAGCAGATCTGACAAGGAATGGTGCCAGGAACAATGACAAATATGCTAGAAATTAGAAACTTTAAAGGAATTAAGCCTACTATATTTATAATAGAACTCATCAAATGGAAGGATAAGATAGAAACACTCAAAGATTAGGGCCTCTTTAGAGAGACAGTGTTGGGTACACAGGTGTAGGAATGGGGAGTGAGAGCTTTCGTTGGTTGAGGTGTGACTTCCATGTTTGGAATAGACAGTCACACCAAACCTTGATGAAGAAAATACAATCTAGGTTGATTTTAGCCTTATCTTGTTAAGTTGAGGTAAAAGGGCTAATTTTTAACCCTTATTATTTACTCAAGAAATGTCCTATTGTCCTAAATATGTCCAAAGTTTAGGACATCATTTTAATGAGATAATGGATGGATAAGAGTATGGATCCTTCAAAATTCAAAATTTTGGGGGGAATATTAGGATTTGAATTCTGCATCATACATTTGCTTGCTTATAACTCCGTAGGTGCTTTGCCCACTTGAGCCAGCTCTGCTTTTTGTTTGTTACTTTGAAGACTGGGTCTCATAGATTTTTCTACCTGGGATGATTTTGAACCCCCATTCTTCAGATCTCAGCCTCCTGAGTAGTGGGAATTACAAGGGAGCCACAAGTGCTCGGTATAATTTTTGTTGCTGTTCTTGTGGCTATTGATGCATGTTAATATGGTTTACATTTATTAAGATGAGAAAGAGTTGAGAGAAGAAAGAGATATTATTAGTTATTTGGGTGGGTTAGGAGCGATGAGTGACAATGTTAACAGACACTTAGTATTCATATTCTGTTTTGTAGAATGGGAACTTCTTTGTACAATGACTTAAAGATAATAAAAAGTTAAAAAAATAGTTATTTGGGAGGTGACCAATTTTGAAGTTAGAATACAGTATCAGAAAGAAAGCATCATGAGAATAGAATCTCAATGACTGATCATTTCTAGTTCATTTTACTCAAAGTGTGGTCTGAGATCAGCTTCTGTATCATCTGGAAACATACCTATTGGTGATGGGTTTAAAAATTCTGATATTTCTTCCTTTGGAAAGTGGAGCTCAATTCTCTTCCCACCGAGTTTTTGGATTGGTTTACTAACATGGTTAGAATTTGGCAGGGGCCCTGGTGCATGACTTTGGAGGTTCACTCATTAAGGACACTAGAGACTGGAGTGTTACACAGTGGTAGGTACGGCACTTGCCTCACAGGCCTGAGACCCTGCATTTCATTACTACCACCACAAAAAAGTAAAAAAAAAATCATTGTATGTTCTTCCTTGCTCTCTGTCCTTTGCTCTAGAGAAAGCTGACCTTCATGTACTCAGGACATTCAAATAGCCTCTGGACAGATCTATATATTGATAGTCTTCCCAAATCCAGGGAAGAACTAAAGCCTTTTGCTAACAAATACTTGAGTGCACCATCCTGGCTAAGGGTCCTAATATCTGTACCCTGGCGGCCTCTGTCTTGCCACAACCTCATGAGATATTCTGAACCAGAACCATTCAGCTTAGCTGTTCCCAACTTTCCAACTTTTACAAAGTAAAAGTTGTTTTAAGCCACTCAGTTTTAGGATAATTTGTTATGTGGCATACTACCCCAGTCATACTAAAGCAGAACTTGCATTTAACAAGTGCAAATCCCAAATGGTTTCAGGTGTACATTAAATATGATGCATGGCTCAGGTGGTACATCTTCCGTTTGAGTTCTGCTAAGCTGCCTTTCTCCTTATTAGCTCTGTAGTGTCACATGTTCAGGCAGCAATGAGGACTGCAGAGATGAGACCTCAGTTACAAAGGACAATACTGCAGGGCCTCATAGACAAGTATGGAATGGAGGAATGTAAGTGAGGAGAACAGTGGTATTTATGTTTTATACCAGACCCTGAGCCTCCTTGCTGGATCACCTAACACAGTACATATTTGAATAAACCCAAGCCATTTGAGCTCATCTACTGAATGTTTAAGACATATAAGACACTTCTGTTTTTAAACCAGAACTACATCTGCATTCTGACTTCTCTTTTTCTGAAAACAGCCTAATTTTGACTTTAATTCCAAATATGTAAATTGACTCTTTAGCTTAAGTAAGGAATCTTCACTTTTATCACTGTAAGAGATTTGTTCAAGGATTTAGACAGATTTACATGTCAACCACCCGTTTTCAATAAGAAGCTGAGAAATGCCTGTGGGAAGTGAATTACATGGCCAAGGTTTTGTTGAAGAACATTTCTCAGCACTGGCTGAGAACAAGTTGCCTGTCCCTGAAAGGGAACAGACATTGCCCCACATTGCAGTTAAATATGGAACAAAGCTGTATGTCTATGATAAGCAGATATTTCCTATTATGCCATGTTCAGAGCTTATTCAACAGCTTATTTGTTTCTATCTCTTTCTTGCTTATTGAGTTTTTGTTATTGTCTGACTCCTCTGACAAGAATGAAAGTTCTCTTCAAGTGGCTGTTCATGCTTCCACATGGCACATGGCACATGGCACACAGCAGGTTTGCGTTGCTTGAGTCTCACCACAGTACACTCTCTTTCCCTCTCTCTTCTCACTGTCCATCCAGCAATACTTCATTATCTTGGGTGCTGGAATGAAGATTTCAGATGATCCATGAAGAAAAATATAGACGAAGGAGAAGGCATTTTTGCTTTAACTCACTGAGATTTAGAGGGCTATTTGTTTATTGTAGTATAACCTCACTCATCCTGATGGATGAATCTTGTCTTTTGGTGATATTGTATCTGCAGTAACTAGACCAACAGTGTCTAGCTTAAGACAGATAGATGAGATTGAGGAAAGCATTATATCAGTCGATGATAATTTAGATAATTACTATATTAACTATTACTGAGAGATTCAAATGAAACCATTAAGTTAGTGATGATGTGGCCAAGGAGGTTTAGAGTTGATGAACAGAGGTTGCTCTATACATCGGCTGCTCCTCAGGTACTATACTGAAGCCAGTATGTTTTATACAGTCTAAGAACAAGCTCAGATCATAATCTCATAAAAGATTATGATATTATTTTTAAGACCATGTTTTAAAGATATCTTTTTTTTTAACCTTTGAGGAAGATCCATCTAAAGAGTCCATAGATTTTGTACTAGGAACCCACACACATTTCAGGTCACTGAAGGAAGCCTATCACATGAGCAGAGCTCCAGGGGAGCAGCTGTGTTTCAAGGGTTTTGCATTTCCTTCAGAACTGAGACATTTGAGACAGAAGATGGTAGGGATGCCTAGTAAGAATGGGGTTCACAGCAAGGAGAAGGTGTGTAACAGGATGATTAAAAAGACATACAGTCTGGAGCCAATGTGATGGTTTAAATCCTTGCTCAGCTATTTACTAACTACAAGACTGTGGACAAGTTACTGGATCTCTCACTTCCTATATCTGTAAAAAGTTCTACTAGTAATTCCCATGGTAAGGGGTTAGCGTGGAGGTGAAATGAGTTAGCACTGCACTTGGATAGTGTATTATACGTAATAAGTGCTCAGTGAAAGTTAAGATTTATTGTTTCTAGGAACAGTTTCTTCTGCACAAAGATTTGGGTCCTCCAGAATGTTTAGAGGCAGACATAGAGTTTTCTCCACTTTCAATAATTCCTTATGCGAACAAGCTTAGTTAGCTCTTACACTGAATGCAAAAGTCTCTATTATAACTTTTTCCATCCTTGTGGAGAATTATAAAAAGAAAAAGACTTCCTTAAAGCAAATGTCCTTTGATTCTGCATTCATGCTGTTTTCCAGATGTCAGGATCTGGAGGAGAAAGCTTAAAGATGACATTTCACCAGACAGCCTTTCTGTGCAGGGGAAGAGAAGATGAGGGTGATTCAAGAGAAGATCAGGTTTTGAAATCCAGACCAAACTTTGGGAGGAAAAAGGATTACTTTGCCAACAGTGATCGCAATTTCCATAAGGAAGATGTCAGCTTACCTTCATTTCTAGCCCTGGGTTTGATGCAGGTAATACCTGAAGTTTTGCTTCCAATTTGTATATAAAACTGAACAAGTCTGGAAGAAAAAAAAACTTTAGTTACAAATAGATAAGTTCAGAAGAGCTTTAAATAACTATTTGTATTTGGACATAGGGAAAAAACTCTGCAATTCTGAAGTATTACTTTTAAACTTAAATGATATATGACAGGCAGAAAGTATATAGATTACAGTAAGTTAATTCTATGAGCACTAATATAAAAAGTTAATTAATACACTACTTTATTCTCTATAATGATTTAAACCAAAAAAGAGAATTTAACTCCAATTTCCTGCAACAGTCTGATGTAATTTAATGAGGAATATCCTAAATCCAGATAATGTCACTCTTGGAAATTCAAGATGAGAGACAAGTCTAACATTAAGAAGTCAGATATTATATTTGTTTAGATTGACAGAATGGCCTGCCTTTTGCTGATTTATATAAGTTAACTTAATTTTTCACAACTGACTGTCACTCACTGTGATGTAAATTATGCCTCTATCTATGGTAATCAGCAGAGCCCACCTGCTAAACTGGTGTATTTTTGAGAAAATGAAGCAGCAGGAAAAGGAAGAGAGTAAAGGTAAACTTTATGAGAGTGAAACTAGATTTTAGTGATGATAAGGTCTGACCATTTCAAACATGTTTTTCTTTTGTTCTTTCCTTCCAATTCCCATAATTTAATTGGTAAAATTACCCACGATTTTATTTAGGTGTGCCACTACTATTCCATAAAAAAAGAACGAAAGTAAATACTCCTTTATTTTGCTAAGAGGTATCAGTATAGATCTAATGGAGGGAAGAATTCTGGGCAAGGGGAGAGAGAGAATATTTTCAAATTAGGATAGTGACTACAAATGAACTTCGGTAAATAAAGGTAGATCATTTTCAGACACAGCATGGCTGGAAAGATCTCTTTTTTCATTATGAAAATACTGTACAGAGGGGTTACAATTTCATGGGCAATATATAAGTACATTTCTTGAAAGATCTCTTTTTTAGCTGCATACACAAAAGAGTAGTATCAAAGACGAAGAAAATTATGCTGAATACACAGTAGACATTCAGGCCTTGGAGATGATTGTTACTGAGTAATGAATTGTGACATAATTTTTTGTTTTAACTGTCTTTTTATTCTAAGGCTAAAGTTGTGCTTCAGTTTTACATATATAAACTATATTCAAAAACATAACTTAAGATACTTCAGATATTTTAGAATGTTTTATAATAGACCTCATGGTTCAGTCAGTACATGGTGCTATTCATGGAGAACTGTACCTGATGTTCCTAGTGTCCAGAGGGACAGTCCTCGCTTCCCTTTTCCCAGGCCCATTGAAGTAGAGGGACTTGCCATCGTTTAGAGTTCCACAGCCAGTTCCAACCTGGCCACCAGTTATCTTGTACCAAAGGGGGCTGAGCTTCCCTTCAAACCTGTCGAACATCTCACTGTGATTAGGGACATTGGATGCACAGGTTCCTTGTGCAGCTTCAGAGAAAAAATACACAGGAGGGATGCTTTGTTAGAATCCCTGAATATTAAAAGGTATATTTAGCATATGGGCAAGAATGGATTTCTTCCCGAAAGCCAATCAACAATTCTTTTAAGTGCTCATTTCCTTTTAATAAAACGAACTATTGGGGATATTGCATTTCCTTAGCTGTGGCTTCTCTGAGGGCTCGGATAAACTGAAAAGCAGATTTTGTTCACAGTAAAATTTGTCCACTTATCATCCTTTTATTAGAGAACAGCAAGAGGAGTTAGTCCTAGATTTAAAAAAATGCCACTCTTGCAATGACAAGTGATAGCACTTTCTGAAGAAGGTCTGCAGAGCTGTCTGTCTGTGGTTATGTGTCAGATGAAGGCAAGTACACTGACAAGCTGGGAAGGAGCCTTTTGAAGTTGTTTAAGAAAAAAATGAACCTTAAGATATTATCTCCAGTTTTACTCTTTAATCTCAGCTCCCTCTTTGGTGTTTCTCATGGTTACCATTCAAAGGTGACTGTGGTCAGAAAATATTTCGCTCATAAAGCTCTCTTTGGAAGTCTTTGGATTTATTGTTTTATGTTACGTTTTTACTTTCAATGCTAAAAATTATATTTCATATTTTTTTCTAAAAGCAAGGTAAAGAGGATCTCATAGCTAAGTAATCAAGAGCTTGGGTCTGTCCTTCAGAGAATGACTACTTGAGTGTGAAGCCAACCTCTAAGAACAACTAGTCATATGACTTGAAGGATTATTAACCCAAACAACAACAACAAAAACAACAAACTTCTCTGTGTCTCAGTTTTCCCTAATAGGGTAAATAGGGTTTACAGTACTATGGTACAAGATTATAATTAGGATTAAGGAAGATGAAATACAAAGCTCTTATTTTATGCAGAAATCAGACTTAAAATAAAAGACATAAAGACAAGACCCATTAAGAGAGGGGAAGAAGAGAGGCTGATGAAAGCTGAATACTATGGAAACACACAGAAGAGCTGGGCCTAAGGAGTCAGGACTGGTGGCTCACTCCTATAATCATAGCTGCTCTGGAGGTGGAGATTGACAGGATCAGAATTCAAGGCCAGTTAAACAACAACAAAAAATAGGGTGTGGTAGCATGCATCTGTAATACCAGCTATATTCAAGGCTATAGAAGAATCTCAGTCAAAGGCCAATTTGAGGAAAAAGGCAAGACTTTACCTGAAAATTAATGGAAGTAAAAGAAGCTGAGGGTATGGTTCAAGTGGTAGAAATTCAAACCCCAGTATCACCAAAAATTTTTTAAAAAGAGAGTAAATGTCGTAATGAATCCTGTTGTTGTATACAATTAATGAAGAGAAAAAATTTTTAAAAGGAAAATCCAAAATAGTGAGAGGTAACAATTTGACAAGAAATGTATTCAATACCTTACTCATGTAACTGTAACCCCTCTGTACAGCATCTTTACAATAAAATAAAATAAAAAAAGAAAATCCAAAAAATAGAATAAACAATGAATGCTAAAAATGGAGTGAACCAAAGCACTTATTTTAGTGCCTGGCATGAAGCAGAGCCTCAAGCAATGTTCATTATGATTGCTATTAATAATAAATAAATCTTCAGGGAGTGAAATTTGTGTTATGTTTTCTTCTTCAGGCAACTTGAAAGTACAAGACACCTTAGCACCTCATGTGCTTGTGTGAGAAATTCCTACTTCTTAAAGAATAAATTCAGAATCTAGTTCTCTGAAAGAACAACATGGAATATAGTAATTAAGAGGAATGTTTATTTTTTTTACAAGCAAGCCATCAATGGACACACGTGCAGCCTTACCAGTATACCCCAGGTCACAGAAACACACTCCTGAAATACAGTCTCCGTGGCCACTGCAGTAGCTGGGGCAAGGCTCAGAGATGTATACCCCATCCAGAGCAAACGGAGGCACATTCTTCTGTGAGCTGCTCTCCTGGATCCACCGGAATCTGGTTTTGCTGTTGGAGAAAACACATCTGCTTCTTACACCCAAAGCACTGGGATGCAGATTCAGGAAAACTCAAGAAACTCTTCATTTATTTAGGTGCTTGCTTGATTGTTAACTTAACCTTCAGACGGTGTCTCTTTAAGATCTTCCTCAAATTTCTGTTTCTTTTTCAGCACAGATATTTGAATTCCAGGAAACTGGGTATAGAAGAACTATTTATTTATTTACTTTTGGGTGCCAGTTGTGGGTACTATTCCTGAGCTCTTTTGTTCAAGGCTACCACTCTACCACCTGAGCCACAGTTCCACTTTTAGCTTTTTTAAAGGTGGTTAATCCTATAATTTCCTGTCCAGGCTGGCTTTTACCTGAAATCCTCAGATCTCAGCTTTTTGAGCAGTCAGATTATAGGTGTGAGCCACTGGTACTTGACAGACTATATATAAATGGAAGGTTTTTGATGGCCAGCAATATGCCAAAGGCTTATATTTTCCCACCTTTTTCATCATAAATGAACAAGATTCTCTCTTTGACTTAGTATCTCACCTTTCCATCATGCTAATTTTATGGATATTTTCAGATGAGGCTATTTGGGAATATTTGAAACTACAAACATAATGCTCATGTTGATATATATATATGATATATATATATATATATATATATCATCGACATGATTCAAGGAGAGATTTATGTTTGTACTGACAGTTCTGCTGACACCTATAGCTCCTTGCTTTCCTCTTTGTCACATGTGTATAAGCTCTAAGGTATTCCTTTTATGAACTCTTGGCAGCCATCTAGGCTGTCAGTTAACCCTGGCAACTGTCAAGGAACAACAAGGAAACACCTTTACTGCCTTTAGTTGGAAGGAAGCTACAAATGGAATCAACAAAGGTTTCACTGGCATGATGTAGGCATTTGTATTTCTCCAAGTTTTGTCTGGTTCCTGATGCCTGCTGCTACTCAGTTCTCTTCTCAGTGGCTGTATCTTGAAATGGAACATAGGAATTTAGCAACCTCCAAGTTGCTATAATAAGAACTGGTAAAGAAGTCCTCAAATAACTAAGCAGAGAGAGATGGCCCAAAGAAAAACAGAGCTGCACACTTACTAAATTATTAATGTATCTGTGCCCATATGCTATGCTTGCTCTTTCAAGCAGAAACAGTGGAATGAAAAATGATTTCTTTCTAAACAACAGTACATTTATTTTGGAAAACACCTAAAAAGAAAGATGTCTCCATTGAAGTTAAGCACCTATCTTGGGTCATTACTGAATATTCAACATCCCTTCATTTAACCAATAGTTCAAACACCTGCCACATGCCAGAATGAAGGCATGGGTTTAAGAAACTATAGGGAGCAAAATGCAGACACCTTCCTGCAAGTGTGGAGAAAGAGTTAAGTGTGATTTGACTATTAAAATCATCCAACAAAACTCCCCCACCTTTGTTTGGCATGTTTCAGATAAACAAGAAGAAGAAAAGACTATTTCTTGGCCATCTTTTATCAGAGCACCATGATGCTCCGTCTGCATAAAACATTGATTCTGTACCTCAATCTTTCACTACCAGACAACTCATGGAAGTTGCATCTGTTTTTCAAACTAGGAAAGTTTTCTGTGCAACTACGTGCTCTGTGCAGAGGTGCACAGGTGACAGACGGTGCCTGAGGCATTCCGTAGAATAGTAAGCAACTGTGTTTTTATCCCTGACCAGAAACACCCATGTTTTACATCTACATTGGGAACCCACAACAGGTTGTACACTGTGTAGATGGAGATGCCTCTGAGCACTGGGTGAGTTGCATAGACAGATATTTACCATCACTGATGTCTTCCGTCCATACAGAAGAGCCAGGTGGATTTCTGTGAGCACAAACTACTCCTTTGAGAAAACCAACTTAAAATTATTTCTGAAAAAACAATATTCTAGCAATTATTATAATTATGTTGCCCCACAGTGAAATAGCTCCAAGTTTTAATAATTGTAACAAGTAGAGTTCTCAGTCTTGAACACACTATGTTTGGAGACATCCAAGTTTAACATACTGCAGAAGGAACAACAGCTGGTTTAGTTGGGGTAAAGAAGAAACATATTTACTCTTTTTTTTAGCAGATAGTTCTCCATCACAAATGCCATCCATCAGTGAGCTGGATGGTATCCAAATTAAGACGAAAATGAGATTTCGTCTTCCAAAAGCTTTAGTTCAGGAAAATATTGATACACTGGGAGCCTCAAAATTATTTTCTTAGTGATTGATACTATGGAAATTTTCTTATTTCATCACATAAAAACAACAGTTTTTTCAATATGCTTTATTTTATTTATTTTTTACTAATTGAGTGATTCCACCATGATTAAACAAACTGCAATTACAGATTCAGTTAACTGTTAGCAGGTTTGGGAAGAATCAAAACAAAATTTGTGTTTCTTGGCTCTTGATTGTATTATCTGCTTTTATGATGAAGTTTTACAACTCCTTGACATCCTTCTAGTCACTGCATCAAAAATGTACTGTGCTATGTTCTCTAACTACACCTGTGTATGTAGAAGAAGCATGGGCCATGGTGGTTGGGTAAAGTCAGGGCTGCAGGAATACAGGCACCACTTGAGATGGGCAGAAGGCAAGATACAATGGTTCTAAGCTGCAAACGCAGAGAAATTTTCATGGAGAAGGAAAGACACTTCCTGGGTGAAGCCTAAAAGGCAAAACCAAGAGCTAAGAACACTAGATCAAAAACATCACTGTCATGGAGAGCTATCTTGGTCAAGGACATTTCTTTTTGTCCTGGACATTGCTCTCAAATAAGGAAACTCAAAAGTAACAAGCCTCTGGCTAGCTTTCAGAACTGTTACGCAGTTCACATTCTTTTCTTTCTCCTTCATTCTTTCTACCCTCCTTCCTTCCCTTCTTTTCTTCTCCTTTCCTTCCTTCTTTCTTCCTCCCTTCCTGATTCTTTTGTTTCCTTCCTTCTCTCCCTCCCTTCTTTTCTTCTTCTCACTTGCCCTCTCTCCCTTCCTTACACACCTCCTTCTCTATCAATCTCCTTCAGTATGTCTTGTCACCAACTCACAGTTTTATGTTGGGGTTAATGAGGATAAACATCCTAACCTGATGTAGATCGTAAGATCAGAGAGTGAGTGAGCATCATCGTTGGTTTAAGCCACTAAGCTTTAGAGAGATGTGTTGCACGGCAAAACTATACAAATATGATCTTAGGTTCCTCTAAGAATAAAAATCAGAGTAAGACTGTGTTTTAATATATCGCTGCAGCATGACTCCCTTTCCTTTCACTGGGTAAGAAATAATGAGATTGAAAACAGCTGCCTTGGACCCCAAGATGGAAGTCATGTGCTCAGGATGGCAGAGCCAATCTGTCAGAACTGCTCACTTGTGCATCATTATATAAGAAACAATAAATGGTCCTGTTTAAACCTCAGTAAGCATTGTGTTTGTATTTTTCTGTTATGGTAGATGAATCTGTATTCTAACTGCAACTTCAATTTTTAAATTCCACTAAAGCTAGTAGACTCATCAGTTCTGCCACCTACACATCAGTATCTAAGACATTTGCATTGCTCTTTGATAAATTAGAAAGAACATGGACATGTAAAGGCAAAGAAATTACTCATAAGTTGACTTGGATCTACTGATTGAAATAGTATAATAGTTGTTTTGTAAAGTAGCAGCATTTAAAGACTATGTTTCAAGGTTTATTAGATTAACAGAGAAATGTTAGCATTTTTGAACAATTGACTTTTTTGTGTGCTAGTCCTGGAGCTTGAACTCAGAATCTGGGTACTGTCCTAGAGCTTTTTTTCCCCTAAAGACTAGCACTCTGCCACCAGAGCCATTGCTCCACTTCTGGCTTTTTGGTCACTAATTGGCAATAAGAGTCTCAGAGACTTTCCTGTATAAACTAGCTTCAAACAGCATTCCTTAGATCTCAGCCTTCTGAGTATTTAAGATTACAGGCGTGAGCTACTGGTACTGGATACAATTACTTTTCTCATCCAGTGAGTTTACCTACTAATAGCTGTGGTCTACTTTTTTCTTTTTTGAGGTCTGCTCATCTAAATAATGCAGGAGACAGAGAGCACAAACAGCTTATGTAGCTAGATGATGCACAGTATATTTGGTGACCAACTTGGTGAAAAATGACAGACACAATAGCTTCTTACAACTTCATAAATAAGACTCTCATTAATTGCTAAGATTTTTACCAGTATGCTTGCTAGTCAGGATAAGATAGATTGTGCTGTGGTAACTTCTGAATCTCTGGGCTCAACTCAAGAAACACCTAAATCTTGCTTAGTTTACATGTCTAGTGTAGGTTGGTAAGGAAGTCTGCTTATTGTAGGTTCTCAGGGGTCCAGACTAATCTAGGCTTCATTTCAATACATGCTTTCATAAAGCAAGGAACATGGAAAAATGCACAGGGTCTCTTAAAGTCCTGCGCCACGTATGCATGCACATTTCATTAGGCATGAAAAAGTTTTAACAGGTATGGGAAAAGTATGATCCTACCTTGTTCTAGGAAAGAAGAAAGCTGGAAATATTGCTGACTGATACTAATAGGTATCCTGACCACTAATTACATCACCAGATGTAGTACAAATAGACTTCTATTAGCATCTCAGCTCGGAACCCCTATGACTGACTGAGTCACTCCTAGTGACTCAGTGTCCACTAGAAATGATTCTTTATCTTTTGCAAAGTAATAAATAATGTTGAAAATGACGATCTCTGTGTTATCGCCATTATCTGGTACAAAGTGCTAGAAATTTATTCTAGAATATAGAACTTGGAATGAAAGATGTCTTTTAAAAACTCAGAATGTATCTATCTGTCTTTTGTCTTTTAACTCAACCACATGAATTAAATGATCCTTACTTTCCTTCTTTGTACTAGCTGTCAAGAAGAGAGGAGTTAAATTTTTGCCCTATTAATGAAACTACTTCGCTTCAAATTCTTACTTCCTCCATCTAAATCCTTCATTAATTTATTTTAAACTTCCTTTTAAATTTTATTATTTGTTTAGCAGTCATTTAAAGGGATCATTTATATTGTAAGGGACCTCAACTTGTCTGTGAAAGGAAATTTCAAATCATTAAAAATAATCTATGTTTGACAAAAGCTCTCAGCCTTTAACTAATTTTTTGTTCTCTATACTCAATAACTGAACTGTGCTTAGCACAGAGAAACACTCAGTGAATATTTGCTGAACAAATAACTGGTTGAGTAAATTCTCAAGTGTAGTCTGAGTGTAAGGAAAGCACACTTCCTGCTCCCCACATACACACACCTTCATATTTTGGGAATGTTTATCCCATGACTATTTTCCTCAAGAGTTACTACTTGGTTAAAATAGCAAGATTAAGTATTCTCTTAGGTTAGTGATATATTTGGCATGTAGATACCGAAATAAAATAAGTGTTCTCATGCATCAGCAGCTATAGTACATCATATAAATGTCCTCTTTACCTGGATGCAAGAGACCTCGGGATAATGATAGTAATTCTTGTCCATTCCTCAAAGTCCCCTGTGTGATACATGGTGGGCTCACTCAGTTCTCTGGAACTCCCTTCACATCCTTTGCCAGCAGAAGCTGGGAAACAGCCTTCTTTCACCAGAAACCAGGACATTCCAGCATCGTGTGAATATTGAAGAAAGACTGGGGCAGTGTTGCTAAATTGACTGGCACACCCTATGTTCAGCTGTTAAAAGGAAGAGTAGAAATGTACAAGGTTTTGTCTCAAGATATCATTCAATAAATGAGGGACTAGAGCAGCCAGAGCCCCTTCTACCAAGTCTGTATTAAATTTGCATGACAAGGACTAGATGGCTCAATGCCAACCATAAAATTATCTTTCTTTCTCATAAAATTATCCTTCTTTCTTCCTTTTTTTTTTGTTGGTTGTGGGGCCTGAACTCTGGGCCTGGGTGCTGTCCCTCAGCTCTTCAGCTCAAGGCTGGTACTCTACCACTTGAGCTACAGCTCTACTTCTGGCTTTTTCTGCATATGTGATACTGAGGAATTGAACCCAGGGCCTCATGCATGCAAGGCAAACAAAAGATAAGTAAAGAAGCTGCTTCCTTTTCCCTCCAGAAGGAGGGAATAGGCACAATAGGCACAAATTACTATGAGTGGTTACTGAGTCAGAATATAGACACACTAAATTTTGTAGTTATGTGTTTATCTGGTATTAGTGAGGTTCAAATGAATCAGTTTTGATGAACATACTACTACTCACACATCACTGAGTATTACAGTTTAAGACAATTTCTTTCTAAATTAATAAATGTGCAAATAAATTTTAATGCTTTTTGGTTTGCATTTTTGATATAGCTGTTAACTGTTAAGACTTTTTCCTTATTTGTTTAGTTAATACTGTAAAGAACTAGTCAGGGCACTCTTTTAACATCAAGAACCTACTTCTATTACAGTGTTCCTTGGGAATACACTGTGACTACTTATTTTCCAGATTATTCTCTAGGTTGTGAGCTCCTTGAGGACTGATAGGGCCCTTTTTTTCCCATTTCTATGCTCATATTATCTAGTGGTAATCATTTAAAAATGCTCCACAATGGCTCATTTTTGTACAAATAACATCAAAATGATATATAGGTTTCAACTATTCAATCTTTGAATAATCTATATTTTATATTATTTTACTGACTAATAACCATAGGTTAAACAGCTTTCTGCTTGTGATGTAAGGATAAAGAATTTCCTTAAATATTATGTCCTTTTGTTCTATAAGGACTTTAAGATATTACACACACATACACACATACATAAACACACACACACACACACCCCCCACACATATATATAATTTTAATTTAGATTTTTTTTAAAAAGTTCAGGATATTGTCCTCCAGATCTGCAGGTCATTAGTACTATGATTTTATCAGTAATTGAGTAAACAAGATATTAGGTCAAAGCAGTATAGTATTCTGGAAAGGTATTTGCTACCAAGGTATTTTGTACCATTTTTCAATGTTTCCAACAAATAAATACAGATTCATATATTATTATTCATGTTACGACCATTGGCAGCTAGGCATGAAAATCTAAATGAGGAAGGATACCATTTCATTGATTACTCATGATTAGTTTCCTTGTTTACAGACATGTGGAAATTATATTTGAAGAGCTTCTTATAAACATCTGACCTCTTTAATAATTCCATTTGTAAGATATTAAGCATCTGCATCCTGCCATTATGCAAGGACAATGTAGTTGTGCTAGTTCATTAAAACTGCATTACTTTTGACCCTCAAATTCACCAATGGGATTTTATTATAAACATGATGAAATTTTGATTAAGGTTCTGAGACAAGCATTTGTCAAAGTCAATATTGGCTGTAAATGCTGCTATGTTATCACAGTGTTGAAAGATAGTTAATAAGCGTTTAGGAGAATAATGATATACAGGGTGAAGTTTACTGAATTAAAGGAAGGGAAATTGAAAATCTTATAGTCAAAACATAAAATAATTTTTCAGTCCAATCACCACTAACAGAAAGCTGAACAGGAGAACTTATTCAACATGATTCAGAAGCATGGCATTCATTAAATAACAATCAGATTGAAGTCCTAAAGAAAATTTTATTTTTAATTATGGAAGAGTTCTATGAACATCATGATATAGCCATAACTTCTGGGACTCCTTAAAAACAGACATACTCTTTTCCTCATGAATAGAGATGCTAAGTTTTGCCATTTGAAGATTCTGGAGGTTTCAGTCAAGTGAGTCCCTTCAATAGTATACAAAAATTTTGTGCTCTTAAGTCTGGAAAATGTGTTTGCGCCTTAGTCTGTTCTATCTTTGTGCTTACATACCTTGAACTGAAGCACATATCCAGGCTTCAGGGTCAAATCTCGAGTTACTGCAAATCGGTCCCCATCTGACTTTCCAAATACCATGGCTGATGGTGTGGCAGCACAGAAAGTTTCATTTTTAAGCATTCCTTCGTTAGCCAATATCAACCACACACTCATTTGATTCATAGGGTAATCAAAAGCGGGCTTCTCATAGAAGTTCTGATGGAAACAATGGAAAGACAACAGGAAGACAATAGGGTGACTTTGAAAACAAGAAAGGAACTTTCAGTTCATGACATGCTATGGGCCATGTAGCTTTCACATTGGTGGGAAAATAGAGAAGATATTTTTCCAAACTTGAAAAAAATGTATTAAAATTTTCTGGTGTTAACAACTGCAATTATTTTGCTATTGTATAACTAATCACTTTTTAAAGACATTAACAATTTTTCTTGATGACTTAGCAAGACTCTATAATAATCTTTTTCACATCTGAACAATATACAAACTGGTAGCCTAAAGATGTAACAAAATATTAAGTACAGACAGTTAAATTTATTTCATTTCATTTCATTTATTTATTTTTTTTGTGTGTGTGTTGATAATGAGGTTTGAACTCAAGGACTGGACATTATCCCTACACAGCTAGTACTCTACCACTTAAACCAGACCTCCATGTCTCTTGGAATTTCTTTCCTGGGCTGGCTTCAAACTGCAATTCTTTAAAAAAAATTTAAATATATTTTTTTATTGTAAAGATACTATACAGAGGGGTTACAGTTTACATGAGCAAGGTAATAAGTCCATTTCCTATTGAGCATTGTTACCCCTCGTTCATTTTTCCCCTACCATCCCTTTCTTCCCCACCTCCCTCAAACAGCCTCCTGAGTATTTAGGACTACAGGCATGAACCACTTGTGTCTAGCTTAGGCAGTTACACTTCTGTTGCACACTCTTTGGGCAGGCACAAAGTACTTAAGGAAGGAAGTGGATCTTTGTCTCATGGACTTTACAATCACTTCTTTGAATTCCGGGTGAGAAATACCTGGGGCAAGGTTGGGTTGACAACTGGGATAACCTGCTTCTGCTTCTCAGACAAAATGATGATGTCATCGACAGCCCACTGGTCGTAGTCCTCCCCTGAGAACACAGGCTGCCACCAGCGAAACCGAGTGCAAGGGGTCTTAGCAGCAGCTGGAAGCTCCAGATAGACGAATCTGCATAATAGTAAACGGTTTGAGGCTGGGAAAGGAAAGGCTGTGTTTTCCTTAGATGCTGGTATAACAACATGGGTAGCAACAAGAGAAAGATCTGTTTTGTTTGATCTTAATGTTGTAAGAAAGTTTGATCCTTGTCATGTTTATTTCATTTGCACTTGTATCTTTAGGGAAAATGCTTCCATTGTGTTTGATTCACTGGCTGCTGACTAACTTGTTCATACTTTTAAAAAGAGATATACAAGTAGGTTAATTGTAGATTATCACATCAACCCAGTGGAAACTATTGCTCAATATGATCAAAATGATCTTGGAACATGCTGATACTTCTTTTGGTCAACAGTGGCCAATCACTTTGCTTTTTATTTTAGTCATTTGTAAAAAAAATCTTTAAACATGTAAGCATGAATACACGTGGTTTCTGTCCACTAGCTCAAAGGAAATGAACTCTTTACATGGTGGGTTAATCATAAATTGTGTTAATGATTTATGAGTTTGTCTATTTTTCCCAACTGTCAACACTTTGAAAACATGTCAACAACAATTCAATCTTGTAGGTTGCAGGTAGAATCTGCAGGTAAGTGGTTACCTGGGCCGGCTGAAGTCTGAGAAGTACATCTCGGCTAGCAAGTGCCACTGGATGCCGCCATTGTTGCTGTACTGAAGAAGGACGCCCTCCTCACGGCTGTCTGGCTTGTTGCATGCAGCACTCTCTCCACCTATCTGGATGTAGAACTGGACAAAGTCCACCCAAGAAGTATCCAGATCCCAGCTCACCAACTGTCTTTTCCCGGCCTTTCCAAAAGACAAAGAAATCGTCATCAATCATTTGGCATTTTGCGGTTTAGATTCAAATTCCCACAATTATTGTAGAACTATGAGGAGTTGGTCCTGTTTCTAGTTAAGATGGAGAAAATGAACAAGTTATACTATTTCCTGTCTCTGTCCTGACTGTGAAAACTGATCCTGGATACATTTCTTTACTTTCTTAATCAGTGGTCTTTATACCCCATTTTGAAACCCTGGAGATTTTTTCATTATACACAAGATTACTTGAAAGTGAAAAAATAAAATTTAATGAAAACACTCTCAACCCTTGCTTTGTCAATTTGCTCCTCACTGGGTAATGGGGAGTGACTTGTGTACTGTGAAATCAGCTGGAGCTGAGTTTGAATATCCGCATATCTTTCTTACTGTTCACAAGCTGTGAGACCTTTCTGAGTTTCAATTTTCCTCAAAGGTCTACTACGGGCAGTAATATCTTCCTCATCTAGTGTTGCTATGATTAGATAAAATAGCATGGGACATGGCCACACTATGTGCCTTCCTGAAGGAACATCCTCCCCACAGATAGACCTTGACCCTCTTCTCCTCTGGGAATTATAGTGAACATATCAAGACAGAAACTGTTTGACAGAGTTCATCAATTTCTCAGCCTCTTAGTCTGTCTGTGTCCTCTCACTCTTGAAACTGGGAGGGAATCACTGAAGTAAGCTCTTACAACCACTTAATAGTCTGTTTGTATTTTAAACATTTAAAATTTCCACAAATCCCTTTCTTTACTTGGTATGTCTCCTTGCACGGCAGGGTAATATTTGAGGTATTAAATTTGAATGGACAAGGATAATGTAATTATTCCTGTTGTGTGTAAATGGTTTCAAGCTAAAGAGACTGAAAAGTGATCTGCTTATGAGATTCTTGTACCTGGATGGACTTTAACAGAGTGAATTCATGGAATACTCAAAACTGCTTTTGAAGATTTCATAAGAAGTTCAATTGTCAGTTAGGAATGAAAACTGAGTGTAGTGTGTTATGAAAAACACCTCCTACTGTAATCCACTAAATTTATTAGTAAACGTTTTCAGGGTCTAAGAGTGAGAGCCTAGGGTTTGAGCCCCACACTAAAAAAGAGAAGACAAAAACAAAGCAACCCCCCCAAAAAAACCACTCGTAAGGTTTCAGTTATTAGAAGTCACAGGGGGAAATATTTGGAGCTAATAGAGAATGCTGCTATTGGGTAAGATTAAAGGCTAAGTAAGAGACCCCCAAATTAACTAGGCCTGCAAAATAAAGACAGTTAATTCCGAGGTAAAACCTCATTCTTTGAAACTCTACATTGGAGGAAATCTTATGCATTTCAACAAGCTATACATACTTTAAATTTTTCTTACTGTTGATTTGGAATATAGTGACAACTCAGAGATCCTAGTATTTTTGTATCTCAGGATCACAATAGGAAGAATGACTTTTAGAAGAACCTAGCAGGTTAATTTCAATCTCACAAACTCTTGTGAAAAACTTTCAATGCAAAATGAGCCAGAAGGATATAGATATGATAGGAGAATTATAAAAAAATCCAATTATCACAATTAGCTGGTTGCAGTGATGGTCTATTGTGGAATTACAGAGCCAAGTGGTTATTCCAAGAGATGACAATACTCGTCTAACAAGAGGTTTGGAAAGGGTGTTTTGTAGGAAATTTTAGGTGGTAGAAAATATCACACAAATGTTTAGTTTGTATTACTAGAGTCTAGTACAAATAGTTTTCTCTTTCCCAGTGGCCTGGAATGAGGAACAGTGTTTCAAAGAAAAAAAGAAAAGAGAATTGGGTCATGGGTTTATGCAACAGATGCTTTGAGGTTTTTCTCTGATACTATGGTGAATGGATTTATGTATACATGTGTAGACACACATGCACAAATAATAAGTGTGCATGTCTGTGTGCATGTGTACTTCAGGGACAGGCTACACCTCTCCTCTTTCCTGGCCTATAGAAACTACTTTCTATTGAACTGATGGTATTGTGAGATACGGCTCAGAGATTTTCACACTGCAAGGAAGAATAATTCATGGAATAAAAATGAATTCTAGATTAAAACAGTTCACCTCTTTAAGGGTGTAGCTAAAATAAAATATGTCTTAATGGGCAACATTCCCAAAATCTAGAATTTTAATAATAAAAACTTCTAAAACTCTTCATAAATCTTCACTTTTGTCTTTCATTAAAGTTTTCTTTAATCAGAATAATACTAGGTATTCCAAACACTTGTTAGAAAAATGATCATTTCTTTAGAATTTTTGTTTTGCGATTTTCTTTAAATTCATTCACTCATTCATTCATTCATTCATTCATTCATTGTGCCAGGTAGAACATGACATGCTATTGAAATCATGAAGTTTCTAGACTATGACAGAGGCACCAGTGAGAACTGAGGGCTGCAGACCAAGCCTCGATCACTTCTTGAGTTGGTGTTGGGCACTGGATTACTTATTAATTCTCCAATCTGTTTGGTCTTATGAGCACTTAATGATACGTAATTGCCCACAGCATGAAATGGAACTCCTATTCCATTGTAGCACTTTATTTAGAGGGGCTCAGTCAGTGGCTGTCTGTATTCTGACAGCTACTGTGAGGATAAAAATAAAAGCATGAGCAACTAAGTATAAATGAGAAAATAATTCTAAGACTAGAGATCAGTACAGTTTTCTCTAGCTCCCAAAAGTTTCATAGATGCAGCAGTCTTACAGCAGGACTGGTAGAAAAGATTCTTTGAATGCAGGGTGAGATAGGGTGGGTGGGATTTGAGTAAGTTGTAGCCCCTGAGCATAGACAGAGAGACTGGCAATACTCAGATGATGAGTTTCCTGACTGTAGCAGATGAATCATGTTTAGAAAAGGAATACAAGTTATGCGAGTAGGGGAAAAGTCCCAGAGACCCCCCTGAATATGTATGATAAAGAGAGGGAAAGAAGCAAGTATGTCTTAGAGAAATTAATCTGGGGTGGTGTACAAATAGATTAAAAACCTTCCTTTGAGTTACTGCATGTTCTCCATTTTAAAATGCGTGTGGGTAGGACTGCCAAACTGCATTCTCCATCTCTCTACTGAACTCATGAGCACATGAGCCTGGCTCTACCAATCAGAGTACTTTTATTTCATGCCTACCAGGACACCAGAGCCTACCAAACTGCAACCTTCCTGCATTTTCCTTTTGAATTACTTACAAAACTCTGTGGCTACAGTTCCATTTTCGTGATGATAGCAGACCTGAGAATAGAATCTGCTCTCAAGGGAAAATTTTTATTGGTATTTGAGTTATTGAAACTCCATCTAAAATTTCTTTGTGTTTTGTTTTAGTTGCATGGGCTGAGTTTCTCTCTTTTGAGGCTTAAGATGGTTTCTACCACTTAGAATTCTAAACGGATCCACATGACAGACACAATAAACAAACAACAAACAAAAAGACCCTGAGATATTTTTACAAAAAAATTATAAAACAAACCTGAATTGAGAGGTTAGGGGGAAAACATTTATTTTTGAAATCATTTTAAGTTAGTTATATGATATATATCTGGAAATATTCAATGCTGCCATCTTGAAATCTATTCTTATAAAACAGAATTATGAAAGTTAACATTGTTTGTTCTTAATAAGTCTGTTCTTCTTTCTTTTATGCCTGTATTAACTCATTTTAAAACTCTCAATATCCCAATACACACATAAGAAAACTGAGTATAAAGAGGTATTACGGCTTTGTAAAGTGAACCAATGAGTGAGTTCTGGAATATGCATACAAACCTAGGTAGTCTCACTCCAGAGACTATCTTGAAGTAGAAGGAATGTGTAACCCAAACATGTTTCAAATTTGGGTGTATGTAAACATGTACATGTACATATATTTGCTGGTGTATTTGAGCACATATTAATGCATATGTGCATATAAGAAGGACAAACTTTCATTTCTGCACAATCACAAACTGCATACCCATGCCTAAACATGTACATTGATTGTTTATCAACTGCATCTCTAAAAATAATTATCAGGAGACTTTCAATGCCAATGAACAGGAAATGTTGTTAAATGGAATACATCCCTGATTTCCTATTGTTTTTTGTCTTATTTACTTCGTGATTCTTTTGCTTTGCACCTGCATCAAAACAAAACCTGTGTCTATTTTTGCCCTTGCTTTAAATTAATGTATCTTGGATTTCTGCCTAAACAAACTCTGCAACATACCATTCCTATGGTAGATCACTTGCACCTATCTATTTGTTATGTGATATGAAAGAGGACATTTCTAACTGTCCCAGAATTAGTGGCTGAAATTCCTTCTGGAAAGAATTGCCATTAAGCATTCCACATTCTAAAGATAGCTACCAGTAATCTAAAGAGTTCAATATGTCGCTCAGGTTGAAGTCTTGCTCCTCACCCCCAGGTCCCTTTACAAGTATATAAGGAGATAAATCGCAACAGAGAGGGCAAAGAATGTCCTGTCCAGGATGGATGAGGGAGGAGAAGGAAGTAGTTCCCTTGCTCCTATCTCTAACCAAGCAACATGGCCTGGGATGCCCCAAGAGAATCAGTCTGTAATTCTGCCTGGAATCTCAGTTCCTGGTTGTGTCTAACCACTTTGCATGCCTAATCTTGTGCTATCACTAGGAATGCTTAATACAGCAAGGGAAATTTTTCTGCAGAGTCTATATACCAGAAGCCACCAAAGTGAGCCAGAATAGAACCTGAGATATCTTCTTACCACAGACATCTCGTCAGTTCCCTAAGAAGAGCTCTGCACATCCTCATCCTTATCATTATTCCCCTTCCTCCCATCATATTTCTGAGATTAACGGACTAACAAATTTATTAAGCACTACACAAGTGCTTTCTACATGTCAGTGACCCTTCTATATCATTGACAAATACAAACTCACTTAATCTACCTAATAACTTGAGTGAGGCAGATCCTCTTACTGTCTCCACTTTACAAATGCAATTAAGTCACAGATTAATGTGTTCCATGTCACAGCACTAAATAGTGGTAGATTTGAATTGAATCCTACAGTCTGGCTCTTAACTTCTAAATTATACCACTACTCCTGCTCATCCCTCACTCCAGACTCACATCCTCCTAGAGGGAAATCAGAAGAGACCAAGAGCCTACTCCACTCATTGACTCTACAAGAAATGAGCCTGCAAGTGGTAGAGCTCTAGCCTTGAGCTGAAGAGCTGAGGGACAGTGCCCAGGCCCAGAGTTCAGGCCCCACAACCGGACCCCCCCCCAAAAAAAAAGAAATGAGCCTGGAAGACAGGAAAGCAAAGATTTAAATCAGGTACAATATGGATAGGAACTTTAACTAACTTTATAACTAGTGAAAACTGAATTTATAGCAATTGAAAACAATCATAAAATGAGGAACTTGCCCAAGATGTAAGAAGGCACAGAATATGACATAAAAGCAAGGGACGGGGAACAATGAAGCCATTCCATATTTATACTTTTGGAGTTCAGGCTGCCTTGGGAAACAGTCATATATGAAACTAGCCCTGTCCTTAACAACTCATGCCAGTTCTGGTCCTACCTTGCTGAAGTATAGAGATGATCCAGAAGAGATGACCCCACATCCTTGTTCTGGTTTTACAATTTCTCCTCCAATAACTTCTTGCCAGTCAGACTCCCAACCATTCTGGTTCTCAAAATCTGACATAATTGTAGAGGGAAGCATAGCGTCTGGATGACATTCAGTGCCTTGGTAGCCCTGGTCACACCTAGGGGAGAGAAGCTCAGTGAGCTACTCATCAAATTATCTGGCACACAATGGCCATCCTTCCCAAGACATTTCCCACATCTTACACTTTACCTCAGGTCTTATCCTTTTCACTAGATTTTCCTGCATAGCATAAATGGGGTGTGTGATGTGAATACTGATGGCTGTCAATTTTTACAATCCTCCACGTGGATAGAATGTATGCTTAAAAGATACGATGCTAACCCAGTAAAATCTAGACAAAGTACTATTGAAGGCCATGGGTATGTTTGTATACATGTGAGTGGAGGAGGTAAGACACAGTGGGACTTTCCTGTAGCTTTCAAAAAAGTCACATAAAAATGCTTGATTAACCAGTATATAACACATGTGCTGTAGCTTTTCTTTCTGATTAAATTATATCTGCTAAGAATATTTAAGTATGCCAGTGTATTCTTCTCTCATCTTCATTAGTAGTAAGTATTCTCTCTCCATGTCTACAACCAGGTTCAGGTGAAATAGTACAGAAGACTGTGCAATTGTGTTTGGCACATACTTTAAGACTGTCAGGGGTACAAAAAAGAAACAATAGAAGGCTTCTTTCCACCTAGGAGGCCTCATTTTTCAGTTTAGATTTCAAGGGTCAGAATATATACTTTCAGCCAGCATTTTTTTTGGCTTGTATAGAATTCTTGGCACCTGGGAAGCAAAGATCAAGAGAATAGTGACTTGGAACCAGCTTAGGCAAAATGTTAATGAGACCCTCCATCTCATTCAGTATACCAGCCATGGTGATAAGTTCCTATAGTCCTAGCTACAAAGGAGGTGATCAGTGGGAGGATCATGGTCTAGGGTCCATGGCCCCTGGAAGAAAGTATATGTAAGACCACATCTGAAAAAATAACTAAAAGCAAAAAAAGGGCTAAGGATATGGCTTAAATGGTAGCGCATCTGCCTAACAAGCACAAGACTCTTATATTCTTAATGTAATAGTATTTGTTAACAACTAAAACAAGAAAAGTAGGAGATGCATTTTCTCTTGGCTACTTGATGATGTGTGGATGTACACATTGACTTAAGCTGAAAGGTTGGGAATGGATCACAGTCTCTGGACCACATACCTGCACATGCCATGGTCACATGACCCATGTCCACTGCACATGTTGGGGCACTGCTGCCCAATATAAATGCTGTCTAATGCCCACTCGTCCTGGGCTGTGTAATAGCTCTGACTCCAGCGGAAGCGGGTGGCACTTGACCTAGGAGCAAGAAGAGTAATAAAATCAACAAGTGATGCCACAGAGAGGTCAAAGGTCAGCAGCTGTCAGATAACTTTCTACTAACACCTACTGTTTCCCTTACCTTAGTTTCCTTTTAATCATGGTGCATTTCAACAATTCTCTCAAGACAGTTAAGAAGAGATATGCCTATACTGGATACACTTCAATCCTAATTCACTTGCAACACCATAAAATTTTTAGTGGTTGCTCAGATTTGATTAGAAAAAGAAAAGTGAAAAAGAGTATTAAAAAATAAAAGGTATGTATGAAGCTGAGCACATTTTCCACAGGTGAAAATGTCAAATGTTTAGCCTGAAGTAATACAACTTCTTAGAATGAACATATCAGTATTTATTGGAAGACTTTCAATTAATCTGGATTAAAAATCATAAATTTTGTTTGAGGATATTATATTGGCATTAAGGGCAGACTATTCTATAAGGAGTAAAAACATCTGAATGCCAAGTTCTGCTTATTTCTGAAACACTAACCTACTTGAGTTTCATGGATTTGGCTGGTCATTAAGTACAGATGAAAAGTTAATCAGTCCCTTACATATCAAAAAAGACTTCACTGAAACCATATATAAAAGTCTTATAGGGGAAGACTTTTTAGGGCAATGTCAAGAAGGTTTCTTGTTTCTGATGACTTTATAATAGTCTTCTAAATTATAGCACTGGCAAAACTAAACTAAACTAAAATTATAGCATATTTTCTTCTGTGAGAATTTTCAGGAAACTGTGATGAGTTGTTTTTGGTCAGTGTGCTAATTTAAAAGCTGTTTTTTTAAATTCACAGATTATCATGGGTGCCTTATTCCACTCATTAATCCATCCCTAAGCACACTAACTTCAGACACAGTTGGTTTTAATGACTGTGAATGATGCATTAAAGTCTTCATGTATCCATTTAATATATTAAGTACTCCCTAAGTACACAACAGGTAAAATACAGAATAAGCTTTTTTTTTTTTTTTTTTTTTTTTTTTTTTTTTTTTGCCAGGGCAGGGCTGGGGTAGGGGGAGGGGAGAGAAGATTGGTTTTGGGGCTTGAACTCTGGGCCTGGGCACTATCTCTCAGCTCTTCAGCTCAAGGCTAGTGCTCTGCTGCTTGAGCCACAGTGCCACTTCCGGTTTTCTAGTGTTGTTTTGGAGATAAGAGTCTCATGGACTTTCCTGTCTGGGCTGGCTTTGAACCGTGATCCTCAGATCTCAGCCTCCTGAGTAGCTAGGATTACAGGCATGAGCCATGGGTGCCTGGCACATTTTGATTCTTGATAGAATAATTGGAAGGCTCTTCAGGTAACCTTCAAGATACAAAGGTTTCCATGCCTATCACTATTTATCATGGGACATACACAATGGGACAGATGCATCTCTATGATAATAGGGGTATGTTTGTAATTAAACAGCATCACAATTTTCATAGCCCCATTAAGAATGATTTTTAGTAATGCCTACTGTAAGCTGGGCAGCTGTGGCTCATGCCCATAATCCTATCTACTCAGGAGGCAAAAAGAAAAGTTCACGAGGGTCTTATCTTAACCATCAGAAAACCAGACATTCATACACTGAGGCCAAAGGAGGATATACATAGGAGTGGTTGACAAAGGCTCAACAGCTATGTGCATATGATCATAAAATAATATTCTCTGAAATGAACTCCAAGAAACAGAAACAAGATACATTTTTTAGTTGCCACCGCTGTTTTTGTTTTCTTTTCTTTTGTGTTTGTTTGTTTGTATTTGGAAGGGTAAGGGAGAGCACAGTAAAAGTGAAACAAGAATGAACAAATATAACAGTGGTAGTCACTAGACACTATGAGGAAAAATGAACTGTATATCTTGTGGGTGGGGATGAGAGGAAAAAACCATGAGAAAGTGACAGAAGGAGAGACATGGTTCAAAAAGAACTGTACTCATCACTCATTACCTGTAATCCCTCTGTTATTAACTCTAAAATAACAACTTTTTCAAAAAGAAAGAAAGAAAACAAGAAGCAGTTCTGTGGTTCAAAGGAATGGACTGCTAGCCTTGAGTAAAAGAGCTCAGGGACTGCCCCACATGCCCTGAGTTCAAGCCCTATTACCAACTAAAACAAAGAAAAAAAAAGAAAAAGAAAAGCCTACTATGAAAGTAGATACATTATCTTAGCCTAGAACTCTGCAGAACTGAAGTAAATAAAACTGGACTTGAGTCATGGCCAAAGCCACAGGTTGACTGTCTCCTCTGGAGATAGTGATAACTTTTAAAAAATTTTTTATTTTATTGAAAAGATGCTGTACAGAGGAGTTACAGTTACATGAGTAAGGCAGTGAGTACATTACTTGTCGATCATTGTTACCCCTTCCCTTGTTGTTTGTTTTGATAGTTTGTTTATATTGGAACAACAGAAAATTATTTTTTAAAAAGAGTGTGTTTAAAAAAAAGAGTTTTTGAATGAGAAGTACAAGTTGTCATGTGGAAAACAAACTTTACAACTTTGGTGGTGGGGGGGAGAATGGGATGGGGGGGGCGGGGGAGGCTGGGAAGGGATGTGAAGGGTAAACAAAGGAGGAGGCTGCAATGCTTGATAAGAAATGTACCCATTATCTTGCCCATGTAATTGTAACCCCTCTGTACAGTATGTTCACAATAAAAAATAAAAATTAAAAAAAGAGTTTTTGAACCCCAAGATAAGGATTCAAGTGTTTTTTCTTTTTTGCGATTTTTTCTAACATTATAAGATGGTTTCTTTGTTGCTTTGTATGTCCCTCCCCCACGGTATAACCCCTGTTTTCACTGTATTTGATGTTGGTACAATTTGTGGAGGGGAAAGGAAAAAACAAATTGTTTAAATAGGGATACAGGTGGACCCATTGCAACAATGAGATGTACAAGACATTATGTCAAAACGAACTTTACAACTTTGGCGGGGGTGGGGGGGGTGAGGGTGGGGAAGTGGGGAGCAGGAGGGTGGGGTGGGGAGATGGGAAGGGATGGGAAGGGGAAACAAAGGAGGAGGCAACAATGCTTGATAAGAAATGTACTCATTACCTTGCCCATGTAATTGTAACCCCTCTGTACAGTATTTTCACAATAATAATAAAAAAAGAGTTTATGAGTGCTGAACAGGTCAGGAAATGTCAGATGGATTCTCACTTCCTTGGGTCATGGAGTGAGGAATGACTAGGAGTCAGGGGACAAGGCCTGCGTGAGCCTGGGTTTGCAAGTTACCATTTGTGTGACCCTTAGTGACTGATGAAAGCCTTCACATATTCTAGTTCCTTGCTTCTTAAACAAAGGATTTAGGCAAAATGAATTTCTCCAATTACCTCCAGCTCTTAAATATTCCTCCGGACTAAGGAGGTACTGTTTTCTTTACCATTCCAATACATGCCTTTGCAAAGCCTATCAGATACATTATTTTGAGGTTTTGTTACTTACTTGAAATATTAAATGGGTTGAGAGGATACAGAAATCTTAGAATTTCAGTTCACTAATGCTTTCAATAGTCACATGCAAACACATTCTAAATTAATTTTCTAGGTAAAAGAATCCTTAACCTACATCTTGTAAATTCAATTTAAAAAATCTCCTTAAGATAAAAAGCTTGAGTGGACTATGTCATTTTAAATGCAACCCGCAGTTTAATGTGCTGATGTTAATTAAGAGAAAAATAAAAGAGGGAAAAAGGTTGACTACTGGCTTCATTTTTTAGTAAGAAAAAAAAGTGTGAGCAATTCCCCAGCTGGGCACACACAGAAAGACAAGGTGTGATCTCACTGATTTATAACTGCATCATTGCTATATATCACCCTCAATACAAATAATTTGCCATTTCTCTCTTTTAACTAAGAAATCATAGAAAGATCTTGTACATTTTGGATTGAGTCTGAAAGTCGAACTACTGCTGTGTGGGTCATGAAAGAAAGTTGACTTGTATCTAAAATCTAAACTCTATGGCTTCCCCAAAGCAACAAAAGTTGAGTCTATTTGATTTTTCCCCCTATATAAACTCTAACACTGAAATAAAATGACATCAAGTCATCTCTTGATAGTTAGGTAACTTGAAGACTCAAAGTAAATGAAGGCTAACTAAATTCTATTTTCTACTTTTACAGTTCCCATAATTACATTTACCCAATTATTCTGAAACTTCAGTCATTAGGTGTTGATTTGTTTATGAAGTCAGGGACTGACAGCTGTTTCGGTCTCATTAGGCCCTGTTCTTATGTAAATGTCTTTCATAAGAACAAAATTAATTTTCATTGGGTAACAAATGTTCAGTTCATATATAATATAATTTCTTTGAGCAGGTGTATACATTAGATATTTCTACTCTAAAGTTATCTAGTTAACAGATCTTTGATAATGCAAGGCCCACATTTGCTTTTATGCATTTAATTTATATTTGAATACATTTGAATCAAAACAGTAAAACAAAGATTTGGCTAAAGAGGCACCATTTCTTCAAACTAAACCTCACTCTGATTCTTCAATGGAATGCTATTTGAGAAAGTTTGAACCAAACACAATAAACAAAGTTACCAAGAACGCTAAGCACAGTAGATGCATTTAGCAGAGCCTTTTCATATTACAGATGAAAAAACAATGACACTTGAAAAAAATGTAGCAACAATGTTTAGTTTAATGTTTCAGTGAGAGGAAATGCTAAAAAATAAGTGTCCTACTGTGTTGTTTGTTTCAAAAAATACTTTTCCTTTTTATCAGGGCTTTGAAGGAATTCTGGAAAAGAAGAACCAAATTATTTCATGTGCCATTAACCACATGTAAATATAGTAGTTTTTCCATTTACAAAATAAGGTATTCTATAATAAAACTTTAATTCATTGAGGTACTTTGAATTAAAATTCAAGTTAATTTCTAACATTCAATAAACATGCTTACTATATGAAATGCACTGTGTTGATCCTGCATTTTGAGGGTCAATGTATTTCCTTCATAAGAATTCATGAGAATTAACCTTTCCTGGCTATGTGAAAACCTGCAACTCAGTGATGCTATTCTTTTTAGATAAGAAATCACAGTGCAACATACAATCTGAATGTAGGATAACCTGCAAAGGTTTATTCAGGCAATACTTTTTCAATGCTCTAAACTACAATAAATAATAATGGTTCATAATGTTTCAGGGAAGGAAAAGCCATCCACAGAATACCCTATCACTAATCACTATTATCCTACTTCCCAGCAGTGAATGAAATCAACAATTTTTAAATGAGAGATGTACTTAATTGTGAAATAATGAAAAAAGAAAACTCTTAGTGGCTCTGTGCCTACAATGACCTGTAGCTCCCATGACCTACACTTCAGTAGTTTAATATATCATTTCAATTAAACTCTTACTAACATATTCTCTTGGAAATGTCACTGAAACAAAATAAAAGTATTGATTTTATTCCCAGCAGTAGACATAAAAAAGTAGACTGCAAGAGAGAAAAAGAACTTATTGTTTGGTGCATTAATACAGTATGTCAGAAATGGCTCACAGTTGGACATGAAAAGCTGCAGAAATTAAATTTCAAGTATTTTATTCCAACTGGTGTATAATGATGTATCCTTAAAAATAATCAAGGAGGTATTCTTATATAATGCAGTAATTCAATCTTCAACTAAAGGTATAAAGGTAACACTGATAGTTATCTACCCAACTGTTGTACAGAGCCCAACTTTTGTATAAAATGTTCTGAGATGGGTTTATTTGAGAATTCTCTACAGAAACAACACTGAATGACAGATATCACAGGAAAAAAACCATAATATTTGTTTCTTTCTATGCTTTTATTTCTGAATAAATCACAGAATCTTAGACTTCCAGAGTTGAGGAACCTTTAAGGTAACTAACTAAATTAAATTTCTTGCCATTGTGGTTAATACATATCTTCATATTCTAGTCATACTAGTTGAGATAGTAAAAATTAAAAGTGATAGTTGTATTCAAAATGTCATCTCTAGCCGGGCGCTGGTGGCTCACGCCTGTAGTCCTAGCTACTCAGGAGGCTGAGATCTGAGGATCACGGTTCAAAGCCAGCCCATGCAGGAAACTCTTATCTCCAAAAAACTACCAGAAAACCAGAAGTGGCACTGTAGCTCAAGTGGTAGAGCACTAGCCTTGAGGTGAAGAGCTGAGGGACAGCGCCCAGGCCGAGTTCTAGCCCCACGACCGCCAAAAAACAAACAAACAAACAAACAAAAAGAACAAAAATAACCCCCAAAACAAAAAACAAAAAAACCCAACAAAACTTCCCATGCTGCTGGATTGGAAGGATCAACATCATGAAAATGGCAATACTTCCAAAGTCTCTCTACAAATTCAATGGAATACCCATCAATATCATTCTTCAAGGAATAGAAAAGGCATACAAAAATTCATATGGAACAATAAAACACTCCGAATAGCAAAAATGATCCTTAACAGAAAGAACTGTGCTGGAGGAATATCAATACCAAATTTCAAACTCTACTATAAAGCCATAGTAATCAAAACAGCTTGGTACTGGCACAAGAACAGACCTCAGGACCAATGGAATAGAATTGAAAACCCAGAAATGAACCCACAGACCTATAGCCATCTAATCTTCGATAAGGGAGCTAAAAAAATAGAATGGAAGAAAGACAGCCCCTTCAGTAAATGGTGCTGGCAAAATTGGTTAATCACCTGTAGAAAACTAAAGCTAGATCCTTATATATCACCCTGCACCAGAATCAATTCCAAAGGGATCAAAGACCTCAGAGTCAAAGCAGAAGCCCTGAAAACATTACAGGACGGAATAGGAGAAACCCTAAGTCTCCTTGGCACAGGCTGAAATTTTCTTTTTTTTTACTTTTCTTTTTTTTGGGGGGGGGAGTGGTCCGGTTGTGGGGCCTGAACTCTGGGCCTGGGCACTGTCCCTCAGCTCTTCAGCTCAAGGCTAGCGCTCTACCACTTGAGCCACAGCGCCACTTCCGTCTTTTTCTTTTTGCTTATGTGGTGCTGAGGAATTGAACCCAGAGCCTTATGCATGAAAGGCAAGCGCTCTACCACAGAGCCACCTTCCCAGCCCATGAAATTTTCTTAATAGAGACCCAGAAACACAACAAATGAAAGAAAGGTTGGACAAATGGGATTTTATGAAGCTGCAGAGCTTCTGCATGGCAAAGGACATAGCTACCTAGCAAGATCAATAGAAAGCAGGTGGATTAGAAGATCTTCACTAGCCATACAATAGAAAAGGGTCTCATATCTAAAATATACCTGGAACTCAAAAAATTAAATCCCCCAACAACAAATCCTCAATGAAACAACTGCCCAATAAATAAGTGGGCTAAAGACTTACAGAGAAACTTCTCTGAAGAGGAAAGAAGGATAACTAATAGACACATGAAGAAATGCTCAACCTCTGTAGCCATAAAAGAAATGCAAATCAAGACAACATTGAGATACCACCTTACCCCAGTTAGAATGGCTATAATCAAGAACTCTAATAACAACAGATGCTGGAGAGGATGTGGACAGAAGGGAACCCTATCACTTTGGAAAGTATTATGTGGGTTCCTCAAAAGACTGCACATAGAGCTCCCCTATGACCCAGCAATCCCACTTTTGGGCATTTACCCTAATGATCACAAACAAGACCTTACTAAAGCTACTAGCACAACTATGTTTATTGCAGCATTATTTACCATAGCTAAGATATGGAACCAACCCAGATGCCCCTCAGTAGATGAATGGATCAAGAAAATGTGGTATATATACACAATGGAATTCTATGCCTCCATCAGAAAGAATGATATTGCCCAGACTTGGAAAAAAATATTTTAAGTGAAGTTAGCCAGGCCCAAAGAAACATAGGTCCTGTGGTTTCCCTTATTTGCAATAACTAATATGTATCTGAGACAACAGAAAAGATAAGATGATAAGATGATGTTAAGCGAAATGAACCCTCAAATAAAGGCTCAAATGGTTTTTCTTTCTTGCTATTGTTTCTAACATATTTATAAGATGATTTTTTTTGTTGTTTGTATGTCCCTCCCCAACAATATAACCCCTGTTTTCACTGTATTTGATGTTGGTATAATTTGGAGAGAGGAAGGGATAAAACAGATTGCTTAAATAGGGATACAGGTGGACTCATTGCAACAGTGAGATGTACAAGACTTTATGTCAAAAATCGAACTTTACAACTTTGGTGGGTGGGGAGGATGGGAGGGCATGGAGACAAAGGAGGAGGCAACAATGCTTGATAAGAAATGTACTCATTACCTTGCTCAGGTAATTGTAACCCCTCTGTACAGTATTTTCACATAAAAAATTAATTAAACAAAACCACCAACAACCCCCCCTCCAAATGTCATTTCTTACCAGGTTTTCTGGGGAAGAAGTACTATGACTCTCCTCCACTGTGTGAACTCACTTGCATGGTAAATACTTGCTGATGTAAATTCCTGACAACTCGGCATACTTGGAAGGCATTCCTGAAAGAGAGGCAGACAAAAAATCAAAGTTAACTTCTATTTTTTCCCCAAAATAAATACTTTTACTTACTTATCACAAGTGAAAAAGCTCTTAGGGAATCTAATGTCATGGTCCTAACTATTGGTAGCATAGGTGGAATCCATGTTTTTTTTTTCCTTTTGTGAAGTAAAATATTTTGGAAACAATTATAAATGTAATGACATAAGGGAATTAAATATTTCCCCATTCTTACATCTATAAACAGAAATAAATTAGAAATATTTTTGTGGAAATACAGGATTTGAATTCAAAGCTTTACCCATTCTAGGCAACCATACCTCTAGCCCTATTAGCTCTGACCATTTTTGAGATAGAATTTTGCTTTTTGCCTAGGTTGGTTTGGACAGCACTCTTCCCATTAATGTTCCCTACCACTGGTAGGATGATGGGCGTAGACAACTATGCCCAACCTTTTTGGGGGTGTTGGTGAACTTATTTGCCTGGGATGCTCTCAAACCATGGACTTTCCAGTCTCAGCATCCCATGTAGCTGGGGTTACAAGTATCCATGATACCATGCTTGGTTAGGATTCCTTTTTTTAATCCTATTTTGTTGTTCACATTTGGTATTTCCTTATGGTATTTATAAATTTATGATAATACCAGATTACATATATATACATATATATATATATATATATAAATTGTATTCTAAGAAATTGGATCTATCCATCATCTATCCATCTACCTATTTATCTCTCTCTCTACCAATGTATACATATAATATATGTATGTATATATTTGTTTCTAACGTTAAAAGCCTGTTGTTTATAGTCTATGTACTCCTAAGAAGAGTTAGAGAAGGGGCAAAAGAAGAAATAGTACAGGGTAAAAGAGACAGTTTATAGAGGAAGAAGACTAGAGGAAATCATATTCCAAAGATCATCTCCAGCCTTGTAGCTCTTTCCATTGCTTTTTATATTTCTCGTTACTCTTTAGTATCTTTTCTAGTGTGGCTTCCTTATCCACAGCTAACTTCATGTCAATTCTGTGTTAAATGACATGGTTCCTTTTCAACTAAATCTAAACTTTTAGAATTGTGATTCTTTTAGAATTTAAAATTCTTCTGTGTCAAAAGGAAGAAGTTACCAGTCATAGCTCTTGTGACAATATACTCACTTCTTGGACAAGATGCCAGGTTAGGCCATGATTGGTTGAGTACTCCAGCTTCACCTGGTTGTCCATGTGTGGAGTATATTTCTGGCCACACCCCATTACCAGGCTGAATTGAATCATATAGGATGCTCCAATTTGCATGGACTGTGTTTCCACATAGCGCATGCTAGAGGCAAGTTTAGAATCTCCTGTAAAACTGAAAGAGTCAAAGTGGAAATCAGAAAAGTACTACCATGCTTGAGTCTTAATTAAGTTTTTAAGCTAAGATTTTGCAGTTGAACAATTGACTACAGTAATAGAGGAATTCCAATTTCTGCTTTCTTAAAATGTTCAGTAAAAAGTAGGAAAATATATTCAATACTGCTGCTCATGCAAATTCAGCTAGGAAGCAGTAAATGTCCTAAATTTTTTCATCATAGATAATAATTGTGTCTGTCATTTGTTGAGTCTCTGCAAAGTCTGGTTTCTGTGCCTACTTTTCCTTTGCTCCATCTTGATGTAGTAGGAATAACTTTCTTTTACACAGATGAGGAAATAGAAGAAATGGTACTCAATAGAAATATACTTTGCCTTACTCCAAAGCCCTTATCCAATATAAAATCTCTTTGAATTTTTGTCACTCTAAGACTGAGAGAGGAAAATATTGAAGTTTGAAATAAACATTGATTATGGTTAATTTACAAATCACCATCACAATAATACTGTGTATGTTAAAGATATAAAACCATGATTGCTGTTATATTTGAGCACAGACCATGTGTTATAAAAATATCAAGCTCTAGAATGCAATTTTTAGCACCATTGGTAGAAAAAAAGAAATCAAACTGCAGTAGTAAGCCATACAGATGCAAACTTATCTATATAATTTCCATGATCTTTCAAGTAGACAAAAACAGCTTTTTTTCCCCCTGTTAGAACTAAGTGCTTCTTTTAACTTTGAGGATTAAATGCTCTTTCTACTACTTTTTAAAGAGAAAGCTAATTAGAGACAACCACCCAGTCTTCATTTGAGTTGTTTTTGCTTTAGAGATGAGCCAGGTATTCTGGGAATCTGGAGAGAATCTGGAGAAACCCCATAGGATGACACTGCATGGAAGCTGAAGGGTTCCAGGTGACACAGCCACTACAACTTTCTCACTTTGGGCCACATATGATATTTTCCATCTCAACATTTCAGATTTCAGATTATTTTCACCACCAGCTTCTTGTAAATTCCTCCCTCCTGAGATGGCTTAGTGTTCTCCTAATTCTTACAGAAACAAAAGTAAATGCTGTGTGTTACATCACCCGCACATAACCTTTGTGGAGAAGGTAAGCATGAAATTAGAGGAAAAGTAGAAGCGCACAGATTTGATAAAAGTGCATGCACTCTCTGAGATAGTTGGATGAAAGATTCTAAAGGAGCCAAGACTTCAAGAAAACAAAATAACAAGCATAGAAAATAACAAGATAAGTAAGCAAAATGAGGGTGTTAAACATTAACAAAATTGTTGTTTATTACCCATATCTATCTACTGGTAGAGTAAGAGCCCTGAGCTACTTGATATTTCCTATTATGGAAAGATCATTCTGGATATGATGATCTATCTGCCTACTATGGCCTCTTTCTCCCAAGTCACCTTTCCATGATTGGTCCAGTGATGGCCATGTGTCCACCAAGACGATATAAGTGAAAGATGTCAGGTAGACTTACTCATTTGGCTTTTACCATGATTTTTACTGTACAAGACACTATGTTGAAAATGAACTTTACAGCTTCATTGGGAGAAGTTGGGGAGGTGGGGAGGGAAGGGATGGTAGAGAAAAGACAAAGGAGCGGGTAACAATGCTCTATAGCAAATGTAGTCATTACTTAACTCATGTAACTATAACCCCTTTGTACAGTATCTTTACAATAAAATACATATTAAAATGATTACAAAAAAGAGAGACGGATGGAATTGGCTGCCACACCCTTTTTGCCTGTTGCTTCTGCTGCTGCCTGTCTTCCTTCCTCCCTAGCAGGGCAGCACTCATCTGGTGGCAAAAAAGGGATGAGCATGTGGATGATGACCTTTTTGTTGAGATGGTGGAGCAGAAAGCAAGAGCGAGCCAGGGTCTCTGATGGCTTCATTAAGGTGCTCATGAGTCCTGGGCTGTCTATTCTAGGACTGCTTGTTATAAATGACAAATACGCCTCTTCACTTTTGTTTATGCTATGGTTGGTCTTTTCTTGGTTTTGTTTGTAACTTAGAATTGAATGTATTTCTCACTGGAACACCTGTCATATTTCACAGTACCAAATGATATCCTGATGCCTTAAACGCAAACAAAATAACAGAAGAAAAGCACAGATGTCCATGCTTTTAACTCTAGCACTAGTCCACTTGCATTTTTTCTGATTTATTCAAAACCAGCTGAAAGCGAGTGATATTAGATTTGTTTCCCTCCCAAGGTGGGAGCTTGAGGCAGCTGGGGTTTGGAGGCAGAAGATTTCATGGGTTACAACCATTTAATTCACTTTTCTTTGCATGTGTCAAGAGTTGCTTTCTAAAGGCAGAAATGAATCTGTATTTCCTCTGTTACAACCATAGAACTGGAAAAGAAGAGCCCTCGTCAGCACTTTGGTGAGAAATTGTAGACACAGAATTCATAGACAGCTAAAAAGCTTAATTTTATTATTCATGTTGACTTCCAAGAGTGCCTCAAAGAATAAGAAACAATTAAAAAAATCTTGCTGCATCTAATTGCAAGATTTAGTGAGCAAATGGGGGTTGTCTCTTTCTCCACTAGGACATGATTACTTCTCATGTCACTTTTGCTCCTAAGAAGGCTGGTAGGCTCGCTATAGTAACACTTGTCAAAAAGAAAACACTATAATGTAACTTGAATCTCCATAGTTCAATAGTCATTTCATATAATCTCTCCTTTATCTTCCAGCCCCCTTGCTTTATCTCAGGTGTCCCAGAGGATCTTTTTTCCAGACCAGATTGGAAGTCTTTTCACAGAGACTCCTTATATTTATTCACCTCAGCATACTCTAAAGATGCAGAACGATGACTGCATCTCTCAGAGGCACACTGTGCCGGACACTGTGATTTTCCAATAGCTGGATTCTCTCAGCTGACCTCTGATTCAAGGGTGGTTGGAACACCATCAGGAATCCTTAACACTGTTACAGAGAAGAAAACTGAGTGGCAGAGTTTTTGGCCCCAGGTTCACACAGTTGCTGAAAAGCTAGCAGAAGTAGAATGGCTTCTGTGTCCTACTTTGAAGTCTTTCTACTATGTCATGCCTGTGGAGGACTCTTCAAGAACATGTGTTAAACAAAATGAGCATGTGTGTGAGGTCTCTCCACGGGGTAGCTGGAAGGTTCAATGTAACTAAAGGTACTTAAATGCCATAATGAATGTACACCAAGTTTGGAAAGATAATAAGAAACAAAACAAAAAATTGCTGAAAAAATAAAAAAGAAAACCAGAGATCAGTCTGTGGGTCAATAGGGGAGAATTATGAAAGGAGTGACACTGATCAAGATGCATTCTATTCATAAATGGCTTTGTTTAATGGCAACTTCTTTGTACATTTACTTAACGATAATAACACATAATTAAAATTTAAAAATAATAAAAATCCTTTAGTACTTATAACAATTATTCAAAGCAATCAGTTTCTGCTTACTCTACATGCTCCTTTTCATCTTCAGGAGAAATGGCTTTTTGAATATAAAAAACTAACAAAGTCAGAGAACAGTTGGATCACAAAATTCTTCAAAAGAAGATTCATAACTAGTTATTGGTGGCTTAAACCTATAACCCTAGATACTCAGGAGGCTGAGATCTGAGGATTGTGGCTTAAAGCTAGCCTTGGCAGGAAAGTTCTTGAGACTCATCTCCAATTAGCCACTAAAAAAGCCAGAAGTGGAGCTGTGGCTTTAGTGGTAGAGTGCTAGACTTGAGCACAAAAGCTCAGAGAGAGCCCAGGCTCTGAGTTCAAGTCCCAGAACTGGAACACACAAAGAAGGGTTCATGCAAAGAAGCTACATACCTAAGGATTGAGCTTCTTCTTCTTCTTTTTTTGTGACAAATTACCTCCTTTCTTTGGGGATATGTTTTAGAAAATCCATATGACTGAAATCTCCTAAAAGTAAACATCTGTAATTTCACTATCTAGATCACCATTGTCAATATTTTTTGTGTTTTTAAAAAATAAAGTGGGGTTTTATTAAGGATATTTGATATAAATGTTTCCATACTTTTTCTCATACATGCAATCACACACATTCACTTTTCTCTTTAAAAATGACTATGGAATTTTAGTAAAATCTGCATCTTCCTTTTACAACAATTTCATTGACATCTTTCTATTTTTAATGAATAAAGCCAATCTATAAGTATGAAAAATATGGGAAGCTGTTTCTATTTTTCTTTGTTGTAAATGATGCATCTATAATTCACATCCATGTATATCTCTGTGTACTTGTCCAATTATTTTCTTAGGATAAATTCCTAGAACCAGCATTGCTTAGTCAAAGGAAATGTATATTGTAGAAGTTGATCCTTAGTGTCATGCTGCCCTCTAAGAACATTGAACCAGGTTATAGTTACCAATAACATTAATGATTCAAGTGCTAATTGTTACCTCTTGTCAATATTAAAAATCCTTAACAACATTTTTCACTTTACCTATTTTATGCCTAGTCTCTTAATCTGATTTTGATAACTAGAGAAGCAAAAAAAGCTATTTGTGCTGTATGTGTGTATGTGTGCCTGTGTGAGAGAGAAATGTTTCCTAAAACTTTTCATTTTTAAAAAGATTAATCTTTCCTTTCCTGATTTGTAATAGTTCTTCATACATTGAGGATATATAATGTGTCCTACATATTAAAGAATATGGTTCTAGTTGGGCGCTGGTGGCTCACACCTGTAATCCTAGTTACTCAGGAGGCTGAGATCTCAGAATCATGGTTCAAAGCCAGCTCGGGCAGGAAAGTCCATAAGACTTATCTCCAAAAAACCACCATAAAATTGGAAGTGGCACTGTGGCTCAAGTGATAGAACACTTGCCTTAAGCTGAAGAACTGAGGGACAGTGCCCAGGCCCAGAGTTCAAGCCCCACAATTGACCCCCTCCCCCCAAATCTGGAAGACTCCAGAGGGGAGAGGTCACTAAGCTTCTGCTCACTCTGCTCTCACTGACATATTGTCTGCCAACACCACTTCCTCCTGATGCTCATTCATGTTTCAGGTTCCAAAACAGTTCAGTGTTTTCTCTATTACCTTGCTTGGGCCATTTCAACCTTATAGACAGAGGAAAACTCACTGACTTCATAGTTCATACTCACATAAAAACTATTTCCTCTTGGATTCTCAACCAGTTTCTCAATCAGACTAATTAAAATATGAAATTTTCAGATACCAAATTTATTTTATATCATGCTTTTAAAACTCATTCCATTCAATCTATACCTTCAAACAAATTTAGAATGCCTCTAACTGACACATTTTGTCATGTACTTATCCAATACTTCATTTTAAATAATTTTTGGAATAGATTTCTAGATGGTAGATAACTGTCTGGCTGAGATTTTGAGGTTGTATTGTCAATCAAAGGTATTTTGGAATCCATGTATTTTTCAGCATCTGTTTCAGGTTCTTTTTGTATGTTTTGTTTCTAGCACCTGTTTTGCTTATGTTTACCATTCCTATATAAAGTAAATTCATAGTCTTCAGCTATTTTCATTTGCATCTTCATTCTCTCAGTTTGGAAATTTAAACATAGTTTTTAAAGTCAGCAGTGCAATCATAGTTTTAAGCTAGATGAACCCTTAGTCCAATAAAAAGCTTAAGTCAAGCTGCTTGCCTTTTTATTCAGTTTTTATAGAAAGTAACCTCTTTTCAAACAAAACTCAGCATAAATGGGGCACTTTGTAGTACTTTTAAGGATGACAAAACTTCATCTGTGGGAGACAGAAATGGGGGAATGGAATCCCAGAGATGCAGGCAAATGAACAGTTTTCTTTCTAGCAAGGTTGGGTGCATCTGCAGAGACCTACTACAGGACAGGTGGGTAAGTGGAAGCTTGTCAGAAGCCACAGAGAGTCTCCCCTCCCCCCATCCCTTCTTTAGGAGTCCAGAGTTCCATTTACAGCCAGTCCCCCGCTGTGTCTTCTGTGGACCTAAGTAAATTCACTTAACCTCTAGACACTGGCAGGGAATCCCAGTAACTTAAAAAAAATTAGTTGTAAAGGTTATAGAAATTTGTGGCTAGATAATGGTTTTCAAGATTTCAGTCAAGTTCCCAGTTGATGAGTCTTCATTTTGCCCATCTAATAGCATTTTTTGAAGGAATGTTCAGCAGCTGTTGTAAATTGTGGCTGTAAAAGGCAATCCACTGCTGAGAAATAGGGGGGCAGATGGCACAAAGTAGCTTGGGCTACATTCCCAGAAAGAGGAGGAGACTGAGGGTCAGAGAGCAGCAGGCTGTGGGGTAGAAAGCAGAAAAGACTAAGAACTCACCAGAAAATAGCTTCTCATAAGGCTCCTGTGGTACCTCCTGTGGTGTTTGAAAGGTGTGTGAGCATGTGTATGTGTGTGTATGAGAGACAGCATGTGCATGTGTGTGGGGGGGGATGCGCACGTGTGTGTGTGTGTGTGTGTGTGTGTGAGAGGAGAGAGAGAGAGAGAGAGAGAGAGAGAGAGAGGGGAGAGAGAGGGAGGAAGGGGGGAAGGGAGGGAGGAGGGAGGGAGGGAGGGAGGGAGGGAGGGAAGGTAGATAGGTGTCAGAGGCCCTTTTCAGTTGTAACACTTCCCTTCCTTGTATGAGATGAGGATAATTAAAGAGTTTGGGTTAGCTTTACCCATTTGACTTCCACGACTTCTGCCTTCTAAAATTCAACTTATCTCTGGTCTTTGGCTATCCAGAACTTTCTGGTTCCTGTTTTTCTTATGTTACATCCATTATATCCAGAGTAAATGTGTGTAGCAGTCAACTTGCTTGGTCCACATTTAATCTTTCAGCATTAGGATGAGTTCTCTTAACATACTGTTTGGTTCCTTTCTATTTCCTTGTACCTTGTACCTTGTACCTTGTCTCCTTCAGAAAGGAACACATTGGTCCATGTAATCAGGCCTGATACTTCTGGTTGGAAGCATTTACCATGGAAGGGAGGCTCAAGAGGAGAGAGAAAAATGCATGAGCATCACTGAAATTATCTTTTTTCTTGTAATAACATATATCCATAGACACTACTAAGAGGATATTGAAGCCAGGACATTTTGGATTTTCATAAGTCTTTGATACTTTTAGTTTTGGAAACTAACCCACATGAGTTGCAGTAACTATAGCAAAATGTACGATGTCTCACATTAGATGCAAATATTTTCAGTTGCCAAAACCCCCACTTTAAATGAAATATATAACATTGCCTTGAAATTTGATTTGGCTATTGATAATGCATTCAATGTATATTTTGTTACATTGTCTCAGCATACTTAGGAACCTGACCAAAAAATTATTTCTAGTATCAGGACATTTTATGAATATTAAATTTAACAATTAATGAAGCTGGCATAAGTTCATATTTTGTAGACATTTAATTAAAATTGTTGATTTCTCTTTGTCAATTTCCTTACCCTTTTTGTGAGATAATATACATGTTCCCAGTTCTTGGAACTTCTGCAGAGCTGTGTAAAAGCTGAAGGCCCCAGCACTGTGCCTTAAATGAGCAATGAATGATAAAGAGGTTGCATATGCAGAGGCAAAGCAGGAGGGAGGAAAAGGTATGGCTTGCTGGAGGAGCAGTGCACTGAGTGAGAGCAGCAAGGCTGATCTAGCCAGATGAGACAGAACTTACCAAGATTATGTCCATAGAACAAGTTTGTCTCAAATCTACACATTTGAATTTCAACAAGCCAGACCTAGCCTCTGAACTAATCTATCATATACAAATTTTTGTTTCCCCTTGGCAGCTTGTTTTCTTATTTCTTAAGCTTTACTTAGTCACTTAGTCCAATAGAAGATTTTTAGGGAAGTTTAATGTTCGAGAAATGAATGGTTTAAAAACCAATCCCTTTGACATCATTGGAATATGAGTCATGGAGCACAGCCCTCCAAAATAGACGTAGGTTCCATTTATCCACTGCCCTCACCCCATCTCAAGTACCAATGTAACATATATAGATGATGTCCTTGCCATCCCTACCATCTATCTTCTACCTAGCACCCATCATTTAAAAGAAAAACATTATGTTATGCTATTTCTCTGATCCAAATTATTTCTGGGTTTATGTAATAGAATTATGTTCAAGATTTTTATTTTGTCCTACCAATCCATAGCATGACAAAACTCTTTGCCTGCTTCAGGGCCTTTGCTGTACAGTTCTATGTTCCTGCTCTCCTTTCACACCTTCCCATCATTGTCCCTCCCATCATTCTGGATTGTAATGTCTCCCAAGAGGGATTCTCTAGTTCTCAAATCCAAAACAGCCCCATTCTCCATTTCTTCTGCCCAAAGCTCCATTCCTTTATACTATAAGCATTACCACTACCTAGAATATTATTATGAACATTTATTATGAACATTGCTACTCTAGAACAGAAACTCAACAAGCAAAGGGCTTTTCTAGCTTTATTTTCAATGCTGACTGTGGCACTCTCAGTACAAACAATGCCTGTCATGATGTCAATAAACAGTTGGGAGTGTATAAATTAGTCTTAACAATAAAGACTTTATTACATCAAGTCTTTTATTACTAAAATCCTTATGGTGATTTTAGAAAGTCACTTAGAAACCAAATTAGGGTTATACTCAATTACACTGCTGTTTTTATTGAGGCACTGAAAGCCCTAGATACTGGGGATGTTTTTCACTGGTGTTGAAAACAATAGAAAGTGACTTTTCAGTTTGTGATTCATTTTATTTGCCTTATCTTTCCGGTAAGTGTCCTCGGCCAATCAACCTCCAGGAAGCAGGGGTTGCAGGAGCTGCCCAGTCCAAACTGACTTCCTCCAGCAGCCTAACTGTAGACAATTGGATGCTCCTTTTCATAGTCTTTGTAGAAATGATATAAACTTACTAAACAACGACATCAACCTTTTAAACTGACAGAATTTCTATATAATTTATAAGTTTATGTTTAATGAAAGAAAAATTGTAAGGAAAATTTGCTTTGTCTCTGTCAGTTGACTGATTTTACAAAAGACTTTCAGTAATATTTTTTCTTATAACCTAAGGAATCAGCTAGGCACAAATGTGGCTGCTCCTTTGTTCAACAACACAATTCTTACATTAGTATAAGAAACCTCTTTGACAAGTTTTAATAAGACCACAAAAGGGGATAAATATAGGCATGTGGTAGACACTCTCTGACTAGTTAAAATCTGATTAAGTATATGCTCTTAAATTAAAAAGTATATTATATACATCTTTGAAAATATGATAATAAAGCCTGTTCTCAGTGCTGGAGGAATGTCAATACCAAATTTTAAGCTCTACTACAAAGCCATAGTAATCAAAAACAGCTTGGTACTGGCACAAGAACAGACCTCGGGACCAATGGAATAGAATTGAAAACCCAGAAAACCCACAGACCTATAGCCACCTATAGGGAGCTAAAAAAATAGAATGGAAGAAAGACAGCCTCTTCAGTAAATGGTGCTGGCAAAATTGGTTAAATACTTGTAGAAAACTAAAGCTAGATTCTTATATATCACTCTGCACCAGAACCAACTCCAAAGGGATCAAATACCTCAGAGTCAAAGCAGAAATCCTGAGAACATTACAGGATGGCATAGAAGAAACCCTAGATCTCCTTAGCACAGGCCACAATTTTATTTTATTTTTTTAATATTATTTTATTTTATTTGAGAACATACTGTACAGAGGGGCTACAATTACATGGGCAGGATAATGCATACATTTCTTACCAAGCATTGCAGCCTCCTCCTTTGTTTACCCTTCACCTCCCTTCCCAGCCTCCCCCCTCCCCCCACCCAATTATACCCCCCTCCCCCCCCACCGACATTGTAAAGCTGGTTTTGACATGACATTTTGTACTTCTCATTGTTGCAACAGGTCCACCTGAATCCTTAAACGACTTGTTTGCCCCCATCTCCTCCACATGTTATACTGACATCAAATATAGTGAAAGCGGGGGTTACACTGTGGGGGAGGGACATACCAAGCAACAAAGAAATAATCTTATAAATGCGTTAGAAACATATGCATGAAAGAAACGAAAACATTAAAATACATATTTAAGGGTTCATTTTCCTAACATCACATTATCTGACCTTTTCTGCTTGACTCATACCTATACTAGATATTACAAATAAGGGAAACCATGGGACCTATGCTTCTTTGGGCCTGGCTTACTTCACTTAATATAATTTTTTCCAAGCCTTTCCATTTCCTAACAAATGGGGAAATGTCATTCTTTCTGATGGAGGCATAGAATTCCATTGTGTATATATACCACATTTTCTTGATCCATTCATCTACTGAGGGGCATCTGGGTTGGTTCGATATCTTAGCTATGGTAAATAATGCTGCAATAAACATTGTTGTGCTGGTAGCTTTAGTGTGGTCTTGTTTGTAAACATTTGGGTAAATGCCCAAAAGTGGGATTGCTGGATCATAGGGGAGATCTATGTGAAGTCTTTTGAGGAACCTCCATACTGCTTTCCAAAGTGGTTGAACAAGTTTACATTCCCACCAACAATGAAGTAAGGTTCCTTTCTGTCCACATCCCCTCCAGCATCTGTTGTTGTTAGAGTTCTTGATTTTTGCTGTTCTAACTGGAGTGAGGTGATATCTCAATGTTGTTTTGATTTGCATTTCTTTTATGGCTAGGGATGTTGAACATTTCTTCATGTGTCTATTGGCCATCCTTCTTTCTTCTTCAGTGAAGCTTCTCTTTAAGTCTTTCGCCCACTTATTTATTGGGCAGTTGTTTATTTGAGGATTTGTTGTTGGGTGGTTTAATTTTTTTGAGTTCCAAGTATATTTTAGATATGAGACCCTTGTCCGTTGTATGGCTAGTAAAGATCTTCTCCCAATCGGTGGGCTTTCTATTGATCTTGCTAGCTATGTCATTCACAATTTTCTTTATAGAGATCCAGAAACACAACAAATGAAAGAAAGGTTGGACAAATGAGACATAGCTAGCAAGATCAATAGAAAGCCCCCGACCTGGAGAAGATCTTCACTAGTCATACAACGGACAAGGGTCTCATATCTAAAATATACCTGGAACTCAAAAACTTAAATCCCCCAACAACAAATCCTCAAAGAAACAACTGCCCAATAAATAAGTGGGCTAAAGACTTACAGAGAAACTTCTCTGAAGAGGAAATAAGAATGGCCAATAGACACATGAAGAAATGCTCAACCTCTCTAGCCATAAAAGAAATGCAAATCAAACCAACAACATTGAGATACCACCTCACTCCAGTTAGAATGGATATAATCAAGAACTCTAATACCAACAGATGCTGGAGGGGATGTAAACAGAAGGGAATCCTACTGCATTGTTGGTGGGAGTGTAAACTTGTTCAACCACTTTGGAAAGCAGTATGGAGGTTCCTCAAAAGACTCCACATAGAACTCCCCTATGACCCAGCAATCTCACTTTTGGGCATTTACCCAAATGATCACAAACAAGACCACACTAAAGCTACCAGCACAACTATGTTTATTGCAGCGTTATTTACCATAGCTAAGATATGCAACTGACCCAGATGCCCCTCAGTAGATGAATGGATTAAGAAAATGTGGTATATATACACAATGGAATTCTATGCCTCCATCAGAAAGAATGACATTGCCCCATTTGTTAGGAAATGTTAAGACTTGGAAAAATTATATTAAGTGAAGTAAGCCAGGCCCCATGGTTTCCTTTATTTGCAATAACTAGTGTATGTCTGAGACAAGCAGAAAAGGTCAGATAAGATGATGTTAAGTGAAATGAACCCCAAGATAAGAACACAAGTGGGTTTTTTTCTTGTTATTGTTTCTAACGTATTTATAAGGTACCACACGATTTTTTTGTTGCTTTGTATGTCCCCCCTCCCCCCCCCCCCCCCGGTATAACCCCTGTTTTCATTGTATTTGATGCTGGTATAATTTGAGGAGCAGGAGGGAAAATACAAATTGTTTAAAAAGGATACAGGTTGACCCATTGCAACAATGAGATGTACAAGACACTATGCTGAAAAACAAACTACAATTTAGGCAGGGGCAGCGGTGGGGAGGGGGGGGGATGTAATTGTGGAGATGGGAGGGAAGGGATGGTAGGGGAAAAACAAAGGAATTGACAACAATGCTTGATAAGAAATGTACTCAGTACCTTGCTCATGTGATTGTAACCCCTCTGTACAATATTTTCACAAAAAACTTATTTAAAAAATAAATCCTGTTCTTTTGTACAATTAATAAACATTAATAAAATATGAATATGTTGTAAATGAGAGGTAAATCTCACTTAAAAACATGCAATCAAAGGCTTACTAAATGTGTGCCATACTCTCATGTCAGCTGTGTCCCTATAGATCCAAGTGATGTCAGAGCAAATATGATTTGTGACAGCAGCTCTCCATGTCAGTCTGGAAATCTTGGACTATTATAGCACATCATTCTTGATCCTTTGTGGTTTTTTTTTTTTTTCTTTTTGGATCCGGTCATGGGGCCTGAACTCTGGGTCTGGGCGCTGTCTCTCAGCTCTTCAGCTCAAGGCTAACACTCTACCACTTGAGCCACAGCGCCACTTCCGGCTTTTTTCTTTTTGTTTATATGATGCTGAAGAATCGAACCCAGGGCCTCACACATGCAAGGCAAGCGCTCTACCACTGAGCCATCTTCCCAGCCCCTCCCTTGTGGTTTTTTTTATAACCTATAAATATCTTACAACAACAGTCTCTCTGTATATATTAAAATTTCACTCATCATTCAGTTCTTTTAGTTCATAAGCATTACATAACACTAAATTACAGTTTTACTTTTGTTAATAGAAACATATAATAGAGCTTATGGAAAATGAACTGTTTGTCTATCTGTTTGTCTGTCTGAGTTTTACTATGCTGCACAGGGCTCAGTCTCTGAAGAATCATCAGAATGCCTATCTAAGTGAACTATTTAATTTATATTGTTAGATAGACATTTCATTTTAGTGTGTGTGTGTGTGTGTGTGTGTGTGAGAGAGAGAGAGAGAGAGAGAGAGAGAGAGAGAGAGAGAGAGAGGAGAGAGAGAGAGAGAGAGAGAGAGAGAGAGAGAGAGAGAGAGAGAGAGAGAGGGAGAGAGAGAGAGAGAGAGAGAGAGAAAGAATGAGAAGTAAGGCTTAAACCCAGGGTGTGGGCATTACCTCTGAGCATTTTTGCTCAAGGCTGTGTTCTACCACTTGAACAACACCTTTATTTCCAGCTTTTTATTAGGAATTGGAGATAAAAGCTGATTTTTCTGCTTGAGCTAGCTCTCAACTGTGATCCTCAACCTATTGAGTAGCCAGACTTCTAGATATGAAGCCCCAGCCTGATGTATATATGATATAAATTATAATATATAATACATATTACATAATATGTATTATGTATAATACATAATATAACGTAATATATATTATATATAATATATTATATATATGTTTATATTAGTTGAGGATTTTTACTTGGGCCACTCTTGTTTCTCATAAAACATACAAGCAAATTCTTGTTTCTGGCTCCTAATCATAGATTGCCCAGGAGATATGAATACATACCTTCTGAGTGTCCTAAAGACGTACCACTTGTCTTGTTTCTTTTGTCCTGGGATACTCACACTGCAGCTGTTCTTTGTCTCTCTCACTCTCTCTCTCTCTCTTTTTTTTTTTTGGTCCGTCCTGGGGCTTGAACTCTGGGCTTAGATGCTGTCCCTGTACTCTTCAGCTCAAGGCGAGCGCTCTACTGCTTGAGTCACAGCACCACTTCCAGTTTTCTAGTGGTTTACTGGAGATAATTCTCACGGACTTTCCTGTCCGGGCTGCCTTTGAACCATGATCCTCAGATCTCAGCCTCGGGTGTAGCTAGGATTATGGGCGTGAGCCACCAGCGCCCAGCTGTTCTCAGTCTCTAATATGTCTAGTTTCTTGAATTTTCAGGATGGACCATGTCAACTAGGGCTTGGTGAAAATCTAGGACTCAAAGAGTATCCCTTCCCATCCCATCCCCACATGCCGTTGAATTTGACCCTTTCCTCCTTTACCTCTCCCATCATTCACAGCTAACCTGTTCTTACAGAGTGTTCTTTTACTTTCTTTATTTTCATTACTTAGTTTAGGAAATTTCTCTCTACAGAGTGAACCTAACGTGAGTAGTGCTAATGATTTACTTGTAAATAACACTAGACATAACAAGGAATGAGTACCTTCTGTCTTCAATGTCTATGAAATACCCGAGTCACTTCTTACTATTTCTACTAGTTTCATCTATTGTTAAGTCTCCTTTTAATTAAATCTGCTTTTCCTCAAGCACTATTAATGATAAGCTAAAACTAGAGCTTTTCTTACCCCATCTCAATTTTACCTTAATTATTAATAGTCACATGCTTCCCTCTACTACATTTGTTATTTAAAGGAACTGCATTTATATTACTATTAGATAAACAGGCATTTAGGATATTTTATATTTGGTATTTCCTGACAACCTCACCACCTACCTATCTGGCCCCAAATCTTGTTTATAATAACATATTTGTTGTTGTTGGAATGTAATCCACCTGAATATAGATGCTTAACAGTACTTAGATTAAATGTATATCAACACAAATATGTATACCATTATGATCTTTTCTTTGTATAGCCCTCCAATACTTTCTTCATCAGAATCTAGTTGTTATGGCTTGAATATGGAGTGTTTCCCATAGATTAATGTGTTGAACACTTGGTGGTCCTATTTTAAGAGATTCTAGAAGATTTAGGCCAAAAAGTTTAATTAGAAGGTGGGTTTCCACTGAGGGTACGTTGGGGCATCTTTTTCTGAGCCCTTCTTGTTGCCCTCTCTCTGATTCCTGTGTACAATGAGGTGAAGAACTCCTCTACTATATACACTCACATTTCTATGGTGTTCTGTCTAAGTTCACATGGCCAAGCAATCATGAATGAATCCTTTGAAACCATGAGCCAAAAAATTCTTTCCTTCTTTAGGTGGTTTCTGTCAAGTATTTTGTAATGAAAAGAGTAACTAATATAGAAAATGGGTACCAGGGAAGTATGCTTGCTATTAAAAACCAACCTCATGTCTTTGGAACTGATTTGTTAGAAGAATCTGGACATGTTTGTAGAAGTAGGCTAGAAAATTTCTAGAATGCTATAATCAGAGTTCAGAAGGCCAAAATGCTGATGGAAATGTAGACAGCAAAAAAATGGATTCAAAAGATTTCAGATGGAACTTTTCTAGGAATTGAGCTAGAGTCCATCCATGTTATCTTCTGGAAAATAATTTGTCTGCATTTTGTATCCTGGGACTGAACGTTACTAATTAAAAAGTAATGGACTAATTAAGTTGACTAAGGAGATTCCAAGGCAGTACATCATTTAGGCTGGGTATAGTAATTGCTATTTTTAGTAAGATTTACAGCCTGAATTGAGAGCAAATACCTGAGCAGAAAGGCTTGAAAAACATTTAGTTGGCCCAGAAAAAGAACTTTAAGAGTTTTAAAAGGCTTCATTAAGCCACTAGAAAAAAGCCCAATACTTTACACAGGGACAATACAAGGATGCACTGAAGGCATCTCAGGAACTGGCCAGCTCCCACTGATGGTAGGCTACAGGGTGCAAAAGGGTAGATTCATCTTATAGACTTTCTCTTATGAAGAAAGAACCCTTAGGATACGCTGCTTGATCAAGACCGTTTAGGAAGTTGTTTCTCCAGGACTTGTTTCACTGTGTGTAGTTGCCCAGGCTGCTGCAGCCATAGTCCAAGGGGCCTAGCTACAGGCTTGCAACATCCCTGAACATAATCCACATGACACTGGTTTTACAGGCACAGAGAATGTATGATCAGGAGGCTTCTATTCAGATTTCACGGGAAGGTCTGGGAGGGCAGATAATGTGTAGCGTTCCCCAAGGGGGCAATGTGTGAAACTTTGAGATTGAAGCCTATGCTCCAGTACAGACTCCATGAGGTTGGAGATGGCAGGAATGTAGACTATCTGTGAGGAAAAGCCACAGGCAATGAGTACAGCCAGATCAAGAGAGAAGCCCACAAACAGTAAGACCATCAAGTGGGACTGCCTAAGGCCAGTGGAGCTCACATTATGCCACCACTGTGTACTCCATACCAAATAGGGAATTAGTGTTTTCCCTGGGTCTCAGAAGAGACTTTGGACCTTGTCCTTCGAACAATGTTGGAGCCATTCTTTTTTTTAATTAATAAGTTTTTTTATTGTGAAAATGCCATACAGAAGGGTTACAATTACATGAGCAAGATGATGAGTATATTTCTTATCAAGCATTGTTGCCTCCTCCTTGGAGCCATTTTTAAAATGGATTAAATACATTCTGTATTACACGATGGCCACGCAACTTTGGTGACCCAGGGTAGAATGTAATGGTTTGAATATGTTTCCTTATAGGTTCATGTATTGAACACCTTATGGTGGTTCTATTTTGAGAAGCTCTGGAAACTTTAGGAGATGAGGATTAATTAGAGGAAGTGGGTTGTGGAGCACTGGGGATTTAGAGGTATCTTTTCCATGGCCTTCTTTCTAGCTCCCTCTCTCTGCTTTCTGCCCACTATGGGGTAAAGAATTTCCTCTGATCCATGTTCCCACTTCATAGGGTTCTGCCAAAGTGCCTGGAACCAAGCAATCACGATGGAACCTTCTGAAACTATGAACCAATATAAATTCTTCCTCCTCTATGCTCTTTCTGTCACAATGAGAAAGGTAATCACTGCCCTAAAGGTAATAAGCTTCAGAAGCATGCTCACATTACTCAACCAAAAATGCTACTTGTCTTTAGAATTCAAGAAAGCCTCTCAAGATGTGGACCTAAATACAACACCTCAAATGCCAGTTTTCTTCCTTTTCAACAGACCTGGGAAGAGAATGGACATTGGCAAGCACATAACAGGTACTTTCCATCGGTGAGCAATGATAACCTTCACAGTGATTGGAAGTAGGTATTCCCATTCCCATTTTATAGATAAGAAGCTCCAGTACAGAGAAGATTAAAATATTCTCCTGAACTTTTGATGTGGGGACATGTGATTGAAAAATGAAACCATTGCCGGGCGCTGGTGGCTCACGCCTGTAATCCTAGCTACTCAGGAGGCTGAGATCTGAGGATCATGGTTCAAAGCCAGCCCGGGCAGGAGAGACTGTGAGACTCCTATCTCCAATAAACCACCAGAAAACCGGAAGTGGCGCTGTAGCTCAAGTGGTAGAGCGCTTGCCTTGAGCTGAAGAGCTGAGGGACAGCGCCCAGGCCCAGAGTTCAAGTCCCACAACCGACAAAAAAAAAAAAAAATGAAACCATTAAAATATCACCCAAAATTACAAAAGACTGTGCAAGACTAGTATTCTCCACTGCACTTGACACTGTTACCACAAGCTGATAAAGGAGTGAGGGTCAGCAACTAGGGTGGGAGGAGGGTTAGAGGTGGTGTTAAGTCATGATGGGCTGAAATACTGAGATGGACTGAGCCTGGTAATTAGAAGTTAGGGATGCTTATTGTATAAAACTTTGTATTAAGATATTCTTACCTTTCCTCTTTTGATAGAGCTGTTTAAATGCAACCTTATTAAAATAGCTTAAAATATATGCTTAAAATAGCTTCAAATATATGCCTCAAATATATGCCTAAAATATATGGACTGCTTTGGTTATCTAAGCTTCCAAATATGGATGCTGGAATTTAAACTCAAGTCTATGACATTAAAGCCTATGGTCTATTACACCATAATTGCTAAAATCAACTGCCATTCTATTATGCCATAACAACTATCCCCTCATGACTGTACACATTTAAAAAGCCCAGTTTGGGTAAGAATGTTGAAAGGGGTGACATTGATCAAGACATACTGTACTCATAAACTGCTTTGTTAAATGGCAAATCCTTTTTACAACTACTTAAAGATAATAAAATAAAATAAAAATTAAAAAATTCCCCAAACTCTCCCTGACAGTCTAAATGATTTACAGCATATTGACTGTAGTTGTTGTAATGAAAAAGCAATTGTCCAAGTTTTCCCTGGAGAATACTCTCGGTAACAACAATACATGCTCCTGGAAAGTCATGAGTTATAAAATGAGAACCAAATGAACTCACAGCTGGGAAGAGTCAACAATAATTAATTGAACACTAGTCATTCTGCACAGACTATGTCTACATATCCTTGAGAGAACAAGCTCATTGAAGGGCAGAGGCCAATTATTTGGATATGCTTAAAGAATTTTAACTTAATAATTATTTTAAATTTAAAAAACAGCTTATTTGAGGACTAGGAGGCTGTAATAGTTATCAATGCCATCACTTGAATTTCCATATTGTAACAAGTGTACTTGAAAAAAAATCACCTAAGTTAAGTTTACATTTCATTTTGGACAACAGGAGCAGAGAGGAAACAGTGTCATTAAAAGGGGTTTTATTCTGACTCACTGGCTAAGAAAATGGGAACAGTTTGAGATCTTCCGTGTTGTTTCATTTTAATGAGCAGTGAGCATTTTTCATGTCCTTATTAAATGGTTAATTGTTTCTCTTAGTCTCATTATCACTGCCAGAGTGTCCTCTCCATTGTTTCATGACCAAGATAATGCCTTTTTGTTTCAACAGAAGATCAGAAAGTCAAATCTCATCTCTCACATGTGGTTGTTAATAAAACTCACACAGTGCTACTCAAGGTGCCCATGGGGATTGCACAATTATTTATCTTTTCTTATGCTTTTCTAGAATTACTGTGATTGTATTTTCACAAAGTAAATGTATCTCTACCAATTAAAGCAGTGGTGGGTTAAGAATATTCATCAGAGTTGTGTGAAAGGATATTGTTCATAGGATTTTGATCAAAGCACCAAAATTAAACTGCTGTTATCATGCATTCAACTCAAGTGTTAAATTAAAATGCTCAGCAACTTTGGAGTTTATTTCAGCAGATGTTAACTATTTATGAAAATAAACATGGTACAGGACTTGCATTCATGATATGATTCTTTGTTACATTAAAAGTACTAAAAAATATAACCCTACTAACAAAACTTTCCAGTTATAGTTTATGGTACATGACCAATTTGAATGACTGTTAATTCAGGTCAATATAAATGTTCAGAAGCATAAAATTCTAATAAATCTTCTTTTGGTCTCTATCTGTTTATCTTATTTGCTTCACCCCTTCTTGGGAGGCTACAAGACTAATAAAGTGCATTCATTAAAAAATCTGAGGCTACCAAATTGCATACAGTATAATCTTTCCTGCTGTTTAGTGGAAATTTCATTCTATCTATGATAATGCTGATAATGCCTGTAGTAGAAGTGACCAGCTGTACTTTCATGCCATTAGCTGTCATTTTGATGCTAAAATTTTAGCCTGCTGTGTGTGAAATGTGACTGAACATGCACAGTTCCCATCAAAGGTAATTTTCTGTGCAATGGTGTGTAAAATTTACCTCTAATTATGATAAGGTCACTGATGGGTCATTTATGATATACTCTCTGGAGGCAATAGTAGTACATAACTTTCTGAGTGATTCATCTGGAGGAATTGAATTGATTTGATCATGACTCAATAGGAAATTAAACTCTCTTAGGAAATGATTCCTCAGCAATATTTGTGGTTTTAAAGGAATCCAGAGAGGAGTAGTATGCATATGGTGAAGGCTGTGGGATCAAGAAGACTTCAGATTGAATCCAGAATCTCTAGCCTTGGAAGATAATACACGATCTGATCTCTGACTCTGGCTTCCATTTTAAGGGATGTGTTCTCTCACTCCCTGGGTTTGGTACCACTGGCCTTTCCTGATCTTGGCACATGCCATGATCATCCTCTTCCTCCACATGCCTGACACTATTATTTTTCCACTTTCAAATCAGTGGGAATATACAATATCTAATGTCAAAACTATCTAAAGTTTCTTCTGAGAAGCCTGGTGGGAGTCCTCTCTGTCAAGTAGTCAGTTCCAGTTAATCACTGTTGTATCATCTTACTGATGTTAATGAAGTACTAATCACAGTTGAAATAATTTATTTACTGTTTGTTGTATAATTAAATTTACATATGCCCATGGGAGGTTAAATAAAGTTTACCTTAATTAGAATACCTACAATCTTGAAGTTCTACCAGCATTAGCTCTTTGTCACTAGTACAATATTGCTTGATAAAATGGATTAAAAAGGACATCTTACTTAATAAATCAGGACTGCAAAACAGTATGAAAACAGAACTACTCATAAGAAATTTTAGTGAAATAGTCACTGTTGTGATTTTTTTTGTTTCACTGTTATCACCATAGCCCTCTATGAAAGAAGACTATGATAGTCACTTATACTTTAATTATTAGTATTTTTGGAAGAGAGTTTTTGATAGACTCTCTTCTTTAGAGGAACAAAAATTGATATAATAAATATGAAATTTGTATTTATTTAAATTGATCATATTTTGTTTTCAATTCTCTTTCCCAGCAATTCTATTAAGTATTAACTTTTCAAGTGGTTTTTGTTCAACTAAATATTTGTCAACAAATGACAAAGTACTGAAGGACTAGAAAAAATTCTCATACCCCTATCACTGATGCAAATCATAGCAACAACAATTCTTACCACAGGGTCCAGTCGTGGCCACAGTATGGCTGAACATTTCCAAGGTAAAATCCCAGAGATTGAGTGACCTCCACAAGATTGGAAAAGTCAAGACTTATGCTGTTGAACAGAACAGATGTCATGATAATCTCATCAATAGCCCACACATCTTCTCCTTGGGAGGAATGATATGGCTGCCACCATCTGAACTGAATTCCAAACTGTCGTGCATCATCTGGTAACTCTACAGAGATTATTCTACAGGGAAAAAAAATTTTAAATTCAGATTACCTCAAGGTCATCAAATGCAAGTATTTTAGTAAGATAGTATTTATTGCTCTGATATATAGTATTAAAAATACTTTTATCTGCATTAAATTCATCTACTGTCAACAAGAAAAACTTAGGATTAGGCAATGATTCGAATGGTATAATGCTTGCCTAGCAAGCATGAGTTTAAACCACACACACACACACACACACACACACACACACACACACACACACACACACACAGACACACACACATGAAACCCTTACAGTATGAGAGCCTCACTAACAAGTGTGAGACCCTAAGTTCAAACCCTAGTACTGCCAAAAAACAAAAGGTTCTACTATTATCCATATTCTTTTCAGATGCTCAATTTCCTGTATGTCTCAATGTCTTCTAAACACATGAAAAATGGGATTGTGCTTTCATTCCACTGCTCTCAGTAAAATACAGTTGTTAGAGTAGGGCTCATCAGGATGTGATGGGAGATTGTGGACAGTTTATTACACATTACAGTTGGGGGCTGGCTAGAGCCAGGGCACTTCCTCATTCCTATACATTTAGCAGAGTACACATAGGTCACTTGCTGTGTCATGACAGCTACAACAAACCTGTATCTGACAAATGGGGAAGAAAATTAAGAATAATATCTAATTTCAAGGAGCAATTATTGTACGCAGCAGCAGGAACCATGCATTAATTGCCACTGCAACGACATCTGCTTGAAAGCTTCATAAATCACAGTACCATGCTGCTTACATCCTTATACAAAGTGAGATGTGAAACAAACAGCAAGTGGGACATTTGTCTCCATCAGTGCACAATTACACTCCAGGAGAGGTACTTGCAGTAAATGCATGCTGAAGAGATTAAAGGCTTTTTTCTTTTCTTTTTCTTTCTCTTAGAGAGCAAAGCAAAACTTCCTGGGCCAAATGACTAGTTGGATAACTACTTAGAAATGCAATGTCCAAGCATGAAATTCCTGGCCCATTACATTGATTTTCATATCTTTATTTTGTTAATTAAAAAAAAACATACCTACTATGATTTCTTATCTATTGAAAAATAATGTCTATTTTCCTTTCAAATCATCTGTATATGGACAGACTGAATAGAAGAATATGACTAACACGACTGATTAAAAAACTGGCAGGAGTTTTTATCATGTGAGAAAACACTTCTTTTCTCTTTTTTTTTTTTTTCTGTCATGGCGCTTGAATTATGGGCCTGGGTGCTGTCCCTCAGCTCTTCAGCTCAAGGCAAGTGCTCTACCACTTGAGTCACAGCACCACTTCTGGTTTTCAGTTGGTTAATTGGAGATAAGAGTCTCACGGACTTTTCCTGCCTACGCTGGCTTTGAACCTTGATCCTCAGATCTCAGCCTCCTGAGTAGCTAGGATTACAGGCACTGGCACCTGGCTAAACACTTTATTAAATAATAATAATAATTCATATACAAATTCAGAAATATAAACTTAAGAACCCATAAACTAGAAGGATTTAGCTAATACATTTATGTATTTTAAATTCTTCCATAATCTGCTGACTTTTCTACTAATGGATTTTATCAGAATAATAAAACTTACTTAAGTATTTTAGTAATTGTCACTTTCTATTTTTCCAGAGATTTGTTTATTAAATAATTACTTGTATTTTTCATAATATATGGAAACAAAATAATTGAGCTGAACTCAATAATGCAAGGATCAGACACTGATTTAACAATTTAATTTGAGGAACACTGTTATTAGAAAACTAATTTTCCTTTATGTCAGTAATTCTAAAATCAGTAAATATTTTCCAAGAACATAGTGTAATTAGAAATAACTTAAAAATAGAATTTCCGGGCAAGTTTTAATGAGAACATTGTAGTGCATACATGTGATAGCAATGACCAATAGTTTCATGGTAAAGTAGTTATGACCTGAGTCAGGCTCTTATGTTGGAGTTCTTGTTCTGACATATAATGTAGATAATTTTGCAAAAATAAAGATAGTTTATGCACCTCTGCATTATCATATGTGGAACTGGGATAATAATAGTCCTATGGCAAGGGCCAGAGGACTTTGCCTGTTTCTTTCTCCTGTGTCATTACCTAAACCCCACAAATCTTCACTGCATAGAGTTTGATTATGAATATAACCCTGATAAAATGTGTATACAGAGAATAGGAGGTAAAATATCCTTTTCAAGGGTAAGCACATTCTACATGACAAAAGGGTTTTAGAATCTGTACATTGTAACTTGAGGTGGAGATGGAAGTCTACTGATGTCTCTACTCTTCTGTATGTCAATGGAGCTGGTATGGATAACAATGGGACCATTTGGAATTATCAAATAAGAACCCAGAGACTTGGGTCAACATCTAGTTTCAGTCTTCCTTTGGTGGGTAAGTACTAAACAGACAGATTTGTTTGAAAAAATGTTTGATAAGTATATGTACCATGGGATTGGGTGACATGATGAAACCATGAGGAGATAAAATACAGTAATTCAAGGCACAAAATTCATCTAAGATTTGACTTAGTAATAATTTTAGAATATAAAAATCCCTATAATTACGAGAAAATCTAGAGTGCTTTTTAATTTCAAAGGAAATATATTCTATATTAATAAAAGTATCAATTAGTTTGCAAGATAGTCTAGTCAGTTTCAATTAAACGACTTAATTATTAGATTTTAAATTTTATAAATAATAAGTAGACAGAGTTATTTGCAGAATGAAGCACAGACAAGCAAATTATGTACGTAGCCAACTAGTATATATAATTTGTAGATCACATTTTTTAAACAACTTTGGCATAAAGGAACAATGTGAAACTTTCAGCAATTACAGGCAGAAATTTATACAGAAGGGAAGTGCAGCAAATAGCCCAAGGCATCAAGATATATTTAACTCATCTATGAAGGATTACTGTGGTTTGTATTATTTATCAAATGGAATATAATTTAGGATCTAGAGTATATGAAATTCTATTTCTGCCATGTCACTTTTTATTAATATTGGTGAGAGAAAGGAAGGAGGAAGAGCTTCACAGATGAGGGAAGTATAAGGAAAAATCAAAGCATTTGGAGACCACTACTGGGGTCTCATTTTTAAAAGCTCTCCAGTCTGATCTTAATCTTTCAAGCTATGCACATACCTAATAATGAGAAGCCACCTTGGTCCTGCTCAGAAGAAAAATGTTGCTGTCAAATGACAGGCAAGATTAAACACACATTGGCAATAGAACATTAAATGTGTCATTATTTTTTATTTCAACAAAGATTAATTAAACTTCATGATAGAGATTGATTACTTAAGTTTTGTAGCTGTCCATCCTTGTCAGGAAAAAAACCTGGTCTTTGAGTCAAGTTAACATGAAATGATAATATTTTCTTCATGATTTTAACATTATCACCTTGATTTTTATTTAATTTTCTGGTAATGTTCACTACGGAGAGTCTGTGAGACATATCTCTAAGATTCATTTATTCATACTTAGTGAAAAGTTGAGTTTAGCTTTGTATTTTAGAGCGAGCATACTCAACACAGCTGGTACATTAAAAATTAAATGTATAAAATTTAGGTCATAATAGCTGTTAATGATTATTTCATTTGCTGTGGAAATAAAATTTTGTGTTCATTTGTAAATAGATAAACATGGGGGTGTGGTCCTAAGCCAAACTGTAAAATATGCCAAGCGTGTTATCAGTGCCCCATTCTCTTGCATCTCAAACCCTGTGTTTTCTCGTGCAAACCTTCTCTTCTCATATGTTCCATGATTAAAATCAACTTCCCAGAATGGAATGGTGTTAATTTCTATAGATACAAACCATAATGAACTCCTCTATTGTATTTTAATTTTAAACTTTCATTTTGAGATTTCTCATGCTCTTCTTCCATTGCTCTTTTTAAAGGAGTAGCTGAAAAACTAGCAGGAAAGAGTATCTTTAAATTCTATCATTAATGATATGGACTATCTACTGAAGGATGCTTTTCCCAAATAAAACAAATTTGACAATTGTTGCTAGGTCATGAAATGTATACACTAGAGGCAAATAGAAGTAGAATGAAGAAAATCTATCCTCACATATAATGGTGTACGTGTGTGTGTGTGTGTGTGTGTGTGTGTGTGTGTGTGTGTGTGTGTGTGTGTGTGTGTGTGTGTGTGTGTGTGTGTGTGTGTGTGTGTGTGTGTGTGTGTGTGTGTGTGTGTGTGTGTGTGTCTCCTTGGGCTTTAACTCTGGACTTTAGGCATTGTTCCTGAACCTTTTATTCCCACAAGACTAGCACTCTACCACTTAAGCCACAGATTTACTTTGGGTTATTTTTTGGTGAGCTAATTGGAGATAAGAGTCTCAAGGCCTTTCTTGTCTGGGCTAGCTTTGAACCTCAGTCCTCAGCTCTCAAAAACTTGAATAGTGAGGATTACAGGTGTGAACCAGTGGTTCACACTGGCATCTGGTCCACACATACCACTTTTGTCAGGAAATCAATATATAATAGAAAAGGTCTTTTGCACTCACTACTTAATTTAGTGCCATATTTAAATCATATCTCAGAATATAAGATGCAGGAATAATTTTTTTAATTATCAAAAATTACTGGCTCCACTCCTTTACTTTCAATAACTAGTACATGTCTGAGACAAGCAGAAAAGGTCAGATAAGTTGATGTTAGGTGAAATGAACCCCAAGATAAGGACTCAAATGGTTTTTCTTTCTTGCTATTGTTTCTAACATATTTATAAGATGATTTCTTTGTTGCTTTGTCTGTCCCTCTCCCATGATAACCCTTGTTTTCACTGTATTTGATGTCGGCATAATTTGGGGAGGGGAAAGGAAAAAACAATTTTTTTAAAAAAATTTATTTTATTTTTTATTGTGAACATACTGTACAGAGGGGTTACAACTACATGGGCAAGATAATGAGTACATTTCTTATCAAGCATTGCAGCCTCCTCCTTTGTTTGGGTAAACAAATTGTTTAAATAGGGATACAGGTGGACTCATTGCAACAATCAGATGTACAAAATTCTATGTTGTAAAATGAACTTTACAACTTTGGCACAGGGGACAGGGGGGAGTGAGGAGTGGGGGAGAGGAGGGGTTGGAGATAGAAAGGGATGGGAAGGGGAAACAAAGAAGGAGGCAACAATGCTTGATAAGAAATGTACTCATTACTTTGCTCATGTAATTGTAACCCCTCTGTACAGTATTTTCACAATAAAAAATAATTGGCTTATATACTGTTTTGTAGAATGGGAACTTCTTCATACAACTACTTAAAGATAATGAAAAAATAAAAAATGTTTGGGACAAACAGATGAAAGTGGCTCATTAGTTATTCATGACAAGACACATTGATCTTTGTCCACTCATCTCTCAGTAAAAAACAAAAACAAAAACAAAACAACCAAAAACACTTAGAGTCTTACACCATTTGAACCATAATTTTCTCAGGAAAGTGATAGCATGTTTTTCCAGATGCTTTTCAACATACCTAGGTTCATGATAGCTGAGATATGAATAGTGTTCCAGGAGTTTCCAAGTAATCCCATTATCATAGGAATAATGCAACAAAACTCCTTCACCAGGCTGGTCAGGGGCTTTGCATGTGCTCAGAACAGACTTGCTCCCCAGTCTCAGTGTGAACTGGAGAAACCTAGACATGAATTACTTATCATTAGTGCTTGAAGAAACATTTTTATTCACAAAAATAAACTTTGGTTTTAAAAGAAATTCAGAAAAATATGTTAAATAAGTCAGGCTCAGAGAGACAAATAGTGCATATGATTTATCTCATATGTAGAAGCAGGACTTTATAACCTATGCAGGACTTTATTCATTTATACACAAACTGACCAAAGGATGGTATAGTTAGGGGAGGAATCCAATGGTATTACTCCTCTGGACAACTTAAGTACTGTTTATTGAAATAAACCAGAAGTGGAAATACATTTTAGAAGAGTGGGGCAAAGAAGGAGTGCATGAATGGAGGAAGGGAAGGTCAGCAAATGCAGCTGTTTTAACCAATGCAAATTATGTAAAAACTGAACTACATAACTTAAGAATACGGATGAGAGAGGGAAAATGGGGGAGAACAATGGAAGAAATGACACTGATCAAGAAACATTGTACTCATAACCTAAGCTATGGAATTGTAACCTTATTGTATAACTACATGGTAATAATAATAATAATAATAATAACAATAAACTGTTTCTGGAACAAACAAGAATTTCAAACAAATTTCAAATGACGTATCCCAATTCTGTAGGTTTCCATTCACCCTTCTTATTTAAGATGTTAGTAATTTCACTGTGAGAGGTATGAATATGGGTAGAAGATGAGGTCAATGTGCACATTTCATACAGAGAAATATCCATAAAATATAGCTCTATGTTCATACATATTTGTACACTAGATACTTGTGTACATACACTTAAAATGTCAATCACTCCTTTACTGCATTATTTATTAGGCACCGGGGGAAGATGGGGAGTAAATCTAATCAGCCTCTGCAAGCTGTCAAATAAATAAAACTACATGAATAATTAACGACTGCTTGGCTTAAGAACACAGTTGTGATGCGAATATCTCATATTTTTAAAAAATCTAGTCAGTCATTAGTATCTCAAAATCATCTTCTAATTTATAAAAAAAATGAGAGCAAATTAACCCTAAATATACAGAACTCCCTTAAATACCAGTTAAAAACTAGAAGATGTGTAAATCAGGGAGAAAAAAAGGATACAAATTAACATTAGTATCTGGTTTCTGCAACCTTGGCTTCACTCACCTGGATTGTGAGCTGTCCAGAAAAGATGTAATCAGCTGACGCCTTCCATCTTTGTTGAAAACTAGCGCCTTACCACTGGCTAAGACACCACAACCAAAGCTGACTTCAGCACCACGGATAGAGTAAAAGTTATGGTAAGAGGAGAGCCTGGAACTGCCAAAGCTTTCAGAAATAAACATGGGGAATGTCTGGGATGCCATCTCACATGCTGGTCCAGAAAATCCAGGGTCACATCTGAAAGAAATACATGAAATCAAAGTTACTGGGCCTTTCTGAGATTCCTCAATCTACATTGAGAAAGAGAAAGTCTAGAGGCTAGGATTTGATTAAACTGTAAATGAAGCTCATTAGTCTTTGTAAAGTACTGGATCTGAAAACATGATAAGGGCTAATTGACTGTAAACATTCCAGAATGGTCTTTGCACAGCCCTGCTATAAAAAGCTTATGATTAAGACAATAATTCAATATTCTCCTTCCACTACTGCCACCAATTTATCTAAAATGTATCTATAGTCTACATGTAGCAACTTAAGCTCATTGAAAGGTATATGCATTTATTTTTATTCTTCATGCTTACATATTTCTAAGAGAAGCAACACAAATACCTTTAATAAAATATCTAAAAAAAGCTTTCTTAAAGAACGTAAAAATATGTATTATGTAGTAATTATTTGGATATTTTTGGTAAGAAGTCTATTTTCAAGTATTTCAGACCAACATTGGCTCTTTAAAGGGAATGTGTACTCTGAACTACAGAAGTTCCATAGCAGAATGACACTGTTTTTCTATGAGCATGCAAATTAGCAGTGCTTCAAGAAAATCCTAAGCTACGTGTGTCTCCACCTCCAACAATCCACTGCTCTGAAAATGTGTTGTGTTTATGTTAGCTGACTAGAATAAATGCAGAACTCTCCAAGTCTCCCCTCATCACAGCTGGATTGGTAACTGAATACCAGAAATACATTATATTTTAAGGAATCTATCAGGAATTAACTTCAAATTCTTTTTTTTTTGTACTACACTATTTTTTTTTCTCACTACATTTATAGTGTTAGGAAGTCAGTGTCTGTTTTGGATGAGGGACCTCACAGAAGCATTCAAACTTCTTGAAGTCTGAAATAAATCTTTTATGAAACAAGTATACCAATGAAATGATATTTTGGCATGATTCAGAATATTTTTCTTTACTAGTGTTACTAAGACTTGAGTCTATGCTGGGCTTCTATAGGATCCATGAAATGTGTGAATGTGTTTTTTGTCAAATTTTATGTGCATTGGGTTTTCTTGGAGAGAAGGCTCTCCACTGGTCATGTAGAAACTTCCATCATAATGTATATTTTTACTTTTGTTCTTAGAGGAAACCTATTCTAGATATCTGATTAGAAATATTTTAATTGGGTTGTTTCTTTTATAAATTCATGATCATTGTAATGAATAAAATTATATACATATTCCTTTACAAAGATTTTAGTTGTAAGTATGCATATCATGGATGCATTTAAATAAACTGCTGGCACTGGCTGAAGGTTATAGTGCTGAATTACTGTTTTAATCATAAGATTTTTTTTAGTTGCAGTTTTCATCAGAAGATGGGTGTTAAAATTCTAAGAACTAGTGTAGTATGAAGTCTGAGGGTTGTCTTAGTGTCTTATGAAAACTTAGGAGTTGGGTGTTGATGGCTCAAGCCTGTAATACTAGCTATTTAGGAGTCTGAGATCTGAGGATCAGGGTTTGAAATCAGCCTAGGCAGAAAAGTCCATGGGACTCTTACCTCCAGTTAACCGAATAGGAAAGAAAGTAAGAAGTGGAGCTGTGGTTCTAAGGGACAGCACCCAGGCCCTGAGTTCAAGCCCCTCTCCCCATTCTGGTACACATGTGCACACGCATGAAGGCACATACACACAACACATAAACCCAAACTTAGGGAAGGAAGAAGGAAAGGAAAACAATATTTACTGAACATATAAATGAGCCTTAAAGCAACCTATTTTGCATGTTATCTTGTGTATATAGTCGGCCTTTGAGTAGTCAAACCATTTCCAAAAAAGGTTAAGAAAAATCAACTAAATTGGATACTTCTTAAAGTCAGAAAACTGAATGTAGTTTACCATGACAACAAATTGGAATTTGTATTCCCCATGAGACTATCTAGCGCCAGAGTGCATTTCAGGATAAGTGTGTTTTTATGCATCTTAAATATGTCTTCTTGGGACTAGTGATTGGGAAAAATTGGTGACTATTTAGAGATGAAACACATTTAGTCAATTTTAATATACTGGTTCTAGAAGTTCATTATTTTAAATAAAGAACTATGCATTTAGGGTAAAATGCAGAAAAGAATGAATTTCATTTTTATCAAACAAAAACAAAGCAAAACAAAAAGTCCTTGTGGCCTTTGTTTTCTGGCAAAATAGGGTTATAAGCAATGAAATGATGTTCGCCTGACCTTTAAAAACCCCAGTGATTAATCCACCTACCCATAAATATAGCCTGCTATTCACCATGTATATCAGGAAAAAACCTGCCAGGGTTAGGACATATTGGGTGACACTTCTGAAGGAAATGCTTTGATGTTCTCTCTCTTCATTTGCATCTCTAACTGGGTTGTTAGGCTTATCAGGTTAGTGAACTGGCAGTTTAAAAATTGAGGCTTGGGATTGTAGATAGGTAAGAAAATGTTAAGGAGTAGAGGTGGGTGGGATCCTGGTATCAGATATGGTAATAACAAAAGGCAAAATGTGTGTGTGTGTGTGTGTGTGTGTGTGTGTGTGTGTGTGTGTTGGAAGCTGCAGAGGCTCTCAAATTCAAGCAGCTGCTTCTAAGAAATAACTAGCATTGATTGGATATGCAGTCTTTTCTATGCAGTCTTGTTCATACTCAATAAAACATATTACTGGAAAAAAGAAGTGGCCAAATGTTTAGCTCACTTGCAAATAAACAAAGGCAATAAATATTACATAAAACCTTTTTAGAAGAGAGAAAAATTAATTTCCAACTGAAAGTTATAGAAACTATTCTGTAAAAGTTTAAAAGCTCCAATTATCAGGATGATTCATGGTGTCAAAAGAACAGTGTCCTAAAGCATAATGGTATTATTCACACTTATTTTAATATTATTTGAAATGCACTACATAGTGGATGAACAGCAGACAAAGACAACAACTTGAGAAAAATGTCAATGATTCATGTAATTGATGTATCCATATTTTGGCAGTAAGAATATTATCAAAAAAGCATGGAGATAATGCTTGCTTTAAAACAAGAAACTTCTTCTTCACGTTCTTTAGAAAACATTTTCATTGTGCAGAATAATATTTGTTAATTAAATTCATTAAAATATATTTAAAAAACTAACCTTTTTAATCTCAGTGCTTACAAGTGTGTGTCTCATGGGTATAATTTCTAAATGATCAGGTTCAAAGCCCTTTTAGAAGTTTTCTATTCATTAGTTAATTGCTCAATTTGTTTTTTTTTGAGCTATTGAAAACTTATTTTTGTAACAAAGATTGTATGTTGGTTCAGGAATTCCCAGGATATTTGATTATTATGTGTTAATACAGTAATGACATAATGAATCCATTCTTTTTTTTTTTTTGGGGGGGGGGTCCAGTCGTGGGGCCTGAACTCTGGGCCTGGGCGCTGTCCCTCAGCTCTTCAGCTCAAGGCTAGCGCTCTACCACTGGAGCCACAGCGCCACTTCCGGCTTTTTTCTTGATTATCCATTCTTGGTCTACATTTAAGATAACTGACTAGTGGTAAATTAGACATTACACAAATAACATTAAATTTCAGAGGTGGAGGAAGAGATAGGGAAACCGGGCAAAAAGTGTACAACATTTCAACCAATAAAAATCTGGGCATTGTGGTACATGCCTGCAGCATGTAGCATGTGGAAGTCTAAGTACCAGGGTCCAGCACAGCTTGAGCAAAAATGTGGGATCCTATTTGAAAAACCACTACAAGCAAAAAGGGTTGGGGTTAAGAATTAAGTGTAGAGTGCCTGCCTACCAAATCCAAGTTCCTAAGTTCAAATGACAATGCCACCAACAAAACAAAACAAAATTAAAACACTTATAAGTTATACATAACTTATAAAGTTATGTATAAAGATGATGAGTTCTCTATTAAATATGTTCATTTAGCTCAGTTTCCTTTAATTTTAGGTCTGTGGATCAGTACTGATTTTTTAAAAAATCATTGTTAATATTTTTTGTGCCAATTTTGGGGCTTCAACTCAGGGCCTGGGTACTGCCCCTGAGCTTTTTTGCTCAATGCTCACACTTACCACTTGAGGCACAGCTCAATTTCTGGCTTTTTGTTTCACTAGAGAGAAGAGCCTTACAGATTTTCCTGCCTGGGCTGGTTTCCAACAATCTTCCTCAGATGCTAGCCTCCTAAGTAGCTAAGATGACAGACATGAGTCACTGACACCCAACTCATTATTGATTTTTAATGAATATATACAAAGCATGCTAAAAATTAAAGTGTGAAGCCAGGCACTGGTGGCTCATGCCTGTAATCCTAGCTACACAGGAGGCTGAGATCTGAGTATTATGGTTCAAAGCAAGCCCAGGCAGGAAAGTCTGTGAGACTCTTATCTCCAATTAATCACCAGAGAACAGGAAGTGGCACTGTGGATCAAGTGGTAGAGCCCTGGCCTTAAGGTGAAGAGCTTAAGGACAGCACAACCAACATATTCACACACACCCAAAATTAAAGTATGACTCATGAACACTAGAACAAGTTTATGGGGAAGAATGTAACTAAAGTCAGAGAAGCTATCCATCCAGATATAAGGAATTCAAATTGTCCACAATTTACCTGAGGATTTCTAAGCCTATACATTAATTTTGCTTACAAAATGCATTGAAATTATACTTAATTTCTATTTTGAGTTTCCTACTTTTTGTTTCAAAAACATTTAAGCCAAGAAAAGTCTATCAAAGTAAATGAAAATGATTTTGGGCATCGATATAGAATGTACCCATCACACAGGAGAAGTGGACATATTATTTTCAAAGCTTACTTGCAGCCATGACGTGTGCATTGTCCTCTGCCAGAACAGAACTTGAGACATGATGGTCCGATATACACTGCAGGGAAAAAGAAATAATGTAAAAGATGGCAATCTAACTGGAAAACTAAGAACATCACTAGTATTTCAAAGCAGTACCTATAAAATATGGCCTGCTGTGTGTATGTTGGGTAATAGGAACCCAGGGTGGCATGCTGAGTGCTATATAACAGGGTAGGCACTTAGTTTAAGAGCTTTGGAACTGTTTAACTTCCATAAATAATCCTTCTAGGATTTTAGTGTTTCATACCAAAGAAAATAGGACTATATAATTTGGATTCCTTAACGGAGTCTTTTCTGATAAAACAGTTTCAGACAGAATATTAGTGCTTGTGTTTCGAATGTACATATACTTATATTCTTTAGGCAGAAATAAAGAATGTTGAAAGAAGAGACATTAATCAAGATGCAGTGTATTCATCAACTGCTTTGTTAAATGGCAATTCTTTTATACAACTACTTAAAAAGATAATGAACATTTTCTTAACAAAGAAACAGAAGAGGTAATTTCAAAAAGAAAAAAAAGAATTTATAAAGGATCAATTTGATCTATCACAAAATGGAGATGCTACAGCTATACTTATTTTTTCTTCCTTCCTTCCTTCCTTCCTTCCTTCTTTCCTTCCTTCCTTCCTTCCCTCCTTCCATTCCCTCCTTTCTCTCTTTCTCCTCCCTTCCTTCCTTACCTCCCTCCCTCACTCCCTTCACCTAAATGCTGGGCTTGATTAACCATGTGATATTATAGACCTAAACTCTAATCTCTGGATTCCTGTAAAGGAGATAAAATCCTAGGAACTAAGATAGTCAGACTCCAAAATATTACAGGACATTGTCATTTTGTAATCAGCATAATCAATAATACATGAAATAGAATAAACATGAGATAAAACCAATTAGTACTAGAGATACAATGATTAGAAAGATCTTATGTTTTCAATTTCAAATTCAATTTCAAACCAATTTGCCATTCATTACTACTTTCTTCCCTGTCTTATAATCATGGCAAAATGTTTAAAGAACTGTACCTTAAACTTTCCTGTGGATCCTAGAGCACATTACCCCTGGAGCAAATTAACAGGAGTAGTAATTCAAATGAGAGTAAAACAGGCCAATGGATAGTGCTTGGTGAATGAAACTGCTTATTTAGAAGTGATTAGATAGCAGGCTGCCTGACTAGAAATAATGTTTTTCAGATATCCGATAATCCTGGGTTTACACTCGGATGCCTCCTGGGAAAGCAAGTTATCTCATCTAAGCCTCCGCGTCTTTATTCTTTAAAGTGGGGCAATAATTTTTAGGAAAGAGAGTAAATGAAATGTTCCATGTTGGGCATGGGGCCTAGCACCACATATCTCCATTCTATTGTCTCCATTGTGCACCAAGAGCTGAGCAATCAGAAAGGGGCTCCATTTAGGATACAGAAAAAATAGCATACTTTTTTATTTGGGGGGGGGTCAATCCCAGGGCTTGAACTCGGCACCTGGGTACTGTTTGAGAGCTTTTATGCTGAAGGCTAGAACTCTTCAGACAAATCTCTACTTCTGGCTTTTTGTGGTTAAGTAGTGATAAGAGTGTCACAGACTTTCCTATCTGGGATAGCTCCAAATCATGCTTTTCAGATCTCAGCCCACTGGGTAAGTAGGATTATAGGCATGAACCAATGGCCCTGGATGGCATACTTGATTTTATGGCTTCAGGAGGATCTGCTCTAGGTCCTTTAAGAGGTAGATCATATTCTGTGAGGTTTGCTCTGGGAGTTGCATTAAAAATAGGCCTAGATGTAGCTCAGTTGTAGAGTATTCAGAAGGCCCTGGCTTTGAATACCAACCACATTCATATACACACAGAAAATCAAGAATAGTATTAGAAAGTCAATGAAAAACATGCAATAAGAAATTTTGTCTTCTTTTCACATTGACAGTGAAGTGTTTAAGACTTATGGGATGAATAACTTCACAGAATTCTTTTCTGTAAGTGGGGGGGAAGATACAGATCAGTTTTTTGCTATTATTATTAATGTAACATAGGTGGAAAAATAAAAAAATGTGGCAACAGCATAATTTGTTCTATGATCTTCTGTTTCTCTAGAATTTTCAGGGAAATTTCCAAAGTACCTCTTTATACCTTCATAGGAACTGGCTGTTGTGTATGGAACACATACTTAACATAATTTGGATAGTGACCTGTTTTGTTTCCCCCACTTTTTTCCTCCCTTGACACCTCTAGAATTCTACAGCGAAAAGGGGAAGGCTGCAGAGGTGTTCATTCACACACACATTTTTCTTGGGAAAGAGAGAGTAGGTATCTTCTTGCTTTATCCAGGAAGTCAAGGACTATATCCTCTTCTTGTCAACCCAGTCCTTGGATCACAGGATGATAACGGAATTGAAGAGATTCTGCTATAGGTTCTACTTTCACTAGACACTAATAACTATGTAGATGCATCATCAATGCATGATGAAGAACTCAGAGATGTATGGTATATACTTTCTAGCTCTGGTCAATTCTGTAATAGATATCTTTAGGAAGTTGAAATAGACTTTCATAGCAACTCAAAGGCAGCAATGGGAGGGAAGGAATGAGAGGGAGAAAGGGAACAGCTTACACTAAGCACAAGGAAAGAAATGTAAATATCACCTGATGTGGAAGAAATAGTTGTATTGTCAAAGCTCATAGAATTTACAAACTTTATAGACCATGATAAAAACAATTTGCCTTGTGAAGGTTAAAATGTGTTTGTGACTTTAACTAGGTATCACTATTCCACAATACTGTGAAATATGTGAAATTTATGTAATCACCTAAAAAGAAATAGACTTCCATAGATTTATATGTGCTTCATTGTATCCTGAATTTCCTCATGTTTCATTTCATTATTAATTTTTAAATTTCTTTTTGGGATTATTAAAGTTTTAATAAAGGTTAATTTTAGGAACCTTGAAAAATATGTCAGCAGGAAAAAATCTATTCATATCACACTCTCCAGAGGCACACAGTTATTCCTTAGGGCTTTTTAATAGGTATGGTAATTAAAATGCTATGCAAGATATTCCATTAATGGACAAAACACCAAGTTAACAAACTCAACTTCCAATGCTTTTGCATATACATTATGTTTAGTATTTATAATTCAGGCAGTCTTTGACATAGGGCCTTTAATGGGTCTTCAATATAGATTAAAAATTCATATTGGTTTATAAGTAAATTCTTGGCGAAAGTTACTGTCAAATTTTAAGACCTTTATATGATGTTTCTCAATGAATGTGTAGGTTTGTCTTATTTTATATGACTGATCACAAATCAGTGCAATGCCAAATTTGCTTAAGTTTTGACATTTTGTCTCTTCCTGTCACTCTAAACTTGACAACCTTGTAGTATAAAACTTTAAACTTATTTACTCTGAAATAGAAATTTATATCTACTTATAATTAAAATAAAGCATCAAAAAGAGACAACTACAAATAACTAACATAAAATTCATAGCATATAGCCCCACATTGTAAAGTATCTTCTCTCACTTTGCACCTATCATAAGTGGTACAGCCTTTAAAAGGATGCAAAAATTATCATCAGTTCATTTAGAAATTTTATAGATCCAAATATTCCTTTCATACACTTGCTGAAAAGGAGAAGAAGGTTCACTAGTACTTTAGGGATGATAATCCATTCTGTGTAGTGTCTGCAACTAAAAGAGAAGCCTTCCAGATGTTGTGGTAGTTGTTAAGAAGAATGAATCTTATTTTAATATATGTGGAATGGCATTTATGGTAATTTTTCAAAACACATTCAAAGAAAACATTAGGATATCCCTTGTCATCAACTGTGGTTTTGAGTTTCAGGGTTTTAAGCATTTTAAAATTATGTATGTTGAAACATTCTGGCATCTAATATTGCTGACTACACAGACTTGGTATTTTTCTGATTGTGCATTGTTGGGCTTCTAACGGAATGCAAAGGAGAACAGGAAGAAAGGGCGTTTAATGAATCCTGAGACCATGACTTAGAAATGTGATTAAGCCTGTGCTGACTAACAAAAGCACAGGAAGACGCTACATAAATGGCATGTGATTATGACAGGCACAAACACTAACCATTATCAATTGCCCACATATTTCCAAGGATTGGTCCTGTCTGTCTCCAGCGAATCCTGGTATCTCGGGTTAATGCTGCATTAGGGAGGGGGATTGTTATTCGGTTCCACCTGCAAGAAATTTAGCACAAAATCAACCTCATAACTATGTTTACATCTTTTGAATGCAGTTTACAAGCCTGTAGTGTTCCTATCTTCAGTGCCTGTAGCAGCATTGAACTTTTGCAATAAAGTCTTTACATTTACATGCGTAGTTTATTTCTAGTTTTGAAACAGGCATAGAACTTGTAAAAGTACTGACATCATGCTAGACAAGCAGATTCATGCCTTTTAAAGGGGATTAGGGACTCATTCCTAACTTTCAGATGTTATTTTTATAAAGTCTTTCAATTTTTTAAAATTTATTTTTAACTGTTTAGCGGACATAAAAACTTAAAACTAGACTCACTGAGTGGGCACCATGGTTTAAGATAAATATACATACAATCAGAACTTACATCCATACTAAGACCTGAGACATTATCCCTTGGGAGGCTTCTATGCAGAGACAGGTACTGTTTAGCATAAAGTAATTTTTCAGTTGTTTGATACTTAACCCTAAGCACATTTAAAGAGGGGCTAAGACAGAAAAAGATTCTTGATCTAACTTTGCTGCTCTTACAAATATTTTTTGCTGTAAAGTCTGTAAAGTGGCAAACATTTTAACCATCTATAATTTTATAACAGTCCCCAGAGGTGTATATTATCAGTCTTGATTTATTTGGAAAGAAGTAGAAAGTCAGAATAAATATTATTATACCAAGTAGATAGCAAAGTAAGATCTGAACCCAGGTCTAATTCCAAAAATTAACATTCCTCCACTTCTGTATACTGCCTCTTAAGTCTGTAGCTTGACAAATTTTGTTTTTGTTTTTAAGCAATGGCTATCACTTCTGATTACAGACAGATGTAGAAATTTAAAATCCACGTAGTCTAAACTATAAATCAAGTACATAAAGAAATAACGGACTTCATACTTGTGGTCCTGCATAATATTTATCAAAATGAATTTCTTTTTTCCTCCTCCCTATCTTCTTTCCATCTTGACAATAGTACTTGTAAGAAGTTACGTTCCTGACTTAGGAAAAAAGATGTTAAGTCTCAGGATTATTCACTAGTTTTCATTTCCTGACAGAGATTCAAGTTTTTCAACATGTGAGAGAGCTTACTCACCCGCTATAGTTTTCAGAGGAATAAACGGTGCTGTGGGGCAGATGGGGTCCAGCACAGACCTCAGGTAAGCACTCAGTGTGGAGGAGGGACCAGGAGCGCCCATGGTTGGTAGAAAATTCTAAGCTGACACTAAAAACATCAGAACAAACGCAATGCAACAAAAGAGGGACAAACAGAACAAATAAAGTTTTGGTCTTTGCCTAAGTATATTAATAATTTGTCAAACTAGTGTGAAGTTTCTTTTAAGAGACATTTTCCTACAGGATTATTTTCTCTTTCACTGAAGTTTGACCAGCTTTCAAAGGGCAAATAGTTAAGTTACTGTTACAGAAACAAACTATGTTTCAAAGTCAAGAAATTGTAACTTGAGCTTGAATTTAATAGGTGGCAAGGCAATTACCATGTCTCACACTGACACTTCATCCTGTGAAAGGGAACTAGCAAAATTCTTAGAAAGGATTTCTGCAACACTCCTAGCAAGTGAAACCCAGAAGCCATAACTCTTGAAGTGCTAATTGATTTCTGTGCTTATTAATAGGAGGTTACTAACTAACATGAGGTCAAGCTTTTTCTTTTTTTCTTTTTTTTTTTCCAGTATTTTTTTCTCTCAGCTATCTGTTGTAAGGGAGAGCTGCTACAGAACGGGTAAACACATCTGATGTCTAAACACAAGCTGTCAGATTAAGTCCATTCCTACTTTAAAATCTACCTAACTATATCCTGCATATTAAATGAAGACTTTTTCTTCTGGGGAAATGTAATTTACTAATGGATATTTTATTAAAATCCAGTTAAAACCTTACTGTGGAATTCTCTCTGCTTTAATAGCCAACTACATTTATTCATTTTTATTAAGATTTTTATAAACATGCATTAGCAATATAATATGGTGGGGGCTTCACTATGATATTTCCATACATGCATTGTAGCCCAAATAAAACTCACCCCCGATCCTTCTACATTCTCCTTATGTGTTTCATTGTTCTATTTTCATCTGTACATATATTGACCATATTCACCCTAATTTACCCACTCCATTTACTCCCAACAGAGCCTTACTCTCCTGTCATTCACTTTTCTTTTTAGTGTAGATCAATTGCAAAAGAAGCGCTTCCTACCTGTTACCAGGTTGATGTGTTCCACATCCAAGATTAATTGAAAATTGTATCATGTGAGACAGTGTAGATGGAAGAACAGGCAGGACATGGAAAAAGTCCACAGCCCAGACATTCTTATTATGTCCTTGATGGTTCTTTTGTCTGAGACAAAACTTGGTAGCGGGAGTCTGAAGTTCAGGATTGATGACTACAGAAACCAGAGATGGAACCTTCCAAACAAAGGAAACTAAAATCACTCATAATCTTAGTCAATGTGAATTCTCTTGGATTCTGTGTTGTAGTCACTCAATACATAACTAAAATTTACTGCATATTAGGTGAGGAACCTTGATTTCAATTTGTTCTTTCATGCAGAAGATGCCACCTTTAAGAGCATTTGTTCTAATAACTTGCAGATAGGGGAACTCCTTATACGTGACTCTCTCTGGCTGAAGATAAACTGGTCTAAAATCTTTAACGGTTATCAAAGTATAGTTATCTAGTTTATCTACCTTAGTATAAGACATTCACTTGGCTTTATTATCAATACTTTTTAATAGCAATATATTTATAAACTAACTAGGCATTCTGAAAACAAGACTCTTAAGCAGAAGCAGCCAGAGCCAATGAGTTAAATCCCAATCATTTATATAATTGCCTTGGGTTGAGACATGCAGATGAGCAGAGCAAGTATAACTCTACCAGGCTCCAGCTGGAAAAGTTATCCACTATGAAACTCCAAGTGGTATATCTTGGGTTACTCCTGAATATGGAACTTGATGGGTACTTTTTCTGGTTGTTCCTTATGTTGGCTTTGTTTAAAGTCTTTAAAGCACCTAGATTACCAATGGCATGGAGAGAACTAACCATGAGTGTGTGGATTTTGTCTCAGCCCAGATGAATCTCTTAATATAAAAATAACTTTGCACATTATGACAAGCAATTTGCATGATTTTGAAGATGTTTGCAAATAACTCAAAATAACAACTGTCCCATATCCAAAGGACAAAAAAGTCTACTTTAATTGTTCTAGTTAACAAAGAAACAAATTTCCCTACTGGAAAATGCTCCTTATATCTCATAACAAGGCTATAAGGCTGCATAATTAGTCACTTTTAGAGCTTTCTCAGGGATTAGAATAACTGTCAGTCACCACCTAGTTCAGCTTTATTGTTGTTGATGGACTCTCATTCTTTGTAACAAAATCAGATTTTTCCTTTGTAGTCAAAATAAGTTCAATGTTCAAATGTCCAGATCACTATTTTAAAACTCTGGCAATTCCCTTATCTACCGGAAAAGAGATTTATCCTCTGTCTCTTGCATGATGTTTATTGTTTTGACTTTGGTTTGTTCATGGAGTCCTGAGGTAGTTTAATTGGCACAAAGATGGCATTTGTACCTTATATGAGGAATAGGAAAGAGTATCCAGTGCAATGTGCTCTTTTCTTCCTTCTATCTTTGCATACAAGATGATATCATTTTCATGAGAGTCTCCTGGGTCACAAATTCCTCCTGCAGCAAACAAAGATTTCATGTTATTAGTACCAACTTGCATCTAAAAAACATCAAACAGAGAATTAAAGTCAGAAAAGAGAATAATTATAGTACCAGATGTCACTTAGGAATAACCCTAAACAGAGATAGCCAGGCCCAAGGAAATAATTTATGAAGATTCTTCAGGAGAATTGTGTGGAAGATCAAAGACTTGACATTTGTGAAGGCCAAAGTAACTATTTGCTTAATAGGATCTCTCAAATAATAGTCTGTGTTGAGCAAGGACTACATGACCCTATTTCAGACTATGCTAAAAAGATGTGTTCTGATTTTTAATAAACAATTTACTTTCTTATATGTGAGGTCTTTATGGCTAAAGTTCAGAACCCATTTACTGAGGCTTTGAAATAAATTGGTGACTCACTGCATAAAATACTTCTGAAATAGTGCAATCCAAACTGCTGTCATATCAACAGTATTTTATGACATTTATCTTTATTGTAAATGCTATTCAGTTTACACTTTTTTATATTTGTGAATCTTTTAGTTGCTGGCAGGCATGTAGTTTATTCCCTATCAATCTACTTTACAGTCACATGGAAGGATAATTAAAACTAAAGAATAAGTAAGATTATCCTGATAATAGACTTGAATAAAACAGCAGGTATGTGAACTACATAATCTTATAGCTAGTTGGTGGGAGAACTGTGAGTAGAAGTCATTTTAGCCATTGGTTCTCTATTATTTTCTTTACTGTACTGGGTCAATGATTCTTGTAATTTTTGGCTCCTATAAATTGTCAGGAAATTCAAGGATGATATATCTGACTAGACACCTCTTCCCACTCACCTATCCTTCATAACTAAGCATAGCAATAAGGGTGGATATGTAGAGAGATTTCCTGTAAAATACTCTATCTCTAAAGTACGAAGTTTGTAACATGAACTTTCCCCCTTATTATCTTTCTGGAAAAAATACTTTATTTCTTAAATCAACTACTATGTACTATTGGGATAATACTCTATGTCACTACCCTACTGCTAATGATGCGCTAAGGCAACCTTAAAATTCTAGGCCCTCGTTGAAAGTTAATTTAGTAAAATTAACGAATAATGGTTGAGACAGTATCTGAAATTAACTACAACAAAAAAAGTAAATTGGTTATAAATGTCTGCTTCAAACTCAATCTGGGTAACTGGATCTGATCTTGGGAAGAAATCTCTTGTAAGTGATATTAAGTAAGAAAGCTAGATACAGTCTAAGTGGCACAAGAAATTTCATTGCAACAGAAGGAATATTAGTCAAAACCACAAATATCATAGAGACAGATTTTGGTAGAGTATCCATACTTTGGAAGGAAAAGAAGTGTTCTTAGTAACCAAAGCAAGTTAAGTCTTCCCGAAAGACTTCTTTTGGCAAAATGTATCCTGCAGTTCAGAAGTATACATCTGGTTATCACAGTTTTAGAACCCTTACCATTAAAATAACTGGGCAACAGATATATTTGATATGATTATTGCTGAGAATTGGAATTTGTCCATAAGCATCTTCTAGGTTTATAGCATGAGCTTCAGGATCTCACTTCTGGGGTCATTAAACAAATTATGTGAATCTGAGACCTGCACAGTTGAATTTAGTGATTCCATTAAAGTCAACTGCAAAGCCCATCTGGATTGGCAGGCTGTATTATTTATATAACATCCTTAGTGCACCTTCCTAAGCATAGCAATATTTAATAGCATCTAGCTAAGCTATATTCTCAATATGTTGCTATGTTCCTACATCAGTAGTACAGGATGGAGCTGTGGGAAATTAGCTTCCACATTTGGTGGAAAAGTTGTTTGAATAAATTGAATATTCCAGTTCATTTTTGCACTATATTTATTTATTTGTATCTTTTTTATTGTGAAAATACCATACAGAGGGGTTACAATTACATGGGCAAGATAATAACTACATTTCTTATCAAGCATTGTTGCCTCCTCCTTTGTTTTCCCTTCCCATCCCTTCCCATCTCTCCCCCTCTCCTCACCCCCCCAACCCTCCCCCCCAGGCCAAAGTTGTAAAGTTCCTTTTTCGACATAACAATGCACTATATTTATATTTCAGATATTTTGGAGAACATCTTCACAATAACATTTTTCATTCCCAAGGAAATTTGTAGTTTTTCAGTTTCATAAATAATTGATGCTGTAAATGGCACTATGTGGACCAAGGTTTCTTTGGGGAAAGATGTATGGTATATTAATAGCATTAAAGTAATTTTGACACTTTTATTGAGTATTTACTAAATGCCACAATTCAGTAAATTAAAGATAAGTATTATTTTTTTCATTTCACATTAATATGTATCACTTTGCTCAGTAAAACTGTGGCTAAGAAAGTTACATAACAGACTCAAAGTTAAGTCAATATCTAATGTTATTCTGCTTGATTTTAAGCCTATCACATTACTCAGTAAGGAAGCCTTAGATGATGGTATTTGTAAAGCTCTGATATCTGCCATGGTATAATGTTAGGCATATATAAATTGGTATATAAGTACTATTCACTGGATTAAGTAATCTGAACTGAGAATAGAAAATCCAGATATGGTAACAATATCACTCTAAAGTGTTTATCATTCAAGGTTAACAACCTTAAAGAAAATCCTGTTTTTTTGACATTTATACTTTTCAGTATCTCATTACATAATTCAGTCTAATTAATACAGTTGGTGAAGTTATCATTTACAACTAGTAATTGATAGTTTCTGTGAGGGAAGCTCCACACAAAAACCAAAATTTCCTTGTTGGAAATCAACTTTTCTTGTGTTAAGCATATATTAGACTTATCAAGAAAGAACCAAGAAAGTGAAAAGTCATAGGCAGCAGGGTGTAGTGCACAACACCCAAAGACATAGGACCTGAACTATCAATTCACTGTATTATCATTAACTTGTTCCCTGAACCCGTTTTTCTCTGTTCTCCTAAGAACAGTCTGTGAACTGTGTCTGCTTCTCAGAGAGAACAGAAACACATGTGGGAGTTTTTCCCATCCCCAAATGACAGAAGAACAAAGTCCAAAAAGAAGCAAGATGTTCAAGTGGTGACAGACTTTATCTGAAAGATCCTTTTGGGGGCAATTTATCAGTGCTGTGAAGTTTTAGTGACAGCAGCTTCTGCAGTAAGCGACAGATTCTTGCTTGGCTTTGTAGCCTTTTCTGCACTGTGGAAAGGTTGACGCATGGGGCATCTTTACAACAATTAAAGTATAAAAATATTTGAAAGGGTGAACCAATGCAACAGCAATACTCATAAGATAGTACGTAACAAATGAACTGTACAACTTGGGGGAGGGGGATTAAGGGAAGGGAAAGCGGGAGAAAAATGAGGGGGTAGCAAATTTGACAAGTAATGTACTCACTCCCTTACATATGTAATTGTAACCCCTCTGTGCATCACCTTGATAATAAAATTAAAATTTTAAAAATTAAGTAGAAGCTAGGTGGATGGACAGCTTTAAAGTATTTTAAGTACTGTTTTAAGAAGCTTTTAAAAAGATTTATTTCTATAAGGAATTTTGTTTTACTATTTGTGGGACATTGGGCTAGAAGGGGAAATGCATTTTGACCTAAAAAGTCTTGCGATTAAATGAGAAAAACAAGATTAAAATATAGTTGTTTTCCTTATTCGGTTTGCTTTCCATGGTTTGTTACCCATGGCAAACTCAACCTGAAAATGTTACTTATTTTAACTCTTTGGAAAGAGAGACTACATTCACATACCTTCTGCAGTTTATTATATATTATAATTGTATTAATTTCATACTGTATCTAATTTATAAATCAACCTCATTTATCTCTATGTATAGAACAATAAAGCACACATACATATATACACATAAGAGTAGAGTTACTATATAATTACTAGAGTATAGTTATTATATAATTACTATATAGTTTCAGACATATCCAAGAGATGATCTTGAAACAGATCCTTCCACTGATAATTGGGACTACTTACCTGTAAGCACGACAATTATAGGAAATTGTGTTGTGCTGCAATAACTGCAGTAAAAACTCAGAGAAAAGAGATTAAAGTATAAACCACACAACTAAGAAACATACTAGATGTTCAATAAATACTTGTTGGAGGAATAGTAACTAAATAATAGAATGAATGATGCCTGATAAGTTATTTTATATTTTTGTATTTTTCTATGTCTGGGCTTACAAAACAGAGTGGCCCTCAATAAACTTAGGTTGAACAAGTGAGTGCATGAATACAAGAAATAGACATTTAACTGAATCTTCGAAGTGGAAATTTTCCCGAAAATGATAGAGAAGTTGGGTATGTTGAAATGGATATTGGACAGATAGACAGAGCTTGAGAGGGAAGGAGTATAATATGGTTGTGATGAACGATTAACCATTAACAATTATCAATTAACCCCTGATTTTTCTAGGTGACAAAGTATTCATAACAAATCTTAAGTCTTTTACCATATTGCTCTCCCCACCAAGATAAGTTCTAAACTTTTCTATAGATTCAGTCATAGCCTGTCTTACCCTGACTTAGCATCTCCTTTGGGTCTCCATCCTGACCCATCCCATCCTATCCCATCCCTTTCTTTTCTGCCCTCACCTGTTTTCTTATCTATACTGATTAAAATCTTAAGCAAGCAGTCCTATTTTGGTGACTTCTTTCCTGTTAATTCCATTTAATTTAACTTTCCAGATGTTACATACTGGGAATAGCTTCTCAAAAGTTGCTGGTAGTCTCTCAACCCCTATATCCTACTTGCCCTTTCTTCTCTGAGGCATTCTCTACAGATAGCCTCCCTGTCATTCCACATGGATTACCCTCTCCCATTCCCCTCCAGCATCAAATGATACTTCTGCACCTCTGTTTACATCAGTGGCTATTCATTCTTCTACGTACACCTATCACTAACTTTGATTTTTCTGTTGCTTAGACTAGTGCAAAAGCTTCCTCACTAAGGATTTCCAGATAAAATACACTTCAGGAAAAATATAGAATGAAAAATTATTGTTTATTCATAATACAAGTTTAGCTAAGTTATTTTCTCCCCCTTCTTTTTCCTTTTCCTTCTTCTTTTTTGGCGAAACGTGACAACCTGCCCTAACAAGTATTATGTCCTTTACGTTTGTTTCAGTTTCCTTCATACTCCTGCCAGCATTGTTTTACTCAAACCCAGGTGACATTACATAACTAATAAACTAAACATGATACTTTCATATTATGAAGAGAAAGAAAACGAATCTTATGGGATTGAAGGAAATCACTACTCTGGCTTTAATACAGTTTTTTGCCTCCATCTTACATGGTTCTATTTACTTATACTGAGAGATTCAGCCAGCCCCAACATCTCAAACATTATTGTTTTTGTGCCCTTTTCACAGAACAGCTTATCCTGAAATTCTCTTCTTCCTTTAACTATAAATCATGTCCAGCCTTTGGGGCTGAGTTCAACATCACTTCTTCCACTGTAATTGCTCACAGCCTTCTCTGCACTTTCATAACATTGTGCTCCATGGTAACACATTGCCTTCTCCTTTGTACATAGACAAAGGTTTAGTCTAAAGAAAATCAATAACAACAGATATACTCTGTTGTTACTTACTATTTGGAATGCTTTAAATGAATTAATCAAACTAAGCAGCCCTATGATTTTAGATAGAATTATTCTTCCCAATTATAATCTACATATATCCTAGCTCATATTCTCCATTCAATAGGCGTTCCTTATTTTAATTGAATGAAGATGCATTCATTTAGGATAATGTACTTCTTTGGGTTCATTCAAATTATACTTTTCTGAACAGCCAATACTATTTTAGTAATATGCTTTGTTACAGAAATAATTAAACACGACATTTCAAATATGAGTATGTACATATTGTACATACAAGGAATCTCACGTATAGGCAACTAATACATAGATGACTTAATCTTAACTGAACACAATCATCTGGGTGGATTTACCATGAACAAAATCATGAATTCAAATATATTATGTGGAAAATGTTTTTTTTAAAAGGAATAAAACAAGCTAGATTGGTATATTCAATGTTTATCATAACCTTGTTTGCATCAAATCTGCTAGGAATCACTTTTTATGAAACAAGAGACCATTTGAATATTAAATTATTTAAAGGAAATGAACTTTGGACCTTTAAATACACAAACTATCTCACAGTTAAGGTGAGAACATCCTTAAATATGAAACCACCTTATTTCACATCTATGGCTTCTCTGTTATCAAACAGATAGTTACTGCGAGTTAGCACTGCACAGGCAAAATGCTTGAGGGCATGACAGTCTTGAGGTATACCAAGCAACCACGAGCTACATGACTGTCAAGAAAGTGAAGTGAGAAATATGAGGTAGAAACAGTTGCTATTGATGCCTAGATTCTGGAGAACTGTTTGTCCTGCTAAACTGACACTTCTGCTGGTAAGTTCAAAGGTAGACCATGTTTGTTTCCTGTTTCACTTCCAGATGTTGCTTGTGCTTTTCCACTCAACAAAGACAGCATGTGACACCCACTCACACTTCTGACATGACATCAGTGAAATAATATGTCACGTTGGCTCTTGTTTGCTAGCAGATAAATTGCAGGGGTGGGGAGACACACACTTCAAGCCGCTAAGTTATCTCTGGCTATTTTTCCAACTTTATCTGTTGAAGAAAAATATTCCTTGGGAGTATTGCTTTTCTTTATGTATTTGAAAACATATTATAAAATATGAAGAATTATAAACCTGTTTCTAAGTTCCTATGGCAGAAGAATTAGGCAATCAGGCAATGAATTACCTTGATGACTGGTGAGATTATAGGCTGTGGACAAAGACTCACTTTACTCTTAGTTTCCCTCCTTTGTCTTTTCAGCTATGATCACAGAGGAAGAAGTGGAAGGAAAGTACTATAGACTTTGCTCTTCATGGCATTCCAACAGAGCTAGAATGAGGCCATGAACACCAGGGGCGTTTGTTTTGTCGGGGAGCTCAGATTCCATGAATTTTCATTTTATATGGCAGAACAGAAACATTCTTCCTTTCTTGGGCATAGGCATTGGCCTCGAATATGCTATAGAGCCAACCAACATTCAAAATGTACCTACCCATGACGAAGTAAAACCGCAAGTTTCCATAGCCAGTAGTGTCCATGTAGGGAGTGCATAATTTTCTCTCTCCATCCTTGAGGAAGATCATTGATAAACCTGATTCTATAGTTCCACATTCTGAGCCAATGACAGCTCCGAAGACATCCCATCTTAAAAAAATCAGAATCACTAAGTGTTTAGAATATTAAGTCAAAGATTTATAGAGTATTACATTTTTGTTTTCTAAAAAAGAACATTTACTTTTCATTAATAATTCTGAGATAAAGATATGGTAGTCTGTACTACTGTATGCAATGAACAAATTCTAAACATATTTCTTCTACAGTTATGGTTCTTCTGTAGCTGGACAAGTCTCATCAACACTATCTCAAGTTGTGCACCAGACTGAGGCAGTCTTACAGCTGAGCTGAGGAATCAAATTTGATTAAGGAAACTGAACTACAGAAGACAGTATACTAACAATATCTGCTATCATGTTTTACATACAAAAATAGTTATAAAATAAAAGGCTGAACAAGTTTGGAAAGTAGTATGGAGGTTCCTCAAAAGACTCCACATAGAGTTCCCCTATGACCCAGCAATCCCACTTTTGGGCATTTACCCAAATGATCACAAACAAGACTATACTAAAGCTACCAGCACAACTATGTTTATTGCAGCGTTATTTACCATAGCTAGGATATGGAACCAACCCAGATGCCCCTCAGTAGATGAATGGATTAAGAAAATGTGGTATATATACACAATGGAATTCTATGCCTCCATCAGAAAGAATAGCATTGCCCCATATGTTAGGCAATGTAAAGACTTGGAAAAAATTATATTAAGTGAAGTAAGCCAGGCCCAAAGAAACATAGGTCCCATAGTTTCCCTCATTTGCAATAACTAGTATACATCTGAGACAAGCAGAAATGGTCAGATAAGTCAACATTAAGTGAAATGAACCCAAGATAAGGACTCAAATGTTTTTTTCTTTCTTGCAATTGTTTCTAACATATTTATAAGATGATTTCTTTGTTGCTTTGTATGTCCCTCCCCCACTGTATAACCCCTGTTTTCACTGTGTTTGATGTTGGTATAATTTGTGGAGGGGAAGGGAAAATACAAATTGTTTAAATAGGGATACAGGTGGACCCATTGCAACAATGAGATGTAAAAGTCATTACGTCGAAAAACGAACTTTACAACTTTGGCAGCAGGAGTGGGAGGGGGGAAAGGCGGGAGGGGGGAAGATTGGAAGGGATGGGAAGGGGAAACAAAGGAGGAGGCAACAATGTTTGATAAGAAATGTACTCATTACCTTGCCCATGTAATTGTAACCCCTGTACGGTATTTTCACAATAAAGAAAAAGAAAAAAAAGAAAATGTGGTATATATACACAACAGAATTCTATGCCTCCATCAGAAAGAATGACATTGCTCCATTTGTTAGGAAATGGAAAGACTTGGAAAAAATTATATTAAGTGAAGTAAGCCAAGCCCAAATAAACATAAGTTCCATGGTTTCCTTTATTTGCAATAACTAGTATATGTCTGAGACAAGTAGAAAAGGTCAGATAAGTTGATGTTAAGTGAAATGAACCTCAAGATAAGGATTCAAATGTTCTTTTTCCTTCTTGCTATTGTTTTTAACATATTTATAAGATGATTTCTTTGTTGCTTTGTATGTCCCTCCCCACGGTATAACCCTTGTTTTCACTGTATTTGAGGTTGGTATAATTTGTGGAGGGGAAGGGTAAAAACAAATCATTTAGATAGGAACACAGGTGGACCCATTGCAACAATGAGATGTACAAGATGTTATGTTGAAAATTAACTTTACAACTTTGGTGGGGTGGGGGTGGGCTGATGGGAAGGGATGAGAAGGGGAAACAAAGGAGGAGGCAACAGTGTTTGATAAGAAATGCACTCATTTTCTTGCCCATGTGATTATAACTCCTCTCTACGGTATTTGCACAATAAAAAAGTGTATATATATATATGCCCTTCTGTAAAGCCTTTTAGAGCTTTGCCAGATTCCCCAGCTACCTCTAAACAACCCCACCTCTCAATCTCAGACTTAGATTCTTTTGTGATGTCACTTCTCTTTGGATATAGCTGTACTTTTTTTTTTTTCAATCATGGAGCTTCATATCTGGACCTGTGTGCTGTTACTCAGCTCTTCAGCTCAAGGCTAGTGCTCTACCACTTCTGTGACAGCATCACTTCCCATTTTCTGGTGGTTTATTGGAGCTAAGAGTCTTACAGACTTTCCTGCCTAGGCTGGCTTTGAACAACCATCCTCTGATCTCAGCCTCCTATCGAGGATTACAGGCATGAGCCACTGGCGCCTGGCTTTGCTGTACTTCTTTATACGCCTTTCCTATAACATATCATATTATCGACATGTCAACTCCTGAGACAAGTGCTTTCTTTATGTTCTTACATCTAGCCAGTACCCAATACCTGGGGAAGCTCAATACATTCTGTTGAACAATGGAGACACCAAAGGATTCCAGATGTAGACAGTGTGTGAAACCTAACCCAGTGTCCTGCCTGGATCCCAACTTCACTTTCCTTGGCTTTCTCTAGTCCTATCATTGCCTTCTTAGGTGAGGCAATTCATAAGCTTGGCCAGCAAAAAAAAAGCAGCCCCTCTGCCTTGGGCACATGCCCTTCCTGCCCTTAGATTGATGCATTAATCTTTCTATTACAGTCTTCCTGTTTCTTATCTCCTGATGACAATGTGGCTGCTCAGCTTCAACCTCAAAACCTCTTCCATCTTAAAGTCATGGGCAGCTCTGGTGGTTCGGACACATCTGCCCCATATATTTTCACTAAAATATTTGTCCATGTAGATCCAAACACTGTATGACCACCTGCCCTTTAGCTTCCCTGTCAGCCTTGGCTCTAAGCACACACGGAAATATTTCAGTTGTGTTTGTGAGAATCTTGAGCATCCCTGGTCTAATGTTTATTTTTATTTCATTTTTGTGCTAGTACCAGCACTTGAACTTGGGACTGTGTGCTCTTACTCAGCTTGCTTGCTCATGGCTGGTACTCTATCACTTGAGCCATACCTGAAGTCTGGTATTTCTGCTGGTTAATTGGACATATAAGAGTCGCAGGGAGGGGCTGGGACGATGGCTCAGTGGTAGAATGCTTGCCTTGCATGCTTGAGGCCCTGGGTTTGATTCCTCCGCACCACATAAGCAAAATGAAAAAAGCCGGAAGTGGTGCTGTGGCTCAAGTGGTTGAGCACTGGCCTTGAGCTGAAGAGCTGAGGGACAGCGCCCAGGCCCAGAGTTCAGGCCCCACAACCGAACCCCCCCCCCAAAAAAAAAAAAGAGTCGCAGGGACTAGTACAGTCAGGATATTCTAGGTACATATATGATAAAGGAAGTGGGATACATGAAGGGAGTTGGGGGTGAGGGTTACAAGGCAGATGGGATAGGGGAAAATAATGAAAAAGATAACTCTGATCAAGAAGCACTGGACACTTAAATGGACACATTATAAATTGTAACTCCTTTGTACAACCTTTGAAATGAAAAAAAAAGTCTAAGGATTTGCCTGTCTGGGCTGGTCTTGAATCATGTTTCAAGGTCACAGTTTCCTAAGTACTGAGGTTTACAAATATGAGTTGCTGGAGTCATGCCTTGTGTTTATTTTTATATTAATTTATCAGCATATAATTTTTCCACCAAGAAGGTGGAATAAATGTAACATTTGTATTTGTTTTGTTTCCATTGTCAGGGGAGGCTTTTTTCCCCCTTCAATCAATGAGATAATCTGTTCTTTTTGGAGGGCATTTTATACAGGAGTATCAGATCCAGTATCATCTTTCATGTAATTTGTGTGGGAATCTAAGCCCTAGCTTTTAATCTTAGATTATACCTGGGTCTGGTAAACTTTGAGCTATCTTAAAGTTTTTGATGAGAACCCTCTCATTCAGATTTTCAGTTTCCCTTTATTTTTGACAGCTGCTTATTTTCTTCTCCTATTTTAGGATGATGAATTAAAGAGAATGATCTTTATCCAATTGTAATTAATCAAATTACACTTTATCCAGTATTTCCATGGGTTTGTAGAGGAGTCTCAGACAGCCTTTTGTCACAGCTTCAAATTTTCAGCAGTCTAGTACATCAACAATTAAGAGAATTAGAAGAAATACACTAATTAGTTCCTTTTAGGATCTCATTGAATTGTGTCAGCAGGAGTTTTAATATAACAAATTCAAGGACTGTATCATCTTTCAGATCAGTAAGCTTCCTTTTTTGTAGCAGGATTTCTTTTTCCTTTTTCTTTCTTCCTTTCCTTCCTTCTTTCCTTCCTTTCTTCCTTTCCTTCCTTCTTTCCTTCCTTCCTTCCTTCCTTCCTTCCTTCTTCCTTCCTTCCTTCCTTCCTTCCTTCCTTCCTTCCTTCCTTCCTTCCTTCCTTCCTTCCTTCCTTTCTTTCTTTCTTTCTTTCTTTCTTTCTTTCTTTCTTTCTTTCTTTCTTTCTTTCTTTCCTTTTTTGACAGGATCAGGGGTTTAAAACTAAGGGCTTTGTATTTTGTTAGACTAGTGACTAGAGATTTGAACTCATAGCCTGTGCTTGCTCAGCTAGTGTAATACTACTGAGCCACATGTCCAGCCCTACTTTTCACTCGTAATTTTTAGGATAGTCTCCTTTCTCTCCTAAGCATGCCTGAACCATGATGTGCCTACTTTTAGGCTTCTAGTATTCTCTGGGATTACAAGTAGTATAGCCATGGTGTTCAGCTTCCTTCCAATGGAGATAAAGTCTCATGGACTTCTCTGCTTGGGCTGGCCTGGCACCATGACCATGTGGTACTTCATACTTCAGCCTCCTGTGTAACTTAAGATGACAGGTGCCCATCAATGTACCCAAATATGGATGGAGAAGGGGTCTTGAAAACTTTTCTGCTTAGGCTGGACCAGAACCTCCATTCTCACTTTCTTAGCTTCCCAAATATCTAGGATTACACATGTGTTACATCAGCCTAGTTGAGGATCAGCCTAATACAGGATCAGAATTTCATTTTTAAATTGTTAAATAATCAACTTTTAAACATAGGCTAGTTAACTTTTCTTCTTGTCTTTAAACACTCAAATTATATACTTTGTGTCCTTGGTGCCTTCATTATGAAAGCAAACAATTATTAGATTCTGAATATTAGTAGTTCTTCTAAGGTGTGGAGAATGTTTTCCCTATAAGAAAATATAATTGTTATTAGTGTAATTTTCCTCATCCAAAGTTTATATCTATCTCTTTATGGATGAAACATTAGTTTCATTAGATTTCATGAGGCAGGCAGATTGCTGGAAATCAACAAGTAAGTATAGAACTATGGATATTTTATGTAAAATGCCCTACCAATCTACTTTAAAAGAACAAGCTATTTTAGCTCCTCTTACAAAGTTCATCATGTATAGCTGATTTGCTTCACTATGTTTTTTAAAGCAAAGAATATTCAGGGAATAAGTAGTATCCACCTTTCACACACTATAATTGGGGATGGTGGTGCATGCCTATCATCCCCACATTTGAAGGCTTAGGGAGGAGGATTGAGTTCCAGGAAAGCCTGGGATAAACAGAGACCCAGTCTCAAATAACAGTGGCAAAAATAACAAAATATTATGTACAATTACATGCATTTAAGTGCATAGGTTGACATTTTTATGTTCGACATGCTTACTATTTTGAATTGATATTTAGTACTTTTAAATTTTTAACTAATGTATGTACTTGATATTTAAATTTTTTATTTTTCCTTAGAATTTCTTTGTGATCTTGTTATTCACACAGTATTTTATCTATAAGTGGAGAAAAGTAGGACACACTGAAACAGTGGCTTTTGAGGTCAATTGCCTATTAGACTCTAGTGTTGACATCTCCTGCCTCCCAGTTTGCCTTTATCTTAGCATGCACGATTCTAAGGCCGGTGCAGTGCCAGGATGATATTCTAAACTACTTAAGTTTATACCAGATTTGGGTCCAAAATTTTAGGAAATGCTTTTGTGTGTGAACATATTCGTGTATTTTTAACAGATTATGCCAATCATTCAAGAAGCACAAGTAATAATTTTTAGAAATAGCTCTTTATGGTAAATGCTCACTTATAAATTAACCAGGAGTCTCTCTTGATACATACATGAAAATTTCACAATGGTTCATTGGTCTTTTACTTGCCCCATTTATCCCAATTAAACCACTCAGCCTACTGATCCACAAAGCAAGCTCAGGCTATAAATAATGCAGATGATGACTCTTTTTAGACATCTATCTGATTTAGAGGACTTTACAGTGAAAACTAAATTTAAAGAGATAGGGATGTCAGAGGCTGAGAAAGCCTTCCATTAAAATGAGAAATGCGATTACTGGTGACTTTCTCTTAATTATTTGTTGTAAATAAATAACTTTTCTAGACCAATCTAAATGAGTTGTTTTCACCACCTCTTTCACAAAGCTTTGTGAAATATGTTTCAGTCTACACATGTACATTCAATCTTTATAGTAAAGTGCAACATATCCAGTTTTATTTTCCATTAGTCTATATTACTTCTTGGTAAAAGTGTTGTAAGATAACAAAAATGAAGTTAATATTTTTTAGAAACACAAATATATAGAGTGGAATGAAAAGCTTATTTTTCTTCAAACACAAACAAGCAGGGAGAAATCATTTTTTTTGCAAATTATACCTTTTATAAAAGTCCTATTGTTTTGAATAAGTTACCCTTTATTAAAAATTCAGTGGGAGGCTATGATAGCACACTCTCATTCTATACATTTGTATAAACACTGGAACAAAGTTGGTAAAATATCCTTAAGCAGATCCCAGAGCTCCAATCAGTTCCTGCAAGCCTGCAAGGGGCATCTTTCTCCTTCTGGACTTCAGAATCACCACCTCTGTGCTCACATCATTGTGTTACAGTTGAAAAATGATATGATACCATCTCTGATTGTTTCTTAATAAAAAAGTTACACAAAGCAAAACTATAACAATGTGTGTTCCATAGTTTTAGCAGTATCTTGTATGGCATGGTGACAGTTTCCTTCAGGAAAAGGGCTGCTTTTGGGTTTAGATTATATTTTCCCCAAGGAGGCACAGTTTGGGGAAAATTGTATCCAAAGGTATGTCCACCTAAGGAGTAAGCTCTTCACTACACAGCAATTTGTAGTTACTCTTTTATGACTAATTATAAAGTAAAAGCCAACATCTTATCTATTATAAATATACTGGTATCAATTATTTATTAGAAGTAGAGAAAGGTGATGCTAGAGCATAGAAAAAAAGTTTTCTAATCAATACAAAGCCTTAAGGCAATCTTGTTCTCTAGAGACAGCAAGTCACAATAATATTTAATTTATATCTTTAAAATAAGACTTGCTATTTTTTCTGTGTGTCATAAAAAGAACAATATTCTAGTAAGGTAAAATAATCTGGAACAGGTTTTAGCTGGAGAGCTGATGGTCCTATCTATCAGCTGTGTTGGAATAGGATCTTATTCAGCTTTGAGGGGAAGATCATGTTTTAATCAGTTCACATTTCAATACTTTTAAGAAGTTTACATTCTTTGAAGGGAAATTTAGCAAAAGCTCACATATATCTAGACCTCTTATTTCCCTTCTATCTTTCAGAAATTACTATGCAAGAATGCTTGTTATAATATTCTTTGTCTAGCAAAAGAGGTTTGGATAGATAAATTGGTAGATAAACTGGTACATAGTCATTTTGAAATAAGGAACAATGTATTTATTGGCTAAAAGAGACATTCATAATATGTTATTAAAAAAAACTGATTTGAGGTATGACATATAAAACATGGTTCTGGTGGTAGGGTTTTGTTGTTATTGTTAGTGTTATTGGTTGGGGCTTGAACTTAGGGCCTGGGCACTGTCCTTGAACTCTTTTTGCTCAAAGCTAGCACTCTACCACTTTGAGCCACAGTGCTACTTCTGATTTTCTGCTGGTTAATTGGAGGAGATAAGAGTGTCATAGACTTTTTTACCTTGGCTGACTTTGAACAGAGGTCCTCAGATCTCAGCCTCCTGAGCAGCTGGGATTACAGGCATGGGTCACCCTTGCCTGACTTTAATTTTAACAGAAAACTTCCTAAAGAGTATATGCCAACATTGAGTGGTAAGGAGAGGGGATTAGTGGAAGAGGGACTTTGGCTTTTAAGTTATATATCTACTTTGAGACAAGCAAATAATTTCTGAAGAAAAGAAGAATGAAAATGAAAGATATTCAGTTTATATTACGATTCAGAATAAAAATTTAAATGATCTCATTACAGGTTGTTAAATACGAGGAATATAAATACTAAGCATAGAGGCATAATACAGTAATCAGACTTCCCTCTCCTAATGTTGGAATCACAGATACTAAAGATGATGAAACATTTTATATAATGTATGAAACTGTATTTTATAAAATTCTCCAGGATATATTAAACCACCTAAAACTAGCAACTTTAGGTATGGACTAAAATATAGAATAAAGCCTAGCTGGAAGGTCCTGTATTTATCAAATTCATATATATATATATATATATATATATATGTATGTATGTATGTATGTATGTATATGCAAACACACACACACACATATAAATCTCAAACGCATTTTCTGAGGTTGACAGATTTCCTTAGGTTCCTAAGGTCTCTATTTTGGAAAATAGTCTCTGATATTTAATAAGGGATTTTCCCATAGGTAAAGACCCTCCCCTATATGTCTTCAGTGTTTTGTTTCTTCTTTTGTTACCTTTGGTATATTAGTTCCTTTTGAATTTCAACTTCTTTTGTTGAAACTTGAGTAAAAACAAGATTTGCAGGGATATAAACCAAGTATATGAATTCCATCTTATACAATGCATTCTGCAAAGCCCCTTTCTACCTAAATACAGCTTCAGCTAGGTGAGATACAATTGTTGCTAATGAAATTATATGTCTATAAAGGTAAGCCAAAGTTCAGTAAGGCTCACATAAATTATCAGCGTATCTATTTCAGCTGGAGTAACAGATATGTCTTCTTTAGGAAAAAGAAAAATATCCTTTAAATTATGACCTAAAAAAATATCCAGTCAATGTTGGATTTGGGATAGCTGAGTGATGGGAAAGGCAAGTGGCTCCTGCATTCCTGTGATCTGAGATCATCTATGTTGACTCAAATAAGAGGAAAACATGACTAGCTGGGAGAGGAGTTTCCAAAATAAAGCCATTATCACTTAGTGGTTTTCTTTCTTCCTTTCTACTTACTAGAGGTACCTTGAAAGTATTACTAGGATAGAATATTCTATCCTAATATAGTAGATAGCTAACTATATTTTTTCAACACATAGTGAAATGGTAGGAGAGTATGATAGTCACAGTGATAATTAATTTTGTTTTAGAAATAATAAACCTGTCATCAAAGCTGTAGAATTCAAGTCAACTTAATTAGTCCCTCTTGACACAGGAAGGACTTGCTATAAATAGTTTACATTCTAGCAGGTAAGCTTATAATGATAAATTGTTTGTGTGGATGGTGGTAAATGAGGAAAAAATGAAACAAATATTCCATAAACTTAGCAAAGGAATAGAACACAGAAAACATTTCATTGCCCAAGTCCTAAACTATTTTTTCTTTATCAGCTCTTATTTTAAGTAAAAATACTTTTAGCAAAGCATTTTCTTTGAACAAAACTATTCAGAGTTAGCGTATTCAAGCCCCAGGAGTGGCAACACACACACACACACACACACACACACACACACACACACACACGCGCGCGCGCGCGCGTGTGTGTTGCTCCTGGAGCTTGAACTGAGGGCAATATACTTTTGTCTGGTGTTTTTGCTCAAGGCTGTTGCTCTACCACTTGAGCCACATATCCACTTCTTGGTTTTTACTGGTTAATTGCAGATAAGAGTCTCAAGGACTTTTCAGCTTGAGCTGGCTTCAAACTGTGGTCCTTTGATCTCGGCCTCCTGAGTATCTAGAATTACAAAGCCATTGGTGTTCACTCAAATTAAAGTAGCATTGTTATCATCACCCTAAACAGTCAAGTCTTGGTCCTCTCATGATCCATTCACACCTTTTTAACTTAGTGCCAACCTCATAACTGGACTGCCAGTGAGAGACCCAGTGAGGGAATTCTGGAAGTGTGGTCTGACAACTGAGGAGAAAAAGACACAAATAAATCTAAGGTATGCTTGCTTAACCATATGGCAGTGAAGAGTGCCACAGGTGATTTTGTCACACACATTCTCATGAATTATTGGAAAAGGAACCTGCTGGCTATGCCATGGTGAATACCAGCTTCTTTACTGTGATCAAAACCCTGGCCAAGTCTTTGGTCCTAAGGGATATCTCATGGGAGTGCTTGAAGCTACCTCAGTCACTGAATGAGGGACTGGCCTCTGGTGTTTCTGTGTGTCCTCTCTTTAGCTCTTTTATTTTTCAGGCATAAATACTTTTAGTTCTTTTTGTTTGTTATGGAGAATACAGATTTAGATATGATCCAAAGTTGTTTTATATTATCAGTGCTCTGTGCAAACAGAATGTCTGAACTTTACTTAGAATATATATTACTTATACATTACATGCTTATTGAAACTGAATTATATCTGTAGGGAAACATGTATATATTACTGGGATATATCAGAATATATGAAAGTATTGGAATATATGTGTCTATATATTCACCTTTGTATCTGAACTACTATATTGATTTTTAACACATTCTGTTGTTCTAGTCTACAACCTTTCTAAGATTAATTCATGAGTTTTCCATACTTTTGGCAGTATTGTTGTACAGGTGCTTGATGGCTTGAGCCACTCCACTTGTGTGTGTGTGTGTGTGTGTGTGTGTGTGTGTGTGTGTGTGTGTGATGATTAGAGTCTCACTTGATGCTCAGATTGACCTGGACTATAGTCCTATTTAAATATCTCCATGTTGGTGGAATGACGTGCATGAGCTACTGTATTCAGACATCATTTGAGCTGGAGTTTCAGGAAATTTGTTATATGCTTAGGCTGGTTTCAAAGTTTCGTCTGTCTCCCAGTCTTTGCCTCCTAAGTAAGCTAGCATTACAGGCTTGAGACAAAGCACTTGAATTTCATGGCGTTCTATACCTAGTCTACATAAATATAACTAATAGAGTGCTAGATGGACTAAAGCAATTTCTTTTATTCTTTAATAAGCAGTCCTTGGTGATGTAACAAAGGGTTTAATAGAAGAAATTTGGTTGTTTACTTTGTGCATCCAAGGCTGAACATGAGCTACTCCCTCCAATGCAAGAGAAGCAGGTTTAGTCAGCAGCAATAGAAATACATTATTTAGTGAGAAAGACCCTAGTGTGGCGGCCAAGTCACAGAGGCAGTGGTAGCTCAGATTGCTTGGCAGATTTCCCTCTTACTTGATCTGACTGAAGTTCTTGGGCAATGGCAAGAAGCAGGATTCCCAAGAGAGCAATATTGGCTTTCTTGTCATCAGGCACATGGTAGTTCAGTCAGTCCTTATTTAATTTGAAATCAGAATGACATGACTGCCCCCTCAAAATTGTGTTCTGGGAAAGTTCCTTACCACTAACAGTGAAATCACAGCTCTTTTCCATCCATTATGGGATTTCACATTATGTTAATGTCATTCATCCTCAACACATTGTTAGAAAATATATACACTTGAAAATAAGGACTCATTCTAATTATGTGAATTTATTTGCAAAAGGAAAAGCCAGTGGAGAATGGGGCATTTCTGGAATTTCCTTACAACGCACAGTACATTTAAGATTCTGATTTCTGAATCTGTCTTTTTGGTTTTTGTTTATTCAACGTGAACTACTGAAAGAGCTGCTCAATCAGTAGGTATCTTAAGGGAACCTTTGGACCCAGGGGAAGGCACATATCACAAACAGACCAGGTAACACTAATCACCAAGCCATCCTTACTGTCTCGGATCTCCTTTACTATTTCAATTTCAGTACAATGGATTTTGTACAATGTGTTTCAGTACAACGGTTTGTAGCTGTATCTGTCTTACTCATATGTAATTTGCATTTTTAGCCTCCTTTATAAATCTCTCTAGGGTAAATTTTAGCCTCTGAACAATGTATAGGGATCAAAATCACATTCCAATGAAAAACAAGTAGTAGCATTTATGAAGCTGATTCCAGAAAAATAACTGAAAATCTCAGTATAATAGTAGCAAGATTTCCTATTTTATAAACTTTGAAGAAACTTTCCCATTGGAAAAAAATTACATAAACTAAGATGGAGATACAAAATGAAGTTAGAAGATAATTGTAAACACAAATTTTAATATGCATAAAAGTATTTGGCTACTTAATTTTGAGGTAAGTATTCTCTTTTTAGCTTGTCATAGGTTAAGAGTCATTAATGCTGGATTAGCATGCATTTCCTATTTAGCCATATGCATTTAAAATATATATAGTGGAATAAATGTAAGTGATATACAGGGCATGGGTGGTAATAATTACTTACCCTGTAGGCTGGCTCTCAAATTCTTCTGACCATTGCTCTTGAATATCCTCTGTAGAAAGATCTACATCCCGGGTGGTGGCAAAATTGAACTCGCTGCCTTCATTTCCATGGAAATAAATGGAGTTCCCATCTGACTGACAGCTATGCTGTAGATAAAACGAGAGCATTGGTGGCTATTCAATTAGTTTTGTAACTGTATCTGTCTTACTCATGTATAATCAGCACTTTTAGGAAAGTCATTACATTATTCCCTTTAAGATGAACTCTCAAATCAAAAGGGCTTGTTACCTCTGTTTTTGCCTTGTTTAATTCAATTACATTTTCCCTAACTTATTAAGTTATCACACAGATGAAGTCAAGAGGGCATTAGAGCTTTGCCATCTCAGCCCTTAGTATGGCACAAGAATATTTTAATTGGAATAATTTCCCATCTTTACCACAGCAATGTGGTAATTCCCTTGTTGTGGGAATTAAGGTTGATAATGACTTGTCATATATTTTAAATTCTGTGGTTATGGGCTAAATCACACTGACCTTTTCAATATTCCATATATTTCTGACTTGCCATTCAAGTCTTTCACAATTTGTCTGTAAATGGAGATATGAGTAGAATAGCCAGCTAATCAAAACATGGAATACAGAAAAGGTCACAGTAATCCCATATATAATTATATATTCTCAGCCAGCTTTGGAGTAAGTTTCTAACCAGACCTTAACTAACTAGGAATGCATGATGTCCTCAATGAAATCACAAACTTTACTATCCTCTGAAGAAACACTTGCAAAGAATAAAGAAAAACAATTTTTTGTGATACCTCTTTTTTTAAATATACTTTTTCTGTCTGAAGTGAATAGTTAAAAGGCAAAGTCAAACTGAGTAAACTAAATGTTTCTCAGAATTATAAACTGTGTTCATCATATTTTCGGTAATAAGTTAGATAAAGGGAAACACTTATATACTCTTTATGTGTGTGTGCCTGTGCATATGCATGTATGTGCCCGCACGTGCGCACATGCGTGTGTGTGTGTGTGTGTGTGTGTGTGTGTGTGTGTGTGTGTGTGTGTGTGTGTGTGCGCATCGGTCTTGGGCTTGAGCTCAGGGCCTGGGGCTGTCCTTGACGGGTGTTTTTTTTGTTTATGTTTTTTTCTCTCTCTCAAGGCTAGCCTAGTACTCTGCCACTTAGTCACAGTGCCACCACTTCCAGCTTTTTCGGAGTAGTTTATGAGAGTTAAAAGCTATCAGAATTTTCCTGCTGGGGCTGGCTTTGAACCGTGATTCTCAGATCTCAGCTTCCTGAGCAGGTAGGATTACAGGAGCCAGAACCTTTTAAGTCTATGTACGTAAAATGAAATGAAGAAGCCGGATGCTAGTGGCTCATGCCTGTAATCCTGGCTACTTAGGAGGATGAGATCTGAGGATTGCGGTTCAAAGCCAGCCTGGGCAGAAAAGTCCCTGTGAGACTCCTATTGCCAATTAACCATTCAAATACTGGAAGTGGCTCAAGTGTTAGAGTGCTAGCCTTGAGCACAAAAAGGCTCAGCGAAAGCACTCAGGCCCTAAGTTCAAGCCCCACAACAAACCAAAAGAAAGAAAAGAAAGAAAGAAAGAAGGAAAGAAAGAAAAGAAGGAAGGAAGGAAGGAAGGAAGGAAGAAAGAAAGAAAGAAAGAAAGAAAGAAAGAAAGAAAGAAAGAAAGAAAGAAAGAAAGAAAGAAAGAAAGTTAGATAATAATAGAGAAAGTGTCAATTCTAAGAACAGGGATTATTCCCATTTGTTCGTTTTCAATTATTTTGTAATTTTTATTTTTATTGTAAAGATGACATACTGAGCGGTCACATAAGTCAAGTATTGAGAACATTTCTTTTTGAACAGTAGCACTCCCTCCATATTTTCTCCTCCTGATCTCTCTCCCCACCAGGTTGTATAGTTCAATTCCAACATAGACATTTGTTCTTTATTTTCCAGGTCTTAGCATTTTGCTTGGCACAGATAAGATATTCAAAAACATTTGAGTAGCTCAATATATGAATGAATGAATGACATGGCTATCAGTTCTTCTCTTATGGAGAATTCATTATGTAAAAGATTAAGAACTAGGGACAAGTTATATATGTAATAATAAGTATTCTTGGCTCTCAAAAATCCCAGTCTAGTTATATATATAGGCATACATAGATAAGGATACATTGTATTGATAAAGTGATTTGCTGAATGTTAATTTCCTTATACAACTAAATATAATAAAAATGTAATTTAAAAAAGATAGAGTCCAAAGTTACCATATGCTAATGCATGAAAGAAGGTATGAATCACTGTTTGGGCATGGTTTACACAAACACTTCATGGGATAGCAGGTCTTCAACTGTCTGTTTTTGGGGGGGAGGAGGGTCCGGTCATGGGGCCTGAACTCTGGGCCTGGGCGCTGTCCCTCAGCTCTTCAGCTCAAGGCTAGCGCTCTACCACTTGAGCCACAGTGCCACTTCCGGCTTTTTTGCTTATGTGGTGCTGAGGAATCGAACCCAGGGCCTCATGCATGCAAGGCAAGCGCTCTACCACTGAGCCACCTTCTCAGCCCCTACAACTGTCTTTAAAGGAAAAATGGAGAGCCAAGTAGAATAACAAATATGATCTACAATAGTGGATAGGAGACATGATCTGAGAACTAGATCAAAGCCTGACTGTACCAAGCATCATAAATGGTAGTCTCAGGAATGTCTGTATCAAGCATCATAAATGGTAGACTCAGGAATGTCTATACTATATTTTTGGAAGCAGTATAGAAAAAAGGTGTGATGTGTACAAGGTTTTGTATGACACCTGAATTGGCTACTACTCGTAAAAACAACTGAATTGCCCCTAGATTGCTAACGTTTAGGAGAGTAGGACCATATGATCTCCAATAGCACTAAGGACATGGATATTTCACACACTAAGATAAAAGCATGTTCTTTCATCATTTGAGGTAATACCACAGGAGATGGCACACATTAGCTACTTGAGAATATCTTCACACACAACAAATACAGATTATTCACAGTGTCAAACTGAGTTTATTATGTATAATCCTTAGTATAGATATCTTGATCCAAAGATAGAATTTAGTTTAGCAGAATGTAGACAAATCAAAGGGTCATTTTTTTTATCATACATGCTGTAAAGATAATCAACACTAACTGGAAAAACAAAATTCACTTTCCTAACAACACCCTTCTGAGCTGTAAATAATGGTCCTCACAACTGTCTTCACAGTGTAGCATGCTAATCGATTAGGGCCTATGCTTACCTGGTAAGAATGCAAAAATTCAGAGATTGATACACAGAGCAACATCCAAGGAAATGGCAGACATGAAATGTAGGAATACGTGTGAAAAGAGAATGAATATATTACATTCTAAGTAATATATCTGTGTCATTTAAAATAAAAGAATGACAACTCTAACATAAAATCTTGGCCAGTTATGACTAAATATTTGATTATTTTAATTTTGGTCTTGTTTATTTCAGGATTATTTATTAATATTTTGAAACCATTATTTATAAGTTTTTTTGGTTAGTCATGGGGCTTGAACTCTGGGCCTGGGAACTGTCCCTCAGCTTTTCAGGTCAAGGCTAATGCTCTACCACTTGAGCCACAGCACCACTTCTAGTTTTCTGGTGATTTATTGGAGATAAGAGTTCCCAGACTTTTCTGCCTGGGCTGGCTTTGAACCATAATCCTCAGATCTCAGCCTCTTGAGTAGGTAGATTACAGGTGTGAGCCATGGGCACCCGGCCATTATTCATAATTTGTTGTTAACCTTTCAAGACTTATTTTTAACATACATGGTATAATTTTAAACATAAACAGAAATTTTAAATAAAAAATTATGAAACTAGCTCATATTTTCAACTAATTTCACAAATCAAAGACCAGAAAGTGTGTGTGGTGGCACACACCTCTAATCTCAGCCCTAAGAATGTTGAAGCAGGAAGACTTTGAGTTCAAGGCCGGGCAACATAGTAAGTTCTAAAACAACCTAGACTATATAATGAGACCCTGTCTCAAAAAATTGATACAAAATACAAAAGTGAACTTAAAGTTACAACAATTTTAAGCTGTTTTACATTCACATTTGGTAAATGTACAAATGTAATGCATAACTGTAGAAAATTAAATATATATTTACCACTATACTCATGTAGTACCAACATATGAAATGCAAGTATATTTGTCAGACTTTAAATGAATGTTGACTAATTTCATTAGGAGGTTCTAAAAAGTAATATGTTTTAAGCAAGTATTTATGAAAAAAGATTGACATTTTATATAGTTTTAAATATCTGCATTGAGCTATTATTTATTGATTTGAAGTAAATGAACTATATCATTACCAAAACCAAATTTAAACAAACATGGGAGTGTTTTCTAGGAATGAGGTTTTAAATTCTTTTATGCTAGTAGGCTTGAATTTAGGGTCTAGTGCTGTCTCTTAACTTTTTGCTCAAGGCTGGCTCTTTAGCACTGAGCTACAGTTCCTCTTCTTTTTGCTGCTTAACTGGAGAAAAGATTCTCATGCACTTTCTGAGCTGGCTTTGAACCTTGATCCTTAGATCTCAGACTCCTGGATAGCTAGGGTTCCAGGGTGAGACACCAGAACCCATCATCTATAAGAGTCATTTTTAATCTTTATCTGTCACACGTAAGGGGAGATCCATAGCACTATTCTCCTTCTCAAATGAGTCCAATGTCCTTGTGGGTATGGAGGGGGAAAAGTATGGTTTTTGGAATATTCTCTTCTTCAGTCTTAGTCTGATGACATCTTATGAAAGAACGCTATGACATACTCAAAGTCAGCAGCCACAGCTCAGGAGAAGGTGGCTCCATCCTTCCATCTCTTAGCAGGATAAGGGTGCTCATATTCTAGCCAGCAGAGTTAAGATACACAGAAAACATAGTGACAGAGGGCTTGTTCTGCTCCCTGCCATGCAGAAGAGATCAAGATGTGAGTTCTTCCTCTGCCTCTGAGTAAACTTTGCAATTAGAGGAAGATGCTCCCTTAAGTTTTGAATGACCAAGGAGTGTAAACACTGAGTCTATAACACAAAGGACAGTCTGTATGAAAGTGCTGAATTACTGAGCCACTTGAGAGCACTTGATTCCTCCTTTTCTCTGGTTGTTTCTAGACAGGCCTCACAAGGCCTGACAAGGAGTCTTGGGAAGGGAGGAAGACACGCTGGGTTTTCATTATGAGGATCTTTAAATTAATTATAAGAAAGGAACAATTTCTTATAAACTCCTTTAAGATGAATCACAGGGCCTTAATATCTCAGAATTAACTTGATTACCTAGATGTCCTTCAAACTAAGAAGTGATGCCTGAGTGCATTCTGATGGAGAGACTCTCAGAGCTTTGGTTATTTTCCCAATGGATGTCTGACTCTGCACAGGAATCCAGGGATTGCTTGGTTAAGGGCTGCTTGAACTCTCCTTTAGAATCTAATCCAATTAATTCAGCACTTATATGAAGCAAGGAAATTAAGGTTGGGAAAGAAAAAGCTACTAGAAATAAAAAATAAGATAAAGAATAAAAACTCAGTTATTACCCTATAATCCTACTCTTGGGCATTTATCTAGACAATCACAAGTCAGGATACAATAAAGACTCTTGCAAAACCATGTTCACTGCTGCACTGTTTACCAGAGTCAAGGTATGGAAAATAGCCCAGATGTTCCTGAGTAAACAAATGGTTAAAAGAAAATTATACAGAGACATACATACACACACACATACAATGGAATTTTACTTATCCATCAGGAGAAATCAGTGTTTTATTTTCGGGGAAATGGATGGACCTGGAGAAAATAATGTTAAGTGCAGTAAGTTCAGAGAGACAAAAGAGTTCATGTTTATCTCAGATATGGGCTTTAGATCTAAATTATGAATATTTATGTAATCATATACAGGGTCATATGCATATCAACCAAAGTATGGTACCTGCAGGGGAGGAGTCCAATGATATAACTCCACTGAATTTACGTTTTTTTTTTTTTGTTGTTGGTTGTGGGGCCTGAACTCTGGGCCTGGGCACTTTCCCTCAGCTCTTCAGCTCAAGGGTAGCGCTCTATCACTTGAGCCACAGTGCCACTTCTGGCTTTTTCTGCTTATGTGGTGCTAAGGAATCGAATCCAGGGCCTCATGCAAACAAGGCAAACACCCTCCCACTGAGCCATCTTCCCAGCCCCTGAATTTACATTTTAGCAAAATGAATACAAAGAAGGTGGAACTTGTGGTATTGAGAGGTAGATGAATGAAGAGAGGAAAGGAATGCAGTCATAATATTCAATGTGTATACGTGAAACAGAACTAGGAAACTTGAGGGGATTGGTGGGGTTGGTAGAGATAGGGAAGAATTATGCCGAGTGACACTGATCAAGATGCATTATACTCATAAATGGATATGTTGAAATAAAACCCTTTGGCACAACCACTTAAGATACAAATTTTTAAAAAGCTCAACATCTCTAAAAAGCTCAACATCTCTGGCCATAAAGGATATGTAAATCAAAACAACACTGAGATTCTACCTCACTCCAGTTAGAATGGTCATCATCAAGAATACAAACTACAACAAATGCTAGCACAGATGTACAAAAAAGGAATCTTAGTGCCCTGTTGATGGAAATACAAAAAAAAACAAAACATAAAACTACCCTATGATCCAGCAATTTCACTCTTAGCCATTTACCTAAAACATTACAAAGTAGGATATAGTAAAGCCACAAGTATAACCATGTTCATTGTAGAACTATTCACAATAGCCAAGGCATGGAATCAGCCCAGATGCTCTTTAATGGATGAATGCATCAATAAAATATGATTTTACACACACAATGGAATTTTTATTCATGCAGTAGAAAGAAAGATATTACATCATTTGCAAAGAAATGGAAGGACCTGGAAAACCATGCTAAGTGAAGTAAGTCAAGCTTAGAGTGATAAAAGTTTGATGTTTGGGATGGTGTCCAAGTAATCCTAAGTATATCAACCAAATCATGGTAGAATCAGGAGATTGCAAACAGTGCTAATTCCTTAAAAAGGCTAACTTACAGTCCAACAAAATAAACACCAGGAATCAGGCACTAAAAAGGAGGAGGGGGTGAAATCCAGGTGAGATAGGGAGATGACTAAAGAGGAAGAGAAGAGAATGCCATCATAAAATCCAATGTATAACATACAAAATTAAGAAAACTGAGGGCTGGGAAGGTGGTAGAGCGCTTGCCTTGCACGTATAAGACCCTGGGTTCAATTTCTCAGCACCACATTAGCAGAAAAAATCTGGAAGTGGCTCTGTGGCTCAAATGGTAGAGCTGTAGCCTGGAGCTGAAGAGCTGAGGGACAGCACCCAGACCCAAAGTTCAAGCCCCATGTCCAGCAAAAAAAAAAAAAAAAAAAAAAAAAAAAAAAAAAAAAAATTGAGGGAAGAAGTGGGATTGGTAGGGATGGGAAGAACGATGAAAGGGATGACACTGATCAAGATGCACTGTATTCATGAAATGTTTTCTTGAATTGAATTCTTTGTTCAACTACTTAAAGGTAATAAAAATAATAAAGAAAACTCAGTTATTATCCATCCTCAAGGAGTTTGGAGATTGAAATCAGAAGGAATTTTCAAATGCATTTTCAAATGCTTAATGGGTAAGGCCTTGGGTAAGTCATTTCATCTCTGTAGGCCTCAATTTCTCAGGTTGGAGAATGGAATAAATAACATTCATTTTCAATAGATGTTAGATGCAAATACCACAATGAGGTCTTCTGCAAAATTAATTTATCCTAATAAAAGCACAAATATTTAAGGAAGTAGTTTTGAAACATCTAAGTCTATAATAATTTACTTAAACTATATTCTATTATATCTTATACTCCTAGTAGTAGCTGATAAACAGAGGAACATTTAAATGTGTTTTTATTTCTCATTATAATATTTTTAAAAATTCTTAACTTATATGTAAACCTTTACTAAGATGTCTAAGATATATCCCATTATGTAATATGGTAAAAATACTGCAAATATTCCTGCACTATTTGGGCACATAAAACCATCTATTAAAACTTTTAAAACCTCTCCAAATTTGGCAGATTACCAAATATTCTCCTAACACAAGAAAACTCAAGAATACAAGATGACTGATGCTATATTTCTTACAGATGAACTTGCATTGTATAACATAAATCTACAAGGCTGAATATCCAAGTGTATGCAATGGAAGTAAGAAAATAATTTCAGGAAAATAGCTCTCAATTTTAATACCCAGCTGTTTTTGTTCAGCATCTATTCAATCTCATGAAATTTATATGCGATAACAATTAAGATCTACACAACTTCAACAAACAATTAAATGTCTAATTTTGTAAGACACATGCACTTGTCTTACATGATAAAAACAAGAATATTGTGAAATTAGGACCTATTTTATTTTAGCATCATGAAAATTTATCAAGTTTTTTTCAGTAAATGATTATGTCATACGCAATTTCTTCAGTCATAACTTTTGATTGACTTACGTTCAGTCAGGTAACTCAGCATGTATTTTGGATAATAAAAGAGGGTGAAATTGTTTCTTTCTATATATAACCTAATGTACATTGCTTTACTGCATTGATTATCATTGTTTTTTACTTGTTTCATTATTTTAGCACACTTCTAAGTACTAACAGGCTTTCAATTTTTATAATATGCCGTAAGCATAGTTTTTATGTGTTTCCCTTTGTCAAACAAAAATATTGTTTTCTTTGCTGCTATGGGGATTTCCATTACTTAACAAGCAGAACACTGTAACTAAGTGACAAGAATTGTCCATTCAGAAAAGCATCAACAGGAAACATCAGTGCAAATTCCTCAATATAACAAGTCCCTGGCCACAATTCAGGGTAGCATTTTTTCTAAGGCTTCTCCCTGTACTCTGGACTCTGGTAAAATGTTAATGACTTTAACTTTTTACTTGTACAGCAGAATCACCTCCACTATTGTTTAATAAGAATTTCATCGAAGTTCAACATTGAGACACCTCTTATCATTTTCTCTATGGGGCCTAATGACCCTGATGATTCTTTCAGGCATCTACAAACTTAAAAACAAAATGGATGATTTCCTTTTTGTTAGAATAAGTACACTGGGTATTTGGGCCACGCCAGCTTGCAGAGAGCCAGTGGCAGATGGAATGAAATCTGCCCGGTATGCCTTCTCCTCCACATGAGCAGAGAGCCATCCATTTCCTCCATTAAGGAGTTGTCACTCAGCCCACCCAGCTGGAAGACCATTTTTGATAGCCAAGCTGGCTGGTGGCAGACAATTCAGATACAAAGTGCACTTTAAAAGGAAGCTAAAACATCATTTGTAGGAAAATTGAAAATGCATGGCTTCCACCACAGCCAATTTTTTAATGACTGTAATATTTTAAGTGATTATTTTTGCCACTTCAGATTGCTCCTTAGAGAGGAGAGGTTTTTTAATTAAAATCTAGGCAATGCAAACAAATGAGATATGAGGAGCAGAGGAAAGAGAAGTAAGATGAATAAAATTAATTAAAATAGCATTGTTGGCAGAGCCATAAATTAGCCACCGCCTAGCTAGAAATAAAATATATTGGTAGAGGAACTTCTGGATTAAAATGAGATGTGTTCTGGAGTGGCTAGAGGTGGGCTGGCTTGGAGACTATGTATTATGTTTTAAAAAGCTTTTGCTGTGCTATGGCTGTTATCAGACAGAAACATATATTTCCTATAACCTGGCTTAATGGACTTTAAAGACACAGACTTTTATTCTATAAAAATAAAAATGAAAATAGGAAGCAAGTATTTCTCTCGTGAGGCAAAATGAATTTCTATCATTTTCCCCATATTCAATTTCGAGGTCATTTAATGCTTGCTAAAAATTTAAAAGTTGGCCATGAATACATTCAGGTGCAAGAGGATTGCAGTGCATTTTCTCTTGACATTGTACAATAGCTTCAACCATGGTGAGTGAGTTTTAGGGCTTAACAAGTGGTTTTTTTCTTTATTATTTTCTGGATTTGTTAGCCATTCACATTTGAATCATTCTATAGTAAGATTTATAGATTCAATTTATGTTATATTTTTGTGACAAGTGTATAATTCCTTGGCAATAGTTAGGACAACTCCAAAATGGCAATATTGACAGATTTGAATTGTAGTAATGAGAAGAAAAGTAACTATGTAAATTTCCATAGGGCATTTGTTAACTTTGTCTTTGGGTATCAACTTGACTTTCTCAGTGTCTGAGGCTTTCAGACTTGCCTTCTCAAAGTACAGCCAAAGATGCCAGGAACAATGTGGAAGGTTGTGAGATAAATTGGAATGAAAGATTCAGGTATATCAGGAAAACAGACCTGACTTCAAAACTCAAGGCCATTTGACATCTTTGGGCCTCGGTTTTCTCTTCTTTGAAATGGGAATGATTGTTAAGATTCAAAGAGAAAGTGTAAGGGAACATGTCTATCTCCAAGAAAGCGAATATTTGGGAATGTGTAAATGTTAATCACCACCCTCTTTGGTCCCATATTTTCATTTATTCATATTAGAAACCTAAAAGATTATATAGTATTTTTAAGGCTTTTATTATGCTATGGCCAGTATCATACAAATTTTACTCTGCAAGTTATTGTGATAGGAGCTATGCAAGGTACAAAGATGATGGCAAAGTTAGTGTGTTGTAGATGTTCATAAACAAGTAAATTTCTTGTTGAATATTGTTGCCCCCTCCCTTGTTCAACAAGAAATATACTCACTGCCTTACAGTATGTAACTGTAACTAATCTGTACATCACCTTGACAATAAAATTAAATTGAAAAAAGTAAATTTCATGTATTGGATATTTAATCACTAATTTAATTAGTGATCAAATGGGTCTGTTTCAGACAAAAACCAACAATCTAACAAAAAGGTGCATGAGACAGAGTATATCTACTGGTTTTCTAAATGGTCATTTTCTGTGGAATTCATCAAAATTAGTTGTTCCTATGTTATTGTCACTCTTGTCATGGTGATCTGGCTCATTTCCATGCTTCACTAAAGCTATTCCATGTTAATTACTGTACAAATAGGCCTCATTGGGAGGAAATTGTGAAAAGCACACTATCACATTTAACCCCTCATCTCCAAAGTACTCTTATTAGCTTAACAAATTACATTCTGGCTCATTCTATAATATCATGTACCTACCTCTTGGGGGAAACATGACAATAAGAGCAATACAATCCATAGTAAAGAGTATCCCAAGCAAAGGGAATTTAGGTAGACAGCATGCAATTAACCAAGCTGGAATCAGGCCAAAAAAATCATTGCTAATGCTCTGATTCTTAATGGAAAAAGACATGGGAACACGGGCTAGCCACAAGTCTTACTGAGCTCAGGTTTTATCCTCATTAGAAAGGCAGTACGCAAATCCCTCAAGTTACATACTAGATAATTTCCAGTACAGTGGTTTGCAAAGCACAGTTCTGTAAAGCCAATTCGATCTCCTCTTTTTTGTCCTTTACCCACTAAAATAACAAAATCATCAAATGGTCTGTGGAAGATTTTTTTGGAGGGTGCGGGGGGAGGGGGTGTCTGCTCAATTAATTACTACAGGGAAGATAAAATGGATATTTTTGCAGGTAGGCATTGCTCTTCAAGTGTGTTACTTTTAAAATGTAATTCTAAAAATAAATTCTTATAAGCAGGACAAAGGGTAGAGAAATGAAATATGGTGACAGAGGGATTAAAACAAAGAAAGAAGAAGAGAAATGACTGCAAACAGTACAATATAAGTTTATGTGATTTGGGGTGGGGAAAGGAAAGCACAGAAATGGTGGGACAGGGGGTGAACCAATCCAGCAATGATACTCACTGGACACTATGTTGGAAATGAACTATATAACTTGGGGGTGGGAGGAAAGTTAGAAGGGGAAAAACCAGAGAGAATGAGGGAGGAGGTAACACTGTTCAAAAGGAAATGTGTTCATTTCCTGGCTTACAGAACTATAATTCCTCTGTACATTACCTTCACAATAAAATTTTTAAAATTAAAAATTAAAAAAATGAATTCTAAGCCGGGCGCTGGTGGCTCACGCCTGTAATCGTAGCTACTCAGGAGGCTGAGATCTGAGGATCGCGGTTCAAAGCCAGCCCGGGCAGGAGAGACCGTGAGACTCCTATCTCCAATAAACCACCAGAAAACCGGAAGTGGCGCTGTAGCTCAAGTGGTAGAGCGCTCGCCTTGAGCTGAAGAGCTGAGGGACAGCGCCCAGGCCCAGAGTTCAAGCCCCGCGGCGGACAAAAAAAAAAAAAAAATGAATTCTACTACAAGTTTCATCTTCCTTTTGACAATGTTGCTTTTTTTCTCATTTGCCTCAATTTTGTGTTGAGACTTTAACATTATCAGACAAATTAATTTATATTATTTTCCTGATTTGGACATCAGGATCTTTTTCCTACATCAACAATTTAGAAACACGTGGTAATAGTATTAGACTGGTGCTGAGAAGGAAAATTTCAATTAGTATCCAGGAGTGGCGACTGGTCTAGTGTCCATAGGGAAAATGATTGTGATAAATGCAAAATGTACAAGAGTAAGAAGAAAATTATTAGGCACTCTTGTTCTGATTTAATGCTTGCCTATAAAAGTTGTTGCTAACAATGAGATGTACAAGTCGTTATGTCGAAAAACGAACTTAACAACTTTGGTGGGAGATGGGGGGATGAGGGGGGGGAGGGAGGGGAGGAGTATGGGAAGGGATGGGAAGGGGAAACAATGAGGAGGCAACAATGCTTGATAAGAAATGTACTCGTTATCTTGCCCGTGTAATTGTAACTCCTCTGTACGGTATTCTCAAAAAAAAAAAAAAAACACAAAAAAAAACAGGAAAAAAAAAAAAGAAATGTACTCATTACCTTGCCCATGTAATTATAACCCCCTCTGTATGGTATTTTCACAATAAAAAAAGAGAGAAAAGTAATGTAAAATAAAAAAAGTTGTTGCTTTAACTAGTGTATCTTGTCTTCATTGGAGCATTTTGTATTTTTTCCTATACTAGGAAAACTGTCTTTGCTGGCTATTTATCTGTAGTAAATGGGAAAAGGGTGAAGCAATTCAACTCAAAGTCAGATGAGACAGAAGATGAACATATAGCCCCCTCCAAATTTGGTACTGTAGTTACTCCAAATCCTTGCACTGTATTTGTAAATTTCAATAAATTACCTTTTAGAGAATGACTTTTAGAAACATGTGATCAAATCACAGCCTATTCTAAAGGACAAACCTTTCTAACAGAATCTGTGACATTTAGTGCTGATTTACTTCTCCACACAAGTTGACAAAAATCTGTAGAAGGAGTGATCTGGAATTCTATGCCATCCACACAATAAACTAGGGTAATAAATAGAGAAAGATTAGCAGGTGCAGGCCAGCAATCAGAGCAGGAAGGTTTTTCAAAAATATATATATGAGGAGCAGCACCTATCCCACAGTGATCTGCATTTAATCTGTAGGTCAATTCCAGGGTGGATAGAAGCCAGTGATTTATGCCTTTGCAAGCTGAGGGTAGCCAGGCTAGCTGAGCAGATAGAAACATTTATTAATGGTGAGTGAGCAAAGCACTCTCTCTCTCTCTTTTTCACACAGAGAGGCAGGGGGAGGGAGGGAGATAAAGGAGTCATGGGTGTTTCATGCTTTCAAAGTATGCATTTCATCTGTCAACACAGATGGAAATGAACCAACAAAATGGAGCAGCTGCCTGACCAACACCTCCATGGCAAATGGATCCATCCAGAAATTCTTACTTGTTAAGTACTATTAAACGAGGAGGAAACAGAAAACACAAATACTGTCTCTTACAGCTGTACCCTAATCATTTGTCTCTGGTTTTTCTCCAAGGTTCTTCACTGTCCTTCACAATGCTTCTCTCTGTTGGTAAGCAATGAAAGAGGCAGCCAAGGTAGAGCTGAGATAGCCCTCCAGGAATTTACATTAACACTTTTCTTTAAACTTGAAATTAAGAATCATCTCAGATTGCAAGATGTTGGATAAAATTTGGTAAGAAATGACAGCAATGAACTTGTCCAAATGTTTCCAGAGTGACCAACTAAAACTGAACAGTGAACACTCAATTCTTTATACACTCCCAATGTTTATCAACTATAGATACGAAAGTAATGGATAATGCCTTTCTCACAGCACTGGCACCTATGAGGAATTTATGAACTGTTATTAATGCCACTATGATTATTATCATTATCATTTATAAGCACAGCTATTACAACTGATAGTCTTGCTTTCATCAATGATTACCAAGTACCCCAGTACCCATGAAGTTTTCTACTGCAAGCATCCTTCTTAAATAAAATGCTGGACTTTGACCCAGTATGTTTTCAGTGCAGAAGTCAAACACTCAGTTCATTTTCTTTAATCTCTGGTGGCAAAACCAAAATCATTCTCACAGTTAGTGCACAAGAAGTGGCTTTGAGAATAACCATTCCCCCATATCACACGGGAAGAATGTGCCTCTCACTCTTAAATATGGCATAAATCCCCACAGTCCTGGGACAGAGGCACAGCCAGGGACCCGTAGCCATGGTAGCAACAGTCATTGTTTATAGAGTGTAATCAGTATCTGTAAAACAGAGTCAATGACATTAATCCTTTATTATTCTAGGGAAAATATACAAATTAATAAAAGGATATGAAATTCAGAGGAAATGAATGGTAAAACCATTGTAACCAATAATTAAGATAGGTGGCTGTTTAACAGGAGTGGGTTTCATGGCCCCTGCCAGGCAGGCTGCACAGTCCGCTTACTCTGGGAGAAGGCTAATGATGGTGGTGCTCTGGGGAGCTTGCAGCACGATATTTACTGACAGTTAAAGCCCCACATACTTGGTGGTGAACAAAGGGCTGCTAAGGGATTTGAAAGAACTAAAAAATGATGATGTAATTAGAAGCATAATAGAATGTGGTACACCTTTTCTTTCACATGGGAAAGTACTCTGGGAAACACTGGAAGATGATTCAGGCAGGAGAGTGGAGGGCCAACACAGATGGCTACACTGCAAGAACATATTGATTTTGTAATCTCTTTCCATCCTCCTCAGCTTACCAACTCAAACAAAAAGCACAACAAATGTAAGAGCAAGGTCTACATTAAAAGCTATTTTCATATTAATTACTGCTGAACCAACAGATGGCAATGGCCTTCTACCAGCCTGGGGCAGATTTTAACCAGTGCCCTAGAACTGCAACTCTCTGCATCATGTAACTCCTAATTACTCTATTAAGCTAATTACTCAATTTCAACATCGGACAACAATAGCACCTTCTTTATAAGCTTATAAAGATCATGTGTGTGAACACAGGCTCTATATACACATACAGATATGTGTGTATATCTACAATGCGTACTTGCCCAGAAGTATTAAGTGCACAATAAAAACTAGCTTTATTCCTTAATTATGGATGGCAATCCTACCATGCTTAAAAATTCTAGCTTGAACAATTCTGTTTTGTAATATGGCATACTTCTCAATTGCTGATAGATTTACTCTGATTTAGTTAAGATAGAAATACCTTGAAAACATTAAATAGACATAGTACAGTACACATACACTGAACAAAATAACAAAACCCTAACAATTTAAAAGTCCATAATAAAGCAACATCTAAGACACACCTCGTAACCCATAGGAACATCATGATGTGTTTTCTAATTGGTTTTATTCAGTTTTTATCTCATAGGACACCAAGTAAATGATATTTTACACAGAAGTTGCAGTTTAAATAAAGTTTAAAAAACAGGGAAGGGTGTAACAATGTTTGACAAGAATTGTACTCATTTCCTTATTATGTAACTGTAACCCCTCTGAACATCACCTGTACAATAAAAAATAATGCATAAGATTAAAAAAACTGTTCTAGACCTCTTCATCACTTGGAAAAAGCAATTTTTGGAACAAATTTTGAAAGTAGTATTTGGAACAAAAAAATCAAAAGGGTGGTCATGCAAATGAGTTAAAAAGGACAAATTCTTAGATTTTATTATGGCATTTACTTGAAGTTTAAAATGAAATATCAGAGAAGAATTTCTAACTGACCAGCAACTCAAAGATAATACGATAAATTATTATCATGGTGATACAATTTTTTTTCTTAGTAGACTTAGATCACTTGGCCACTTCTACTTATGAAGGACCAGAAAGCAAAATCATAATATAAAAGTATAATACTTGGTAATATGAGGCAGAAAATATACATTTATGCAGCAAAGGGTATTAAAGCCAAATGGTAAATAATCACCATTGCCTGCACTTGCCTGTATTCAATAAAATACAGAAATAAAATCTCCCTTTTAATTTAGTGGCAATGGGACATCATGCAGGATATTTTGACCAAAATTCTCTCTACACCCATGTGAAAAGAACATATTGACTTTTATTTTTTTAAGAGCCAGTGCTTTAGCCTCTTTTTCAGAATAGATTTTAATAAAGTTAATAGGATGTTTTTCCTGAATTGAGCAAGGAGGATGCTTGTTTCTAATACCAGACAGCTGGTGTGATTTCATCAAGTTCAAGTCAAATGATGAAGGGGTTTGACTGATTAAGGAAGAAATAATTTGTGTTAGGGAAGTGCCTGTGTTGAGAGTTCCTAAATTCACAACCTTAGGCAAGGTATGCTGGCTCACACCTGTAATCACAGCTACTCAAGAGTTTAAGAGCAGGGGGACCACAGTTTGAGGCCAATATCAGCAAAAGTTAGTGAGATCTCCAACTCAATAAATAAGCCAGGTGTAGTAGTACCATGCCTGTTATCCCATCCAAGTGGAAGCTGAGGCTCATGATCGGAGGCCAGCCTTGGGAAGAAACATAAGACACTCTGAAAAATAACTGAAGCAAGAAAGAGCTGAGAGTCTGACTCAAATAGTAGAGTACCTGCCTAGTAACTGGGACACTAAGTTCAAACCCCATTACTACAATAATAATAGTAACAATAATAATTTGCACTCCTTTATCTGACACTGAAACTTACTAGTAAATGAGATAAGCATTTCATTTTTATTGCCACTCCTCTGGTGATCTCACCCTGACTCAGCACAGGATATTTTTTCATTAGTAAATTACATTTAAATTTTTTCTAAGCTGTTTTACATTTTATTGTCATATACTGGAAAAAAGGCAGTCCAGTTGAGGGTCTAATGGTGTTTTCATATTGCTTTCTTTTATTATTTAGTTTTTTATTGTAAAGGCGATGTATAAAGAGGTTACAGTTAAATAAGTCAGATATTGAAGTACATTTCTTTTTAATCAGTGTCACCCTTGATTTCTTATTATACACATTTGTTGGGCAAGCAAGCTCATGATTTCAAACCCTACTCATAAGGCTAATAATCACCAAATTTGACCTTCTGAACCATGCATCCAACCTCCTGTCATTAAGACCCTCAAGGTTTGTACCAACTTCCTCTGAACCTATGCCTTTCTTATATTTTCTGTTTCAATGAAAGATACACCTGTCCATTGAGCTACTCAAACCTGTCCTTGACATCTATCATTTTCTCATGGCTTCAATAAGCACATAGCTTTCTCCCTTCCCTTCCTTAAAAAAGTTTTGTAATATCCACATTTCTCCATCTGCTTTTAACTCTAGCCAACCTGATGTCCCAATAAACCACTGTAATTAGGTTTCTATTTGGTCTTTCTGAATGTACTTTTCCATTTTTCCATTTGGTCCTTTATCCTCAAAGGAATTTTTAAAAAATCAAATCTAATCAACTCTTTTTAAAAACATTTCAGTGACTACTACCTTCAAGATGAGGTTCAAAGTCTACAGTAGGTTGCAAGACCTTCAATCTCTTCACTAGACATACCACCTGAATTAACAGCCACAAATCTCCAAGTATAATGGACAACTATTCCCTTGCCCTTTCTTTCTTTCTTTCTTTCTTTCTTTCTTTCTTTCTTTCTTTCTTTCTTTCTTTCTTTCTTTCTTTTTTTCTTTCTTTCTTTCTTTTTTTTCTTTCTTCCTTTCTTTCTTTCTTTTTTAAATAGTTCTTTATTGTGAAAATACTATACAGAGGGGTTACAGTTACATGAACAAGGTAATAAGTGAATTTCTTATCAAGCATTGTTGCCTCTTTCTTTGTTTTTCCCCTACCATCCCTTCCCTCCCACCTCCTCAACTACACTCCCCGCCCCAAATTGTAAAGTTTTTTTTTTTCGATACAGCGTCTTGTACATCTCATTGTATCTGAATTTACATGCTCTAAATACTACAAACTTTCCTTACCCCATCCTCATTGTTTAGTAAATGTGAACAGCTTCTAGTTCTTCTTGACTAAAGCTATGAAGTTTCTATGTTTATTATCTTATTCTTTTTTTAATTTAATTTTTATTTATTTTTTATTGTGAAAATACTGTACAGAGGGGTTACAATTACATGGGCAAGATAATGAGTACATTTCTTTCTTTCTTTCTTTCTTTCTTTCTTTCTTTCTTTCTTTCTTTCTTTCTTTCTTTCTTAATCTTTAAACTGTTGCACACAGATTTCAATTCAAAAATGTCAATTTATATGTATAGTTCATATTGATCAATATCATTCCTTCCATCATTTTTCTTCCCACATATCCCCTCAAGTTTCCTAGTTTCATTTTCACATACATACATTGAGTATTACAACTCTATTCATTGAAGAATTACTTCTGAATTTTGTCCAGAGTTCTGCTTTGTGCTTTACCTTTTAGTTTGGGCTGCTGTAACAGAATGTATAGCTTACACAGAAAACATCTGATTCTCATAGTTCCAGAGGGTAGAAAATCTAAGACTAGAGCACTGGGAGATTCGGTGTCTAATTGGGACCCACCTGATTCTTGCTGTCCTCGGATAAGAAAAGCTAGAAAGTGCTCTAGTGCTCTTTCATAGGGGAGCTAATGCCATTCATGAGGGTTCTTCTCTCATGACTTAAGACCTCTAAAAGGCCCTACTCCTTAATACCATCATATTGGGTTAGGATTTCAACATTTGGTTTGTGGGGGGCACAAATATTCAGTTCCTAACACATAGTTTATATATAGATTTCTAGCTCCAAAAAATTATTCCTCTGCCTGGCCACCTACCAATTACCTTTCCATCTCTGCTCAGAAATCCTATTCTCTTGGAAAAAAACTTCTTAATAGCCTAATGATGGAGTTGGTACTGTATGTTTTACTTTCCTAGCACTGTAAATATTCCAAGGACATCATAACATACCTGCCTATACTAAATCAAAGAAGAATTCTGAGATTATCTTCTCTCTCTAGTACATATAGTATATGCTACTGTGGATCATCACACTTATTAAATAATAATGATTTTTTATTGTGAAAATACCATACAGAGGGGTTACAATTACATGGGCAAGGTAATGAGGACATTTCTTATCAAACATTGTTGCCTCCTCCTTTGTTTCCCCTTCCCATCCCCTCCCATCTCCCCCTTCCCCCCCCCCCCCCCCGCCAAAGTTGTAAAGTTTGTTTTTCAACATAATGACTTATACATCTCATTGTTGCAATGGGTCCACTTGTATCCCTATTTAAATGATTTGTTTTTTCCCTTCCCCTCCACAAATTATACCAACATCAAATACAATGAAAGCAGGGGTTATACCATGTGGGAGGGAAGAAATGATGGTACTCTATTTTTAAAAAGCAGGGTAAGAGAAATAAGAAAATGCATTTTCCTTTAGTAATAGTTTTGGTAAAAAAAATAGCTAACTTTAAAGAATTTTGAGCCTAGGTTTTAGAAGAATAAAAAGGAAACAAAAGAGAGCTCAAACCTTGACTGTGGCTCCTGGGAAGAAAAGCCAGTTTCCAGTGTCCACTGGATCCAGACTGTCTTCTAAAATCACTTGTCTGTGAGCTGAATTGATGACCAGGATGTTATCCAAGGCCCAGCAGGCCTCATACACTTCACCAACATGAAGGTTTTCCTGCTTCCACTGAAACTGAATGTTTTCTCCTTTGGCATCTTCAGGAAGGTAGAGAATATGGATGATTGTGCTCACATTGGAAGGGGCCCTGAAACAGATGGCGACATAAAGGGTTGGGCACCTTTTCTTTCCCATAGATGAATTTTGTTCCTTAAGATTGTAGTTTCATTCTTTCAAAAAACATTATATCCATTATGGATTAAATGTAATCCCACAGTCTGTGACTATTTCAGGGTCAATTACAATTGTTATTACAATTTTTGTATTAATTGATGGCAGTTTAAAATACTAAAACCCTTCAAGGGGTTTCTATGTGAGACAAGGCAAGCACTGAATATAGTCAAGTAAGCTGGTTAAGGTGTAATTATGCTTGCGTAGGAGAAAAAAACAATTTGTACCTAGCACAGATTTTTCAATATGGTAGAAGTTAACCCAAAACAGTTTACTTGATAATAGGAAAACAAAGGAGAAACAATAGGAAATGATTTTAATGTCAATTCTTACTTTGAAGTGAGACATCAATTAGGGATGATTATATGCAATATTTTATAATTGGTCTCTAATGATTAGTTAATTTCCAGCAACCAAATACATTTTGATACATTTATACTGTATAAAATGTGAGGCTTGCCATGGAATTAAATGTACTCATTTAGAATTCATTACAAATTCCTGCAGGTCAGTCTTTCAAAATATGATATAATTTTACATGATTTTTATATTATGTCTGTGAGAATCTAAGACCTTCTGCTGCATAATAAAGTTCTTTTACTAAACAATTTTATTCTACCCAAGTAGAAATCTGCTGTAGTAAAAATGATCGCCTTAGCCAAGATTAAAAATGGTACTAAAATGCAAACCAGTGGTATCCTGTGCTGGCAATAAATCAGTTTTGGAAAGATCGGAGAAAAGTCATATTTTTCCCTCACCAATGAAGCACATATATATCTGTAGAATTGTCAGTGTAGGTTATAGATGGTGTGCTTTACCTTTGAGGGTAATCAGTTCCCTTCGCTTTTAAAATATTTCATGATGACTATCTTTTTAGGTTCAAAAAGAATATAAATTGATGAAGGGAATATATTTTAGTTCTAGGTCATGATTGCTTGCACTCGGATGGTAAGGGAGATTTACATTAATGAGTATGACAGGTTGGGACATGACCTAAAATTTGCAAGTGCCATTTGGTGAAAAAAAAATATGGACTCGGCTGAGCACGATTTTCATATGCTGTAATTAAATGTATAGTTTCATTACTGATCACACCAAAAGCATGTAGCTGTTTTCTGGAAAGAAATATGTGCTACAACTTACTTAAGGTTAGGTATATAACACACTGAAAGAACACTGTGTAGATATAGGTAAATTTTCTAATATTTATGTTGTCTTGTTTAAAGCCATTTATGTTAACAAGTATATATTTAAGCAATCATTTTCATACTCAGGAGCTTGAGATCTGAGGATTGTGGTTCAAAGCCATCACAGGAAGTAAAGTCTGTGTGTCTCTTACCTCCAATAAACTACCAAAAAAGCCAGAAGTTGAGTTATAACTAATGGTAAAACACTAAGCCTTGAGCACAAAAACTCAGGGATAGTGCTTAGGCTCTGAGTTCAAGCTTCAGGACTGTCACAAAATAATCATTTTAGTAACTATTAAAAATTGGAAAGAGAAGCTAAAGGTTCTGTCATAAAAACGGCAAGCATGTCAAGGTTATGAGACCCTATAAACTATGTTTTATCCTTCTACAGAGGGAGACTATTATTATTAAAGTCTACAGGTTAGAATACCTTTTCTCAGTTTTATTTAGACATGTGGAGTTGTAAACATGTGAAGTTCTAACTTTTTTTCCTTAATACTAGGAGAAACTTTCTACAATTGGTTTAGTATCAAGACATAACATTTATTCTTTTCCCTTAAATCAATCACAGGTTTTTTTGTTTGGCTAGGTTTTGGTTTTGTGCTGGTACAGTGGCTTGAACTCAGGGCCTAGGCATTGTCCTTTAGCTTTTGTGCTCTAAGCTGGCACTCTATCATTGAGTTATAGCTCCACTTCCAGCTTTTTGCGGTTAACTGGAGATGAGAGTTTCTGGGACTTTCCTGCCTGGGCTGACTTAGAATCATGATTTTCACATCAAAACCATGATTTTCACATCATAACCTTCTGAGTAGCTATGGTTATAGGCTTGAGCCACCAGGGCTGGCCTCAGTTCTTTTAATATGAGAATAAACCAAGGAAAATGGCTTAAACAAACAAACAAACCAAAAAACCAACTGTCAGGAAACTGATGAAAAATATCTATTTGTTATGCTAATTTAAGAAATTTAGTAATCACTTCATAAAAGTTTGAGGATTTAGGTGGGGACCCGATAGTCTCCCAGGTCTATATATGCCAGGCCATAAACGGGCCACCTATAGTAATTACCTATACTGATGTTATGTGGTAGAGGATGCTATCAGAAAGGTTATAATCCAAAAATGTAGCATTGTTCAAAATAGTTTGATGTAAGGACTATTGATAGCAGAAAGTTCTGAATTTTCATTCTTCAAGTAGGACAGGCCATAACACATGAAGTTATCCAATCCAGCATAATGAACAACCAGAGTACTTTAAACCAAGAAGAAAAGTCAGTGGCACAATAAAGGTACATAGGGAAGTAGGTATCCGTTTGCATTAGAATTTATGAACAGACTTTAAATCACAACCAACCTAATTTTCTCAAGCTGAATCCAGTCTGAAGTATTATTCTTGGCATATGACACAATGATGCTGGGGTCGGAGTAACTAAACCGACAGGAACCTGACCCTGTAAATAGCAATAACAACACATTAAAATTTTAAAATCAGTATAATTACATATATCCTTCTTGATAATTATTTCTGATATTCCCAAAGATTTAGATATTTACCCCCATTCTATGTTGAAATTTCCTGTGATCTTTTCTCATAAATACTATCTGATAATCTTAGGAACTGGAAAAGAGGTTAAAACTGATATATTGAAGGCTTCTTCAGAGACACACGAGCTATTTAAATAGATTTAAAAATAAATGGTTTATGCCAAAAATATCTAAATATTACAGAATGACTCAAACTGTGCTCTTGCACGGTACTAGCCCTTAGTAGTGACTGCATTCAATGATATATGTCATTAAAATGGAGAACCACTCTCTCTTTTTGCATGTTTTCTAAATAGAGACCCAGTTGGTGAGGGGCTAAAATATTGTAAAGAAAATAGTATGACTATAATTTCAAAGGTCTCAGAAAACTCAGTCATGAAACATTGGCTAGAAGTTTAATATAACTAATATAGCAGAATATTTATAATATAGTAAAAATAAACTCAAAGAATAAGAAATAGTGCATCTTGTATTTAACTTCCATCCATCTGTTCAATGAGCCTCTGTATCAGCAAAGAGCATTTGTTAATGGTTTCACATTTGTAGTGTTTAAGGGTTCCAAGCTTTCATTAGATAATTTCTGTTTAGTACAAAATCCAGTGAGTTTGCAACCACCAAAGCTAGCAATGTGCCAAAAGGCCAAGCAGCAGTTTCCTAGATTTGTTCTCACAGCTGAAACATATGTGAAAAAGCAGAAAGGGACTTTGAAAAGAAAGCCACACAGCAAGCCAGGCTCACACAGAAAACTCCACCTCTCCCCCCCACCCCCCCTCCCCGCCATGTCTTTGCACTCACTGTTAAATTCTAACTTTCATGAGCAACTGCTTAAAATAAATATCAAACAAACTGTGTGGCTGGAAAAGAAAGTGGCAAGATTTGTGAGACAAACTTCAACACAAACAAGAACAGGTACTGCCAAAGACTCTGCTTTTTCAGAGGCAAGTTTCAATTAGCCTAAAGATTTAAAGATTATTTGTGGGCATTGTGTCTTATACACACTAAGTGCTTAAAAGAAAATGTACCAGGTGGATTCCTGGAAAGGATGGAGCTAGTGATGACCAGAAATAGTCCTTACAGAATGCAAGTTCTTACAGATTGTTCATAAACAGAGCAGAGAGAAGGAAAAGCTGATATATCACAATAAAATAACATCCAACAGGGCCTGATGGATGACAAATACCACTTCTATCAACAGGCTAGCATCACGATACAAGCTTATATTTTGTGTCATATACAAAAAGATACTGGTGACTCACTTTTTCTTACTCACTTGGTCACTGAATTCTCTCATTTCTAAAATATTATGATTTTGAATTCATCTCCTTAACACAGCCAAGGAACTGTTATTAGTTCTTGCTAGATTTGCTAGTTCTTGATTCTCCTGGTTTCCAGCCACACCTGTTCTAGCCTAGCCTGTTGTTTGTTGCCAGTGCTTGGTGCAAATTAATTAATTATCATAATGACCTCCTGTTTATAATCTTTTGCTAATTCCTCAATCCATTTAGGATAAAGCTGCACTTCTACCTACAGTGGGGTAATGGCATACCATTGCTAGAGACCAAATGCAGACTGAGAAATAGAACTGGCTCAGGGTTATCTTAAAGGGCTCCTCCTATATTTAAAGATGGTCAATGAGTTACAGTGACTCTAACTCTGGGCGTGATGGCAGAGGTCATAGCACTGGGTTTCTCTATGATCAGCCTGGAACTGGGATTCAGTTCTAAGGCCTGCAATTGATGTCCTCTCCTTTCTCCAAGTGAGATGCATCTCTCATGGCTGGACTACTTGAGTTGGGCAAAGAGGGATGTGGATGACTCTTGCCTTCTCACTTCAACATGACTTTTCATCTTGTATTAAAAGCAGGCCTCAGTTCACTTGACTTCAGCCATCATTCAGGAAATAGTAGGAACAACAGACCCCAAGAATCTCTCTTCCCACTGAAGAGATAAAGCATTACAGACAGCTAACATTTATATAAGGTTTTGTAGCAACCAGAGAGATAGCCTGGACAGCTCTGAGCTGGCTATTTCTTCTGCCGGGCTCACTCTCTTTCTTATACAGCCCTGGCCTCTGCTCAACACTACACTCCAGAAAGCCTTTCCTAGTCACCTTTAGTAAGATGGTACTCTATCACTCACTGATCTGATTTATTTTCCCACTGCATTATTACTTCCTGATATATTCATCTGTTGATGACTGTTTCCTCTCATTAGGATGTCAGCTTTATCACAATGAGAATTTTATTTCCCAAATCTTGTTTCCTATGAGCTCTTTATACTGAAAAAGAGAACTTGTTGAATGAAATAAACGTTTCCTAGACCTACTCATTTAACATTGATAACATATAGTTGCATCATTGTTATTTTCATTGGCTGTTTTCAGAGTCTTCTTTTCTGTGGGGCAGGGAGATGTTATGATGCTCAGCTTCCATCCAATAACTCAGAGACTGACACTCTTCTTAGGATTAGTTGGAGGGGCAGATGTTCACATCTCTCCAGCTGCCACTGAGAATCTTCCAAGTCAAAACACATAGTTCTTCTAATGCTATATTACTGTTCTTCTACTTTAATTTTCTCTGGTGATAAAATAGGCTACAAGTATAAATTAACCATGATTGGTTAAGTAAGAATGTGGCAACTACTTTCATGTTTCTTGTGGAGCTGCATTACCTTAAACAGACAATAAAACTATGCTTTCTAATAGAGTACATTTCTGGTTAACTCATGATTCGTGCCTACAACCCAGTTCTAGGACTTAGTACCATAGTGGGAAAGCTTTTAGTAGAACATGAAGATGAGCACTTTACTTTATAAACAACTTGCCAGGGTACAGACAGGCTGTGCCCAAGGTTATGTGGACAGCTACTTTGGCAGAGCTCCAAATCTAGTGCTTTCCTCCTTTCCCCATTTTATAGCAACAGCAAAATTGTTTGGCAATATAAATGAGTAATAAAGTAGAGATTATGCTGAATATTTAATAAATCCATGTGTTATTTTTCATTAAGGATTATTATATATTAGGAATCATAACACTAAATACAATGACAAATAAAAATCACCATGGTGTCTGTATATGACTACTGAGATAGATGAAAGCAATAGAATATTAAATACAGGGGAGGTATTAAAAAGGAAAATGTAAGAAATTTGCAGGAGAAAGAAGTAAATTACAATAGGTTTATTATCAGAATGTAAATAATAGGTTTAGTATCAGACTGTATGTACCAATGCAGTATGAAGCTCAAATTTAACATGTTGTTATATCCAGAAGAGGATTAAAGATAAAGCTGATAAAGTGTTAGTTTTCGGGTCCTTACTAGTATTAGCACCTTCAAAGGCCTTGGGGGGAGCTCCAGTAATGTGTTCCCATGATGTAGTGTCAACTCTCTTGCAGATGGTTAAAATACTGTCTCCATTCTGACTACCTCCCCAATGCTACTTCCCTGCATGTTAGGTGATGTTGAAGTGGCCATGGCTGTTTTGGGGATTCAGGTAAGGACAGGTTGAGTTACAGGTATGAGCTTTATAGATCATCTGCTGTCTATTTTAGAATGCAGTTACTCTCACTCTCAGAATGGGAAGCGCTAATAGGAACCACTACCACTCACTGTGCTAAGGAAGGAAGGAAGGAAGGAAGGAAGGAAGGAAGGAAGGAAGGAAGGAAGGTAGGAAGGAAGGAAGGAAGGAAGGAAGGAGGGAAGGAAGGAGAAAAAATACATCATGACTCAAAGACAATAGTGACTCATAGACAAAGATGACTCAAAGACAAAGGTGACACAAACGTTTTATGAGTGACGTCAATTCAAAGAGTGGGATGAGTCATTGCACAAAAAAAATTATAATGCTTTGAAATCTAAGAAAGACAGAGATTTGTCCAAGTTGCTAACAATCCCCAAAATGCAAACTTTATCAATAAAGAATTTGGTTGGTAAACTACTAAACATAAAAAATAAACTCTAGGGGCTGGGAAGTTGGCTCAGTGGTAGAGCGCTTGCCTTGCATGTCTGAGGCCCTGGGTTCGATTCCTCAGCACCACATAAGCAAAAAGAAAAAAGCCGGAAGTGGCACTGTGACTCAAGTGGTAGAGCGCTAGCTTTGAGCTGAAGAGCTGAGGGACAGTGCCCAGGCCCAGAGTTCAGGCCCCATGACCGGATCCAAAAAAAAAAAAAACAAAAAAAAAAACAAAACTCTAATCTCTATGATAGAGGCAGAATTATCTTTCTGTTTTCTCTTTAGAAAATGTTACAAATTATTCTCATAGGAGGAGATGGTTTAAGAGTATGTAGCCAAAATATGTAACAAAAAGTGTTTCTAGGGTATTTAAGTAGCTCATAATGAGATTTTATTTCTGATTTTGTGATTAGTATTGCTGAACTAATTTTTTTTTTGGTCGGTTGTGGGGCTGGAACTCAAGGCCCTACCACTTGAGCCACAGCACTACTTCCAGCTTTTTCTGCTTATATGGTGCTTAGGAATGGAACCTAGGACCTCATGCATGGAACACAAGCACTCTACCACTGAGCCTCCTTCCCAGTCCCTGACCTAAATTATTTTTCTTTTTCTTTTTCTTTATTGTGAAAATACTGTACAGAGGGGTTACAATTACATGGGCAAGATAATGAGTACATTTCTTATCAAGCATTGTTACCTCCTCCTTTGTTTTCCCTTCCCATCCCTAACTTAAATGATTTAATTTATAAGTTAAAGGATCTTTTCTGATACTTAATAAATATTCAGATTTGTACCTAATTTTGTATATGTGTTTGTATTTCTTTCCTTAGAGAGACTCAGGCTTTTATCTACATTGTAAAAGCTGTGAAGGCAGACCTCCAAACCAGATTCTCACCCTTGTATACAGCAAGCATTACAAATGCATTACTGCATTTCACATCTTAGAGGGCAAGTCCCAGAGTACAGGAATATGCACTGCAAACTTTGCTTAGATATATTTTAATGGTAGGACAACAACAAAGAGAAAAGGAGAATGTATATTAAATGGCTATATCCATTATTCTGCAATGTATATATATACTTCAAAACATAATATTATGGGGAAAAGGGAGGGAAGAAATGAGGGAGAGTGGAAGGAAGTAGAGAGGGAAGAAGAGAGGGAGGGAGGAAAAATGGAGGAAAGAAGGGAGGGTGGGGAAATGGGAGGGAGGGAGAAAAGGAGGAAGGGAGAAAGGGAGGGGAAGACGGAGGGAAAGGGAAAGGGAGGGAGGGATAGAGGGAAAGAAAGGAAGGAAGAAAGGAAGGAAGAAGGAAGGAAGGAAGGAAGGAAGACAGGAAGAAGGAAGGAAGGAAGGAAGACAGGAAGAAGGAAGGAAGGAAGGAAGGAAGGAAGGAAGGAAGGAAGACTTTAAATTATTTTCTTCTCTTAAGGTTGGTTTGGGTGAATTAAAATATTCTCATAAGGAAACAAATATCCTGTAAGGAAGGAACGTCTTTTAAGTAACTGTTTATACAAGAAGCATGTACTTTTGTACTGCCTTTGGAAATGAACCCAAATAAAGCCTAGTAACCCTCATGAGCCCCTGGGGGGTCAACATAAGCTGAAGAATACCTATACCTCCCAGGACTTGCTCATTGGAGTGCTTCTGTGCTGTGCTTGTCAGGAGAATTTACAATCCCAAGAACACACATCCCCTGAGCAAGTAGAAATCAAGTGCTGAAAATAAAGCCCGTCTTCAGTAGATCAAAAACCTTTTTGCAGTGCATAATACACATGTATGGAGGAAATTGTTAGTACTTCCCAGTGCCAGAACTTTCCAAAATTCATGTCAATTTCTTCTTTTATTTCCAAGCCTCTTAGGTGCTTGACATAAAAATAAGCCAGTTAGGGCTGGGAAGGCGGCTCAGTGGTAAAGCACTTGCCTTGCATGCATGAGGCCCTGGGTTCAATTCCTCAGCACCACATAAGCAAAAAGAAAAAAGTGGAAGTGGTGCTATGGCTCACGTGGTAGAGTGCTAGCCTTGAGCTGAAGAGCTGAGGGACAGCGCCCAGGCCCAGAGTTCAGGCCCCACGACTGACCCCCCCCACCACACACAAAAAATAAGCCAGTTAAAGAATAGCTTGGTTTTGCCTAAAATCAAAGCCATTTTAAACAAAAATATTAGTAATGAATGAAAATTGACGAGGTAACTACTTCCTCAGAATAACAACTATACAAGTTATAATCCTGTGAGGTTAGCTCAATTACAAATTTTAATTAATATATTTATTTAATTCACAGAAAAGTAATATGCACATATCGTATATACCTTGCGAAATCTCTAGCTGTCTGGGGCAACATTCTCTAATCAAACACATTAGTTTCTTTTTTCTTTTGCCAGTACTAAAATTTGAACTCAGAGCCTTGGACATATTTGGCTTGTTTGCTCAGCTGATACTTTGCCACTTGAGCCACACCTCCACCCATAAACATATGAATATTTCTGCAAAGAATGCACAAGGATTCACATAAATAGTGGAATTCAAGAGTATAAGTAGTACCTTGTTGCCAAATGAATCAGATCATGCCAGGTTTTCCCACCACATACTTAAAAAATTATGCAGCTTTGAGGTTTTTCTTTCTTTGTTTTATAAAATGGAATTAGGGATTAGGGATTATAAGCCTGTATCTCCAACAGTCCCTTCTATCGCTTTTTACTCTTAAAGTAGGAGAATAAATCAATTGATATTTATTCTCCCAAGGCTTGGGTAGTTTATTTATTTATTTCAGTATGCCCTTTTCCACGAATCCCAGGACTTTCCAAAGTAAATCAGAGCAGAACACAATAGAAGGAGCAACTGTTTTCCTGGGGATTGGTAGCGATTGCTGGGAGCAGCCTTTTTTCCCAAATTCTGCTCTGAAAACAAACTTCCTTTTCAAATGCAGTGCAGAGCCACAGATGGAAAAAACTGATCTCACAGAATTGATAGATAGGGAGTACAAGCACTGCCAGAAATCAGGCCTCTCCATTGCACAGAGGGCCCATAAATACAGCAGGCTCTAGGAATGTCTGGACAGAGCCTGTGGAGGATTCTAGTAACAGCAGTTCCTGCCACTACCATCATTCAATTCTCAGCCCTTAGAGACAATCAGGGCTGTAGAAGCTGCATGTAAACAACAGTATTTGATATAAAGCATCATAAAAGTTGTGGGATAGATGCAATCTGACTGCTTAGAACTCCTTCCTATGACCTGAAAAACTTAGCAAGATCAACATACTCATTCATGTTTTCAAGATAGATAAATGGATGAAAGGATCATGCACTTGATGCTGTAGTGATTATAAAGAGGCAACGAGCTGCATAGCAAACTTCAGGAAAACTTAACTGCTACTTCAAGGAGGTTTTACATATTATTCTAAGGACATGTAAGAGACTTGGCCATTCTGTATTGAAATGTGGAAAATGTGACAAACAACATGAAGATTCTGGCATAATAAGCAGGTCTGGAAAACTGTCTAATCCGCGATTTTCTCCTAACAGTGATTTTTCAAAGCTAGTACATTCATGAGGGAGAAAATACTAGCAGTGCACCTCAAAGCATCAAGGAACACAGTAAAAGCTTATTTGCTACTTTGCAATTCTTCTTCTTCTGCCCCAATCAAGGCTATTATTTTCTAGATGATCAATATTTTAGTAGTTCCACAAATGTCTATTTAAGTATTTTGTTGGAGGCAGCTGCACATGTTTATTCTTCCTGACACAACAACAATGTGGAACAATGATCCTATTGCGCTTCAATTTTTATTTCCTTCTTCACTGGGTCTGCCAAAAATTCTAAGAGCATGAACTCACTTTGCCTATGGTATTAAACAAACCTACTGTATCTTGATATTTAGTAAGCCTATGAGCAATTCTTAAAATATGGCTCCCAAATTTAAGTTAAAATGCTGCCATTTCTAAGACAGCTTATTTACTCTTTTTTAGGGTGTGTTTAGTTGTTTTCTTTCTTTTTTTTTTCTTTCTGACCATATTGAGGATTGAAATCAAGACCTTTCTTGAACACCTGTTTGCTATGCTTACTAGGTAGGTACTCTACCACTTGAGCCATGCCTCCAGTCTCTTTTCTGCATTGGTCATGTTTGTGACCAATGGGGTCTCACTTTTTGGCCAGCAGCCTAGGTTGTAATCCTCTGACTTGTACTTCCCCACATGGCTGGGGATGACAGGTATGCATCACTGTGCCCAGCAATTGTGCTTTCCCTATAGAGAGATAGAGGCATATTTCTCCACATCCAGCCACTAGTTGAGATAATCATGCCATTTTTTTTTTTGCCTTGACTGGCTTTGAACTAACAAACTCTGATACTCTGATCACCACCTCCCTCAAGTAGCTAGGATTACAAGGTTACACCTCAGCATTTGGCTGTTACCTTAATTTTAATGTTTGTTCTAGTCTTCCTTTAGTACATAAGACCTACACTACATAAGATTTTATTGTATTTATGCATGCTATTTTTTTGTCGGTCATGGGGCTTGTACTCTGGGCCTGGGTGCTGTCCCTCAGCTACTCAGCTCAGGGCTAGCACTCTACCACTTGAGCCATACAGCCACTTCCAGCTTTTTCTGCTTATGTGGTGCTGAGGAATCGAACTTAGGGCCTCAGGCACGTGAGGCAAGCAATCTACCACTGAGCCACCTTCCTAGCCCCTTGTGTGCTATTTATAAAATAAATTCATGAGGAATGGCTACATAAGAAAAACATATTCTTGGCTCAGTCAATTGTTTATCAACACCACCACCACCACCACCCCTGCTCCTGGTAAGCATGCTCTCAGTTGTAACCTCCACATTCGAAAGTGCATCTGCATCCCACCACGCAGTACAGCTTCTGGGGTTCATGAAATGCAGGCTGGAGCTGCCCACTGTGCGTCTGCATAGAGAGGCAGGGACTCCTGTCTTACTCAGATTCAGAGACCTTGGTCACAGTAGTGGTAATGTGATTCATGAGTAAAAAGCTGAACAAGACAAAACAGTTACTACATCAGATAATATCATGTAGCAGCCCACACAGGAGGCATGCTTGTTCTCACATCATCACATGGATGGGAATTGTGGTTGAAACGAGCCCACAGAGTCTAAGGCCATAAGCACCCTGAGCACACCCAGTCCTCAGAGATTACTTTCATTAAGAATTATTCTGTTCTGCATGAGGGGAAATAAATTCATCTGTTCTTAGATTTGCCAAGAGCAGATGAATTCAAATTTTGTAAAATATGATGATGGAAGTGAAGATAAATGATTTCATTAATACAAACTGTCAATTTAGAGAAATGATACCTAAAAGGTCTCGTCAGCTTGAATTATCAGACAAACAAACATTTAAAACTAGAGTTTATAACTGTTTTGCCTACTAAAAATACCTATGGGGACATTTAGCCTACTTGTGAATGAGGAAACCTTTTTTTTTTTTTCAAGAGCAGTGTTGTAAGGCCTGAACAGAACAAAAACTTCCATTTAAAGATCTACAGCAACTGATATTAAGGATTATGAGAGGTCAAATAAAGCAGATCAGCAAAATCAATAAGAACCCTCAAAAGTATTCTGTTCAGGTTTCTTTTTAAATCTTAAAAAATCTCCTTTATAAAATACAGAAACGGCCAAGCTTTAAAAGCAATTGGTACCTGTCTTCTGTTTTGTATTTAGTTATTTTAAAAATGAGACTACTACAGAGCAATAATTTTTATTTTTACTGCTTTTATTAGCAAACAGGCTATTGGATCTGCAAATACTTCTGTTTGCAGAAATGTGACAGTATGTGATTTATTGTACTTAATATTTTGTCCCTGGGTCACTTCCCTGACTAAAATTCCCAAACTTCATTAGGAAATCTCTTCCAGTTTATGGCAGATGGACAATGACCACAGGATATAAAATGAACATCTGTCATCCTCTTTTATGCCTTTCTCCTTTCCAATCCATTTCCATTCCCTCATTTCCAAAATATTTGTATTTGTTCACTGACATTGCTCCTCCCATCACAAGAAAGACAGAAATCCATCCTCTCCCAGTGTATGGAATGCCATACCATCTCTCAACCAGGTGCCCAGACTCTTCTCACTTTTCCTCCTAAGCCCACAGTAAAGACCTTTGCCAGAGCCTATGCTGGAGGAAACACATTGAAGATAGATGCAAAATATGTCAGATTTGTCAAGTTCCTGACTACGCAGGCCTCCCATCCCCAGAGCCCACATAATATAACACATGCCTGAGTCTCATGCATGGCTCTTTTTCTCTGATTAATCCTGACCTGGGCAGCAAAGGTTAAGACCCAACCCTCCTCCACTTGTCAAACACACATGAATATATTATCCTTGTTATTGTCTGGATCTGCCTGTTCCTCACTTCTCAGAATGGACTTTGCCTTGTTCTCCCTGCAAGGTTCCATCCCTTGGCCTTCACTGTGATATTCGCTCTCTAGGATGTACCGTGCAGCCTACCTCTGTGCTCTCTCTCTTTCTTGGACCTTCTGAGAAGAGACACTTCCACCTCCACTATACTCTGCATCCCTTAATCATCATATATGTTCTCTGTCTACTTGGCTTCTTCCCACACATTGACTGTCCCCATATCCCACTGCACACATTTGATAGCAAGTTTTTCTTATTCTATTTTATTTTTAATTTACACATACTAATTGCACCTACTTATAGGGTACAATGTGATGATGTTTTTAAACATATGATGACCTTAATAACAAATATCTTGAAGGCTGTAACAATCTTGGGTTTTTGTTTCCCCACAGTGAATGCACATATATGATATTATACATAATGCAGTGCATAAATATCTTGAGTCTGATAGAGAGTATCTGATCAAGTCTTTGACTAATTAATAAGAAAGTGAAAATTGTTGACTCATATGAAGTTCTAAATCTTGCCCATAGATTTCACTCAGAAAGTTCTCAAGTCTCAGAAGTCAGAAGTGGGGAACAGTAGTAAGTCCCTTTCCAAAGCATGAATATAATTTGATTCATATCAAACTTGATAATTCTAGTTATGAGAAAATTCCGTCTTATATACCAAGAGAAATGCATATATACTCTTTGGTTCTCAAGGAATACCTGAGCTATAAAAGATGAAAGCAGATGTACAGAAATGATCAGCATATAAATCAAGGCAGAGTGAAGCAAGTGTCATAAATTCAGAAGCCAAGGTTCAAAGACATCAGGTTGGGACAACAGAATGAGTTTTCATGGAGAAGTAGTGTTTGATGATCAATTTTCTCCTTATTCTATAGTCTTACTGCTATGTCCCTTCTATTAGAACACCACTCATAAATATTATAAGATCATACTTTTGAATGAATTACTGTTCTTTTCATACTTTTGAATAAATTTAAGTGTCAAGTAAGAAATTGAATATCTTAAGCGAAAGGGTATAACATCTACTCTAAATTGTTCATTCCAGCTTAGAGGCTATATTTTATTTACTTTCCAGTTCTCATTGTTCAGAAACACTTATTATGAACCTCAAAAATGTTTCAGAACATTATGCTTAATAGAATTTTATAGCATTTTAGAATATTGCCTTCTGCCAATAGGATTTAATTTTTTAGGATGAGGTGCATATGAAATATATATGTACATTTCAAAAAGGGTATATATGTTGAATATAGATTCATATTCCCTTAAATTACTCTTTCAAAGTACACAATTCCTCAAAAGGAATAGGTCATTTCTGGGATAGAGAGGTAGTTTTCCATACTATTTTAATAAATTCTGATAACACTGAAGTATTCTACATATTAATACTTCCATTTAGATAAATGTAGATCTCTGAATAGCTGAAAATTGTCTTATTTACTTTCAACGTATTTTGTAATATCTAAGAATATCATACTTATTTAACCCCCTAAAGCATAAGCATTAAATTGATTATGCCATTAAATTTTTAACTTAAAAAATTATATTTATTTGGAATTGATATCACTAGAGATCTTTCTAGTCTTATAAAACGACTGTTCCAGAGGAGCTTTAACTATTTCATGATAAATTCTCCATGGCTTAACTAGTATATCAAGAAAAGTGGCTTGAAACCAAATGAGACTCTAATTTGAAATATAATATACAATTTCAGTAAGTCCACAGAGAAAATATGCAATAATTCACTCTGAAGTATGGAAGGCTCAATTTTTCCTTTTCCTGAATTACCTGCTCTAAAGAAGTTGAGAGTTTCAAATTCTGAGTAATTAAGATGCTTATGAATTAGGCTCAAGAGAAAAACAAACTGCTTCTCTTATTCTGTGTAAAACATTATCTCTTACAAGTACCAATTTATTCCTGTCATCTGTCTATGAAAAGACAATGCCAGCTTTTTTGAAAGCAATCTTCTCATTCAATTAAGTTTACCTGTATCTTTTTAATTTTCTAGTTTTTAGTTTTTAAAAGTAGTTTCATACTATTTTTTGTTCTCATTTGTCTCTGTCAGTATAGTACAGAAAGAGAAGAATTCAGGCCTAATGCCACATTCAATCCTTAATGTTTAAATATGAAATGTTTATGATTCCATGATTTTCCTCCATCTTGGGATGATATAAGCAAAACAAAAAAGCAGAAAAAATATAGGCACAGGACAACCCCCTCCCCCAATATCCCTCACACAAAAGAATACCTATACATTTTTAGGACATCCATAAATAAAACCTAAGGAAAAATACTGATTCTATAAATGAATAAATAACAGATGCTGGTTAACTCAGTTATCACACAGGAATATATTTCTGTCTACTTTAACTAAAAGTAGAGTTTTATTGGTGATTTTGAATTTTCATCTGCATTGTTTTCTATTGTGGTTCACAGTTCAACTCCTTCAAATCCATTTTTATCACAAAGTGTCTGTATCATATCAGTTTATTTATTATTTATTTTTGGTTTATCATGGGGCTTGAACTCTGGGCTTGGGTGCTGTCCCTGCTCTCTTCAGCTCAAGGCAAGTGCTCTACTGCTTGAGCCACAGTGCCACTTCTGGTTTTCTAGTGGTTTATTGGAGATAAGAGTCTCACGGACTTTCCTGCCTGGGCTGGCTTTGAACCTCAATCCTGATATCTCAGCCTCCTGAGTAGCTAGGATTACAGGTGTGAGCCACTGGCACCCAGCTCATATCAATTTAGTATTTGGTTATATATATTATGATGTCACTGTAATGGCTACATGTCACTGACAATAAATATTTATGAGTATCAACTTACTGAGAGTCTCTGGGATACCAAGATGAGCAAGGCATTCATGGCTAACGCCACAAACCTTGTTCTTTATGGTATGTTTTGAAATGCATTACCTTTAATCCTCATTTGGCAAATGAAACCTAACCTGAAGAAAAGGCTGAACATAACTGAACAAGCATATTATTGGGTAAATTCTTGAAGAGTGACTCAATGCAGGTTTCTATCTTAGAAATAGCAAGTCTTCCCTTAACTCAACTATGCATATACTTTCTCTGATGCAGAATAACAAGAGCAATCCTTAGCAGGAAGAAAAATGTTGGAGGAATAACAATACCAAACTTCAAACTCAATTACAAAGCCATGGTGATGAAAACAGTTTGGTATTGGCACAAAAATAGGCCTGAAGACCAATGGAACAGAATAAAAGACCCAGAAATGAACCCACAGACCTATAGCCATATAATATTCAATAAAGGAGACAAAAATTTAGGCTGGAAGAAAGACAGCCTCTTCAATGAATGGTGCTGGAAAAACTGGACATCCATATGCAGAAAACTGAATCCAGATACTCATATATTACCTTGCACCAACATCAATTCAAAATAGATCAAAGACCTTATTAAAGTGAGAAATCATGAAACTTTTAAAGAAAATGGTAAGAGAAACACTAGAGCTCCTAGGCACAGGCCAAAACTTTCCAAGTAAAAATCTAGAAGCACAACAAATAAAAGAAATAATTGATAAATGGGACTACATCAAACTTTTAAGTTTCTACATAGAAAAGGGTATAGCTAAACAAGCTAACTAGAAGGATCATATAATAGAAGTAAATTTTTACTACTGATCCATCAGAGAAAGGTCTAATATCTAAAATATAATTAGAGCCCAAATATTGGATACTCAAAGAAACAACAACCCAATTAGTAAGTGGACTAATGGCTTAAAAACAGACTTTTCTGAAGTAAATATGGCCAACAGACGCATGAAAAAATGTTCATCATCTCTGACCATAAAGGAAACGCAAATCAAAACAACACTACAATTCCATCTCATCCTAGTTAGAATGACCATGATCAAGAAAATTAACAAAAACAAATGTTAGCCTGGGTGTGGCCAAAAGGGAACTGTATTACACTGTTGATGGGACTGTGGACTTGTTCAACCACTCTGGAAATCAGTGTGGAGGATCCTCAGAAAACTAAAATAGAACCCAGCAATTCAACTCTTGGGCATTTATCCAAAAGAGCACAAAGAAGAATACACTAAAGTTACCAATGCAATCATGTTTTGGCAGATTTATTTACCATAGCCATGATATGGAATCAGCCCAGATGGCCCTCAATGGATGAATGGATCAAGAAAATATGGTATGTATACACACACACACACACACACACACACACACACACACACACAGACACACACACACACACACACACACACACACACACAATGATATTCTACTCATCCATCAGAAAGAATGATATTGAACCATTCATAAAGAAATAGTAAGGGGAGACAGAGGAGGAGGCAACAATGGTTGGTAAGAAATGTACTCATTACCTCGCCCATGTAATTGTAACCCCTCTGTATGGTATTTTCACAATTAAAAAAAAGAAGTGGAAAAATTATGCTAAGTGAAGTAAGCCAGATCAAGAGAAGCACAGGTTGCATGGTTTCCCTCATTAGTGAAAACTAGAATGTGCCTATAAATCTAGAAGTAAGCATTCTGGGTTGCACCCAAGCAGTTATAAATGAATTAACTGAAGTGCAATAGGATCTATGGAAAACTTTATGCTTTTATCTGTTCTTTCAAGGAACATTCAGGGATACTCTTTGTCAAGAAGCTTCTGTGAGTTGTACAACCCTGCAGAGCCTAACTGGTCCTTGGCACCTCAAGACTTTTACATATACTCTCTACTGTAACAATCGGACAATGTCAAGAGAACTCATACTCCATATATCCTATGCCTTCCATCACAATTAAATGCTGTAAAAATATTGTTTTATTACAATGCTGAGCAAATGTTTAACAAATACAACACACTACCAGCACTTCCTTTAGCCCCAGAATCCTGCCTGGGAAAAGAGTTTGGAGGCATCTGTAAGATAATGGTTTGCAAGGGCATCAGATCAAATTTTTCTTCCTGTCCCAGAGGAAATCTACAGGAAATGGGTAAATGCTCCTAAGGCGACAACCATAAATTCCACAAGCTGAATCTAATGAATCAAGGGAGGATTGTAGCAAATCGATGCTTCAGCACAGAAATGAATACAAGATCTTTCATTGAAGTGGAAAAAATGAAAAGTTCTTTTAAGAATATTTTAGGGAAACCAATTTGCAATATCTAGTATAGGTATGAGTCAAGCGGAAAAGGTCAGATAATGTGATGCTAGGAAAATGAACCCTTAAATATGTATTTTAATGTTTTCGTTTCTTTCATGCATGTATCTCTAATGCATTTATAAGATTATTTCTTTGTTGCTTTGTATGTCCCTCCCCCACAGTGTAACCCCCGTTTTCACTATATTTGATGTCAGTATAACATGTGGAGTAGATGGGGACAAACAAGTCGTTTAAGGATTCAGGTGGACCTGTTGCAACAATGAGAAGTACAAAATGTCATGTCAAAACCAGCTTTACAATGCCGGTGTGTGGGGGGGAAGGGGGGTATAATTGGGTGGGGGGAGGGGGGTAAAATTGGGTGGGGGGAGGGGGGAGGCGGGGAAGGGAAGTGAAGGGTAAACAAAGGAGGAGGCTGCAATGCTTGGTAAGAAATGTATCCATTATCCTGCCCATGTAATTGTAGCCCCTTTGTACAGTATGTTCTCAAATAAAATAAAATACAATTTAAAAAAAAAAAAAAAAGAATATTTTAGGACACATATCAAGATGATTTAGTTATTGGTAATCTGATGAATTCCAATGTGGAAAACTAGATCTTCAGCATGCATTAACCTGAAAAGTCATTTGGTTATGATAGTCTGTATGCTTATTTATATATGTGTGCCTATGTTTATGTATATGAATATGCTGTACACACATGAATGCACAGTATGTACATACACAATGTACACAGACATGTAGTATGTTTAGACACTACATATACATGTGTGTAAGTACACATATTTATGTATACTTGAAAGAATTAGGAGAGCAGTCTGGCTAAACATTATTTGAAACATCCTTTAGTAATTCAAGCATTACATATATGATGGGTTCTTTTAGTGTAATATTTGTCATATAATTGAAAATGTTTATAAAAGCCATATGGAAATATTAACACTATTTCTCCAACTGTGGCTCTATTGGCTTTAATTATGACTTTAAGTCATCACTGAGGTAATAATCAATGGTAGAATTGCCTGGAAAATTACCTATATAACATCAAATGATTTTTCCATACTATAGCCTTTCACAAATTAAAGCAATTCCTAAGAAATTACATTAACACCGATGGACCTTATTTAACTACACTGATAGCACATATTTGGAGAATTTCACGAGATGCAGGAGATATAAATATTTGACCACCAACATGTAATTAAAAAAATCCACTCCATATACTTCTGCCAAATACAAATGAATGGCTAGTAAATTCAGTTACCAATTTAGTGTTTGGTTACTAGGCTTGTGAAGCTCAGGATGGATGCCTCACATTTCTTCAGAACTTATGTGCATGCCTCAGTCTAGTCCTCATGCACGTGAACAAAATGCTGCCAATCCTACCCACTCCCACCATACAGATGGGAGTCCTGCCCACTGTGTTCATGTATTCACCATACTACATTATACACAATACAACTAATGGTTTGCTAATAGGTTTTCTGCCACTCTAAACCTTTTTCCTCCTAAGAATTTTTAGTCTTACAAGGCAATATATTTTCAAATGAAATTTCTATATAATAAATTATAACTTTTACTAAGCATTTCTATTTCACTGTCAATGCTATATTAAGATTTTACTTTTGATTCCAAGGCTGTCATCCAAAAGGTTTTTAAATGTATAACTGTGATCCTACTATCCCTTTCTCTATCTGGTCTATCTATCTGTCTATCTACCTTCCTATCTACCTACCTATTCATTCTAACTCATCCTCAGCTCAAATACACTTCTTGTCTTCTATCTTCTAATCAAGGTTCAAATCCATGTTTCAGACAACACAAGTTGCCCTGCAGTTCTCTGGTGTGTGGTAAAACAAGGATTATTGTTAATTCACATATTCAGATCTAGTCTTAAAACCTTGGCCTATTTAGAGGCTTGGGATTTGGGTCTCAAGTACTAATCCCACATTCTCTAACCTTTTCTGGATCCCTTTTCATGCACTCTGTTTCTATTGATATTGTAAATGGTACAACTGAAAGGTAAGGAAATAGAGTCACTTCACAAAACCAGACTTGGTTTTGGTGTTGGATCTGTCCTTCTTTGAGTAAAAGGCAAATACTAGTGGAATTTTCAGACATAGCATAAGTGGATTTTCTTGTGTTCTTTCACTGCTTAAATATAATGTGTGAACTTAATGTGTCTTGTCTCAAAAAATAAAAATAAAATAACTAAGCACCAGTGACTTACAATTCTAATCCTGACCACTTAGAGGCTAAGATCAGACCATAGCAGCTTAAAGCCAGCTCATCCAGAAAAGTCAAAAAGACTGTCTCCAATTAATTAGCCAAATCCAGACTGGAGCTATGACTCAAGTGGTAGAGCACCAACCATGAGCAAGCAGAGTGAATAAGAGGTCCCTGATTTTAAGCCATTAAACTGGCACTAAACAAGGAAACAAATAGTATAAATTGCTAATAATTATTCAGTTTATCTTTACCTGTTTTTAGCATAATGAATCTAGACACACTTATGTTTTTAGTTTGAGATTACTTGTCATGCTACAGTTTTTTAAAAAATGTTTTTAATTTTTTTGTATTCTTTTTTATTATTATTATGAAAATACCATACAGAAGAGTTACAATTACATGGGCAAGATAATGAGTACATTTCTTATCAAGCATTGTTGCTTCCTCCTATGTTTCCCCTTCCTATCCCTTCCCATATCCCACCCCTCCATAATCCCCCCACCTCTCTACTCGCCCCCCCCCCCCCCGCCCCGGCCAAAGTTGTAAGGTTTGTTTTTCAACATAACGACTTGTACATCTCATTGTTGCAATGGGTAGTAGTTGTATGAAAGAGTTGCCATTTAAAAAAGAAGTTTATGTGCACAATTCATCTTGATCTCTGTTATCCTGTCAACATCTTCACCCCCCCCACCCCCTTTGGCCTACCCCTTCCCTTATTTTTCTCAATTCTGTGGTATATTCAATAGATTCTTTCCTGAATTTTCCCCCTTTGCCTGCATCACTCTTCTATTCTTCTACCCTTCATCCCTTCTTCTTGCAAGTACCCACTTCCTGGTCCTTATCTTGTTGGGTTTTGACTTAATCTTTCTAAAGAATTATACTATTTGCACTCTCCATACAGTCTACTATACTTGAGTTATTTCATTTAGTACTGCTCATGCTACAGTCTACAAAGCTTTTTCTTTTTTTTTTTTGTCAGACACCAGTGGCTCATGTCTGTAATCTTAGCTACTCAGGAGGCTGAGATCTGAGGATCACAGTTCAAAGCCAGCAATTAGCTCTAATAAACCACCAGAAAACCAAAAGTGGCACTGTGGCTCAAGTAGTAGAGTGCTTGCCTTACGCTGAAGAGCTTAGAGACAGAGCCCAGGTCCAGAGTTCAAGCCCTATGACTAACCAAAAACAAAACAAAACAACCCCCCCAACAAGCTTTTTTTTGTCAAGACACTTAAAAATGACTTTCATTTTTGTTCTGTTCAGAAAGTACTAAATGTATTTTTTTTTTTTTTTTTTGTCGGTTGTGGGGCCTGAACTCTGGGCCTGGGCGTTGTCCCTCAGCTCTTCAGCTCAAGGCTAGCACTCTACCACTTGTGTCACAGTGTCACTTCCGGCTTTTTTTCTTTTTGCTTATGTGGTGCTGAGGAATCGAAACCAGGGCCTCAGGCATGCAAGGCAAGCGTTCTACCACTGAGCAACCTTCCCAGCCCCTAAATGTATATTTTTAAAAGGTAGTATATGATAATACATTTTTTCTCTCTTTTTTAAAAAACAGTTTTTTACTGTGCTAACATTCCTTTTATGACCACAAATGGACTTCTGAGTTGTCTGCAAGTTTTCGTAGTTAATACTACCAGTGTAAGAAGAAAGCAACCCAAATGCAATCATGCAGTTTCACATAATTCTTTCTTTTTAAAATGCCTTCTAAGTAGACTGATCACACTATTTGTTATTAACCCTCTTTCTAAAATTTTATTTGCTTTTTTAAAGTTTTTGAGTAAACACACATTTGCATTATGAGGAGTCTCATTGTGATTGTTCTTTAGCTGTACACTGTATACTTTAGGACAATTGAATATGCCAAACAAGGCATATTGATAGAGATGTATTTCCTTAGACAGCCACGGTAGCTCCTGACTGAAGAACACTGACTTACAATTTAGAATAGAAGGTTCCTGAGAAAAGTGACATTTTTGCTAATGGTGGAGCAACAAAGCAGGAGGTGAAGATGGAAAGATCTTGTCCTGGACGTGGCAGTCATACAGCAGTAATGCTCATGCAATGGAGAGACATCAATGAAGCCAGGTTGAAAAAACAGGATCTTTTTTTTTTTTCCATGGAAGAGTTACAACTTACTTTTTAATATACACAACACAACACACACTTTGAAAATTAAACTATGAAGGAGCTGAATAGACAACAAAACTGCAAAGGCATCTTATGCTAATGAGTGCTTTGGGTAGTAACTTTTAGCTTTCATACAAAAGCAGTTAAGAGAAATATTGCCATGCATAGCCAGTTTTTCATTACTTATGTCAAAATTAAACATAGATTACTCGTGTCAGACATGAAGCCTTAATTGCTTTCTTTCAGCCAGCAATAATTACCTCTTTCACTACCAATTAGTCAGAACCCAGGAAACTGAACAGATATCAATCTTAATCTGGTAAAATATAACTAATAAGGCATGCTGCACTAAACTAACCCATTGCATTCAAAATATAAACCACTTAAAATGTTTGGATTATTTGTAGCATTTTAAATACCATTCACTGATAGAAATGAATGAGAACAACATATATAAATATAAAAATATTTGATTTTACTTTTTAAAAGTTTTAAATTACTCACTGAATATTTAAAACTTAAATATAAAAGCATCTGGCACCATACAAAAAAAAAGCACACGCTACAATTAAAACAAACACTTTCAATTTAAATTTTTTAATTGCTAAAAACACTTACCAATGGAAAACTGAAGGACAGAAGCCGTTGTTGTATTTAGGCTTGTGGTAGTCTGGAAAAAAGAAATATACAAAAATAAGACAAGAAGGGAAGGGAGAAGAACAGGTGGAAAGTAAGGAGGAAAGCTGTTAGGCTTTGTGAAAGACAAGGAAAGGAAAGATCCATCAAAAGAGGCTGTACTTAGGTAATTGTTCATCCATTTTTATGAATATGTCTGAACATACACATTTCCTGTTCCCCTGTGGAGAACAAGCTGTGACTTAGACATGAATAGTAAACTTCTCAAAATGCTGTTTTACTGTTTTTACATTTTATGTTTGTAAAATGCCCACTCAACTCCTGTCTTTAGGTCTTACAACAGGTATGGACTCAAAGGGAATGTTTTAGTAGTCTTTGTTTAGTAGTCTTAAGAAGACTAAGACTAAAATTTAAAGAGCAAAATTAAAAGTAAAGAAACAGAAAAATATTATTTTCAGAAGTAAATACAATCTCTACAGCAAAAGGGTACCAGATTTCTTAAAAGACATGACATTTTTTCTAAAATTGACTGTGATAATGGTTTCATTGCTTTGTAAATAAACAAAAAAAATTGAATTGTATACTTCACATTAACCAATCAAAGAACCTGTGGCCATTTCTCAATAAGACAGGAAAGAGAGAGAAGGGGGTGTGAGGAATGAGAATTATGAACATAGAAATGGACTTCCAAATTGTTAAATTTCCTACTTACTTGAAGAAATTTGTTTAACTGATATCTCCCCTTCACATGTCTAACTTTGTTTTAAAATTTTCATTATTTTTTCTTTGGAGCAGAAATCATCTCTGCTCCAAATGAGATGAAAATTATGGCTTTTATTTTGTTGCGTTCTGAGTGCTACGTGCTGCAGTAAGGGATATTTCACATGATTCCATGCTCTGATCAGTTAAGTGCATAATTGTGTCTTTATTGATGTAGGTATAGCAGGCTGTTTCACTTTGATTCCTTTTATGTTTTAACATCTTTAGACATATTCCTGTACTTTGTTAGCACTCAAGTAACCACTGCATAAAGGTAGAAGACTATATTGTTCAAGAATTATCAGAAGGGGCTAGGATGGTGGCTCAGTGCTAGAGTGCTTGCCTTGCATGCATGAGGCCCTGGGTTCATTTCCTCAGCACCACATAAGCAGAAAAAGCCGGAAGTGGTACTGTGGCTCAAGTGGTAGTGTGTTAGCGTTGAGCTGAATTGCTGGGGGACAGTGTCCAGGCCCAGAGTTCAGGCCCACGATGGACAAAAAAAAAAAAAAGAATTGTCAGGGGAAACAAGTAAGATTATCACTCTGCCAGAACTCAGTTGACAGGTTAATACTGAAAGACATGCAACATGACTTGCCTAGATGTGCTTTAAACAAATGGCTTCAAAATTCAATGAAGAAGCAAGAAAAGTAATGAGAGGAGAGCAAAAGAGATATTTTATAAGTTGTGCTGCTAAAAATTTCTTTTCTTGTATATGTATTTTTATTATCGTTAAGTAGTTGTACAAAGGAGTTGCTACTCACCAAAGCAATTTATGAATGTCTCTTGATCAGTGTCATAACTCTCAAAATTCTTAGCCATCCATCTCTTATGCACTCCTTCCCTCGTTGTTCTTAATTTTCTAAGATATACATTGATTGAACCCTTGACTGCATTCTCCCTCTCTTCTCTTTATTTATCTATTCCAAAAGTCACTGACATCAAAGTGGAAGAGGAAATTCTCTCTGTATTTAATCTGATTCTGCCCACCATGCCCATACCTCTGGTTTCTGTTCTTTCCCCTACCAGGGTTATTAGAGAAATATGTAAAATAAAATTATTTTAAAAGAAATTTGGCTCCTTTTAGGAGAACATTTAGATAAGTTCAAGTTCTCATGGGTTTCCATGTGGATGATTTGATCTTAAAAATCCAAGGAGACACAAAACCAATAGAGAATTTTTTTGAACCTCACATAAATTGAATGATTTTATATGAAGACATTCCTAGATTAACTATGAAATACTTCTGAATATAGTTTATATGAAATAATGTTATTATATAAGTTAAAAGCACTATGCCTATTGCTACTGCTAGTGCATTAACTATACTAAAGAGTCTTCAATGTTATCCTGGTAGTATAATAAATCACATTACTTATGTGATCAACTTCCATAGCCATGACATTTGCTATTTAACAGCAAGTTACATGAAATATGGCCAAATTTCAATTTCCTTGGGCTAACTGGTGGTGAGCTTAGGATTTATTAGTCATTGATTCAACTTTATTTTTCTTCAAAAGAAAAGTTGAGGGATAGTGCAGTGCTTGATTCTCATTTCTTCATCTTTATCACTCATATTAATAAAATTCTCAGTTGCCCAAAAATAGGAAAGAGGAAGAAAACAAGAAGCACTATCTTTACAGTTGATTCATCTGTTTTGGAGTATTAGGAATTGTTTATTAATCTGGAGATCAAGTATGCAATTTTAGTCTGAAAAGTTATTAATCTTTTATATCTTACTTTCTGAAAATAAAAGGCTTTCTTTAAGGGGCTTTTGACAATATAGTAATCATGAATGTCTTACGGAGGGGTTTTTCCTACCACCCAGTGATCAAAGTAATCAAGTAGAATTTAAAATATGAAAATTTGGTACAGCAACTTAAATGAACCTGGAGAGCCAAGGCTGTTCATTCTGTACTTTTCCTTGCAAATTTTATTTTGATATTCTTTTAGCCCGAACTTTGCCCTGTTACTAAAATACTATTAAAATATGTGGCAACAATTTTATAAATAATCTCTTTATTAGAAAAACAGAGGGGGCTAAGAATATAGGTCAATGGTAGAGCATTTGCCTAGCATGTATGAGGATCTGGTTTTTGACATTCTCTCAATAAATAAATAAATAAACATAAAGAAGAGAGTAGCATTTTGTTATTTCCCTTCCCCTTCCCAAATTAGAAAAATGTATACACAAGATGCAGGGCACTGAATCAAATACAGTGAAAACAGGGTTATACCATGGGGGAAGAACATACAAAAGAAGCAAAAAAATCACATAGTACATTATAAATACATTAAAAATAATAGCAAGAAAGAAAAAACCACTTGTGTCCCTATCTTGGGGTTCATTTTGCTTAACATCATATGGTCATATGTACATAGCTTTTGACCTTTAAATAAGGATACAGGTTGACCCGTTGTAACAATGAGATGTACAAGACACCATGTTGAAAACGAAATTTACAACTTTGGGGGTGGGGGGGCTGAGGGAGTAGTTGGGGAGGTGGGAGGTAACAATGCTCGATAGGAAATGTACTTATTACCTTACTAATCTTAATCATATAACTGTAACCCCTCTGTATGGTATTTTTACAATAAAAAGCATATGTATATGTATATATGAAAAGAGTGGCCTACTCATTTCAAGTTCTGAGATCACATTTGCAAGCGCAATAGTGGGTAAATGCATTTATCTCTTTATCTTCATTTTACAGTAGCAAAATGAACAGAGTTGACGATTGCAATGGGTTAAAGAAAATGTTTGGGGGCTCCACAGCACTTAGTGAGTGAAAAATGTCATGGAATGCCCGGATGACAGCAGATAGCATCTCCAACTGATTTTGGCTTTTACTGACATGAAATGGCTAATCAACTAAATTCACAAAATGTACTGGTAATAAGAGTGGCTTAAAAATTGTCCTTAGAGATGGGTGCCTGTGTTCATGCTTATAATCTCAGCTACTGAGGAGGCTTACATTTTGAGGTTGGCAGCTTGAAGCCTGCCTGGGCAGGAAAATTCAGGAAACTTAATAATAACCAGAAGTGGCTCAAGTGGTAGAGCACTAGCCTTGAGCAGAAAAATCTCAGACAGTACCTAGGCTTTGACTTCAAGCCCCAGGACCAGCACACACACAAACAATACTGCCCTTTGTACCTTCCTCCCTTATGACTTTCTGGAGAAAGATCTAGTCCTTGTCTATCTTCATTTTACTCCTGTTTTTTAGTTTATTTTTCTCCAAAGTTTATCTTTAATTCCAGGAATAACAGGCCCTACAGGTAAACATCTCATGTTGGAAACCAAAACTGTCCCGCGAAGTGGTCAGACTCTGTGTGCCAGCAGGACTTCCTGTAACTTGTCCTGAGATAAAGATCACAGGATTACCACATACACATACTTGTCTCTCCTAAATCCTCACTCTTCCTGGATATAATTCTGGAGCTATTACCAGTACACAAGGGAGTGTGTGTGTGTGTGTGTGTGTGTGTGTGTGTGTGTGTGTGTGTGTGTGTGTGTGTGTGTGTGTGTGTGTGTGTGTGTGTTTGGAATATAAAGTTTGCAATTCTTTGTTTTACAACTTTGATAGAATAACAAATCTACTAAAAACAGGAGAAAGGCTTGGCATTTTGCTTTGTATTCTCTTGGTTTTTAGGAAGAATAAGTCTGATTCACGATGCCTTTGTGTCAAGAGAGTAAAATTACCCCCAAGGAAAGAATCAATTATTCCTCTCTGTACATCATCTTGACAATAAAATAAAATAAAAATAATATAATAATGAGGCTTCACCCTTGAACAGGTATAGTTATCGCATGAGAACAAGATTATCCTCTTTCTTTTTCTTTCTCCTTTCTCTTTCTCTGTCCTTTCTCTTTTCTCTTCCTCTATAAACTTAAAGCTCTGTGTATACTCTGAAGATGGTATCAAGATGGTATAGTTTATGCTGCACTTATCACTACCCTATTGGCCTCTTGTAGTGAGTGTCTGTAACATGTGGGAACTTGGTCTTGAGCCTAGAACTTATAGTAAGAATTGGATTTATGTAAAAGAAGAAGTCATGCTGTTCAAAAAGTGATGTTTAGGGGCTGGTATCTTAATTAATATACAAAAGTTTTGATTGAATTGAATTGAGAAGTTGTCATATTGTTTTGAAGTATAGTTAACATGTTACCTAACATGGAATTCTTCAAATTAATTAATTTTCTATAGTCACGACTTGAATAGCACTGCATATTTTAGCTTCTGAGATATCAATATAATAATTATTGAGAATCAGAAATTGCTAGTGTAAACTGTGAATGTTATCTAATCCTTTCTATTTAGCTTTATTCTCTTTTAATCTATAGTATAAATGAATCCTAGGGAAATACAATAAAATATAAAACTAATTAGTATAAATATAGAATTTTAGTCTGAAAAGTTCTGAAGCCTTTATAACCATCTGACATTTTGAAAACGAAAGGATCTCTTAAAGGTCTTTTGAAAATAATATACTAGTTATGAAAGTCTTACGAAGAACTTTGGCAACTAAACCTCTATGTTTTTATTTCTGAAATGAAGGTAATTGCTTTGAATATTTTCCATTTTAGTTGAAAGGCTATGCTCACATTTATTATAGCTTAGTGAGATATCAACTCTAATGTTAAATAAACTTAGGAAAACAGAGAAACAATCAGGACTAAATACCCATGTGATTAAATAAGCTAGATATTTCAGTTTTTAATGCTATAGAGTATGAATTCTTATATCCTATTATTAGATACATTTTTTCCAATAACCAGTAAAAGCAAAAATAATTTCTCAAGACTTCTAGAAATATTACTGGATAGGAGCACCTTTTAAATTAGGCAATGGTTCTAAGCTCAATTACCTATGACAAAACAAATTGTATTTCAAAGTTCATAGATAATTTAGTACACTGTTTAAATAATTCAGAACACTATTTAAATAGTACACTATTTAAAATGTACTAGCAAATCTATTTTTGCAGGAAGAATTTCACTACAAGTCTCTTTTGTCTGCAGGAATACTGTAACACATTGTGAAACTTGAATTATGAATTATTTTAATTTGCATCTAATTAATTCTGTTCTGTGATCTAATTTCAACTAAAAACTTCAATTCATCAATGTATTAAAGCTGTATCTTTAATAAACTGAATGTATCTATGGCCATGCAAGGAATATTCAGGCAGCATGAAATAAGAACCAAGTACCAAAAATTAATTGGCTTGCACATTCTGATAACTAAATCTTTTGTAATTGCTTATTTAGAATCTCCTGCCTTCTTTACTATGGAGGCTTGTTCTTGAAAAACTTTTAAAATTAATGATTGTGAAACAATGTGTGACAAGGAGGTGCAAAAACACAGCCTGTCACTAAAAACTCCAAGAAAAGGAAATTGTTGGGGGTGGGGAGGGGAAAGGAGTATTGAAGCTCAAGTTGAAAAATAGAAAATCCAAGCATAAAAGATGTTACAAGAAGGGTGTTAGGAGCAAAGTAATTGGGCTAAGATATACTATAACAACTGCTTTACTATTCTTTTACTGGAATATGAAATGAATGCAGTCTTCATGTCAGGAAGAAGTACCAAGGCAAAAGGAAAGGCTCATTAACCACTTGCTGATGACAAGTTGCTTTATTGCTTTTAATTTAGAAATGCTCACTTTTTGTTATACATATGATGCAGCAACTTGTCTTTGGCATGCAATGGCTGATAGCCTTGAGTAACTTGTGATAAACTAAAGAAGTTTAAATGTTGGTTTATTCAGTATGTTCTTTCACTTATAAAGTAAATGCATCAAAGTTCTTACAGAGTAAGGAAACAATGTTTTAAAATATCTTAATAAAATGGACCAGCTAACGTTTTTTGCTTGCTAAATTAAAATAAGAACACATTTTAAGAACAAAATTATATGAGACTAGAAAGTTAGAAATTGTTTAGATATGATCTATAAATTTGTGGTATACATTTTACGTATTTTTTAAACTTATCAAAGTAATGCACCATACTTAATTGGACATATTGGCCCATTTTATTCCTAAATTCTTTACTTTATGTTTGAAAATCAATCACAAAATCATCCTTTCCCAATTCTGAGATATATTTAAAGAATTTACAATGTAAATACTGTTTCAAATATGCACCTGAACTCTAAAAACAAGAGCATGTCTTGTTGACAAGATACTCAGTAAATATTATAATGGAATAATGTACATAAATAGCATATACTTACCAATTCTCGGGGACCATATGGCTCACAGAAGGTGACAGCATTGCCATGCATAATTGTACCGCACTGCTCTCCAGTCTCACAGTTGTTGCATTCAACCCTGTAGGAACACAGAATGCATTCCCAGGCTGAGAGCTAAGTAGCACACAGTGGTTTATCAATCAAGTAAGAAAAGACGAAATAATTGCTGTTAATTGGCTCAATAACCACCCACAAAGATAATGGTATTTTGTATTATGACTAGGTCCAGAAGACATGAAACTAGAAGGATCTGAATGTAAACTGCAATTCTTCAGTTACTCAAAGTGGTGATAAGTTGCTTAAATCTTGGTAAGTTTTTTCCTCACCTATAAAATGGGTCTACATTTCTTGTAGCTAGTGTGAGAATGGGAGTATTCATAAAATGCAGAAGTAATCTCATTGCAGGCACTTCTATTTAATAATAGAATATGGTATTGTCAATAATTACATATAACATGTAGTCTGTCCCAATATAAGAAGGCATACAAGTATTAAATAAAGTAATACCTACTTAATACTGAACTAAAAATATCCAATCCTAAATTAAAAAATATTGCAAAAATTTGGAACATTTTTCTTTTCCATTATGGTCAGTGTAAATGTTTAAGATTACTATCCTCAAATGCTCATGGATACGTTCCATTATGATAAAAAAAAACTGCAGAATTCACTATTGTGTTTAAACCATGTACTACTGTGAAGCACATATAAATTCTAGTTCAAGCAAATTTTAGATAATAAGTTATGTTAACCTTGCAAATAATTTAATCAGCTGCTTTATTATTGTAAAATGAAATGGTTAATAAACAGCAGAGGATCTCAAAATAAATTTATTCATTTCTATCTGGTACAAACGCAAGGTATGCTTTACTCTGGATTTGACTCTCTATATTTTGGGTAACATTTAATGCATTGCATTGTAGCATATCAATCTACAGCATTAACATACCAAACATGAAGAAAGATGCATGCTTCCCCTGTCAGATCCTCAAACCATATGAGAGCTGTATTTCATGAAGAAAGAACATTTTCAAAGACCTTCACAATTCAAGTGCTAAATTCTGTGGAAAGGACACTATGCCCTTTGCTTGGAAGATCACTGTATTATCCTTTTTCTGCTGTTTGCTAACTTCAGAAAGAGAGATAATAACTCCCACTCATGTAGGAAGACAAAGGTGTGGGAAGGGATTATTTATCCCATGAATCCAGGAGGGAGAAGCAAAATAAGTACAAAGTGGCATATCTATCTATCTATCTATCTATCTATCTATCTATCTATCTATCTATCTATCTATCTATCTATCTATCTATCTATGCCCTTTCTATTTGTTTTATAGAATGGAGTACATGATCATCATTATCTAACTTTTACAGTTATGTTTCTATTTAGAAAGCTCATCAATGTCTGAATTTTTTTTAATAAGAAACTGAAAAGAATTTCTGATAAGGAATTTTAAATGTATCATAGCATTGTAAGTCTTGGTAGGAAACTGATCTTCTCTTGATTACTGGGAAGCAAGAATCTAATAAAAGTCTCAATATTAGAAAAGACAGAGGAGTAACTTCGGAAGAGCCACCACTAGGCTCTCATTTCTCATTTATGGCATGTTCATTTATGGCATGCTTTATTTCATAATTACTGGTTGAATGGATAAATGAATGTAAAACAACTTTATTAACAAAACTATCATTTATATTGGAGAAGTCTAAAAGACTTACAATAGGGCCTGGTAAGCATGATACCACAGCTAACAATACTATAAGTTTCTCCCAGTTTCCACTACGTCATATGTTCCCAACAGGTATATTTGATCCTCCTCTCTTCCAGGATATGTTATATGAACTTACTACTATTTTTCTAAATTTTTAAATTGATTGTGATCATGATAAAATTACAAAGAAGTAACATAAAAATTATAGTAAGCATTTTTCAGAGGTTTTTTTTTTCAGTGCTGAGGAAATACTGGGCTTCTTGCTGTAGTGAAATGAGGATTCTTTGTTCTCCAAGTCATTATGTAATAGCTTGAGAGAAACATCAACTTTGACAGAGAGAAAATTAAAAGAATGTTCAAACTTCATAGTGGCAACTTGCCAACAGCCTCCAGGGTCACTTAACTAAAAGAAGTATTGTTGATACAAAATCTGAGGCCTGCTGCTTGAATTTTTGTAGCAGTCATTCTCTCTCTCTATATATATAGATGTAGATATAGATATGGATAATTATATATATATATATATTCATCAACAGCCCAAAATCAAACATGAGAAAAGTAGTATCTACAGTATATACAACAGGTATAATAGGCCTCCTTCTCCTGTAGTCTTGATTAAATAGGTTTCAAGTGGCATTTGGTATCTGCACATTGTCCCACAACATGGAATTATGGAACCAATGAATATCTCAATGGACACAGATGTATCACTTCTTTTTTTGTGGAATAGCAGAGGTAAAGAATGAATACGAAAGAAAAGCAGTCAGATATAACTCTTCTTTGGTTTGGCTTAATGATGGCTCTAGACTCTTTTCTTCTTTGTGCTTTATATGATCAGAACTCTAAAATAAGAGTTAAAAAAACATTGATACCTTGTTGAAGAAATCTAAAGATTTATAGGCACCAGATATTCCTCATTATTTTGCTACTTGGAGGAAAATGATTTTTACAAAGGATTGATGGTACAAATCTGTCAGCTTCTTACCAAAGTCAAAGTGTGCTTTGCTTGATTTTCTTACAGTTGGACTGGGTTTCTCAACGTTAGTTATTTTAAATTACTCTGAATGCTCATCTCCCAACATGGTCAAGCCCAATCCTCTTTTATCTGCCAATGGTGTTATTTATTTATTCATTATTTATTAATCATTCTTCTTTTTATAGATTTATGTTGAGGAATTATAGGGCTTTGCCAAGCTTTAGTGGTACTGATGCCAATATAACACTATTCTTTTCTTCCAGCAATTCACATTTCAGTTGAAAGTGTAGAAAAGTAAACAGTTACAATAGAAGGTAGTGTATATAATAGTAGTTATTTATTGGATTGGATTGTGTGTCAAATGCATTAAAGTCCATTTAAATCTTTCAGCCTCTCTCTTTACAAGGGTAGAGATTAGCCTTCAACTAAATAGAGCAATAAGAAAAATGAAGCTTCAGAGAAGAGAAGCATTTATTCAAAATCACATAGCTGTGAGGTTGAAGAGTGCCATTTTGACACAGAGACTACCAAACTTAATGCCCATGACATTTTCCATTGTTGCTCACTCTTTGTAACAGGAATATAGACTGGTTGTAGCAGTACCTCTCCTGGACTGATAATAACAAATAGGAGTCAGTCAACCAAGGAAACCAGGTAAGTGTGTGATAGGACACAGATCATGTAGAAATTATGAGCAACAAGATGGTATGTTATTTAAATAGGTCAGCATACTAGAACTACTCTGGTTTACACAGAGGGATGGCACACAAAGTAGAAGACTTCAGTGTACTTTTTTTTTGTGTGTGAAAATACTGTACAGAGGGGTTACAATTACATGGGCAAGATAATGAGTACATTTCCCATCAAGCATTGTAGCCTCCTCCTTTGTTTCTCCTTCCCATCCCTTCCCATTCTCCCCCTCAACCCCCACCTAATCCTCCCTGCCCCCCCCACCAAAGTTGTAAAGTTCATTTTCAACATAACAACTTGTACTTCTCATTGTTGCAATGGGTCCACCTGTATCTCTATTGAAACGACTTGTTTTTCCCCTTCCCCTCCACAAATTATACCGACATCAAATACAGTGAAAGCAGAGGTTATACTGTGGGGGAGGGACATACAAAGCAACAAAGAAATAATCTTATAAATGTGTTAGAAACAATCTCATGAAAGAAAAAAAAACATTTGAATACATATCTTAAGACTCATTTCCCTAACATCACATTATCTGACCTTTTCTGCTTGACTCAGACATATACTAGATATTGTAAATAAGGGAAACCATGGGACCTATGTTTCTTTGGGCCTGACTTATTTCACTTAATATAATTTTTTCCAAGCCTTTTCATTTCCTAACAAATGGGGCAATGTCATTCTTTCTGATGGAGGCATAAAATTCCATTGTGTATATATACCACATTTTCTTGATCCATTCATCTACTGAGGGCCATCTGGGTTGGTTCCATATTTTACCTATAGTAAATAATGCTGCAATAAACATAGTCATGCTGGTAGCTTTAGTGTGGTCTTGTTTGTAAACATTTGGGTAAATGCCCAAAAGTGAGATTGCTGGGTCATAGAGGAGCTCTATGTGGACTCTTTTGAGGAACCTCCATACTACTTTTCAAAGTGGTTGAACAAGTTTACACTCCCATCAACAATGCAGTAAGGTTCCCTTCTGTCCACATCCCCTCCAGCATCTGTTGTTATTAGAGTTCTTGATTTTAGCCATTCTAACTGGGGTGAGGTGGTATCTTAATGTTTTGATTTGCATTTCTTTTATGGCTAAGGAGGTTGAGCATTTCTTCATGTGTCTATTGGGCCATCCTTCTTTCCTCTTCAGAGAAGTTTCTCTTTAAGTCTTTAGCCCACTTATTTATTGGGCAGTTGTTTCTTTGAGGATTTGTTGTTGGGGGGGGTTAATTTTTTGAGTTACAAGTATATTTTAGATATGAAACCCTTGTCCATTGTATGGCTAGTGAAGATCTTCTCCCAATCTGTGGGCTTTCTATTGATCTTGCTAGCTATGTCCTTTGCCATGCAGAAGCTCTGCAACTTCATGCAATCCCATTTGTCCAACCTTTCTTTGATTTGTTGTGTTTCTGGGTCTCTATTAATAAAATTTCGGCCTGTGCCAAGGAGACCAGAAACACAACAAATCAAGTGTACTTTTTTAAAACCAAGTGACAGGTACTGAGTTGTACTAACAATGCTTCATTCACATAAAATTGTCTCCCTCAAAAAAAATTGTTTCCCTCTATATTTTTAATCCATATGTAGAATATGCTAAAAAGGAGATTTAGAGATACTACTGCCAAAGTAACACAATTGGTAAATTACATAACTTAGTAATAAAAAAAACCTCCCAATATTCTGTTTACAAAATTTATCATGCACATTCGACTGTTAGGAAAAGTACTCTAGCAAATGGAGACATGATGGATGCAGAGAGAGCCTCTCTACTCATTAAAATTGTAATGTGTGCCATATATGTACTTGCAGCTTTCTAACTACATTAAACATTAAAGAAACAGGTGTGGGGATGTACTTCAGTGATACTGTATTTGCTTGGCATGAATACAGTTCTCAATTTGATTCCCTAACACTGCATAACAAAAATCAAATGTAAGAAAACCTTGCTAGTCAACCCCGTAGCTACTGTCCACAATCCCACTCAAGAGGCTGAGATTTGAGAATCATGGTCTGGAACCAACCCAAGCAGATAAATTCAAGAGATTCTTATCTAATCCTATCTAACCAGCAAAAAGGCAGAAGTGGAGGCATGGCTCAATTGGAAGAGCAACAGCTATGATCAGAAAAAGCTCAGTAAGAGTGGGAAGCTCTGAGTTTGAGTTTAAGCCCCAGTACCAGCATCAAAAACAAATAAATAAATAAAAAGTGAAACCCCCTTCCATGTATTAAAGAGATGAATTAAGTAAAGCTTTTACCAATGTATTTAAACTATATTTTCACATGTTTTCAACATAGTTATTAATGGCATAGTTGATAGTCTTTTTCATAGGATGCCTTCAAGTTGGAGGGAATATTTTATACTTACAGCATATCTCAATTCAGACTAGCAGCATTTCAAAGGCTCAGCAGTTTTATGTGGGTTAAACTGACCATGTTGAACAGCATAGCTCTAAAAAATAATAGGACTTGGAACTGGCTGCTCTCTAGGTATGAAGACAAGTCTCACTTTCAAAGATTCATCATTGATGTGACAGTTTAGGATCTGGCTAAAATTGTAAGACTGCATATTTTTAGGAGCTGGGAAAGAATGAGAGGTATACAAAGAAGAGAATAGGTCCAAGAAAGGATACCTGGGGAACTGTCAGAAGTCTTAATCTAGCTTTTAGAAAGTTCACACCATCATAATGACCTTTCAATATAAAATCATTCAAACCTATCAACCTATATATCTCTACTCTTCCATGTATTGGCAGTGGAGCTTACTTGTATTCTTGCTCCTAACCAACCTTGTTGCTAATCAAAGTGAGTTTCCTTATAGTAAACCTATAAAACAGACAAAAACATTTGTGACATTTATGTCACAACATGGCCTTGCAGCAGGATTTCTTCTACTTATCTCATTCTGAGAAAGATAGGCTTTGTAAAGTTAGGTAATATTTATTCTTCAGAGATATGTGGGAAGTAGCAAATTTTACATAATCCCAGTTTAAAAGACTTTTATTTTACAATTTACAAAGAATGTGACCTCCTGGTCTAAGGATTAGAAATGAATTGCTTTTTTACCTAATAGCAAAAGATAGCAATATTTCCCTAAAGTAAAAAAGAAAATCGATTTCCCTTATTTTCTAATTCCCAGTATGAAAAAACAGAATATAAAAATCTGATAAATATCATTTGCCCACATCAAAATATATTCTGTCATAGACAATATGATTAAAAGTCATTTTAAGGGGAATGCTTGCAATTTTCAAATACCTTGCAAAGCCTGAATTTATTAACCCCTTTCTGAACCTATTTATCACATGCTTAGGTTCCACATGAGCCTTGTCTATTACTGAAGTTCACAGATCATCAAGTTAGAGGGGACCTGCAATATCACTGCATCTCATTACTCCAGCACACTTTATAAATGATAAAACTGGAGAATTCAGGTGTCCTGCCTTCTTACATTGAAATCCTAATACAGCCATAATAGAAAATAATCCCAGTTCTATAAGAATAATGTGGACTTTAGATAATATTGGTAAATTTTACTCTAAAGGTGTATTTTTGATAATCTATTATGACTATTCTTTTTTCTAATTTACTTTAGTGATGTTTTAGAGGTTATATATAGTGGAGTTATCTTTACATGTGTCAGGTAATAAGTACATTTCCGTTTGCATAGTGTCCTCTTCCCACATTTTCTCCCATTCCCTCCCTCCCATCTCTACCCAGGAGTAGCAGAGTCCACTTTCACTAATGTCCAGTGCAGCCAGTGCACTCTACTGCTGCACCTTTTCACCTTTTGTCCTCTGATTCAGTGCCCTCTCCCACCTGCCCATAGATGAGCATGTGAGTACACCATATATAAGGTAGAGAATACAGAATCATCAGAAAAAGAAAAAAAATGAAGAAAAAGTCTTTTGTTTCCATATCTTTGGAGTTTATTTCAGTATGTATATTATTTTATATACATATGAAGAAGCACTTGGATATCGCACCTTTGTGATTCTCTCCTAAGAATATCCTCTTTTGGTCTCACTGTATATGAGTATCTAGAATTCTGTGAAATTTGTCATATCCCAGTATGCTTTACATGTAACTTCTACATATCAGGGAGAACAGGAACCATTTGTCTGCCTATCTGATTTGGCTTACCTCACAACATGATTTGTTCTAGCTCCATCCATTTCCCTACAAATGACATCATTTTATTCTTTCTAATGGCTGTGTAAAATTCCATTGTTCATAGGAACCACATTTTTTTGATCCACTCATCTATTGTGGGGCTGTTTCCATATTTTGGCTATTGTGAATAATGCATCAATGAACATGGATATGCAGGTGTCCTCATCATATCCTGGCTCATGATGCTTAGGGTAGCTGCCAAGGAGTGGTATGGCTGGGTGGTAGGAAAGGTCTACGTTGGGTTTTTTTGAGGAACCTCCAGACTGCTCTCCAGAGTGGCTGTACTAGTTTACATTCCCTTCAGCAATGCAGTAAGGGTTCCTTTCCCCCTACATCCTTGCCAGTATTTGCTGTTATTAAAATTCAATGTTGGCCAATCTAACTGGGGTAAGATGGTATCTCAGGGTTGTTTTGATTTGCATTTATTATGACTATTCTTTCTAAAATGTATTCACATCCCATATATGTAGGGGGGAAGAAACTGAGACTGGAAAGATTGTGATCCAAGTCCTGCCTGGGCAAAACAATAGTGACACCCCCTGTGAATCATAAGACAGATGTGGCTGCTCATGTTTGTGGTCCTGATAGTCAAGAAGTGTAGGTAGAAAGACTGTGATTGGAAGATGGCCCCGGGCAAGAATGTCAGACCATATTGGAAAAAAGAAACCAACAAAAACAATAAAGCAAAACAAAAAAGGCTGAAGACATGGCTCAAGTAATCAAGTACAAGGTCCTGAATTCAAACCCACTATACATTTTTTCACATATACAGTAAAAAGAATTTGTTTTACTAATAAAAATTTACAAAAACCAGAGACATGGAATGAATTTCATTGAAATGAATTGAGTTAATTCACAGGATTGATATATACAGAATCAAATTCAATACTCTTCTGTCTGTAATACATTCTTAAATAACTAATCAAAATTTATTTTGTGTATGTACTTCTTTTTCTTCCATTTATTATCAAAACAAGAGAATCAATAAATATAAAGCCTGATTTTGCTCACCAACATAAATGTAAAAGGAAATGAAATACTTTGAAGAAGTTTTGTTTTCACTACAACCAATTCTCTGCAGTTTCCAGGATTGTTAGTATTATTTTGGTATCATTTCTTTATCTCTTTTTTGTGCTATTTTTGTCTTGGGATGAATAATTTTATTTGATAAGCATTTGAACAGTCAACAGTATGCTTCTTAAGTTATAATTATGTCTCTTATTCTGAGTTTAAAAACATTAAGCACCCAAATACACTTCAGCAACTAAACAGTAGGAAAAGAGGAACTTGAGTGTGAAATGTGACAGAAGACCTAGGTCCCCACTCCAGTGACTAAAAAGGCCTTCAGGATACAGGAAAAATGGCTAGAATTAATGAAAAAATTGAGATCCTTTGTACAACTAGGGATTTATTAATGGTTGATGGTGAAAAGGAACGGAAATAATATTTTCTCAAGAGTAAAAAAAAAAGTAGTCTAGAGACATAACTCATTCTACTTTTCCGATCAAAATGAAGTCACTCAGCCTTAAGTCTAGCACTCTGCTGAAACAAGTTAATCACCTGGAAACTCATTCACAATAAGTTATCATCAAGTTCTCATTTGAGATACATGCTATTTGTCCCTAAGACTAAGGACATCATATTATCTACATATAATTTATTGCCTCTGAAGGGTGTGGGTCTTACATTCAGCCCACAAGAAGCAATCTGGCATTCCATGAGCCAGAATTATCTATTCACCAACAGATATGTTAAAATAATGTCAATATTTGTTCTGGTCATAAAAAAGTTATTTAAAACTAGAAGGGTAGAGGAAAATAATGTCTTGTAACTCTCAGACCCAAAAATAGTATCTTTTCCAGGTATAAAATCACAAGGACTATGAATCCAGAAAAGTGAATGAACCCTCCAGGCTATTTGGTAGCTAAGCAATAAAATAACTACTTTAAAGACAGCAATGTTTCTGTACCTTCCATTCAAGCTTCAACAACCCAAATGCTCAACTTTTGATCATATTCTATAATAAAGGGGAATTATTATTGTAAGCAATTTATGTGATACATTTTAAAAACCACAAGATCAAGGCTTTAAAATAATAATCTCTTAAAAATCTATTCTCTTTATCAATGTGGAATATTTTTAGAACAGCAAGGAAAGTTCACTCTATAAGATTGAGAATATCACCTTCAACTATGTCATACCTTTTTTTTTTTCCTGAGGAGCTAACACATGCCTTAAACGTGAAAATGACTAAACTCCATTTATAGCTCATTCTTTCTCATTACTTCTCACTGTGGAAGGTAAGAGAACTCTTCTGATTTCACTAGGGAGTTAAAAAATTTGATCTTTCTCTCGTTAACAGGTACAGTGACAAATAGGGTAAAAATAACCCCTCTAAAATCTTACTATTCTGATCTCCTACTATGGTGAATTCTACAACATGCTGGTAGAAGAAATATTTTCTCACTTGCTTCAAATGCACTTGACATTTAATTTCACTGAATGAGCTTTTGTTTCTGTAATATAAAACAAAGATTAAAGAAGGAAATAATAAACTAACATCTCTACTGTAGATAAAGACTTTCTGTAGAGCAATTACATTATGGTTTAAATGAAAGGAAGAGGAAGAGGAGAAAGAAAGAAGGAAGGAAAGAAAGGAAGGAAGGAAGAAATGAAGGAAGGAAAAGAAAGAGAGAAAGAAAGAGAGAGAAAGGAAAGTCAGAAGAGTTTTATAAGAAAAAAGTTGATGACAAAAGAAAACAGAGAATGAGAAGTTGTAGGAAAAGATGAAGAAATCAAGGGGGAGAATTAGGAAGTAAAAAAGTAGAGAAAGATGCACATAAGATCAGAATATTATACCATGAATCAATTACATTATGACTACAAAATTTCCAAATACAATGATATATTAGAGATCCTGGCAAGGCTAAATCATCACAGAAATTATTTTTCTTTACTTCTCTCATCAATTCACAATCCCTTGCAGTCACTTATTCATTAAAAACTGTAGAATTTTTTCTTCCCTTCTACCAATGCTGTGTTTGAGTCTTACTGTCCTTAAGACTGCTAGACATTGAACAAATGTCTGGTAACACTAGATAAAATAATTTTATACAGTTTTCTCTTTTTCATCAGTCTTCTTTTATCATAAACTCCATTTAAATTATGGTTTTCAAAATTTAATCCTGCAGTTCCTCCCAGTTCTGTTATCTACGGAAAGGGACAGAGCTTCAAGATACTAGTGAATTACAAGGTGTTTGTACTATTTATTTTTGCTAAATGGTCACTGAATAAAACTTCAGATAGAGTAACCCATTCTAACCCTAAAATATCAATATTTTTATATTATTTGTTCAGACAATTATTTTTCTCAAAGAGGAATTTTTTTCAGGTCTTTTCTTTTTTTTTTTTATTGTGAGAATATTGTACAGAGGAGTTACAATTACAAGGGCAAGATAACGAGTACGTTTCTTATCAAGCATTGTTGCCTCCTCTTTGTTTCCCTTTCCCATCCCTTCCCATACTCAACCCACCTCCCCGCTCCTATCCCCCCCCCACCAAAGTTGTAAAGTTCATTTTTCGACATAACGACTTGTACATCACAATGTTGCAATGGGTCCACCTGTATCCCTAGTTAAACGATTTGTTTTTTCCCTTCCCCTCCACAAATTATACCAACATCAAATACAGTGAAAGCAGGGTTATACCGTGGGGAGGGACATACAAAGCAACATAGAAATCATCTTATAAATATGTTAGAAACAATTGCATGAAAGAAAAAAAACATTTGAATTATCAAAGAGGAATTTTTAATGAGCCAAATGACCAATCTTTTTTGCACCAGTTCATAACAATTCAGTATTTTCAAGAAGAGACTAAATGCAGTAGAGTTAGTGATCTTTTAGCTGTAATTTTGTAGTTTTGTGTATATTAATGAACTGACAGAAGTCTTCTTGTACTACAGGATCTGAGACTACTTTATATCTTTCTTCTTGGTGTCTCCTGACCCCACTGGTGTCATGACACACTCTCTAAGATGCTCCATCTGAGGAGGAGCTCCTGTTCTTCCTGCATCTCTGCTGACTAGGACACATTTTCGATTATTATTATTCTATCTTGTGCTGGAGGGGAAACAGCTGCTGTCATCTAGTTGCCATCTATCATTGTGTTTTTAATATTCCTTTGTTTCCCACTAGAACATCAGTGAGATTATAGCTCCGGATGCTGTCTGTGATCTCCAGAAAACAAGCATTAAAGAGATAACTTAAGCAAAACAAAGATTCCTCATCGAGTTGGTAATTGCCTGGAGGGTAAAGACAATTCTTAACACAATTTAATCATCTTTAAGTATCCATTCACTTTGTAGTCTCTCTCTTTCTCTCTGTTAAAATCAGTAATATCCCCTATTTGAATATTTTCTTATTATTGCTGAAATTTTTATTGAGATAAATTTACACAGCAAAATACACAGACCTCAAGTATTGACAAAGGCATATATCTATGTCATCCATTATCGTCCAAGCTGCATAATATAATTGTCCTCCCAGAAAGGTGATGGTTATGCTAAATGGCTTAATTCACAAAAACAAACTCTGAAATTGCAATTGATGCCAATAGAAAAGAAATAATCTAGTATTCTACAAACGATGCAAGCAAGCAGTAGGGAAATTGAATATTAGTAAGATGAAGTATATTTGTGGTTTCTAACATTTTTCTAAACTTTGTTTCATAGGATTTTTCTTCTTTTTTTGGAGGAAGGGATTAGAGGGTTGTTGTTCATAACTATAACCCCTCTATCTGTCACAGTGCTGTGATGCTGGGTAGCACTAGTGAAGTGATATTGTTCTTTCTCCCCATAGGAGAGGTGGAACATTGGGATTCGTGAGGAGATTGTTGTGATACACAAAAACCTCTGCATGTAGCCCAGCATCAGGGAAAATTTAAAGTGGAAAAGTCCTTCTCCTCAACCTAAGCCATGGCTATGTTGATCTGGAGGTCCTCTTTATTTTTAACTATTTCTCATCTCTCAAACAAGATAAGGAGAAGATGATGGATAAGTGGGGAGGTAAGATCCATTTCCTTAGTAAAGCCCCATAGAGAGTTGATGCTGGGGACAATTAGTTAGAAAGAACCTATGTCAATAACCTCAGAGATATCTGTGGCCCAGATCAAGAAGCTCAGAACTGTTTCTTTAAACAGTTCCCATGTGCTCAGGAAGGACCCAGAACAGTGTGGTTGTCCTGGAGGAGTGGTTAGGACAGGGACAAAGGCTGTCCTTGTGGACTAGGCACAGAAGACTAGAGGAGAGAATGGAGGTAGCCCCTGCATCTGCCTACAGGAACAGATGTCCCAGCACTAAAGGTACATCTCCAACTACCACTTGTTTGTGCACTCCTGAAACTTAGTTTTTAAAAAAGGCAGAGAAAAGGTAGAGGGAAAACCATACTTGAATGAAATCAAGTTTCCACCAATGTGGTAGAGGTGGACAATAAAAAAGCAATTAAGTTGGGTTATAGAAGAATAAAGTTTTATTTCCCTGATACCCAAATTTGTGACTACAATTCATAACTACATGGTGTAAACATAAACAGCTTCCATAAGGGTTCTTCTTTACTTGAATAGTGTATATGAAGCTTTTGGAAACTCTTGGAGAAACAGGAATATATATATATATATATATATATATATATCAGAGAAACAGGAATATATATACTCCAATATGTACATATAACTATCTATAGGTATTGATACATATATTTATAGGTATAGATATAGATAGTGCCAGTCTTGGGCTTAAACTCAGGGTTTGGGTACTTCCTGAGTTTTTCTGCTCTACCACTTGAGCCACAGCTTCAATTCTGGCGTTTTGGTGATTAAATGAAGATAAGAATCTCATAGCTGAGCGCTGGAGGTTCACATCTGTAATCCTAGCTACTAAGGAGGGCTGAGATCTGAGGATCATGGTTCAAAGCCAGCCAGAGCAGGAAAGTCCATGAGACTCTTATCTCCAATAAACCACCAGAAAACTGGAAGTAGTGCTGTGGCTCAAGTGGTAGCGCACTCGCCTTGAGCTGAAGAGCTCAGAGACAGCACTCAGGCCCAGAATTCAAACCCCACGACTGACAAAAAAAAAAAAAAAAAAAAAAAAGCCAAAACCAAAAAACAGACTCTGAAGTTATAAAGTATGAGAACTACCTGTAAGGTTCTATATCAGAGTAGGGTTTTGTTGCTTTATTGGAAATAACAAATGGGAATATTTGATTTTACTGGTGCTGTTTTCTGACTTCAGAGAGTTTGTACCTATTTTAAGGATATTTTAATGTCCTTGTTTTATTTTTTATTTTAATGCCTTTTAAAAATCATCTCTGTGATTCTTATTTTCATTGCTATCTATCCCATAGATTATGTAATGCAGATATATTTACTTTGATGTTTGTTTTTCATGAAATATAATTAAAGAAGACTTGAAGACTCAGTTAAATCAGATTAAGACTAATTCAGTAATAATGATTTTAATAATCATATTTGATTTTAGAAAAGACAGTCCACTGTGCAAATAAGTCACAGGAGAAAGAAGAGGAAAGGAAGCAGGATGTAAGGGAGGAAGAAAGAAGAAGGAAAGAAAAGAGAAAAAGGAGGAAATGGAGGGATAGTAGGGGGAAAGTGAATAAGGGAAGGAAAGGACAATGCCAGAGAAGGAGGGAAGAGAGCGGAAGTGAAGGAAAAACCACTTATGTACCGAACATAATATGAAATAGCATGATGCTAGACTTTTTCATCCTATCTAGCCTTAAAACAATGTTCAGAAGATAGTGTCTGCCCATTTTTTTAACTATAAGGAAGAGAACACAGAGAGAGGAAGCAGCTTTTTACTTCCCTCAGGGTACCCACTTGGCCAACTGCTTGAGGGTCAAATTGAACTGGCCTAATCTCACAGCCTGTGCCACCTTTTGTTCAATAGACATCTGTCAATGAGATGGTCATGGCCTCTGTTTGCCTTTAGAAAAATCTTAAAAGAAATTAAGTGAAGGGGATTGTATGCAATAAGAGTAAATTAAAACTACTCTGAAACTTATTTGATAGAAGACAGAACCACTTAAGTTTTTTTCTCTCTCTAAAAGTAGGAAAAACCATAGCTTAAGTAAAAGAGACACAAAATCCATAATTTTGGTCAATTAAGTACATAATAGATCAGTCATGGAAATGAGTGACACAAAACTCACATTTTATTGATTTAAAAAGCAACAGAATTTGAATCACATAAAAGCCACATTTTGTATTTATCAAGAAAATTCATGGAAGACCATGAGTTAGCCTGACCAAGATGAACTTACTTCCAAAGAAGCAAATGCATTAATAATATCTATATTAATGGAATACTTTAAAAGTCAAATATGATTAGAAGTAGAAAAATTTTCCTACATAAAAGTGGTACTTAGGAAGCTCTTTTTTCTTTTTTGCCTTTTGGATTATTTTTCCCTTCAGCATATGGTCTTGAGCTCGGGGCCTTACAATCTAGTTTAGCTTTTCCACTCAACTCTGGTGCTCTATCACTGAAGATTAGAGTCTCATAGATTTTTTTTCTAAGGCTGGCTTTGAACCATGATCTCAGATCTCAGTCTCCTAAGTAATTAGGATTACAGGTGTAAGCCATCAATGCCTGACTCCTTTTGATGCTTTTTGTTAACAAAAATTTTAATTTATTTTAAGAACTTTTTGTTTATAATATATTCATAAAGCAGTTAGTAGACTGTTTTCTTAGGAATATGAATTGTGAAGCTTTGTCATTGTCTAGTTAGGTAACATTTTATGTTTAAACTATTTAGATCTACATTTCTCTCTACAGAAGACATAAAAATTCCATTCATAGTACTGAAATCCCACTACTCTTATCTAAACGGCATCTTCAACTTTCAATCCAAAGGTTACAGTCTTTAAAAAGTCCCACCAAGAGACATCTTTCCTCACATTTAAGAATTCCAGTCTCCAATCAAGCTCTTTAAAATGTTGTTTCTACACTTTTCTCTAAACTATCAGCAAGTTGAAGGAACTGCAGTCCTATAAAACTTTGTATTTAAATAATTACTGCTAAACATTCATTAAAGCATATCATATGCTAACATCTGAGTTATTCTCTTTCTATTCTTGAGTACTTGAGTTTATATCACATAGAATTTCTTGACTTCCTCATCATATATCCAACAGTACAGAGCATCACAGAAAATTCAAATTCAGACACCCTTCCAAATTACACAGATAACAGTTCTGAATTGACAGGCCTAATCTTTCATGATCAGCAAAAAATACAATTAATTCAACATTTTTTGAAGAATGAGCTTCAGTTTGCTCTGAAAAATCCCATGGAGTTTAGACTTAAAACTGCCTTTCTTTTTTCTTTGTTGCAGTACTGGGGTTTGAACTCGCGGCCCATACTTGCAAGGCAAGTGCTCTACCCCTTGAACCACCATACCAGGCCTTTGAATAATGGCTGTTTTTTTTTTAAGATAGGGCTCTTGGGATGGCCTAGATTGTGATCTCCCTATTTGTGTTTTTCTGCTTCCCAAGTAGATAAGATTATATAGGCTTGAACATTTATCCCATCTTAAAAATGGGGAAGTATAAATAATGATGTAGCCCACTAACTTGAAATTATTTGGAACTATGATTCAAATCATTTGTCATTTCAACCAAAACATTTTCTTTTACTTGTCATCAAAAGGATTGTTGCACTCTAGCATAAATGTATCTTTTTATGTAAAGTAGTAAAACTGAAAAAAATCTTAACTATATTCATGTCTTTGAGGGGCAATTTAGGTTCAGTTCTTAAAGAAGTTAAGAAATAGATAGAAGATACAGTCTACACTAAGCCTATTCCATAGTTTAACAAGTCTCACTGATACCTTAGCACTAAAGAGCAATTTAAGTAACTGTTCCTTAAAGGACCAATCAGCATAATAGTTTTTTGTTGTTGTTGTTTCTTTCTTGTTTTTTGCATTTCAGAAACGAAAGCGAGGTATAGTCCTGTAACTTACCATATATTTGGATTTAATTCCAGTTGTGAGTAGGAGTCAAAATCATCTCGTAGGATAATACTGTCACTATGTATCTCAGCTGAAAGAAAAGGAAAGTGTTTAGAAAAGAATTATACTACAACAGTAAATTTAGCTAAACATGTAGCATTTATAAAGAATCATAGTATTTTAAGTTAATTTAAAATAAGTTGATTGTAGTTGTTTTTCCCCCCTAAATTTGAAGGGAGGAGGTTAAAAGCTTTGTGTTTAAGCACTTTTAAGTTTTAAATCCAGAGCCCCTGAAGAAAAATTGATCCACTGTCATAGGGGGTAAGGCAAAAAGACCTAGGTGAACACTATGAGAAGCCACACAGAATTTGTTTCTCGCACTGCTACATTATAACTGTCCCTGTCTCCCAAGAGACTGCCAAAGCAGATTCACTTTAAAGCATGAAGGGGATAGAATAATCTGCCCATTCACTGCTAGTCAAAGCCACTTATATTTATTGATTCATTTTCTCTTCTTTCCCCTCTTGCCCATGGCTTGCTTTTTTATTCACCCTATTTTTATGACTTCTTTTTACTTAGTGTACTTCAAATTGTTTACTTTGTTTACCCTCAGAACTGCATAGTAGAAATTATCTACATAAATAGGCAAAAATCCTTAAATAGAAGCAGTTTAAAAATCAGGAACAATGACGGCAAACCACCATGATTGGAAATATCACTACTCTTGAGAGCGTGTGAAACACCTATGTTTAAGTCTTAGAACGTTGGTCATGCCTAGAGTAGAGAATGTTTTCATAGACTGTATAGTATGGCTAGCTAGAACACAAGCATATTTGAGTTGTAAAAATTAATTAGTACTTTATAAGCCTGCTTGTCTGATTTCCCACTGTTTGTTTAAGAAGTTTGTTTCAGCTAATAGAAATTTTATGTTTCTTTTTTCCTTTGTAATTTTGTTAGGACTAGTTAACAGATGCCTGTTGGGACAATTGAAAGCAATTAGCAAAATAATAACGATGATTTTACTTTTTTTTTTTTGCAACAGTGGTATTTTATGTTTTTTTCTCCCCTGTGGGTTGGGGGCTCACTCAGTTATAATTCTCTGAACTCACTGGGTAATTAATATCTCTCCCAAGCGTCTGGAAGCATATTTTAAATTCTCTTTAGTGACATCCCCACCTATGGCAGTCCTCATCTCCTTTATACCAGGTATGCCAGCAGGCAGGCACATAACGAAGTCATGGAAACTAGTGAATCAGCATGTATTCAGAGCACTGGCTGCTCCAACTCAAAGCCTTAGGCATGAAGTACAGGGAGACTGGATATACATCGGAGGGAATGCTGCCATGCACTCTGTGCATGGGAGGGACTTAATGATTCCTCTGAGCAATTAGATGCAGTGTCTGAGATGCCTACAGGGTACAGCTCTGTCAGTTCTCAACCTGGCCGAGGCCTGGCTGAGCCACTGTGGATCACCAGCCTGTTTTGGCTGCCAGAAGGCATGCTTCTAAGCACTTACAGTCATCTGCCAAGTAAGAGGAGCCTCAAGCTGTAGCATTACATAAAAGTAGAGTTTCTCAAGGCAGACTTTCCAAAGAGAAAAATAAATTAATTGGGTTTGTAGGTTGAAAGGAAAAATCCCAAGAGACACGAAACTGACCTCTCTGGAGGTCCCACAGTGAGAGACATCTGAAAAGACTAGAAACAGCTAGGATAATTTTTTTTCACTTTAAAACAAGTCTTTGTGGACACAAATGAAAATTTTAACTCTTAAAGATTGTTTTTTGGAGACTTTTGCTTAAAAAAGGCAACTGTCAGCCTCATTGAATATTTATGTATTTCTTTATTTCCAAACAGCTAAAAATTTTAAAGTGTATACTTTATAATTTTACTTAATCCTCGTATCTATGAAAAAAGATAGTATTTGTTAATTCCATATTCACATGGAGAAAGCAAGGCACAGAAAGATTAAGTATTTGTTGCTCAATGTCATGCCAATAAGTTAATCCCAGACAGTGTAGCCTAACTGAGATATCTTAATGTATATCTGTCTGTCTTTTGTAGTACTAGAGTATGAACTTGGTTTGGGGCTTGTTAGGTAGACATGATACTGTTTGAGCCATGCCACCAGCTTGTTTTACTCTTTTTTTTGAGATAAGGTATTAGTTTTTTTACTGAACCAGCCTGGACTATGGTCTTCCTATTTATATTCCTGACTATAGCTGGGATACCAGGTATACACTATTGTGTCCAGTATGTTTCTGTAGAGGTGGGGTCTTGTGAACTTTTTTTGTCTAGGCTGGGCTGGAACTATGATCCTTCTGATTTCAACATCCCATGCAGCTGGATGACAAGTGAGTGCTACGTTATTGGTTGATCTGGGGGGTCTAGTAAATTTTTTTCCTGAACTGGCTTTAAGTCACAGTTCTCTTGATCTTCATTCACCATGACATGAGCCACTAGCAACTAGCTACAATCTGTATTATTAAACCATTGTGCAACATTGCCTTGAAAAGTGTATATAAAATTGAAAAAAAATTTAAAAGCTGATTGCTACTTAAAGAGCCTCCTTTGGTGTTCAAAAAAGTTACTGAATCATTTCTTTTTTTGCAGCCTACTAAGTTGAGCAGGAATCAGAAATCTGACATGCCCTCTGCTCTTCCACATTCATGGCTCCTTATTGCCTCTAGACTTGAGTAACTTGTGATGGGTAGAAGCTTTGGGGAAAATGCATCATTCCAACCTTCAGCCACAAGATGACACTGAAAAGGATTCTAGGAGGGAGGGCACTGACAGGTATGAAAGTCCCTGCCAAGCTGCTAGCTGGGCAGCATGATTGCTTCCCTGGAAGGTTCTATGTTCAGTCTGGACCTGAGTCTAATTTCAGTGAATGACCAGCAAATTAGGGAGGGCAAAGATTCCTCACCTCTATAACACCTGCCAACAGAACTCAAAGACAGAAACAAGATCACCAAGGCTGAAGATATTAAAGCTTTAAATACTTACCTAGATGTGGATGTGCACTGGCCTCTGTTGGAGCTGGACCAAGAGAATGAAAGAGAAAGATAATGATTAACAACAAAGAAAATCCACAAATGTAGCTAACAAGCACAACTGCAACTATGAAACTTAAGTTGCACTAAACAGACCAAATGGCTAGATATTTTAAGGAAACAAGACAAAAACAAGTGCTAATAACTATTCTAATAGTGATGGAAATCTCTATTTAGCTATATTATTTAAAAATAATTGTTCCCTCCTGAATGAAGAAGAGTTGCACGGAGAACAACCATTTATTATATAGACTTAGTCTGATTCCCTTAGACAATATAACCATGATGGGATAGGGCTATGCCAAAACATTCTTGAGCATAATTTACATGGAAGGTACTGTACAGGAATTAGGGAAATGCAAACTAAAAGCACGATCCTGGACCTCAGAGAACTCACTGCTAAATAGGACAATTAGTGTTATGGCAGTGTTGGAGGAATCCCTCATAAGGAGAGAAGACAAGGGAGAGATGTTAAATCCTGGCTGACTAGAGAATGAGAGGTATCAAGAAACGTCTTCACTGAAGACAATTTTTCTGCTGGATGTTGAGCCTAGTAAGAAGTAAGCAGAGGTAAGTAATGGAGAGAATGGCTTGATGGGCTAACCACAAATTCTGTAAGACTGAACGAAAGATTAAGAGTAGGGAACAGAGACAATGATACTGGAGGTATTGACAGGATAAGATCATGGAATTGAATGCTAAGCAAGTTGGACTTAACCATAAAGTCCTGATGATCCCCCAAACATCTACAAGAGAAAGACAATGCATTCAAATACGCATTTGTAGAAAAATGCACTGAAAAAGTGTGGACACATGGGATACTACCCTGTTTGTATTTTGCTTATACTGTTTTCCTCAATGGATTTTTAAGTCTGTTAAGAAATACCTAGTCATTATCTGAAAAACAGAGTTATGATGTAGATGTTTTTAAATCTCATATCTGTCAAAGAAAAATTTCAACTAAATATGAAAATGTGTTCCTAACAAAATCAACAGCACTACAGTTAGATGAAAAATTCAGACTCCACAGCATTTTTAAAAAAGAAACTGATATTTGTCTTATCAGTTCATATTAACATATACATATTGAAAAATATTTGTATTTAGTTTTGGGAGCAGATTCTATGTGTTGTAGATATTGTTGGTAAAACCTTTTAGCATGCATACACACAATGATCTCTTTTATGGAACTCTTGAAAAAATGAAAAAAATTAAAGATCTTATATTTTGTGTCAGTGTTTTCTTGGTTAATTTGTAGTATAATTTCACAAAGAATTACTAAATTGTTTATTCTAATGAAATATTTTCTTGGGGCTGGGAAGGTGGCTCAGTGGTAGAGCACTTGCCTTGCATGCTCGAGGCCCTGGGTTCGATTCCTCAGCACCACATAAGAAAAAAGCCGGAAGTGGCGCTGTGGCTCAAGTGACAGAGTGCTAACCTTGAGCTGAAGAGCTGAGGGACAGTGCCCAGGCCCAGAGTTCAGGCCCCACGACCGGACTCAAAAAAAAAAAAAAAAAAAAAAAGAAATATTTTCTTGAAACAAAATGCTTGTCAATTACTCATCAAAGACAAAAACATGGCAGGATGATGTATGTTCTTTACAGTAGCATACTGTGTATGGACAAACTGAATTGAAGCAATCAGAAAGACAAGAGTTTGCAAACTAGAAGGAAAAGTAAAAAAAAAATTCTGTTGAAGCCAAAGCTTTTTGCATTTTCCTCAATATCTGGAAGACTTAAACCAAGTTCCAAGTACTATCCAAACTTGTCTGCAAAAATTTACTAGAAATTTTTGAATAATTTCTTATTGATAATAACTTTGAAATTACCTTTGTGACATAGGTTTTAAAAAAACAAAACAAAGTAAATAAATTTACTCTGATACTTAGAGCTTTGAAATGTATCTATGCTTTTGCATCAAAGGTAAATCAATACTTCTAGAAAATGAGCAAATTTTGTCAATGATAATGTCATGTTAATGGAAAATGGTTTTTTTGACATTCAATCCAGTTATTGAAAGTCTTCAGGTAAGTATGTGAAGCTACTTTCAAATGGACATTTAATGAAATCTTAGACCAAGTATTGTAACACTTAAGATTCACTCTAACATTAGAAGGATATCTTTAGGAGAAGATCATAAGGGCTCAAAAGCTATGTGCATATGATCATAGAATATGATGCTTATAGAAATTAACTCTAAGAAATGGAAACAAGAATGTTTTGGTTTTTACTGTTTGCCGATTTTTTTCTCTTTTTTCTTTGGTTTTTCCCTTTTGTCACTGTTTTTGATTTCTGTACACTTTGTCTTCTGTATAAGTTTATCTGATTTGGGGAGCGGAAGGAGAAGCACAGAAACAGTGGGACATAGGGGGAACCAATCTAGCAGTGATATTCACTAGATGCTATATTAAAAATGAACTATACAACTTGGTGGGGGAGGGCAGTCAGGAGGGGTAAAACTGGGAGAGGATGAGGAAGAGGGTAACACTGTTCAAAAAGAAATATACTCTTGCCTGATTTATATAACTGTAACTCCTCTGTATATCACCTGTACAATAAACTTGAAAAAAATGCACCCTAAGGGTGGGGCACTGGTCCTTCAATGCCTATAATCCTTATTAAGAAGGCTGAGATCTGAGGATCACAGTTCAAAGGCAGCCCAGGCAAAAAAAAGTCTTCAAGACTCTTATCCCCAATTAACTATCAAAAAGCTGGAAGTAGAGCTGTGGCTAAAGTGCCTGTAAGCAAAGCAGCTCAGGACCTGAGGCTAAGCCTAAAAACCAGCATACACACACACACACACACACACACACACACACACACACACACACACACACACACACACACACACACACACAGACACACACACACACACACACACACAGATATATTCTAAGTATTAAATACACACCAGATTTTGGAGTCTTAGCATAAAAAAGAATGCAAAATTTCACATTAATAATTTTATTTTGACCATATTACATTGAAATTCTTAATATTTTATATATTCTGCAATACAATATATTGTCAAATTAACTTCCCGTATTTCCTTTTTTATTTTTGTGGCAACTATAAAAATATTTAGTATTATAAATAGGGTTCATATTCTTGTATTGGACCATGCTGAATTACAAGTAGGAGAGATGTCTGTACTGAGCTCTATGGAGGAATTATTGCCACACAAAAGGTGGGGGACTTATGAAAGGAAAATCATGTTGCTTAGGGACAATGCATGCAGGGCAGGCCATGTGAGGCCCATGAAATCATTTGGTACATGACAGAATAGACATGTATGCTTCTTGTCAGCTGCCTACAGTTGTCTGTCCCTATTGATAATTTTGCATGTCCTGTGAATAATGCTATACATACAATAGTCTTTGGCAGAAAAAAGATTCCCCATACCTAGAAGTAGAATTTATTTAGGTTCTTTAAAAAAATCAGAAATGATAGTTTGGCTTCATTTTTTAAAATTGTATTTTTATTATCTTAAAGTAGTTGTAAAAAGTAGTTGCCTTTCAACAAATCAGTTTATAAGTATAATGCATCTTGATTGATGGATGTCACCCTTTTCATCATTCTCTCCCATCCCTTCCAACCCATCCCTCATCTCAATTTTCTGAATTTCATAGAATATTCATTGACGCCACTACCCCTTCCAAAAACAGTTGAATCCACTGACAACTTAGAATAGGCTTTATGGAAAAAAATTTGTAGTATTTAATTTTCTCAAAGGTTATTCTCTTTAATGGATGTACTTTTCTTTCAACTAACTTAATCTAGAAGGGAACTTTTATGCAATTATGTGACTTCAAAATACAGTCAGTACTTCAGCAAACTTGATAAATAAATGATTATAAAAGATTGAGACCAACACACTAGACAGAAAAAGAGACAGAATGCCTGAAAATGAATTGGGAGTTTTTTTTTAAGTTTTTGAGTCAGATAATCACACATATATAGATATATGATGACAGATAATTCTTACAAATCCAGGTGTTATATTACAGGAACATATATCCTGAATCATTTTGGAATTCAAAGGCCCCAGGTAGTTTTGCCTCAGGTATCTCTTCACCTAATTTGAAATTCAAATGTATTAAATTTCCAAAGCTAAATATGACAAATTAGACATGGTCTGTGAAGTTAGTATTTAATGAGCTATGAACCTAGACTTTCATCTCCCCAGGAATAATTTCTTTATTACTTTTTATATTTTATTGCAATAAAGCACCATTTGACCTTCAAGTATGATAATTAAGCTTCCAAAAATGTTATAAATTTAGAATAAAAATAGTTCTCTCTGTGTTCAGGAACATACTTATGATCAGTATAAAAGATGACCTAATATTTAAAGATAGTTAAATTATACACAGAAGCAGCAATATTAACAATTATTTTTCTCTTTCCCCTTCTCATTTCCCACCTTGATTTGATTTGTGTTTTGTAACAGTTTATCATTTTTCATATTATAAAATAAACTGGATAGGAACAAAACACAGATCTATCTTTATTACCTATGATTGGGGAACAGAAAGAACTCTTTCAGATTTATCCTTTAAGATTTATTCTACTGTGAACTGTCAATAATAGAACCTTAATGATTAAAACTTATGATTCCTTGTCTTACTGTCTTATGCCCACATCTTTTCTGGGGAAGATAGTCATACAATTTCTTTAAAAATCTGTCTTCAATATGAATGAAGTTTTTAAGTAAAAATTTAAAATATATAACAACCAACTACTTAAATTTTTGATGAGTTTTTATTTTTAAAAATATTGCTGCTTTTGAAGATATGCAATTACCAGCTGGATAAATGATAGAGGAAGGTCAGTTGTGAGTTGACTGGAAGCCAGAGCACAGTTATGTTTTTAAAACCATTCAGAGATAGGAGGAATGAAGAGAAATACAAGGTGGAGGAGCTATGGAAAGAGAAGCAAGGATGATCCAGAGAGGGCCAGGAAAGCCAGATTACCCTGGGGTTTTCAGGCTGAGAGTGACAAACTGGTTTGTGTCTAGGAGCATCTTAATAAATGGATGGAAAAACTGAACCAAAAAAGTAGCAGTAGGCATGAAAAGAGGATTGGTCTAAGCAATATTAAGGTTATTCTTAAGAACATTGAGTATAGGCATGGAAAACAAAGGAATGAACAAAAAATGTTATCTGGGTTTTAGTGTAATGCTGGATGTTTATGAAGTCATGAACTAGAACTGTAGCAAAAAGGATGCAGATTTAGAAAAAAGTAAAGTCCAAGTTAGAGTATATTAAGATCAGGGTACTAAAAACAGTTCTGAATATAATGAAGACAGCTAACATTCACAGAATATCGATGTACTACCCACCATGCCATCATGGCATTCAATCCTTATGTCTTTATTATGTTCCTTCTAGGTAGAGAATATTGTGCCAGGCTTTTGGGAATGAGTGGGATGGCTCATAATGTCAGTGTTATTATTCTCTCTATCTTAAAAATGAGTAAACTGAGTCTCAGAAACATTACGTAGCCAGAAAGTACAAGAACATAATTTAAAAACAAGAAATAGCTATAAACTCTATGTCCTCAAACTTTCTGAGTCAACACCAGGCAAATGGGCAGAATGTGAGAGATAAACCATAGTTGTGCATGAGATGACCAGAGTCAATAGAAGAATATGAGAAGCTCAAGAATGGGGCCACTACCAGATCCAAAATACACAGTGGAGAAAGCAGAAGAACCCACAAAGAAACTGAGAAAGAGCAAGGAAGTCAGACACTATGAAGACCAGAGTCCTTTGAACTAGCTGGCATCTTAGTAGATTAGAGAAGACCGTGTGAATGTCGGTTTCCACCATGTGCTGATAGTAGGCCAGATGTCAGGTTAGGAGTAATGCTGAAGATCAAGCAGTGCTTTTTCAAGAAGCTGAAGTGTGAAGGAGAAAAATAATCAGAGAGTATATTCAAAGGATCTCTGAAGAACAAGATACTAAAGCTACAAAAATGAAAAAATAAATAAGAGGACAAGGTTATTGGAACAAGGGCCTTAGAGAATATGGGCAGAATGTCTTTCCATGAGTTTATGTATTTCTGTAAATGCATTTTGGTCCTACTCACCTGAGTTTGAACTAGCATACCTATATTTAAGCTATTTAAGAACAGGGGTATGACACAGCCTTGTATTGTCACACAACTCCCTTGGGTTTGATATGGTGTCAACACATATGCCTTGTAGGGACAGATGGCAGTGTGCACTAATTAATACTAATACATTCAAATTTCTAACAACTTGATTACAGAACTGTATACTGTTATACATATCTTCACATGTGTACTAAAATAAGATTGGACTAATGCACTATATGAAATAGTATTTCACAAGTCAAAACAAAATTGTGATTTTCTAGATTCAAACTTAGGTTTTGTCCTTCAAAATATGGGGAAATGAAGCAAATTACATGGCAGCATGAGTGGAAAACAGATTTCTATAGGCATTCAGAAGATGCCAATGTCAAATTCTTCTCTGACATAAATCTTCCTCTTTTGACTTTGGGCTGGATAAAGCTGTTAAGTAGCAATGTATACAGCCTTCAGACCCAAAAAGAAGGCTGTTTAAATCTATGATCAATCACCTTAAAATAATCAGCATCAGTCCAAAGTATCTTTTTTGGCAAATTAAAAAATAGCCAGACCCACCCACATCCAGTAAGAAGAAATTTTATTATGGCCACATGTGTCAACTCTTCGTCATTCTCCTTAATCTTGCCTGTTTTGAATATCACTTGGGGATACTTTTGTCTGCCATATCCCCAGGAGGGCTTTAGTTCCTTTCATATCAGGTAGTTAGTGAGACCTTGAAGCAAGACTGAAGGATTCCTGATGTCTTCCCTGAGCCTCTTAATCCAGCTCTCTACAGATGGGATGAATAGGAAATTCAAACTACAAAACAGATGTCTTTGCCCAGCAATGTTTAAGACTAGGAAAATTCAAATGAATCACATTAGATTTTTCCCTGCAACACAGTCAAATAAATACGGTAAAACACACTTGTGACTATGAAAGAGAAACAAATTGATTAATAAAGACTATGCATTGCAAGGTACTCGAAAGATATTCATAACATAAGCTATTAAGTAACAAGGCTATGGCCATGGAAAACTTTACAGCCTACACTTTGTACAATAATGGGATATAAAAGGTCCACTTAAAAATTCAGGTACAGTTCAACAGTGAAACCCATTAGACATGATGTTGGAATGAACTTGGAGGGAGAAGGAAATCAGGAAGGAAAAACCTGGGAGAGAATGAGGAGAGAGGGGGTAACATTGTTCAAAAGGAAATGTATTCATTACCTCACTTAGGTAATCTGTACATCTGTACAGATGTACATCACTTTTATGATATATTGTTCTTAATTTAGGTACATATCCCTCAGGGAGATTTGGTAAATCAGCTGCATCTTCTGGAATCATCTAGATCAGATCAAAGCATCACTGACCCAATCACATGTTATATAGACAATCTATTACCAATGACAGACTAATATTCAGTGCTTTGACTTTATGATTTCTTAATAATCTTGTATTCTCAAATGTCATGAATATCCACACTGTGTTGTGAAACAATGTCTTTATTAATTGGCTTAAGACATAAATTCTAGTTCATATTTCAAGAGCTCTCTCCAGTACTCTGTGTTTAGGTAGAGTCTGAGTATGACCCAAAGATTCATGTGCTAGGAGCTTAGTCCCAGGTTGATGTTATTAAGGTGATGGAACCCTTAAGAGACCTTGTGGAAGTTAGTTAAGTCATCGGGGCATGCCTTTGGAAGGGATAAAAAATAGTATTTATTTATTTATATCCAATTTTAGTGATCAAACCTGGGGACTCACATATTGTTACTACTTACTAGCTCTACCACTGAGCTGCCTCCCCAGCACTAAGAGGAACTCTTTATTCTGAAAAAGTTAAAAACCCTCTACGTGTTATGGAGTTGTTTATTAAACTCTTCCTTCCCTTTAGCTCACAACTTAAGTAAACTTTTGCTAACTTAAATCACTTAAAAATTCCATAGTTTGGGGTCTGAATGAAGTGTCTGTGATCCAATGCAAGTAGAAAACATATTCATGCTTTCTACCATTCACTGATTTGAGGGTGAGGAACAGTAGCAGAATTGCTGAGGCTGGCAGAAAAATAGCCAAGTTTTTCTTTTTGCACCAGCTGTAAGCCTGACCTCCCTCTCCTGCCCCCCACAACACAAAACACTTGCCTTTAGTTATAGCCACTTCCATAAACCCAAGAACAGAGAATTCCAGTATGGTTTGTAAATGGCATACACCCTTCGGGGCATGACTGGTGTCAGAACGCTAAGTCTGCCATCTGGCCTTGCTAAACAATCAATGTGTGTGTTTGAACAGGGTATGCCAAGAAGCTCACAGGACAATACATATATACACCCACCGTTATTCTCACTGCTCCATCCTCCACTGTGATTTGTACACATGACTGCACCAGCAGTCATTACCTTCACACTGGATACTCCTGTCTTAGCAGGTGAACTTACAAGGGCTCTAAAAAGTATGTATTCTCTCTTAGGTTTACAGAAAATTGGGCAGTAGTAATAATCTGTCTTTTTAAATCAAAGCTGGGGTCCTGAGGCTTTTCATGTTTATTTTTTGAAAGTTAAGAATCTATGGAGATGGGTTTAGTGGTATTTGCCTGCAATTCCAGCCACTCAGAAGTGTTAGGGGGATCATTGTCAAAGGCTGGCCTGGGCAATGGCATGAGATTCTATCTGAAAAACAAACTAAAAGCAAAAAGACTAGAGATGTTGCTTAAGTGGAGGTAGAATCATTTAGTAAGTGCAAGACTCCAGTGCCACTCACTGGGCTGTGAGTCCAGTGATTTGCATTCAAGCCCTTGCTACTTATGACTAGTGTATATTTTGTCCACTTTCTTGGCTTTGTTGCTTAGTGTACAGAAAAGGACACTAAAGTTCTGTGATCATAGCATAGATTCAAATAAATCCAACCTCAATCTTTGTATACTACATTCATATTAATAATTTCCATAGCACTATTTTATGTGATTCACAGGCATGTATTTTAGCTTTGCAGCAAAAATTTTTGTGAAAGGCAGATCTCTTCTAGGTCCTTTCAAAACTTTAATGTGTCCTAAAAGTTCTTCTACCTTTGATTGATCTTCTCTAACAATAAATACTTCACCATCACTTTAAAATCACTTAGTGACATTTTGGACAAATTTCCAGATAGTTAAAATGGCTAACTCTTTTGCCCATTCTTGAACTTTGATCCAATAGCACCTTCTTAGAGATTTATTACACTCTTTGCTGCATATTTAAAATCCGGATATGCCTCTTCCTCCTCCTTCTTACCTTCTCTATTTTCAGGGTTTTTTTTCCCCCTGTAGCTTCCAACATGGTATCATATGAACACACATATTATATCTTATATTTATTTTCTTTCTTCTCTTGGAATGTAGTCTACATAAGAGTAGGCATCTTTTCTCTGCTCAATGATGTATCCCAGTACCTATCCTAAACCAGAGCCTGGTCCTGTGATAGATATTCAATAATCTTGGTGAACACTAAATGCTAAGTAATTTGTTCTGTTTTTTTTTTACTGTTATTTTAAGGCCAAAGGGAGCATACAGTCTAACCTACATATACGTGTGCACACACCACCACCACCAACAACAACAACCCTAGAGATGAGAAAATGCTGGCTTCTTGTTTGCACTGTGACATGTCAGAATTCAGCTGCTGTGTTTATAACTACTTAGGACATTAGATTCAAGGAAGAGCTGTGAACGTCCCTGAATCTGGTCTAGTGACCAAGAACATTAAGGGGATTCTTTAGAGTTTATGTGAACATTTGTGAATAATTCTAGCATATACATATACAACCTGAGGATCAATGTAAGGAATATTGCTTTGGTAAAAACTATGTCTTCTAAGCCTCTTCAGTAAATGGTGCTGGCAAAATTGGTATACTACTTGTAGAAAACTAAAGCTAGATCCTTATATATCAACCTGCGCCAGAATCAACTCCAAATGCATCAAAGATCTCGGAGTTAAAACAGACACTCTCAAAACATTACAGTATGGAATAGGAGAAACCCTAGGTCTCCTTGGCACAGGCTGCAATTTTCTTAATAGAGACCCAGAAATAAACAAATAAAAGAAAGGTTGGACAAATGAGACTGCATGAAATTGTAGAGTTTCTGCATGGAAAAGGACATAGCTATCAAGATCAATAGAAAGCCCATGGATTGGGAGAAGATCTTCATTAGCCATACAATGGACAAGGGTCTCATACTAAAATATACGTGGAACACAAAAATTTAAATCCCCCAACAACAAATTTTCAAAGAAACAACTGTCCAATAAATAAGTGGGCTAAAGACTTAAAGAGAAACTTCTCTGAAGAGGAAAGAAGGATGGGCAATAGACACATGAAGAAATGTTCAACCTCTCTAGCCATAAAAGAAATGCAAATCAAAACAATACCTCATCCGAGTTAGAATGGCTATAATCAAGAACTCTAATAACAACAGATGCTGGAGGGGATGTGGACAGAAGGAACCTTACTGCATTGTTGGTGGGAGTGTAAACTTGTTCAACCACTTTGGAAAGCAGTATGGAGGTTCCTCAAAAGACTCCACATAGAGCTCCCCTATGACCCAACAATCCCACTTTTGGGCATTTACCCAAATGTTCACGAACAAGACCACACTAAAGCTACCAGCATGACTATGTTTATTGCAGCATTATTTACCATAGCTAAGATATGGAACCAACCCAGATGCCCCTCAGTAGATGAATGGATCAAGAAAATGTGGTATATATACACAATGGAATTCTATGCCTCCATCAGAAAGAATGGCATTGCCCCATTTGTTAGGAAATAGAAAGACTTGGAAAAATTATATTAAGTGAAGTAAGCCAGGCCCAAAGAAACACAGGACCCATGGTTTCCCTTATTTGCAATAACTAGTATATGTCTGAGATAAGCAGAAAAGGTCAGATATGTTGTTAGGTGAAATGAACCGCAAGATAAGTATTCAAATGTTTTTTACTTTCATGTGATTGTTTCTCACATATTTATAATTTGATGTTGGTATAATTTGGGGGAGAGGAAGGGCAAAAAACAAATCATTTAAATAGGGATACAGGTGGACCCATTGTAACAATGAGATGTACAAGTTGTTATGTTGAAAAATGAACTTTACGGGGCTGGGAAGATGGCTCAGTGGTAGAGCGCTTGCCTTGCATGCATGAGGCCCTGGGTTCTATTCCTCAGCACCACATAAGCAAAAAGAAAAAAAAAAGCCCGAAGTGGCACTGTGACTCAAATGGTAGAGTGCTATCCTTGAGCTGAAGAGCTGAGGGACAGACCACAGGCCCAGAGTTCAGGCCCCATGACCGGACCCCCCCCCCAAAAAAAAGAAAAAAAATGAACTTGACAACTTTGGCGAGGGGAGGAAGGGAGCAGGGGAAAGGGGGGTAGAAGATATGGGGGGGCAGAATATGGGAAGGGATAGGAAGGGGAAACAAAGGAGGAGGCAACAATGCTTGATAAGAAATGTACTCATGTAAGCCAGGCCCAAAGAAACATAGGTCTCATGGTTTCCCTTATTTGTAATATCTAATATATGTATGAGTCAAGCAGAAAAGGTCAGATAATGTGATGTCAGGAAAATGAACCCTTAGATGTGTATTTTAATGTTTTTTTCTTTCATGCATGTGTTTCTAACGCATTTATAAGATTATCTCTTTGTTGCCCACAGTATAACCCCTGCTTTCACTATATTTGATGTCAGTATAACTTGTGGAGGAGATGGGGAAAAACCAGTTGTTTAAGGATACAGGTGGACCTGTTGCAACAATGAGAAGTACAAGTTGTCATGTCCAAAATGAGCTTTACAACGTCGGTGCAGGGGGTGGGGGGGGAAGGAGGGGGAAGGAGAAGGATTGGGATGGGGGGAGGGGGGAGGCTGGGAAGGGATGTGAAGGGTAAACAAAGGAGGAGGCTGCAATGCTTGGTAAGAAATGTACACATTATCCTGCCCATGTAATTGTAACTCCTCTGTACAGTATGTTCACAAATAAAATAAAATTAAATTAAAAAAAAAAAGAAATGTACTCATTAAGCCGGGCTCCGGTGGCTCATGCCTGTAATCCTAGCTACTCAGGAGGCTGAGATCTCAGCATCGCGGTTCAAAGCCAGCCTGGGCAGGAAAGTCCGTGAAACTCTTATCTCCAATAAACCACCAGAAAACCAGAAGTGGCATTGTGGCTTAAGTGGTAGAGCACTAGCCTTGAGCTGAAGAGCTGAGGGACAGCGCTCAGGCCCAGAGTTCAAGCCCCACAACCAACCAACCGAACAAACAAACAAAGAAATGTACTCATTATCTTGCGCATGTAATTGTAATTCCTCTGTATGGTATTTTCATAATAAATTTTTTAAAAAAAACTATGTCTTCTAATGTTCATAATGAACACTCAAGGAAAACGATTTTTTTTCAGGAAGGGCAATAATATTCAACTCAAATAAATACCTCAATATAAACATTTATTGAGTGTATCCTTTGGGCTAAGTATTACATATTAAGGATTATGAAAAATTTGGTTAGAATTCTTCTTCCCATAAAGCTCTCACATAAGGGAAACAAGCCTTTGAACACATAAGTATGATACAACACAGATAGGCCATGTCAAGAGTCAGGCAGGGTGTGGGTTGGGGATGTACCTCAGTGGTAGTGGTACATGTGCAAGACCCTGAGCTTTCTTGTCAGCACCACAGAAAAAGTCAGGTAAGCCTTCACATGGTGGAGGAGGGGGGATGTCACAGTTTAGAATTTCCCTTTGGCTCTGGAGAAGCAATTGATTCCACCTGCCCAGCAGAATTGCCCACCCTTCTTCAAATGTAGAACCTTAAAGCCAGGCACATGGTGATAGTAAACACATGCAACTCCAGTTTCCAGGGAGGTGGAGATGAGCAGATCACAACTTGAGATTGTTCTAGCCAGAACAATCAAAACAATTCAGGCTTTGTGGCACATGTTTGTAATTGCACCTATGCAGGAGTATAGATAGGAGAATAACAATGTGGTTCTAGCCCCTAGTAAAAGGAAAAATATACCAGAAATACAAACTAAAGCAAAAGGGGGCATGGCTCAAGTAATAGAGCACTTGCCTAGCAAATTAGAAGCCCTGAGTTCAGTCCCCAATATGGAAAAACAAAGAGTAGAACACCCTTATAATCCAAACCACATGTTTACTGTAAAATTTAGAGAATTCTGATAAATTTGAGGGGAGAAATGGAGCATTCACATTCCCACCACACCAGACAGTTTATGCTCTTTCATACCAGCTAACCTTGCTTAATCATTTGCTTCAGCAAGATCTGTTCCTTTTGTGATTTACTGGGCTTTACCTCTCTGCCAGCTTATTCTGTGCCAGCATGTGGACAGTGTAAGGTCATACAGGCAGATAGCTCCACTCACTTCTCTATGATTCTAAAGTCCTTTTAAAGCCTGAAGTCCGAAAGCAAATGACTTCTCACTAGCTTTCTCTCCTTGGCCTTAAGAAAAGTAGTCCCGGATATACAGCAGTTGGTCTGGTTCCCAGCTGAGCCTTAATGTACTCCTGCCAAACAAAACTAATCTCACTGAACATCAGCCTCAGACAAGGCCACTGTGCAACCAGGATGGATAGAGACCAAAGCAAGGCCATTTCATAATTGTGTCTGAACAAAGACACAATTTTAAGATTGTACAAGTCACAATGTATCCAGCAAGTATCCACTTCTAGCTAATAAGAAAAGATGATGTCTAACAGGTCTGAAAACACCATCAAGTCAGAACAAAAACCACAAAAGATTAGGCCAGGCAAAGCAGACTCCAAGCATATACAATTCAAATAACAATGCGTGACTGGTAGAATGAGCTTCAATCAGGGAGGTTTTAGACAGAATTAAGAGGATGACAAAAAAATGAGGAGGAAGATGCAAAGTTAAGTCAGATGGTGAAGGCTTTTCCTTGTAGGTGTGATAAGCCATAGGGGATTTTACTTTGATGACAAACTTATTGTTCCTGAGGGCGAGCTTGAAAGATTTTATGTAGAGAAATGATAGATTTTTCTTTCCACTTTAGAAAGCTCATTATGACAGCTCTGTATAGGGATTGAGAAAGCAGGAGTGGAGTAATCAGGGAGGACGTTCCTCAGAAATTCCCAAAGAAGGTGGTGCAGCCTGATGCAAGGTGGATCAGCAGAATAGGGGAGGGGAGGAGATATTGAAATTTCCTCTTTAGTTTTTTTTTCTTAATTTTTATTTTGGCAGTACTGGGAACTGAACTCATGGACTTCACAGTTACTAGGCAATGGCTCTATCCCCTGAGCTATGTCCCACGTGTTGTGTTTTTTTTGTTGTTGTTGTTTTAATTAACTGATTTTTTAGAGAAGGTCTAGTATTTTGTCCTATTGATTTCTGACCACAATTTTTCTCTACCTCTACCCCCTAAGTAGGTTAGATTGAAAGGATGCGCACCATACCATGTTAAGCTTTTTTATTCTTTTTTCTTTTATATTAATACATTTTTATTGTAAAAATACTGTACAGTTACATGAGCAAGGTAATGAGCATTGTTGCCTCCTCCTTTGTTTTTCCTGTACCATCCCTTCCCCCACACCTCCACAACTACACTCCCCCTCTCCACCTAAACTGTGAAGTTCATTTTCAACATACTGTCTTGTACATCTCATTGTTACAATGGGTCAACCTGTATCCCTATTGAAGCATTTTGTTTTTTCCCTTCTCCTCCCCAAATTAGAGATGTGTATATACAAGATGCAGGGCACCGACATCAAATACAGTGAAAACAGGGGTTATATCGTGGGGGAGGAACATACAAAGAAGCAAAAAATATCCCATAGTACATTATAAATACATTAAAAACAATAGCAAGAAAGAAAAAAACACTTGTGTCCCTATCTTGGGGGTTCATTTCGCTTAACATCATCTTATCTAGTCATATATAGATAGCTTTTGACCTTTTCTTCTTGTCCCAGACATATACTGGTTTTTTTGTTTTGTTTTGTTTTGTTTGCTGGTCCTGGGGCTTGAACTCTGGGCCTAAGCACTATCCCTGAGGCCCTTTTGAAAAAGGCTAATGCTCTACCACTTGAGCTACAACGCCACTTTCAGCCTTTTCTGAGTATTTGATTGGAGATAAGAGTCTCGTGGACTTTTCCTGCCTGGGCTGGCTTCAAACCACAATCCTTGGATCTCAGTCTCCTGAGTAGGTAGGATTACATTCTCACTAACTTTTTCCTGGGCTAGCCTGGAACTGCTGTCCTCTTAGTTCTGGCCTCTTAACTTCGTTTACCCTTTCTTTTTTTTTCTTAAACCATTCAGACCTTTAGAATAGCTCCCTACGAGTTGTTTCTTAAGGCCACCGGGCAAATTTAGCTACTGCTGTGACCCATGGGTCTCCCATTTCCATCATAGCCTGAAATCCTCAAGAATAAAAAATGGGCGGTTCATTTCTATGCCTATATTCAGCACTGTGAGTCAAAGTAGAAGTTTTACAGATGCTAGATGTACAATGTACAGAATGAAGTCTTTCAATGAAGGTCTCTCGAGAAAACAGGTCAAGGTCACAACTATTTAAGGCTTCCCTTGTATGTTTTCTAATAGCTTCACTTTTTCAATATGTTTAGCCTGTAATACAATCTTATAATATCAGCTGTTCCCAAGCTATTTGTTTTTGTTTGAATGGTTTAATTAGAATCCACAAACCTACCGAATATTGAAAGGCACTGTTCTCTGATATATAGTAACAGCCATTTTCTCTCTAATAAACACATTAGATATTCCTTATCTAATGCTCAGAAAATCATTTACATGTTAATTTAGTATTATGTTATTTGAGAAATATTGTTTTAATTAAAAATAGGGTCAAAAATAAAGATAGTGTATAGCACCAATTATGTTCCTTATTATTTCCAGATAGTAGGCAGCACCTTTCTTGTTAGTATTCTTTTCAACCTTATCTTGGTTAAACTGATGTGATTTCAGTGGATATGGTGCTGTTGAAGAGCTCAATGTTTTCTTTTTGGTCCTGGGATGTACAGAATTTTTAATAATATCTACATCTATCATCATGTAAATCAGGTTCATGTGTAATGCTACTGTGTAAGACAATTTTTTCTCACTTATTGAGTCTTTTTCACACTGAGTTTTCTTAGGCTTTAAATTTTATTTTAAATAACTCAACCCCAATAATTCATGTATAATAGAAAAGACTAGAAAATTTAAAGGTTCAAACAAATTATGTATTAGGCAATGATAAATGTTCATTTTAAACATTTTTCCTGACATTATTCATTTTTAAGGATATTCATGTTCACTGCTATACAGTACTGTGAACATTTTTATCATCTAGAAAAAGATTTACAAGGATTCAAATATTTGGTCCTATTCTGTGATTTGAGGATTCAAGAATTTGAAACATTTAAGTTGGTAATACATTTATATGGTAAGTTAAGCAGAACACATTCTTGTAGCGTTTCAGTAGTATTGTGGTACAACTACAATGAACTCATTAGAAAAAATTTAAAATCAGAGTACATTTTCTCATTATTTGTTTTGCTCACATTTAGAATTTTCAGAAGCCTGTTGAACTTTTAGCAAATAAATATTAGGGTTATGAACTGGTCAATAATTCTACTTTCCAACCATCATGATCAAATAGTAGTAATGAAATGCTTCCTTAGTACATTAATCATAGGATCTACTACAAACTATTTGGACATATTCAACATAAACAAGTCAAATATGACTCTTACCTCCTTGTTCACACAACTGCTGGGCTAATGCATCTTTGAAAATAACCTGGCCTCTATGTGTTGCTGTAGCCCTGGAAATAAAAAAGAAAAGTTTATGTCAGATATTCTAGTATGTTTGATATTAGTGTCTTTTAAAAATAAGAGTTAAATTTAAAACCATTTTTAAGTTTTAATGTGAAGATATGATTTTTTAAGATATGTATTATTATTAAATAGTTATACAGAGAGGTTTCATTTCAATTCTGGAAATCAGGTTGTCATTATAATTGTATCTTTTTTTTTTTTTTTTTTACAATTGTATCTTGATCAGTGAGTGTCACTCCTCCCACTTCTTTCCCCATCCCCTCCCTACCCTCTAATTACTCTGTAGATAAGATCTTGTTTTCAAGATTGCATTTCATTGTGCTCATAACCTTACAAGTTAAATTAAAATCCCTAAGCAGTGTGGAGGTTCCTCAAAAGACTAAACATAGAGCTTCCTTATGACACAGCAATTCCACTCCTGGGCATTTACCCAATAGACCACAAACAAGGCCACAACCATGTTCATTGCAGTATTATTTACCGCAGCCAAGATGTGGAAACAACTCAGATGCCCCTCAGTGGATGAATGAATCAAGAAAATGTGGTAAATATACACAATGGAATTTTACTCATCCATTAGAAAGAATGATACTATACCATTTGTAAGGAAATGGAAAGACTTGGAAAAAATTATATTAAGAGAAGTAAGCCAGACCCAAGAAACATAGGCTACATGGTTTCCCTCACTTGTGGTACTAGAATGTGTCTATAAATCCACAAATAGGCACACTGCATGCAAAAGACAAAAAATAAATGCACTGGGACATGATAATTACACAGGTCTCTAGACATTTCAACACACAGTGAGATTAAAGGAGATATTTTTAGAAGAGGACACAAAGGCTCAATAGCCACGTGCATATGATCACATAAAATTTATTATGATCACATATTATTTATTGAAAGTAACTCCAAGAATGGAAACAAGAGGGTTTTTTTTCTTGTTGCTCTTTTTGTTTCCTCTACTTTTTTGCCTTTTTTTTTGTAAGTTTATCTGTTTGGGGAAATGTAAGGGGGGCACAGAAAGGGTGCAACAATGGATGAACAAATGGAGCAGTGATACTCACTAGACTTTATGTTGAAAATGAACCATACAACTTGGGAGGAGAGAGAAAATTTGAGAGAAAATGAGGGAAGGTTGAAACTGTACAAAAAGAAATGTTCTCATTACCTATGTACCTGTGTAACTATGTACTCATTACCTATGTAACTATAATCCATCTGTACATGACCCTTTACAATAAAAATAAATTTTAAAATATTTAAAAAGAAACACATGCAGCAGTGATACTGTACCACTAGACAGTTGTTGAAAATGAATCATACAGCTTGTTGGTGGGGATGGGAGGGAAAAACTGGGAAAAATGGAGGGAAGGCATGACACTTCAAAAAGGAATGCACTCATTACCTGACTTATGTAACTGTAACTCCTCTGAACATCACCTTTACAATAACAATAAACATTAAAAATAAATTAACTTTACAACTTGAGGGGGAGGGGATAAGAAGGGGAAAAAGTAGGAGAAAGTGAAGAAAAGGTGACATTGTTCAAAAAGAAATGTACCCATAATCTGGCTTATGTAACTGTAACCCCTCTCTACATCACCTTTACAATAAAATATAAATTAAAGAAAAAAGATTTAAAATAATACAAAAAATAAATGGAAGAATTTAAACAGTGATGCAAATGAAGGCTTAAATCAATGTACTTGGATCGATCATTATTTCTTTCCAGGAAATGTTGATATAAAATGTTTTGTGGGGTAATGATACTCATACTTGAGATAGACATGTTTAAGGTACTTTCTCCTCTGAAATCAAGTCACCAGAGCCCGAGAGAGGTGAGACAAAGACTTGCATTTTTTAAAAGGTATTTTCCAAAAAAGAATCAAGGCTATTCATAGCTTTCATAATAACAAAATCTGTCAGAATAAAATACAACGCTCACTCCCCCCACCCCAGTTGAATTCACCACTTGAAGGAGATGTGCATCTTTTACCTCCTCTAATCAGAGCTGTGCACATGGAGTGCTGAAAAAAAAACAAACAATATCCTTGAAACAGATTGTTATTCCATAGCTATAATAGGAAATATCTTACTGAAGGAAGAATTATTTATCCTTTATATATAAAGGTTTTTTCTTTAAAAAGAATTCTTCTGATGAAAATTTGTACTACTGAAATAAATTTAGAACAGAAAAAGAAAGAAACTTCATTTTTTTTTCAAAAAAACAGCCCCTGCAAAATGTCTTTACTAATTAAAAACATATTAGCAATAAATCTTTATTTTACTTGTTAAAAATCACCATAAGACAGAAAATAGTTTGATTCAGCCATCGTCCACTGCAAATAGATCATGTACAACTCACTGTTTTAGCTCAGGAGAGGTCAAAGTTTGACCTCTGCATTTTGCTTCTACAGTAGAACACCTGTTGTTCAACTCGTCATCATTTGCTGGGCTCACAAGGATCACTTGGCTTCCAATATTCCCCACTCTTGGTCTTCATGTCTATGTGTTAATGCATAACTCTTGTTTCCCATCCTCCGAAAGTTATCTGATAAACGAATCCATGCTGAAATGTTAATAAGCAAGGATTCTTTAAGCTAACATATTTCAGCAGTAAAATTGGAAAACCTACTTTAGTTAATACACACACACACACACACACACACACACACACACACACACACACATGCACACACAATGGTATAATAGTGACAGTTTTGAAAGGAGATACACTTAGAAAAATCATACAGTAGCCTTCAGTCAAGCCTTTGTTGTTGCATATTAATCCTTACCAAAATTATATAAAAGCAGACACTACATGTTGCTTTGTGGAGTTATATATTTATAGAATTTCCTTTGCTTTCAGAAAGCTTGGTCAATCCAAGTCATAAACTTCTCCTACAGTCATTAGCACTATAGGTTTTCTGACTGCAAGGAACACAGTAACTTTTATTTATCCAAATACATTCTTCAAACCAATTAAGCCAAATGATTCTGAGATTACATATATTTATTATAGAAACATATCGATGACAGGTGTAGATTTGCTTTGGAAAGGGACATCTTTTCAGAAATTGCTAACCAAAAAAACCAAAACCAAAACCAAACAAAAACCTTCCTACAGCATAGTTTTAAAATTGTCTGTTCTAGTTATCTTCTGATTGTCAGCATACCATATTTCTATAACAATGTTTCTTGTCCACAAATTTAGCTTGCATTGTACTACTCTGTGTTTCCCATGAACAAGTTAAGTTAATGTGTGGAGATAAGATACTCCCAATGTGGTCTCACCTTACTGCAGTTTCAAATATATCAAAATATTTTAGTCAGTACCTGGTACCTTGTGATTAGTCCTCACTATTTTCCTATTACTTACTTTTTTTCAGATTTACATTTCTTGCTATCATCTATAAGTTTACTGCTTCTACTTTGTCTCAATGTACAAATTTCATAAATTCCTGAGGAAGTATAAGAATTATTGAAATGAGAAGAAGCTTTGGTTTCCTCCAGTCAAAATTTCTTTAACAGCAGTACTAATTGTCAACCAAATAAGGAATTCCAAAATAGAAAACAGGCACCCTAGCTTTTTTTGTGTGGAGGTGTGTGTGCCTGGGTGCTGCCCCATGCTTTTGTGCTCACGGCTAGCACTCTACCATTCGAGCCACTGCTCCGTTTCCGGCCTACACCCTGGCTTTTAAAGTGGGGTTTCCCCTCTCCTCACCCAACATGCTTGATAAAACCATTCCCCACATCTTCCTCGTGATAGGAGGAATTTCTCTGGAACACTTAAGGATTTAAGAAGTTGACTTTGAAAGACATTGGTCTTCAACAGAATAAGGATCAGAACCTGAGGCCAGCTGTGTGTTGCACGGCCTGTTAAAGGAAGACTGAACCCGATTTAAGGTCTGAGGTTCTCAGGCTTGGATTCTTTGCCTTGAGTGCAGGATCCACATAATGCCATCTTGGGAGTCACAAGAAGGAATGGTAGGGAGTGCTCCAGATACCAATCCATTCTACTACAGAACTTAGGCTTTGAATGTTCTCGATATATTTGAAAAAGGGCTCAGCAATGAAAAGCTGGTTGAAGAGCATTGCACATCATGTTCTCAATGCAATCATCTCAAGTGTTTTTCTTAGAAATTGCAGAAGTAAGGAGTAACAATAATAACAATGTGGTTATTACAGTATTTACTTTTAATTAAACTGTAATCTTTCTAAGCACTGTTTTTGAGTTCTACAGGAATCATCTCAAGGATACTGAGGACAGCACTCGGGTAGCTACTATTCTTCCCAGTTTTCGGGAACATGGAGCTATTGATGATTTACTAATATCACATAACTAGAGATGAAGTCAAAATTCAAATCTAAGCAGTCTGAGTGTTGAATCCTGCTTTAAGCATTACATCCAATTTTCACTAGCTTGGTTCAAAGATTGATGGTAGCTTTCAATCTCTTTGGAGAGGGAGAAGCCTGCTTTTAGTGCCTGGTTTTTAAAATCCTATTTTCTCTAGCGTACACTCTCTGGTCCAATCCCTCAGGCTATAACTCTTTGACTTTACCTTCTTTAGGAATAATGTGCTTCATATTTGTTTCTAATTTGAACCTAGGTCACACAGCCAGCAACTTCATTGGTGTTGTCTTTAAAAATATCATCTCTTGCTGGGCGCTGGTGGCTCACGCCTGTAATCCTAGCTACTCAGGAGGCTGAGATCGCGGTTCAAAGCCAGCCTGGGCAGGAAAGACTGTGAGACTCCTATCTCTAATAAACCACCAGAAAACCGGAAGTGGCGCTGTAGCTCAAGTGGTAGAGCGCTCGCCTTGAGCTGAAGAGCTGAGGGACAGAGCCCAGGCCCAGAGTTCAAGCCCCACGACCGACAAAAAAAAAAAAAATCATCTCTTTACCTGTCTCCAACAGTTTTCTTTTTTGTTTTTTGGGGTTTTTTTTGGTCCATCATGGGGCTTGAACTTTGGGCCTGGGCGCTTTCCCTCATTTCTTTAGCTCAAAGCAAGCACTCTACCTCTTGAGCCACAGCACCACTTAGTATCATGGACTTTCCTGCCTGGGCTGGCTTTGAACTGGGATCCTCAGATCTCAGCGTCCTGAGTAGCTAGGATTACAGGCGTGAGCCACAGGCGCCCGGCTCTAACAGTTTTTTGAGTCCCTCAACTTCTAATCAGTGGATTGCTGCTTTGTCACATGTCCTCAAACCGTCCCCTAACTTCTCAATTCAATTCTCTTCTTTACACAAGAGCACTGGATGATTTTGACAGCCAAACCATTGTAGGGTGGTTTGTCACAAGACATATATATATATAAATATATATGTATATATATATGTAAATATATATTGAGAGATGATTACCTGTATATTACCTTCTTTGCACACCTTTAAATTTCTCAGAGACATTTTAATATAAATGTACTCTGCCATATAGTAGGTGCATGGATGGTAAGTAAGCCTGTATATTAGCATCTTATCTTACAGAAAGGGATGAGATGTCCAGCAAAAACAAGCCTACTTTGTCTAAGGCAGGGTGTGTTGTCAATGATGCCAGGCCTACTTTGAACATATTTAGAGCTATGAAATAATTCCTGGTGGTTTCTCTGCAGAATTATAGCTTTGATTTCTATAGAAACATATGTATTATAATACATATGAGCTCTATATCTATTTTGATATACTGAAAACTACTTAAAGCCTAGTAATTAAAAATTAAATGATTCTAGAGTCAGGTCCTCCAATTATTAACCCATATTTTTCTTTTAAGAAATACAGATATGGTTTATGATGACAGGCCTTATTCATTTGCATAATTATTATATTATATAACTTTTAGCTCTCTTTTTGAGGAAAGTCTGTAATGCTGATAATTACCATGCTTGTACTACTTGCTCTTAATTTTCCATAATTAACAATAATTTTTCTGAAGAGTTCAGAAAATATACTCATTGTTCACTCTTCCGGGGGAAAGACTCAATTTCTCAAACAAGTTTGTAATAAGTACTTATATTCTTGGAAGACACATAGATCTCCAAAATAAGCCTGTTAACAAGAGCCTCTATTAAGTAAGTAATTATAAAATCATTTTGGGCTGCTCTAATCTGCCATTTGAAAAAGCTGTCTAAATCCCTCAATGAAAATTCATTAGGGATTGCCATATCTAGTTCTTAAAATAACCTTTGTTATTATGATTTTAAAAGGCCATGTGATATTCTCATCTCAACTAAACTCCTAGTAAAATGGTCTTCCCAAAGCATTTATAAATTATGTATGCATTGTACTGTGGAATCGGACTAAAACCTAGTCTGCAATAAGAAAGACCAGCATTTGAACATGGTAAACTGCCACTTACATGCTACATGACTTTGAGACAACTTCTTTATTGCTCTAACTTCAGAGTCTCCATCTGAGAATAAGAGTAAGCTGAAATATAGCTATTGTTTGAAGATATTGATATTCATTAAGTAGATACTCTCTCAACTCAAATAGATTCTAAGCTACTGGAATAGCAGGAATCATCAACTAAAAAGAAATTATCCCCAGTAAGGCATTATTACAAGTCAGAATGACCCAAACACAGAAGGAAATTAAAACTATGTATATTTTTCAGTTTACAATTTGCTTCTGATATGCAATATAGTCACATAATTTCCAAGGAAGGAATACAAAAGGTTATATTATAATTCTTATTTGCCAAATTTTTCAAGTGAATGGGTTATTTATTTAATGAATCAATTTGTTCAGAGATCAACATGAGGAATAATACTGATGCTTCATGTAAAAACCTAAATCACACAGGCGCCAGTGTCTGATGCCCATAATCCTACTCGGAAGGCTGAGATTTGAGGGTCAGGTTGAAGCCAACCCATGCAGGAAATTCCATGAGACTCCTTTTTCTTTTCCTTCTTTTTATTGTAAAGATACTGTACATAGGGGTTCTAGTTACATAAGTAATGAGTACATTTTCTATGGAGCACTGTTAACCCTCTTTCCTTTTTTCTCCCACTATCCCTTCCCTCCGCACCTCCTCAACTCCTCCCTCTCCTACCCCCAAGTTGTAAAGTTCCTTTTCAACATAGTATCTTGTAAGTCTCATTGTTACAACATTTTATTATTTCCTTTCCCTTCCCCAAATTAGAAAAATGTATATACAAGATACAGGGCACCGGAATGGACGACAGTGACGACAGGGGTTATATCATGGGGGAAGAACATCCAAAAGAAACAAAAAAAAATTCACAGAGTAGGGGCTTGGAAGTTGGCTCGGTGGTAGAGCGCTTGCCTTGCATGCCTGAGGCCCTGGGTTCGATTCTTCAGCACCACATAGCAAAAAGAAAAAAGCCGGAAGTGGCGCTGTGGCTCAAGGGGTAGAGTGCTAGCCTTAAGCTGGAGAGCTGAGGGACAGCGCCCAGGTCCAGAGTTCAGGCTCCACGACCGGACCCCCCCCAAAAAAAAAAAAATTCACAGAGTACATTAAAACAACAGCGACAAAGAAAAAACTTTTTGTGTCCCTATCTCCCTATCTTGGGGTTCATTTCGCTTAGCATCATTTTATATGGTCATATGTACATAGTTTTTGACTTTTTCTGCTTGTCTGGTAAGATTATCCTAGACATATACTAGTTATTGCAAATAAGGGAAACCATGGGGCCTATGTTTCTGTGGGCCTGGCTTACTTCACTTAATATAATTTTTTCCAAGTCTTTCCATTTCTTAACAAATGGGGCGATGTCATTCTTTCTGATGGAGGCATAGAATTCCAATGTGTGTGTGTGTGTGTGTGTGTGTGTGTGTGTGTGTGTGTGTGTGTGTGTGTGTGTGTGTGTGTGTGTGTGTGTGTGTAGCACACGAGACTCTTACATTCAATTAACTACAAAAACAACAACAACAAAAAAGACTGAAGCAGAGCCGTGGTTCAATTGGTAAGCTAGCCTTGAGCACAAAAATGAATCAGGAACAGAACCCAGGCCCTGAGTTCAAGCCCCAGGACTATCACTAAAATAAAATACACTAAATACATAAATGAAACTAAGACAATGTGCTTTACCCTCCAGGGGTGAGTGAGTTTTTTCATCTTTCTCCACTCGTTTCCCCATGAACTCTCATATGCTGCTGTATCTTGGTAATCCATAGCCAGAAGGGCATGCACTAGACAACAATCTCAAGTTAATTTAGGATAATGTAAGTATGCCAAGCTGTCCTCGAAAACATATTGGAAATGTGGGAAAAGGAAGAGATGGCTTGAGTTTGGTAAATTTAATCTTCAATGGAGTCAATTTGCTTTAAATTATTTTGTGTATTGATCTAAATTACAGTACTTCTTAATTTGGGAATGCTGGCTTATTAGACAAGAAAAAATATCCAAATGTTTTATAACAAATACAAAAGGAAGATGAAAAACAAGAGTCTTGCTATATAGCCCCGGCTGAACTTGAACTTGTAACCCTCCCACCTTAATCTCCTGACTGTTGGGATTATAGGCACGGCACGTATCACCAGGCTTGGTTTAAGCTCCCATCTTTCCTTGTGTCATACTGTTACAAAATAAGTAAATGTTTATGAATATTTCACAGTGTTTTACTTTTCAAAACTTCACTGTTCATGTTGGTTTTTTATCACTTGATCTCTTAATCCAAAACCATAGCATTTTTTCCTTGGTCAAATGAGATCTCCAAGATATCTCATTGTATGTATGTAAATACTCTAAGATCTGAAATTCAAAACATTTCTGGTCTCAAGCACTTCAGAGAGGCATCCTCAACCTGTATATATTTATCCACAGAAGCATCCCTGAAGTAACAATTTGTGGGACAGGTGAAGGATTGATCAGCCTGTATTCTATTCAAAATAGAGTGCAGTTAGATGATAATATGTGTCAAGGTAAGTTTTGAGAAGTCAATTACCAGTACAATGAGAGACAAAATTGGGAATTTACCATTATGACATATTTTGATTATTTACAATCTTTCAGATTATTTTTGAAACAACTGCATTCTAGAAATTACTTCCAAAACTTAAAAAAATATTTTTCACCTCACCTTTTAAAGTCAATAAAATTCTTTCATTTGAGAGGCTTTGCTGTTTCAAATACCTTTTAATGAAGTTTGTTTATGAGAACTTGCCTCCAAGGCACACTTTAGGAGGCAAGGACAAACAGGTAAAAACTATTCCAATTAAAAGAAGCCTTAATAAAAATCATGTTACTCACTTCATAGTGAATTAAAGAGTCAAGCGTTTTGTTGAAACACCTATGCAAAGTATTTTAGTGTCACCTCTGAGTAGACTAAGAGAGGAAAGATCTCAATGACAGATGTGTAAGAATAGGAGCCTTAGTTTAGAACTGGCACTCATTATCTTCATGGCATAGGCCACGTCACATGCCACACTTCATGTGTCTTCTTTTGATTTTGCATAAACTGATGGAACTGGATAACTGTCTAATGTACAAACAGGAGAGCTGTGACAAGAGATATGGGTTTCCACAGTGGCTCAACAATAAATATGGACCTGAAACAAGACTACAAAACTCACACTATTTTATTTTTCAGAAATGTGGTGCAAATCAGAAAAGATCCATTCTATGAAAATGTAAAAATGTAAGGAGTTAGGGGGATGATGTCCTGATTGGTGAGTTAAGAAAAAACTGGCACAAAAGTATGTAAAGTAACACTCTAACAAAAAAGGGATGTAAAGTAACACTGTAACATATCAAAGGCCACTTTTAAGGGGTAAAATAAAAAAACTTAAGTGCTTTATGCCTGAGACTAAAAGAAATGAAAAGGAGAACAAAGAAGATTTCTAACCTAATTAATTAATCATTACAAATTAAGTAGTATTGGAGCTTTGCAAAGGAATGGTGGCAAAGCTATCAGACATGTTATATAAGTTACAGGATATGATACTGAATATTTTCTGTTACAACAATCATTTGCATTTTGAAGATTTTAAATAAAGAAAAACGTAACTAGACTGATGATCACTATTAACATTTAAGTAAATGGTATAACCTGATAGCTTAAAATTATTTTATTTTATTATGCCAATGCTGGGTTTGATTTCAGGGCCTAGAGACTACTTTGCTAGTGCTCTACTATTTGAACCATTCCTCCAACCTTGCTTTTGGCTGGTTATTTTGGAAATGAAAACCCTTGGATTTTTCTTCTGAGTTGCCTCCAACTGTAACCTTCCTGATCTGGGCCTTCTGATTAGCTAATATTATAGGTAGGAGCCAACAGTGCCTGGTGTGTAAATGCAAAGCTTTTTTTGTAAAATTGCTTGTCTGCAATTCTTTATCTCTTTATATTTAGACTTTATTATAAATCCTTCATATATCATTATTGATATCATAATCCTTCATAAATTTAGACAAGGTTTTTGAAAGCTACAGAATATTCCTCTGATATTACTGAATTATTATTTAACTACTGGTAGAAATTTACTTGTTTACAGTCATCTTAGTAATGAAGTATATAAAAATTAGACACTATCTTCTGCCTTTTAACACAGACTTACAGAAATGGGGTAACTGAATGAAATGTAAGAGCATATACATTTACATTTGTTACAGACAAAATGTGTCTATTCATATGCTGGTGTTCTAATACTTAATGATATTTAGAGGTCTGGCCTTTGGGAGATAATTAGGTTTCCATGAAGTCATGAGGCTAAAGCTCCTATAATTAGTGTCCATATTGAAAAAAGAGAAAACAAAACTATGTAAGTTATGTGAAGAGTTAATATAGCAATGGTCCTCAGAGTATTCTACATGGGAATCACCAGAAGGGTTTGTTAAAGCAGCATGGGACTGTGTATGAACTAGCCTCTGACTCCAGGTCTACTGTGAATATTCCTTACAGGTTCTCTGGGGATTCTCACTGCTAGCCTAGGGATGACACTTCCAGAATCACTGCATTAGAAACACCTTTTGTTTCCTTAGGGCCTTGGAAACTGAGAAGAAATCAGTGTGGTTTTCATTATGGCTAAGTTGAATTATATTAGCAAAACTAGTTCCCTTTTTGCTTTGTTCAGAAATTCAAATTCAGATTCGTAGCTCAACTTTAATAAAATTGAAATTGTTTACGTTTTTCAAAAAACTACAGATATCACAGTATCTGCTTTCATACTCTTCAACTACAAAGCTCTTGTAATTAAAGCAGCATGGTACTGGCAAAGAAAAGACAGAAGGGCAACTGTAATAGTTCCCCCAGAAATAAATCCCTTGAAATATAGTTGATTGATTTTTGACAAAGATGCCAGGAATGTGCAATAGATGGTCATTTTAATAAATGGCACTGGGAAATTTGGATATCCACATACAGATGAGTGAAATTTGTTCTTTGTTTTACATCTCATTCAAAAATCAACTCAAAATGCACCTCAGAGTTAAATGTAAGACCAGACCTGTAAAACAGTTAGAGAAAATGGGAAAAACTATTCAACATTTGTCTAGGCTATGATTTTAAAAAAAATTGATCCTAAACTTACAGACAACAAAAGCAAAAAAACAGACAAATGGGATTATATTAACCCAAACATCTACACAACAAAAGAAATGATGAATAGTGCACAGAGACAAGCTACAGATTGGGAGAAAATACTTGGGCTTTACACAAAGATATGTAAGAATAAAAACAGCTTAATAACAAGAAAAATGCAATTAAGACAACAAAAAAAGAGACATGGATAATTGTAAAAGTGTTGTAAATCATCCCAGAAGCCACATTTTAAAATATAGAATATTGGAGTCTTTAATATACAGTTAAGAGACTGCAGGCCACCAGTTGTTACAAAGTCCTGCAGTTTGCAAATACACATAACACAGCCAGGAAACATGCTAAAGAGGAAAGAAATAGCAAAAACAATACCAACAAGCCAATTCAGCTCCAATGGAGTGCTGAATTGGGACTCCATGATGACTGGAGATGAGCCAGGAGGCAGGACACGGGACATGATCATGGAGACAAACTTGGGGCATGGAATCCTGGCAGCTAGGCTGTTCTGGGCCTATCCTCAGGAAATTCCCAGTCCCAGGCACTAGACTGACAGATTCAGTCATCTATCAGCCAAGTGCCTGCCCCTGCCTCCAGGGGTCCAGGCACGCCCATTACCTGGGAGGCAGGTGATGGGGGAGGGGGTCCTTCCCCCAGCAAGAAAACAAGATGCCAGACCCTACCATCCACCAATATGGCGCTGTCCAGACACGGCCTCCTTACTTCAAAACAAGACATACACATATGAAAAAATATTCCGACAAATCATCAAAGAAATGTTAGATTAAAACTGCAATGAGTTATCTCATACCTATTAGAATGACTATTATCAAAAATAGGATAAATGATAAAAGTTGATACACTTGTTGGGGAAAAAAAGAACCCTTGTACGTTATTGGTGCACATGTAAATTAGTACAGCTGTTATGAAAAGCAGAATAGAGGTTTCCCAGGAAAAAAAAAATAAAAAATAGTATCATTTTATAGTCTAATAACCACATTTGGGGTATTTACCCCAACAGTTGAAACCAGTTTGCCCAAGAGACATCCTTTCTCCCATATTCATGGCAACACTACTTACAATAGCAAAATAATGGAAGCAACTGATGACTCAATAAAGAAAACGTGGTGTATATTGAAAGATTATTAATGACACCATGGACAGAATTGGAGAGCTACATGCTAAATGAAATAAACCAAAACTATAAGGAAAAGTACCATGTTATCACTTATATTTAGAAAAGTATAGCAATTTAACTCATAAATACAAAGAATAAAATGCTGTTATAAAGGCTGATAGTAAAAGGAATGAAGAAATGATGGTCAAAGAGAAAAAAATAAGGAAAGAAGAATAAAGTTCACAGTCTATGCAAAGCATGATAAACATAATTAACAACTCAGCATTGAATATTTACACATTGCTAACAGTATGTGTGCTTACAAAAAGTTAAGTATTTGAAGTGATGAATATATTAACTAGCTTTATTATTCCACATTACTTTAAATAAGTTGTAATACCACTTTACCCTCTAAATACATATAATTATAAAATATCAGTACATCATAGCCAAAATAAAGAGTAATTTTTTAATTAAAAAGCGACACCGGATCACGTTGTGTGGCAGAAAGAGGTCATGTAAGTTTCTGGTGACATGTCACCCTCCTCAAGTGAGAATATAAATCATCACTAGGAATAGAATGTGCTAGCACCTTGATCTTGGGCTCTTGGATTTTCGAAACTATGGAAAAAGACTATCTGTTGTTGTTTAAACCCCCACCTATAGATTTCATCACAGCACCTCCCGGAGTTTGGATATCTAACTCCAAGTAGCATTTTAGAAATGATATTGTAAGCATTATACCCACCTTTGGTCCTCAGTTCCACCCAGACCTGAGCTCCTTCCTGTTCTGCAGTTCCTGCCATACAGCTGGCCCCTCCCTCTCTCTGCCCCGACCCACCTGAACTCCCATCTACTTCACTTCTTACCTCAGACCCTGCTACAACCTAGATAGTGGAGGCTGCCATGTGTTCTCTCTCCAGGGGAAATATGGCTCCTCTGATAAACCTTGTAATAATCTTTCTCCTGTACCTGCCTGCCTCCACATGGTCCTCTGGCATGGATGTGACGGATCCTTTCATTGATCCTTTCAATATTCCATTTCCCTCTTCCTATCAGTGTACTAACAAGCACTCATTGCATAATACTTCTGAATATTCCCAGTGCAACATTTTTCTTTCAAAAGATGTGTTTCTCTTAATTTCCACTTACTGATTATAAGTGTGGGTAGTTTAAAAGTTTGTTAGCTATATTTTTCAGATTTTGGAATTATTTATTAATGCCCTGACTAATTTTGCTATAGATTTTAAATGTTTTTCAAACTGATTTACCAATAATTTTCTAATTGATTTTCATTAAATGTGAAAGCTATTAACACACTGCTATATTTTTTGTCAGTATTTTTAATGGCCTCTCTAATTGGTCTTCTACTAAAAGTAAAACATAGAACATTGAAAACATATGTTCATACAACATATGTACCCAGATATTCATTGAAGCATTTTTCACAAATGGCAAAGGCAGAACTACTTAGATTGCCAACACAGAGGGCTTAATAAAATGCACTACATCCATAAAATGTAGTACTCATCAATCATAAATAAGAATGAAGTACTTAATATTCATGTTACAGCATGGATGAACCACAAACACATGTTAAGTGAAAAAAGTCAGTCATAAAAGATCCTGTTGTGTGATCCCATTTATATGAAATTTCTAAAATAGGCAAACATAAAGAGAAAGCAAGTACATTAGTGGTTTCCAGAGGATGGAAACAGGGGAGAATAGAGAGTTAATCCTAACAGATATGTGGTGGCTTTTGGCATGATGAAGACATTTAATGACTGCTTATGGTGAATTAATCACACCTGAACAAAGCTGTTAAGAATAAAAGTAAAAAAATTCTAGAATGCTGTAGATAAGCTAATAGTCAATTACAACATAATCATTACTATAAGCATTCAGATATGTTTGGGGTATATCTTTAATTTATTCATGATGATATTATTTTGGACAAAAGAGGGGTTTGTTGCTTGGTACATCCAAAGAGCAGCATTAAATTGGTATTTTTAAATCTTTCAATGCTTTATTAAAAAGAATGGAGCAGGTGGCCCAAGGAAACTATAAAACTTAACATTACAACTAAATTTCAATTAAACCAAAGTTTAATTTTCACATATCATATGCAACTTTGAGCTCAGGGAATGACTACTTCTCTTTTGTGATGTAAAAGTAGTTATTCTCTTCTCTGCCTTAGGCTACATTTAGATGAAAGAAAACACATTGAATTATTGATGCAATGATTCATTGAACGTCCTCCTAAAAGAAATGCTGGGGGTATAGCTCAGTGGTATGACACTCACCTAGAATGCACAAGGCCCTGAGTTCCATCCCTACCAACCTTTTCCACAAAGAAAAGAAAAAAAAAGTTCCCTTAAATTATCCAGTTTATAAGCAAAGTCCTCTGGCTCTGGCTCAGACAAAACTGCAAATCTTCCAATTGTGTTCAGATAGTTATCTTTTTTGTCATTTTCTTTTTTTGCTGGTTCTGGGGCTTGAATTCAGGTCCTGGGCACTGCCCATGAGCCTCTTTGTGCTCAAGACTAGAGCTCTACCACTTGAGCCACGGCACCATTTTCAGCATTTAGTAGTTTATTGGCAATAAGAGTCTCATGAGCTTTTCTGCCCAGGCTGGCTTCAAACTGTCATCCTTAGATCTCAGCCTTCTGAGTAGCTAGGATTACAGGCATGAGCCACAGGCACCTGGCTTTTATGTATTATTTTTATAAATTATAGAATTGAAGTAACAAAAAAGAATGCTGATTTTTTTTTTGTTCTCAGATCGATATAGAATTTGATGTAAATTCAAGCTCCTCAGTTTTCTGGAAGAGTCAGAAGAAATTCCTGTTGAGATACCCAGTTCTGTTATTACTGAGTTTGATTTTAGAATAGCAAAAGTTTCAGCCCAAGCCTGATAAAAGCAGTTTACCAGCAGAGTGAAAAACTAGACAGTGGCCCCCATACAAAAATATAAAGTTCCACTATGGTGAACTCCAGGCAGACTCATTTTCAGGGAAAGAGCCAGAAGTGGGAAAGAACAGTAGAAGTGGGGATAGCCATCACGGGGAGGACAAGTGAACGTTTTGCTAGACAAAAGTACTTTTTACTTTATAGAGAATATTTTTTATTTTAAAGGTATTTAAAAGGCTGATTGTCAAACACCTAGATGAGTGATTCTAGAAATGGGAAACCTTAGAAATATAGATTGTCAGGTCCCATGCTCACCAATTAATTGAAAACCTCTGAGCAATGGGACTCAAGACATTCCTGATTCTCATTGCACAGGCTTGGAAAATTCTGGTCTGAAAAGACAAACTGGTTTACGTTTTCCCTACAGCTAAGAAATATACAGTACTTCATCTTATTTAAATCTTTTATCTTTATAACAGGGATCACTACACCACATTGTTTTATACCGTTTTCCCAACCAAAGACTAAAATTGATCTTGTGGGCTGCATTTCCTTCATTATTGTTTTTTTCACTTTCTTCGGTAGAGGTATGTGTGTGCATTTGTGTGTGCATACGTGTATATATATGCATATATTATATATAACACATATATCACATAACATATGCTATATTATGTTATGTGTTATATATCATGTTATATATAGACATATATGATTTATACTACATATTATGTTCTATACTATATAACATAGTATAGAAAAGATTATATATTATTAATATGTCATATATTAAATATTTTATTTATAACATGCATATTATATGTTATAAAACTCACAACAACAGCCAGAAACCTAACTTTTCAATGAATTGGGATATTCTTATGACTGAAAAGGATACCATGAAGTGAACGATCTTTTTTTTTCTTTTCTTTATAGTATGAACTTTTTATTATCAAGGTGATGTACAGAGGGGTTACAGTTACATGAGTAAGGTAATGAGTACATTTCCTATCAAGCATTGTTACCTCTTCCTTTGTTTTTTCCCCTACCATCCTTTCCCTCCACACATGCCAAACTAAACCCTCCCTGTCTCCCTCCCCCAAGTTGTAAAGTTTGTTTCAACATAGTGTCTTGTACATCTCATTGCTACAATGGGTCAACCTGTATCCTTATTTCTGCATTTTGTTATTTCCCTTCATGTCAAACTTCTTACCCCTTCCCTCATTTTTCTCCTACTTTCTTTCCCTCCACCCTCCCACCCCCCAAGCTTTACAAATCATTTCCAATGTATTGTCTTGTATAGATCACTGTTGCATTGCCCCCCCCTTTTCTTTGTCTCACCATTCTGTTCTTCACCTACCATTCCCTGATTCAAATAAAATACCAGGTACCAGAGTCAAATATGGTGACAACAGGGGATATATCATAGGGGAAAGAACATACAAAGAAAACAAGAATTGCATCAAATAGTTGTACAAAGGCATTTCATTTTAACACATCCAATAGGCATAGAAGGCACCTTGATCAGAGTCAGTCCTTCTGTCATTCTCTTTCCTCCTCCAATACTGTAGTATGAATATCCATTTATAAACTAATATAAAAGCAATATTTCAGCCTAAGCATACTAATATATGAGCTGGAACCTTCTTTGCTGTAAGCAGTGGTCCTGTGCATTTGGACTATTTACTAGTGCCTCAGGTCATCAACCAGGATAGCAGGTATGACAATAAAAGCTGTCCTCTAGATATTATCAAAATGTCCTCTGGGCTTTTTGCCATAGCCTTGCTAGATACTGTTGAAATGGGCAAGTTCATGAAACCTGTGAAACTGGTGTTGGTCCTGAGCAGACACTGCTCCGGACACAAAGCTGACATTGTGAAGAATTGAGGATGGCGCCTTAAGATTGCCCCAACAGCCATGCTTTGGTGGAATTAATCACTATGCCAGAAAAATGACAGTTAACATGTTTCCATCATTAAAAAATAAAGGGAAACAAAAACAAAAACAAAATGTCCACTTGGAACACAGACAAAATTACTCCCTGGTTAAGAATCATTGAGGGGAGTAGGTTTGTAAGAACTCAATCCACGTGGAAATTATAGTATTTTTACTGAACCTATTGCTTACTACATTGAATATTATACATTTTGACATATATACTATTAAAATATTTCAAATGTGGCTCCTGCCTAAGAACTATATATGATATACCCTCATGCCAACTAGAATTTTCTATTGAAGTCAATTTCTGAAGTTGGTTTGAACCAGCTTCCTGCATTGTTCTGTGCAAAAGAAAAAAGAAAGAAAAGTAAGATGTGACATACTCTTTCAGTCATGTATAAATGATTCTCACAGGGAGGTTGTCTTGCCTGACTCACATTTTTGTGTGAAGGTTTTTATGTCTCACTAACACAACCCCTAGGGTTGTGAAAGTTGATGCGTTTTTTGTTTAAAATGATTTTTCTGTAATTGTACACAATACTACTAGAGAAAAACTGTGGACAAAGAGAGTTGATGCAAATATAAGATATAAACATAGAAATTAAAAATCAATTTCATAATCCAAAGGTTAGGGATTCCCTAGAAAAACAAAGAGATTGAGCAAATCATAAAATGAGGTTTTTCCCCCTTTTCTTTGCTGGAAAAAAAATGGACAAATCATCCAATCTCAAGAACTTCTCTACTTAGCCAAACAAAGCTTTAGTGCAAACAAAGGCAGGCTGATAGTATAGTGAAAGTAAAAATAATGAAAAATTAGTATTTTAAATTCTTTGCAATTATACAGCCTACCTCCTCAATAACAGCAAACATAAAAAATAAAAAAATGATAGTGTGTCACCACAATTTTGCTCCAGCACAATAAACTACTTAAATTATTTATTTACTTATTTATTTATTTTGTCAGTCGTGGGGCTTGAACTCTGGGCGTGGGTGCTATCCCTCAGCTCTTCAGCTCTAGGCAAGCGCTCTACCACTTGAGCCATGGCACCACTTATGGTTTTCCATTGGTTTATTGGAGATAAGAGTATCATGGACCTTCCTGTCTAGGCTGGCTTTGAACTGTGATTCTCAGATCTCAGCCTCCTGAGTAGCTAGGATTACAGGCATGAGCCACTGGCACCCGGCTTAAATACTATCTCTAAGGAAGATTGTTCAACACAGCTTGGAGACTTTCACATCATTCTCTGCCTTCTATTTTTATAGAATGGAAAAAGAAATGACATTTTCATCTGTTTATAGTTTATAATGTCTTATTGCTGTAGCAAATGCCAAATCAGCCTATTTATATAAGTAATACAACAAGCCTGTATTGTCTCTCATTTAACACAATGCCAACTAGTGAGTCTACCTATTCCAAGAAGAAAATCATTGATTTTTCAACTCCTATCTAATCTTAATATCCCTGGAGTTACACAGAATAAATTGTTTTGTAATACTGAACTGGGTGTAGCTACTCAAGCACTATCCCTTTTAAATTAAGTCACATTTAAAAAAAACTGATTTCTATATTGGCATTAGATACACATCTAATCTCAATTGAGTATTTGAAACTCAAATGAGTTTCTTATTCTTCTGATGTTTCAAAATAGAAATAGTGACAATATAGATTCTTCAAAATTACTTATCTTCTAGCACAGAAATTAATGTTTGACTAATTCACAATTCTAGAAACCAATAACTATTTCCCAAGAAGCTGCTTACTTTGCAGCTTTTATTCAATTTTTTACTTTTGTTCTTCAGTATCATTTATTTCAGTGAAGACAGCACATTCAATTTTCTAACCCTGAATGGAACAGACAGCATCCAAAATTTACAAAACTGAAGACAAACATGGGAGAGCATACCTATAATGCCAACTATTTAGGAAGTGGAAGTAGGAGGATCATGGTCCAAGAATGCAAGGATGGTTGGGACAAAAGGGTAAGAACTTACCTGGAAAACAAACTAAAAGCTAATGGATGTATAGCTTAAGCAATAGAATGCTTGCCAGACAATTATAAGGCCCTGAGTACAATCTTTAGTATCACCAGAAAAAAATGAAAGAAAAGAAAAGAAAGAACAGAGAAAAGAAAGAAGGAAGGAAGGGAGAGAAGAAGGGAGGAAAGGAATAAGGGAGGGAGGGAATGATGGAGGAAAAGAAGAGAGAGAGAGAGAGAGAGAGAGAGAGAGAGAGAGAGAGAGAGAGAGAGAGAGAGAGAGAGAGAGAGAGAGAGAGAGAAGACAGGGAAGGAATATTCAATGATTAAACTATGAGTCTTAGAAAGTAAATGGATACAGAGCCAGAGAACTACAATTATATACTTATGTGGTATGATCTGCATGCTTGAAATTTTTTAATTAATTTGTTCCTTGAACATTAATTGATCTCTCTATATGATCCATTCTCTACTTTAATTTTTTTAGTGTTATTGTAAAGGTCACATATAGACAGTTGCAGTTATATAAGTCAAGTAATGAATACATTTCTTTTTGTAAATGTTTTTACATGATGATTTGGATTTCATGAAAACCTGACAAGACAGTACAATATAAAAGAGTCCCATATACTTTTAAATCAAATTCTGATGTTAAAACAAATCCAACCATGGCTCATTAAGTAGTAAGATATTAACATTCATTTTATTCATTTTTAATCATCTTTCCCCTTCCCTTTTTCCAGTCCAGTCCATGTTTTGTGAGATCTTTTTGTAACTTTAAAAATTTCCAGGCTACATAATTTATTAAACTACCAACCAATCCTGTTATAAACTCAGTTATTACATTAATTTTCTTCTGGAAGAAAAAATAAGGGAACATGAAAATATTGGGTATGTGGGCATATAGGAATGAATTGTGAAGGGAAGGAAACACAGCCAAGAAAGGAGTTCACAAATCAAAGCCACAAATCATTCAATTTTGCCCGGGGTAGGCCCTGTGCAGCTATGTGTAATTAGCTTCCTCAATTACCAAATTTGACAAACTAATTTTCATTTGAGAGGAAACAACAAATCATTAATTATGTTAATAAGTTACAGATTAAAAAATCTTTGTATGTGGATTCTACACGCACTGTGATTTGTGCTCTTGGTTAGCCAACATTTTGCTTCTTCAGCCTTTCCCAGTTCCTCACTAGTGGGAGTTAGTTCTGTGGAAAGAAACTGTGCCAGGTTTCTTCTGTGCCTGTCTCTGGACAGCACTGCCTTTGCAGAATAAATTCTGAGCCAGTTCTGCCATTGGATATATCTCCCTATTAGCAATCTTGTTCTGACAGAAACTTGAAAGTAAAGATGGATTTTAGCAGGTTGAAAAGTATGACCAAGAAAATGAAACCAGGCAGTCAAATCTTATTTCCACAATTCATAATATTGAGATCTTGTGCAAATTTAATATGGCTCTGAGCATCAGTTTATTCATTTGTATGGTGGGGTTAACATGTCATTAGGACAACTAAGTGACCTGATGTCCCTGAGTATGTGCTTGGCACATGGTCATGGCTGGCACCCAACGTGCTGATCTAAACAAACTCTAAATACAGTAAGGTCAAACAGTTTTTCAGCCCTGCCAGCCAGGAGGGTTGTAGGATCTGGGGGAGCACTCTTGTTCCCCATATGCCCATGGGTTGCCATAACCACCCAAACAAGTAACAGAGATGTGATTCACAACAATAATAAAAATCTGCATTGAATCACAACCTTACTAGTAATACTCTGATATGGGGCTAGAATTACCTAGAATTAGCTGGTTTGTAGGTGCAAATTCTTTCTAACTCCATCTCTTCAACCTCAGGCAGGAAACACATAGGAAATCATATAGCTATGATACGGCTACTTTTAAATCATCCATTAGAGATTGACAATCTGTAATTTTATATGAATAGATTTAGTTAAAGAGGATGTAACTATGATTTAAATCATGCAAAGTTACATTGTTCAACAAATTATGCCTCTACTGGGGGAGGCAGTGCTTTCATAGTTCATGCTCTTCTGATTATCTGTATTCTTTTACTGTCATATCCATAGTTCACTACATACTTCCAGTTTCTCCATCTATCTGCTTCCTACCCTAGGACACTGGAGGAATCCTCTCCTATCCAACTACTAGTCATCACTAGGTGTCTCTTCAGTACCTGCCTCAGAGAGGCCTTTCTTTACCTTTCACCCTAAGTCAAATTCCTTACGATCATTGCCCACTATACCTTTGATTTTTTTTCTTTCATAGCACTGGTTATGATTACAATAAATTATCACATTTTTATAAAGCCTAGTACAATGGTTAAGAGTATCTATGAATGCCTGAGTCTGATTTCAACATTTACTGGGGTAAATTGTCTGAATAAATGACTTAATCTCCTCAATAATAATAATAATAATAATAATAATAATAATAATAATAATACTCACAGGATTATGGTGTAGATGTAAAGAGTATACAGTGGGCTCTTGGCAACAGTTATTTACAATAATAACTATAATTAACAACTGCATTGAATTATTTAAAGTAACAAGAAAATTTTGTGAGGGAAGTGGCTACTTCCATTTGCACATTGATATGTATTTCTAGGGACTGATATAATTTATTACATCAATGGATAATTGATAAAGGATTCCTAAAAATCTCTTTAGAGGAGAAAAAACAGACAAAAATGATCAAGGGCTAAAAATTATCCTATTTGATAACAAAATATAATTAAGTTATAGCTAAATAAACAGTTGCAAAATAAACATTTTTTATACAATGTGATGTATATATTCAAGAAAAGGTCTACTGAGACATTCAAAATGCTTAAGAGGACACTGTGAGCTAAAAGGATAACTATTTTAAAACAAACCTCAGTGTTCTAACTGGCCTTTCTCTATAAAGTTGGATTTTCATATATTAGGTTCTCTCTAAAGCCAAGGTTATCTAGAATTTAAATCAATCTAAATATGAAAGTATCGTGGAGTTATATCAATTCAAGATACCCAAGTGTGACAATCTGGGAAGCATTTTATTTAATTGAAAAGGATAATATTAACACTGTGCACTGAATCCCTGAGAAAATAAACTAGATGTCTAACTGCCAACATAATTGCAAGCCTCCTTATGAAATGATAGTACCGGTTCTTCTTAAAGTTTCAGGCAGACTTCAGGGATAAGTATAAATCTACATCTGAAACATTCAAGCAAGGATTTTAAAAGTATGCCTTTCGGATAAATGAATATACAAGAAATCTTACAACACTAATTTTATTGATGAACACTAATACAGCTTCTTATGTAATCATGGACACAATATCTGTTTCAAGCATGCTGACAATTTTAACATGAAGTAATGCAACAGCATATAATCAGGAAATAATATATTCAATAATATACAGTTCTCATATTTCCAATCAAATGTGAGATTCCTAGGCCTTATGTCCATGTTAATTTATTTGGTCTAGTGAAATCACCCAAACAGGTAACTGAAAACCAGTGGAGAGTCACTTTTTTCCTAAAGCTCCTTCCAACTTTATGATTCCAACACTAAATTCCCTCCCTCTTTCCTTCATTCCGTTCCTCTCTTGCCAGTAACATGGCTTGAACTCAGGGTCTCACATTCTCCATCAGCTTCATCATTCATGGTTGACTCTCTATCACTTGAGCCATGCCTCCAGTCTGGCATTTTGCTGGTTAGTTGGAGGTGGAATCTTGTGGAACTTTCTGCTTGAAAACTGGCTTCAAGTTTCTCTCCTTCTGGATCTCAGAGACTGGTATTACAGGTGTGAGCCGCTAACACCTAACTAAAATAATCCATCTTTATTCCCACTCTAACAACGTTATTCACATTCAAACATACTTACAACTGCTATATTTTACTTGCCATTTCACTACATGCACTTAGCCTTTGTTGACTCTAATGCAATCACAATGTTGCTGATCAAGCCATCTTAAAATATCCAGTGCTTTTAAACGCATCTTAATTTACTTTTTAATTTGTTGCCTATATTAAATGCTTCTTCACATTAGGTGTTTTGGGTGTACTTAATGTTCTTTCCATACATAATAGACTATTAGAAGTGAGGAGCTGGATGATGAACAGAGTATTGGCTAAAAGATGCCTACTAGAATGAAGATAATTGAAAATTGTGACGCTACCTCCATGACTTTTCTTAGTGTTCTACTAATTGATTCAATACATTTTTGGCTCCTTCTAAGTATAAAGATTTATGCTATGCTCCATGGGGGATGGGTACCTAAATCTTATTATTAAATTGCTTAGGGATTACTGTTAGATATCCGGCTTCTAAAGATAGAATAAAGTTATAGTTTTAAAATTTTTTCCAGGCACTCCTGCAAATTATAATGGGTGAAGATCATTATGAGACTTGATGACAACCTTGACGACTACATTTCCAGAACAACAGGAACTGGCAGGGTTATAGATCTCAGGATGCTGTCATTTTCCCTCCTGTTCCTCTCCTAGCAACAGATGCAATTACAGGAAATGCTTTAGAAAGTGGGGTTCACTAGCTATTTTAAAAGGTGAAAATTTTTATAAAGGGTGAAAATTGCACCCAAAAATATCTCAAGACTATAAAAATGAGGAAGAATCTTTGAGTTCTGTGTTTAAGATCTTCAAATGGTGTGTAATCGAAATAGAGCTCCCCATCACATAATTAGCATCACCTTCACTATCTTCACAGAGATAGGCTCTTTATCATATCCTTTTAGTTCCTTATCTTATGGAGGAAAATTCTTATCACTGAATTTTTTTGAAGTTTTATAGTCTTTATCTTTGGGACTTGCATTTGTTGATGGAAATTTTTTTTAACCAAAGTTGGTTCAGTTTGAGGTTAATAGAAAGGTAATTTCAAGTATATATAAAATTATCTTAAATTATATCAAACTTGGCTGTATGACTGATAACAAAGCCAAAATATTAATGAGAAGATATCTCAAATTTTCTCTGAAGTTGCTAGAAATCTTTTCTATTTCAAACAGAATGGCACTAAATAGCAACCTGAAACCATAGCTATCATTTATTTTCTGAACGTCTGACAAATTAGGAATAATGCCTGTTACACTCTGTGGGTCACAGCCTGTCAGGTACACATTCCTTACCATGTCATAGAGACAATGCATATATTAGCTATGTAAATGTGATAGCTACACACATTATTTAGGTTGAATGTGTTTAAAGAAACATGGGCATAAATAATGTGTAGTAACAAACCTAATACCACAGTGTCTAGACATCTACACATTATTTGTAAGGAACAGGAGATCCTTTAGACAAATCTAATGAACTAAAAAGTATCTTATCACTTAAAAATAGTGTAGAAACTATTCCTAAGTTATTTCTTGATACTAAACTACTAAATCTTAAGTCTAAGTGGAAAATGAATTTGGCAGTACCTTGTCTATATTATTAAGTATGAAATGGCTTTTCATGATGTATTTTCTCTTAATTCTTTTGCTAAACTTTCACATTAAGCATCAAGCCAAGGTTGTTTTTTGTTTGTCTGTGTCAGTCCTAGGGCTTGAACTCAGGGCCTGAGTACTGTCCCTGAGCTTTTTTTTTTCTCTTTTCCTCAAGTCTAGCACTCTATCACTTGGGCTATAGCTCCACTTTCAAGTGTATTAGTAGTTAATTTGAGATAAGAGTCTCATGGACTTTCTTGCTTGGTCTGGCTTCAAATCACAATCCTTAGATCTTAGTCTTCTGAGTAGCACAATTACAGGGCCACTGGTCCTTAGCAAGCCAAGGGATTTTTATCTTTTTTAAAAATATATATTCATTTTGTTTAAGTAGTTGTACAAAAGGTTGCCATTCAACAGAGTATTTTATGAATCAGCAACTCTTGATCAATGTCACCCCTTTTAAAATTCTCACCTACCTCTCCCACCCCATTACTTCCCTTACTTCTCTTAATTTTTAGTTTATATATTGAGTTTTTGCCATTTAACAAAGCAACTTATGTATACAATCATCTTGATTTGTGACATCCCTTCAACATCTTCATTCTCCTTGGACTCATTTTTCCCTTATTTTTCTCAGTTTTGTGGCATATACAATGCATTCTTGCCTGCAATCTACTCATTTCCTCCATCTATTCTATCCCTTTCCTCTTGCCCACACCCTCTTGGAAGTACCTATTTCTTGAATGTCCAATGACTTAAAGAGAGACTTCTCAGAGGAAGTAAATATGGCCAAATAGACACATGAAAAAGTGTTCAACATCTCTGACCATTAAAAAATGCAAATCAAACTATACTGTGAGTCCATCTTACTCCAATTAAAATGGCCACCACCACAAAAACTGACAACAAATGCTGATGTGGATATGGCCAAAAGGGAACTCTATTACACTGTTGGTGGGAATGTAAATTTGTTCAGCCACTCTGGAAATCAGTGGAGGATACTCAAAAAACTAAACGTAAGAGCTTCCCTATGATCCAGCAATTCCACTACTGGGTATTTATCCAATAGAGCACAAACAAGGATACATGAAAGCCACCGCCACAACCATGTTTACTGCGGCACTATTTACCATGGCCAAGATATGGAATCAGCTGACCCTCAATGGATGAATGGATCAAGAAAATGTGGTATATATACATAATAGAATTTTACTCATCCATCAAAAAGAATGACATTGTAACATTCTTAAGGACTTGGAGAGACTTGGAAAGGATTATGTTAAGTCAAGTAAGCCAGATCCAGAGAAGCATAGATTGCATGGTTTCCCTCATTAGTGGGAACTAGAATGTGCCTATAAATCTAGAATAAGCACACTGGATGGCACCCATGCTATTATAAATGAATTAAGTGAAGTTACATAATCTATGGAGAGCACAAATAGTATAATTCTTAAGAAAGACTAAGTCAAAGCCTAACAGGTAACTGCCAACATATTTTTTAATGCAGAGAAATGAACAAGGATCCTGGATGAACAATGTGCAATTGTTGCTGATCAGGAAGTATAGTAGGACTTCCCTTTATGAACAAACTTAATATCTAACCAAATATTTAACATGCACATGTCTATATTTCTATAAACATATAAATTTATATTTACATAACTATTTTTATGAATTATATTTATAGAAATGTAGAATTAGATAATACGCATTCATTCAGGTTGTATAAAAGATAAATGTAGGGAGTAGTTTAAAGGAAAATGATCCTACTCATGGTTGCTTTATATGTAGATGGGAAATAATAGCTGGCTTGCTTTTTTTTAACAGGTTTCTATAAATAAAAACAGATATTGCATGGAGAAAATTGAATTTTTTAAAAAATTGAAAATTGCCTCAAAAATTTTTCATAGATTTTTTTCTTTTTTTCTTTTTGCCCATCGTGGGGCTTGAACTCTGGGGCTGGACGCTGTCCCTGAGTTCTTCAGCTCAAGGCAAGCACTCTACCACTTAAGCCACAGTGCCACTTCCAGTTTTCTAGTGGTTAATAGGAGGTAAAAGTCTCATGGACTTTCCTGACCAAGCTGCCTTTGAACCATGATCTTCAGGTATCAATCTCCTGAGTAGCTAGAATTACAGGCTTGAGCCACAGGCACCTGGCTTTCAGAGCTTTTTTAATCATCTCTGAACATATGATTTTGCCTGATATAAGTACATATGAATCGAAGCATAAATTAAACAAAAGACAACTACAAAAATTGTGAACTTCTAGATCTTCAAAACTCATCAACATCAAATGTTTGAAAATTGCTATTTTGAATATTTTACTCCTCTAGTCTGAACATTTAAGACAGCATTCTGAGATATCAAAGGAAGGAGTAGGTTCCCTCCTGAATACACCTTCTGAATATACCAACCACTTCCAAATAGTTTGATTTTATTTGAAGAATTCTAATAACAATTGTGCTAGTGATCACCTAATCTTGAACGTGTAAATAAATCATTCCCATTTTTCTATCTCACAAGATATTTCAATTTATCAATCTGTGCTTTAAGCCAAATATGACAGTACAAATCTGCAATTTCAGCACTTGGGAGGCTGACACAGGAGAATTCAGAGTTTGAGGCTACCCTGGACTACATAGCTAGACCCTATGTCAAAAACAAAGAAAAATCATCTTTTTTTATTATAGTATGTAAGGTTTTGTTTTCAAATAGTACTATCATCCTTATTCAATGCTTTTCTATCCCCAGAGTTAAGTAAAAGTCATGGACATATATGGGCACTCAATACTAAGGTTTTAGAGCATCGTGTCACCCAGGAATCTGAAAAAGATAGATACATTTTTGAACATGTTAATGCATGTTCCCATACCTTTTTAAAAAATATTTTTATTGTAAAGCTACTGTACATAGGGGTTACAGTTACACAAATAAGGTAATGAGTACATTTCCTATAGCCCCCTCCTCCTTTGTTTTTCCCCTACTATCCCTTTCCACGCCACCTCCCCAACTCCTCCCCACCCCCAAAGTTTTAAAGCTCATTTTCAACATAGTGTCTTGTACATCTCGTTGTTACAATGGGTCATCCTATATCATTTTTTCAGCATTTTGTTATTTCCCTACCCCTCCCCAAATTAGAAAAATGTATATATATATATGATGCAGGACACAGGAATCAAATACAGTGACAACAGGGGTTATACCATGGGGGAAGAACATGCAAAGAACCAAAAAATCACATAGTACATTATAAGTACATTAACAAGAACAGCAAGAAAGATAAAATCTCTTGTGTCCCTATCTTGGGCTTCATTTCACTTAGCATCAGCTTATATGATCATATGCACATAGCTTTTGACCTCTTCTGCTTCTCCGAGTTATTGCAGATGAGGGAAACTGTGGGAAAATGTTCTTTAATTGACTACTCAGTCATTTTAAAATGAAATACAAGCAAGCATACAGTAAAGCCACCAGCACAACCATGTTCATTGCAGTATTACTGCATAATCAAGGTATGGAATTGGCTCATTGCCTCTCAATGGACAAATAGCACAGGAATATGCGGTATACATATAAAATGGAATTTTGCTCAACCATTAGAAAGAATGATATTGTATCATTTGTAAAGAAATTGAAAAATCTGGAAAAAGTATGTTAAATAAATTAAGTCAGGCTCAAAGAGACAAAAGGTTCTATATTTCCCCTCATATGTGGACATTAGAATTAGCTTATAAACTTGTGAATAAACACATTGAGTGATATGCAAATACATTTCAAAACAATTAACAAAATTGACAGGCCCTTAGCAAATCTTATTAGAAAAAGAAGAGAACACAACAAATAAACTCAGAGATGAGAATGGTAACATCACCACAGAAACAACCAAGATTCAGAACATTATAAGGGAATACTTCTCAAACCTTTATGCTAATAAGCTTGAGAATCTGGAAGAAATGGACAAATTTCTAGCAAATATTGACATGCCCAAATTAAACCAAGATAATTTAAACCAATGTAACAGACCCATACCAAGTATCAAAATAGAAACAGCAATAAGAGACCCCCCACCCAAGAAAAGCCCAGGACCAGATGAATTTAAAGCTGAATTCTACAAGGCCTTCAAAGCAGAACTCACACCAATACTACTCCAACTCTTCAATGAAACTGAAAGTGAAAGTTCACTCTCAAACTCTTTCTATGAAGCTATCATAACCCTCATCCCAAAATGAGGCAGGGGCTCATCAAAGAAAAAGAACTATAGACCCATTTCTTTGATGAACATTGATGCAAAACTTCTCAACAAAATTTTGGCCAATTGACTTCAATAACTTATTAAAAAATTATACCCCATGATCAAACAGGATTCATTTTAGGGATGTAAAGCTAGTTTAATATATACAAATCAATTAATATAATTCACATCAACAAGAGCAAGGATAAGAACAACATGATTATCTCAATAGATGAAGAAAAAGCATTCAACAAGACCCAACACCCCTTTATGATGAAAGCTCTGGAAAAACTAGGAATCCATGGAACATTCCTCAATATATTAAAGGCTGTATATGACAAACCTACAGCCAGCATTATACTGAATGGCGAAAAGCTAAAGCCATTTCCTCTAAATTCAGGAATGAGACAAGGATGCCCACTCTCTCCATTTCTCTTCAATTTAGTATTAGCTACAGCAATAAGACAAGATGCAAACATAAAGGGGATCCAAATAGGGAAAGATGAAGTAAAACTCTCCCTCTTTGCAGATGACATGATCTTGTATTTAAAGAATCCCACGGACTCCACTCCCAAATTACTCAAGCTGATCCAAAACTTTGGCAAAGTAGCAGGGTATAAAATGAACCCTCAAAAATCAGTGGCCATTCTGTATGCCAATAATGAGAAGAGAGCGGGTGAAATCAGTAAAGCAACTCCTTTTGTAATAGTCCCACAAAAAATAAAACACCTAGAAATTAACTTAAGCTAAGAAGTGAATGACCGCTATGATGAAAACTTTAAAAACCTGAAAAATGAAATCAAGACAGATCGTAGAAAGTGGAAAAATCTCCCATGCTCCTGGATTGAAAGGATAAACATTGTAAAAATGGCAATACTGCCAAAGGCTATCTACAACTTCAATGCCATACCAATCAATATTCTAACCTCATTCTTCAAGGAAATAGAAGAGGCAATCCAAAAATTCATATGGAACAATAAAAGACCCCGAATAGCAAAAATGATCCTTAACAGAAAGAACAGTGCTGGAGGAATATCAATACCAAATTTCAAACTCTACTACAAAGCCATAGTAATCAAAACAGCTTGGTACTGGCACAAGAACAGACCTCAGGACCAATGGAATAGAACTGAAAACCCAGAAATGAACCCAAAGACCTATAGTCACCTAATCTTCGATAAGGAAGCTAAAAAAATAGAATGGAAGAATGACAGCCTCTTCAGTAAACGGTGTTGGCAAGACTGGTTAATCACCTGTAGAAAACTAAAGCTCTATCCTTGTATATCACCCTGCACCAGAAAGAATCAACTCCAAATGGATCAAAGACCTCTAAGTCAAAGCAGACACTCTGAAAACATTACAGGAAGGAATAGGAGAAACCCTAGGTCTCCTTGACACAAGTCGAAATTTTCTTAATAGAGACCCAGAAACACAACAAATCAAAGAAAGACTGGACAAATGGGATTGCATGAAGTTGCAGAGCTTCTGCATGGCAGAAGATCAATAGAAAGCAAGATCAATAGAAAGCCCACAGATTGGGAGAAGATCTTCACTAGCCATACAATGGACAAGGGTCTCAACCAAAATATACTTGGAACTCAAAAAATTAAATCCCCCAACAACAAATCCTCAAAGTAACAACTGCCCAACAAATAAGGGGCTAAAGACTTAAAGAGAAACTTCTCCGAAGAAAAAATAAGAATGGCCTATAGACACATGAAGAAATGTTCAACCTCTCTAGCCATAAAAGAAATGCAAATCAAAACAACATTGAGAGACTACCTCACCCCAGTTAGAATGGCTATAATCAAGAATTCTAATAACAACAGATGCTGGAGGGTATGTGGACAGAAGGAAACCCTACTGCACTGCTGGTGGTAGTGTAAACTTGTTCAACCATTTGGACAGTAGTATGGAAGTTCCTCAAAAGACTCCGCATACTACTTTGTTAAATGGTACTCCTTTGTACAACTACTTAAAGATTATAAAAAGAAAAAGAATCTCTTCTTGGCATGCACTATTACTCACTTTTTAAGCTGTTAGTCTATTGGTAAACTTCATTTATAAATAACACATTTAGATCTAAAAAATGAGGCTCAAACCAAACTGGTTAGCTTTGAAGAGACATTTGAGATTCTGTAATAACGGTATCTAAAATAATTTTAGATAAGCAAAGAGGAACTAGAACAGTTGATAACATGGCATCCTGAGGGCCTTTCTGACTCAGTTTTATGCTAAAATACTCCATTTGTGTGTGTGTGTGTGTGTGTGTGTGTGTTAGTACTGGGGATTGAACTCAAGCCCTCATATTCTCACTTGTCTTATTTGCTCATGGCTGACACTCTACCACTTGAGATATTTCACCAAAATGAATACAAATTCCTAACTAGTTCATAAAACATTTATTTTCAACTCAATAGAGTAAATAAATTGGAGACAACCTCTGGATTCTGAATTGCTAAGGAGAAGTTGCGCTTTTATAATTGCAAGATATTTTCACTCATCTTAGAAAAACTTTTTACATGTTGGTGAGTAAAATGATAGTATTTATTGTAATATATATAAATAAAGCTATGCTTAACTTTTCAGATGGAAGGGGGATAATACAACATTATGTCTTCAGAGGAGAGAAAGAACAAAACATTCTAATGACATATGAGCTATATATTTGTATACATACATACATACATACATATGAGTTACTTAAGTGTAGTATCTGTTTATAATTTTTGGGAAAAGGGCCAAGAGACTTTGCTCTAGTCCTCCAATTAAAGTAATTATCCTTTTACTGGGGAATTGAATGGAGCACCTTATAAGCACTTTCATACAGAGACTAATAAAATATAATTTGCCTCTTTCACATTCACAAGGAGAAGAAAATAAATGGTAAACTGAGTAACTATCAAGAAAATTTTACAAAATGAACTCCTAAATATCAGTTTATCTTCTTATTGGTCTTAAAAATTCCAGTAATATCATCACTAAGGCCATAAGAGTCAATTCAATCTCTTCAAGACAGATTGAACCAGGAAAAATGTTTTTTTCTTGGTGTGTGAACATCCATACTGATCTCATTGTGTTAACAAGGACTTCCTGGCACTGTGTACAGGCTTTATGAAAGCACTGAAGATGGGAAGAGTGACCTTACAAACTAAGGCATTTTAAAAATGATATTTATAATGTAATGTAATAAGTGCAGTTGCAGGACCAGAAAGGATTCCCAACCTAAATGGCAAGATTGAGAGGAAGCTCTAGAGCTGAGTTTTAGGTAATAACTGAAAATAGTCTAGGTTTTAAAGATGATGGATTGAATCTTTCCTGAAACCTCACTAAAATACAGTAAACAGTTTCTTTCCTTCACTGTAAATAACTCCAAAGAGGCTGTAAGACAAGAGAGGTGACAACGACATCAAAATGTAGGAAACTGGAAAGTTGCAACTAATCTAACTCACACCAAAATATTGAGCCTAAGTCACCAGAAATGAGTAGCACTGAATCACCTGGGTGTCTATAAATGTACAATAAAGATGAAAACAAAAACAAGAGATAGTTAGTTGAAAGTCAAACTTTTAAAAGAGGTCCTCTCATGACAATAGCTCGATAGCTATGTGCATATGATCTTATAAAATGATGCTAATTGACATGAACTACAAGATATGGAAACACAAAGTTTTTTTTCTTAGTGTACCATATGGAGTTATTTCTTTTTTCTTTCTTATTTTTCCTTTGGCTTACCCCCCCCCCTCCATTGTCACTGTTTTTTATTTCGGTACACTTTATATTGTACATACATTTATTTGATTTGGGGATGGGAAAGGGAATCACAGAAATAGTGAGACAATGGACAAAGGGTGACCAATGCAACAGTGATACTCACAAGACACTATGTTGGAAATGAATTTGACAGCTTGGCGGGGAGGAAGTAGGGGGGTAGCCGTAGGGCTAGCAGGAGAAAATGAGGGAGTGGGTAACAATGTTCTAAAAGAATTGTACTCATTTCCTTACATATCTAACTGTAACACCTCTGTAAATCACCTTTACATAATTAAAATTTGTGCTGTTGTTGTTGTTGTTTTTCATGTACCGTGTGATTTTTTGTTTCTTTTGTATGTTCTTGCCCCTATGGTATAGCCCCTGTTGTCACTGTACTTGATTTTGCTACCCTGGTGTGATATATATATATATATATATATATATATATATATATATATATATATATATATATATATATATATATATATGTTTATTTGAATTGGAGAAGGGAAATAACAGAATGGTGAGACAAAGGACAAGGGGGAACCAATGCCAACAGTGATATACACAAGACAACATTCTGGAAATTATCTGTACAACTTGGAGGGGGGGAGGGGGAAAGAAAGTAGGAGAAAAATGAGGGAAGGGGTAACAAGTTTGACAAGAAATATACTCATTACCTGATTTACGTAACTGTAACCTCTCTGAACATCACCTTGACAATAAAAATTTTATAACAAAATGCTGAAATAAGGATACAGGATGACCCATTGTAACAACGAGATGTACAAGACACTATGTTGAAAACGAACTTTACAACTTTGTGGGGGACGGGGGAGGGAGGAGTTGGGAAGGTGGGGAAGAAAGGGATGGTAGGGAAAAACAAAGGAGGGGGTAACATTGCTCCATAGGAAATGGACTCATTACCTTGCTCATGTAACTGTAACTCCTCTGTACAGTATCTTTACAATAAGAATATATATTTAATAAAAAAATTTTAATTAAAAAATAAATAAAAGTGCTCCTCTCTGCTATCGATGCAGTCCACTGACTGGCCCTGTCATACTAGCAGAAGCATGGAGGTGTATTCTCCAGACACCAGGAGCAATTGGGAGTAAGACCCCATGGCTCTCATAAGGCTGGAAAGTATGTGTATGCCCTAGTTCTGATCAAGAAACTAAAAAAATCTGTTTATGGAGACTGTGGCATAAGGGAAAAACCTAGAGATATGAAACATAAGTCTCTCCAGGGAATCAGCCAACTTAGACTAACATACAATGAAGACAACCATCAACAACCTCTTCATCACTTCACCCCCTTGTCACAGACCTTGTAGGTTGCTTTTGTGGTATTTTATAGCCAAAGATCATTGAACTTTTGAAAATTCTTTATTATATAAGATCAATGCAAACAGAAAATGAGAATAATATAAGGAAAATAGAGATTACAACAGAATGCTAGAAAAATGTCTTAGAGAAAAAATATTAAATTATCTATATAGGCCAGAAATATTCAGGAAAAAAAATCTGTCAGAAATTCAAAATATTTTGTTTGCCAAAGAATTTATTATTATTTCTTCAATATAGGTGAGGAAATAATTCAGATTGGAAAATAAAACCAAAATGGAAATAGGAGAAAAAAAAGAAAACTATAGGACTGGTCAAGAATATTTAATGTATGACCGAGGCATTCCACAAAAAGAGAAAACACAAAATGTGAACAGTAATGAGGTTAAAACCTCAATAACAATGAATAAAATATCCTAGGTCTGAAAAATGTGACATTTTAGGTAGAAGGGTCTACTGAGTTTCCAAAACATTGGGTAAACCAAACTATAACAATTTCAATTTGAGATCCTACATTTGTAAACAACCAAGTTTTCTTAGAAATTGTCAAAAATCAAAATAGTGGGAGCCAGAAAGCAGTGGAATTTTGTCTTCCCATTCTGATGGACACATTTTCAATTTTTTCTATACACAATCTTCCATTCAAGAGGGTAGCACTGTGGAATTTTCTTTTTACTTTTCTTTTCTTCTCTTTTTCCTTTTTTTTTTTTTTTTTTTTTTTTGCTGGTTGTGGGGCTTGAACTCTGGGCCTGGGCACTGTTCCTCAGTTCTTCAGCTCAAGGTTAGCACTCTACAACTTGAGTCACAGTGCCACTTCCGGCTTTTTCTGCTTATGTGGTGCTAAGGAATTGAACCCAGGGCCTCATGCATGCAAAGCAAGTACTCTACCACTGAGCCACCTTCCCAGCCCACTGTGGCATTTTCTGAAAAAAAAAAATCTCAAAACTTTTTCATCCATTCAGGTATTTCCTGAAGAATGTTCTTTCAAGTAACAACAACAATGACAAGAAGAGGGATATTGAGAATTTATCACATAAGAAGATGTAAAAACTAAGTGAACTGAAGGCACAAAGCAGGAGAAAGGGAGAAGGAGATCCCACCCCCAGCTGTGCCTTGGGCCTGGAGAGCAGCTGGACCAGACCAGGCCCAAGTATCCCACAGGGGTTTCTTGTAGAGGTTTAAACTGATGGGAAATTACTGGCTTTGAATGTGTCAAGAGAAGCTTTACACAATTAGAGAAGAAACAAAGCCTTAGAAAACAGAGCGAATGAAATACAAGGCAATGTTTAATTCCATGGAAAACAAAAACTTAGGCTGGAAATGGAAAGAAATTAAAGTGCAGTTTGCGACTCAGCTGCCAGTAGTATTTAGATAAACATGGTACACAGTTAACGTGAGTCCATTCAAAATTACAGAGGGATATCTGTTCATTGTGGAAAGCTGACAAATAATCCCTAAATTAGGAAAATGAAGAACTGATTTAAAAATAGGCATGTTATTTAGGAATATGGTAGAAAAATTTGAAGCTGCTAGTAAAATGGGTAATCCTGTTATGACTGTATGTGTCAGAGACACACATAAAAGAGGACATGAGATATTTAATGTTAGACAACAAAGAATCATTTGTATTTTTCTAAGCCAATAAAAGTCAAGTCTTAGTTTTTATCTCACAGATCCATTACAGATGACATAAATTTCAGAAAGGAGGTTTTTCTGGCTGATAACTGTTTATAGAATTTCTGTATTTTTAAGAAACTCACTACTTCTAATGATTCTCACAATTCATATAAAAAAGAAAGCATTTCCAATTATCCTGCTGTTACCATCACCTTTCTGTAATAATTTTCTCCTTCAAGGCGCCCTATCCCCTAATACTTGTGCTCTTACTATACTTCCATTCTGCTGAAATGCCTGAGGCAGCCTCTACTCTCACCCCTGCATTCACTGTGCCCTTTGCCCCAAGCGTTATGAAATCAATTACTTATTACGCTGCTAAGTAATGTCATTTCCTCTCATCTCTTTGTCACTTGGGCCTTGAAAGCAATAGCTCATCCATCTTCTTCTCAGTGCAAGACCCAAATAACTAGGTCTTAAAATCATCCCGACCTAAAGCTAGGTCTAATCAACTGGAACCAGAGGAAGGAGGAGAAGACATTTGTGTCAGTTTCTTGCATATGTTGGAGTTATTTTCTTTGGCAGAAACATGTCACGTTCTTTTTTTGTGACAGTCAGCACAGCAGATCACAGGACTACACAGTGGGCCAGTGACGAGGCACGACAACCTGGCAATCTCGCCATTATCCCAACACCCCTAGTTGCAGCTCTGCTGGAGGCAGATTATCCTTCCCTCCAGGAAAAACCACCTCTTCTGCATGGATTACAGTGCCTTCACACAGTATTTGCTTCAAAGAATAAATATCAGTCATTGTGGCACTGATAACAATGCCAGAAAATTTCTCTTGGTATGAGGAGAGCTTATTTTCCCTCCCTTTTTTTTTTTTTAGGAAACAGGTATATAAATGTATGTTTATTATTTCTTTCTCTGTTTAGTTGTTTGCAAGAAATTGACTTTCCTGGTATTTAATATTTTCTTTTCCTTGGACTGGATGAATAAGAGATAACCAGGTCCATTCTCCCATACTTAAGCATTCTAAAAGTTATTACTGAAAGGAAAATGTAAAACTTAAAGTACAGAACTTTTCTGATTCCACATGAATATTCAATTATTCTAGTTTTTTAACTTGATGCAATTATGATTTTTAAAAATCAATTCTCATTACTGATATATATTTACTTAAAGAACATAGGAAAATCACAAAATTGGAATAACTGAGTTTTTGTTTGTATCTCTCCCATTGTTACTTTCTAAAATATATCCTGCTTATGGAACAACAATAGAAACCAATCATACTTAAATAAAAATAAATTGCATTTATCTGAGAAATGGCAACGTACAAAGCAACCTATTATTTTCACCTGGTACATAAAGTCATTCAGAAGGGCCTGGATTTAATCACAAGAGGTACTGTAAAACACATTTGTGACATCTCCCACCTAACTCACGCCCACATGAGAGATTGGTACATCTCATGAATTAAACATAAGTCCTGATTTATGTTCGGTTATCCCTCATATCAAAAACTACAGTAGCAGAGCTGTGTCACTGTGAATTCATTTAATGATATTGATGAGGCCGCCTGTGCAGAGACTGCAAAGTAACTGCTAGTGCATAGCACGGCCCTATAAATCACTTCTGCAGAGTGGTTAAGCAATAAATAACAAGTCATTAATTCATCGTAAGTTATGCTAAGAAGATCAGACTACATATGTACCATATTGTAAATAAATGCTTCTGGTACAGTATTTGAAACAGGCAATAGTTTGCATTAAAATAAAAATTCATTGGCCAGAATTAATTCATTGTGGATTTGCTTTGGAAGTCTCTGTTGGAAAACCCAACAGAGATTTTTTCAAATGGATCCCTCCTCCCCAGCAAAAAAAAAAAATCTTCTTTTCATCCAGAGGAAAACACATGTCAGAGTATTAAATTCAATGGAACTTTTTTTCAGTGTCCAAATTATGAATCTACAGAGTTATTTAATGATCGTGCTATAAAATCCTTGAACAAGCCAATAGAATTTTTGTAAAGAAAAAATTGGTGCAAAATGAAGCTAGTTATCCAGTCCAGTGGTATGTTATGCTGCACCCATAGAATCTACTAGAAATGAATTCAAGTGCCTTTCACTAACTCCAGTCAGCTGTCTTCTAGGTAAAACTCCAGAACTATCCTTTTTCCACAGGCTGTCAGAAACAGTCCTTAAAGCTGCCCAGGACACATCTGGCCCTTCTGACTATGTGCACAGCCCATGCCACATAGTCCTTTGTCTTGCCCCTGAATCTTGCTTTCTTCTTCCCAGGAGACTACTGGGAAACTGGGCTGGAGCAACCGAATTGACAAAGAAACCCATGCTCTGAGTTAGTTGAAGAAGGGAAATATTTTGAAAGGAATAGAACCATTTTTAACAGCTTGGAGGGGCTAGTACTGGTTATGCCTGGAGTGTAGGGTATTTGTATACATGTGACAAAGACTAATCTTTTTTTTTAATATTATTTTATTTTATTTGAGAACATACTGTACATGGTTTCCCTTATTTGCAATATCTAGTATAGGTATGAGTCAAGCAGAAAAGGTCAGATAATGTGATGTTAGGAAAATGAACCCTTAAATATGTATTTTAATGTTTTCGTTTCTTTCATGCATATGTTTCTAACGCATTTATAAGATTATTTCTTTGTTGCTTTGTATGTCCCTCCCCCACAGTGTAACCCCCGCTTTCACCATATTTGATGTCAGTATATAACATGTGGAGGAGATGGGGGCAAACAAGTCGTTTAAGGATTCAGGTGGACCTGTTGCAACAATGAGAAATACAAAATGTCATGTCAAAACCAGCTTTACAATGTCGGGGGGGGGGGGGGAGGGGGGTATAATTGGGTGGGGGAGGGGGGAGGCTGGGAAGGGAGGTGAAGGGTAAACAAAGGAGGAGGCTGCAATGCTTGGTAAGAAATGTATGCATTATCCTGCCCATGTAAAAGACTAATCTTTTTTATTTCTACTTTGTTTTATTTGAAGTTTTCTCTGAATTAATGTATAATCAAGGAATGCCAAATGTGTTCTCAGTCATGTTCATCTATCTGCAGAATCTGAAAACCTAAGTCCTTAAATACTATGATACTTTAAACTTGTCTCTAATCCCTGTTACCATCACTTTAGGTCCCCTTATCATTATTGCTCTCCAATTCTAGTTCTGGAAAGCCACTAGAAATGATCTTTTTAGGTGCATGGCCAATTTTCTCTTATTATCCTTTGGCCAGTTTTTCCCCCTACAACACAGTAACACCCACAGATCTGTCACTTTAAAGTCCCTCAGTAACACTTCATAGGAATTGAAAAACAGTATAGCCATGTGAAAATGCTTTGTATTTTTACTGTTTGTCACATCTAGGAATATGTAGGTAGTATACACTTAAGCAATACTTCATGATTTTCTATAAAGTCAATTAGGAAAACGAAAAAAGAGAGGCAGAGAAGTCACATAATGTTCTAAAGATAAAACTTTAACATATTAATTTACTAGCTTTGTCATATAATGGTTTCAAGGGAATGAAACAAAACTCATTGTTAAAAAATGAGTATAGATATGAACAGTACTTTATTAACTGGATTTTCTATATGAGCAAATTTTCCAGATGAATCCAGAAATCTTTATGCTACGAGCATAAAGAGAAAAATCTCTTTAAATATCAAAATAATACTGGGTTCAGAAGATACAGTTACATGGATTTATTACATGAATTTGACCTAAAATATAGGTCTTGATTTATATATTAATATATCTAATATATTAGATATGTATTTACATACATAATATATATTAATATATCTAAATGGAACATCTTCATCCACAGTCAAAGGTCAATGCTGTTATAACATTTACCTATCTTTGTTGCATTATTATCCATGTTCCATGTGAACAAACATGGATAGCCAAAGCATAGGGCTCAGCCTTGCAATACTCTCTGAGGACCCAGGGAACCAGAGTGCAAAGGGTTGACAGGCTGAGGGGACTGGGGAAGTAGAAGCTCGAGTTCTGCTACAGGCTGTCATCATCTAGCTCCACAAGTCTGTATCACCTCTCTGCAACTCAGTTTCCTCACCTCTATAACAATTTAGGTCATTCTAGCTAAAAGAACCTGAAAGTTTTCTAGACTAAAAGAGCTGTGCTCTCCAACACATAGACTTGGCAATGTTTTCCAAAAGGTATCATTGCCCCAGTTCATTCATGTATCTTTGACTTCAAAGTCAATTAGGATTGGAAGAAGGTATAGAAAGACATGACATAAACAATCTTTAAAATAATCCAGAGAAAAAAATAAAATAAAATAAAATAATCCAGAGATGTGTGGGGATGTTTTGCTGAATGATTCTTCCATTGTTACATTTCAGCTGTTTGAACTGTCATTTGAACAGCTTTATATAGTGAAAATACTTTTTTTCATGTAAACAACTGAATTTGAAGAAGTACATATGGGTTAATTCTAAGCTATTATAGAGCTATTTCTTGAGTCAATTTTGCTACGGAACATTTTTTCTATTTACAAATATTTATTTGAGAAATATGGCTGTTAGGTATATAAAATGTTAGCTAACATTTTATCTATATTGACATATAATTTTATAATGACAGAAAAGTTTCATCTTTTCTACTCAAATAAAACCTCTATCCAGGTGCTGAGGCCTCTAAGGGCAAGCAGCTCAGCGAATATTTGTTTGGAGGTGGAGGAGGTCGGTCACGGGGCTTGAACTCTGGGCCTGGGCATTATCCCTCAGCTCTTTAGCTCAAGGCTAGCATTCTATCACTTGAGCCACAGCACCACTTCTGATTTTCTGGTGGTTTATTAGCGATAAGAGTTTCACAGACTCTTCTGCTCAGGCTGGCTTTGAACCATGATCCTCAGATCTCAGTCTCTTGGTAGCTAGGATTACAGGCATGAGCCACCGATGCCAAGCTCAGTGAATATCTTTAATATGTAGTTTTCATCAGATTTAAATGAAAGTTATAAGTGAACTGATGTATCAAATCAAAAAAGTTACCTGTGAAAAGTTTTATTCATTTAAGCATTTAATTTGCCAGTGACTCATTCTACTTATACAAATACTACTGAATCTTAGACATGGTAACAATTTTGTACTAAAAATAAAACTTTACTTGTAGCATGACAAACTGTGGAAGACATTCTTGTGAACTGGCAAGGATGCACTAGTGCTAAAAGTTAGCAACAATTTTTGTAGTCACTCTGTAAATCAAATATTTACTCTCAAAGACTTTTTAAAAACTAGCACCCCAGAAAAATGTTACTTTGAAAACTTCCACTAAAAAGTATCATTTTTTTAAAGATACTAGTTATCTAAGCCCATGTCTGTCTTCAGTACACATTACTACTGAAAAGCTCTGTGTAAGTGGGTTAGAAACAGCAAACATAAATTTCAAATTTAGTTAATATTGAAATGCCATTATTAAAATCTTTCATAAGACACTTATTTTTTTAAGTTCAGTAAATTACTATATGATGTCCTATATGTTAAACTTATAAAGTGAGTCCTCTAAAATGGAAAAAAACCTCTTTGTGCTTGGAGTTTTTACTTTCCCATGGAGAAAAAGCAGAATGGAAATACAGCTTTAGAGATAGGTTCACTTACATTAAAAAAGAAATCAAGCTATAGTCTCCTCCTAGCCACAATCTGGGCAACACTGAGTAGATCAGAAAAATGTGGTATATATACACAATGGAATTCTACTTATCCATCAGAAAGAATCATGTTGTACAACTTTTAAGAAAATGGAATGAGCTGGAAAAATTATACTAAGCAAAATAAGCCAGACACAGAGAAACATTAGGTTGCATGGTTTCACTCATTGTGGTAACTAGAAGGTGCCTATAAATCTACAAGTAAAGACACTGGGTGATAAGCAAAGGGTTACAAATGAATTAACTGAAGTAGAACAGAAGGTAGAAGGCACAAATAGTACACTTCTTTAAAAAGATTAAGTCAAAGCTCAACAAAGTAAGTACTAGGAAATGGGTACTCACAGAGGGTAGGGTGAGGCCAAGGGAGAGGGGTAGGAAAGTGAAAGGGGAAAGGGAAGAGAATGCAGGCAAGAATTCATTGTATAAATGGAGAAATATAAGGGAAAGGGTGGGTTGAAAGGAGGTGAATATGTTGAAGTGAGGACACAGGCCAAGATGCATTGTACACATAAACACCTTTGTTAAAAGGGAAAATATTTAATACATTACATAAAATTAAGATAAGTAAGGGAAAGTGTGTGTTGGAAGGGGTGGGTGAGAATGTTGAAAGAGGGGATATTAATCAAATGATGCATGGTATTTATAACTGCTTTGGTAAATGGCAACTCTTTTGTACAACTACTTAAAGATAATAAAAATATTCAAAAAAAGAAATCAAGCAAATATAAATCCTTTAGGATCTGCATAAAAATATAAAAAGATCAACATGCAAGAACTTTTCCCAAGTGCAAACCATTTCCAAGGTTTTCTTCAGGACTGATAGATAGAATCCTTACATGGAAATCATCTAACACTGCAACCACAGTTTCTAGGGGCTGCTAACTGTAAGTCAACATTTTTTGTTCCAGCTTCTAGTATTCCTGAAGGGACTTCCAGGAATTGGGGATCAGCAGCCCTGACTCCTTTGAGACACTGTCCTTTATCATTCTTGCATCTTCTTCTAGGACTAAACCTGAGGCCTAAAGATTTGGTTATAAATCTAAGGCTATCAAGTCTGTGGGTATACATTTGTTTACTGGCATTATTTTAAACTGCAAGTCTAAAGGCATTTTGCATTCAGACTCAAATAATAAATGTAAAAAGTCAAAAATAACCATTAATACTTTCTCCCAAAAAGAAAACTCAGAAACACAAAGTCTGAAACAATCGGGAGGGAGAACTATATATATTCCAGATAAAACTGTTAGATTAAAAAACTTAATCAAAAAGCCCAGCTGGGAGTTACCAAGTGCAAAATGGAATTGAGATTACAGAATAAATACTCTAAGAGAAAACTGATTCCCTTTGATCTCCAAAGAGGTCATCACAACATGCTCCAAATGAACCATTTAGAAATCTTCCCTTACTAGTTTTTCCTATGGAATATAGGATTGCATGACAAATCTGATATCCTCTTTATACAATAAAAAAAACCCTGTGTTTGATAAGTAAAACAAAAAAATTTAAATTGTGACTTATTTTTCCTAGGTAATTTATGGTTATTTATAAACTCAGATTCTTCCAGTAGGTTTAATTGCTTTTGAATTCATGACTATTGCTTTTGTTCCTAAAATCCAAGAACTTGAAACAAAAATGAAAGATGAAACCCTTTCTCCTTTTTTTTTAAGTTTCACTGAAACATGGACAGATACAAATTCAGTTACTCATCCAGAAGGTATACATAATATAAAATTTTCTGTAAAACTATCCCTTTCAACATAGTAAGACAAATTTCCACAGCATAACATTAATTATATAAAAGAAAGTAACAAATATTCCATCTGAATGTTTTAGAGTCAAACATGACCATTTAAAATTCTTTAAAATATATTAATTTGGATTTCATCATCTAAGTGTAAAACAGCATTTTATTTCAACAACAGAAAATAAGGAATACCATCAGTGGTATAATATTAAAGACTTCATGTTTTCACCTAATGTGATTGCAGGTACCTTTTTCTGATCCATCCTTCCCTCCCACACACAAAATCATTCCACGCCAAATCCCTTAAATGCTTCTTTTGAAGATTAAAATTAATTCCTATGGTTACGCTTCTATAATCCCCCATCTTTTAAAAATGCAAGACATGCTTTTTCTTGGCTTACACTTTTTGAGAAATCAGATGGAGCCCCAAGTATCTTATGTGTGTATGGTTGGCTTTTAAAAATCAACACACTCTCAATAAAGCTATTCATCAAGGAGTTTGATTCTTTTGTAATTATAACAAGGAAACAATCTATTTTGAGTGTCCACTCAATATTAAATCCTTATTGTCAAGAATTTCATGGGAGTACACAAGGTATTCACATTGATTCTAAGTAAAAGTCATTATGAGAAATTCTGTTATACTGGATGGCACATAAATTCTTAAGAATAAGGCTCTTGATGTTGCTATCCAGAACTAAGGAAGCCACTTAGCTTAACTTTCTAATGATATGAGAGCAATTTACAGACAACCTACACTTTTTTTCTAATTTTAAAGAAAACTTCAAAGAAAGGTAAGTTTTGCCAAACGTTTTAACTTAAAAAAAATCACTGGAAATTCAGGTACTTTGTTTCTTTGCTTTAAAAAAACACACAAAAGAGTAGTTTGAAAAATGCAGAGGTTTCAAATCTAGTCTCTTTCTTGCATAGATCTGAGGTTTTTCTCTTCTGTAAGCGCACCCTGCTTCACCATCAGCAGTCATAAAGCAGATGCTAGAATAATTAAAAACCTATCACTACAGACTCTCCCATCACATCATGGACTAGGAAAATGCAGGCAGGCTAGGGGTGTCCTTGTCTCACTTTATCCACTTCTTCCTGGTTGACAGTAGACCTAATGTGCATCCTTGCACCTCTCCTTCGGCAGGAAGCCTGTCTCTGGGGATCACTTGCAGAAAATAGGACATTGAGTCCATAATTAAAGTAATCTCTTTCCAGGCAGATGCTGCAGTTGGCTCTGTTATCACATATTACAAAAGGCATCTTGAGGGTTATAAAATGTGCAGCAAATAGCTTTGGAGATGAGAAACAGCAATTTTTCATCTAATTTTGATCCATAGACATGTGAGTACTGTATTGCTACTTTTTGGTTTTGAGCCAAATAACTATTATGGTGCTGAAATGAGCCGGGCAGTAACCAAAATTAAAGAATACTTCAGCTTTTATCCTCAAAGTGAGAAAAGTGCTTTTGTAACCATCTTTGCACTTAGCAAATAAGGATGCCATCTCAAATCTGAGCGTTAATGCCTGCAGGCGGATTTAGGAGAAAGGCTTATGTGGCTTAGCTTTACAGCCATACTTTCAATGTATTTGCTTAAGTTAAAACCGTGGTTTGATTAAGGGACCTACCATCTTAGCTCTTTTGCAACTACAGTGTACATTTTTAATTAGAAGCCTTTGCACCGTTTATCTTTCCTATAAAACCTAGAACATTGCTCTTTGAAATATATGTGAGCCCAGATAACTAATGTGCCCATAATATTTATAATCTCTTCTATAAATACAAATAGAGGAAATACATAGATGTGACTTTTTTGTTTCAAGCTTAGGACTTATCAATGTCAGTAAGCAAAACCTGGCTTCAATATTGAAAATTTCTGCAATGAACATGGAAATGATTATTTTATTATTTATATTATTATTTGTTATTTAACTTCTCAGTGCTAACTATATATATATATATATATATATATATAGTTTAAATTCATTTCCTCAAATAAAAGAATTTTTCTAGCAATGAAGTTTTACATGGACTCGAACCATTTAACTAAAAAATACTGTAAATAAATATTAATTTAAATAGCATTCAAAGTAGAAGTCTAGTTTAACTTAACAATAGAATTATTTGTATTCCATAATGTTTAAACATTCAGAATTAAAATTTAATAGATGAATTCATATATGTCCTTGAATTATTGAAGAAAAACTACAAATAAAAATGTAAACTACTGATAGAAAATTTTTAAATGATCCAGTTGTTACTTCCAAAGCAACTGAAATATGACAACATAAAGGTAGTTATTGCCAGCTGGAGGCTTAAAAATAGCAATGTCGAAGCTGGAATTTTCTAATATAATATGTACATTCATGCTTTTGTCCATTTTTCACTGCTCATGCTTTCATGTATTCATTCAACAAATCATTTGTAGTTATTTAAAATTAATCTTACTTTTGTTTGACAAATCAATCACAACTATCTATTTATGGAATACAATGATACATATATCTAACAGCATGATCCTATCAATCAAGCTAATCAACAACCATCACCTTGCTTACTTACTGTTTTCTTCAGTGAGACATTTGAAATCTACTCTTAAAACTGTATGTGTAATGAATTATTCTTTTACTTTATTCACAACTCTGCTATGCAATAGATCTCAAAACTTAATTCCTTCTACCTGAAACTTTGTACTCTGATCAATAAGTCCCACTTTCCCTCATTCCCATGCCTACACCTAGCTTCTGACAACCATCTCTGTTTCAGAGTTTAATATTCTAGAGTCTATATAAGTAACTTCATGTGGCATTTCTTTGGCCTGTCTTATTTTTCTTTTTTTTTTTTTCTTTTTGCTTATGTGGTGCTGAGGAATCGAACCCAGGGCCTCAGGCATGCAAGGCAAGCGCTCTACCACTGAGCCACCTTCCCAGCCCCTGTCTTATTTTTCTTAGCATAAGGTTTTCAGATTCACAAAAGAAAGGATCCTCACATATAAGACTGTATAATAGGAAGTGGTGCTGTGGTTCAAGTGGTAGAGCGCTCGCCTTGAGCTGAAGAGCTAAGGGACAGCACCCAAGCCCAGAGTTCAAGCCCCATGACCAACCATAAAAAAAAAAAAGGCTGTGTAATATTCCCTTGTTATGTAGACCACACTGCCTTTATCTGTTCATTTGCAGATGGAGTTGTTTTAGATCTTCAATATTATGAATAACACTACAGTGAGTAAGTACAGATACTCCTTCCATTTATTTTATTGTGCCACGTGAAAGACAGGTTTGCCTTGCATAAGTAATTGTGTTCTTGCAGGTTTGCCTATGCATAAGTAATTTTGTTCTTCATAATTATTTTTTTTCACTCATGGTACTAATATCTAATTGGAAGTAAGTACATGTTGCTACATTAATATTGAGGAGTAAACATTACTAATAGTGTTCCTATGGCATTATGTTTAGCTTAGTGTTTTGGAAGCAGTATTTTTGAAATCATATTCTGAAAGTCATAGTGTTTCAACTGTAATGTTTAGCCTGTTTATATTTATTGTAATTATTGATGTATTAAGACTTAATGTATCTGTTACTACATTTTGTGCTTCTATAATGTTAAAAATTTGCCTTTTCCATTTATCCTGGTGGGTTAATTATTGTTTAATCATTATTCCTTTCTTATTTTGTAATTTTCTAATTTTTATTTCTGTTCCTTACATAGAAACTTTAAAATTTAACTATGCTACAAAAATAACTTGGAAATAACTTAGGACATTTCATACTGACTTCATTCCTACCTTTAATAATATTGCTTAATGTTTTAGTTATGTGTCATCTTAAAACTGCTACTGTAAAATATTTCTCAATTTGTATTTTATAAATTGATTCACATAGTTAGTGCTTAAAGTTCTAGGTTGCTTACTAAAGTTCTTTGCTCACTATCAATTATCACATCATACCAGAAAATCAATTCTAATAATAGAGAAACACTCTAAATTGTTGCCCATATTTCATTTTGCACATTACTATTAGATTTAGAAAACTTCTAAGAAGTTCTTTTAGATTCACCGACTGTGGTCTTTTGCTTTTATGGACATTGCATGTGGTTTCAAATAAGAGGTGCCAAGTGCTATAGCAATCCTACTTAACCCTTACAGAAAGGAGATTCAAGTAGGTTCCAAATTTCTGTCCCTTTACTTACAGTGCTAAAGTGTTCTCACACCATCCTGTGGAAAGAGAGGAGAGGGAAAAGGTTTGCCATAGCCTCCCTCCAACCTTTGGCTTCTAGACCTAACATTAAATAAACAAGTATTTCTGTATAAAAAGATAAGCACAGCTGTGCACTAGTAACTCATGCTTATAATCCTAACTACTCAGACAGTTAAGATTTGAGAATCACAGTTCAAAGCCAGACCAGGAGACTCATCTCCATTAACCACCACAAAACCAGAAGTGAGGCTGTGGTTAATGGAAGTGTTAGCCTTGAACAAAAGAGCTCAAGGACAGAGCCCAGGCCCTGAGTTCAAACCCTGCAGCCAACAACAACAAGAGAGATTAAACACATTGTTTTAAACAGTAACAAACTATCTAATCCAACTCTTTTACATGAGATAGCCTTTCCTAGAAACATGTCATCTTTGGATCTTGGTTTAAATATTTCATTAAAGGATAAAGAAATTTTCCCACTACAAAGCAGTACCGTTGCTGATAGTCTTGTGATTGATTGTGAGGCAAAGAAAAGTGTCCTTCCTAGTAAAAATGCCAAAAGACTGTCCTCAGAACCAGGGCTACTGACATTGAATCTTATGGAGGAAGCATCTAAGACCCAACAGGGAAGAAAGGAGAAAGAAAAACTAAAGGGAGTAATTTTGTCTTTTGAATGTCTGTTAATTTTTGAAATATGTTATATATAAAATATATACATAAATGTATATGTAACAAAAACAATTTCTTCTAGCTTTCCTGGAGACCAATGGACATATTTTACTTCAACCTTACTACCCAAAATTAAAAATTAAATCCCTAGGAAGCATTCTGACCTCATTTATAAAACATTGATGCAAACACATACACATCAGACTCCAAACTAAGACTGTCTCCATGTCTAAGCCTAGTTGACTAGGTAACGATGAAAAGTAGGGGCCTGTAAAGAAGTAAGTGCTATGGGCTAGGCTCCAAGCCATTTACCTTTATGAAATGATTTTTTTAATCCTATCATCAGAAGTATGTTATTGAGCAGAATTAAAATAATTTTCTCAAATTGAAAATGTCTATTTAAAGAAAGAAAATGACCATCAGAAGAAAAATATTACGGAATTGTGATTGAAGACATGGATGAAAGTCTTCCTTCAGAAAAAGAGCATATCTGGTTTAATCTCAATGTGGATACAATCATTTCAGACATCCACAGGAAGTAATTTACTTTTGCAGCAATACTTAAATAATCTTGAAAGTAAAGGAAACTTTGCATTTATCAACTCTTGGCATCCTTATCTATCGACATGAATGCCTTCCCAATAGACACACCCATGCAGGAGTCTCTAATCTTATTCCAAAAGCTTAAGTAACAAGCCAAATACATTTGTGATATTTTCTTCTGATGGACAGAGATATGGGCAACCACACTACCTTAACTAAAGAATTCTCCAGACAGGCTAGAATAGCTCTCATCAAAAATTAAAGACATCTGAGTTCACTCAAGGCAGCACTTCAAATCTCTACATCTATATTATTTCAAGTCTGTCAAGTATTGCTAGTATCTTCAGTTTTTCCAATTATATTTATATGTCTTGTTTAGAGTACTTAACAAAAAACAATCTCTCTAGGAGTTACTTTCTTTTAAAGAATCAAATGTTCAAATATGGTTCTCCTATGTTCTTTGTTGTAGTGAGTTCATTCTGTTTGAGGCTTAGATCTTAAATAATGTCTTGCTTCATTGCATTTTTCAGTTTGGTGCCTCTTGAAACTTGAATATATTAGGTAGTATTGTCATTTCTCAGACCGACACATTTTGAAATACAGAAAGGAAACACATGTTGACTATTTTTTAAAGTTACAAATTCTAATGACACATTGAAAACTCTTTAATGCAAATTGTATCAACACCACATTTTATTCCAGTAAGTAGCGGAGAAGATCATTTTAAAGGTAAGTGTAGTAGAATATCATGTACTTAAAGGTACATTTATATCTAAGAAACTACTAACTATATGGAGAATCAAAATGACTTCTGTAATTAAAAAGGTAAGAAATTAACTGAAAAATAAGGTAAAAATATAATCAGCTTTTTAATAGAGGTACAAGCAAAATATGGGAATACATCTTATGTTGGAACCTTGGAAAGATTTTAAACAAGTCTTGAAGAATGAGCAGTATTTTCACAATTGGACTTGAGGGGGGGAAGCATTCTAGGCCAATGGTAAAGCATAGAGAAAATCAGAATTAGGATGCAACTGTGGGAAGTCCTTCAGGTTAGTACTCTATCAGGAGGTACAGGTGATGGAAAATAAGACAGAAGATTAACAGCCTGGTGACTTCAAATCTTTTCCAAAAGCAAGGTATTCAGAAGAGAGTTTTAGGTATATTCAAATTTTAATGGAGCAATGTTGTGCCATAAGGAGATTAGGAAGGTAACACTGTACAGGACAGACTAGGGAAATGTCGTTAGGAGAGGTGTAGACCAGTTGGGAAGCCTCTGCAATCATCTTAGCCAGAAGCACTGAAAGGAAAAGGTTCTGAAATGAAAAACTTTCTAAGAAAGGGAGTGATTGGACTGAATGTCAACCAACTGTATGGGATGAATGTGATGTTGTCTGCCTGAATAGCACAGAAGACAGATGGGCAGAAACAGTGTAAAGTCAGCTATAGGAACCCCTGGCACTGAATTGTGTCTTCTCAAGGGGAAGGAAAGGCAGTGGTACATTTTGAAATACACTGGTTTTATGAGACTTTGACATCTAAGTGGGAGGTTGGGACAGAAACGCATTCAAGATACCTTTTAGTTCTATTTAGTTTAATTGCCCCCATGGAACTGTTTCTGAACTGCCTGTGACGTTATACTATTGGCCTATTCATCCATTCATCAAAGTAGTAAGTTCTTACTGTGTGCCAAATACTATTCTAGATAGTTGGGGAAAATCAGTGGCCCAAAGCAGAAACAATCCTCTTGCCTTCACAAACTTGTATTTTAGGGGGAATTGACAGATGATAAAGAACACAATGGCTAAATAAATGTAGGATATCCTAGGTTTGAAGAAAAGCAATGCTGTGGGCAAAAAGGTAAGAACAAGAGTCAATTTTGAAGGATGAAAAATGGTGGCTCTGGATTACAGGAAAAGTGGAGCCATAGTGGGGTGCTTTTCTTTTTCCTTTTTTGTCAGTCATGGCTCAAACTCAGGGTCTGAGTGCTGTCCCTTAGCTTTTTGCTCAAGGCTAGAACTCTACCAGTTTGAGCCACAGCACCACTTCTGGTTCCTCTGGTGGTTAACTGGAGATAAGAGTCTCACAGACTTTCTTGCACAGGTTGGCTGTGAACCACAATCCTCAGATCTCAGCCTCCGGAGTATCTAGGATTACAGGCATGAGCCACCAGCACCCAGCAGTGTGGTACTTTTCTAAGAATGCTATTAAGAAGATGGCTCACAGTATCCCCCAATTTCTTTTTAATAAAAGCTTTATTAGAGAATCCTTAGATTTCTGTAGAATGCCTGACTTAAGGCCACTGTAAGTTATCTAAGGAACACATTTTCCTCTTGTCACTAAATGACCATCAAGCTCAAAAATACATTGATGGCTATCTTTCCAACAGTGTATATGGCCTTAAAGCATGATTTGTACTTGTTTTCATCTCATTTGCTCAACATCTATTTTCTTATTGATTTACTTCTTCCATTATTTTCAACTTTTTTAATTGGTAAATAATTCTATGTATTTATAGGGTACAATGTACTGTTTTGATATATTTCATTGTAGAATGGTTAAATCATGACAATTAGCATATACACAAGTTCTCACATTTGAAACTGCTCAATAATTTGGATACATAGTATTATTGCTGATAAAATCCAGAAGCACAATAGAACTCTAAAAAATTTTCTTCATAAATCTTTGTATTCTTTAAACAATTTCTCCTATTCCCTCTCTCTCCCTGCTAATTCACTTTTCCTTTTCAGCTAAAATGCAATTTTGAAATCTGGAGGCTATAAAACATATGCAAGTTAAATTGAACTTACTTTAAATTTTTGAGGCTTTTAACACTAAAATTAATGGTTTTAATTAAAGGTGGATATTGATAATATATTTCAATAGTTATCCTATATGTAACACCATGAAATGTTGTAAGTATTTGCCTTCAGTGCATGTCACAGACACTCTGGGTACTTACATGAAATTCACACAGCCTGTGCCAGCGGGTGGGGCAATCCAGACAAAGCTGAGGTTGGTGGTAGGCAGATGACTCACGTGAGAGGCCACCACACTGCACATAAACTGGTTACCAAACTGGTGCTCAGACATGATCCCTGACAGACAGAAAGAAATGGTCATCATTATAAAGAAAACAAAATGAAGTCTTTCTTATCATGGCATAATGGTATTTTTCTGGATATTTAAATTTTATTTTAAGATTTATGATGTTATTTGGATTCCATTAAATTATGGATTTTTTTCTCTTTTTAGAGCTGGAAGAAAATTAATCATTTAAAACAATATCACTAAGAAATAATCTACTTAAAAAACTATTGGTTGTATTGGTTTGCTTTCATTTTGTTGCTTGATCTTTGACCATCATCAGAAAACAATCAGGACCAACTTTCAGTTGAACAAGATTGAGCTTTATGAAGCTATCTGCAACCTAGGAGACCTAACACCACATGTTGCTGAGCAGTGTAAGGAAAGGCTTGTTAAAATATGTCAGCTTGTGTTGTTTTTCCTCAAGAGTAGGGAGATCAGGTTTGTCTTGGAATTTCACAATTTTAGCATCAAAAGCAATACATTCTGAAACTTCCTTTAACCCCTGGTCCTGTTGAGGTTTCTGGGAAAGGTGTTGTTTTTTGGGGGTTGGGGCTGTCACAAAATGAAGGGAACTTTTTCCTGAGAATCTTGATTTTTATATCAGAGTATGAGGAATGGAGTAGAGCTGAGCCAGCAAGCAACAGCAGTCCCGTTAGCATGGAGAGGATACTGGTCATTTTGTGGTTTGTTCCACGTTCTAGCTATTGTCTATGTTTAGGCATGATTTCAGGGTGACCATCCCAGCCGTCAGAGCAGCCTATTGATGTTCTGTACATTAATTATGTTTGCCATGAGAGTACTGTAGCATAGCTATAAATAGATCAACTCCCAGCTGACTTATCAGAAGATGCATGTTATCTTTTTTTAAAAATAAGGTAATCTTCTTAGTTTTAACTAAGGCACAAAATATTAATAAAATCTCAGCAAACATATAGCAAACAATATAATTTAAAAAGGGGGAAAGACTTGGACAGACACGTCACCATAGACATACAACACATAAGCACATGGAAAATGTTTAACATCAGTTATCATTGACAAATTGAAAATTTAAATGACAATAAAATATCACTACATATATAGTAGAATGGCCCAAATCCCTAACACTGACAAGACCCAATGCTCATAAGGATGTGTACCACGCCATACCAACTCATACTTTCATTCACTGCATGAATAAGAAAAATTGGAAGAGAGTGAAGTTTGGAAGAAAGTAAACTTTGAAGAGAGTTTGGCAGGTTTACAGAACTAAAGACACTGTGCTATGACCCAGAAATTTCTCTCTTTTATACTTACCCAAGTGAAAGGAAAACTGATGTCTAGACAAAAAAAAATCTAGCTGTAGAAGCTCAAAGCAACTTTTGTTTATAATACCTAACACTTAAAAGCAAATAAGCAAATAGATCAACTGTGGCATATTCAGACAATGGAATCTTATCCATTTAACATTAAAATAAAAGAGTTATAGCCAGGCATATACCATCCAGTGTAAAAGAGGGTGTGGCTCAGCGGTAAAGAACCTGCAGCAAATGCAAGCTGTTGAGTTTAAACCTCAGTATACTAAAAGAGGGTGTAAGGCAGGGAGAGAGAGAGAGGAGGGAGAGCAATAAACCATGAAAAGTAATGAAGGGAATTTAAATATTCAAACTACCAAGCAAAAGAAGCCAGTTTGATGATGAACATAGAATAAGAGCTTGTGTTAGAGTCAAGGTTCAAAAAAAAAATAAAAAAAAGAAGCCAGTTTGAATAGATAACATACTATTTAATTCCAACTACCTTAGAAAAGATAAAACTATGGGGGAATAAAAGACAAAAACCTAGCTAGGCACCTAGCGCTGGAGCAAGAGAGAAAGGAACCAGCAGAATACTGAGAATGTTAGGACATGGAAATTATGTATAGTATGACAATTCCAGTTAGAAGTCAACATACAGATTTTCAAAACCCAGAGAATGTAAAATAAAAGTGAACTCTAGTATAAACTATTGATTCTGGTTAATAATGATGTGTCGGTATAAATTCATTGATCCTGACAAATATACCACTATCTAGCAGAATGTCTATGGTAGAAGGGGAGTTCATACATATGGGCAAAGGGCACATGTGAACTCTCTTTTATGAAATCAGACTTCTTTTTAAAAGTTTATTAACAGGGTGGGGAGGCAGGGGAAGAGGGGAAGGGATGGGAAGGGGAACCAAAGGAGGAGACTACAATGCTTGATAAGAAATGTACTCATTATCTTGCCCATGTAATTATAACCCCTCTGTACAGTATTTTCACAATAAAAAAAAGTTTATTAACAAATAAAAACATTGCCCAAAGTGGAAAATCAAATTTAAAAAATTGTCTTGTTTATTGACTATGTAGCCTTAGTCAAATGATTTATTTTCTCTGATATTCAGTTTTCTTATCTACAATATGAAATACCATTCCCCTATTAAAAAAATTGTTGTGAGAATTAAATGACCCCAAACATATGCTAGCACCAGATGTGGTATCTAGCATGAGTAGCTTCTCAATAAATCTTTATTTTCTTCTTGCCAGCTGATATTTATACAATATGATTCTATTCACCAGTGTTCAACAGCCAGTCATACATGGCAAGGAGCTTCCTCATTGGACAATAGAAAACAACATTTTCATAATCACAGAAATCTATGATGAATGATTCTCATCCATAGAATAAAATTACAACCTTCTGATTCTTTTTTAAAAAATTGTTATTTTGGCACTACCTGTGCCTTGCCCTACTTATCCCTTTGCACTAAACACACTCAAATGAACCCTTGCTCTTCTTTGACACAAACTGTATCCTCTAAAATGTTCTTTCCTTAACTGTTCTTAACCACATAATAGATCCTACATCAAGGTTTGATTCATTTTCTGCTTTGTTTACATTATCTTCAGGTAGTTTGTATGAAGAAGATGCCATTTAACAAAGCAGTTTATGAGTACATGGTATCTTGATCAATGTCACCTCTTTCAACCTTCTTAATTCATCCCTCCACTACCCACTCCTTCCCTCACTGAATTTTATAGGCTATATATTAGATTCTTGTCCACATTTCCTCCCTCTTCTCTTCTTCATCTGTCTACCCCTTTCCCTTTGACCTCATCCACTCCTTTTGAGTATCTGCTTCCTGGTGTTTTATTTTGCTGAGCTTTGATTTTGGCTTTCTACTAGTTGAGCTCTCCGTGGAATCTACTGTATTTTAGTTGATGCATGTGTACACACTTGCGTATTGCTCCATATATTTATTGACGAGCTTGTAAGCTAAATCTAGCTTCCATATGTTAGGGAAAACATGGATCCTTTGTTTCTCTGGGTCCTATTTACATCACTTAACGTATTTCACTACATTTTAAGTTTTGTATAATTCACAAATGAAGTCTAAAATCTACAATTTTCTAGAATCTAACATTGGTCAGTGCATTATTTAACTTACTATATATCTCTGTCCTCTAAAAGGCTTCATCAGTTACCAAGATATTTAAAATTTTTACATTTCTTTATACTAATTCATTTTTATAATTTCATCTTTAATGCGTCTAAGTTTTATTTTGTTGTATGTATGATCATTTACTTTCATTGTTTTTCTTCTCAGGCTGCCTCAAACCAGGCAAATAGGTGGGGAGGAGAGGTGGGGCAGGGAGGAGAAGGACTGCTTTTCTGCTTTTCTCCATACCAGGCTGCACATAGACTTCCCCCACCCCTTTTTTTTCCATGTAGGAAATCTCTGTCCAGCACCTGCGTTACCTAGGTGACCAGAACACCTGGGAGAATTTACCACCCTTTCCCTGAGGTCACATTCTGGACCTCCCCAGTCATGCCCATGGGAGGTTTCCTGATGCTGAGGTCACATCCATATCCACTGTGGTCCTACCTCCCGCCTCTTCTTTATCATCCAGCTCAACACAATTACCCTCTTCTTCTCTTTTTCCTTCTCTTCTCTCACCACATGTCTTCATCTCATACTGGCTGGCAAGTTGCTCTAACCCTCCCAAAATTCTTTTCTGCCTAAGCAATGTGGCCGTTTCCTTTCCATTTACCTTACAAGAACATGATTGTCTCTCAAAAGTAGTCTAGAAAGGACTTTGTCTTTAATCATTTTGTTGTAGGTGTTTGGTAGTGGTGGTAGTTGGTACTGGGGTTTGAACTAAGGGCTTCATCCTTGCTTGATTGGCATTTTTACTACTTGAGGCACTCTGTCAGTCCAGGTTTATAATAGTTTGGAGACAGTGTCATGACTTTTCTTCTCAGGCTGCCTCAAACCACAAACATCCAGATCTCAGCCTCCTGGGCAGTTAGGATTACAGGCATGAACCACCATTCCCAGTGTTCTAATTTTGTTGTTTGTTTTTTCTGTTTTGTTTTTTGTCAGCTGTGGGGCTTGAACCCAGGGCATGGGCACTGTGCCAGAGCTATTTTTTACTCAAGGCTAATGTTTCTACCACTTTGAGCCACAGCTCCACTTCTGCTTTTCTGGTATTTTTTTTTTTTTTTTTGGAGATAATAGTCTCACAGGCTTTACCTGCCAGGCTGGCGGTGAACCATGATCCTCAGATAGCTTCCTGAGAGACTAAAATTACATATGTGAGCCACCAGCTCCCAGTTTGTCTTTAATCTTTTATATTTAATCACCTATCACAATGTGTAATATTATCAAAAACAATTGAGAAATCTTTTTTGATTGAATACATAAGTAGCTTTAAAAATAAAGATTTAAGAAAGAGCTGAGCACTGGTGGGTCATCCTTGTAATCCTAGCTACTCAGGAGGCTGAGATCTAAGGATCACAGTTCAAAGCCAGCCCAGGCAAGAAAATCTGTGAGACGCTTATCTACAATTAACCACCAGAAAACCAGAAGTGGCACTGTGGCTCAAGCAATAGAGTGCTAGCCTGGAGCTGAAGAGTTGAGGGACAGTGCCCAGGCCCAGAGTTCAAGCCCCACAACCAACCAAAAGCAAAAAAGAGAGTAGCATATCTAGTTACTAAGGAGGCTGGAATGTGAGGATTGTGGCTCAAAGCCAGCCCAAGCAGAAAAATCCATGAAACTCATCTCCAATAAGCTACAGAAAAAGCTGGAAGTAGTGCGTAGTTCAAGTAGTAGAGTGTTATCCTTGACCAAAAAAGAAGATCAGGGACAGCACTCAGGCCCTGAGTTCAAGTCCCAGGACCAACACATGCATGCCCACAAAAAGAAATAGTAGCATATATCACATTCAATAGCAAAACAAATTCTCTACTACAAAATAAAGTAGCTCAAAATAGTTTATAATTGCTTTAAGAAACAGAAGAGCAAATCTATATTTGACATGTACAAATGATGTTTTTTCACTCAAGGTGTTATTTATTTTATTTATCTATTTATTTATTTTGGGGTAGTCCTGGGGTTTAAACTCAGGGCTGAGACATTGTCCCTGAGCTAGTGCTACCACTTGAATCATAGCTCCACTTCCAGCTTTTTTGGTGGTTAGTTGGAGATAAGAGTCTCATAGACTTTCCTACTTAGTCTGGCTTCAAACCTTAATATTCAGATCTCAGCTGAGTAGCTAGATTAGAGATATATGCCATGGTGCTTGGCAATGTTTCTTTTTTTAAGCTTCATCTAAGAAAAAAATCATCAATTGGTAAATCACAGATTAAAAGAATATGAGACTTCCCAGGAAACCAACGATCTTATAACAGACTCAATTGCAATGACTCAAGAATTGCCATTCCCTTCTGGTCTGGCATAAAGCAGGGCTCTAGTGTATGGAAAATGATACATCTTGAGAAGTCAGCCTGACCACAAAGCAAAACATAAGTTCTAGCCACAATTTTGTGGGAAAGAAATGACTCAAATAAATTATAAAGTTTTATAGCCTTGGTAACAAGATTGTTGGTCAAATATTTCTCCAGTCCTTAGAAGTCTTCTTAGGAAGTGAATCAGTGTCTAGGCTATATCTTGACTCAAGCTTTTTAGGTGACTACTTAATGCCCCACCCCAGGTCAGTATGCCACAGAATAACATTCTTGCACTCCAGTAACCTAGCACCTAGTACCCAGGGATTCTAAATTAAGTAGTCTTGGAAATAGCATAGATACTGAGATTTAAAAACTCAATCAACAATACTAGTATGTACCCAAGAATTTGCCTTAAAAATGTGCCTTAACTCTGAATTGGTTCATTAGCTTTATTTGAATTTGTTTTTCAGCTCTGTTTAGTACCTTATTTGTTAAGAGATTTTGTGGATTCCTTGGGGTTTCCTATATATGGTATCATGTCATCTCAGAATTGACTTCAAAAAAATGTGCCTTAATAAAATGTTCAGTGTTCTGGAATTAAAATAATACTATTCATGTCATCATAATACCAACTTAAATTTGAAAGGACTCAACAATGACCGTGGTAGTAATGCAAAGTATCTCATCTTTTCCTCCCCACGACTCCTAAACCCATCTAAGCACATAGTCTTTGCAACATTCTATGGACCTTCAGACACTATGAGTGTGTGCTGGTCTTGGTATTGTTGTTGTTTTTAACACAGAATAGTGGCATATTACACTGCTACCACATTGTAATTGGCCTTTTCTTGAAAACATTTAAATTTTAGTCAGTTGGAACTACTAAGAATCTATTCATTTAAGTATCAGCCATCAGAAAAAAAATCTAGTACAGAATCCCTATGTTCTGTCAAACATTGGTGTTTGATGGAAATATATAAAAGAAATACAGGAGACAGACTACTCTGAAATGACTTCTGCTGGGAAAAGAACTGGCATAAACTAACATTGTAAATAAATCTGCTAGAAAACAAGTATGAGCTGAGCTGCATTGGTGAACACCACAAATCAGGAATAAAAAAAAAGTAATTCCTATGGACAAATAAGTTAATGACAACTAATGCTTTCTGATTAGTAATTATGACTTGGCCCTACATGTTAATAAATATTAACATTTATTTTAATAAAGAAAAATGCTGCTATCCTCTCCATTTTACTGATGAGGGCAATGAGAAAATAGATTTTAAAAACTTGCTCAGAATCATGCAGTGGGCTCAGTGGCCTGGATTCCAATCTGTGCCCTTGCTGCATAGTCAGAAATGGTTCAACTGAAGTGTGAGATGGGCCAAAGTCCTGAAGGAAGGAAAAGCATAATTCCCATATTAGCCTTTATTTACAGGAAGCCCAAGGAAGTATATAATCAAGAGATTGTGTCCTCAGGCCTGCATGCACATGTCTGACCTTTGTCAATGTGCCCTGCAAGCTTCATTCTGACATTTGTGAAATGCTGTCCATGATCACTAAGACCCATTTCAGCTCCATAGCTCTGTGAGTAAATTGGAATGAACAGAAGAAGGACTGGGAGGAGGTTGTACAAAGGCAGAAGTAGAAGTTATGTGCAGAAAGTGAAAAATAAGGTAATGAGAGCAGTCAGAATTGTTTCAATTGTTCTATAAAACAAAATTTACCATACTCACCACAATGATGATTCTAATGCCTTTTGTTTCATGAAAGACATCTAATACCTAATTAATATATGTAAGTTGGAATCCTATTCTTGAGATGATTGAAATTTCAATATGATAATGAATTTAAATTTACATTGGTTCTTTCTTGTTGCATGCTGGGTAATAGAATCTGTGTTGAGTTTTGATTATTATTTAGAAAGGGAAAGCAAGGCCCATAATAAAATGAGGTGTGTTTTTGTTTTTTTTGTCAGTCGTGGGGCTTGAACTCTGGGCCTGGGCGCTGTCCCTCAGCTCTTCAGCTTCAGGCTAACACTCTATCACTTGAGCCAGAGCACCACTTCCTGTTTTCTGAGCGGTTTACTGGAGATAAGAGTCTTACGACCTTTCCTGCCTGGGCTGGCTTTGAATCACAATCCTCAGATCTCAGCCTCCCAAGTAGCTAGGTTTACAGGAGTGAGCCACCAGTGCCTGGCTTATAAAATGAATTTTTTAACAAAGTGTTTCTCAAGGTGATATATGCACAAATAAAATATACATGTGTATATAGTTTTTTCATTTTTAAAGTATTTTTTATTGTCAAGGTGATGTACAGAGGGGTTATAGTTACATAACTAAGGTAATAAGTACATTTCTTGTCAAACTCATTTTTCTCCTACTTCCCTCCCCCTGAACCCCCAAGTTGTACAGATCATTTCCAACATATTGTCTTAGTATATCACTGTTTTAATAAAAGATTTTCATGTTCAATGTTATGGCTATGTATTTGATTTGCCCTACAAAAATTTTTGCCAAGAATTTCTTCCCAGAGAAGACACTGTAATGGCTTTCCAAGATAACTAGACTCTGAGAGAAAGTCAACATATTCCATATACCTTTTTTGATTTAACTTAGGACAAAAACTATATATCCCTCAAACTGTGGAGTTATACTAACTAGATAACTGTAATGATTTTACCAAGAGGTTAAAGTATCAAGCTTATAAAGACATTTCATCTTTAAGTATTGTGTGCATACACAGCTGAAAAACAGAATACTCACAAACTAGCTACAATGTCTATATTAACATCCAATATAGTTCTTTAAGATAACTATTCCTTGACAAAACATGGCTCTTAGCATTCATTGCTGAAAAATAATTAGGTTATTGTTTACAAATATCCAATATTTGCCTTCCTGATGGAACTTGTAGTAGGAGGACAGAGATCTACAACAGTTTTCTTTATCCCCATTAACTTCTGCAAGATCAGTTTCATGATATCTTTAATTATTCTAAAGTTGATTCCATGATCCCTTTTAAGACAGTAATGCACATTTCTGTGCCTTCTGGGATGTCAATTTCCTTGACAAGTCTTCAGTTATTTTAAGTTTGTGACTAAACCTTGTTTGAACCCATTTTCCCTTAGGAATATGTTTCTATGCTTTTCAGGGGCATATCTTGGGTCTTCAGAAATGTAATGAGAAGTTCTATGATTTTGTGTAATTTAATTTACCATGGTTATGTTAAACTAACATTTCTGTCAGTGGGATATTACTAAATGAAGACAAGTACATTAAACCTAAAGATTTTTGCCAAGTGAATAATGTATCTGGCATATATGAAAATGATGAACTTTTAAAAGAGGTATTATTTAAACACTTTCACTAAAGAGAAAATGTTTTGTGATAAAGCATAGTAAAAGTGCTGAATTACATGTACTGAAGAAATATGAAATGAGAATGGCTAACATTTAAGTTGATTTCTACTTCCTTTTATTCTCATCATTTGCCTTTTCTAAACTGATATTGAAGGATCTGCATCAGCCCATCAAAAATGTTATTCTAAAAATTGACTTTGGAAAGTCAGTGTTTTATTTATAAATGAAAGGGAGTTATAGAGTTCCTTTTCTCATTCTTTACTGTTAATGTCATTCTGCAATAAATTCCAATATAAGCATTTGTTACAGAAATTGGTTTGTCTATTATATGTTTTCTTTTCTAGGTCAATATATTCAAACATTTCAACAAAACCAAATGTGATTTTATAGGCTGAATGTATCACAGAACTTTCTGGAACACACCCTTATTGCTTTCTGTGAGGGAGCAGCCTGATAAAGAGATATGGAAAGAATTTTTCTCCAGGAGTACTACAAAATAGTAAACAGTACACTCATACACTCTCATGTACACACTGGGACACTGTGTATGTGTATTTCCTAAAGCATTAGATTGAAAGCATTTGGGGTTCAGATTTAGGACTAAGATGTAAAAGACTTATTAACATCTTTTAGAAATTATTCTGGGGCTGGAAAGGTGGCTCAGTGCTAGAGCGCTTGTCATGCATGCCTGAGGCCCTGGGTTCGATTCCTCAGCACCACATAAGCAAAAAGAAAAAAGCTGGAAGTGGCCCTGTAGATCAAGAGGTAGAGCGCTAGCCTTGAGCTGAAGAGCTGAGGGACAGTGCCCAGGCCCAGAGTTCAGGCCCCAGGACCGGACCTCCCCCAAAAATTATTCTGTAACTATGTATTATGGACATGTTACAGATGATTGAGGGTCTACATGATTGCCATATCCTTTGTCACTAATAGTAATAGAGCCTACTCTCAATAAACCCAATTCTTTCCTCACTCATCACAACTACAAAGTAACCCAGCAGTATTCTTGCTGATTTTCTTCCCATTCATCCCTCCAACACTTAGGTCTATTGAATGCTTTCTCTGTGCTCAGTGTTTACATATATTATTATGTTACTACTACCCAGAAGAAAGGTTGAGAGCAAAGGCTTCAGGGCAGTCTGCCTGTGGTTAGACCCCTGCTCTCCTGCCAAGAAGCCATGGAATTTTGGGCAGGTCACCCAACCTTTCTGATCGTCATCAGAAAGATGGAAATAACAATAACAGATTAGCTGTGAAAATTAAATTAGCACATGGTACACTGTGTTAAATATTTTGGCTATTATTACTGCTCCCATTTCTGAGCTTAAGTAATCAAAGCACAGGGAATTTAAGTGATTTACCAAAAATAAAAGAGCTAGCAAATGACATCTAAACACAGGTTCATTTTCTATATTGCACGGTCCATGCACTCCCAATCCATAAATCCTTACATAGCACTACCTCAGTTCTGGGACAAACCCAAGTCCTGATCTAATCAAATCATATCCAAATGCAGTGATGCAGTAAAACTGAAGATGAGCAGGAAGAGAGCCCTTCCTCTAGGTACAATATCGGGTTCCCCTCTCCGGTCCTCTCACTAATATCCTCTCACTTATTGGATACTATTTGTTCCCTTAAAAGACATATCTCTGAGTTACATAGAGATTTGAGTTGGATAACTTCAAGCCAAAATTTGTGTCCTAATAGAGAATAGTTTCCCAGTTACACTTGTGTCTCTGTTATAAAGCAGTATCCTTTCCAAAGAAGTATGTGAATTCTGCACTGTCTTTAGCTAAGACTGATCTATTAGACCAAAGCTTACCTCTGTCACATTCTCCTTAACACCACATACTTTCCCCTCCATCCTTTAACCCCTGCTCTCAATGCCTGCCCCTAGTTTCTCCACAAAATAACCACACTGACTACCACGTCCAGAACTATATTCTCCCTTCACACTTGGTACCAGATACTGTGACCTGCTCTAGTTTGGGCTAGAATTACAACTCAACTTCCAATTTCGGAGTTGTGTTTTAGTCACATAGAGGCACAGAAAGCCAATGTGGAGAAGACCCTTGAAATATAAACCTAAGCCACGTAGGTAGCTACAACGAGCCTCTGTAGGGCTTTCTTTAAAACAAAACAAAAACCAAAATATTGTTGCCTTGTTGAAATAACTTCAGGCCCTAAAATATTCTCAAGCCCGTCTCTTCCCTTTCCTCACTACCAAAGAAATGGCTACTTGCCTATCTGAAAATTTACTGCAATATCAAAACTACTATTCAGCATCTGGGTTCAAACTTCCCCTTATCCTGTATTTAAAAAAGGGAAATCAGGAAGATCTTGGTAAAATGGTAACAGTTCACATTTGCCCAATAGTTAATGACATAAAGATTAGAGTACCTTTACAAAGAACCATTCATATACTCATTTAAAAATGCTGAGAATGATTCCTTATAATCCTTATTTTATAGATGCTTAAAGAGGTTAACTTGTTCAAGCCATTGATCATGTGACTGACCACTAGTAACTTGCGGCCAGTATTGTCACATTTTGATAGTACAATCTTGAGTAAGTTACCTAAACTATCTAAAGTCACAGGAGCAATTTTAATATGTGGCTGATAATAATAAGGTTTATTCAATAGTAGTGTGAAGTAATTAGGTGAAATAGTTCCCCTTCCAACTCTTTCCATTTCTTAACAAATGGGCAGTGTCATTCTTTCTGATGGAAACATAGAATTCCAGTGTGTGTGTGTGTGTGTGTGTGTGTGTGTGTGTGTGTGTGTGTGTGTGTGTGTGTGTGTGTGTGTGTGTGTGTGTGTGTGTGTGTGTGTGTGTGTGTGTGTGTGTGTGTGTGTGTGTGTGTGTGACATTTTCTTGATCCATTCATCTACTGAGGGGAATCTGGGTTGGTTCCATATCTTAATATGGTGAATAGTGCTGTGATAAACATAGTTGTGCTGGTAGCTTTAGTATGGCCTTTTTTGTGATCATTTGGGTAAATGACCAAAAAATGGGATTGCTGGGTCATAGGGGAGCTCTATGTGGAGTCCAAACTGCTTTCCAAAGTTGAACAAATTTACACTCCCACAAACAATTCAGTAGGGTTACCTTTTGGCCATATCCCTTCCAGCATCTGTTGTTATTATATTTCTTGATTAGAGCCATTCTAACTGGAGTGAGGTGAAATGTTTTACATTTCTTTTATGGCCAGAGAAGTTGAGCATTTCTTCATGTGTCTATTGGTCATTCTCATTTCTTCTTCAGAGAAGTTGCTCATTAAGTCTTTAGCCCACTTATTAATGGGGCGGTTGTTTCTTTGAGGATTTGTTTTGGGGGTGATTTTTTTTTAGTTCTAAGTATATTTTAGGTATGAGGCCCTTGTCTATTAGTAAGCCAGACCAAAAGAAATATAGGTCCCCAGGTTTCCCTCTTTGCAATAATTAATATATGTCTAGGATAATGTTATCAGATAAGCAGAAAGCTCAAAAGCTATGTACATATGACCATATAAGATGATGCTAAGTGAAATGAACCCTAAGATATGGACACAAGAGGTCTTTCTTTGTTGTTGTGGTTTTTAATGTACTATGTAATTTTTTTTGTTTCCTTTGTATGTTCTCCACCCCCCCCCATGGCATAACTCCTGTTGTCACTTGTACTTGATTTTGGTACCCTGCATCTTCTATATACAATTGTCTAATTTGGGGAGGGGAAGGGAAATAACAAAATGCTGAAACAAGGACACAGGATGACCCATTGCAACAATGATACTCACAAGACACCATACTGGAAACAAACTTTACAACTTGTGGGTGGGGGGTGGTTGAGGAGTGAGGGAAGTAGAAGAGGGAAGGGATAGTGGGAGAACAAGGGAAGTAGTAACAATCCTTGACAAGAAATGTACTAATTGCCTTAGTCATGTAACTGTAACCCCTCTGTGCAGCATCTTTACAATAATGTAAAATGTAAAAAATTCGTTCCCTTGTAAAAATTAAAAGCTAAAATTCATATGAAAGACTGGCATTTCTGTGGGTTTATTACATTTAATCAAGACTTCTATTCTGCTCTAATTGATTATACACAATTGGTGAAGACATTAAATAAGTAAAATGAGACCACACAGGCTAAGTGACACATAAGAGGCATGCTAATCCTTGTCAAACTCCAGAGCGGCTCAATGCAGACTGACATCTGTGAAGCAAACATATAGTCTATGAAAATATTCCTCAACCTTTAAAAACTATAATTTCTCTAACAGCCTCTTTAAATATGTTTCTTAATTGCCCCCATGGAATTTTATATAAAATAGAGTATTATATAACAAAAGCCATAGGCATATCCAGTGACATTCTCAATTGTGATGCATATAATACAATGTTGCAGTAATCCCAGCAGGTACAACATGACTGCTCTGTGAATTCTAAAGAAGGAATGCTGTAGACCAGAAATGCATCCCACATCATGGGACTAGTCCAATATAAAACCAGAAGCTGCCACTCCCTACTTCTTGATGCCAACCATATTTGGACTAAAAAATACCAAGAACCTACACTGCAGCTATTTCCTCCAAATAAGAACTTTTCAATTAGGAATTTCACAGACTATTGACCTCCCCATACTGGTTATTCTACATTTCATATTGCAATACACAATACACTTCAATACCCACTGTATATTGCACACCTCATTTCTCCATTCTGATGAGGGTAGAAACTAGGTTACATGCCTGCACCCTAGAAAGGAAGGAGGTGTGGGAATTCTATTTGTAGAAAGTAGTATTCACAATACATGAAACTATATTAAAAGATTGGGCAATCTCATGTGATATGCATACATAAAGGGTGAGTTCAAAGTTTAAGAAGTTCTGGATTTTTTATTCCAAAATCAGCTAAAGTAATGGACAGTTTTCAAAGTATATGGCTTTTTATAACTATGTCCATAAAACTATAGATTTAGTTCTTTACCCTTACCTTGAATGAACATTGTACAACAGTAAAGATAAGGCTGCTATCTACTCAATGGGGAGCAGACAAAGCCCCCCATACCCTTTCTGGATGGCTTCACAGACTTCACAAGGAATCATCATATCCAGAAAACATGCCTATGATTTCTGATCCCAGAAGGGGTGGCTCTGAAGTGAATGGCACATGTTAACCATCTGAGTCCCCAGTAAAGGCTAAGCATCAACGAGTTAACATAACGTTAGCATAGCTGTTGCATTCCTATCTCATCTCAGTCACTGTCAACTAAAGTGCCCCCCACCACAGTCAGTCATCTATACCTTCTGTTCTTACTTTAAGATTTTTACAACTGTACCCTCTTTCTTTCACACTGTCTCCAATACTGTCTTATTGCTTTCTCTGCCTGGACCAGGGGTCAACAAATTATGGCTTAAAGGTCAAATCTGGACCATAATCTTCCTTTAAAAAAATAAACTTTGAGGTAATGATGGTTTTATATTTTGAAAAGTTGTAAAAAAAAATTCAAACAGAAGAATATGAAAGAGAAAATCTAATGTATTTACTATCTAGCCAAATGTTTACTATCTGGCTCAAATCTTCATTTTTGCCCTTGGGCCTGGCCAAACCCCATTTATCATAATGAGATCATAAATCAACCCCTCTGAGAAATTGGGTCTGCTCATTGTATTACAGGGAGTTGTCTTCCCACTTGTGTGTGAAATTATGTTGTAATTTTTATCCACATAATCAATTAGAAATATGTAACAAGTACTTATTGGAAGAATTGCTGACAAAAAGTTATTAGAATTACATCACAGATCATCATAGTAATTGAAATGACAGGTACTCTCCATGGTACTGAACTCCCTACAGTACTGTTACAACTTCTTCTTACAGGGTGTTCTGAACCTTTTATTTCATATTCCTCATTTAACTTCGCCAGCTTCTATCAATACTTTTCTGCCATATCCAGTCAATTCCTATAGGATCTAAACTAACTTGCCCAATTCTCATTCTGCTCCAATTGACTATACATAATATTTATTGCTTAGCAAAACAAAAAGCTGTCTGACATTTTCTAGCTCCTTTGCAGATGAAGGCAGGTCATTAATCAACAGGGTATAAACAGACTGAAATATACTATTTCAAAGTTGAAGCACAGAAGAGAGGATGTGAGTTGTTTATGTTCTTCTATTCCCTTGTTTTGATAATAACAGAAGTTATATGTAGTGACAGGATGGACCTGGCAGAGAAACATTTCAGCTGATGAGTCTCTGTATGGGGTATAACTGTCCTGAAGAGTCTTTGGTTCATGTGACAGTAGGGCTAAACTGAGATGTGGAGTTAATTACCATAGAAAAACTAGATTTATCTAATTAAAAGATCCTTTTAACTTAACTTTTATATGGTACTTCTCTTTTCCTTACTAAAGTATAAATTTGTTAAAAGAAGTGATTTGGTCTAACTGATTTTGAACAGTATCACTCATAAAATATAAAAATTTTATAAATTATAAATTAGAAAAAATATTAATCAGGGTAAATGCCCAAAAGTGGGATTGCTGAGTCATAGGGGAGCTCTATGTGGAGTTTTCTTGAGGAACCTCCATACTGCTGAACAAGTTTACACTCCCACTAGCAATGCAGTAGGTTCCCTTCTGGCCACATCGCCTCCAGCATCTGTTGTTATTAGAGTTCTTGATCATAGCCATTCTAACTGGGGTAAGGTAGAATTCAATGTTGTTTTGATTTGCATTACTTTTATGGATAGGGAGATTGAGCATTTCTTCACATGTCTATTGGCCATTCCTATTTCCTCTTCAGAGAAGTTTCTTTTTAAGTCTTGAGCCCACTTATTTACTGAACAGTTGTTTCTTTGAGGGTTTGTTGTTGGGGGATATTTTAAATATGAGTCCCTTGTCCGCTGTATGGTAAGTGATGATCTTCTCCTAATCCATGGGCTTTCTATTGATCTTGCTAGCTAAGTCCTTTGCCATAAAGAAGCTCTGCAGTTTCATGCAATCCCATTTTTCCAACCTTTCTTTGATTTGTTGTTTCTGGGTCTCTATTGGGAAAATTTGGCCTGTGTCAATGATCACAAACAAGACCACTCTAAAGCTACCAGCACAACTATGTTTATTGCAGCATTATTTACCATAGCTAAGATATGGAACCTACCCAGATGACCCTCAGTAGATGGATGGATCAAGAAAATGTGGTATATATGTACACACACACACACACACACACACACACACACACACACACACACACTGGATTTTTATGCCTTCCTCAGAAAGAATGACATCACCCTATTTGTTAGGAAATGGAAAGACTTGAAAAAATATATATAATGTGAAGAAACCAGGCCCAAAGAAACATAGTTCCCATGGTTTCCCTTATTTGCAATAACTAGTATATGTCTGGAACAAGTAGAAAAGGTCAAAAGCTATGTACATATGACTAGATAAGATAAAGTTAAGCGAAATGAACCCCAAGATAGAGACACAAGTGGTTTTTCTCTTTCTTGCTATTGTTCCTAACGTATTTAAAAGGTACATGTGATGTTTTTGTTGCTTTGTATGGCCCTCCCCCATGTTATAACCCCTGTTGTCACTGTACTTGATGTTGGTATAATTTGGGGAGGGGAAGGGACAAAAACAAAATGTTTAAATAGGGATACAGGTTGACCCATTGCAACAATGAGATGTACAAGACACTATGTTGAAAAACAAACTTTACAATTTAGGTGTGAGGAAGTGTAGTTGTGGGGGTGGGAAGGAAGGGATGGTAGGGTAAAAACCAAGGAGGAGGCAACAGTGTTTGATAAGAAATTAATTCATTACCTTGCTCATGTAACTGTAACCTCTCTGTATAGTATTTTCACAATAAAAAACTTATTTATAATTATTAATTATATAAATTATAAAAATTATAAATTATAAAAATCTTATTTTCCTCATTATATTCTTTACTTTTTTGTAAAGAATATAATGAGGAAAATAAGATTTTTGAATAACTATTTTATAGCCTTCTAAAGCAAATTGTACTGAGAATAGCTGTAGAGTAGTAATTAATAACAAGAAAGCCAGAAAGTCTGGATTCCCATTCTACTCCTGCCGTCACAAACTAGCTATATCTTTGGTATGTTATATGAAGACTCTCAGTGCCTGTTTCCTCACATTTCAATTATAAAAAACAATAGTAGTCACTTAATTCGGGTACCAAGTATGTGTATAAAGTGAATAAAACAATGCCTAGTGCAGAGGTAAATACTACATAAATATCAGCTACTAACTATATCACTAAACTTTTGACAAGCCCAAATTTCTATGTCCTTAATTACTTAAAAAGTAATATTATTCTGGTAAAGGAACTTCATCCAGCAGCCTATTTTTATTTTCATATAGAATTTACTCGTAGATTAAAGAGTATTAAACAACATATAACAAAACTGCAGTCTTAAATATGCATTATGTTATAGTTTATTGCAAGCAATTTATCTATATATAACACGGTACAGATTATGTACCATAGTAAGCATTAGCAATGAATGAATTTTGCTGATGAGATATGTTTATTTCATCTTGTTTCAGCTCCAACATGCTACCTCATATTTTCTAGCTGCTCTGCTTCAATAAGAGAAATCAAATACTACTCTAAAGGGCGAATACCAGGAAAATTATTTTTCACATAATATATACTACTTACATTGACGTTTTATTAAAATTCAAACTCCAGTGAGAGAATAATTCGAATATTAAATCACAAAAACATGGATGTTTCATACCCCAGAGTCTAAATGATTATAAAGGTAGCCCTAGAATCTTTATATTTAAAATAAAGTAGGAAAATAACGTACAGATATTTTTTTAATTTTTATTTATTTTTTTATTGTGAAAATACTGTACAGAGGGGTTACAATTACATGGGCAAGATAGTGAGTACATTTCTTATCAAGCATTGTAGCCTCCTCCTTTGACGTATAGCTATTTTTAAACTATGAACTCATCAAGATAAGAAGGTAATGATGTGACTAAAAAATATATTGTTACTGTCTAAATATACATTCACTTCAAACATTGCAAAGCAGATTCTTCAAAACTAAAATTTGTGAAAGGTAAATTACATTTTTCTCCCTGTTGTTTTATTTTTTAAAAAAATATAATAGCTGGTTGTTGGAGCCCTAAAGTTTCTCATTGAAATTCCATTTCCACATGTTAATCCAAATAACCATGTTTCTATCATATGATTTCTTTCAGATGTTATATGGAATGTATTATCTTTCATGTGCATTTATAATCACAAATCAGTTCTTATGCTATTGGTAATGTTGACATAACGTTTAGTAAATATTTTTTGAGATTCACAAGCTTAATTTTAGGTTTGAAATTACTTTAGTACCTAACTGAAAGGGCAATCATTCAAACTTTTCCTAAAATGAATTCACTCATATATAAAACTATATAAATGAGTGAATAGGGAAACATATGAGTTTAGAATTTTAATATCAAATATGCATAGTATTTTGGAATATGAGTAGAAAAGCATGTATAATTTACAGGTTAAGAATAAACAGAAAACATATAAGTATACAACTTTGTTCAAAAATTTTACTAACGTATAGCTGGGCACTGGTGGCTCCACGCCTGTAATCCTAGCTACTCAGGAGGAGGATCTGAGGATGGTGGTCAAAGCCAGCCCAGGCAGGAAAGGCTGTCAAACTCTTATCTCCAATAAGCCACCAGAAAACAAACCTGATGTAGCACTCTGGCTCAAGTAGTAGAGTGCTAGCCTTGAGCTGAAGAGCTGAGGGACAATGCTCAGGCCCACAGTTCAAGCCCAATGATTGACCAAAAATAAATAAATTAATTAATTTTAATTAATTAATTTAGTAATGCATATAATTTTTGTAGTTGTTTTGGATAGCTTAAATAGTTGTACAAATTGCCATTCACCAAAGCAGTTTATGAGTGGAGTACATTTGATTAATGTTACCCTTTCAATATCCTCACTCACCCATCCCAACCCACACTTTCCTTATCTTAATTTTAGGTAATGTGTTTAATAATTTTTGCCTTTAACAAAGCAGTTTATGTGTACAACTCATCTTGATCTGTGTCATCCCTTCAACATCTTCACACCCCTTGAGCCCATTCCTTCCTTTATATTTCTCAATTATGTGGTATATACAATGATTTTTTTTGCCTGTATTCTCCTCTCTTACACCCTTACCTCTTCTACCCCTTGTCCCCATGGCCCCGCCTTACCCTCTTGTAAGTATCCATTTACTGGTCCTTATTTTGTTGGGCTTTGACTTAGGTGTTTGGGAGGGGGGGTGTTTGTTTGTTTAAGAATTACACTATTTGCATTCTCTGTAGAGTCTATTCTACTTCAGTTAATTCCTTTATAACCACTTGCTTACCACCTAGTGTGTTTATTTGTGGGTTTATAGTCATATTCTAGCTACCATAAATGTGGGAAAACATGTAACTTATGTTTCTATGTCTGACTTATTTCACTTACTGTAACTTTTTCCAAGTAATTCTATATCCTTACAAATATTACAATATCATTCTTTCTCATGGATGAGTAGAATTGTGTTTATAAACCATTCCTCCACTGAGGGGCATTTGGGCTGATATTATATCGTGGCTATGGTAAATAATGCTGCACAGTACATGGTTGTACTGATAGCTTTAGGGTGGCCTGGCTTGTGCTCTTATATTTTCTTTATTCATTTAGAAAGTATCAGAAATAAACAAAAATAAAATTAAAAATCTATATGCTCTTTGGAAAGAAATGTTACTTAATAGAAAAAGTTTTTTTTTTTTTAAGAAAAACAGAGTTTGGTTACAACTGGTTTAGAGACTTCACCAGGTCAGGGGGAATTAAAGAATTAAGAGATTTGGTGTGAAAAAATCATCTCCCTCAAGACTTTCTGAGATGAGGGAACTGTCAGGTTCTTAATTTATCCTCCTGTGGTCAATAACAACATATCAAGTTATAACAGTGATGTATAAGAACATAAAATGCTCTTATTTCAATTCCAATACTGTACCATTCAAGGAAATGGAGGGACCATGCAAGGAGAGGCACAGCAGTATTCTAAAATTGGTAAAGTGAATTTCAGGCTGGTCTGTTGTGGATTTATTGTCTAGCTGGAAGGTGCTGAATTTCTGCCAGCTAGGGCTAAAGTGTCATCAAGAACTTAAAACAATGGAATATTAGTGCACAAATATTGATAATGCAAAGTAAGTTCTAATAAGCATCATCAAAGAAGTATAAAATATTTTATAAATCCAATACACAGTAGCATTTGAGATGTTTTAAAGAATAAAATTCTCTTAGGGATGTATGTCATGAAAAGAATAGCATGCATGGGTGGAAAAAGGCTGTGCATACTGAAAGAAGTAAAAAGATATGTGATGTGTTTGGAACATGATGGTGTTACAGGAGCCAGGGTCAGGGAAAAGGCTAGAATGGGAGCCTCTTGAATAGACCACTGAACAATTTTTATTGCTCCAGACACAAATGGGCAATAATCAATGGGAACTCATGTAGTCAGGAGAAAAAGTGTTAGAATGGTGTGTGCAGGCAGTCCAAAAGAGCATCAAGGTCCATGGGAAGATTATTGCAAGATACCAGGCAAGGCCCGAAAAGGGTTTGACTTTAGGTTTAGGAGGACAGACATAATGAATTGCTTTATGACTTGTATTAGTTTGCTAGGACTGTCATAACCGAATACCACACAATGGATAGCTTAAAACAACAGAAATTATCCTACAATTCTGGAGGCTAGGAGTTCAAAGTCAGGGTATCAACAGAGTTGGTTCCTTCAGAAGGCTCAGATGGAACATAGCACCTGTGTTATGCCCTTCTCCTAGCTTTTGATAGCCCCAGGTACTCCCTGGAGTACAGAACATCATTCGAGTCACATAGTATTCATTGTCACATTGCCTGTACTTTCATGTGGCCATATTCTTATTAAAACACACCAAGCATATTGGATTGAGAGCCCAACACATTCTCCTATGACCTCATCTTCACCTCACTAATTAATTCTGCAAGCAGCCTACTTCCAAATAAGGTCTCATTCTGAGTTATATGGGGTTAAGACTTTAATTTGTCTCTTAGGGGTGTCACAATTCAACTCATAACGTGCTTCAAGGAAAGGTGAACACAGTAGCTACTATGTTCTCACTCACTCACTCAGGAAAATATGCTTGCTGTTATAACAACATGGATATTTCTGTGCACCAGTTAGGTAGCAGGGTACTGTTGATTAAGAGGCTATCAAACAGGAAGTCATTTTCTAAAATGAAAAGTGTATTCGCATGAAACATCAGCACATAAAATAATGAACGGAGGGGGGGGTTGGTTAGAAGGGTGGAAAATAGGAAGGGAACAGATCTTTTACATTAAAAAGTTAATTTGCTGATAAAAACTCATAGAAAAAACTTAACTTTGAATTGGAAATGGTACACAGACGTCAACATAACTTTTCAAAATTAACATGAACATTTAAAAGGAAATATCCCATTATTACCCATACTGTTTTATACTGAAAACCACTGGCTAATGTAAACTCTAGTTTACATTAGTTAACTACAGTTAACTACACTACTCCTTTCCCTGCAACACATGTTAAGACAAGTAAAGTTCATGTTTACATTACATTAATGATTTGTGTCTTCTAGAGACATGACAGCAGATAACTTTCTAGTGACTGTAACTAGGAAAGACCACTATTTAAACTATGGTTAAACACAAATTCACTATAGCTTTAAGAAATAAGGAACACTCCATTGAAAAGTGGCAACAAAATACGTGCTCAGAATATCTAATTCTTAGAGGAAGGAAAATATGCCTCTTTTCAGCAGGTTGCCTTTTCTTCTCTATACAGACTCACATGACTATGTATGGATGGGCAAACACAATTCCAATTATAAGTAACAGGATTTACACACATGAGGGCCTGTATAAAGAGCTACAAGTTCACCTTCTGATTTGTAGTGCTGTCCCCAGAGGCTAAACATGATTCTAACCACATATGGTGAAGGTAGGGAAGTCTGTGCCCAGTGCACCAGGTGGGAGGTACAGAGCCCGTGGCCAGGGCTGCTGAGCAGATGATTTACAGCTGATGTCTAAGAGCTCCCCAGAGAACCACCACGCACTGCACTAAACACCACCGATCAGGCAAATCCAGTCGTAGTAAACAGACTTGGCATTAACAACAGAAATAAAATATGCTAATCACCTGTTCTTCTCTAGGAAAACAAGTCACCAGGGAAGGAGAAGGAAAGAGCCACATCTTTAAGGCTTTGCAGAAGTTGTTTACATTTTATCCCTAAATATAACTTCAGTTATATTTCTGACACGTTTACAAAAACGGTGATGTTTGATACAACTCCCCTCTTCAGTAGTCTTTTTGGAAATCTTCAAATAACCTCTCTTTGCCACCTGAAGTTAATAACCATGGCAAGCATATATAAACTAGACATATGTATGTCTAGTCTGACCTTTAGTATTCTCTACAGGGTGCAGTGCAGGGTAATGTTTAAATACAACAGGGTTGGGACTAAGCAGCTAGGAATCAAAATCCTACTTCTAACAGTTAATAGCTGTGTGACCTTGGCCAATTTACTTAACACTCTCTGGGCCTCCATCATTTCCTAGATCATTATTTTTTTCTAATACTGGGCTTGAACTCATGGCCTACGCACTATCCCTGAACTTTTTTTTGCTAAAGGCTAGTGTTCTACCACTTGAGCCATAGTTTTATATTTTAGGAAGACTGGATTAAATAAAATGCAAGCACAGTATGAATTAGATTTTTAACAACATGGTACACTATATATCCAATTTTATTTAATTACCTTGGTGTAACAAATTAAGATGTTCCTCTGAAAACCTGGTTTTATTCCTAACTTTGAATTTATATCAAATTTTTAACAAATTGCCCAAAATATTAATAAATGAAGCCCGGAAAATGGTGACAAGTGTTTCAGGATTTGTCTGATTTGTCACCAATAAGAAGAGAAGTGAAGATAGTCAATGAAAGAGACCAAGACCACTTCAATTTAAAAACAATTAACGAGTTCCCAGAAACAAAAGATCAAATCTATTCACGCAAACTATTATATCCCATCCTCTAAAGGCATTCGTACAATTACTTGTTTTATTGGCTTTAAATACCTAAGCCTAGTCATAATAAACTGACTTGGGCACATGCCAGTCACTATATTATACATACAAAGGGAAATTTTTAATAGTCTTCAGCTTTTTTTTTTTTTTTTGGTCGGCCGTGGGGCTTGAACTCTGGGCTTGGGCACTGTCCCTGCTCTCTTCAGCTCAAGGCGAGTGCTCTACCGCTTGAGCCACAGCCCCACTTCCTTCTTCAGCTTTTTCTACCAATAGCAATAAACAATTAATGTCAACAAGACTGAAAAAGTCCAAAAAATATTTATACTCAACTCTCAAAACAATATTCATCCTATCATGAATTCTGTGAAGCAAATACAGTAACCCTATTTAAGTATGTTCCCTAATGAATCAAATTATTAACACTTTTATTTTAATTATATCAAGGTATTTAAGTTTTATTTTAATTACAATGTGTAGCAAACCAATTATTGTATGGGGTAAGGCACTAAATGTGATCACACTGTTTTATGGTTCCTTTGATAGTACTGAAAACTAAATATTTAGATATGGAGAATGTTGGAGTTAGTTGAAAAACTCTTAAATGAGAAGGGAGTGTCACTGGATTAGAAAAATATTTAAAACAGTAAAGATTTCCACTTTTTAAGGCCTCATATGACTGGCACTTTTTTACCCAATAAATCTTCACAATGATCCTGTGAAATGGCAGTCTTCATGCAGGGATGCTGGCTTGTGCTCACCGCTGAAGGCTAAAGGTGCACACTTCCTCACAACTGTCGATTCAGGCTGCCAAAAAATGGCAGACACTACAAACCAGGGCTTATTTTACGACTGGAAAGCTGATTCTTCAAAATCGGCCTCCATACCATTTATGACAGGTACGATTATTTCTAACCAGGACACAAATTTCAAGGCTGAAATCTGCTTCAAAACAACTCAGTGTACAAGTTGTTATCTCGAAAAACGAACTTTACAACTTTGGTGGGGGGGGGGGGGCGGGGAGGATCGGGTGGGGGTGGTGGGGGGAGTATGGGAAGGGATGGGAAGGGGAAACAAAGAGGAGGCAACAATGCTTGATAAGAAATGTACTCATCTTGCCCAAGTAATTGTAACTCCTCTGTACGGTATTCTCACAATTAAAAAAAAAAGAATTGTATTCAATACCTGACTTACGTAACTAATCTCTCTGTATATGACCTTTACAATAAAAAAAATTTTAAGAAAAAAAAACTCAGTGGAGAAAAGAGACGATGGGCACAGATACAGGGGAATAAAAATACCTCTGAGTTGGTGAGTTGATGAAAATAGGCGACAAGAACATAGATGCCCACTGCTATTGTGTTTAGTATTATATATGATTATATTTTCCTTAAAAGTTGAACTCATATGCACATACAATATTGACACTGAGATAAACCAATTTTACATAATAAAGCCTCATTAAATAGCAGCTGAGGATGTAGAAATCAACAGTCTAACTTGATGTTAAATGTTGGCATACTAATTGATATCAAAAAGAAAACAAACTAAAATCCTAGATGCAATCCTAAAGATCATTAGTAGGAGAATGATGACTAAATATGATGCAAACAATGAAGTAGTATGAAGTTGTGAAAAAGATAATTAGGAATATCCCTACTGATTAGTTTCCTTCAAATATTAGAAAACAAGTAATGAGTTAAATTTGACAGGTATGAGGTACCAATACAATAACTGGATGAGAATACTAAGAGGCAATATACTTGAGGCATAAACACAAACTTAAAATTTCCTTACTTCCTATTTCTTTTTTCTTTTTATACGGAGTTTTATGGAGACAAATTTATGTCAATTGCACAATTCAATGATTTTTAGTAATTTTAGATTTGTACAATCATTACCGTGATCCAAATTTCTCACTCTCCAACTTTTTCACTCTCCAAAATTCCCTCATGCCCATCTTCCCTATGACTTTTAGACAAGTTACTCACCAAAGTGAAAATGTAGTAATACCAATGTTGAGTGTTATTTCTTAGGTTATAATAGATGTTTTTCTAGTTATAATGATCACTAGGCATATTTTCAGAATAGAGTTAAGAACTATTTTAGACAGTTCTGAGATATAACAACCAACTTTTCATAATCTAATTAAAATTCCCAATTTTAATTAATACAAAAAAACATTCCTATTTGTTTGATATAGCTAGATATTTCCTGGAAAACACACAAATCAAAATTCTAAAACAAGCAAAAGTGTCAGAGTACTATTATAAAATATAAAATGGCATTTATTATTATTACTATTCTTGAAAATATAAAATATTATTGACTCCTTGCCACCTTCCTCAGAGTCATCAACAGTAGGAGTTTGGGGCTGGGAAGGTGGCTCAGTGGTAGAGTGCTTGTCTTGCATACATGAGGCCCTGGTTCGATTCCTCAGCACCACATAAATAGAAAAAGCTGGAAGTGGCACTGTAGCTCAGGTGGGTAGAATGATGTGAGCTGAAGAGCTGAAGGACAGCACCCAGGCCCAGAGTTCAGGCCCTATGACTGACAATAACAAACAAAAAAAACAAACAAACAAAAAACAGTAGAGTTTGATGTGATCTTTTACCTTCTCAGGATAACTCTACTACATCCTGTATTGTATATGTATTCAAAAATGCAGATATAACATGCAAATCTTCTGAGAACAGTAACTTTACATCCTAACTTTGGAGATTAATAAGTATTAAGATGCCACACATAAGATAAGTGCTCATGTATAATTGCTGTGACATTTGAAGGATGCAATATTTTCTCCTTTGGTATACATTGAGGAGGAACTGAAGTATGATAAGCTTGGTGTTTCATATACAGGAAAGAATACAGCATATTATAGATTACTGTTATCAATCCAGAGATGGAGAAGAAAGAGTTAAGACTTTAATACAACTGGTAGATTCTAGGCCTTGAATCACAATATTTTGAAATAGAATGTTTTAGGTATCTCTGCAATGGATTTTTTAAAATTTTATTTTATTGTAAAGATTCTGTACAGAGTGGTTGTGGTTGTATGAGTAAGATAATAAGTACATTTAGTGTGGAGCATTGTTACCCTCCTTTGTTTTTCTCCTACCATCCCTTCCCTCCCCTACCTCCTAAGCCCAAAGTTGTAAAGTTCATTTCCAACATAGTATCTTGTGAGTATCATTGTTGCAATGGGTCATCCTGTGTCTATCATGGTTGCAATGGGTCATCCTGTGTCCTTGTTTCATCATTTTGTTATTTCCCTTCTCTCCAAATTAGATAAATGTATATACAAAATGCAGGGTACCAAAGTCAAATACAGTGACAACATGGGATATACTATAGGGGGAAGAACATACAAAAGAAACAAAAAAAATCTTATAGTAGATTAAAAACAATAACAATAAAGAAAAACCTATTGTGTCCATATCTTGTGGTTCATTTTGCTTAGCATCATCTTATATGGTCATATGTACATAGCTTCTAATCTTTTCTGCTTATCCAATAAGATTATCCTAGATGTATACTAATTATTGCAAATAAAGGAAACCATGGGACCTATGTTTCTTTGGGCCTGGCTTACTTTACTTAATATGATTTTTTCCAAGTAGTGTCATTCTTTCTGATGGAAGCGTAGAATTCCATTGTATTTATAGATACCACATATTATTGATCCATTATCTACTGAGGGTCATCTGGGTTGGTTCCATATTTTAGCTATGATGAATAATGCTGCGATAAACATAGTTGTAGTGGTAGCTTTAGTATGATCTTGTTTCTGATCATTTGGGTAAATGCTCAGAAGTGGGATTCCTGGGTCATAGAGAAGCTCTATGTGTAGTCTTTTTTTTTTTTTTTTTTTTTTTTTTGGAGGAGGGGGTGGTCGTGGGGCCTGAGTCTGGGCCTGGGCGCTGTCCCTCAGCTCTTCAGCTCAAGGCTAGCACTCTACCACTTGAGCAACAGCTCCACTTCCAGCTTTTTCTGTTTATATGGTGCTGAGGAATCTAACTCAGGGCCTCATGCATGCAAAGCAAGCACTCTATCACTGAGTCACCTTCCCACCCCTATGTGTAGTCTTTTGAGGAAAATCCATACTGCTTTCCAAAGTACTTGAACAAGTTTACACTCCCACCAACAGTGTAGTAGAGTTCCCTTTTGGCCACATCCCCTCCAGCATATGTTGTTATTAGATTTCTTTTTATATTTTATTTTATTTTATTTTAGGGTGGTAAGGGATGGTAGGGGAAAAACAATGGAGGGGTAACAATGCTCGATAGGAAATGAAATTATTACCTTACTCATGTAACTGCAACCCCTCTATACAGTCTTTACAATAAAGTATATATTAAAATTAAAAATTCCTACTACTAATAAGTTAAAATATTGATTAAAAGAAAAAATTTTATTTTATTGTATAAATGCTATACAGAGGAGTTACAGTTACACGAATAAGGAAATGAGTACATTCTTGATTATAGCCATTCTAATTGTAGTGAGGTGAAATCTCAGTGCTGTTTTGATTTGCATTTCTTTTATGGCCAGAAAATTTGAGCATTTCTTCATGTGTCTATTGGCTATTCTTATTTCCTCTTCAGAGAATTCTCTCTTTAAGTCTTTAGCCTATTTATTAATCAGGTGGTTGTTCCTTTGAGGATTTGTTGTTGGGGATTTAATTTCTTGAGTTCTAAGTATATTTTAGAACATATACTTAATGTCTGTTGTATGGCTAGTGAAGATCTTCTCCCAATCCGTGGGCTTTCTATTGATCTTGCTAGCTATGTCCTTTGCCTTGCAGAAGCTCTGCAGTTTCATGCAATCCCATTTGTCCAACCTTTCTTTGATTTGTTGTGTTTCTGGGTCTTTATCAAGAAAATTTCAACCTGTTCCAAGTTCAATGGATATTTTTAATGAGTGGCAGTTTGCCTAAACTTGAGCAAACTGTATGTGTTAAGTAATATATACTTTCAGTAACAAGATCAGCCACATGGCATTACAGAAACTCTAGCTTAGAAAAAAATTAAAAGAAGAACAAACCTATTTATATCCAAAATATTATTAGAAATTCTGGAAGTAGGAAACAGCTGACTTTGTAAAATACTTTCAAGAGACTAGGAAAGATAAAGATATTAAGAACAGATCATTGGATTTGGCTAACACAATATCACTACTAAATGTTATGAAAGTAAAATAATATGAAAGCAAAAAGAGAATATTCAGTGGTGAGTAGACAGTGAGGAGTGAAATTAGTAAAGGTGGTATTTTTACATGATGGAAACCCAAAGAACATGATGATAATTTGGGTAAGATCAGGTCAGGTATAGTTTTTTTATTTAGGTTTTTCTTTTAGCATCCTTAAAAGCCAAAAAGAAGCAGAAATCACGGAAAGACTGGCAATAAAAATACAGATGGCATGTAAAAAATAAAGCCAATGAAGGATTCATGTATTAACTCACAAGCCAACCATCAGCTATAACTTACTCTAGCCAAATTTTCTCAGATAAGTTTAAGATGTAGAAAGCCCAAGAAACAGTGAAGTAGAACAAGTACAATGTTTTTAAAGAAGGAAACAGCTAGCACTATTAAGGCATGATTATGATCATTATAGTCTTTGCCCAAAAGACAGTTCTGGTACGAATACCTTATGAAGGAATTCAGGAGTGTTAGAGACAGAAAGATCCTTAGAACATTCTGACTTACTTTCCCTTCATAAGTGAATTACTGAGGCCCAGGAAAGTGATATTATTTGTTCATGGACACAAAGGTCATCAATAGGAAAGCAGGAACTGAAATCCTAATCTCCAAGGCCTAAGCTAATGCAAGAATCCCGCCACCCTGCAAAGGAAGCAGATCATTCAACAGCTTCACATCAATGCTTTCAATAACATCTTCTGGAGACACTACCTGTGGTGTCTCAAGAAACAGTTCCATGAAAAAACAATGGTGTATAGCTTAAAGTGGGGAGTTCAGGGACACCAGTATCATTGTGGAATACAGTTCCTGGCAAAGACCTCACCCAGTGGGATTATACTAAAAGGTTCTAAAAGACTTTTCTCCTTTGTTTGCATAATACTTTTTCAAAGGTGCTTTTCTCACCTGAAGTTCCTTTGAGACTGACAACGGTGCCAAGTTTACCAAATCTGTATCTTCATTCTACAATGAAGGTTTTACTCCAAGAAAGTACAGAGGAATCACATCTTAAGTTTCACACAAGACAAAAACATTTTAACTTATATTTTCTTTTTAAAATATGTTTTTATTGTAAAAATACTGTACAGAGGAGTTACAGTTAAATGACCACGGTAATGAGTACATTTCCTATCAAGCATTGTTACCTCCTCCTTTGTTTTTCCCCTACCCTCCTTTCCCTCCCACCCTCACAACTACATTCCCCCTCTCCTCCCCCCAACCTGCCCTCTGCCAAAATTGTAGTTTGTTTTTCCACATAGTGTCTTGTACACTGTTACAATGGTTCAACCTGTATCCCTATTTAAGCATTTTGCTTTTTCCCTTCCCCTCCCCAAGCTAGAGAAGTGTATATACAAGATGCAGGGCACTGACATCAAATATAGGGAAAACAGGGGTAATACTGTGGGGGAGGAACATATAAAGAAACAAAAAAATCACACAGTACATTATAAATACATTAGGAACAATAGCAAGAAAGAAAAAACCACTTGTGTCCCTATCTTGGGTTTCATTTCACTTAACATCATCTTATATGGTCACATGTACAAAGCTTTTGATATTTTCTGCTTGTCCCAGACATATAGTTATTGCAAATCAGGGAAACCACCATATAGTTATTGCAAATCAGGGAAACCATAGGATCTTTCTTTCTTTCTGTCTTTCTTTCTTTCTTTCTTTCTTTCTTTCTTTCTTTCTTTCTTTCTTTTCTTTTCTTTCTTTCTTTTCTTTCTTTCTTTCTTTCTTTCTTTCTTTCTTTCTTTCTTTCTTTCTTTCTTCCTTTCTTTCTTTCTTTCTTTCTTTTTCTTTCTTTCTTTTTCTTTCTTTCTTTTTCTTTCTTTCTTGGTCCGGTCGTGGGGCCTGAACTCTGGGCCTGGGCACTGTCCCTCAGCTCTTCAGCTCAAGGCTAGCACTCTACCACTTGAACCACAGTGCCACTTCTGGCTTTTTTCTTTTTGCTTATGCTGAGGAATCCAACCCAGCGCCTCATGCATGCAAGGCAAGCGCTCTACCACTGAGCCACCTTCCCAGCCCACAATCTATGTTTCTTTGGGGCTGGCTTACTTCACTTTATATAATTTTTTTCCAAGTCTTTCCATTTCCTAACAAATGGCACAATGTCATTCTTTCTGATGGAGGCATGGAATTCCATTGTAAACAACAGTGAGATTCCACTTCACACCAGTTAGAATGGCTATAATCAAGAACTCTAATAACAACAGATTCTGGAGGGGATGTGGCCCTACAGCATTGTTGTGGGAGTGTAAACTTGTTCAACCACTTTGGAAAGCAGGATGGAGGTTCCTCAAAAGACTCCACATAGAGCTCCCCTATGACCCAGCAATCCCACTTTTGGGCATTTACCCAAATGACCACAAACAAGACCATACTAAAGCTACCAGCACAACTATGTTTACTGCAGCATTATTTACCATAGCTAAGATATGGAACCAACCTCAGATTCCCCTCAGTAGATGAATGGATCAAGAAAATGTGCTGCACACACACACACTGGAATTAGTTTCCATTGTGTGTGTGTGTGTGTGTGTGTGTGTGTGTGTGTGTGTGTGTGTGTGTGTATATATATATACAACACATTAATGGAATTAATTTATATTTTCTAAATAAAAATGTCATAAAATATTTTTTGGGGGGGAGTCCGGTCATGGGGCCTGAACTCTGGGCCTGGGCACTGTCCCTCAGCTCTTCAGCTCAAGGCTAGCGCTCTACTACTTGAGCCACAGCGCCACTTCCGGCATTTTTTCTCTTTGCTTATGTGGTGCTGGGGAATCGAACTCAGGGCCTCATACATGCAAGGCAAGTGCTCTACCATGGAGCCACCTTCCCAGCCCCAAAATATTTCAAAAGTATAAAATTACTTTGTAGTTATTTTTCTCTTATTTTCATATTTTAAGCCAATAGGAAAAGTATTGCAATTAAGATCAATAGTCAAACATTGCTATTAGCAAAATATTTTTATAGCATATACCCCAAAAGATGTATCTTTACTTCATCAAAAAATACATTCATTTCTAGACTAATATGTAATATACATACTAGTATGCACAGATATACTCACTCTAGGTTAGAAATCTAAAATGAAAAAGATACAGATAAGTAGTATGCAAGCAGAAATTCTCTTATTTTCTTCACATCATCAAATGTATCATTTATCTGCCTTTCTGATGTCTTTCCAGCCTCACCACACTCCCAACACATACCCTTAGAGACAAAGAACTGGATGGTACTTTGTTCATTAATTAATTAGAGAAAGAACAATTAAATACCCCTAATTTCTGACCTAAAATATCAATACAACTCATGTATTAAAGCTAGCACAGATGCAAAATATAACTGTGTAGTTTATAAGCACATAAATCTAACAAACAATGAAAGCTACCAACTTTAAAATTCCATTGTTTCAGATTCAGGACCATAACTGACGAGATGCAATACAACTTCTACAATAACTAAATGACAGTTATTTACCAGAAGCAATTTAACTAAATCTTTCTGTGTGAATCTTGTTACAGAATAAATACTATTTATGTACTGGTATAGCTACACTCAAACCATGAGCCAGTGACTTCATTTAAAAAGAGAAACTCAATAAACCACATCATTTACATTTCCCAGTTTGATAATAGTCCCTCAAAATGTCAGCTCTTAAGAGAAAGATTAGTTCATTATATTGCCTTAGTCAAAAAGAAAATACTCACAGACTTTTTATATGTCCTTTGGGCATGAAAATATGAAGTCAAAGAAGATTCTGTGCTATATTTTGTTTTGAAATATATTATAAACCATTTTAAATGTGCTGGGTCAAAGCTACTAAGCTGTCTATGCAAGTATATACTTAAATAAGCTAAGAATAAAAATTTAACTAGGAATATCCAAAAATACTTTCTTTAAAAAAAATCAGCACTTCTTCAGCTGAAATATCTCAGCTAATTTTTGGCTCAAAATTCTTACCTTTGAATGCCATTATTTTTAAACAAAATCTTTATTATGGCTTCTGATTTAGCATAATTTTTCCTCTGTGCCACCCTGAAATTTAAACTCTCTATGCCTGCATAAGGCCAAATGTTTAGTAACAATACAAGTAGATGTACTCTTTATTTCAGATGAATAAGAGGAAGTTAAAAAAACTTCCAATATTCTTTTTGTGATAAAACAATGTGTACTAATCACAAAATACCTAATTCATATTCTAAACCAGAGTAGACCCCAGGCAACACTGTGAAGTCAGCCAAATTCATCCACTGTGTCTTCCCACCTCCCTTTTCAAAGCCTTTTTTTCCTCCTGGCGCCAAGTGCCTTCCTACTCTGTCCAAGTGCTTGACAAAATTCAAAGCTCTGTTGTGAGGGGGGGAAAAACCCTGGCCTTCCCCAAAGGCACTCTTAAGGCCATCTTCATGCATAAGGGGGATGGTTCTCCATATGGACACAAATATAGATAAAGCACCTGAATTTTTTTCAAACTACAAAACCACCTGTATCCCTGTACTCTAAAGCAAGTGGATCTCCTTTTTTTTTTTTCTAAAATCTTTTTTTTTATTGTCAAGGTGATGTACAGAGGGGTTACAGTTATATATGTAAGGTAATGAGTACATTTTTTGTCGAACTTGTTACCCCTTCCCTCATTTTTCTCCTACTTTCCCTCCCCCCATCCCCTGCCACCCCCAAGTTATACATGTCATTTCCAATATAATGTCTTGTGTATATTGCTGTTGCATTGGTCCGCCTCTTGTCCTTTGTCTCACCATTCTGGATCTCCTTTTAAAAATCAGTAAAATAGGGAAACAGGAACCAATGTAAAAATTCAGCCTCAAGCTGGCTACAGTAAATGTTTATAATTGAACCATGAGATAGCCAGAGAAAACTTTTAAGGTCTATGTTAGCATTTTTAGGTTTCCCAAATTCCACTGGGAATGTAATATAAAATGTTAGAAGATTTATCGGAAGGCTGTTTTTTTTTAGTCATTGTTCTTAGTTTGAATTTTTGTACCTAAGTTATACCCAGCATTTTGTGCAAGAGAATGTGAAGCTCAGAGTTGTGAAGTAAGAAGTTACATGTGTGAAAAAGGGTGTTGAAGTGAAGGCTCAGATGGAAAATGGTATGTTTTCAACTCCACATTTTAATGCTATTGTATTTTCCTTCTTTATTTTATAAAGGACAAATAGCCTGTTGTCATTTATATCCCATTACTTTTATGCCATTTTCAGTAGTTTGTGGGAGAGGGGCAATGCTTGGAATTGGATCAAGGGTCTTCCTCATATTAGGCAATCATTGTACCACTGAACTACCTGCCAGCCAGATCCAGGGTCCCACCTGCTTCTACTATTTCACTTTAACTGGAATAATGTCCTCCAGAACTTCCTGTAGTACAGATTTGTTATCAATGCATGATTTCAGCTTTCATTCATCTAAACCATATTTTCACATTGTATTTCAAGGGTATTTACACTGAACACAGAATTTTAGGCTTGCAGGATTTTTTTTCTTTTTGTTGGTTGTGAGCTTGAACCTAGGATCTGAGCACTGTTCCTGAGCCTTTTCATGCAAGGCTAGTGCTCTACAACTTAAAGATACAGTGCTGTTTCGGGTTTTCTGGTGGTTGGTTGGAGATAAGAGTTTCATGGACTTTTCTGCCCAGGCTGGCTTTGAACCATGATCCTCAGATCTCAGCCTCCTACTAAATAAGTAGGATTACAGGTTTGAGCCACTGGAACCTGGCTTTGCTGAGTATTTTTCCCTCAAAATTTTACTAATGTAATTCAAATATCCTGGCTTCCGTTATTTCTGAAAAGATGTATGTAGTCATTTTTCACTTATGTACAAAATATCCCTCTCCCCTACTCCTGTCTTTGGTTTCTAGATGACCACAGTTGAGAACAAATACTTGAGAATTTTTTTCTTTTAATTTAATTTTATTTTATTTTAAAGGTGATATACAGAGGGGTTACACTTACAAAAGTAAGGTAAGGAGTACATTTCTTGTCGAACATTTTTACCCCCTCTTTCATTTTTCTCCCACTTTTCCTCCCTCTTCCTTCCCCCTACAAGCTGTAAAGTTCATTTCCAACATAGTGCCTTGTGAGTATTGCTGTTGCATTGGTTCACCCTTTGTCCTTTGTCTCATCATTTTGATATTCTTCCCCAAATCAGATAAACGTATTGGTAAGACACAGGGTACCAAAATAAAAAAGTGACAATAGGGGATCAATTGAAGGGGGAAAATGAAAGAGAAAAGAAATAACTTCACACAGTATATTAAAACCAAAACCAAACAAACAAAAATCTCTTGTTTCCATGTCTTGGAGTTCATTTCAATTAGCATCACTTTATATAGTCATATTTAGACATAGCTAATGACATTGCCCATTCCTAAGGAAATGCAAAGGCTTGGAAAAATTCATATTAAGTGAAGTAATCCAGACCCAAAGAAACATAGGTTACATGGTTTCCCTCATTTATAATAATTAATATATGTCTAGGATAGTCCTAGCAGAGAATTTCTTTGTATTTAGTTTGCTTGGCATTTGCTGAGATACTTGAATTTATAAATCAATAATTTTCATAAAATTTGGGGAGTTTAGGGCCATTATTTCTTCAAATGTTTTTATGTCCAAGTCTCAGCCGATTATTCTCCCATTTATTCATAGCTTAGACAAGTTTATATTCTCATAGACCTTTGAAGTTTTTCATCGAACTGTAAGTAAGGTCTGCTCCTGGATGGTGAGCAGACTCCCGCCCTCCTCACAGCCAAATCTCCACCCAGTACCTGCATTACCTAGGTAACTGACACACCTGGAAGAGATCACATCTGCAACCACTGAGGTCACATCTGGATTCGACGTGGCCACATCTTTCCCAGCCCCTACCTTGGATAAGGCCTAGCCCAGGGCCAGAGGCCCTCTTTCCCAGGTCTTTTCTCAGCCACATGGAGTGCCAACATGGCCTTGTGCGGTCTGGAACTATGAATACCTGAATACCACGTGCGTGGTACTGTTCTTACTTAGCCGCCTCTCTTTAAAAACCTAACACTGTTCAATTTTTCTGTCGATTGGACAGTTCTTATTGTCCTGTTTCAAAGTTCACTGACTCTTCTGCTATCTCTGACATGCTGGGAAGATCACTTAATGAATTTCTCATGCCAGTTGTACTTTTCTGTTTCATTTCTAGTTTCATTTCATTATCTTATTATAGTTTCAATTTCTTTCTTAAGAATCTCTGGCTTTTATTTAATGTTTTTGAACCTATTTTGTTTTACTTCTTTTATATATTTATAATAGCTACATTGTTATAGTTGTTAAATCTGGTATCTATTAACAGCTTATTTCTCTTGACCATGGATGAGTTCCATGAAATGTTTAGTTCCATCACTATTTCTGATAAAATTTAGAGAATCTTGTTTCTCTTATTTTCCTCTGAGGAGTATTTATTATTTTCTGCCAGGCAATTCAATTACTGGCCGATAAACCTGGTTTTATATAGTTTTGCCAGAACAGATCTCTAGACTGCCAAGCAAATTTTCTAGGACTATCCAATTTGGCAAGATTCACCATCCAAATTCAGTCATCTTAGAGGATCTCTATCGAAGATTGATGATTCCAGGGCATGTCTTATTCTAGGTCATGGCTTTATTCCAGGTCATGGCTTTATTCCCAAGACATATGTAGCTATATATCAGCTAGATGCCTAAATGTTTAAGAGATTAAGATGGGAGGAGAATGGACAGGGTAAACAAAATTTTAGCATCCACCACTTTCAATTAGCAAAGTATTATTTCATCTTTGAAAAGGATATCAATCTCTGCACAGTATGATTTTCCTCATTGGCATATTTAAGTATATTTCTGGAGAGCAACCAGGAATTTTTAAATATTAGAGCATTAATGAAATATTGGAAATATTTCATCCATCTAACTAATAATTAGGAATTAAATCAATGAAATATAATGCTAATTGCTCACAGATCACTTACTATTATAGTCTACAGTATATGAACATACTTTAAGAAAAACTCCTAGCAGACTACATTTAGTACTATACTTATTAGAGTTTGGACATATTACCACTGCAAAAAGATGTTAGTTATTAATAACAACCTAGGAAAACTTTAAATGCCTTGTTAAAATTTACTATGAAATCAATATAAATCCATGATTACTTCTTAAATTACCATGGCAAAAGAAAAAGCACCTAGGACTTAAAAGAGATTTTTTTCAGGCATAGTCTGGAAATGTCCAACACTTCAACAACTAACACACCAAAACTTGAATCTCTCCTTCATAATTGATTAATGGAAATAACCTCAGGACCTGCTAAATAAAGTTTCCTTGGAGTAAGATGATTCTGAAGAGATTCAAAAGACTTGGGGGCATAATTCATATTTTAAATACTGCTGAAAGACAAGCCCCAAGAGTCAATGCAATATCACATAAAAGCTACTTTCAAGCAAGCAATCTTGAGGAAGTGTTCTAAAGAAAACATAACGTCATGAATTCCCACGGTAACCATGACATTCTTGTTGCAAGAAGCTATTTTGTTGTTTGATTATGTATTCTTCAAAGACTATGGATTCTTGTTTCTGTCTTTCATTTTTGGTAAGAGTTGGCCATTTTTGATACCCCTTTAAGATTAAATTATATAGAAAGATGGAAACAAAGATATTTTACTAATGGGTTCAAATATAATAAATTATTATTTCTTTTTTTTTTTTGGTCCAGTTGTGGGGCCTGAACTCTGGGCCTGGGCACTGTCCCTCAGCTCTTCAGCTCAAGGCTAGCACTCTACCACTTGAGCCACAGCACCACTTCCGGCTTTTTTCTTTCTGCTTATGTGGTGCTGAGGAATTGAACCCAGGGCCTCAGGCATGCAAGGCAAGCGCTCTACCACTGAGCCACCTTCCCAGCCCCAATAAATTATTATTTCTTTTATAACCCATCACATATATTTATTTATTTGCTTCATCTTTTAATGTGCATGCACGCACACACACATCTATGACAAGCTGTACACAGAGGCAAGTTCACAGAGAATACAGTTATAGAATTTCAATTTGGGGATTTATTATAGTGTTGAAAGATATAAACACAAAAACTATAAAGTACTATTTTTCTTAATTATAACTCCTTTCTTCCTCCAAAACTATTTATCACACTGCATGATTTTGTTTACGATCAGAGAAGGAAAAAATATGATTAAACATAAGCTATTATATAATTAAGACCTTTTAACTGGTGCCTTCTATTAACACTAATAATCCCTTGAATAATTAAACTAAATATTAATAGCATAAAGCCTGATGCATGATTTACTTTTTCACTGTTTAAATATATTACCTGCTAATCTCAATTTAAACACCCTAATAATACATACTCCTTATAAAACATGTCCCATGATGTTTAGTTCTATCTCAAAAAACTTGATTCAAAATATGAAAAAAATCACATGAAAAATTCTTATTAAAAAATCTTCTTGGTTTGAAATAACATCATTTTAAAGCTCTAAACTTTAAGAAAAAATAGTTATTTTCACTTATTAGAAACTCTACAAGGACAACAATGAAGTCTAGGCTGTTAAATTCCACATACTCTTTTCTGGCTTTATTTTTCTTGATATCTCCCCAGAACTACCTGCTAACTTCCTTCTTTCTTTTGGAAATGCTCTCTTCCCTTGCTCTGGGACCTCTCCTCCTTCCACTATCCTTCCAGCCAGTAATGCCTGTTTCATCTGTCTCTTATCAGGCCTATTTGCAATTCTCTCTTCTACCAATCTCATAAATCTTGGTACACCTGAGAGTTGAATGGGCTCCTCCCTTCTCCCTTCCACCTGCAGGATGGTCTCACTTACTGCTATTGCTTCAACAGCTCATTCTCATATTTATATCTCAAATCATGAACCTTCCCAGGGCTCCTTATTGATCATCACACTGGCCACTTCTGCTTCATTGTCCTAATTTATCTGGTTCTATTTTATATTTTTGATGCCTTCCATGTCTAAGTGAAGATCCTATACTAAGGTCAGAAACACTATATTTAATCTATCATTCTCCCTCAACCCCAACAAATATGTTGTAAATTTTATTTCCCTGATACTGCTTAAACATATGTCCTTTACTCCATTGACTCTATCAGCCCCTTGGGTTAGCCCTTAGTATTTCTCCCTGGTATTGCCTGCATTTCTAACCTGTAGTCATGGTGATCTTTCTACAGTGAAGATTGATACGATGACTCTCCAGCTCAAAGACTTTGAAATCCAAATCCCTCAAATGACCTGAGACCCTTCAGGATAACATCCAGCCACTTTCTCCTATATAGCCAATATCCTCTTAGCTCATGCTCAACTTCTTAAAAACACTATGTTCTCCTCTTTCCAGGGCTTCCCACATGCTGGCTCCTCTTTCTGAAACACTTGTCTTTTCTGGTTCCTTAATTTCATACCACATGATTGCACATCTCATTTCCTTCCTTTGTGCTTATATTTACCCTATGTTTACAACTGTGACTTACTCAACATTGCATCCTTCGTGTCTATGTATGGAATTGTTAGATGCATAACAAATGTGAGTATTGGCCTCCTCTCAAATTCCAGGACATACATATGATAAATCCATTAGAAATGACTCATCTAGTAAAATGACAGTCACTGCCTACAAAAGAAAAGGTAGAGTCTACCTAAGACTCCACCCAAGGCACTGACTGGAGGTAGGTGAGTGAACCTTCTCTCACTGTACACTCTAGAATAGTAATAGGGATGTATGATGAAATTTCTTGATTCAAAAATGTTGACTCAGCATGAATAGTGGTTCATGTCTATAATCGGAACACAGGACAGGCTGAGAAAGGAAGACTGTGAGTTTGAGACCCCCCTTGGCTATGTAGTGAGAGCCTGTCTCAGAAAATGAAATAAAAGAGCATGAAAAGGTTAGCTCTAACCTATATGTCAAAATTATGAAATCATTTGCCCAGGAAAAGGAGTGGGATATTTAAACACTAGAGTTTAGTAAAGAAATAAATAACATTTTGATTCATGTCTTCAAGTAAAGCTGATATTTGAAGTCTGTAAAAATATTTTACAAATTAAAAAATAAAAATATCTGACTATGTTCTTGTTTAGCTGAATCTATGCTTCTGACTAGATATCAAGGCTTATTTTCTGTTATTTACCTCTTTTCCTATAAGCAGGTAGATAATCAGAGTTTGCTTCTGACCTTGGTCAATTTTCAAACATTTAGCCTTAGATTCAAGTCAAACTCCAAGTTTTACTAACAAAGTGAACCTCAGGCTGAGACCTTGTTCATTATGGCAAAAGATAATGAGCATGTCTAAGCTATTGTGAATTTTAAGTCTTCTATAAAATATCCTTATCAGTCACTCCTCTTCAAATGGGAAAAGGCAGTTCTTAAGGTCAAGAGACTGAGCCTAGCAGTTAGAGAGATGCAGATTCTGGCATCAGCTTAGTGTATCTAGGATACGGAGTAGGTCACTCTAACACCACTAGCTTTAATTTCCATCCAAGGTAATATAATTTTCAAAACATGTTTAAAAATGATAGATAGTAAACACAAAATGTTTACAAATAATTATAAAAGTAAGTGTTAACTACCATTAATGATAGTATTATTTGTCACTCTTACATTTTACATATTAGACAGAGACAAACAGAGTTAGCAGGAGTTGGGAGAACATTATTTTGGTCTCTGTGTTCTTAAGTGCTGTAAGATTGCCTACAACAGTGTGAGAGCCCAAGCAAGCTTCACATCCCCCTGGAACGCTGGTGCACCATATGCAGTCTCCTAATGCCAAATCATTGCATTCAAAGAGAAGAGGATGACCTGCCAAAACACCAACAACTATGCTTGCCCAAACATGTGAATTTCTCTGACAGGTGTCTCCCTCCCCACCACTGACCAGGCCATCAGTAGCTGGAACAGATGGCCCAACTGGCAGCATATGCATTTTCATCATTTTGCAGATTCTCACAGTTTCTGGGAAGAGGTAGGATAAATCTGTGTTTTCTAATGTTTTGATAACCTTGACTGCAGTCTTTCCCATGGGCCAATTTTATTTTGGACATATTTTCAATGCTTAATATTTGACAACTGAAGACATTGGTAGGAAAAATAAAACTATTTTTCTAAAAACTGTTCTGCCACACATACAACCATACAGCTGGCTCTATCCCAACCATCATTAATTTCCTTTCCCTGGAGCCATTTTTCTCACCTGTGAAGCACTGAGATGATTATCAAAATATCAAAAAAGTGCTTGTAAGCATTTTCTTCAAGCTGGGTTGATACCATAGTGTTTAAATAAGACATTCTTCTCTGACAAAAAAACTAAACTATATAACTATTTCTTCCTATCAGTAGCTAAAGCTGAGTTCACAATTTCTTCCTCTATGTTACTTCAAGACTACAAACAGATGGCTGACTTAAGAATCAGGTGATTTTAACATCTACCTTCACAAGCAGAGAGGTGACATAGCACATCTAAGTAGAAAAACTTACACATTCTAGGTGTAATTGATAAGTAACTTTTATTTAGATTTGAAGGACTTAAAACACAGAACAGAATTTCACACATGCAAATTCACATATTTTAAAGCTAAGTTTTAGCTACTCTTTTGTTTTTAGCAAGCAACCATGAATACGTCATGAATCATTACCACTACAGAGCTATTTGAAATTAAAAAACAAAGGCACCAATAATTACAAACTTATAGATTCAAATTTCATATCATTGTTCAATCCTTCAGCAGCAGCATCAACAATGGGCTTTCTGAACAAAAGGTTACAGTTAAAAGCTGAGCTCTGGTAGTTTCATCTAGGAATCTAATGTACACTCAACAAAGGCATTTTGCTTTTTATTTATCAGTGATTCTTTTAATTTTTTATTTTTTAATGACACAGAAACTATACAATATTTATAAGCTAACTATGACATTTCAATATAAATATACAATATGTAAAGATTAAACTAACATACCTATCACCTCAGACATTTATTATTCCTTTCATTGGGAACACCTAATACCTTCTCTGCTGGCTATTTAAAATTCTCCATTTTTAACATGACCGAAAAGTATGATAAAGCCTCTCACCATTTAAACAAATGAATTCTTTTCCTCATCCATATTTCTCTAGTTCTTATTTCCTCCTCCCACCCTTCCATTACCTTACTTCCTATTAAAAGTACTCAATCCATTGTAATCTGGCTTTTACATCTACTAAAACTAGTCTTAGCAAGGCCACTAACCCCACTGCTAAGCCTAAACACCTTTGGTCCCTCATTTTTATTCACCTTACTAGACCATTTGACACTCTTAGTCATGTGGTCTTTAAAATTTTCTACAATTTCTGTGGTAGCCCTCTCTCCTGGATTTATTCCTATTTTATTATGCCTGCTCCTTCTGGCTTCCCATAAACTCCCCACCTCATCCTTAGTGGTCTGCGTCTCAAAAGAAAGAGCTTTAGGCTCTTTCTGGTTCAACAAACATCACCCCTTGTGACCTGATCTCTGCTTGTTTCTGCATCCTCAGTTCCTATAATTAATCACATACTTCTAATTCTGTCCCTCTTCTTCCTGCCCCTCAATGCCACTGACCTACTTTGTTGAGTTTTTGAAATACCTCACTTATATCCTGTTTCTCAGCCTTCCATGTGACACTTCCATGTGATTCATCTCCTTCCATTTGTCATGTATTTTTGTCCTTCAGATTTAGCATGCTTTATATAAAGATAATCCTTCCCATTAGCCCTGCCCAAGTTACAGAATCATGAGTAAGGAAATTATTGGGTTTTTATTGTTGATGCTGCTGCTGTTGTTTAAGTGTTCCTTTTGCTGTTTGTGATACTTGGGACTGAGCCGGGCATCCTGTGCTTCCCTAGAGTGCACTCTAACATTTGAGCTATGTCTTCAATAGCCTTTCTTTTTTGCTGTTTGTTTTGGTTTCTGAAGTAGGTCTCACCAACTTTTCCTGGGCTGGCCTCAAGCTTGTAAACGTCCTGTTCCCACCTCAGCAGTATCTAAGATTATAAGCATGTACTACCACCCTCAGTCTGGTTATTGTTTTAAGAAACCAAGTGAGCAGCAGTAGGTATGTAACACATGATCCCACCCACTAGATTTTAAACTTCACAAAGGCAAAATTATGTTCCACTGAATGTTGTATTCAAACCAACATATTACTTGATTCATGAAGCTCCCATGAATGAATGAACTAACTAAACAACCAACTAGCCCATCAATCATGGTTCTCTAAACTTAATTTTCTGAAGTATTTTTTGGGGGGGGAAAGGATAACAATAAAAATAACTACATAAATTCATGTCCACAGAAGTGTCTTCTAAAGTAAACTTTTAACTCTATTTGCTTCCATTACCTACAGTCTCACCTTTTCTCCTCACTACATATTTCCTTTAAAGTATTATCCCTCTGTTACCTCAAATTGAAACTTCCAGTGAGCACTCTCATTTGACCATTCTGGTTATATTAGTATTATTGTTCATTCTATAAATTTCAATTGTCCTTGGCTCCCCCCTCAATTTTTTATTATCCTTCTCATCAATTTATCCAGTCTCTAGTTCCCACTAATTTGAACTGGTAATTTTTCCTTTTTGTATTTACCTCTTGCTCTAAAATCCTCCTGTTTCCACCTCAATTGCCCCATTTCTGTATTTTCTATTGTAATAGCTTTCTAAATTTCTTTAAAAGTTCTACAATTAAAATGCTGCACTGACAGAGTATAGTTACATTTCTAAGTCACAGTGTGTCCAATCCAAAGTCCTTTTATAAATTAAATATTTAATGCCATGCTAATTAGATCTTTAAAAATGAAAAATGCTAATTATTACAATATCCATTATTTGCTTCCAAAAGGAATTATATTATTTATAAGGGTGAAAGTAAATACATCTTTAAAATGAATTTTATGAAGTGACTAAATATTAGAGCCTATTCTTCAATGACTCTTATCCATGAGCAATGCCAAAAAAAATAGGTGGGAGACAAAGGCTGCAATAAGGAAGCAATTCAAACTTGTTTTTTACTCTTAAAACCAAAATGAAATAAAATAAATGAACAAAAAGAAAGGGGAAGAAATCAGGTTGGGAATCCATTTTTTTGCTGTACACATTTTCTACTCTTGTTGATAGGCTAAGGAATACATTATCCATATCAAGAGAAAATGTACAAACATTTTAGGCCTGATAAGATATTTTTAATGCATCAAATTCTTTAAAGAATATCCAGCTGCAAGACGTTTTTCATCATTGGAAGTTAGGAGAAGGGAATTATCCATATATGAAAATCTATCAAAGCAATTCATGATTTGTACTAACAGAAGCTAACCCCAATTAGCCTTTTTCAATCAAGGGATTATCTTTCATGTACAAATTAATGCACATCTTGATTTTAAGCTATGGTGAATTATTTGTTTTGTGGGAACATGAAAGTCATTTTGATATTCAGAACAGAGAAAGTAATTCTAATTAAGCAAATCCCACAATGTTACAATCTTATCTGTGAACAGCTATGAGATAAGAGTAGCTGTTTTGTACACCAATGATTACGATAACAATTAAGGTCACCTAAATATATCAATCCTTAATGAAACGTCATATTTTCAGTAAGGACATGTGCCACTGATAATTCCTTACTCATAATGTATCTGTCTTTTCTCTAGGTGCTATGAGGCTTAAACTTTTACTTCAGCCAATCTTAAACTTATTAGCTAGCAATATAATAGAAATATAAGACAGACAAAGAGTAATTAAGAGGAAGAAGTAATAAACTGATATAGCAGAATGTCACACAAATTCTAAGCACAATGAAAAGGACAGCAAAGGGAGTAATACAAAGTGATTTTCTGCCTCTTTATCCAGTTTGCTATTGAGCTTTTTATCAATAAATAGAACAAACAGTCCAAAATCTGTTTATATAACCATCCCTAAGTCAGTCCTTGCAATCTAATCACCAAAGCAAAAGCATGACAGCCCTGACCTCCATGTAACTAACTGAAGAATTGAGAAGTTAAGGAATTCACATTCTACTTCCTTGTCTAAGTTCAATATTGAATACTCCACACAATCTCAAAAGTTTAAATCAATCTTGCTATTGACTGATTAACAGTTAAAGAGAAGAGAGTTTACTGAATATCCTTTAACAGGTTGTAGGTAGATACAGGTTAACAGAAGCAAGTTTCCTAGATGTTGCAGCTGTGCTATGGTTTGTCCCCACAAAAAACTCATGGTGAGTTGAGAAGGAATTAGGCCATTGAAAGGAAATGAGATTTCACTCTTACTGGACTAAATTGGTTATTGTGAGAGTGAGTTATTATAAAGCAAACCTGGTAGGTTCTTTTTCCTCTTTCTCTGTCTCTTCCCTCCCCTTTCCTTTCCCCAATTCTCTTCCCCTCTCTCTTCTCTGCACCTGCCTATGATCTCTATTATCCACTATAAGTTAAAATAGCATGAGGCACGCACCAGATACCAGTCCCTGACCTAGTCTCCAGACTATGAATTAAACAAACCCCTATCATCTACCCAGTTTCAAGTATTCTGTTATAATAATAATATAATAATATAATAATAGTAATAGAAAACAAACTTAGACAACTTGAAATTGTTTCAAATGAAGGTGTCTGCTCCTGGTACAATGCATAAGACCAAACCAGGAGAGAGACAGGAAAAAAGAAAGTGAGTATGGATGCAAGAACATTAATTCAAATATCTCAGAGTATCATCAACTGAAAGGAAAATCATATCTGTATATTAAGAGCATTGGGTCTTCTGTGTAGCAAAAACTGAAAAGAGAAATGAATGGAGGGTGTAGCATAATTATCCTTTGTGGTCTAATCTGGTGGTGGAAAATGGAATGGGCAGAAGGGATGGAGAACTAAGAATTGGATATTGAATGAGTAAGAGGTTTCTGTGGTCAGACATAAGATCAACATAGTCTAGACAAGAGGAACATTCAAGCAATGTCACATAGAGGAAGATACTATGCTTACTCTAATTAAAGTGTTTTGTTATATACATGGGTGTCACTGGTGGGAAGGAAGATCGTTGGCTGGGCTCCTGAAGAAGCACTAGAATTTTGGAAGTTCTTCTATTTCCTTATCTTTGACATTTCAGAAGAGTTTTGGGAAGAATATATATATTAACTAACCTCTCATGGCAGATAGACACGCAGATGGCAATAGGAGTGACGTAACACAGGGAGTTGTAGGGAAACTCGGTAATGTATGGATCAATGTGCTCTATTTATGCCAGAAATCAGTGAAAAAATAATTAGGCCCAGACAACCTTGTCCTGGCTCACAAGGATTCTTGATTACTTCCAGTTATCCCAAGACATCATAAGAGCTCCAAGCTCTCATTGCCTGTGGTCTGTCGCCAAATCATAAAATACAAGGGTCTCCCTAACTGATATCTGCATATGACTCTCCTACACCATTTCCTTTAATAAATACATGGGAATCTGGAATCAAGTGAGAATCTTAGAGGGAAAGTAGAAAGGCAGAGAAGGAAATCCCTCAGAAGTACTGTTTCTCCTTGTTCAACCACTTTGGAAAGGAGTATGGAGGTTCCTCAAAAGACTCCACATAGTGCTCCCCTATGACCCAGAAATCCCACTTTTGGGCATTTACCCAAATGATCACAAACAAGACCATACTATATTTACCAGCATTATTTACCATAGCTAAGATATGGAACCAACCCAGATGCCCCTCAGTAGGTGAATAGATCAAGAAAATGTGGTATATATACACAATGGAATTCTATGCCTCCATCAGAAAGAATGACATTGCCCAATTTGTTAGGAAATGGAAAGACTTGAAAAAGATTATATTAAGTGAAGTAAGCCAGGCCCAAAGAAACATAGGTCCCATGGTTTCCCTTATTTGCAATAACTAGTACATGTCTGAGACAAGAAGAAAAGGTCAGATAAGTTGATTTTAGGCTAAATGAACCCAAGATAAGGATTCAAATGGTTTTGCTTTCTTGCTATTGTTTCTAACATATTTATAAGATAATTTCTTTATTGCTTTGTATGTCCCTCCTCCACAGTATAACCCATTTTCACTGTATTTGAGGTTGGTATAATTTGTGGAGGGGAAGGGAAAAAACAGATTGTTTAAATAGGGATACAGGTGGACCCATTGGAACAATGAGATGTACAATGAGATGAACTTTAACTTTGGCTGGGGGCGGGGTGGTGGGGGGAGATGGGAAGGAATGGGAAGGGGAAACAAAGGAGGAGGCAACAATGCTTGATAAGAAATTTACTCATGTAACCCCTCTGTACGGTATTTTCACAATAAAAAAAAAGAAGTACTGTTTCTCTCCGCCTCACCAGGTGTTCTTGCTAGTCTCTTTCCACAGATGGAGTTTAGATAAAGTAACTATGAATGATCAAACCCCTAACTCATACTACAGATGTGTGCTAATTCAAAATTTTAATAATTAGAAAAACATTTTTTAAAACCAAAGAAAACCCCCAGAGCTCAACTCCTTTAGTATTAGTATTCTCTCAATGTTAGCATATTTATTACAATGTTTGCCATTGCTTAACCCCTTGTAACTACTTAACATGCTTTCAACAACCATTTACTTAGTATCTTACTAATAGGATGTCCTCAAAGTATAGTATAGAAGATGGCCCTGTAGAGCCACAATACCAGCCTGTTCTTTGCCTGTGCAGCATTATTCCCTCTGGATGGGTGAAGCCTCATGACCCCACAGTTTAGTAATCCATAGGCCATTCGTCTTGGAAGAAACAGTCCTGTACTGAGAGCACAAGGCTTGGAAAGAACAATAGGAACCCGATTTCAACTGTCACTCATCAGGAGGCTCTGCATGAAGCACATTCTGCACGTTGCACCTTGGAGCTCTGCTCTCAGTATCAGCATCTCTACATGACTACTATTGACCATCCTTATCATCCTAGTTCAAGGGTTTCTCATATCCTGGGAGTATCCTGCAATTCCCACTTGGCTTGCTGGCCATAAATCTCCAAGCCATGACCTCATCATGTGTGACAGCCCTTTGTTCTGACCCCATGTTATCTGGCTCTGTTTCTGACAAGAGAGAAAACACAGAATTGAAACAGCCAATTATACAAACTTCTACATATCAAGGATGATAATGTCAGAACAGACAGTTTGCACCATCTCTATTCTAGGCCCTAAGATTCTGGATTGTGTTAGAAGATGAAAATTATACTTCACATGATGAAAGCTGAACATTCTTGTTTTTCTGATCTGAGGCCATTAGCAGGTGATCAGCTTTTGAGATACTGTGGAATGTTGGTACTGAAAGAACTGAAGACTAGGGGTCCAAAACAACACTTCTCTCTTGACAATGCTACCATGAAGCTAAAATACATGATTCACAGAAACTGTGAGAAGCCATATAAAATCTTATACTTCTGAGAGCAAACAGGGAGGAAAAGGAGGAAGGGGAGGGAAAGAGAAAGAAACAAAAACTACAAATGGGGTAGCATTCTTAAGATTACTGTTAAATAGGTAGATTTTCTGCAGTTATCCACAAAGTCAAAATACTTTCTCTTCCGAGAGGAATAAGATACTATGAGAAATACCAACCATAAAATCCTTATCGAAATGCCTGGCAATAGAAATCTTTTCCCAACCTCCTGCAAGCAAGGTAGCACAGCACAGTTTGTGCCAAGTAAAAACAACAATTCTAATACTGAGTTAGTTGATTCTTCTCATATGAATTTCTCTGAATTCTGGCCAAAGAATTACCTCTAATTTAATTCCTTTATTCCAGTTCATTGACTTTTTAAAACTAATACATTCTTCTCTCATGTTTCATTGATTTCACTGCTGTCTTTCCTGTGGCTTTTACAACCTACTGGTCATGACTCAAGTTTCTCTTTCATGTTATTCATCAGTAGACACCATGTCTAGGGTCTTTTGAGGCACCCAAAACTGTTTTGAAAAGTGACAGACAAGGTGACAGATACCTCAGACAGGAGGATTCACAGTGTGACAACAGCTGGATGAGATAGCAATATTGTCTCAAAGAAAATGTTTTTTTCTTTCCAGTTAAGCAATGTCATCACTTCCTCTCACTGTATCTCTAGCACAATCATTCTACCAAGTAGGAGAACATTTTCAATGGGATTCACACCATGGATTTATCATGGGGACAAACAAGGCTCATCTGGTGTTTGAAAAGGCCCCCTATATAGAGAATCAAGCAACACAGAACATGATATGACCCTAGGGTCCTGTTCTTTCTCTGGATCACAGAGTGGGGAGTAGCAATTGCATGTAGAGTTCCACCAAAATCTATTTGCCAGAGAAGGAATTAATGGTTGGTATCTAACTGGGTCAAGCTTCATTTGTCTCTGAAGTGTCCTCTTCAGCCATTCCACCCAAACTATTTTATTTTATAAAAAAGAACAAATTCAGCTTATACACATTATTTTATAAAACAACAAATTCAGTTTATACATGTTAAGGTTTGTATTAACTGTAATCGATGTAAATTATAAATACATCACACAGCTGTGATTGTTAGAACGGTTTCCCTCATATTACTGTGTTGTCTATGGCAATGAATGTTGCTGGTGAGGCAGAAGGACCCATCTCAAATGAGTACAAATGGACATGACCTCAGGACTACTATTTTTCTGCCTAGTGTGATCATCCCATTGGCTCTGAAACACTACCCCCACCCTTCCTCTCCATGATCCAGGGAGCAACCCACACTTTATCCTTACTTAGTGACCATCCTCCTAAGAGGTATGGCTCCCATGCTGAAAACATTCTCCAGGGATTGGTCTCATGGTAAAACTCTGGAAAGGGATGTCAACATGTCCATTTCCGAGATAATCCTTGTCCTACATAAAAACTGAGTTAGTACATGTCTCAATTATTCATCAGATAATTTAAGATTTGAATTTTTAAAATTTTTGGGATCAAATCAGTTTTTAAAAATTTTAAATTAGATTGCATATTCCTTTATTTTTAAAAATATGATTTCAGTTAAACAAATTTTCAAGCACAGCTCTTTAAGAATACAACTCATACAGTTCATACAAGCTGCAGAGTGTTTAGTTGAAAATGAAAATTAGTTCGTATTCACTGCCTTTTCCAGTAGAGACTATCTTTCTGAAACTAGATTTCTTAAGGACCCTGAATGCTTGTAGGAAATAACATATTTCAGAATATACCTGTAGGCAATCATTAATCAACATAATATATTTAAATATATAACCAGAAAATGGATTCTTTAGCCAAAGGCATATTTACTTCTGACCCTCAGGTAGGAATTTCAAAGAGGTAAGACAGAATTGGGAAGAGGTTACTCATTGATTATGGAAAAAAAGGTCTTATAAAGGGAGGCCACGATTGTACCTAAAGGAGGGAAACATTTTAAATAGGGAGAAGAGAATAAAACTAAACTCTCCTTTTCCTGCTCCCCAAAGCTTTGTGCCAGAGTGACTCCATGTGGAGGTGGAACACAGGGAGGTCAACACTCAGCTGAGGAGAGACTCTGGATTCCTTCTTGGGCTCAGAAATGTATGTATCCAGGTTAAGACTCTTCCCTTTTCATGTCCATCGCCAACTCTATAGCTATGCTTTGCAGGACAACTTTCACAAAGAAATAAAGTTCTTGATTCTTACTACATGGGAGCAAGTAGAAAAACACAGAACTGATTTAAAATAACACTTCAAAGCTTCTCACTAAGACTTGAGATGTGCATCATTCCAATTTGCATATTAGCCAAATAACAAGTTAATACAGGCTTTTGTACTCTTGAGGACATCACTGAAACTCCAAAGTTTTAGATTACCAAAATCTAATGTACATACACATATAGGTTAACAACCACACAATGTTAGAGAAACCTCTGGATGCAGAGGGCTTTCAATACCACAGAGCAGAGCAGAGAATATACTTGTTACTTCACAACCAGCAGCACACAAATACACATTCACATAAGCAGAAAAGTTCATAAAACAATACTTATCTTTGTTATGATATATGGTACACAGATAATAGGCCAAGAATCAGTAAGAGACAGGAATGTATAAATATTGGTGAAGTGATTCCCATGATGATAAGAGCAAACCAACAACATGAAATCAGAGTCACATAGCCAGATTTTCCTTCCTTCATTCTTTGAAGAAGCTATTCTTTTTTTTTTTGGAAAAAAAAAACCAAAACACTTTAATTTTTGAGACAACTGCAAGCACCCCAAACAATGGATTATTGTTACAACACTTTTTAAGCTTTTCACAATCTAGTTATTGCAAAGGCATATGGATAAATGTTAATGGACAAAGTCAAGAAAAATGAGGCACCTTAATAAATGTAAAATTTTAAATAAAAAGACATTCAATCCACTGACTTCTAGATGAGGCTAAGTATACCTCTATATATTACATTCTAAACTTGTATTGCCTACTAATGGGTTGTGTCCTGGGTTCTACAATTTTAAGGAAATGCATGAACAAGAACTGTGTGCAACCTGCAAAGGGAAACCATTTTCTCATTTAAGGAGAGATTGAAAAAGTGAGTAAAATTTGCTATAGCCAACACAGAAAGCTGTCTATGGAATGAACATGATCACCATTACCTTTCAGCTGTGAAGAGTTTTTGGCCCACTGCACTGTAAATTGTATAAACCATAACTTGTGTTTTACACAAACTCAACCATGTGAAGAAGCTATTCTTAGGGATAATTGAGAACTGAATGTAAAGGAATATATTATAAACTTATTAGAATTCTTGCTTTGATAACTCTTCCAGAACTCTGTGTTAAAAGCATGGCAAAATGATTAAATATTCCTGCTACAGAGACAGAAATAGACAAATGAGCATATAACTTATCATGTAATCCTCAATTACAAAAAGGTGCATATCAATAATTATACTAGTATCACAAACTTCAATTGGGACTACTTGAAGTGACCTGGGATATATGGTTGTTCTTTAGATTAAAAAAATGTTTGATTTGGCAAAGGGGTATAATGGATAAGGGAGAAGGATGGAGGAGAGTGATTTGATCAAAGCACATTAAATATATATATATATATATATGTACACACACACACACACATACACACACACACACACACACACACACACACACACACAGAGATATGTCAAAATGAATTCCCCTTGAATAACCAGTTGGTGCAACGAAATATTTTTATTTTTTTTAAAAAATTTTGTCAGTCATGGGGGCTGAACTCTGGGCCTGGGCGCTGTCCCTCAGCTCTTCAGCTCAAGGCTAGTGCCCTACCACTTGAGCCACAGTGCCACTTCTGGCTTTTTTCTGCTTAAGTGGTGCTGAGGAATTGAACCCAGGGCCTCATGCATTCTACCACTGAGCCAACTTCCCAGCCCCCAATGAAATATTTTTTAAAAGTTTTTGCAAGGTTTTCCCTGTACATTTTCATTTGTTTCAAAAGAAACTGGCAAACATATTCATTTCCAGCACAGTTCATGCCACCATAGTTTTTACCAAATATTTCATCACTTTGTGAATTCGCAATTAGGAAAGTTCAAGTCAGCATTTTACTTTTTACAAAATTTCTAAACTCTAAAAGATTTTTTGATCTTCATATTCTTCATTGTAGTAAAGAGTTTTCTCAAGTTTTATAAAAAGCCTATATTCCTAAATAACTACTTGAAGATCTGGTTTTTGCTACAATAACTAGAAGACTCCCTAAACAAATACAGCTTTAAAACATTTAACCCTTTAGATAATTCATATTAAATGCTTAAAAATGCTTAATCATTCATTTATCTAAATAGTAAAAGAAACATTAAAACTAATGATATTCTTCAATTCAAATGTTAACTTTTTAAAAATTTTTATATTTTATTTCTTTGCTAGAACCAATTAACTGTACAAGAGATTTCACTTTGACATGTCCATACACTCATACAATGTATCTTAAAAAAGGAACCTTCTCAGTCACTCTGCCTCATCTCCACTCTTCTCTTTTAAAACAAATTGCAACAAACACTTTCACACATGTACACAAAGTATTTTATACAAGTTTGTAAATGTACATATATGTGTGTATATGTATATATATGAAGGAAATTATATATTTGTATGTGTGTGTATATATATGCATAGATATTGATACTATTTTTCAGTTAGGTTTGCTAAATGAATCATGAGAGACTATGTACCTATAAATTTGTTTTTTTCCTTTCTATTCTTTTTTACATTCTATTTTTATTATCTGTAAGTAGCTGTACAAAGGGGTTACCACTCTACAAATCAGTTTATAAGTACAATGCATTTTGATTGATATCACTGTTTTTATCATTCTCTTCCTCCTTCCTAACTCCACCCCTCTCCTAATTTTCCTAGTTTCATAAGATATGCATTGAATATTATTTTACTCTCCTTGCTTCCTGAATTAGAGTTATTTTTGTTTTCAAACATTCTGTGTTAACAAAAAGGAAGAACCTTGGCAGTTGAGTTTCTATTTTCTTCTTTTTGAATCTCCAGCCACTCATTTGATACATTCAAGCCCTAATTGTAATAAATAGAAAACACAAAGGAAGTGAGGCTCAATTTCACTAGAAAAGTTTAAGACCAAGAAAGCCCATGCAATTACTAGGATCAGTTGAAAAGCAAATTAATGAGGCCTTCTAAGTAACAGAGTACCAATCAGCAATTGGTGTTTGAGAGACATAGAGAAAAGCAATGCTATTTCTTTAATGTAATGACTGAGAACCTTAAGCATTGGAATGCTGACCCAAAGTTATTCAGGCTAACCCTACTGGACCTTTGCTCTTGTTTAACAGTGTAATCTTACATAGTGTATATATTTATGTGTACACTTGACAGAGGAACTTTATCTGTAAACTTTCCTGACCAACTTGGCAACAACTCATCAGTTAATTAACTATTAACAGCTTCTTCTAGATATGACTGAAACGCAGATATTTTATCTTCTTTTTAATTAGTAATTATGCACTGGCAAGGAAAACATTGTTTCTTTCCAATTATTCTAGAACTCAGTGATGATTTAAACTTGGCTAATTAGCATTAGAGGGCTGTACATCTTCTGGGCAAATTGTGTTTGATAATTCTTATTAAAATATACATGGCAGTTGTTGACTTGTAAAGGGAAAAAATGGTAGTTGAAAGGGTATTAGATACAGCACAAGGCAAATGGGGGCCCATTAAAACTTCCCCAACTGCTCTAATGAGGATGCCGAGGGTCATTTCTGCCTAGTTTACCATCTGTTTGGTCTCTGGCATGTGGCTCCAGTGTGAAAGGAGTGTCTCAAAGCCCATTTGGCTCATCACAGAGTAATGCAGGGGTCTTAAGCAATTGCAGTAGTTTATAACATGCCTCATTCCAGTTTAAAACTTATTCATGGGAAAATGTAAAACTTTTGAGTACAAAAATGAAGCCATATCCTGAAAAGGATATCTTTTTAAATAGAATAATATATGTATTTTCAGTGATTGCTCTTAGTTTACACAAGCAACAATTGTTAAAGGAAAACCTGCAAAAACATTCCACATGAAGTGTAGTGTCTGCTTTCTACTCATCCAGACACTGAAATGATTGAAAATTAACTACTTCCCAACAATTATGCTACACCGCTTGGGGTGCATATTAAAATATAAATGATTTGCACTGAGATAGGCAATGGTTTCCTAGATAAGACAACAAACATTAAAGAAAAGAATTGATACATTAGAATTTATAAGCAATTAAAAATTCTACTCATCATAAGATATTGTTGAGAGGTGAATAAATAAGCTGTAAATGGCAGTATCTTGACATGTACCTGATAAAGGATTAGTAGGCAGGATATATTAAAACAACTATAACTCAACAAGAACAAAAATGCATCTAAAGTTTACAAAAAACAAAGATAAGATTTTTTACTTACAAAAATGTCCCCCAAAATATGATTTAAAAGTATTTAACACATAGTGATATGGACAATTCAAAACCACAATGAAACGCTACCACACACCCACAAAAAAAAAAGGCTAAAAGTAAAAACATTAACAATACCAGTGGAGAACAAGGGCAATTGTATTATTGTCATAATGGTGACAGTATAAAAATATCAGGTGAGTATTTGGGGAAAATATCTGTCTCTCATTTTTTAAAAAAATGTTACTATTAAATATTTATCCATTAAAATGAAAATATATATTCACAAAAGACTTTGTAATTCCATAACATTAGTATTAGGAAATCAAAAGAATAATACATAGCAGCAAAAAGGAAGAAAGTACTACTTCATGCAACAGGGATGAATCTCAAAATACATGGCTCAAGCTGGGTGCTGGTGGTGTATACCTGAAATTCTAGCTACTCAGGAGGCTAAGATCTGAGGATCACAGTTCAAACCAGCCCAGGGAAGGAAAGTCCGTGTGACTCTTATCTCCAATAAACCACTCACAAAATGGGAAGCGGCACTGTGGCTCAAGTGGTAGAGCACTAGCCTTGAGCTGAAAAGCTAAGGGACAGTGCCCAGGCCCAGAATTCAAGCCCCACAACCAACAACAACAACAACAAAAAAAAAACAATTAAACATGGCTCAGCTGTGTACCTACAAAAAAGGACATATTGGGTAAATGCATTAATATGAAGTTCCAGAACAGGTAAAACTAATCTACAATGGAATAAAATCAAAGAAACATTTGTTTTGGAAAGTGAGGTAAGAGTAATGAGAGAGAGACATATGGGGACTTTAGGTAACCATGACAACACTGTATATTTTGATAAAGGCCTGGGTTATCCAGGTATGTACATTTATTAAAACTCCTTTCATTTATTTTTTAATTTATGCATACCACTGTATATAAACTCTTCCTAAAAATGTGTGTGTATACTGTAAGTCTTTCAACTTTTTTTACTCAAAAATTTTCAAAGCAAACTGTCAAAGAAAAGTGCATTGACACTACTTCCATCAAATCTGAAAACCTAGGATTGCTTTTAAAATCAACAACAGTATATCAGATGCATATCCACACAAAACCCTAAGAGAAAATTTGACAGACTATTTCTTTCACCAATTCATTTGGGCATATTCATCTCTGCATGTGGGAAAGGTGGGATCTCAGTTCTTACATCCCATCTCTGTGCTTCTGTGCTTCTGCCATTGTGTTTATCCAATAGGTGCTTATGTGGTTGTGGTTCACTGACCCGGTCACTATCCCAGTAAAACACTTTCAATACTATATAAACTAAAGAAAAGTGCACATTCCTAAGAAAGAGTTGCGTATATACAAACTAGTTTGAATATCACAGAAATATATGATAAAAAGAAGCTTGAGAAACACTGTTTTAAAATTTTAAAGGAAAAGGAATGTTTTTGAGATTGTTAAACAAAACCCTAAATAAGTTGGGTACTGGTAGGTCATGGTTATAATCCTAGATACTCATGAAGCTGATATCTGAGGATCACAGTTCGGAGCCAGTCCAGGCAGGAAAGTCCATGAGACTCTTATCTCAAATTACCCAACAAAAAGCCAGAAGTAGAATTGTGGCTCAAGTAGTAGAGTGCTAAACTTGAGTAAACAAAAAAACTTCAGGGATAGTGTCCAGGCCCTGAGTTCAAGCAGCAGAACTAGCACCTCATGCCCCCCCCACACACACAAAAAAAGAAGTAAAAAAGTAGGGAAAGTAGTTTAGATAAAACAAAATAACAACAGTGGACCTTGGGTTGCTATATTTTTGTTTAAAGAATATTCTTCAGCTGTATTTGAAGCACAGCAAATTTATTACCTAATCATCCTATTTAATATAAAACCTACACAAGTACTCCCAGTCAGCCCTTTATTAGCCCACACCCTCCTCATTGGATTGATTACTATTCACCAAACTAATTAAAGTCCTGTTTAATTATTTATATAAAATAAACAAAAACGTGTCTAATCAATGTTTATTAACAGACTGAATACGAGGTCTTATATGTCAAATAACAAGGTTTCTTGTTATTTCTTTACTAGGTGAGTGTGAATTATTTAAGCTTCCTCCTATTAGGTATGGACATTTAGGTAATTTTCTTACCATAAATATCAAGCTTTGTCTGCATTGCTGTTTTTTTTAATTTATAATAGATTCTCAAAAGTAAAAGAAGTATTTCAAAGTACATAAACATTTTAATAGAATTATTTATATACTTGGAATAGTTTTATCACCAAATAAGCCAATAAACATCTACATAAACAATAAGTATTTTCTAGTCCTGGTACCTGTATTAACTATACATAATTTTAAATTTCCATGCTAATTTAAAAAAAAATTAGCCAGCAGCTGGCAGCTCATGCTTACAATCCTAACTACAATCCTTACAATCAGGAGGCTTATATCCAAAGGATAATGTTTCTAAGCCAGCCTAGCCAGAAAAAATTGCATGGACTTCATCTCCAAAATATCAAGCAAAATAACAGGCTAGAAGTATGACTCAAGGGCCAGCTGAACAAGAGTACATACAGATCCTGGGTTCAAACCCCAGTACTGATAAAAATAAAATTAAACTGATATTTTACCTATGCATTTCTCTTAATAGTAAATTGAATATTTTACTTATTTATACTGGGTATTTATTTATATTTTTGTAAATAGTTTAAACTTTCATACTATTGGGTTAGGTACTGTTGTCCTTTGAGACATATAAAGGCAAAAAGCCCTATTACACATAAAGACAAATGCTGGCTCACTTTTCTTTAAAAATTATTGTCTTATACACAGTTTTTATCCGAAAATTAGAAAACAGAAAAAATAATATTAAACTTTGTAAAATTAAATAGTCCAGAGGCTAAAACAATTTAGGCATGAAGCTTGCAAATAACCACAGAGAAAACTAGTTCTGTAAAGTGTATCTGTGGCTCTGGGTGGGAGGAGAGGAAGATCTTCATATCCACATAAATCTTTATGGGAAATGCTCATTATATACTATTCTTAAAAATCTACAGACACATGACTCAAAGGTAAAAGGACAGATAACTCAATTTAGAAATGGTTTGTTGAATTAAAGATATAGAAATGACCAATAAGCACATGAAAAGATATTCAGTCATTAGCCATTAGCAGAATGAAACCTAACTACAACAAGATGCCATCTCACATTTACAGGATGGCTATAATTAAAAACAAGACAAAAAGCAGAGACTAAGCATTGTTAAAGATGTAAAAAAAACTGGAATGTAAAGGGAGTAACTTCTATAGAAAATAGCTTGGCACTTCCTCAAACAATTCAATAAAATCTATCAATTCAATCTCAACTATATTCCCAAGAGGACTTGAAATGCATGTTCACACATAACACTTTTACATGAAGATTCATTGGAGCATTGTTCATAAAAGCTCAAAGTGGAAACAATTTAAATTTACATAAAAGACTGAATATGGAATATGCATTAAATGGAATATTATTCAGCCAAAAATAAGAATGAAGTACTAACACATGCTTCAATGTGTCTGAACCTTGAAAACATAGCAGTGAATGAAGTCAGTCTAAAAGGCTACATATTTAATAATTTCATTAATTTGAACTATCCAAATTAAGCAAATTCAGAGATATAAAGCAGATTAATGATTACAGAGGGAGGGAGATTTGGAACTAACTGACAGTGGATATACAATTTCTTTCTAGTGTGGTGGGAAGGTTTTCAGACTAATGGTGATTATTTCATAATGCAGTGAATATACCAAGAGCCAGCAAGCCAGACACAAAATGATGAATTTTATATTATGTGGGTAATGTTTCAAGATGAAAACATATGGCAACTCTAAGAGGTACTGTTAAGCTTTAACTAGAATATTCTACAATTTTATATTGCAATATTCTTTTTCCATATAGGACCTATTAAATATATTATGAGACACTAACATTTATAAGAAAAGCTCTGTGAGAAAACAACATTCTAAAATGTAGCTGATCTTACACAAGGAGACAGGAAGAGGAAAGAAAAAGGGGGGGGGAAGAAAGAAAAGGAAACAGAGGCAAGCTAGGAATAAACTTTTTATCATCATAATTATTCTAGAGTTGATCATCCTATTCTCTAACTCCAATTGAATTCTTCTTTTATTAGTAACAGATATTTTTCTTTATTTTTGATGTTACTGCTATAAATGCTATCAGAGCATAGAGCTTCAAAAAGAATCTTCTCATAATAATTATTTCACAAAAAGAAAGGATAAATAAAGATCGTCTCAAAATTCGATCTCTGATAACTATATTTACTTTATTTTTAATCTGGTATTTGCTAGAGTTCATGTGGACAGGATCTTCTCTGAAAAGGAACCAGAAATAATATAATTAGCTAGCTAATAGCAACAACATGGTTCTGATGTATAAAAACATGTGGGAAGGCAAACAGGAGGGAAGCCTGATCTGAACTTTTACCAAAATATTAACAATTTCTGCTATTTCATTTTCCAAAATGGCAACTCCCACACTAACAAGTATCTTTCCATCCAGACATTCAGAGTCCTGAAAACAGTAATTTAGCTGTGTGCTGGCCTCAGAGAACAGCCTACACGTCTATTAGGCTAAATGCAAAACTAAGCATCAGAGTGTTGAATACACACTGCACAACAGGGCGTGAACAGAAACAGACCCACATTTGGTGAAGTGCCTTTATTCCACTCCTACATCTACTTTCAAATTTGTTACATATATTTGTTATATATGTATATATATATATATATATATATATATATATATATATATATGTTACATCCAGAACTATTTTCAAGAGGTCCCAAGAACTTACTTTTACTATTTTTTGTTATATTTCAAAGATAATCATCACAATCTTTTCTAGGAATTCATAACCAAATTATTTTAAGTTTTCCTTAGATTTAACTGTCAGGAAGAATCAGAGTCCAAGAGTATTTACAAGTCAGTGATTATGAACATGGAACATAAACTAATTTATCATTATCTAGTTACCAAAAGAGGACTGGGAAACCTCAAGATTAAAAACTACATTGCAAGTAAAATGACTGTGAGGTCAGGCTTAACCTTTGAAGTTTATCCCCTGAAGCATCTATTTGGATTCTGTCTCCCTGGTAAAATGGACAGTCTGGACACTCGGAAAGTGTCCCTTTCTATGAAGTCAGCCTGATCTTATCACCAAAGACCCAGGATTCCTCAGTATTTTTTTAATATTTGAGAAAGAGAGAGAGAGAAAGTACCCCCAATTTCTTTTTTCTCCTAATGAGGGACAAGACTCCATTTTATGCAAACATATTTTCCAGACTTCTTAAAAAACCTTGGCACATGAGAAAGTGCCCTGCCATGACCTACTGCTTGGTCATCAGGCCAAGTTGCTCACAATAGAAGCAAGACAGAAGAAGCTCTTCACAGATAATTTTTAACACTACAGGCACAATTAAAACATTTTTCAAAAATAAGAATGATCCTCCCCCACAACAAATAAGAATGATCCCATGTACGACTAGTTCTACAAGATGTAACAGTGGTTACAGTGGTTTCTACCAGAAACTGCTGTAAAAATGTACATTTCCAGATGTTCCTGTTTATGACCGGTCTACTTACTATGATTCTGAACATATTCATCTGGGCAGGATCAAAGGAGAAAGAACTAGAAAAATTACTCATTCTTACACACACATTTTTATAAAGTACCCACAATAAATTCCAGATACATACCTAACCAGAGCTAAACGAAACCCCTTTTCCTAGAACCTGTAAAGTCCAAAAGAATTACTGACAAGTAAATTATAATGGAACTAAGAAATGGATGAATCCTATAGAGAATATAAACTTTTGCCTAAAAGAAGAAATCAGGTTATTTAATTATTGTGTATGTGTGGGTGTGTGCACAAATGCACATGCATTTGTGTGCACATGCACACTGATACTAGAGTTTGAACTCAGGGCCTCACATTCATACAACTTTTGTTTTGCTATTGGTTGTTACTCTACTATCTGCACTGTTGCTCTACATCTCCACTATAAGCTTCTTGCTAATTAATTGGGTGTCAGAGTCTCAGATTTGTCTGCCCAGGCTGGCTCTGAACCTTCATCTTCAGATCTGAGCCTCCTGAATTACTAGGATTATAGGCATAAGCTATTAACATTCAGCTATATGTTGTTTTTACTTTGTTTGTTTGTTTGTCAGTCGTGGGGCCTGAACTTTGGGTCTGGACACTGTCCCCCAGCTCTTCAGCTAAAGGGTAGTGCTCTACTACTTATCTGAGCCACAGCACCACTTCCAGCTTTTTCTGCTTATGTGATGCTGAGGAATCAAACCCAGGACCTCATGCATGCAAGGCAAGCACTCTACCACTAAGCCACCTTTCCAGCCCAAAGTCTGGCTACATGTTTCTGAACAAACATATATCATGTTCTTGCAAGTATTGGGCTTTGAATTCAAGATCGTGCATTTGCTAGACAGGCACTCTACTACTTGAGCATGACCAGAGTCAAATTTATCATTTTCAATTATATGAGATTATACAAAAGATAAAGTTACAGTGGGGAATGTGCCTTAACCTTCCCACTCAGTATCATTTTACAATACATTCCCAGGGAATTCACTGTAGTATTCTCTTTCCTAGAAGGATCAAAGAGTTGAAACAAGAACTTAACTATGATGATTGTTGATACGAATGAGATATAATTCTGAACTATTCCTATTTCCTTGAGTCTATGAAAACATTTAACACTGCATCTGAAAGCAGGCTTCCTATCATCAGGAAAGGAACTATAGTAGTAGTAAGGTGGATAAACCTCCCCAAGAGAGCTTTGAGGATTAGACTTATATATTTGTATAGCTTCAAATCCATATACAGATGTGAACACATATGTGCAAAAATAGATTCAGAAAGATTTCCAACATTAATGATAGTATTATGTCTTCACCCCTGCCAACCCTCCTCACTCAGACCTCAACACTTAGGCATCTACATACACTAGCAGCAAACATCCCTAATAACAAAATGACCCACCAGTCCTCAAAGATTTTTTATTGGTTCATTCACTAGTAAGCATGCATTGTTTGTTGCCTGTCTTAAAGTGAAGTTAACTAGATCATCTCCTTGTCCTCAAATGATAAAAGATACTTTTTAAACAAGTAAATTCAAGGGATTGTTGGATCAAGCATTGTACTCATTACCTTGCTCATGTAACTGTAACCCCTTTGTACAGTATTATTACAATAAAACACGTTTTTTAAAAAAAGATTAGCTTCCTCATGCTAATATAATTCCTGTATTTCTCTGACTGTTCTCAGCCAGCTCATGCAATTCTTGTGTTTCTCTTTGACTGTTCTCAGCCTGCTCACACAATTCCTGTCTTTCTCTTTGACTGTTCTCAGCCGGCTCATGCAATTCCTGTCTTTCTCTTTGACTGTTCTCAGCCTGCTCATGCAGGCTGAGATTCATGTAGTAATTTTAGGTTAGCCTCAACATGCTCGTGAAGTTCCTGTATTAACCTTTGGTTTGCCACCTCCCATGCTCCTGGATTAGAAGGATCAACATCGTGAAGTTGACAATACTTTCCAAGGCTATGTACAAATTCAATGCGATATCTATCAATATTCCAACCTCATTTTTTTAATAGTGAAAATACTGTACAGAGGGGTTACAATTACATGCGCAAGGTAATGAGTATGTTTCATATCAAGCATTGTGGCCTCCTCCTTTGTTTTCCCTTCCCATCCCTTCGCATCACCCCCCCCACACACACACACACACATCCCCTGTCCCCCACCAAAGCTGTAAAGTTCATTTTTCGACATAATGACTTGTACATCTCATTGTAGCAATGGGTCCACCTGTATCCCTATTTAAACAATTTGTTTTTTCCCTACCCCTCCACAAATTATACCAACATCAAATACAGTGAAAGCAGGGGTTATACCATGGGGGAGAGACATACAAAGTAACATAGAAATCATCTTATAAATATCTTAGAAACAATAGCATGAAAGAAAAAAACACTTGAATACTTATCTTGGGGTTCATTTCACCTAACATCAACTTATTTGACCTTTTCTGCTTGTCTCAGACATGTGCAAGTTATTACAAATAAGGGAAAGCATGGGACATATATTTCTTTGGGCCTGGCTTACTTCACTCAAGTGAACCTTACTGCATTGTTGGTGGGATCATAAACTTGTTCAACCACTTTGGAAAGTAGTATGGAGGTTCCTCAGAAGACTCCACATAGAGCTCCCCTATGACTCAGCAATCCCACTTTTGGGCATTCACCCAAATGATCACAAACAAGACCATACTAAAGCTACCAGCACGACTATGTTTATTGCAGCATTATTTACCATAGCTAAGATATGGAACCAGCCCAGATGCCCCTCAGTAGATGAATGGATCAAGAAAATGTGATATATATACACAATGGAATTCTGTGCCTCCATCAGAAAGAATGACATTGCCCCATTAGTTAGGAAATGGAAAGACTTGGAAAAAATTATATTAAGTGAAGTAAGCCAACCTCGTTCTTCAAGGAAATAGAAGAGGCATACAAAAATTCATATAGAACAATAAAAGACCCTAAATAGCAAAAACAATCCTTAACAGAAAGAACAGTGCTGGAGAAATACCAATACCAAATTTCAAACTCTACTACAAAGCCAGAGTAATCAAAATAGCTTGGTACTGGCACAAGAACAGACCTCAGGACCAATGGAATAGAAATGAAAACCTAGAAATTAAACCACAAACCTACAGCCACCTAAATTTCAATAAGGGAGCTAAAAAAATAGAATGGAGGAAAGAGCCTTTGCAGTAAATGGTGCTGGCAAAATTGGTTAATCCTTTGTAGAAAACTAAAGCTACATCCTTATATATCACCCTGCACCAGAATCAACTCCAAATGGATCAAAGAGCTCGAAGTCAAAGCAGACACCCTGAAAACATTACAGGAAGGAATAGGAGAAATCCTAGGTCTCCTTGGCACAGGTTGAAATTTTCTTAATAGAGACCCAGAAACACAACAAATCAAAGAAAGGTTGGACAAATGGGATTGCAAGAAGCTGCAGAGCTTCAGCATGGCAAAGGACATAGCTAGCAAGATCAATAGAAAGCCCACAGATTGGGAGAAGATCTTCACCAGTCATACAATGGACAAGGGTCTCATATCTAAAATATACCTGGAACTCAAAAACTTAAATGCCCCAACAACAAATCCTCAAAGAAACAACTGCCCAATAAATAAGTGGGCTAAAGACTTACAGAGAAACTTCTGAAGAGGAAAGAAGGATGGCCAATAGACACATGAAGAAATGCTCAACCTCCCTAGCCATAACTCTAATAACAACAGATGCTGGAGGGGATGTGGACAGAAGGGAACCCTACTGCACTGTTGGTGGGAGTGTAAACTTGTTCAACCACTTTGGAAAGTAGTATGGAGGTTCCTCAAAAGACTCCACATAGAGCTCCCCTATGACCCAGCAATACCACTTCGGGCATTTACCTGAATGATCACAAACAAGACCATACTAAAGCTACCAGCACAACTATGTTTATTGCAGCATTATTTACCATAGCTAAGATATGGAACCAACTCAGATGCCTCTCAGTAGATGAATGGATCAAGAAAATGTAGTATACATACACAATGGAATTCTATGCCTTCATCAGAAAGAATGACATTGCCCCATTTGTTAGGAAATGGAAAGACCTGGAAAAAATTATATTAAGTGAAGTAAGCCAGGCCCGAAGAAACACAGGCCCCATGGTTTCCCTTATTTGCAATACCTGTATATGTGTAAGACAAGCAGAAAAGGTCAGATAAGATGATGTTAAGGAAATGAACTCCAAGATAAGGACACAAGTAGTTTTTTTTCTTGCTTACTATTGTTTCTAACATATTTGTAAGGTTCCACATGATTTTTCTGTTGCTTTGTATGCTCCTCGCCCCCCCCCGCCCCACACGCGTATAACCCCTGTTTTCACGTATTTGATGCTGGTATAATTTGGGGAGGGGAAGGGAAAAAAGCAAATTGTTTAAATAGTGATACAGGTTGACCCACTGCAACAATGAGATGTACAAGACGCTATGTTGAAAAACAACTTTACAATTTAGGCCGGGGGTAAGGTGGTGAGTGTAGTTGTGAAGATGGGAGGGAAGGGATGGTAAGGGGAAACAAAGGAGGAGGCAACAATGCTTGATAAGAAATGTATTCATTACCTTGCTCAGGTAATTATAACCCCTCTGTACAGCATTTTCACAATAAAAAAAGTTATTTAAAAAAAGAGATTGTTGGAGATGGCTAGTGGAGATTAGAGAGAGCAGAGTGTTCCATGTGGGAGTAGGGGATCAGGGAGGTATGAAGAGGAGTTATGATTGCTCAATGGGGAGGAAGGTCAGAACTGAAGCCCTAAACAATGGCAACATGTTCACCAGAAGACATAGGACAAATCCAAGGCCATAAACAAAGGTATCAAATAGCCTTTGTGAATTCCACTGGGGTTTCAGAGCTATATGTGTGCTATTTTAAAGGTACCTGCATGACTATGTGTGTTTATGATGAGTAGATGTCTGAAAATGTATTAGAAGGATGGATAGAGGTGGCGTGGCTCAGGGTCAGGGAGAGCAATAGCAGAAAGGACTTTTTCTCAATGTTCTTTCTATGGGAATACAAAAGTACCTCAAGCTGTCTTGGGCTAGAGCTGGGTTTGTATTAGACCTTGTGTAATTTTCTATACAAGCATGATCTTGGGTAAGTTGAGCATCCTCTGTGTGCCCTGGGTTATTTATCTACAGAAAAGAGAATCACAGTAGATATTTTTATGATAAAAATACCTGCAATATATCTGGTATGTAGCAAGTTCTTGAACATATGAGCTCTTTCAATCCTTGTTTTGTTAGGAACAAATATTGTTTCTTAACCTAAGAGAAGAGTGTTGAAAGCCTGGTCTCCTCAGGCAGCATTCTCCCTATCCCCCTCCCCACTCTCCTACTCTCCAATCCCTGCATAAGCCACTGTGGACCACAGCTGCTCAGGACTTCCAGATGTTCATGTGTTCTTGGATCCAGCTCGTGAAGAGTTTGACTGGGGACTGATGAATCTTGATTCAAAATTCTGAGCAAATAATTTTCACTGACTCAGCTTGGCTTCCATATCTCATGGTTCACAATGAAGCCCAAGTGCTAGGGCCAAAATATTTTATAGCAATCTATCTGCAATAGCAAGAAAAGAGAGCAGGGGACAAATTCATCTTAATTTTCTAAATTTAACCATTTTCAGGTCAGAGCTAAAACCAGGTAATTTTAATCTTCAGAGATTTTACAGCCACTAATAAATATTTGAGAAATTTGACAACTCTGTTTTACATTCTCTTTAAACATTTTTTATTCTTTTCCTTTGCTCTCTCAATCTGCACTACTCTCTTTTCAAGAAGCTGATCACCACTAAGTTACTAAATAAAATGAAATGAATGTATCCATCAAAGGGAAAACTATTTGTCTGCAAAAAGGAATGAACTGTTGATTCATACTACAACATAATGAACTTTTAAAACATTAACCTCAGTGCCAGGTGCTGGTGGGTGGCTCTTGCTTATAATCCTAGGTAATCAGGAGGCTGAGATTTGAGGATCAAAGTTCAAAGCCAGCCAGTCAATAAGTCCATGAGTCTATTATCTCAAATTAATCATTAAAAGAAGCTGGAAGTAGAGTTGTGGCTCAAGTGGTAGAGACCTAACTTTGAAGCAAAAAAGCTCAGGGATAGCTCCCAGATCCTGAGTTCAAGCCCCCCCTCCTCACTCTGGCACACATGCATACACACGCATGCACATACACACATAATAAAAATGATTTTTAGGGAAAAACAAACTAGGTACAAAAGCCTACCTGCAATCTAAGTCTATTACATGAAATGTCCAGAATAGGCAAATCCATCAAAACATAATTAGAGTAGTTGCAGAGGGTTAGGGGTGAGGAGAGGAGAGAACAGAGTGATGGCTATGAAAACATGTAAACTTTAAAGTGGCAGCATTTATAGTACATTAATTACACTTTTAAAAAGCATCTGAGAATTGGGTATGATACAAGAACATCTGGTTTAATTCTTACACTTGCACTGTCTTATGAAATACCATTTGCCCTTCCTGGGCCTCACTTTCTTACCTAAGCATTAGGGTCAGAGGTTCTTTCCTGCTCACAACCCTATGAATAAGAAATTGAGCGCACACCCACACCCTCAGAATAAAGTTAACTTCTATTGTCTTTTAAAAGAAATAATTCTCAATTTTTACAGAATCTTTCAATATATCTATTTTCAAAACAAAATATCCACTGGAACTTGCATACATGATCTCATTTAATGTATCCAGAAACTTTGTGAATGGAACTTTAAAAAAATCAAATTTTATTGTAAAGGTCATATACAGAGGGGTTATAGTTACGTAAAAAAGGTAATGAGTGCATTTCTTTTTGAGCAGTTACCCCCTTCCTCATTTTCTCCCACGTTTCCGCCTTCTCCTCCTCCACACTAAGTTGTATAGTTATTTTCCAACATAGTGTCTAGTGAATATGACTGTTGAATTGGTTCACCCTTTGTCCCACCATTTGCTGACACTGAGGCTTGGGGAAGAAAACTATGTTGTCTAAGTTAGCAAGACCCAAGGCTGAGAATGGAACCTGAGATGCCAAACTCCAGGAGTCACATCTGAAGTTAGGACACAGAACTGCCTTTCTCCACAAAGTGATTCACTTTAGCCCAAATCTCACAGACCTGTGCAACTGCATTATAGCAACTGAGTATGGAACCTGAGATGCCAAACTCCAGGAGTCACATATGAAGCTAGAACACAGAACTACGAAGTGATTCACAAAGTGATTCACTTTAGCCCAAATCTCACAGACCAGTGCAACTGCATTATAGCAACTGAGTATGGACCCTGAGATGCCAAATTCCAGGAGTCACATATGAAGCTAGGACACAGAACTACGAAGTGATTCACAAAGTGATTCACTTTAGCCCAAATCTCACAGACCTGGACAACTGCATTATAGCAACTGCCGACTAATTACTTTAACCACTTAATGTTCATCACACTCACTATTCTAGTGAATGATTCAAGTCTCAGTTATTTAAGAGATGGGAACTAGCTCTATATTCTTTGTTATATATTTGATACAAACTAGGTAAAATTATTTCCTAATAAGAGTAATATCAGCAGAGCATACTAAAATGCAATGAATCAAGATTAAACTTAATACTCAGGAAGTTGGAAAAATTACTGGTGACATCATCTCTTGTCAGCTCTGCTCCTTGAATCATTGACTAGAGTAACTGGTTTAACTGACCCAGAGTCATCTTTCTTGTAAATTATAGGTAATTTCCATACCTAGTAAAAGGTCATGCTTTTTGAATTGAACAAGTATGTCTAAATCACATTTAGTTTTGCATTTCTTTGTAAAGACATAGGCCAAATTAATTCAAACAGATTATTTCCAGCCAAGTATTAGCTTAATTTAGTCTAGTAAATAAATACCACAAACAAACATTAAAGAAGTGGCTAGTGAGGTGTCTCATTTTTCTAGATAGTAAGCCCTAAATATGTGTAGGCATTCATAACGTGTGTGTCCCATAATCCTAGATAGAACATCTAACATTAGACTATGTGGCTATTACTCAGGGGATCTGAGGTTCCTTGTGATAAGTAAGCAAAGTTATAACAAGTTCTACTTAGTCTTGATGCAAAAGACACCCAAAAGTTAGCATACATAAACTCTGTATTTTCATTTTCAGTGCCATAAAAACAAAGTATCATGTAACAAAAATTTTCATCCTGGGAACGAAACATTAACAGGTAACCTAAGCATTCTGGTGGGTTACACATTTTTATTAACTTGCAAGTAAGATAAGATTTACTAAGACTCAAAGTCTGTCTTAAAACATTTGAATGATTTGTTTTGTAAATGTATCCCTATTTATCTAAAATTAGTTTCAAGTGATCTTGAGGAAAATAAAACCACTCAGTTAAATTTTCAAATATTAGTTGGGTGTAGTGGTCATGCCTGTTATCCCAACTTCCAATGGGAAGCCTACATTAAAAAGGTCACAGAATAGGCCAAAGTAAGATTTTTGACTCAAAATATCCACTGCAGGGGCTGGGAAGGTGGCTCAGTGGTAGAGCACTTGCCTTGCATGCATGAGGCCCTGGGTTCGATTCCTCAGCACCACATAAGCAAAAAGAAAAAAGCTGGAAGTGGCGCTGTGGCTCAAGTGGTAGAGCACTACTTGAGCTGAAGAGCTGAGGGACAGCACCCAGGCCCAGATTTCAGGCCCCACGACCAGACCCCCCCAAAAAAAAATAAATATATCCACTGCAGAAAAGTTCCTGCTTAAGAAATATGAGGTCTTGAGTTCAACTTCCCAATACTACACCCCCAATTTTTTTAATATTAAGTTTTAAAAATAGTATTAGGGCTAGGCAGAGTGGCACATATCTACCATCTTTGCACTCAGCAGCCAAGGCCAGAGGCTTTCAAGTACCAGACCAACCTGAGTTACATATTAAGACACCCTCTCAAAAAATAATAGAATAAAAATAATGCTGGAAATGAATTTTTAAGTTAATTTCTTAATATCTATCAAAATATCATATCATTTACTGAAGGCTTAAGAGAAAAAAACTAAAAATAAAATGAATTTTGGATCTGTTAACTAGATATCTCCTTTAAATTTGGATTTCATCAAATGTTGCTATTTTGAGTTTTATAACTGGGCATTAATTGGGAGATCACACAGCTCAAGGCCACCCCACACAGAAAGTTAGCAAGAAAGAAGCCATACGTATGTGGTTCCAGCTATGTGGCAGACATACATAGGAGGATGGCCACCTGAGGCTGTGTCAGACAAGAATACAAGACCTGATCTAAACAATAAGGAGAAAAGGGCTGAAGGCATAGCTCAAGTGTTATAGTGCCTAGCAAACATGAGGTCCTGAATTCAAACCCTAGTAGTGTCAATTTTTTTTTAATTCTGTAACTTAAGTAATTGTAACTAAGATGAATAATGAATATAGGAAATTATAAAAGTTTAGAACAAAAATGTTCAAGTGGAAGTATATTACCTGAGAAAAAACTAAGAAGTGCAGGTATAAATTTAATTTGTACAGCAGTTAACAATTTAAAGTGTACCAGTTATTTTCAGACCTGCAAACCTGATTCTCAGGTTTTAGAGCCAGAATATCAAAAATTGAGTAGGCTCTGTAGCTTGTGGAGCCAGAATATTAAATATTGAATAAAATGCATTTCATCCCTGGAAAAGGAACAATTTTGTATGAAAGGATATTCATAATAGCTCCTCATTGAGCGACCATAATAAGCCTTGAAGATTTACATGATTGAGCTGGAATTCAAAGCCAAAGACAAGAGGGAAGCATTTTTTTCTGGAATGCACAAAGAGATATTCATAATTAAACATCACACTTCCCCAGGGCAGCATGTTTTCTTATATTGACAAGCAAAATGAGGTATTTCAAATCAGGCATTGCTGGGCACTGACATCTTTTGCATAGCTATTGTTTTAATGCATTTCGGTTATTAGGCATTTGTCTATTTTTGGTTAGTGAGGCATGCATTTTATTTAAAGAATTCTGGTTTTGCATAAAAGACTGCAGTTATATTAGTGGAATTACATTTCTACAACAGTATCTTAAGAATAATTATGGACTTATTTTGGCTGATTATACACACATTTGATATTCAAAGAAGAGTGGCTAGAACTTTAATGTAATTGATACAATTAACTCTTAGTAGAAAAGAAACTTTCATAAGTACCTATTTAAACTCAACTACATGCTTTCCTTTGCCTTGTCACAGTTAAATATATCACACATGAATCCTATGATATGTTGGGAAAATGCCAAGCAAAGCATGTTTAATATTCCATCAAAAACAGCCAGACACTAATGACAGATTATATATTCAGTAACTCTTTTGTTCTCATCAAAGAATACCATATTACTCCACTATAATACTAAAAATAGCAATTATTCCTAAATTTTATCTTCTGCAAGTTTCCTCTCCTTTCCTATATGCACACTAACCAACTGGAATCTTTTTTCATTTTATCTAATCAAGTACAAAAAGGGGTGATTACTTGCTCAAAGTGACCATTTCATACAAAAGGTTTGCCTCATTCCATTCTTCCATTCAACAATATTTATGAAGTTCTAACTCTGTTAACAATATTCAAGCAGATTATCAAATTTTCTTTGTTTACCATTATCACATGAATACACAAAAAGTATTGGATATTACTAGAACATAAAGAGATTTCACCTATCTACCCATCCATATAAAAGTCATGCCCTGTAAGAATGCCAAGTGCTTCCTAGGAAACCTAAGTATTTGGAAGTCAAACTATCTTCCAAGGCTCCTTTGGACAATCAAATCACAATAATTGCATTCCTAGTGAGAAAAAGGGTAGAAACAATTAAAGCTGATGGAAATACTTTCTACATCAAGGGAACTCTTCCTTTTTTATTAACTATTATTTTATAACTATCAAAGTCATTACTGAATATGTCCTGAAGCCTCATTTTCTTAAATAATTTCTAATGATTTTATTCTTAGTTTTTTGTTTGTCCTCTTAGCTAAAATTTGAGATAACATGATACATGCATGTTATATATTCTTTTAAAATGTGTTTTACAACACTGTAAAACTAGTATGTGCTTACAGAAATATGGGAAACATGTTTGCAACACATTCATGAATGATTTGTAATAATTTTCCTTCTTTGAGGACCTCAAATTGACCAATAACAGTTTCTTCATTCAGCCATATCCTCTCAAATCATCTCTAACTACACAGCTCATATTATTTACACTTCAGATTGGTTTTTTGTATCTATCAGAAGTAGAGTGTATGTAAGTATGAGATTAAATAAATTGACTACCTCAGTCATCAAGATTAATAATTTGGGAAAGGTAATTTTATTGAGCATGCTATGTATGTGTCTAAGGTTGTATATGTAACCTCCCTTAATCCTCAGGTCTACCCATCAGCTTATGAAGCAGGTTCCATTATCATCACAGATGAAGAAAATAAAGAAGTCACACAAGTTAGCGGAGACAGACATCAAGCAACAGGGAGGATTGTATTCAGAAGTGGGTCCAACTGACTCAGCTTCTAAAGACAGCTTCTTCTTGTTGCCAGTCCTAGCCTATACCTGACTTCTTCTTAGAGGTCTTGTTATATCTGAATCTGTCTTTCTGTATCCATGCCTATGCTCTATAGTTTGCCTTCCATTTTGTCTCCAAAATATTCTCTTGGAGTGAAAAAGCTTTTCAAGACCCTCTTCAATCTAAAATGCTCAATGGTTTCCCTTCTTTAGGATGAAGGTCTGGGTCTTACAATATACTGAATGATACAGCTCTGGTCTTCTATCCAGCCTTATCACTTTTCCTTTTGTTGCAGCCCAGTCACAACAAGATTTTCTTCTTTTTGTATTTTTAAAATTTTACTTTCTTATAAAGATGCTGTACAGAGGGGTTACAGTTACATCAGTAAGGTAATGAGTACATTTCTTGTTGAGCATTGTTACCCCCTCCTTTGTTTTTCTCCCACTATCCCTTCCCTCCCCACCTCCCCAAATCCTCCCTCCCCAAGTTGTAAAGTTCATTTCCAACATAGTGTCTTGTGAATATCCTTGTTGCAATGAGTCATCCTGTGTCCTTGTTTCAGCATTTTTTATTCCACCCCCACTCCCCAAATTAGATAAATATGTATACAAGATGCAAGGTAACAAAATCAAATACAGTGACAACAGGGGATATACCATAGGAGGAAGAACAGACAAAAGAAAAAAAATCACATAATACATTAAAAACAACAACAAAGAAAAACCTCTTGTGTCCCATTGTAACAATGAGATGTACAAAACACTATGTTGAAAACGAACTTTACAACTTTGGCAAGGAGGGGGCGGGTAGTTGTGGAGATGGGAGGGAAGGGATGATAGGGGGAAACAAAGGGGAAGTCAACAATGCTCAATAGGAAAGGTACTCATAACCTTGCTCATGTAACGCCTCTGTACAACACTTTTACAATAAAAAAGTACAAAAAATAAGATGATGTTAAGCGAAACAAGATTTCCTTTTAGGTCCTAGAATATGGTCAGCATCTTCCTACCACACACAAAATACCTCCTGTTTCTTTTGTGTGTAATGTTGTGAAACAACTTCCATAGACTTCCAGACAACTATCAGTTCTCCAGATTAGAATTTTCTTGATTCATTCAGTCTGGAGTGCTCCTGGAATGACATAGTTACAATATCCTAGGTGATGCTAAGGCTGCTGGCCTGGAGGCTGTCCAATCCTCAACCTTGGATAAATATTAGAATTATCTGAGGAACTTTAAATATCACCTATACCCATTCCCCAATCCCCAGAGCTTTTGAGTTGATTGAGCTTGCATGAAGCCTAGGAGTATAAATATTGCATACTTATATGAACAAAAATCTAATTCACATTTAAGTTGGCATTTTATATTCTCCTTTCCTCTATTAAAATGTTTTGTGCCAGTTCCTGGGGCTTGAACCCAGGGTCTGGGCATTGTCCCTAAAGCTTTTCTACTCAAGGCACATTATTACTTGAGTCACAGCACCACTTCTGAGTTTTTGGTTTTGTTTTGTTCTGTTTTTAATGTGTGTTTTGTGGGCTGTTTTTTTTTTTTTTGGTGGGGGGGTTGGTAGTTAAGTCTTTTCTGCCCAGGTTGGCTTCAAACTATGTTCCTCAGATCTCAGCCTCTTAAGTAGCTAGGATTACAAATGAAAGGTAAATGTGGCAACAACTCTAGAGGTCCTGCTGTAAGAACACTGGAAGTATGTAATGTACCCACACACATATATCATAGACAGGATTGTAACCAGATCCTTCATCTCTTTAGACCACTAAAGGGATGAAGCTAAGGAAGTGGACTATTTAGACCTACAATTAAATTATTCCCTTTGAGGTTTAAAGATCTGAAGTAGTTGAAACAAATTATAAAACCTTCCCTGGGATCTTTTCAAAACAGCAAGTCATCAGTGTCAAGTAACTTAGCATGATGAGTAAATGACTTCCAGTTTTCCTTTATACTCCAAGGCTGTGGAACTCACCTTGGACAAGCCAGGTGGCCATGCAGCAGCAACCCTACTACTCCAACATCAGTCACTGTATTACCTGACCAGAGCTGCTGCTGAGACCTGAGACCAGGCAAGTACCCTTTCATGTACCAAAAGTAGGCTTAAAATATTTATTTAGGAATTGGCACTGTAGCTCAAAATGATAAGAGTACCAGTCTTAAACAAAAAAAGCTCCAGGTCTTGGGTTCAAGCCCTACAACCAACAACAAAAAATTGTATATGACAAAAGGTACAGAAACCAAAAACAGTGACAAAGGAGAATTTAAAAAAATAGAAAAGTAACAAAAACACTCATTTCCATTTCCTGAAGTTCATTTCGATAAACATCATTTTATATGCACACAGCTATTAAGCCTCTGTGATCCTCTTCTGAGAGTATCTCCTTTGTCTCACTGTGTGAATGTTTATAGTCCTGTATAATTTATCATGTACCTTTTGTCTTGTATGTGTTTTTCTGTTTGGGGGAGTCTAAGGGGGAGCACAGAAATGGTGAGAAAAAGGGTAAACAAATTTAGCAAGGATACTCACTAGACACTATATGTGAGGGTTTGTAGGGAAAAACTGGGAGAAAATGAGGGAAGAGGTGACACTGTTCAAAAAGAAATGTACTCATAACCTCACATATAACCCCTCTGTACATCATCTTTACAATAACAACAAAATAAAATGAAGAAATAGTGAGATGCTTATAGCTTAATTGTTATAATTCTATTAACTATCATGGTTTATTGTAAAAAATTAATACATACCACAGAAAATCTAAAATGCTAAATCCATGGCTGCTCTTAATAATGCAATTTTATCTTCCTTACTTCAGTGGAAGTATTGTATAGTTTTTCAGTATTAGAGTAAGATCAGTCATTTCAATTTTACATAAGCTGAGGTATTAAATTTGCATATTTTGATGCTATGGAGGGTTTACTTAATCCCAGCTTGGCATGTTTACAGTACTATGGGTGAAACTAAAATTTCCAAACTGAGAATCCTCTATGATTAGTGACCATTGTATAAGTTCCTGCCTCTCCAGTCTCTTTTAGTCCCCAACTGAAAGACAAAGACTCTACGTAAGTATTTTAAGTATTAAATTATATTCTTTTATAAATACATGTGGAATTCAATTATTTTAACAAATATTACTGGCTCCATTTGATGCAATGCTTACTTGCCAAACTTACCATGACACTTTTACTTACTGCCAGATTTTAATAACTGCATAAGAGCAGTGTACTAAATAATTACATGGATGCCAAAGTGAATTCCAGAGAACTAAAATGACAGAACTTGGCTATTTACAAAAACCCAATAGGAACAAGAATAATAATAGCAGTAAATGCAAGGAGACAGAAGATCCTCATCCCTAGCTCATGGTGGTCCCTCATTTACAAGACTCACATAAATTCCCCAACTCTGAGCAAACACACAAAAAAAGCTTCAGATTATTTTTCTCTTAAATAATAAATGCCTGATACTTCTAAAATGAGCATCTCAGAAATAAAAAAGGTAACAATCATGAAATATTCACAATTATGAATGGTTTCCATTTTATCATGAAAGCTTACCAAATCCAAAAGCATTGGAACCTCCAATGCTCTGTGAAGACTGAACACTTGTAGATGTATACAGTCCTGTCACCAGCAGGCCATCAAAGAAGGTGCTTGTTGAAATTGTCACTGAAATACAGGAAGGGGAAAAGAAAATCAATTGAGGTAGCCAGAGAACAACAGACAGTCTCAAGAAAATCTTTACTCCTTATTAGTAAACTATTTTGACATTAGCTCCAGTTGGTTTTACATATTTAGATATAGGCATAGGTATATATGTATGTATACCTATATATATACATATATACATATATACATACATATATATGTATTTATAAATGCACGTGTATGCATTGGAACTTACAGAGAAAAAAATTCCAAATTTTAATACTGATAATTGCTGGCCCTAAATTGAGAACATCAATTTTAGAATTGTACAACCATTTATACATCATTTCCTGGCTATGTGAAAAATCTGAAAATAATGTAGTATGAATAGGTGGCTTCCCCACCTCTACTACCATCTTCGAACACAGTCAAAGGCATTGCTAGAAATTGGGCATTGTGGTGAAAAATGTTCTTTTAAAAAAGTATTCCATGGAGCTGGGAAGGTGGCTCAGTGGTAGAATGCTTGCCTTCCATGCATGAGGCCCTGGGTTTGATTCCTCAGCACGACATAAGCAGGGAAAAAAAAGCCAGAAGTGGTACTGTGGCTCAAGTGGTAGAGCAATAGCCTTGAGCTAAAGAGCTGAGAGACAGTGCCCAGGCCCAGAGTTTAAGCCCCACGACTGATTTAAAAAAAAGTATTCCATTCTATGGGGAACAATCTTACATCAGCTGTTGAAAGAACAGTAAGATACATTTTAGTTCTATTGTGAGTCTTCATTCATAGGCAAGTTCCCTGAAGTTTTTCAACAACAGCACACTAATTTGCAGGAAGACAGCCCTTTCCTCCTATGAGCTGGAAAGGGAAGACCATTGAATGTTTCACGTTTCAGAACCAAGTCTACCAGAGGAGCCTAAATAACTTCATAACCACTCCCCTCTTGCCCCCCCTAAACAAAAAAAAACAAAAACGTAATATTCCTGTGAAGGAGCAAATTAAACTGATATGTATACTACTAGGGGTTGGCTTATCATTAAGATCTTGTCTTACTAGCCACCTCAAAATCTGATTACAGTTTCTTTCTTGACATGCTATCGTTTTTTTCTTATATAGCTTTTGTTAGATAAAGATAATGCCACACACAGTAAACAGTGAAGGAGGATAATGACATTATTTTGGAATTACACAGATGAAGCCTATCACCCTGCTTGGTAGCAATAAGAATATCAGAGTCACATTAATTCTGATGATAATGATTAAATTAAACTCCAAGACATCCAGTGCATAGAAGAGAATAGTCTGAAATATCCATACCATAGCGTAAAACAAGATACACATATCAAGAGCCTGGAATCATGCTACCCTTTCAATGGCATGAGGTGTTGGAATACACCACATTTCCATCTTTTAATAAGAATAATAGCTCATATTTTTGAGTACTGTCATGCAAATCACTCATGCAAGGCAAGAACTAGTTTATATTTATTAGTATTTCTTTGTCAAATTATTTTTATAAAGGTACTCCTATCATAAAAATAAGGAATATGTGGTACAGAACAAGTAAAAACCTGCTAAGAACCATCTGCTGCTATAAAAACATTTTTGATGCCTATTTAAATTCACTTCTCCCCTCAGATCCCAAAGTGCAATGCCCATGATAAAACTCGTACTTCAGGGCTGGGAAGATGGCTCAGTGGTAGAGTGCTAGCCTTGCATGCATGAGGCCCTGGGTTCCATTCCTCAGCACCACATAAGTAGAAAAAGCCGGAAGTGGTGCTGTGGCTCAAGTGGTAGAGCACTAGCCTTGAGCTGAGGAGCTGAGGGACAGCGCCCAGGCCCAGAGTTCAGGCCCCACAACCACAAAAAAAAACAAACAAAAAACCCTCATACTTCATACTATCTTTTCCCAGATCATTCTATATGCATGAAGGATATTTAAGGAAAAGGAATGGTGTTTGCTATCACTGTTATTATGGAGAATAACAGTAGACAAAACACAAAGCCATGAGATTGGTTAGGGACTCTGACCTTACCTGAGGCCCAAGCACTAGGCCCTGGACCTCTACCTGCCAAAGTGTTCTTGGGCAACCAATCTCATCTGAGTCTATAAATTTCCTTCTCTGTAGACCAGCATCCTAATCATCAGTTCCCCCAACTCTTGTTTGCTTCTGCTAATGCCTCCTTCGTCTTCACTAAGAGGTGTGTGTGTGTGTGTGTGTGTGTGTGTGTGTGTGTGTGTGTGTGTGAGAGAGAGAGAGAGAGAGAGAGAGAGAGAGAGAGAGAGAGAGAGAGAGAGAGAGACAGAGACAGAGAGAGACAGAGAGAGACAGAGACAGAGACAGACAGAGACAGACAGAGACAGACAGAGACGGACAGAGAGACAGAGACAGAGACAGAGACAGACAGACAGACAGAGAGACTACTGGATCTTGGATTCAGGGACTAGTATTCTCCCTCCTCTTTTTTACTTTATGTCTGGCACTTGAGCCACATTTCCACTTCTGTTTTATTGCTAGTTAACTGGAAAGAAGATTCTTTTTGATTTATCTGCCTATGACAGCTGTGAATTTTTGATCCTTGGATCTCATCATCCTGAGCAGCTAGGATTATAGATATGAGCCACAAGTGTTCAACACTAAGATTTAAAACCTCTGCAATTGTTTCTGTGCACTGTTACTGTTAAGAATGAAGTTATTTCCTGTTAAGATAACTCATTGACCATCAGATTTTAAAGCTGTGCCTAAGTTGTCCTTCACAGCAAATCACATCTAAACTGCAGTGTCTCGCTGTGGACTCAGGGACCCTGATTACACTCACTTCTCCTGACCAACATCTCTTTGATTCAGTAAAGCGGCAGCAGAGCTGTAGGGATGCACAAGCACAAGCCTCTGTGAACTCCTCAATTTTTTTGTTATGCTTCTGCTATGATTCCAGCATCAAGGATATGAGAAATAGAGAAGATTTATGGGCTTCCGAGCATAGAAAACCTGATTTTGATTCTCACCTATGTCTGGTCTGATGAGTATCTCTGCCCAAGAGTCCTCATTTACAAAAGAGAATTATAAAAAATAGTGTGAATTTAAAAGGTAAGAATTAAAAGCAAATACATCAATGTAATCAACATGTCTATCTCCTGAATTATTATTATGCACGCACTAAACAGTCAATAAAAATACACTTTCTTTGCCCTTTCTCAGACTCAGAAGCCCTGCCTTGTTCTTTCCTCCCTAAGAACGTGAGTCCTATACTGACCTGGCATCTACCTTGCGGGAGACCTAGGTACCTCTAGTCACTGGATTGTCTACTCTAAGTCCTACTGCCTGCTAGGATTATCACTATTTCCCTGTCCCACTGCTTATCTCTGACCATGTTCTCCACCAAGCAAGCATTCTCAGCATGTTATTAATTTGTCCTCCCTCCCAACAGATAATCTGTAAGTATGTGTTCCATAGAGGAAGGCTGAGAGAGAAGAATCATGGATAGTAGTTCTTCTGTTTCAGATGTGGTCTCAAAAGGGTATATTCATCCAGGAAAACAAAATCCCCACCGTATCTACCATGACAACAGAGTTAAGCTGAACTCACTGACAGTTTGAATGTATCTAGTCATGCTTTACACAGAGACATAGGCATCTGGGAAGCTATCTGGACAGCCTGTGACTCATGTGGATACACAGAGACCTCAATTTGCCACTTTTCTTAAATGTCCATCCAGGTTGTTAACCCCATGACACCCAGTACCTGTTCGTCCCAGAGGATCAATGTATTCTGACTTCAATCTATCCACACACAAAATGGCTTGTTTCAGATTGGTTCTTTACATAGATTCAATGTCTGCTGGAGACGGCCTAGTTGACTTTCATTCTCAATAGGAGCATTAATTCACTATGTCAGATCAGTACATCTGGGTATGTTTAAATAGATGAGAAATTATTTCTAAAGATTGAGTATCTTAAGGAAAACAAGAATTACTAGGGAAACCATACAAAACTCTCCTTACTTTAAGTTGTAATATACTAACTTACACTCAAACTTTGTCTGCAAAATTTTGCCAGGCCTCTTTCCCAACTCTCAACATGGAGCAAGCTGATGTTCAAATATCACCAGCTGTACATCCAAAAGACATGTCAGCTTCAACATGACTAACACTCCAGTGTCTATTCTTCAGCCTAAACTGGCATCTACCTCCATCCTCCACAACTCAGCTCTATGCAACACCACTTCCTGTTACTGAGACCAAATCTTTTTCCGCCAACTTTGGAATTGCATTGCCCACACCTGGCATCAAGTCCACCAGTCAATCCTGTTGGCTCAGCCACAAATCATATTGAAAATCTGGCTGCATGTCATGTTGCTCTGAGTGCCACCTTTCCCCCTACGGATTATTTCATTGCACAGTCATCTTGTCTTCCTGGTTCTCTCCTCGCCTTCAGTATGAGTTGGTGCATCTGACTCATCCTATCACTCTTCTCTTTACAACTTTCTGAGAGCTTCTTGTTTTCTCCAGGTCTTTGTAGTGGTCTACAAAGCAGCATGTGACCAGCCTCCATCCCCTCTGCATTCTCATCTTCTTTACTCTCCTGCTTAGCTCCATCCAGATGTGATTTATACAGCTTCTGTACTCACCTTTTCCACGCACTGGACACTTCTTCCAGATACCCAAGGGCCAATTCTCTCACATCCTTAAAGCCTCATTTCAAATGCTACCTTTTCAGTGAAGGCTGCCTTGATTGAACTATTTAAAATTGTAAACAGCACCTGTCCATCTGCTTTCATACCCCCAGTTCTTCTTACTTATTTTTCTCCTCTTTTGTTTCAGAAGTAAATATCACTATCTAAACACATCACACTAATAATAGCTACTTATAATTTATATCTTCTCACTGTACTTATTTTCAATCATACTCTGTAGAATGTAATCTTCATCAAAGCAGGTATCTCAAGTGTTTTGTTCAGTGATATATCTCAACTATGTAGGGCAATTCATGATACTTTTAAGTACTTGATAAATATTTAGTGAATTAATAATGAATAATTCATTCACATAAAAGTAGTCTGAGGTTGTCTTGTGTTCAACTTGTTTCTAGAGAACTATGTTGTAAATCCTAGACTTTGTAGGTCAGATGAATCCCACTCGGAAAAGCTACATGGAAAAAAAGGAGACAGAAAAGTTGACTACTTAAATATGTAAAATATTTTCCTGAATGCAAGACAGATCAATGCAGAGAGAAGCTAACTAATTAAAAGACCAGACATGGACTTTTACTTGGATATGGGAAAGCTAGTTTTAGAATAAGTAAATTTTCATATGCTACATGTTTACATAAGTCATCTACAGAAAAAAATCCTTGTTTGAAAAACAATTGATATAATCTATTTCTGTTCACTAGCATTGAGAATTTAAATTATTTTTAGAGGGGAAAATGCATTTGCCTTTGGAAATATGTTACTCTGCTCACAAAATGGAACAAGCATTCCTTTCCTCTTTTAAACAGATGTAATGCATAACCCACATGTGAATGTGAATCTGTCTCGTTTAAGAAAAAGACAATGCTGCTTCTACTCTTACAGTATTTAAGGCTTTGCTCTGATCACTCCAGGCATACTAGCCTCCTTTTACTCAAGAAGATAAAGGGTCCAACTTGTATACTGAAAAAATATCAGATCCAGTTTTGATTCCTGACTAGTGTGTAGGACATTTCAGAATGTCTGCAGCTCACATGTGCTCACTTTTGGAGCATGTTAGTGAACACACTAGCAAGCACACAAGCTGTGTGAGTGTCTGCACGAAGGACTCTACAATGAGGCACTGGCAAGTCAGAGTATCTTTCACTCTGCCCCTTCTTCCCTTTTCACTTTCCACTTGTAGCTACTGGTAAATCTGCCAGGATTGTCCAATATTAAACATTAAAAGCACAGAGAATCGACCCTCCCAGGCCCCGGAGGCCACTGTGGCTTATGGCCTGCCATAGCTGCTTCTGCCTGCCTGACTCAGGGCCATCAGCTTCAAGCTTCAGTCTTCCCCTGAGGCCTCTGCCCCACCTTGCCCTCAAATCTCCCTGATTGACTCCCCTTGTGCCCTGCTTCTTTCCTTCCTGTGCCCCTTGATTCTATCCCCTCTAATTGTGTTGGAACTCATCCTTCAAGCATGATTTTCACTTCTCTATACTTGGTTCATCATTTAGATCTAAAACTTGCTACCATTCAAACAAGGGGAATAATCCTGAAAGCCAGAGTGACTATACTGATGAAGCACACATTTGTGAATGTAAAATTCTATCAACATGTAGATGAACAAGAAGGAAAATTTCCAGTTTTCAAAGTTACTAAAATATTGCCCCATTGCTGAAGCTAATTAAGTAAAGACATATACATAAACTGCACACAAATCAGGATTGTGTGTGTGCACAGGTGCACATACATGTAGATACAGATCACTTACAGAACATAAAATACATGGTACTAATTCACCCCAGAGCCTTTTTTGTAACTTTCTCTCCCTCTGTGGGAACTATAGATACTATGGAGTATTGTAGAGCACTTGGCTACACTCTTGTGTTCTCCAGAGCTTGGCTCCAAGAAAAAGCTCAGGAACCATGTGTTGAATTCAACCATAAGAAAACATAGTTACAATAAAAATAATCATGCAAGAGCTGGGCATCAGTGGCTCACACCTGTCATCCTAGCTATCCAAAAGGCTGCAATCTAGAAGATCAAGGTCTGAAGCTACCCTGGGAAGAAATGTATGAGAGACTCTATTTCCAAAATGACCAACAAAAAGCAGGGCTTGAGATATGACTCAAGTGGTAGAGTGCCAGCAAAGCAAGCAAACAGTGAAAGCATGGGTCTTGAGTTCAAACCCCTGCACTGTCAAAAAATGAAAGCCATATAAGAATAAAATACCCAAATATTGGTGATTATGCCTGTAATCCTAGCTATTTAGGAGGCTGAGATCTGAGGATCACAATTCAAATCCAGCCCCTGCAGCAAAGTCCATGAGACTTTTTTCTCCAATTAATCACCAGAAACCAGAATTAGTACTGTGGCTCAAAGTGGTAGAGTGCTAGCCTTGAGCAAAAAGAGCTCAGGGATAGTACCCAGACTCAGTTCAAGCCTTACAACTGCATGAAAAAAAAAGAATAAACCAAAATTGTAGTCAAAGTAACTAAAATTGTGACAAAATCATGCAATTTTTATTACAGACCTCAAGGATCAGAAATACAAAGCAGTGGGGTTTGTGTGCATGTACTTTATGTGTGAATATATACACATATTTTATGCATATACCAAATTAATCTTGGTAATTTTTGTCAGTAAGGTACCTTACACTATTATTCTCTCTCTAAAGTTTTGATGCCATTTCTTCAAAGAAAAAATAAGAAGGCTGAGGAAAAAATCAAAAGGCTGAGGAGGTTACCCATATCGCCTCCACATCTGTGTTAAATCGGCAATGAGCTTAGCACCAGGAGACTATGAATATGGATTGCTGGGCTGTGACAGCAGAATGAAAACATGATGTAGTGACACAATTCAATTCTTATCAGTGCCTCAAAGAGTACCTCTGTCTCAAAATGACTAATTACAGAGACAGTTATTATCTATTAGAGCTTCTATTAACTGTTCTCAATAAGACCCTAATACCATTCTTGCAGAAAATCACTGTAAGATGAAAGTCAAGAAAAAATTACATTTACACATTTAATGCTGTTTGCATTTCATCCTAAAGATTCTGGCCTGCAAATGTTTGACGGCTCATTAAATTTTGATTACTTCAAGCATATTCCATCACTATTTTATATAAAAGACCTTTAATATGTGTAGAAAATAAATACAATACTTGAAATGATGTTTCCATCCTTTCTCAAAATGGCAAACACCAGAGAACAACAAATTGCAAAAGGTTGAAATTAGTATTTAGGTATTAGCAGTGATGCACTGATTTCAAAGAGTTCTTTCTCATCTTTAAGTTTTATACATTTTGAAGGTGAAAAACACCAACAGAATCCAATATTGTTAATATCAAAAAATCATCACCACATTTTGCCTTCTGAATAGAAGCCCATTTGCCTTTTGAATACAGAACAGATTAAATAGCCCGAGGAACAAACATACCTCTGAAAATGAAATAAACTGAGTTTATTTGCAGCAAAATTTCATAAATACTATGTGTTCAACTACCAACTCTTCCTTAAAGTGCCAGGAGCTTGGGGGTACTAAACAGAGATCATCAAAAAATACATTATACCTTCCATTCTAAACTTTAAGAACATGACCCCTGAACTATGTCTTACATGTACTCATTCCATTTTTACAGTTTTATGTAGTTTCCAAACATTAAGTCGAGGCATTTAGCATTTTCCAACCAACAGCAGCAAAGAAAGGGTAATTCCAGTAAATACACACACACACACACACACACACACACACACACACACACACACACACACACACACACACACACACACACACACACACACAGAAGGTCAAGTTCACTGAGGGTAAGCCTGAGTCCATAATGCTAATGAGCTGAACACAAGGATCTTAAATAATTAGACCAAGAATAAATGGGCTCTTACCAGGCTTTGTAAAAACAGAGACTATGTTTGTTTTACCCATTTATTCCAACAAATGGGAAGGGGTATGATGAGGAAGTATCTAGCTGCACACCTAGTGAGCAGCCTCCTGTCAATCCATCTTTGGAAAAGCCCCGTTAAGTTTCCCATACCACCCCTTTCCTTCTTATAGTCTATAACAGGCAGCTGACCTATACTGTCTCTAGGGGCTTTATGCCCTCAGATTTAATACACACCTCCTTAATAACAATAACAGTTACATAATATTTTAGCACTACATGCCAGGTACACTTCTAAGCCTTTTATAGGCATTATTTAATCTTTTCAACATTCTTTGAGATAAGTACTATTATTATACCCTTTTACCCAGGAGAAAGCTGAAACAAAGGGAGTGGGTGGGTGAGTTAAGTAACATATTTAACTGGCATGTAAAAGGTGGCTCTAAGAAGTAGAAGTAGTGCTTCCTATCCTGCATGGACTGCATAAATACAGCAATGTCTGTTTCCTGTACACCTGAAAGGGAGGCAGGAGCTCCATTTTCCCTGGAGGAAAGTGGTACCACAGTCTCCCAAACTCCAGATGCCGGGGGAGAGTGTTTTGAGAAAATGCCCAGCAGATTGCTCTTTCCAAAGCATTTGACCAGATGCCTGCTAACCCCAATTATTATTACAACCATTTATTATCATTATTACCACTCATCTTTTTCATTTCTGCAGATCTCTACTGTTCCTTGGGGGACAAAGAAAGATGGAATGGCCTCTAGGGAGGGCTAAATGCTGTGTGATGAAGAACTAGGCTAAGACCAAGCTAAGAATGCCTAAGATCCCTGGGTCAGCCCATGTTTGAAATCAGAGTCAGAATGCTTTGGTGAACCTTCCTCCATCTTTGTCCCCACTTTAAAAGAGGAAAAACCCAGCAATCCAGGAATTGGGGCAAGTGCATAAGATGTGTCATCTGCAAATTTTAATATTTTACAATGCTTTCTGGGGGTTGGGAAATGTTTTTTGATGTCTGACAGAGGGACCCAGCATCTCCATGGAACTCTTCTATGAGATATTTATTACAGATTCAGAGATTCATACATAGTCTCTAAGTCTTATCTTCCAGCACCACCAGTAATAAAAAAGAGATCCACTGAGATTTCTTGTTCCTTTAAGTTCCTAAGACATAAACCAAGTGCAGTCAATTGTGTTTGTGAATTTATTATCTTAAAATTATGCCCTTTAGAAGTGAGTCTAAATGGTAGCATTTGGTAAATATGAGTCTCCCTGCTTCCCTGTTCCTCCATATTCCCTTTATCTCTCCCTCTCCTTTTCTCTCTCTTCTTTCTCCCTCCCCTACAGCCTCCTTCCCTTCCTCCCTCCCTGACCTCTCTCTTTCTGGAAAAATCAACCTTGGAATAAAATCTCACATCTTATTAAGATAAGATCCCATTCCCAGACTTGAAAACCTGTGTCAGAATAAAGCACCTGGAATGCATTAACATAGTATTTTAGAACAAATTGCTTAACTAGTGATCCCAAATAACAAGGACACACACGTGTGTGTGTGCGTGCGTGTGTGTGTGTGTGTGTGTGTGTGTGTATCTTAATAATCTCTATTACTAGTCCAATAGAACCTGAAACAATGATTTTTATCATCTTTGTTTTGCTTTTGTAACTTAATTCTGAACTTTAAAAAACATTCTGAATACTGGGATAAACTGTTTAGTCCCTAGATCTCAAATTACTTTTTCTTTGCATTAAACAATTATATTTAGAGAACTATAGCTAAATGTTACAAGTGTTGGTGTTTTACCTCTGACCTTATTTTTCATGTTACTTTTCTGTGAGATTTGATGATAGTCATACATGAAAATTTCATATTGTTGGTCCTGCACTCAATAAATTATTAAAGTGATATGAATAGAAATGTGGTGTTCAAGTTTTCAGCAATTTTTAGCCCTTTGTTCTTTCTTTTTTAAAGAAAAGACTTCCATATCTATAACTCTTAATAACTTTTTAACATTTAAGCAAAGATTAAGTCCAAAGAGAAATCATTTTGAAAGACTTACTGTCCCTAATCTTCTACAACAAGTTCTAAAAATGTTTTTCTTTCAATTCATGGCTGTTAATTAGGTTTTTGAGGCTAAGAAAAATAAGCTATTAATTCTTATAAGCACATATGCAGGTAAATGTGTTACAATAAATTCCACAGATGTCTAGAGAACAAATATATATTTAAGGTTTTTATAGATTTTAAAAAACATGCCTGGAACTATTCTGTTTCAATGACTATTTTCCTCCCTTTGTAACATGAAAGGTCACTTCATTCCTCCAAACTGTGGTTTTAACTAAAGATAATTAAAGAAAATTTTAATCAATATTACAAATCACAAGGCACTCTTAATAGTGCCATGTTATGCAAACATAAACAGATTCTTTTGATTCAGATAAAGATCTGGATTTACACCATTATCAGTGTGTAATGTATTTTTGTATTTGGATCAGCTTTGTACTTGTTTACAACATGCCAGTATAATTGCTGACATTCATGTGTATGGGCCTGTACCTCTACTAGATTTGTAAAATAACTAAGTAGTAATAGATACAGTTCCTAATCAATATATTTACACCGAATGTAACTGACAATTTGTGGTAAGCTTTTTCACAGCATTCTCATTTGATATTTCCATAAGGTCATTCTAATGCACTTAAACCAATTATAAGCAATGGTCTTAAAAACCAAAGTCTTAGTGAGAACATTATAAGATATGTCATACATAAGACTGAGATAATTAGAGAACTCTAAACTGTAACTGATATGCGTAAGACATAAAATTTTCCATTTACTTTATGACCAGATGCTGTGTATATATGTACATGCATGTGTGTCTATTGCTCAACTAAATCATTTATTAAACAATTATTTATAAAGTGTTAATCTTGATACAGGGCACATTCTGGTGAACCATCCATATGTTTAGGAACATTCAAATAATTGTTTTGTTCCTTTTCAGTTAGGATCTTTATTCCTTGTTTCAAAACTTATTGCATAAAATCCTAAATTGCAATTTGCTCACATCAAAAAATCATAGAACAATGCTCACAGTAAATTGCTCTTTTAATATGGTACAACTGAATGCCTATCTAATAATTTTACATTAAATGGAATCAAACAAGAATATAATTTAAATAGTATATTGATACCTCTGATAGTTATTTGATAAAATTACAAAAGAAGGAATATAAATACATAGCTAATTTATGTGGCACTAATCATATATGATATGGGTAAAATGGAAAATAATATGTTTTATGTTTTATAACATGGCACTTAGTAAGATAAACCTTAAAATCCCTTTCTTTAAGATAACGCAGTCTCTTGCAGTAAAAATTTGCATTTCCAATACAGCTCTAAGACCACTTTTCCAAGGATAAGGATAAAGAAAAGCTCCAGGTGAGAATAATCATCAGGAAATGTCCTGAAGCTGAGGAGCACAGTAAAAAGCTAAGTGGTTGGTTACCTAAAGACTGTTTAAAAGGAAGGATTTTGCAGAGGACTAAAAACATGTCTTGCATCTATGGTCCTCAAATTCTAATAGAGAATTTCTAAGCATATTTTAATCTGGTATTAACACATATTTGTTTTTAATTTATTAGTTTTCTTTTTCTAAAACTGACCTAAAATGTTTTTTAAAACAATTGTCCCTAGCATAATTATGCAAAAGGTTTCATTGTAATAGTTGCATACATGCATGTAATGTACTTTGATTAAATTCATCTCAGCTTTCTTCAACCCCTTCCTCCATTTTTAACAGTCTTCAGTGGATTTGGTTATGCTGCTTCCAAACATATATAATGTATTTCTATCATATTCACTCCATTATCCTGTCCTTCCCGTCTTCCCCCTCAAAAAAAAAGCACACCTTTCAAAATCACAGAAAATCAACCTAAATTCTTAAGCTGAAGACTTGGTATAGAAAACCACACCGCTGTCTGAAAGACAAACTAAAATCAAGATATATTTTTGTAAACACACACATATATTTAGTTTGCAACTATTTGTATGCAGAGAGGCTTAAGAGGTAGTTCTAAACAGTTGTTAACTAGTTAACACAGATGTAATCATACTATCAGTGCTAACTTGATAAACTAAATTAGTAGGTTTTAGCCAAATAATGAGTGCTCCCTAGAAGTATTAATCAACTAAATCCTTCCAAAGATAATCTTGTATTTATAGTCAAATCTTCCCATAATTTGAAAAGCTTGTTTAAATAAAGATTCCTAGTTACCATTCTGTAAAATCAGAATAAAACCCAGGAGTCGGCATGTATAACAATGTCCGTCTCAGGCCACGTTTGCCCAGATTGATAGATCCCAAGAAAAAGAACATCCATTGAGAGCTATTCATGGGACCAAAAATATTGCTTGAATTGAACTGAGAGCAAATTAAGAATTTCACTACAGTGCAATACAGGAACATACATCTTGTGAGATATATGTTTATTTTAAAAGCCACTTTGCCTTTATTATACTACAGCTTCCTCCAAGTGGAAATTCTATTTAACAAGAAGAGGAAGTAATGGGATCTCTGTTCTTAAGAGCTCTAACATGAGCCAGTGAATTTTCTCAGACTGATGAGAACTGCAGTAAATCCAGAATGAGGAGAAGCAGCCAAGGCTGCAGTGATTTTGGGATGAGAACTTGAAAGCAGTGTCAGAGCCCTGCTATTGTATCCTTGGAAGACAAAATGGCTAAAGGTTCTGATTATGAATTTACAACAGGAAAAGGAATAATTATTAACATTCCCTAGGTTTGGTGAGTATACCTTCAAAGAACATTTAGACAATGTCACATTTATTATCTTTTTAGTAATGACAACAAAAAGTTACAGTTGATTCTATGCCCTCATCAGAAAGAATGACATCGCCCCATTTGTTAGGAAATGGAAAGACTTGGAAATATTTATATTTTTTCTTTTTTCTTTTTTTTTATTGTGAAAATACCGTACAGAGGGGTTACAATTACATGGGCAAGGTAATGAGTACATTTCTTATCAAGCATTGTTGCCTCCTCCTTTGTTTCCCTTTCCCATCCCTTCCCATTCTCCCCTCCCCCGCCAAAGTTGTAAAGTTCATTTTTTGACATAACGACTTGTACACCTCATTGTTGCAATGGGTCTACCTGTATCTGTATTTAAATGATTTGTTTTTGCCCTTCCCCTCCAAAAATTATACCAACATCAAATACAATGAAAGCAGGGGTTATACCATGGGGGAGGGACATACAAAGCAACAAAGAAATCATCTTATAAATATGTTAGAAACAATCGCAAGAAAGAAAAAACATTTGAATACTTATCTTGGAGTTCATTTCACCTAACATCCACTTATCTGACCTTTTCTGCTTATCTCAGACATGTACCAGTTATTGCAAATAAGGAAAACCATGGGACCTATGTTTCTTTGAGCCTGGCTTACTTCACTTAATATAATTTTTTCCAAATCTTTCCATTTCCTAACAAATGGGCCAATGTCATTCTTTCTGATGAAGGCATAGAATTCCATTGTGTATATATATGACATTTTCTTGATCCATTCATCTACTGAGGGGCATCTGGGTTGGTTCCATCTTAGCTATGGTAAATAATGCTGCAAATAAACATAGTTGTGCTGGTAGCTTTAGTATGGTCTTGTTTGTGATCATTCAGGTAAATGTCCCAAAAGTGGTATTGCTGGGTCATAGGGGAGCTCTATGTGGAGTCTTTTGAGGAACCTCCATACTACTTTCCAAAGTGGTTGAACAAGTTTACATTCCTACCAACAATGCAGTAGGGTTCCCTTCTGTCCACATCCCCTCCAGCAACTGTTGTTATTAGAGTTCTTGATTATAGCCATTCTAACTGGGGTGAGGTCGTATCTCAATGTTGTTTTGATTTGCATTTCTTTTATGGCCAGAGAGGTTGAGCATTTCTTCATGTGTCTATTGGCCATCCTTCTTTCCTCTTCAGAGAAGTTTCTCTTTAAGTCTTTAGCCCACTTACTTATTAGGCAGTTGTTTTTTTGAGGAGGAAAAATTATATTAAGTGAAGTAAGCCAGGCCCTAAGAAACATAGGTCCCATGGTTTCCCTTATTTGTAATAACTAGTATATGTCTAGGACAAGCAGAAATGTTCAAAAGCTATGTCATATGACCATATAAGATGATAAGCGAAATGAACCCCAAGATAGGGACACAAGTGTTTTTTTTCTTTCTTGCTATTGTTTTTAATATATTTATAATGTATTATATGATTTTTTTGTTTCTTTTGTATGTTCTTCTCCCATGGTATAACTCCTATTTTCACTGTATTTGATTCTGGTGCCCTGCATCTTGTATATACATTTTTCTAATTTGGGGAGGAAAAGGGAAATAGCAAAATGATGAAACAAGGATACAGGTTGACCCATTGTAACAATGATGTGTACAGGACACTATGCTGAAAATGAACTTTACAACTTTGGAGGAGCAGGGAGGAGTTGGGGAGTTGGGAAAGGGATGGTAGGGTAAATACAAAGGAGGAGGTAACAATGCTCGATAAGAAATGTACTCATTACCTTACTCATGTAACTGTAACCCCTCTGAACAGTATTTTTACAATAAAAAACAATTTTAAACAGTTACAGTTGAAGGAGATGGTGTTGAGTCAGCAAATATCGTCATGAGGAATTTTTGCTCGATACCAGTTGGACATTTCTCTTTCTGAAGACTATTAGGACATAAGAATTTCTCATACTGGGCTGGGAAGGTGGCTCAGTGGTAGAGCGCTTGCCTTGCATGCCTGAGGCGCTGGGTTAGATTCCTCAGCACCACATAAGCAAAAAGAAAAAAGTCAGAAGTGGCGCTGTAGCTCAAGTGGTAGAGTGCTAGCCTTGAGCTGAAGAGCTGAGGGACAGCGCCCAGGCCCAGAGTTTAGGCCCCACAACCCGACCCCCCCCCCCGAAAAAAAGAATTTCTCACATTTACTAATGGACCAGCATCAGGTTAAGTGGCCTGTGGTTGCTATAATGCTTCTTGTAGTACTTCATGAAACAGAAATAGGTGGCCAAATTTAAATTTCATGGCATTATCATGTTGATATAACAGAGCTGTTTTCCAGTTTTTAAAGAACCTTGAGATTCATCCCTTTCCGAAAGGTACTAGTTAGTGTTCTACATTTCTCATGAGGAATAACCCTTTTTGTGTAGAGGATGAAGACTGAATATGAATGGCTGGACTTCCCTGTTTTTTTGGTAGTTATATTCTATGAAATCATGATGAACATCAAATTAACAAATATGAGGCCACTGCTCTTAGGACATACAGAGAGAGATAGGTCCAATGTATGGAAACATTTTCATCATTTTGTATAGATTTCGGTGTAAAGACACCTTATTTAATATAAGCTGTTGATTTATTTTATTTATTTATTTTTTGTCAGTCGTGGGGCCTGAACTCTGGAATCAAACCCAGGGCCTCATGCATGCAAGGCAAGCACTCTACCACTTTCCCAGCCCATGCTGTTGATTTACACAACACTAAAACTCGTGTCTGAACAAAACTCATCTAACCATCTTATTTTTAGTATAAGGAACATCGCAGTTTTTAGCACTTCAGTACTACATGTGGGGGACATTTTTAACAGGGAAATCACCAACTAAAAGCATAAAAATGCAAAAACATGGTAGTATAGACTGAGCAAAAGCAAAGTGTTCACAAAAGCATTGTTGAAACAAAAAGGGAAGCTTTGACCTCATCTGGGTAAATGCACATCTAGCAACCCACATGTTTCAGTGCTCTGCACCTGCCTGAAAATGACTGTGAAACTGCTTAAATCATTGACCGTTAGCCAGTAGGTGACAAACACAGAAACTAAGAATAATGAAAAGTGGCTGTACGGTCTGCCCCAAGCCAAAGGGCCCATTCACTGCTTACTTCATATTCAGTGTATTATTAGTCTGCTAGGTCAGCCATGACAAAGTATCACAGTATCTGTTGGCTTAACCAACAGAAATTTATTTTTTCATATCTCTAGGGACTAGAAATCTAACACCAATATGAAACCAAATCTGCAGATTTGGCTTCTTCCCAAAGCCTTTCTCTAGTTTACAGTTTACTGGTTTCTCCGTGTATACTCTCATTCTGTCTTTTCTCTATGTGCATATGTCTATGTCAGAATTTCCTAGGCTTATAAGGAAACCAGTCATAGGACTGAATTAGGACTACCTTAAAGACCTCATCTACAGCTTACTGATTCTTTAAAGACCTTATCTCCAAATATAGTCCCATTCTGGGCCTCTATGGTTAGGGCTTCAAAAAATAAACTTAGAAAGGGACACAATACAACCCATAATGCTGAGCCATGCCTTCATATGACACACTGTCTTTCTCTATGCTCCAGTTCACTGTAGGCTTGAACTTCCAGAATAATTCAAGTTTTGCTTCATCACCTCACCAACACCTTTTTTAAATTTTATTGTAAAGATGCTATACATAGGGGTTACAGTCACATGAGTAAGGTAATGAGTACATTTTTTGTTGAGCATTGTAACCCACTCCTTTTTCTCCTACTACCCCTTCCCTCCCCACCAACATCTTTTTCTGCGAAGACAATGCTATCTATCCTTTTTGCCTTTTGAAATCCAAACTGATGAAAGTTGTCCTTTATTCTTCAGTATTAAAAGCTACAATATAGAATTAGGTTTGAGGCATAAATTTTTCTTTGTGCGTTTCTGGCCAAGGGGTCTGATTCCTTACCTAATTTCTCTGCATCCTAAGCACTTGGGCAAACTAGAAAGACTTCCCTACAATTCCAGACAAGCCTCTACAGCCTGCTTCTAATCTGTCTTTCCAGACTTTCCTCCAACTCCATGCTCCTGCAACACCTCCCTAAGTCAGAGTACAAGAGTACTGGCATTGTTTAACTAGTCAAAGTCTTTTGTTCTCACCATTCCCTCAACTCTAAATTCTCTCTTCATCATCTGTTCCTATTGAAATACAATTCCTGAAGGTCTCATTTAAATGTCTTCCTTGCCTCTTCCAGGATGTTCCCTTTCTCTTCTTCTTCTCAAGAGCTACAACCACTCTAAACTCTAGGAAGCTTGTGTGTGGCTTGAAATATTTGTGTATGCCAAATATCCCTTGGTAGGTTGTTAAGTGTTTTGGAACTGGTGACATTGTCTTACTCATCATTGCATTTTCATGTTGAAGATGATAGTCCCTCATTAACACAAGTTTTTGAAGTGGAAATCCTCTTAGCATTATTTGAATTATAATTGAGCAGTTGAAGTTCTTCAAGATTTCCCTATCTTGCCTTTCTACAAAATTTTGATAGCTATTAGAACACCATCATCCATGTCTGTCATCTGGCTGGCTGGTTTATTGTCAATTCTCAAAGGATATCATATTTCTGCCTCTTTAATTAGCCCTATCTTCCATTCAGTACTACTCTCCAACATAGACCTTGAAGCCAGATAGAAGGAGCAATAATACAGAAGAAGTGATACATGGAAGGCAAGACAGTGAATAAAGAGTAGAACATGGAAATTCCATCTTGTGGACAAACTTTGGTTAAAACGCTTGCCTCAAAATTATCTTATTTGAGGTTGAAGAGGGCTAAAGTATTATATGCATCCTTCCCTGTTGAGGGCTGCTCCTGTCTGGGGGTGGGGGTGTGGAGTTAATACTTACCTGTAGTATGCACAGCAGCAAAGTTTACTCCAGAAGTTCTCTGGCACAGAGATGTAAAATTGGCAGGGAGAAGCACATCGAGCACATAAAATGGCAAGGTTCAAGGAATATAAGACTGTGGCATGCTAATAAATGTACAACAGCTGCCTCTCTGGGCATAAAGCTCTGGTTTGTGATACTTTATAAATACTACCAAATCCTAGTGTAGCTTATTTTAAGCTTCAACTGCTACTTCACTGGACACTGAACTAGGAGAGGAAGCACCATAGCATGTAATCATCCCACCAGTATATTTTCCCCTTAGGAAAAAATATCCCTCTAGGAATCATGAACAATAAAAACTATAGTAAAGCTATACTGATGAGTTTTAAGTGCCAACTGATATTACTTAATACTAATTTTGCATAATCCAATTTTTGATAATCACCATTTAGTGATTGGTTTTCAAAATTCCTGAAAATTTAACAAGCTGACTTCACAAGTGTACTGAATATGAGAGGGTCCTAGTGGTATCTGTAATAGTATCTGTCCTTCTTACACAAAACACATCCTAACTATCCTGCATTCCATTTCACATTTTATCCTGGAGCTACCTGGAGGCAAGCCTCCTCCTTGCAGCAGGAGAGGGTACACCCACTGAAGGGCTTCCTATCCAGACGTCCTATGGTTTCCAGAGGCTGGGCAGGTTGGCTTTCCAGATGGTTTTGATTTCTGAATACCTACCACCAAGCAGACTAATTATTCCCTATGATTAGATTTTCCATTTGTTCTGTAAAAGACAGAACCCTGGAGGAGAGAAGGGTCTCTACATAGAAACTAAGGCCAACACCAAGGATTTTGTAGCACCTGGTCCCACCCATCCTTCCTGGGATGATGAGGGTGAGTGAAACTTATTTTCTGGTTTTGCTTTTGTTCTTTAAGTGTTCCCAATTAGTATCTGTCTGTTAATCCATACAATTTGGCTCAAATCCTCTCAGGACAGTTGACAACAAAGAAACACACATTTAATGACATTTCCAAATCTCAATAGCTAGGAGAAAAATTATTGTCTTGTATCAAAGTTTCATAATTACCCTGCATTTCTACTCTTCTATGGTCCTTTCTACTTCATACCTGGTGTCCTCTGTAAATCCTTCTTCCCCTAGATTATCTGGCATTTGTCCCCAAATTCCTTATATTCAATGAGAACTGCATGCCTGCCAAACACATTATTTCTTGTCTTCATGAGATATACTTTATCCTTTGCCAGAAGCCCATTATTCTTGAAGCTTAAACCATAGCCAGAAACCTAAATCCTGTTTTTCAATACTTATCTATGTTGCCAGATGATTGTATCCTACATAGCACCCCCACCCCCTTGCTCTCTTCCAAATTCAGCTACCAAAGATAGTCCAACTCCCAGCCTCAAACTCACAGTTTCCAAAGGTGATACCGAAGGTCCATGTAATCATGTGTTAATCAAGTACTCTGGGGTAGACTAAATTATGCCCACACCTTCAGAACTATCAGCATTCCCTCATGTTGCTAGGCAACCATGTTGATGGCAGTACATGCTCCTCTCATGCCACTAAGTCCAGAGTTAGAATATCCAACATATATAGCAAAGGGCTCTTTTCCAACTTGGGACTCCTATAAATCACAGAGGGATTTCAGAATGGCAGCACTTTACCTGCTCCTGGACAGAATAACAGTGCTTGAAAAAATGACTATACTAGGAAGGATCCCACACAAAGAAGCATTTTATCCTACATACTTAGTTTAACTTGTTTTCATTTTTAATTGTCTTTAAGTGGTTGCACAAAAGAGTTGCCATTGAACAAGGCAGTTTGTGAATACAGTATCTTGCTCAATGTTAGCATTTAAACATTCGCACGCATTTCTCCCCTATCTACCTCTTCCCTCACTCTTAATTTTGTAGGATATACACTGGATTCTTGACTGCATTCTTCCCTCTTTTCTTCATTTGTCTACTCCATTTCCCTTGACCCCACCCTTCCACCCCTTTTAAGTATCTTTTCTCTCATGTTTTATTTTGCTGAACTTCATTTGTAGATTACTGAACAAATTTCTCTACTTCATAATTAGTCATGCTCAAGTATATTTGTTTCCTGGATATCCTAAGCTTTGGTCTACAATCATAGAAGCAATCAAATTTCCATTTCTTTGCTTCTAAAATACCTCTCTTCCTTTATCTCCCATTCACCTTACTCATTTTAATCTAGCTTCCATCTCAGACACTACAAAAAACATCTCTCACTATAATCAGAGTGATCTCCATATTTTCGAATCCAATGGCATGTTTTCTTCATATATGACTTCTTTGTACCATTTTAATCTTTCTTCCCTTAGCTTCTGTGGGTCTCATCTGTCTTTGTTCTACATAATGGAAAATGCTTTCTCATCCTTTTTTTTTATTTTGCCCAACCTCCTCCCAACCTCTAAAGGCTAGTATGTAAGACTCTGTCTTAGGCTCTTTGCACTTACTCTATTCCCATCCTTCAGTAATCTCAGCATCTTATGTCATTTACATGCCCATGAGTCCCAAGTCTCTCTGCTCTCAAGATCCAACTTAGATCCTCTAAAGTCAAAACATCTACTTGATAACTCCACTTGACTATTTCGAAGACATCCAAAACAACTCTGCCTACGATACTATGATTTGTTGTTGTTGTTGTTATTGGTCATGGGACTTGAACTCTGGGCCTGGCAGCTGCCCCTCAGCAAGAGCCACAAAGCCACTTCTGGTTTTCTGGTAGTTTACTGGAGATAAGAGTCTCACAGACTTTCCTGCCCAGGCTGGCTTTGAACCTTGATCCTCATATTTCAGCCTCCTGAGTAGCTAGGATAACAGGCATGAGCCACTGGCGCCTGGTTACTATGAATATTTTTGGTAAGTTTGTAATTGTAAAAATACTGTACAGAGGGGTTACAGTTACATGAGCAAGGTAATGAGTACATTTCCTATCAAGCACTGTTGCCTCCTCCTTTGTTTTCCCCTACCCTCCCTTCCCTCCTTCCTCCACAACTACCTCCCCACCCCCACAAAAGTTGTAAAGTTCGTTTTCAAAAGAGTGTCTTGTACATCTCATTGTTACAATGGGTCAACCTGTATCCTTATTTAAGCATTTTGTGTTTTCCCTTCCCCTCCCCAAGCTAGAGAAGTTTATATATATAAGATGAAGGATACTGACATCAAATACAGTGAAAACAGGGTTTATAGCTTGGGGGAGGAATAGACAAAGAAATAAAAAAATCACATGGTACATTATAAATACATTAGAAACCATAGCAAGAAAGAAAAAAATTGTGTCCCTATTTTGGGGTTCATTTCGCTTAACATCATCTTATATGGTCACATGTACATAGCTTTTGACCTTTTCTACTTGTCCCAGACATATACTAGCTATTGCAAATAAGAGAAACCATGGACCTATATTTCTTTAGGCCTGGTTTACTTAACTTAATATAATTTTTTCCAAGTCTTTCCATTTCCTAACAAATGGGGCGATGCCATTCTTTTTGATGGAGGCATAGAATTCCACTGTGTGTGTGTGTGTGTGTGTGTGTGTGTGTGTGTGTGTGTGTGTATCTCAAATTTTCTTGATCCATTCATCTACTAAGGGGCAACTGGGTTGGTTCCATGTCTTAGCTATGGTAAATAATGCTGCAATAAACATAGTTGTGCTGGTAGTCTTAGTATGGTCTTGTTTGTGATCATTTGGGTAAATGCCCAAAAGTGGGATTGCTGGGTCATAGGGGAGCTCTATGTGGAGTCTTTTGAGGAACCTCCATACTGCTTTCCAAAGTGGTTGAACAAGTTTACACTCCCAATAATGCAGTAAGGTTCCCTTCTGGCCACAACCCCTCCAGCATCTGTTGTTATTAGATTTCTTGATTATAGACATTCTAATTGGGGTGAGGTGGTGTCTCAGTGTTGTTTTGATTTGCATTTCTTTTATGTCTAGAGAGGTTGAGCATTTCTTCATGTGTCTATTGGCCATTCTTATTTCGTCTTCAGAGAAGTTTCTCTTTAAGTCTTTAGCCCACTTATTTATTGGGCAGTTATTTCTTTGAGGATTTGTTGTTGGAGGATGTAATTTTTGAGTTCCAGGTATATTTTAGATATGTTGTACGGCTAGTGATGATCGTCTCCCAATCCGTGGGCTTTCTATTGATCTTGCTAGCTATGTCCTTTGCCATGCAGAAGCTCTGCAACTTCATGCAATCCCATTTGCCCAACCTTTCTTTGATTTGTTGTGTTTCTGGGTCTCTATTAAGAAAATTTCAACCTGTGCTAAGGAGACCTAGGGTTTCTCCTATTCCTTCCTGTAATGTTTTCAGGGTGTCTGCTTTGACTTCGAGCTCTTTGATCCATTTGGAGTTGATTCTGGTGCAGGGTGATATATAAGGATCTAGCTTTAGTTTTCTACAGGTGTTAAACCAATTTTGCCAGCACCTTTTACTGGAGAGGTTGACTATGAATATTTTTGAGTACATACTAACATATGCTAGGCACTGCTCTTGAGCTGTGAGACATCAGTGAATGAGATGAATTTAGTAAACATTAAAATGTAGGGCAAGAATTTACAACAGGTAAAGCTCAAAGTGAAATACACTGGTAAATTTCTTTCTGAAAGAGGAAAAATGGCTTGATGCTTAATAAGATCTGGAGATCAGAATTCTAACATAAGGATTAAAACAAACATATTAAAATGGTTGGTCCTATTAGGCTTGGAACTGTAGGTTATTTATCTGTGTTATATAAAACACCTCAATCTGCCAATCTCACAGCTTCTGCTCAGGATGCAACTAGAGGGAAGTGGCAAACAGATCCAGGCCTTCCACTACATCCCCGTCTATCTTTTTATTTTTTCTTGCCAGTTCTGGGGCTTGAATTCTGGGACTGGGTGCTGTCCCTGAGCTTCTTTAGGTCAAGGCTAGCACTCTGCCCCTTAAGCCATGGCGCCATTTTTGGCCTCTTCTGTTTATGTGGTACTGAGGAATCAAACCCTAAGCTTCATGAATGCTAAGCAAGCACTCTACTACTAAGCCACATTCGCAGACCGCTATCTTTACTTTTGTGAATGGCTTCTTTCTTATTCTATTAAAATTCTACCACTTTCAAGCCAAAGCTACACAGACCCTGAAGTTATTAAAAAAAACTTCCTAGATTTTACGTCTCCAAGACACATCTTTAAAAATTGGATATGCTATTGGAGCCTGAAAATCAACTTAAAACTTTTCCATGAGTTGAATTGCCAACGATAAAGCTTTTTATAGGTATCATTTTAATTTTATTTCACTTATAATCCTTCTTAAACTTCACATTCATCTAAAACCTAGTCACTTGTCACTGTATCAGCTATCATTCCCACACTGCTCTCCTGATATGCCTTTCCCCTTCTCCCCCCACCCCCAAGCCACTTATTCCTTACAGTACTCTAATTGAAACAACTACTTCCAGATTCAGTGAAATCATTTAATATAATGGTGGACAGATGGGTCACTCTTTTGATAATTTATCGGAGAAGAGGTATCTAAAACCAAATATTTTCACTGTTGATCTTGTTATTAAAGTAATTTTATAGAGTATAAGCCAAGACCATCTTTCTCTTTCTTTGTTAAGCTTTGTTTGTTGTCTAACAATCTAAAGAACACTTTGGATTCAATTCAAGCAAGGAAGTTTCATTGCTTATTTAGTAATAACCTCTTTTCAAAGGTCAAAGGTGAACTGGTTAGCTTCTACTCAATCAATGTTCAAGGCCTCACTCTTTGTAAATAGATGGTAGTGGCCCCTTTGTCACCTTTCTTCCCCCCCTGCCCCTATGCCCTCAGGCCCTCAGTTATATAGACTGACATAACCTTAAAACATACTATCCTCTCAGAAAAAGTAACTCTCACCTTGGAGTTTTTATGAAATAAACTATGTTTAATCTTACTATAAAAATCAGCCCTCCTGCGTTTCTTCTATCTGGTAATTAAAACATCTTTAGACCAACTGAAACTCATTAAGAAAAAGAAAAGTTGTGAAGTTTGTTCAAAGAGTACAAAAGAAGTTTACCCTTCTTTCATTTAAAAGAAACTCACAATATGTACAACATACACATATGAAATTACAATTAGGTACCTTGGGGAATGGGTGCATTCCAGATGGTTGAAGGGGTGAAACTAACCAATAAACATTGTACTCATAAATTGACAGGCTTTGTCAAGTATTTAAAGATAATAGAAATTGGGCTGGGAAGGTGGCTCAGTGGTAGAGTGATTGCCTTGAATGCATGAGGCCCTTGGTTCGATTCCTCAGCATCACATAAGCAGGAAAAAAGCCAGAAATGGTGCTATGGCTCAAGTGGTAGAGCACTATCCTTGACTTGAAGTTGAGGAACAGTGCCCAGGCCCCACAACTGACAAAAAAATAGATAATAGAAATTGATTTTTTTTTCAAAAGAAAACAGGCTTTTTGTCTTCCTACATTCAAACCCACAAGTCAAATCTCTATCTAGAGCTGATTTCTTTGGTAATTTAGTGTATATTTGTACTTATTTTAATTTTGTTATTGACTTTATTCTCTAATCATACATAGCCAAATGAAAATTAAAACATATTACTACTGGAATAATAGTCACTCATGCCTATAATTCTAGATATTCAGAAGGCGGAAATTCAAAGAACCATGGTTCAAAGGCTACCCAGGCAGAAAAGTATATGCGATTAAAACTCTAAAAAATAACTATCAAAAAGCTTGGCTGGACATAAGACTGAAGTAGTAGAGTGTAGAGCAAACATGAAATCCTGAATTTAACCCCCAGTGCTGGGGAAAAGAAAACCTGTATCACATATGAGGATGAAATGAATGATTAAACCTGTTGACATTATTTTAAGAATTGGAAGAAGTTGGGGGGAAGGAAAGTAGGAGAAAAATGAGGAAAGGGGTAACAAGTTTGACAGGAAACGTACTTGTTAACTGGGTGCCGGTGGCTCACGCCTGTAATCCTAGCTACTCAGGAGGCTGAAACCTGAGGATCGCAGTTCAAAGCCAGCCGGGGCAGGAAAGTCTTTGAGACTCTTATCTCCAATAAACCACCAGAAAACTGGAAGTGCTGTGGCTCAAGCAGTAGAGAGCTCGCCTTAAGCTGAAGAGCACAAGGACAGCACCCAAGCCCAGAGTTCAAGCCCCATGACTGACAAAAAAAAAAAGAAATGTACTTATTACTTTATTACTTTACTTATGTAACTGTAATCCCTCTGTACATCATCTTGACAATAAAAAAGAGGAAAAAAAAGAATTGGTAAGAGTGACAAACGGATAATTTTGAGTGGAGTAATTTATTTGCAAATTTTCACTGTGTATGAAAATATAACAATGAAATCCTCCTTTTATAACTAATAGATGCTAATAAAAGCCATTTTTAAAACTGTTACACTTTTATCAAATTTTTATTTTATTGTAAAGATACTGTACAGAGGGGTTACAGTTACATGAGTAGAGCAATAAGGGAAGATGCAAACATAAAGGGGATACAAATAGGGAAAGATGAAGTAAAACTCTCCCTCTTTGCAGATGACATGATCTTGTATTTAAAGAACCCCAAGGACTCTACTCCCAAGTTAGTCCAGCTGATCTGAAACTTCAGCAAAGTAGAAATGTATAAAATTAATCCTCAAAAATAAAATGCTTTTCTGTATGCCAATAATGAGTAAAGCACAGATCAAATCAGGAAAGCAACTCCCTTTGTAATAGCCCCCCCATACCCAGAATTAAAATGCCTAGGAATTAACTAAAGAAGTGAAGAACATCTATGATGAAATATTTAAAAACCTGAAAAAGTAAATTAAAGCAGAACTAGGGAAGTGGAAAAATCTCCCATGCTCCTGGATTGGGAGGATTAACATAGTGAAAATGGCAATACTGCCAAAGGCTATCTACAAAATCAATGCAATACCCATCAATATCCCAACTTCATTCTTCAATGAAATAGAAGAAGCAATCCAAAAATTCATATGGAACAATAAAAGACCCCGAGTAGCAAAACCAATCCTTAGCAGAAAGAACACTGTTGGAGAAATATCAATACCAAACTTCAAACTCTAGTACAAAGCCACAGTAATCAAAACAGCTTGGTACTTGCACAACTACAGACATGAGGATAAATGGAATAGAACTGAAAACCCAGAAATGAACCCACAGACCTATAGCCACTTAATCTTCGATAAGAGAGCCAAACGAAAATAGAATGGAAAGAGACAGCCTCTTCAGTAAATGGTATTGGCAAAATTGGTTAAAGACCTGTAGAAAACCAAAGTTAGATCCTTATATATCACCCTGCACCAGAATCAACTCCAAATGGATCAAAGACCCCGAAGTCAAAGCAGATACCCTGAAAATATAAAGAAGGATTAGGAGAAACTCTAGTGCTTCTTGGCTCCAGCGGAAACTTTCTTAATTAAAAACCCAGAAAACACAACAAATCAAAGAAAGGTTGGACAAATGGGATTGCATGAAACTGCAGAGCTTCTGCATGGCAAAGGACATAATAAGCAAAATCAATAGAAAGCCCACTAGCCATATAACAGACAAGGACCTCATATCTAAAATATACTTAGAACTCAAAGCCAGGCACTGGTGGCTCACCCCTGTAATCCTAGCTACTCAGGAGGCTGAGATCTGAGGATCATGGTTCAAAGTTAGCCCAGGCAGGAAAGTCCATGAGACTCTTATCCCCCAATTAACCATTCAGAAAACCAGAAGTGGTGCTGTGGTAAAGTGTTACCCTTGAGCTGAAGAACTGAAGGACAGCTCCCAGGCTCAGAGTTCAAGTCCCATGACCAACAAAAAACAAAAATAAAACTCAAAAAATTAAATCTCCCAAAAACAAATTCTCAAAGAAACAACTAATAAGTTGTTAATAAGTGGGCTAAATACTTCAAGAGAGACTTCTCTGAAGAAGAAATAAGAATGGCCAATAGACACATGAAGAAATGCTCAACCTCTCTAGCCATAAAGGAAAGGCAAATCAAAACATTGAGATTCCGCCGGGCGCTGGTGGCTCAGGCCTGTAATCCTAGCTACTCAGCAGGCTGAGATCTGAGGATCGCGGTTCAAAGCCAGCCCGGGCAAGAAAGACCGTGAGACTCCTATCTCCAATAAACCACCAGAAAACCGGAAGTGGCGCTGTAGCTCAAGTGGTAGAGCGCTCGCCTTGAGCTGAAGAGCTGAGGGACAACGCCCAGGCCCAGAGTTCAAGCCCCACGACCGACAAAAAAAAAAAAAAAAAAAAAAAAAAAAAAAAAAAAAACATTGAGATTCCACTTCACCCCCAGTTAGAATGGCTATAATCAAGAAATCTAATAACAACAAATGCTGGAGGGGATGTGGCCAAAAGGGAACCCTACTGCGCTGTTGGTGGGAGTGTAAACTTGTTCAACTACTTTGGAAAGCAGTATGGAGGTTCCTCAAAAGGCTACAGAAAGAACTCCCCTATGACCCAGCAATCTCACTTCTGGGCATTTACCCAAATGATTACAAACAAAGCCATACTAAAGCTACCAGCACAATTATGTTTATTGCAGCATTATTTACCATAGCTAAGATATGGAACCAACCCAGATGCTCCTCAGTAGATGAATGGATTAAGAAAATGTGATATGTATGTATGTATATATGCATGTATGTATGTATGTATGTATGTATGTATGTATGTGTGTGTATATATATATATATATATATATATATATAATGGAAATCTATGCTTCCATCAAAAAGAATGACACCACCCCATTTGTTAGGAAATTTAAAGACTTGGAAAAAATCATATTAAGTGAAAAAAGTCAGACCCAAAGAAATATAGATCCCATGGTTTCCCTTATTTGCAATAACTAGTATACATACATCTAGGATAAACTTCTCAGATGAGCAGAAAAGGTAAAAAATTATGTGCATATGACCATATAAGATGATAAGCAAAATGAACCCCAAGATAGGGACACACAAGGTTTTACTTTGTTGTTGTTTTTAATGTATTATGTGATTTTTTGTTTCTTTTGTAAGTTCTTCCCCCTGTGGTATATCCCCTGTTGGACTGTATTTGATTTTGGTACCCTGCATCTTGTATTTACATTTATCTAATTTGGGGAGGGGAAGGGGAATAACAAAATGCTGGAACAAGAACACAGGATGACCCATTGCAACAATGATACTCACAAGACACTACGTTGGAAATGATCTTTACAACTTCGGTGAAGTAGGTGGGACATAAGGAAGTGATAGTAGGAAAAAATAAAGAGGAGCTGACAATGTAGGCTTTTTTTTCTAATTGTATTTTTTTCTAATCTGAAGCCTACTTATTCTAAAATCTGGAGGGAACTGATAATTTAAAAAAGACAAAAATCACCTATGATGTCAACATTTTTCTAAAAACATATACAAAAACATTTAACAATATAACATCTATTACTTGCACATATCTAAAAGCAAATGACAGTTATAAAATTTAAGTGTTACAACTGAAGCTGTGTCAACTAGTAATACTCTCAGATTATATCAGTGCTCTGTGGAATTGGAGGCTGCTGGTAATAACTGCTTTTCCACAAGGAAGCTTTCCCTTTCCACTCACTACCAAGTTTAAATACCAGTAAATAATCCCACAGAACCGTACAGTGCTTAGCACTTACCATAATAAGTAATTAGTTGAATATTTATTCAACCTCTACATCCTTCAATAGGCCTTCACAATCCTTCATGAAGTGGTAACTACACCTGACTTGGTTACAGTTTCTATTTTGGCTCAGCCAAGGCACAAAATAGATGCCAAGTAATATTTATTGAATGAATAATAGGCCACCTAAAAATTGAAATCAAGGTAATGTCAACAGCAAAATACTGTTATTTTATAAAAGCTATATAAATTTAACTTCAAGTATTATGATTTAAGATAATTATATTTAACAGACAAAATTTTTCTTTTACTCTAGCATGTAAAATGATGAACCAAAAATAGTAAGAAATTTAAAATAGTTAAAGGGAAATTAATACTTTTGTACAATACACTTGCAATTAAAAATAATAACTGAATAGTTCTACAGTAACTATGGCTTCAGTTAAATGATATCCAATCAAGGCAAGATATTGGTACTAAATATTCATGAGCTGTTTAGAATATTGTTGATTAATCAGTATTTCTTCATTTAAATGTTCAATATTTAATGACCATGCTTCTCTGGTCTCTTGCAAGTATTACACTTCACTATGTGTCTTACAACCAAATGATAATAGACTTGATATACAATCTCTTAGGATTCTGTTTATAAAATCCACATTAAAGGAAACATTATTGTAATGATTGTACTGTGTACAAATATTGAGCTACTCAAGAAATTTTCAACACATTCATCTCATATGCAAAGAGATAATAACAAAAACACTCAAGAGAAGCAAAAGAAAGTACCTGCAATGTGATTGCCTTTCATCCATGGTGAATTATCTGTAGAAGCTTACTAAAAATCTGGGTTTCATGAACTTCCCCAATATTTAAGCTACCCAATTTGTGATAGCAAATCCTAGATAATAAATACAATGAGTAAAATACTGGATAACAAAATAAATATTGCACTGATAAAATATCAATGTTTATAAAACATCAACATTATACCTCCCAGTATAGCTGCAATTTGATTCTAAATGTGTTAATAAGAAAAATTTCCATATTGTTACTTCTTAAAATCTGTATTTACAAGAGTTTTAGTTTCAGGCTGGGAATGTGGTTTACTGGTAGAGAGCTTGCCTAGCACGCATGAAGCCCTGGGTTCAATTCCTCAGCACCACATAAACAGAAAAAGCTGGAAGTGGTACTGTGGATCAAATGGCATAGTTCTAGCCTTAAGCAAAAGAAGCTCAGGGGCAGTGCCCAGGCCTTGAATTCAAGACTGAGGACTGCCAAAAAAAAAAAGAGTTATAGTTTCTATGGCTTTTGTTCCTTTGAAATTTAAAATTTTTTCTCACATTGATATAGACTTTTAATATGGCATAGCCCTTTTCCTCTCTCAAAATAAACTAATTTCTGGCTATGTATGTTTCAAAATTCACTACTTCAAAAATAAAGTACAAAATATGGCTATTTTCATCTGGTGAATAATACTAGTTTTTCTAGAGTGAGGCAAATGCAGAAAATAAAGACATAAACACATATATCTGCAAATAATCAATGTCTAAGGAATAAAACATGTGAAACACTTTAGTTACTTAATATCTGCAAACTTTTTGCTTAGCTGTCATATACTAGACCTTCATTTTCATGGCTAGAATCACATTCTACATGTTTTTCAGGGTCTTCTAAATAAAGAATATTTACACATATTTCTTTCTTTATATACACAGCATATGAGTGTATGTGGACCGTTTTATAACTTCCTTTATCTTAATTGTCTAATTTGGGCACTTCAGGTCATGTTTGAATAAACTGAAGTACACAATCTATTTTCCTAAGTACTGGGTTTAATTTTTGTTTAGTGATCATCTGAATGAAACATCATCTGTTTAACAAGAAGCATATTCCAATGTAGACTTTACAATAGCTGTTATACATTAGTGTTTAGTACGTTTTAATTCTTAAAATGTTTGGGTAAGGAAAATTCAGAATAGAGAGTATTTTTCAATTCCATTTTTTTATTATCTTTGAGAAGCTGTGCAAAGGGGTTACAACAACATGTCAGTGAATGAGTACAATACATACTAACTAATATCACTCTTTTCAGAAGTTAAAACTCTCCACTCCTAAGGTGTATTTATATCCAGATGATTCCATGGAATGCTCTGGCTTCCATTCTTTCGAATTGCTCTGAGGGTTCTTTCTTTTTTCTTTTTTTCTTTTTTAGTGTGAGAATACCGTACAGAGGAGTTACAATTACATGGGCAAGATAACGAGTACATTTCTTATCAAGCATTGTTGCCTCCTCTGTTTCCCCTTCCCCTCCCTTTCCATTCTCTCCCCCCCCTACCCAGTCCTCCCCCCACCCCCACCAAAGTTCATTTTTCAACATAACAACTTGTATATCTCATTGTTGCAATGGATCCACCTGTATCCCTACTTAAACGATTTGTTTTTTCCCTTCCCCTCCATAAATTATAACAACATCACATACAGTGAAAGCATGAGTTACACTGTGGGGGAGGGACATACAAAGCAACAAAGAAATCATCTTATAAATATGTTAGAAACAATTGCATGAAAGGGAAAAAAACAAAAAACATTTGAATACATATCTTGGGGTTCATTCACCTAACATCAACTTATCTGACCTTTTCTGCTTGACTCAGACATATCCTAGTTATTGCAAATAAGGGAAACCATGGAACTTATGTTTCTTTGGGCCTGGCTTACTTCACGTAATATAATTTTTTCCAAGTCTTTCCATTTCCTAACAAATGGGGCAATGTCATTGTTTCTGATGGAGGCATAGAATTCCATTGTGTATATATACCACATTTTCTTGATCCATTCATCTACTGAGGGGCATCTGAGTTGGTTCCATATCTTAGCTATGGTAAGTAATGCTGCAATAAACATAGTCGTGCTGGTAGCTTTAGTGTGGTCTTGTTTGAACATTTCGGTAAATGCCCAAAAGTGGGATTGCTGGATCATAGGGGACAGCTGAGCCTCCTTGAAAAAGAGCAGCAAGATAAACCCCAATCCAGTAGACTGAAAGATATAATTAAAATTAAATAAGAATTAAATGAATTAGAATCCAAAAAACCATAGAAAGAATCAACAAAATAAAGAGTTGGTTCTTCGAAAAAATTAACAAAATAGACAGACCCTTAGCAAATCTTATCAAAAAAAGAAGAGAACACACCCATATAAACAAACTCTGAGAGTTCTTCTTCTTCTCTGGCACCTAAAGATTTCCCTAATTTGTTTTGAGATCAACTGTGCACTTTTTCAAATGCTTCTGTCATCCTATGGTGTTTTTGGGATTGTATCAGGGTTTTGTCCTGTTTGTTTACAGTCTACCTGCTGCCATCCCCACATCCTTATGGATCATAAAGTGCAACATCCTAGGCTTTCACTCAGACACAAAGATCCACCTGCAAAACTGCTCAAGTTGCCCAACTGCTGTTAGTTATGAGAGCAGTACTAATTTCTAGAAAAAACACCACCTGAAATGAACCAGTTGCCTTCAACATGTGCTGATTTTAGTGTTAAAAATGCCAAGGTCAGATAAGTTGATGTTAAGTGAAATGAACCCCAAGGTAAGTATTCAAATGTTTTTTTCTTTCTTGCGATTGTTTCTAACATATTTATAAGATGACTTCTTTGTTACATTGTATGTCCCTCCCCCATGGTATAACCCCTGCTTTCATTGTATTTGATGTTGGTATAATTTGTGGAGGGGAAGAGAAAAAACAAATCGTTTAAATAGGGATACAGGTGACCCATTGCAACAATGAGATATACAAGACGTTATGTCGAAAACGAACTTCACAACTTTGGGGGGGGGGTGGGATGGGGAGGGGAAATAAAGGAGGAGGCAACAATACTTGCTAAGAAATGTACTCATTACCTTGCCCATGTAATTGTAACCCCTCTGTACAGTATTTTCACAATTAAAAAAAAAGAAATCTAAAGTGACCATGTTGAACTAATCTCCTGAAAAGGAAAGAAACAGCCAAGATAAAGCCAAATAGAACTTAAGAAATGTGATTAAAAAAAAATAGCTGTTCTAATCAGCATGACACAAAGTGTTTGCTTACAGCATGATTTCTAGGTATAATAAATAATCTTATGAGAAAAATCTCTCTTTTGAGCTAGGTTTCAAATATTTTTAAATTAGGAATCATACTGATACCCCATAATCTTTTGATAGAAGCATAGTTAGTAAGCAAAAGATACAAAGGTCTGTTTGGCTAAACCATGTTTACATCTTCTCCCCAAAGAGGTTATTAGCAATGCTTTTTAAAAAGTCTTAGAAGTGCTAAAATGTCAGTGTAGATTTGAAAACGAGGTGGACAGGCTGAATATGAAGCTATAGATGGCAAATGCTGTTAGGCAGGACAGAAAATGAAGAATGGAGCCAATGGAAAACTAATTAAATATTAAAGGAGAAGTATCCTGGCAACTTGAAGAACAGAAAAGCAAGGTAGGGTGGGGGTAAAGGATGCTTTTGGTGTCTCTGAATTCTCTAAGATACAGAAAGTTATCATTCAGATTTAGAACTAGTAGTATAAACACAAATGACAGAAGACTAAATTTTTCCATAAAACAGAAAACTGGCAGTATACAAGAAAGCATAAACCAATCCTGTTGTAGAAATGTAAGTGTGGGGTATCCATTCTGCCTGGGTTTCATCATAGCATTCTCATTGGAAATACCTCATTGGACTAGTTATGTTGAGGGTGGAGGGAAAGCAAGAAAGAGACAGGCAGACATTGAAATTTGTCTCAAGTGAAAAAACAAAAACCTTTTTAGCTTATCTCAGCATTCCAGAAGACAATTAATATATGAAAGAAAATGAATTACTCTATGCCAGACAAAAATGAATGGAGTCACAATACTCGCTGGAGGAATTAGCTAGAAAAGTAAATCCCAAGGTTTTTACCTGTAATACCAGATTGATGTGTGGAGCAGATGGAGCAAGGACCTGTTCCATCTCCTAGTTATTAATGCTAAGAGAGACACTCAATCCTAGTAGTATTTTTTCCACATGTGTGTAACACTTTACAAAACACTGTTACATGTCTAAGATGCACTAATTTCTTATAATATTGAGAAAGAAGACTCTAAGCTACACAAAACTCTTGTAAAATTGAGAAAGAAGAGTCTCCTCTTCTGTCACTCTTTCCCCTTACACCCCCCTCCTCCCACACATACACACAAAGCTAAGAGGACTTTGCTGTTAGGCCTGTTCATCCACTTTTCTCAGCAACTCCTCCCTCCTGAATGCATCTGTATTAGGTTTGTTAGTATCTGAATGTTTTCAGATGTGGATTTTTAGATTCATAGTCGTCTCTCAATTGCAGCTAAGTAATGCTTACATCTGTGTGACTGAGAGAAAGCACACTAAATCTGCAGGAAATCCTCATGACGGCAAAATATGTACCTTAATAGAGGATTTGAAAAAGCATTAGGGATGGTTTGAAGGATAATAACATAGCCCAGTTGTTCCTGAGGATTAGGAACCTGTAATAGTGCAACACACAGAGGTTCTACAAATACATACAGATGCCTCAAGGCAAACCCCGCCACTCCCATAGCTGGTTCATCTTACCTGCACGGAAAGAATGCCAAGTGTCACCAGGCATGGTTGCTCACACCTATAATCCTAGATACTCAGGAGGCTAAGATCTGAGGAACACAGTTGGAGCCAGTCCAAGTAGGAAACTCCATGAGACTCCAACTAACCACCTAAAAGCCAGAAGTGGCACTGTACAGTGCTAGCCTTGAGCAAAAAAGCTTAGGGACAGTGCCCAGGTCTTGTGTTCAAGCTTCAGGACAGGCATAAAAAATAAAAATAAAAATGCTGTGCATGAGGCACACAGCGGGGTCCACATACACAACCATTATTCCTTCACCTAAAAATATCAATCTCTTACACTGGCAATTTACAGCATACATTTGTTTTTTTTCTGTCACAAATAGGACCCAGGCCAGTCACTGTGCTGAAAATTTAAAGTTCTTCATAAGTTTGTTGTGGGGCTTCAAATGTCAGGAAAAGAATGATCTCTGAGCTTAGAATGCTGAACTAAGAGTGAAGGTCTCATTTGTGACTGATTTCCCCCAAGTCTGAAGAAAATCCATGTGTACTGCAGGATGCCTCAGGGTCCAATGTGAATGAAGCAGCTCACAGATGGGAGAAATTTCAAGGAGAGGAGGTCTGAATAGGGTATCAGGAGCTAAGTCTGGGAGGACTTTGTCATTCATGAGGGTTTCTGGCATGCAGCTAGATGCGAAAGTTTGGAATTTGGGGAAAGTGTTGGGCTGGAGATATAGACATGGATATCACTTGCATGTAAAAGCAACTAAAGGGATGACTCGACAAGAAGCAGGAAGTCAGCAGTGGACATTTATTAACTAATGCCAGGGTGAAATGAGAATGTGAAAGAATCAAAAAGGGATTACTAGACTTGGTGTTTGAAAGTTTGTATGAATTTGAACAAATCATTTCCTTGGTTTAGATATTCTTTAAGACTTTGATCATTTCAAAAATAAGAAGTCCAATAGTTCTGACTCTTTTTTTTAGTTTCAGTTTGACCTTGGAAAAGCTCAGGTACTATAACCTCAAATCCCAGTAAGACTATTCCTATTCCTGAGAGCCACTGTAAAATCAATCATTTGTACACAGCTAATGACAGATACTTTTTTCTTTTCCTTCTATTTTGCCAGTCCTGGGGCTTGAATTCAAGGCCTGGGTTTCTATTTTGCCAGTCTTAGGGCTTAAACTCAGGGCCTGGGTGCTGTTCCTAAACCTTTTTATGCTCAAGGCTAGCGCTCTACCACTTAAGACACAGCACCATTTCCAACTTTTTCTGAGTAGTTTATTGGAGGTAAGAGTCTCATGGACTTTTCTGCCTAGGCTGGCTCTGAACCATGTACCTCAGATCTCAGCCTCCTGAGTAGATAGGATTATAGGCATTAGCTTCTTTTTTTTCTCCTCCTCCTTCTCTTCTTCTTCATCTTCCTTCTCCTCTTCTTCCTCCTCCTTTTCCTCCTCCTCCTCCTCCTTCTCCTCCTCCTCTTCTTCTCTCTCTCTTTCTCTCTCTGTCTCTTTTCTCTCTCTCTTTCTGCACCAGTAGCATGGCTTGAACATAGGGTCTCATGTTCTTTGCTTAGTTTGCTTATCCACAGCTGGTGCTTCACCACATAGCCATGCCTCCAGTCTGGCTTTTTGCTGATTAACTGTAAATAAAAGCCTCACAGACTTTTCTGTCTGGGCTGGTTTCAAACCTTGATCTTCCAATCTTAGCCTCCTGAATAGCTAAGATTACAGGAATGAGCCACCAGTACTTGGCCAAATACTATTTTGACCCTGGTCTTTATTCTGAACACACATTCCAACCTAACCTAAAGTGTTCACTGAGACAAACACAACAATGATTTTTTTTTTTGCACTATGTGGTCAATGGAATGGTTGGGTGGCTAAGAGAACAGTGACTTTACAAAACAACATAGATAGATAGACAGACAGACAGATAGATAGATAGATAGATAGATAGATAGACAGACAGACAGACAGACAGACAGACAGACAGACAGACAGACAGACAGACAGTCACACAGGATCAAACCGACCAAAGTATGGCATGCTCACAAGTGAGATTCTATGATTCAGTCCCTTTGAATAATTAATAGACAATTTAACAAAATAAATATTAGGAAGTTGAAACCTATCTTGAGTGGGGGAAGGCTGAAAGGTGGGGAGCAGATAAATAGAAAGAAGAATTTGGGGATAGAACAGTCAGAATACTCAATGTACATATGTGAAAATGGAACTAGGAAACTTGATAACACTAGTGAGGGAAGGGGTGGGGGGAGAATACCGGAAAGGGTGGCTGATCAAAATTCATTATATACATAAATAGACAGGTTAAATTGAAATCCCCTCATACAGCTATTTGAAAATAGCAATAAAAATAAAATGAAATACTGCTTGTGAAATAATAAGACATGCACGTAATAAGCTTCTATGTTCTTGTCTAACTAAGGTAAGCAGTAACAACAGTAAAAGAAAACAGAAAAAGTCTTACACCTGTTCCTCAAGGTCATAAATCCTGAAGAAAGCTGAACCTACTTTACCTCAGAGTTTTTTTGTGTAATTTTTAATCTTGGGAGAAACTCAAAAGTAATATTTAAATTTTATGGTTGGCAATATCCATCTGAAAGATATTTTGGCCTATTTTATTTTTTTCTTTATCTGTGGAGCAAATAAACTGAGGCTTAGCAATCAACAGGGTGATGAATTTAGGCTCTCCTCTCATTCCCATTTTATATCATTTATATTTTTGTGGCAGCTAATAAACAATAAAATTGGAAAGACAATACCAAAAAGAAATGAGACAAGTAAATCACTCCCCAGGTAATTCACTTGTACATAGTGGAGAAATAACATAGTCTTCCTAGCTCAAGAGCAAAGCAGCTACAAACATAGTGTGCTGCTACTGAGCTGGTTTGTTTGGCTTTGTTTTATTTTCATTGAGGCAAATACATCACAGGCAACTCCGGACTGTGAATCCAGGCTGCAAAAATCATGCTCATCAGTTTTGAGTTTTGCTCTGCCACTTCCTGGCTCTATGCCCTTGGGGAAGTCACTTCATGCCTCATTCCCTCCCTGTGTAATACCTGCATTAAAGTATCATTTCAACTCGGTGTGAAAATTACATTATGTGACACAAACATAAAATACTTAATGAGTGTCTACAAGTAGCTACTTTTCAGTACTAGTGGTATTTATGGAGGAAATTTACCAAAGGAACAAAGGGACATTTTTGCCTCTCTCCTCACCAGGGACATTTTTGCCTCTCTCCTCACCACCACAAAAAATATGCTTTTTTTTCAGTCAGACTAAAGGATAGTCTTAGGGGAGGAATAATTTCTCTGATCACCTAAAATACTTTTTATCAAAACAAATTTCAGGAAGTAGAAATACGGGAATTTTTGCTGCTGCTGCTGCTGGTGGTGGTGGCAGTGATGTTTGTTTTCACTTTTGGGTTTCTTTTGTCTTTGTGGGGGGTAAAGAGGAAAAGAGGGTTGCAGAAATGGAGGGCGGAAGGGTGAACAAATGTAGTCATTGTACTCAGTGTACAATGTGGAAAATGAACTATGCAACTTGTAGGCAGAGATGAAGAGGGGAAACTAGGAGGAGGGGGAAACTGGGAGGAGGGGGAATCTGGGGGGTAAGAGGAGTGACTTTGTTCAGAAAGAAATGTACTCATTACCTGACTTATGGAATGACAAACCGCTCTCAACAATGGCAATAAAATTATATTTTAAAATATGCTCATTTCAAAACGTTTAGAGGTGGGAGGTAAGGGCGAGGAGTCTTCTCAACATCAACTTTCTCCTCCTGAAGGACTGTATTTGTATTTTGTTCTTTTCTTTTTTTGGTGGTGGTACTGGTATTTGCAATCAGGAACATAATACTTATTAGACAGGTGCTCCATTTGAGTCATGCCTCTGCCTTCTTTCTTTTTTAATTATGGTTTTGGTTTTTTTTCACTCCAGGATTATTTTAGCTTCTCCTTAATACTGCCGCTACATACAGCCTATAACTAGCCATAGAAAGCGATATTCAACACCTGTAATAAGACATGCATCCCTGTCCTCATTAAGACCTCTTCCTTGTCCCTATTTGCTACTCTAGCCATAATCTGCTAATAAGCAGCATACCTGTTTCCGCCCCTTCTCAAACTGACCACCTTCCCTCAATCAACTCCTTTCAAAGCCATATACCTGGTTTCACAATGGAATTTGTGGAACTCTTCCCTTTGATGCAGTTGTTTCCATCTTTCCCACAGCCTTCTCTTTCTTTGTCCTTTATGCTCTGATTGCCTTTCCAGCCACAAGCAAGATGAATAGAAGGGACACATCTACCCAGAGCTCTAATGCCACAGGTTAGTGGTGCATAGCATGGTCACTGCCCTGAAGCACCTTACCTCAAAGAGGAACAGGGCCAAGATTTCTCAAACCTGCAGCTCACAGAAACACAAGGAAGTATATAAGGCACCTTCCAAAAGAAAGAAGATGCCTGAAAGGCAATTTAGAAAAAAGTCTTTAAATTTTCCATCCAAAGTCTTATGTGTTTGTGTGTGAGTGTGAACATGTGTACATGTGTATATGTAAGTCACATATATAACAGACTGTTAAGTCATGAATTTGATAGTTCCAAAACATACTATAACAAGTAATAATTTGTCTGAATTTCACAATATATTATTAAACATTAACTAGAGAGCATTTTTTTATTGTTGTGTTTTGCTGTTTGTGGGTTTTTTGTTTTTCTTTGGGTTTTTTTTGTTTTTGTTTTTTTGCTGGCAACAGGGTTTGAACTCTCACACTTGCTGAGCTGTCTTGATCACTGGGCTGGCACTTTACTACCTGGGCTACAACTCTACTCAGAGATGGCTTTTTGCTGGTTATTTTGTAGATAAGAGTCTCAAAGACGTCTCTGTCTAGGCTTGCTTCCAATCTTGATCCACTAATCATGGAGTCCTGAATAGTTAGATTCCAAATATGAGCCATCCACATCCTGCACCAGAAAGGTTTTTTAAAAAGCAAATTAAAGTAAAAACTTATGACTTCATTTCATAATAAAGAAGATTATCATCACAAATTCAGTTGACAGAAAATACTTAGAATTTACCTATGAGAGGGAAAAAATCAACAATAATATAAAATTTCATTGACTCTGTCTATAACTTGCTACCTTAAGCTATAAGGTTGACAAAGAGTCCAGCAAAACTCCAAGAATGGGAAGAGTAAGAACAATCTGAATAGACCCAGGATGACCCACACAAGACTGACTCTCTCTGTTCTTTTTCATTCTTCCCTCCTATCCCTGTCTCTATCTCTCCTGGCTTTTTTTCCCTCTTTCCAATGCAGGCTTTTTTTTTTTTGGACAATCCATCACAATCATAAGACAGATTCTAAACCTAGATATTAACATCCTGAATTTCTGTACATAAACATACAAAGGCTTGGAAGTTCACTCCAAGTGTTTTAGGTAGGACTTCTGTGGACATTATCTCAAAATAACCTTGTACATATAAGCTTATGTCAGGATTCCAGCTCTCCCAAGACAGAGGGGGTGGGCTCCATGGGTTGGGGAATAAAGGAGCTTTTACCTATAACTCATTTGAATTTCTTTTTCTTGCATCTGGGTAGCAATGCACAGGTGTTAAATCTTTCTGTTTTCTCTCTCTTTGAAATACTTTATAATAAATACAAATGAAAGGAAATGATAGCTCACCACATAAGTCTTAATCTGTCCATTTTCAGAGGGGAAAAATTCAAGTTCAGACCAGTTAACGTCTAGACCAAGGTGTAGGTGTAAGACCAAACTTTTTGATTATTAATAACTAAGAAGGATCTAGACGTCAATTATTTGTGGATATTGTAGCAGATTTGTTATGCAACTTCAAAGAGATGCCAAAGAGACTGGAATCCTAGCTTTCTTCTGTGGGGAGGGGGGAGAGGGGTGCACACACACATGTGTATGCCAATCCTGGGCTCAAACTCCAGGCCTGGGTGCTGTCTTCTAGCTTTTGTGCTCAAGGCTAGTCAAGGCTAGTGCTCTATACTTGAACCACAGATCCACTTCTGGCTCTTTTTTTTTCTTTTGGTGTTTAGAGATAAGAGTCTATCATAGTCTTTCTTGCCCAGGCTGGTTTTGAACCACAAGCCTCAGATCTAGGATTACAAGTATGAGCAACTGGTGCCCAGCATTCCTTCCTTCTTTAATACATATGAATCTAAATACACAAAGAATTAACTTCCCAAATAACTGTCCAAAAATGTGTAGAGAAGATAAAATTACAATTTGAGGGGCAAGGTATGTCCTTTTTCTATAAGAGGATTTTCAGGAAGAGGGTTTTAACAGGGTCTTCCAGGTGACACCAAGCATCACTGCTTGATGATGTCCCTAAAACAATAATATCTCACCATCCACATAGATCAGCTAGGGAAAAATATGTATAATTTCCATAGTTGTCACTTTAGGGATTCCACTAAATAAACCATTTAAATGACTGTGAAAATTAGCCTATATAAGGCATCAGAAAATTTCAATTTGCTTTTTATGATCCCAAAGTAACAAAGTAAAATATAAAATCTCTGACATGAGTACTTAGTATTTGCCATTTCACTCATACCTATACATACCATTTTACATTACCACTGGGATTCTTCTACCTTGGTTCATTTGATCCTCTGTAAAATGGGATTACAGGAAAAGTACTGAGTATGAAGTCACTCAGATATGACCATGGCCATAAAGATATAGTCAGGGACATGAAGCCAGAGACCTGGGTGTACATGCCTGTGTTATGGCTACAGGAAATGAATTTACACATCATTTTCTCTTTCTAAGCTTCTGATGTGTAATCTCAAAAATTCTACCTCATAAACTTATTCTGAAGAACCTATAAGATAATTTAAATAAAACTACTAAAAACTAAAAAGTACTTTTTTAAAAAAGGCAGATTATCACTACATAAAATGTTATTAAAAACTCATTTTCAAGCCAATTCACTGTGCTTTTAAACTCATAGCCAGAGAACCTTTATGTCTTTCATAGTCCTCAGGGCCAAGATTTTTCAGACTTGCAGCTTTATGACATCTATTTTTAAAACAAAATAATAAAGAGTTGTAAATGGTGCTTCTAAGTATATTACTAGGCTATCTAGCACACAGTGCATCAAATAAATAAGTTATACATCAGAATACAGGCTAAGAAGAACTCAGAGCTCAAAAATCAATGAAGTGTCTTTGTCTTCGAGAAGAAATGGTTGCCCTGAGCAATTTCATCAACATACTTAGTATAAATACATTATAGTGTGGCCTTTTAAAACGATAATTTAAATAAATAGAACATTGTAGTATTATACTCATAAAATTGTGTATTAGAATGAAAATAATATAACCATTCTTCTTTTTTATTCTTGTAGGGATCCAAGCATGTATTTTGGTTCACGGTACTCTCACATTGTAGAAGCTAGCAATCTATTCTAAATAACCCATTTGAGCATAAAAAATTAATGCTAACAAATTAAATAACAAGTTTATTTGTATATTTTCATGATTACCAGCTTGTATCAATCCAATTTGAGATCTTTTCAATTTCTGTCAGTGCGACTATTCCTTTGTTTTACAGAAAACTGGAAATCTAGAGAATTTATATCAACATTATTAAATATTTGGAAAGATTTCACTTTATATCTCCAAAATTGTTTAATTAATTAAGGACTTATTAAGAATTTACCTACTCTAAACCACTATTCCTTATGCTTTTCCAATTCTTAACACTTAAATTACCCTACTACATTATAAACTTAAACTTAGGACTTACTGAGAAAATGTAAGTATTTTAATTTTTATACATAAATAATGTAAAGATATAAATTATGAAAAATATATTCTGATTCAGTTTTATAATACCTAGCTCAGATTAGAGAATAAGTATATCAGAAAGTAGCACTGGAAGCTATAAATCAGGCTATCAAACTTCATTATCCAAATGCAAGCATTAAATGAGAAGAAAACAAACTGCCTGTTTTTAACCCTGGTTATCCTGGAGTAACTCAGATACCTTTCTCATGAAGAACAATAAAATACACCAAATAAAAATACAACTTCACATAGAACCTGCACTCCTAGAAAAAGACACCATTTCCTCACTAACTCGGAAACTGGGGTCACTGATGACTCTACCTTTTGCTGTGTATCCTTCCTGTGTAAGCTCTGCCTATCCTTCCTGTGTAACTTCCCCACAAGGTTTCAAAGCCATCCTCATGGTCAATGATCTAGTAATTATTGAGTGTTTACTATGTGCCAGATAACAGGGTAGGGCCTTCACACATGCTGACTGTTTTTGTTACTATTGGAGTTGGTTCCACATTATATGTCTTATTAAGATGGAAAGTAAGGAAAGTTGGAGGATTATTTTGACAGATCAAGTATATAATGAAGAAGAGAATAAAGGAGAAAAAAGGGAAAATAAAACTATAAAGGAAATTTTGAAAGGTAAGTAAACATAATGGCCAAAAAATCAAATCTCAGTGAAGGATCCAACAAGGCAAAGATATTTCTCAAATTGAATCTACCTACCAATGTTCTTTATTGAGCTATTTCCATAACATCTGCAAATGGAGTAAGAAGCACTAGACTATTAACAGCCATTTTGAAATGATGGAAACAGAAGCCATTAGAAGGCATCTTTTAAAACTCATTCCAAAATACTAAATAACATCAAATTTTTTGCTTTCTGCCTAAGAGCCACAAAAATTATGGTTAAAACATCATAAATTAAAAAGTTGACGTGATTTTCATGATATCATTGCAATGTAAAAGGTTATAAAGAACCAAAGTCAATTAAAATTTCAGAATAAAAAGGAAGAACAGCCTATTTAAATCTTGATAGTTTTATAGATTTCACGCCTCTGTACCTCCATAAGCCAGCTATACATAGGGAATGACAGTAACATCTGACTCAGAAGGTTCTATTTCCACAAAAGGTTAAAGGAAAGATTTAGCATATAACAAATGCTCAAATATTGCTGCTGCTACATGAGATCTGTCCTTCATATTCCTCCTACCCTTATTTCCCATTCATAAAGCTAAGGAATTTGTAATTACAAAAGATACGATTTAAGATTAATAATCTGAGTTCTTAAAAATTCCTCTAATTAAAGAACTCTAAAATTTCTTTCCCAAGTGACCTAAAGAAATGAAAATTATTCCGCAAGATCTAACATTAAGTTGCTGTGAAGCCTTTCTGATTTACATACAATCTGCCTTTTTCCTCTAAACTGTTGTATTCATCTCAAATGTCTTCAAAGTACTTCCTGAACAGATGGGACAAAAGCAACCCTGAAATTATTTGTGAAAATATCTAGAGAATTCAATAAGGTATCTAGATACAGAGATAAAAAACATTTCTACAAAACGGAAATTGCCAATCATAAAATGTACACTTAACACTAAAGAATTAGAGAACAGGCTGGGAATGTGGTTTGGTGAGAGAGTGCTTCCCTAGCATCTGTAAGGCTCTAATTCAATATCTAGCACCACAAAGAAAAAGGAAAGGAAGAAAACTAGATAAATAATAAATGCTACTGGGAATGTGGCAGAACATATAGGGAAAAAGTTAAGCTAGTATTGCTTTTCTTATACATAAGTGAATTTCATATGAACTTGAGTTAAACACATAGTAAAAGTATTAAGAGGAAAAAATATGAAAATGTGCTTGTAATCTGATGGTCTCCATTTATAGTACAGAATCCATACAACAACACCAAAGCCACTTTAACATTTTCCAAGTCTGTGATGAGATCACAGAAGGAAGTCTTCATTTTACAGATAAAGAAAGGGTACTTTTGTTAGAGAGGGTAAGTCATTTTTAAGATTTTCTTAAATTTTATCGTAAAGGTGATGTACAGAAGGATTATAGTCACATGTCAGGTAACAAGTACATTTCCTTTTGAACAGTGTTACTCCCTCCTTCATTCTATCCCAGTTTTTTCCCTCCTAACTTCCCTCCCCACCAAGTTGTATAGTTCATTGCCAAGGTAGTGTCTAGTGGGTTTCACTGTTGAATTGGGGGTCAGGTTAAGTAACTTTTACATCAATGTGCACAGTGCATCCCTATGAGCCAGTTCCTTCTTGGTAAATATACTAGTGACTCTAAAACCAGTACTCATGTTGCTTTCTTAGTCACTTGGGAACATGTGCACAAAGAATGACAAAAATATTTGTGTCCCTTAACTGAAGTTAAATAAGCCTGCCTTCTCCTTTAAGCTCATATACAATAAATGTCTTTTTGTAATATATTTGTTGCCACACATTTTGCATGTTTTGCTTTTCTGTGATGATTTTACTATGTAAAATAGACTCAAGTACAATGTGGAAGATATAAATATAAGAAATCTTTGCTGCTGCTCACAGAGAGCATACATTTATGCAATTGACTGTGAGTTCAATGTTAATGGGCCAAAAATATGTCTTTAAGTCTCTGTAAATAGAAATGCACTAATCAATCAGTTGATGAAGATACGACCAGGGGCTTGCAAGAACCTATTTCTAAATTTCTTCGAGTAGTACAGTATTTATTCAGTATTCTCAGAGATTGTATAGGCTATAACTACCATAAATAATGTGAACTACCAAGAAAAAAAATTAGCAGAGCCAACTCTAGAACCAACATTTGTCTGATTTTAAATACTGTTGCATTAAACCTTGTGTTATAGATCTATATTTATTACATAAAAATTAAAAGAAAAAGGCAAAACTGGAAAGATACTTAAATATTACAAGGGATTACTATTATTAAAGAACTCTTCAAATCAACACTGAAAAGCAGAACCTTAAAGTGAAAAAGTAAAGGATTTAACTGAAAAGGTAAAGTCATTGGCTCAAAGCCACAAAGCCTGATATACAAACAAGTGAGGTCACTGGGCCACACAGCTTGGAAGTACAAAGCTTGGAAGGAAATTCACCACCAGTCTGTTTCCTGAACCTGTGTCATCTATCAACACAAATCTCTAGTTATATCTCCTCTGATTTCAAAGGCTCAAAATTTAAAATACCCAAATATGTTTTAAAATATGCTAGATTTTTTTCTTTCTTATCTATAAAACTTGAGTGGTTCTCATTAACAACTCTTGGAAATATTCATGATGATATTTTAAGTTTGGAGCCACCGGAGCTCTCAACATGTAGAATATCAAGAAGTGGAATTTGCAGCTGCTGTCTGTCCTATACACTCCTCACTGCTAACGTAGATGTCTCTTCAAAGATAGAGATTTTTTGTAATTTTGTTTTTGTTTCTTAGTTTCTATTTTTATGTATTTGCTGCCAGGTTGTTGCATATCTGTTGAGTTTGGAGCCGAGTTATTTTAGTTTCTGTTCCTCTCACTGTTTATTTTCACTCAGATGAAAATTTAAATATAAACTAGCTACCCATTCATCAAGATTGCTCCATTTATTTATGGTACAGCGTAGAGGAGCTTCTGGGAATAAGTACTTAAAATCTATTATAGTTTCTATTAATAACTGTAGTCACTAATTGCTATGAGAACTTTTTGGATATGCTAACATATAGTTAAAGTAAAAGTCCAACAAACCACTATAAATAGCCTTGTATCTATGACATAAGTCATGAGAACTTGGTAAGTTTACAGGATGGGAAAGTAGAAAAATGGTTTTCAGGTTTTCTAAAAGTATTGTTATCATGAATTTTAAAAGATAAAATTTAGAAAACTATGCTTATAAATTCATCTTCATAAATGACCTCAATTACTTTATTTTGGAATTAATCACTTTTAGACAATTATAACTCTAGCAGGGATTTCAAGTGCTATTTTTGTTCACTGGTTCATTAAATAAAAATGTTGTAGTACCTGTCATACGGTAGACACTTTATAAAGAGAAATAAAGCAATCAATGGGGATCTGAGTACCAGGAAAAAAGACTACGGCTTTGAATACTATAGTCAGGAAGGAGCTCAATGAGGTGACATATGAATACAACCTGAATTGGGAAGAGAACAAGCTTGAGGCTAAGTAAGGAAGTGAATGCCAAACAGTGGAATTGTAAGCTCAAAGGCCTTGAGATGGGACTGACTCCCTAATGTATTTGAAGAACAAAAAAGAAGCTATAATGGTTTCTATAGAGGAGTAAGAAGACAGTAATAAATTGTGCAGTCAGATAACAATGCTCGACAAGAAACGTACTCATTGTCTTATTCATGTAACTGTAACCCCTCTGTACAGCATCTTTACAATAAAATAAAATTTAAAAAAATGAAAAGAAGCAGAGGAGCTGTGTACCATGGGGTCTTGTAGGCCATACCAAAAATGTTATCTTTTTCTTATAGAAATAGGGAGGAAAAAAAGACAGATAAAATTACCATATTCAAACTATGAATTTTGTTTATTGGTCCCTGAGATAACAAGATGACAAGGGATGTTTGTGCAGTAGTTGCTTTGTATAAGAAAAGTAAGTACAAGCAGAAAAGGTCAGGTAAGTTGATGTTAGGTGAAGTGAAACCCAAGGTAAGTATTCAAATTTTTTTTCTTTCATGCTTTTAACATATTTATAAGATGATTTCTTTGTTGCTGTGTATGTCCCTTCCCCACGGTATAACCCCTGTTTTCACTGTATTTGATGTTGGTATAATTTGTGGAGGGGAAGGGAAAAAACAAATCGTTTAAATAGGGATACAGGTGGACCCATTGCAACAATGAGATGTACAAATCGTTATGTCGAAAAACAAACTTTACAACTTTGGTGGGGGGAAGAGGGGGGAGAAGATGAGAAGGGATGGGAAGGGGAAACAAAGGAGGAGGCAACAATGCTTGATAAGAAATGTACCCATTATCTTGCCTTCTATACAGTATTTTCACAATTATAAAAAAAAAAAAACAAAAAAACAAAAAAACAAAAAAACAACTGATAGCTCAACCAGGCACTGGTGGCTCATGATAGTTACTCAGGAGGCTGAGATCTGAGGATTGTTGTTCAAAGCCAGCCCCGGCAGGAAAGTCTGTGAAACTCTTAACTCCAATAAACCACCAGAAAACCGGAAGTGGCGCTGTAGCTCAAGTGGTAGAGTGCTCGCCTTGAGCTGAAGAGCTGAGGGACAGCACTCAGGCCCAGAGTTCAAGCCCTATGACCAAAACACAAAACAAAACAAAACAAAGCAAAAAACCCCACAACAACAACAACAACAACAACAACAAAAAACTGATGGCTCACACCAGTAATCCTATCTACTCAGGAGGCTGAAATCTGAAGATCAAGGTTCAAAACCAGCCTGGGAAGACAAATCCCACAGACACTTATCTCCAATTAACTTGCAAAAAGGCTGGAAGTAAAGGCTCAGGCCAGGTGATAGACTACCACTATGAGCCAAAAACAAAAAACAAAAAAAAAAAAAACAAATGAGAGTGACAGTTCAAGCCCAGGTATGGCAAGAAAGGAAGGGGAATAAGGAAGGGAACAAAGAAGAAAGGAGAGAGTGGGGGAAGGGGAAAATATGAATAAATCTTGATTCTAACTAGATAACTCAGTCTACTGCTTTAAGACTAGAATAAAGGACTGACATGAGGAAAATGATGAGAAGCCTGCTGTCATACTTAGATGAGAGGTAGCCATGGAAAGGGCAGATTCTGAGTGTTATAATACATAGCTGACAGCACTTAGCAATAAAGCAGATATAAAAAGACTTGGGACTAAACAGTTACCGAGACTGATTTGAAACAGAGTCGGGGAGACTCAAGAAGGAGCTAGTGAAGGAATATCAATGGACAGACAGACAAGAAGCTGCCAGACAGCCAAGGGGAGGTGGACAGGTAGGTAGGCAGTAAGGGGTAGTAGGTAGGCATAAGAAAGAGTTGTTTGGAAGTCTCCAGCATTAGATGGTACTTAAAGCATTAGAATGGATGACATCTTTAGCAAGAAAGGATAGATAAAAAAGTGAAAAGAAGAAAAGATGGCATCCTGGGTTTAAAGTCAGAAAGAAGAGAGGAAGAGATAGCAAAGGAGGCTAAAAGCAGCTGTCAGAGAGGTTGGAAGAAATGCAAAGAGCACAAAGCCAGGTGATCAAAGTATGTCAGGGCAAGGGGCTGATGCACGGTGACAAGTTCTGCCTTGGTCCTAGTAAGCTGACTGAGAGAAACATTTTTGCATTTTCCTAGTGACTACAGATAGTTTCTCAAAAATGATATGGAATGCAGAGGCATGCGCTCTCTTCTTTACCTTTGATATTCCCTACAGGGTGATGAGTACAAGATTCTTGGTGGTCTGAAGTGAAGAACAGCAGCCAGCATCTCTGAGAATCTGGACCCTGTACAGACAAGAAATCTGTACTACATTGGGAAACTTTGAAAAGAGAATGAGACTTTTTAACACAACTATGAAAGCAACTAAGTCAACTTTTAGGCTACACAAGTATGAATGACAAATAAGCCCAAATAAGCCACTAAGAGTTTGGTAAAATTCAATGACACAGAAAAGATTTGGCCAGAAAAAGATGCCTTCAGCACTTGACCACTCCCTGCTCCTGGAGACAGTAGCATCATTTCTAATTGTAATGTATAGATTTTCCTTCCAAATCTATCTACCTCTATTAACACCTTAAACTCAAGTTAGCCAAAGTCGATTTCTATTGTACACAGCTGTAATACCCTGGCATACCCCTCTGTCACCAAACTGTGCAGGCTGATAGTAGCTTTTTAAATGGCTCTCTCCACCTAAATTTCTAATTCTCCTATCATATTCAGGTCCTATTTAAGTTACATTAGAGGAGAACAGATTTACTGTTTACCTTACTATCTTAATAAAACTGAAATTATCAAAATGTTAAAAATACATTTATGCAAAACTTTTGTTTGCAATTTGTCAACATACATGTTAACTGTTCTAGGCAAATATATATATTACATGGTAACTTTCCCATGCTCTGTAACAGCATATCTAATCAAAAAACTATGAATTTAGGAAACTCCAGCCATGTTTGACATGGATTTCTAGCTTATTTTGCAATCTTTCTTTTCAGTAATAAAATTAGCTTTTACTTTTTCCTCATGGTTGAAGTGACCTTGATTATGTAGTATTTTTCCTTGCCTGAAGTAAACAACATTATCAAAATTAAATGTACAAAATTGTTGTTACTTTTAGATCAAAATGGAATAAAAACTCCCAAATAATACCTTTTTTAAATCTTGGATGAAACAACACTTACGTCAATGTGACTCATTTTGTGCATTCATAAAAGGGATTCATAACTATATACTTCAAGAAAACTTTGTGAGCATTCCATGAGTTAATATATGTAAGGCATTTAGTCCAGTGCCTGGCATATATTAAACTCTTTTGGGTTCTTCTATTATTATAATTGTAGATAATTACTCAGAAACTCTGAATTGTATTTTCTCAGATAGGACCTATGTTTGGAATGTGACTCCACTTTTTTTTTTTTTTGCACGCTGAGAAACAATTTATTTCCTTATATTACTCTATCACAACCCCTAGACATAGAACATCTTTTGCAGGATAAAAATGAGGAAGTGTTTGTGCAAGAAAAGGAAGGGTGTAAAGAACTGGAGCTATGATCATAGGACATCTGAACATTTACAACAATGGTAGTGTAAACTAAATAAAATATTGCATGTTCCTGCAGGTACAACTGGGATGTCTGTTTCCTCTGTCGATATGAAACAAACAAGAGAACTGACAAGCTTGAATTTGGTCCTAGAAGATGAGCCCGCCATCACAAACAAGGTTAAGGCTAGGGCAGAACTCACATTTGCTTTAAATGTCAACAGGATTTACATATGGTGACACTGCATTTTAGAGAGATAGGAGTGTCAGGAAATAAAAGTTCAGTGAGGAAACTAAAAAGCATGAATTCTCAGGGTATAAGAAACTCTATAAAAACAGGCATAGGTCACCTTCTCAAAGTCAACAGATAATACACTATTCTTTGTAACCTACAGAAATAGCTATACATTAAGGAATGCTTGAAACATATTTCTTTAATAGTGGGTATGAAATATCTTAGTTCCATTAAGGTTACCAAAAGCAGGTCAGACCAATTCAGATCTTGATACAAGAAGTATAACTGAGCAAAAAGAGAAGGCTTGTATAGCTGCCTAAAGATGCAAATAAAGGCTCAGACCCTCTAAACTTCTGATCTACAATCCCCTGCACCATTATCTTCAGGGTTACAGGATAACTGTATTACCTCCTAGCTGTTAGAAGTAGTAAGGTAAGTCAAAAGTAAGTACCTGATGAATAGTTTTTAAAAATCTCCTTTTTCACTTCACCTCATCGAATTACATGGAGCTACAGAAAGCCTTAAATACAAGTATGTTTAACAGGACACAAAGTTGATCTGAACTTTATCAGTAAGAATGGGACTTCCAGGCAAAGTATAGTAGAACATTTCTGTAGTCCTAGCACTCAGAACCCTGAAGCAAGGAGATTATGATGCCAAGACAAGCCTGGCTTACGTAGTGAGACCCTATATCAAAGTAAAATAAAAACCAAAATAAAAGTATGTTTGGGTATACAACCATTAATGTATACCTTTATATGAGGTATCATGATTTCTTAGAAGAAAAAACTTCTTTCAATACTGCCTAGGAAAAAGATGCCAACCAGATAATCTGACTTGAGTTTTGTGAAAGAAACATAAATTGTGGGATATTCCATTAAGATTACCTAAACTTGTACTTTCCTATAATTTAGTAGTTATTTGCCTATACATATCAATTTTGCAACAGTAGACAGAATGTTCTAGTCAATCAACTTCTTTATTTGACTAGTGTATTTTTTTTCTTGTAAATGAATTAGACTTCAAGTTAACCACCTGACCACTTCAGGATTTAAGTTTTTCTAGTCTATCTTTTGATCTGGTCAACAGTGGGTTTACTAACAAAATCAGTCTGTTTCAATTTTAACTCCACTAAAGTTACATTTTAAAATTTTTACAGAGGGCTGTAGAAACACTGATAACATTTGATAAAATATATTAAACTGATTTCTATCTCCTAGCATCTTTCTAGACTACTGACTAAACACATACACACACGCGTGCGCACGCACACACACACACACACACACACACACACACACACACACACACACATTTTAGTTATTTTTCCCAAACATCAACTAACATGAACAAGAAGGTATGGATTGGAAATTGGTTAAATTAACCAAAGTGTTTTTTTTTTTAATAAAAACTATAAAGACTGTATTTCTAGCTATTCCAGAGGCTGAGATATGAAGATAAAGGTTCAAAGCCAGCCGCTGCAAAAAATGTCCTTGAGACTCATCTCCAATTAATCCCATAAAAGCTGGAAATGTAGCTGTGACTGTAATGGTAGAGTCCTAGAGTGCTAAAAAGCTAAAGGACAGCTGGGCACCAGTAGCTCATACCAGTAATCCTAGCTACTCAGGAGGCTAAGATCTGAGGATCACAGTTCAGAGCCAGCCTGCCCAAGCTTTCCTGCTCTGGCAAAAAAGTCCATGAGACCCTTATCTCCAATAGTCTACTCAGAAAAAGCTGAGGGCTGGGAAGGTGGCTCAGTGGTAGAGCGCTTGCCTTGCATGCCTGAGGCCCTGGGTTTGGTTCCTCAGCACCACATAAGCAAAAAGAAAAAAGCCGGAAGTGGCGCTGTGGCTCAGGTGGTAGAGCGCTAGCCTTGAGCTGAAGAGCTGAGAGTTCAGGCCCCACAACCGGACCCAAAAAAAAAAAAAAAGAAAAAGCTGAAAGTGGCACTATGGTTCAAGTGGTAGAGCTCTAGCTGTGAGCACAGAGAGGCTCAGGGACAGAGCCAGACTGAGTCCTAGGACCAGCAAAACAAAAAACAAAAATACAAAACTATAATCACTAATGCCAATATAATTGCAGAGAAGTCATAAATAAATTTTGGATAGGAAGGCTTTCCTCATCATACATACTTCATGATAAAAATGGATGTTTCTCTAGATTTTTGACCCCTCTCAATATATATACCCAATGGAACTTCCATTGAAATGTGCCATGTTATCAGCAAGGCACCAAATGTACCAGGGGTAACTGGCTCTTATCTGAACATGCTTTCCTTATCTCAAGTAGGATAACTGTATCAAATGGTGATAACTACTACATAGTAAACACCTATTGTCTTCCTTACACCCTGTATATCTCCTTGTTTAAGAACTGTTAACTTGCCAGGCACTGGTGGCTCCTGCCTGTAATTCTAGCTACTCAGGAGGCTGAGATCTGAGGATTGCAGTTCAAAGCTAGCCTGGGCACAAAAGACCATGAGACTCTCATCTACAACAAACCACTCAGAAAACCGTAAGTGTTACTGTGGCTCAAGTGGTAGAGCACTAGCTTTGAGCTGAAGAGCTAAGGGACAGTGCCCAGGCCCAGAGTTCAAGCCCCATGACCAAAAAAAAAAAAAAAAAAAAAAAAGACTAACTCTGAAATAAGACAGGAGAAATAAGAAATGAGAAAACAGGGGACCAGGGATATCGCTTGGGGAGTCAGAACTTACCTTCACTTCAGATTCTGCTTTGAACCCATAAAAGACAGGAAAGCAGCTCATTTAGAGCTAAATGACAACAAACATGAAAGTTCTGACAAATTTTACAATAGAGGAGCAAGGAAACACTTTTCTACTGGGAATAACTAACCTAATTTTTTTTTTTTTTTTTTGGCGGGTCGTGGTGCCTGAACTCTGGGCCTGGGCACTGTCCCTCAGCTCTTCAGCTCAACGTGAGCGCTTTACCACTTGAGCCACAGGACCAATCCGTCTTTTTCTGCTTATGTGGTGTTGAGGAATCGAACCCAGAGCCTCATGCATACAAGGCAAGCACTCTACCACTGAGCCACCTTCCCAGCCCCTAACCCAAAATTTTTGAATGGACAAAGTAATGTCAAAGAAAGTTAAAAATGATGTTTTAATATAGCATCATACAAGATTACTTATCCACCTTAGTTATTGCAAATTTCCAATGAATATAGTCCATGATATAAATATAATGACACTTTTCATGTAAGAAGGCATAGAAAAATGAGTAAAGAATTAGCAAAGAGAAATCTAAATGGAAGACATAAATGAGAAGAAATAAAACCAATTGCAAAGTAGGAAAAAGAAAGGTGGAGGAAAGGGGAAAGTAGAACCCAGTGATACAGAGTGGGAAGAAGAAGAGAGAACAGGCACTGTGAAAACTGAGAGGAGAGAGAGAAACCAAAGAAAAGATCAGACAAGGTCCAAAAGGAAAGAGAGGCAGGCAAAGTAGAAAGGCAGAGAGTCACTGCATAAAGCACTCATTGTAAATTGGCATCATTCCTTCTCAGGGTCCATAGTTTGTAGGCAACAGTCAGCATACATCAAAAATCAGCACTAGTTTAAACATTTGTTGGTTTTTCTATACTTTACAAAGTTATTTAATCAGTAAAATTGTACTTTGTTTCTAAAATAAAGTGGAGTGTGTGTGAAACAGAGAGAAAGAGAATGTGTGTGTGAGAAGAGACAGAGAGAGAAAAAGAGAGAGAGACAGAAAGAGAGAGACACAGAGAGAGACAGAGAAAGAGTGTGTGTGTGTGTGTCCTGGGGCTTAAATTCAGGGCCAGCACACTGTCCCTGAGATTCTTTGCTCAAGGCTAGTACTCTACCACTTGAGCCATAGCTCCACTTCGGGACTTCTGGCTTTATTTATTCTGGTAATTAATTGGAAATGAGTCTCTTGGACTTACCTGACCAGGCTGGTTTCAAACCACAATCCTCTGATCTCAGCCTCCTGAGTAGCTAGGATTACAGACATGAGCCACTCACATCCCACTAAAGTTCTTTTTTTTCTTTGTTTTTAAGGAAAACAAATTCATCATTAAAGAAAAATTAGGGTTTTATCTGTGAAGGGCTATATCCTATACTTCAAATCAACATTTGCACTTTTATATTGATTCCCCTACACACATAATCCTCAAAACATTTGCTAAAGCTGGGTTCTACCAAAAATAGAACAACAAAACAACACACCAAAAAAAAAACCCAGAAAGAAAATGCTATGTATTGTTTGCAAGAAGTAAACATATTTAAAGTAACTGATTAACCAACAGGGACAGTATCCAATCCTTTAGAAGCTCTGCTTTCAATGAGCTGGTTGTGACAGGTAACCATAGTGAAAATTACTCTCTACACACAAAAATTACTCTCTATTACACAACTGACACTAAAAGGAGATCACTTCATGGGAACATCCTGAGAGCAACAATTATTTTTTAAAATACATTATCTCTGTATTTCAACTAGAAATACAGAATACATATAAACATATATAGTGTATTTGTGCTGTAAACATTTTTTGCTTAAAGTTGATGAGATTAAAATTACATAGTTTGAAATTGATCCAGGTCTTATGGCTCACATCCAGAATCCTAGCTCAGAAGCCAGAGATGTGAGATTGGGAGGATAATGATTTGAAGCCAGTCAGGGCAAAAATGGTCACAGGGTCCCATCTCAACCAATAACTTGGCATTGCAGTACATGCCTGTCATCCTAGTTATGTAGGAAGCATAAACAGGAGGATTACAGTCCAGGCTGTCTCAGGCAAAAAGCAAGACCTTATCTAAAAAAAATAGAATATGAAGTGTTAGAAACATGGTTCAAGTACCACAGTGCCTTCCTAGCAAGCATGAAGCCTTGAGTTCAAACCCTAATACTGGGGACAAAAAAATTAAATCGGATGAGATTGAAATTAAACAACGTACTTATTTATTTTCTAAATGATTATAAAATCAAGTAGAGGGAATAGATCAATGTTCTTGAAACAATTTAAATAAATGTACTTCATTTGTATATGTTATATCAGTATTCAGACACTTCTCTGTTCATAATGAATCTTTCCATTTTACTCTAATGCACTCTTACTTTCTTTTCCTCATTGATATAGGATGACCCATGTTTTCTTTAAGGCATAAACAACTTTATATTTCTGTGAATATATATAAAAATCTTTTATTTTTGTTTTGTCAGTGTGGGGCTTGAACTCAGGGCCCTGTCCCTGAGCCTCTTGTACTCAAGACTAGTAGTGTTCTACCACACTTGAGCCATAGCACCACTTCTGGTTTTTGAGTGATTAATGAGATAAGAGTTTTATGGGACTTTTCTGCCCTGGCTGGTTTCAAACCATGATTCTCAGATCTCAGCCTCCTGAGTAGCTAGGCGTGAGTCACAGGTGCCCAGCTTAAACAAGTCCTTTAAATGTGAATGTTCTGAAGGTCCTGGTCAGTCAATTCATTTTATTCAAATGTAAAGGCTATTTGAAACAAAAGGTTATATATCAGAAAGTACTTGTGAAAATTAAAGTCATAATTAAGGCAATTAATTATAATTACTCTAAGAAACTCTTAAATCATCAGAAAAATAGCCAATTAATATGCAACCTCTCCTAAATAATTGATATCAGGCTCCTATTAAGTTGACCAGTTCTCATGAGAATAAAAAAGGAGATCAGGCTTTTAGATATATTCATTTGAATTAATTTGTGAAAAATTTTTAGTCAGTACCATTGACTTTAAAATGTTAAATATCCATCATAGCCAGGCTTTCAGAAAAAGCCAGAGAAGGTACTGTAGCTCAAGTGTTAGAGCATTAGCAATGAGCACAAAGAAGCTTAGGGCAGTGCCCAGGCCCGAGTTCAAACCCCAGGACCGTCAAATAAATAAATAATATATAATGATATATATGTATATATATACATGTTCTTTTTAAAAAATAAAACAATGAGCTAGTGGTATCAGTCAGTGGGAGAGCTCCTGCCTAGCAAGGGAGAAGCCCTGAGTAGAACTCTAGTACCTACCCTATAAAAAAATAAATGAAAAAGAAAAGAACAAGAAAAAGCAATTATTGGAACAAGCAAGAAAATTCTACCAAAAAATCTGATGACTATAACAGTACAGCTTTCATATTTTATTAATATTTTAATGAAAATTAATTTAATAATTTAAAATAAAGATTCACAAAATTGTCAGGAGTTATTTAAGCAATGTGTACTATGAATGAAGTTTCTACCTTAATGGATGTTTTACAATATAATTCTGAAGAGCTGACTTTTTTTCATACAAGATTGGAATTGAAACTCACAGAGCATATAAACTGTATGAGGCAAGATTTATATTATTTCAGCAACACTCTGAACCATATCAGTAAAATATGTTTGGAATAAATTGCAGAGACAAAGAAAGAAATATGTGACAAGTACAGCAAGATGTCTTAAAATGCCCAATTTTCATAGTTGTATATAAGCCGGATGCAGCTGCACTTATAAATTATATATGACAAACAGTTCTAACAGTTTAAATATGCTGATTCTAGAATGTAAGACATATACAAGCATATGCCTGGTTGAAAGCATAGTTAATTTAATTCAAATAATAAGATCATTGTTCTGAAAGAAATTAAATCTGAAGTATGTTCTCAAAAATAATGTCATTCCTATGTTTGAAAAGTTACTACAATGCACTGCCTTTGAACAGGGATCTTTAAATAGCAACCAGTTGACTTGAGAACACATGTGTCTACAACAGTAATACTGTCAATTGTTACAATAAAGTGCCTTGATTATACCTTTCTCAAGGTAAATGTTCAGTTTTAGTGATAGGAAATTGATTCTCCTTTCTCCCCACTATCATTTTTTAAATAAAGAGTAGAAGTGTAGAATGAAAGACTACCAATAATGCTGCTGGGTTTACAAAATACAATGAAATTCCCTTTTAAGCATATCACCTTATCACCTCTTCATTTCTGCTTAAGGCAGAGAAAGGTTGTTCTCTCCCTCCTCCCTTCCCTGCCTAACATCCCTCCCAGCAATTCCATTGATATTTCACAGTGTATTTCTCATAGTTTATAAAATGCTTCCTCACTTTTTCCTTCTGTGTTAACAAGAATTCTAAAGCCATTTATTCAGGCAAATGTCTTTTACCTCTCTCAGTTTGGCTTTCATAAGCTATATTTTCCTAATGTCTAGTCTCATCTTTCTCATAGAGACTGAGTAAAACCAGTTTGTGAGTGAGCAATTTAATATGAACTCAGGAGTATTTAAAGGGATTTCTATCCCAAAATATAATATCTGCCTTCCCAATGATACCAAATTTATTTTAATCAAAAAGGAGAAAAACAGCTTGCTGAAGTACTAAGTAAAACCATGGGAGAATTTTACATTGACAAGCCACATTCATTATATATTGATTGAAGGAAAGTGAGAGGAATTGCAAACTAAAACAGTAGGGAAGAGGTGAGCAAGGGGTTGTGAGAGAAGGGTGTAGATTTCAACTCAACCTTTAAATGTTTCTCAGCACTGATCAGGTCCCTAGGGGAAGTAGTAGTGAACTGCTGGGTGTGACTAGGAAAAAGAAATGGCCACCTGATTGGACCTCTAGTTTCTCATATTCAATTTTCCTATGATTTTCAAATTTCTACAAACAATAACAATTAATCATAAAGATTGTGTCTCAGAAAAACTGTTTTAACCCTGAAGCATTTGTAATACAGCATACATAGGATGCCTCTTTGCTGAGCTCTTATGCTGTGATGTATTCAGAGAAAATATATAGTTCATTGTGCCTAACAATACCACCAAAAGCATCACACATAACAGAGTTTAAAAGATACAGGAAAATGAGAATGGAGATACCGGATGAAACCATTTCATTATGAGAAGAAAGCCTATTACATGTAACCATGCAGTATTTATGGAGCTGCCAAAACTGCAAATAGGTGGATATACTATTACTTAATGTTGGAATCTCGCAATGATTCTCTATTGTATTACTGCCTTTGTTTTTGTCAAAGATTTTCAGTAGAAATCTTGAAGTGAATATGACAAAAGGACATGTAATTTTGAACCACTTTTATTCTAAACTCATACAATCCGAGTGCCAAAGGGCAGTTAAGTGATCTACAACAATGGTTTATGTTAGGTGCTATTATACACAGCATCTCTACCTCAATCATTCTTGAGTTTTAAAAAAGTAAAGAAAATCCTCACAACCACCAGCTCTTTCCCCCAAACATAACTCATCCAAATGCTGAGTCTGATGGAAATCAGACTCATTTTTCTCCTGACTTAATGCTACATTTAAAAGATTTAGAAGATTCAACATAGATTGTAAATTCCCAAGCTAACATTGCACAGATCTCATAAGTAGCCTTTCTGGCCACACTGACCTTCCATTTTCTTCACCAAACATATTAGCTTAACTTTTCCTACTGGCAAGTCTGTTCTTGCAAATCCTGTGTAATTGATTTGTAAAAGTAATTTCCAAATGTCTAAGGGAAAGAAAGCATATGGAAGCATTTCATTGTTAAACATTTCTTCTACCTGTAGAACATTTTTCAAGGAAAAACTCTCATTGTAGGACTGTAGCTATAGTTCATCCCTAAATCAAAATGTTGGTGAAACATCTAACGGGAATTTTAAATCTGGCATTATAACTTTACCTTCCAATATATATAATAACTTTACCTTTCAATTTTTTTACCTCCTTCAGGAAGAGGATGTGGACATTGGGACCCCCTGCCATGACCAATTAGGAGTATTATACTTTATTCTTACCTTCTATCATCACACTTTTTCAAGATTTAGGGGTATGATTGCAGTCAATCTAGGAATCTTTTGCTCACTTTATAGAAAAAGAAAGCATATTGCATTTTATTGGATTTCCTTTCCTGACCACTCCAAGGACTGGGAAGAAACTAAGGCTGTGTATCATCTTGCAATCTTCTATCACATGACAATTATACCTCTTAGACCAGGCTTTGCTCACTGATCTACCTTACTGACATGGCCAGGACTTTGCTAAGGGTCATGCCAAGTGGAAGAAGGTCTCAACCAATCAGTCATTGGATTCAATCTGGGTTGTCATCTTGTTGCCTGGTCCTTCCATTTAAAGATTCCCATAACTCAGAGAGTGCAGTCAGCACTTTCTGATAAAGAAGGGACTTGTGATAAAAAATTAATTTTCCAAATTTAATCCTGAATTGCCACAGACAAGACTGCCACCGTGCCATAGGAAAAGTGTAAAAGCACTGTTTTAAACCTCTTGGATGCAGTTATTTAGGCTAGGTATTTCAGAAAAGATATAAAGGGGCTTTTAAGTAGAAAACTCTTTTTAAGGATTTTTGCAATGTTTACATGTGTGTCTATCTGAAATACCAGCTCCTCAGAGATTACCTTCTGCCATGTCAACACCACCTGTTAGCCTATTAGAGACAGAAATTATGAAATTAGCTTACTAGACAATAGTTTCTACTCTGGAGTATAAAATTTTGTGCTAAAATTCTAACTGAATACTGCCTATCACTACTCAAAAGTCTCACTGGAGCAAAACATTCAGAAAACCCAAGAGGAATGCAGAAAACAGACTAAAAAATATTCCATTTACTCGACCTGTACCCTAAAATATGAAAAATATATGCACTAGATAAAATAATATTTCTTGGAACTATTATTTCTTCAACAATAGTTAACCTCGAAAAGGATTTCCTTTTAATAAGAGCCTTGCAGTCCTTTCTTGGAAATTAAAGCTGTGCAGCTAAAAGACAGTCATTAATAAACACCACAAAGACAATTCTCACAACAAGCTGTATGTTAAAAGTAAGTGTGGAGTCAGGACTTAAAAAAAAAACATCCATTACTAACATTTTACAAGAGACTTTCAAGGAATAAAGAGCTGGGAGCGGCCCTGTTGGGCACTGGATGGAAGGCCAGGCGCTGGCTCCTGGCGGGAACTTTGCGGAGGGTCGGCAGGCGGTGCGGGGCGGCCAGGTGCCCCGGCGCATCAATCTGTCACCAGCCGGGGTCCGCAGAGCCCTGCCACCGCCTCCAGGCCGCCACCCGGGGCCCCACCAGGAGGTCCCTCGAGCAGGACAAAGGTCTGACATCCAGGGAATGGAGTTCAGAGAATGAGATGCACAGGTTTGCTCAATGTGGCAGCTGTCTAAACAGAACTGGGAACGAAGGGGAAGAGACCTCGGCCCCCAAGAATTGTCTGGCACTGGGTACCAACACCCCTTGAGATGTGTGAGGGACGTGAGTGAGGGGTGGAGAACAAATCCCAACTCACCACTCCATTCTCCACTAACTTTGTTCCTCCCCTCGCGCGCGCGGGCACACACACACACACACACACACACACACACACACACACACACACACACACACACACACACACACACACACACACCCGACAGAGTGCAATGCTGGAGGACGGGTTGTCATGGTTCTTGTTTAAATGGCCCCTTGGAAGAGGGAAGGGGATTAGACAGCTGCGCCCCGCGGGCGCCCCGGGACGCAGGCCGGGGCACGGAGATGCCGTGGTACCTACCATGGTATTCCTGTCCCGGTACGTAGTAGGTGGGGTTGCCCGCAATGTGCAGGGAAATGAGCACCTCGCCCTGCTCCCCATCCCCTTCCAGCTCCCCGTGGTGGGTGCACAGGAAAAAGAAGGGCGAAAAACGAGGGTAGTAGCCCGCCGCGGCGCGCGCCCTCAGCGTCGCCCCCAGCACCACGGCCAGGAGGAGAGTCCGCGGCGCCCAGCCCCGGCCGCCGCGCTCCATGCCGCCGCCGTGCGCCCCGCGCGCCGCGCTCGCATGCACTTGGGGGGCTCGCCGGGACGGAGGAGCCGCGCGCCCAGGGAAGGCTCTCCAGAAGGACGGCCGGCCGGCCGCCGTGGAGCGGGTTCGGGAGCGCAGTCCCGCGGGGGAAGTTCGCGGGAGACTCGCGCCTCCCCAAAGTTACTTTGGGTCACAGAAGCGCGGGGCCGGGCGGCTCGCGGGCGACTCCAGCGCGTCGTCCGCCGCCTCCGTGCGCCGCCGCCGCCGTCTGTGCGCGACGCCCCTCGGCCAGGCCTGGGAAAGCGCCCGCCCCCCTCCACACCTTCTTAAAGCCCCGGGCGCCGGCTCCCCCGCCCCCTCCCCGCCACCGCCACCACACGTGTCCCGCCGCGCGCCCGCCCCGCGCGCGCCCGCCCCGCCCGCGCCCGCGCCGCACCTCGCGCCGCGCGGGGGCCCCCGCACGCCTCCCCGGACCCCCGGACCCACGCCCAGCGAGCATCCGGAAGGGCAGGGAGGGGCGCTGTGGGGCCGCCGAGCCCGCGCGCGTGTGGGGAGCGAGGGGATAGCTCGGTCCCCGCCGTCCGATCGAGCTGGAGGGCCGGCCGGAGACCTGCGCCGCCGGTCTTTCGGGGTAGACGCTCGAGGGAAAGAGCGCCGTTTGGGTGCCGGCGCAGGCGCCGGTTCTTTGTCTTCACCGGCTGCGCCCCGCGCCTCTCGGGGCTCCCTGCCTAGCAGTCTCGGAGGCCCGCAGTTGTTCTGGGGTTCCCATCCGCGGCCCGGGAACTGCAGGGGACCCCCCCACCACACACACACAGCACCCCGCAGCCGGGCGACGTGGCTCCCGACCCGCTCTGCGCCGCAGCCACCCTGGTAGCCCGGTTGAAAACGAGATTAAGGGAACGTGGAATTGGCAGCCTGGTGCGGGGAAATGGTGATTGGCGGTACTTGGTGCGGGGACTGCGGGGCAGGAAAGGCCGGCGCGCGTGGCTGGACTGTTTGTTGTGCCTTGCTTACAGGGTTCCTCGGCGGAACGGGTGTAGTAAATTTTTTTAATCCGTGTTTATTTCGTTTGTGACCAACGTCCCTGAAATGAGGGGAGAGGAGAGGGCGTTCAGGGGAGCTCACTCGGGCAGCGGTGAGGCAGCCAGGGGCTCTGAGCTGCTGAGCCCCAGAGACTGCAGGAAGTGAAATCATCCACAAGCACGTTTTTAACTGAGGGGGCTGATGGGGGTGGGGAGGGTACCCGAGATGAGGGAGCCGAGTTGTTAGGTTTTAATGCCTCCGCCTACCCACTCTGGGCTTGCCCAGATAAGCCCGCATGGACAGAAATGAGGAGAGTACAAAATTGGAAGGGGTGGGGTGGTCTTTGCCTTCACTGTGAGCTTAGAGGAACCCTATGGGAAAGTACGGTCCAAGGAGAGACACTTGATCACTTCCTTGCTAAAGGAAGAGATTAGTTATCTTCCTTGGGCCCAGGGAAAGTTTATACAGGTAGAAGACCCCCGGTCTGGCTGCCTGCTACTCTCTCTTTAAAATCTGGAGGGTTCAACTAGGGGGTGTGTGTGTGTGTGTGTGTGTGTGTGTGTGTGTGTGTGTGTGTGTGTGTGTGTGTGTGTGTGTGTGTGTGTGTGTGTGTTGGTGTCTGTGTGTATATATCCCATATATATATCCCATATATAACCTATAGAATATATGTAGTATAATAACTATCATTTACACTGTAGCTCTATGCTAAGTACAGGCTAACACTACCTGAAGAGGAAAAAAATTACCCCAAGGGAAACAGAAACGTTAATAGCATTTCACAAAACACTGACAAAGTCTAGATGCAAGGCATCCTCACTGTGTCTTTCCTTCACCTCTCCCTAGAGGCTGTTTCTCCCACCTCCACAAGGATAGGCCTCTGAGAAACCTTTCCTGACCCTTTTCCTAAAGTATCTTTTCTAGGGCGTCACCATTTAATATGGTAGGCTGGGGCCTACCATAGACATTAGACATTAAAATTACCTTCAACACTTAAGCTCCTTGCTCACATGAGCCACTTTTCAAGTAGCCTATGTGTGGCCAGGAGAGAAGTATTAGACAGTGCAGACCGGTAGACCGTTGCCATCATCACTGCAGAAAGTTCTGTTAGAAAACGTAGTGTTCTGTGTTGAAAAGAATGAATGCTTGTCCATGGACACATTCATTCAATCCTTCAAGCAGTATTTGCCACATACCTCCTACATGCTAAATGCTAGATGTTATGGACAGAGCCGTGAATAAATGCTAATGCAATGCCTGCCCTGCAGACTTCACACTCTAGTGTTAAAAAAAAAAATATGGTGTGGTAAACAGGTTTAGGGCAGGGGAGGCTACTTTAGATTGGGAAGTCAAGTAACACTTCGCTGAAAGAGTGCTCCAGTGTTTAAATAAATATCTATATAAATGTTTTAATGTTAGTGCCTCCAGCAAAATTTGTAGAGTAGTATCAAAGTACATTCACTCATTCATTCCTCACCATTCTTAACAGAACAAGTATGATTTGCAAAGCACTGTGTTAAGCTCTGGGGAAATATAGAACCTGCTCCACGGATCTTGCCTTTCAGAGGGAGAGACAGACATCCATCCATTACTATGATCAGTTATGGAGTAATTAAAGTGATATGTATTCTAAAGGAAAATAAAAAATTGTGGGAAAATAAAGAAGACAATTGCAGCTCAACTGAGGAAGAGGCCAGAGCTATCTGTGGGGATGTGGTTTAGTAAACTGGTGGAAGAGTTTTCAGGCCAGAGCACCTTCGTTGAAAAGAATTCTAAATAGAAAGGCAAGGATAGATCCAATGTCTAAAAATAGGTAAGTACTGGTGGAGCTACAACACACTGGCATCAGCCAAGATGCAGAGGGCCTGGTTTGCACAGTGAAGATTTTGTGTTTTCTCCCCTGTTTTTCTGTCTGTCTGTCTGTCTGTCTGTCTGTCTGTCTGTCTGTCTCTGTCTCTGTCTCTGTCTCTGTCTCTGTCTCTGTCTCTGTCTCTCTCTCCCTCTCTCTCCCTCTCTCTCTCTCTCTCTCTCTCTCTCTCTCTCTCTCTCTCTCTCTCTCTCTCTCTCTCTCTCTCTCTCCACCCCTCTCTCACTCGCTCACTGAAAAAAATGGTGAAGCAGGAAAGAGGTTTTAAGCAAGTACCAGTCATGAGCCTGTTTATAACTTTGATTATGGTTATGGAGGGCAGGGTCTTTGCTGTGGAGGGCAGGACATGTAGAACAGTGAAAAAAGGTAGTTTGGGAAAGGATTCAATGTGGTTTGAAGAGCCTGATGAGACCTGAGGGGAGGAAGAAGGAACTGGGCAGCATCAGAAGTGAAAGCTTCAGGTGTGGGTGACACACTGGGTACTGGCCTTAGAAATTAAAGGAGAAACCAGTGTCAAAGGAGATGCACACTTTTAGACTTTTACAGCTTGAAAAGCGGTTGCTCTCTATTTAAAAATATTTTTATTAAATCAACTTTTATAAAGTATAACATATGTTCCAAAAAGTGCACTCTTTCACTGTCACCTTTTGCCTGCTTTCAACCTTTTTATAAGTGGAATTTAATGTATGATCTTGTTTTTTAAATTCAGATTCACGGTTATGAGAGTCATCTGTGTTGTTGCATTTAGTAAGATTTGATCCATTTTTATTACTGCACATTATGTGAGAAAAATCTGTATTCACTATTTTTTGTCAGTTGTAGGGCTTGAACTCAGGGCACTGTCCTTGAGCTCATTTGCTCAAAGCTAGTGCTCTACTTCTTTGAGTCTCAGTGACACTTCTGGTTTTTGAATGGTTAATTGGAGTCTTACTGGTACTTTTTTTTTTTTTTTTGCCTGGGCTGGCTTCAAACTGTGATCCTCAGATCTCAGCCTCCTGGGTACCTAGGATCATAGGTGTGAGCTACCTGCACCTAGTTGTATTCACTATTAATGGGACTTTTTAATATTTTTCAGTCTGGAAAAACTTTCAAACTTGGGAGTTGTTCAGCTATGCACAGTGTGTTTAAAAATACTCTCACATACTTCTCTCATGTGGAAGCTAGACCTAAAAGGTAAACGTGTGAACACATATAAGATCACATATGCATACACACATATTTATAATTATGGAACTGTTTGAAAGGAAGAGAAGGAAAGGAGATGAAAAGATAATGCTAGAGGATGAACATAATTGAAATATATTGTATTCATTTATGAATGAAACCTATTGAAGCCGTTGAATTGTGGGGAAAAAGAGTCAGCAAAAGGGCCAATCTGATTAACGTACAGTATATACAGTGTGAAATAACACAATGTAATCCCTTTAAACGACTTATATACACTTAAGAAAATTAATGACAGAAATGTAAAACAGATGCTGTTCTGAGTGGGTAAAGGGGAAGGAGGGTGAGGGAGTATAGTCACAATATTTTATATCTGTTTATGAGTATGGAACAATGAAACAAACAGATTGGGTTGGGAAGAGAAAGGAGAGATGAGGAAGAAGGACAGAGTGTGTAAGGCCAATCAAGGTACACTGTATAAATACCTGGACATGTTAAACTGAAACTCTCTTGTACAACTAATTGATGCTAATAAAAATATGTATAAAATACTGTTACACATATCTTTAGATGAATGAAACATTTCACTTAGGAAAGGAAGTATTAGATTATGACTTTTTACACTAGTTCAGTGGAACTGCTGGAAAATAAACAGAAGTCCTTAGATGTCAAAACTGATGTGAAAGGAGGAATGCAGAGATAAACAATGAGTATCCAAAAAGTATCAACCCCTTTCACTAGCCCTTGAATTTCTGCTTTGATGGTTGTATGGGGTATGGAAACAGAAGATAAAGCTGAAGAGCTGCCCCAGGTGGGAAGAATGATAGGACTATACTACTCAAAGTGTGGTTTGCAGATCAGTCTACAAACTATCTGGCACCAGTCCATGTGGAGATATGTGTAGAAATGGAGAGTGTCTCTAAGGTTTCATAGTAAATTTATGGTGTTCAGGCAGCTAAGTGACATTCTATTTTTCTTAGCAATTCATTTTGATTATGCTTTACAAAAGTATCCATCTGGAATGGAATGCAGTTTTCAAAGCACCATGATAGAAATGTATGTATAAAGCTACAGCCCATCCCCACAGATTGGTAACATTCAATGGACAGGTGAAATAGGAAGAAAAATGTATGTATGTGTATATATAAAAATATATGTGTTTGTGTGCATGTATACATATGCATATATGTAAATATGTCTAAGATGTGTGTATATGTGCGCACATACTTATATATGTAAATGTGACTGAACCTTGTCACAGGGCAATGATGACGGGGAACTGCCTTATCAAAATTTGAAACTACAGTCTGCCTCTCAAAAGTTTCAGACACATTAAAAACAACAAAGACAAACCTCTTATGTCCTTGTCTTGGAGTTCATTTCGTTTATCATCATCTTATGTAGTCATATGTACATAGCTATTGAGCTATTCTTCTCATCTGCTAAGATTATCCTAAGTATATACTAATTATTGCAAATAAGGGACACCATGGGACCTATGTTTCTTTGGGTCTTGCTTACTTCATTTAATATGATTTTTTCCAAGTTCTTCAATTTCCTTACAAATGGGGCAGTGTCATTCTTTCTGATGGGAGCATAGAATTCTATTTGTGTGTGGGGGGTGTGTATGTGTGTATCACATTTTCTTCATCTACTGAGAGGCATCTGGGTTGGTTTCATAAAAAAAACAGATTGGATATTAATATCAGGAATTTGTATAATAGGCTTTTGTGAACCTATTATAAAGAAGACTGATGATATGATTATATATTGTTTACTAGCTCCCTGATTTTTTTCTGTTCTGATCATTGTTATGGCACCCCTGTTTAGTTTTAGTACTTTGTTTTTTTTATTAAGCACCTCTTAAAAAGCATGCTTGAATTAATGGTTTTGATTGAAAAAAGTTTGTTCACTAGTGTAGAAAAAACTCTCTGACACAAATTCACATTTCTGTGTGATTTGAAAAACTTCAAGCCAAGAATTAGTTTCAGTGTCTATGCACAACTAGCAGAACCTAATCCAAATAATTTCCAGGAAGAAAAAATTAAAAAATGAATGAAACCATCCTTTAAGTCCAGCTTCAAATTATAGCAACAGATGAAGGCTCATGATATACTTGTTCACAATTTTTAAAAATTACTAATTCTATAAGAAAATAGAATCCAGTGTATGATCTTAAACAATACATAACCAGAATGAGACCAGCACAGACTTTCAGATATTGGAATTATTAACTATATGTTGTAGGATATGCCTATTTAATAGATATGTGTATCTTTAATAAATATTTAGAAAAATGAAATGTTTCAAAAAGGGACCATCAAGAATCACTACACACTCCAAAAAGTATAAATATATTTATAAAGATAAACATGTAAACACATATAAAATCACACACATATCCTCACATTCTCTAAAATTTACTTTCTTGCATGAGAAGTGTTTCTTGTTTAGACCTGCATATGTATATATATTTATATACATATATATACACACACATGATAGGACAGAGAAATCTGACAGTATAGAGTATTTGATATTTTTAATATGCTTTTTAGAGTACTTGATATTCTTAGATCTAGTAAAAATCAGTAGATCTAGCATAAAAATTATCAAGGATTACTAAGCTTAATGAAAATAAAAGAAATCACTAAGACCAGGAAACTTACCAAAAAGTACCAACTACTAGTTACATAGTTTCCAGGACCCAGTTCAAAATGTAAGCAATACATCTATAAATGAAGTCCCATGTTTTTGAGATTTCCTAAGCTACTTCATTACATATTTGCTCTCATAGTCCAATTGTCCCAGATGAAGCAGTACATAGAAACATAAACAATGCAATAAAATGAAGAAAGAAATATTCAACGACAAATCTCTTCAACACATCCTTCCGTAGGACTATGTACGTAACATGAGTCTGAGTCATATGCCAATCCTTGAGTTGGCCACTAGTCACTAGTCACTGTGACGGAAATGCTGATTGCTCCCGTTTGAGGCCTGTCACCTAGCACCTAGTGTGAGTCAGAATAGACACAGATGCATCAAAACCACATGCACTATGTGGGAGGAGAGGTGAGTCTAAAAGAACAGAAAGTAAATGCTAGGCAGACAAAGCCACAAAGGCCCATTATGTCCACTGAGGAAGCAAGTGTCCTTCCCGCCCCCCCCCACCCACAGTGGAGTTTCACCCTGTGTGTCTCATTGCCTTCTAGTAACTGTAGGATAGTCAACAAGATGTCTAAGTCACTCTTCTGTTTAATGATGAGTGCTGATTAGAGTTCATTTTTCAGAAGTAACAGACAAGGAAAGGTGAATTTTATTTTACTTAATCTGTTGGTGAGGTTGGAGATTGGACTAGAGGCTCTACACATCTAAGCTGTCCCTTTACCACTGACTGAGCTGCATTCCCAGCTCACTGCATTGTAATATGATTTAAAAAATGTCTAGAACATTGTATAATGCAGGCCAGGATTCTCACATTCCCTAAAACTCTCTTGCATTAGAAGTGTTTCTTATTTGAATCTGCAGTTTTCTACTTCCATGATAAAGTTCTACATCAATAATATGTAATAACATATATAATAGAATATCATTATATATTATAATATACATTATATTTATTATTATTTATTAACATTTTATTGTAAAGGTTATTACTGTTATATCTATTATAGTATTATTATATATTATATAATACATAATGTATTATATATATAAAGTCTTGAAAAGCTTTTCAGTATAGTTAAATAAAAAAGAAGGATTTGCTTAATATTATTGGATTCAAAGCCATGCATGCTAATGTAATAGGGAAATTATTCATAAATGTTTCATTTTTGAGAAAACATTACATGGATTATCAATGCCTTTAGATACCTGAACTTATAAGAACTACAACTCATACTTCTGGGCATAGGACCTTGTTGGTAACTTTTGAATCACAAGAAGAAAGAATGAGAGAATGAGGGAACCCTTACCTTGAAATTAAGTAACCATTGGTAGTACTCAGAAAATAAGTTTTCTTTAATAGAAATTAAAATAAAATTGAATTAAAATTGTAGATATCTACACTTTCCTTTTCATAGTGTTAATGAACATTTCTTATTTTTAATAATGAAAATTTCTAAGGAGATTTTCTACAAATATAGACATCCCATCTGTTAAAATAGATGGCCAGAATTTTGCTTAAGAGTAGTAATTCTGAGGATGATTAAGAAATAATAGTTCATTACATATTGTTCACCTACTGCATGCCAAGCCCTCACGAAAGATTATTTACTCCAAGACACAGTAGTGGTAGCTGAAAAGTCCAAGATTAAGTAACTGACATCTTGCATTTGGTGACAGTGTGGTCTTCACTTTCAAGATAGTGCCTTAAAAGCTGAGTGCTAGTTGCTCACACCTATAATCCTAACTACTCAGAAGGCTGAGATCTGGAGGATCACAGTTCAAAGTCATCTCAGGCTGAAAAGCCCATGAGATTCCATGTCCAAAATACCCAACAAAAAAGTAGGCTGAAGGTATGGTTCAGATTGTACAGTACCAACCAAGTGAGCAAAGCCCTGAATTCAAACCCCATTACTACACACAGACACAGACAGACAGACAGACAGACACACACACACACACACACACACACACACACACACACTCTCACACCCTCACACTCCACACACAGATGGTGATTTGACTGCTGCTTCTCTGGAAGGAAGGAGTGTTATTTCCCACACAGCAGAAAAGCCAAAGGGAGCAACCCACTCCCACTAACTCTTTTTATAAGGGGAATGATAAAATAACACCCTAACCCCCTTCCATTAGGTCCCACCTCCTAAAATAGTTGCTTTGGGGATTCAAGTTCTGACACATAAACTTGAAGGAAACAAAAACACTCAAAGCATAGCACAAGCTTCTGTTGCAATTCCTCAGCTTTACTGTTATATCATGGAAACAGTTTTACTTGCACTAGCATAGCAAATTTTATTCACATCACAAAAGCAGCACACTTTTCTATAGTTTCTAGTGAGTGAATTAAACCAAACACTACTGTCCCTACCTGACCATGCTGACTCCCATCAACAAACCTAAGACCTGTGAATATCTTCCTCCACTCCCAGGGGCTCTGTAAAAAGCACTTCCTCCCCCTGGAAAGCGGTGCTAAAAGAAGAAAACTCTGTGTGATTTGTGCCCTTGCTTCTCTTGTTCCTGGGTAGGCTTCCCTTTTGAGTTTGAATGGTAAAGCATCAGCATCACACCCCCTCCTTCCCAGCCTGGCCTGTATGTGGCACACAGATGTCCATAAAAATGGTTTGGGCTATATGCAGGGTACAGGAAACATTGCTTTCTGAGTCTGAGTTTATTTCCCTCCCCTCACTCTTTCTCCCAACTATGGTAAATCATAGACAAAATTAAAGCCTAGACATAAAAGCTTCTTTAACACATTACGTAGCTGAAATATAGCACTATTTCATTGCTAAAACTTGTGTCATGTTTAGTGAATGTGTGGGTTTTGGACCATGAAACTCACTCTGAAAGGCATAAAAATATTCAAGAACTGGGAATCCCAGCCTTTGCGGGGAAGGGGGAGGAGCAGGGAAAGAATAAAACTGGCTACCTTTAATAATTTATTTCTCTCATTCTTTTCTCTCATTTGAATTTGAGCAAGTCTGTAAGGCTTAAAGGAGATTTTTTCATTCCAAACAATTTATCTCTTATGAATTCCTTTTTTGTGTTCTTCACATGTCAGAGACCCACAATAATGCAACCATTTCTTGCCAGTTGTGTGAACTTTGATCTCAAATGGGTCATGGGTTATTTTCAAACAAAGCACTAAATGTGAAATGATAGGCAACTTCATGCCTGGGATATTACGAGATTTTATTTTCCAAATAATGAACACAATAGCATATTTTTCTCTCCATATTTCATTTGGTGCTTATCATAAGGATATTGCTCATGAAAGATCTAAAAATTATGTTAAAAATATAAACTTCTCAACATGATACACTGTCATGTTATATATCTTTTCTTCCAAATAGATTAATGAGCACTTCCTTGTTCATTAAAGGATTTAATCAGAGAAAAGCATTGACAAAATTTGTGTTATAATTTTAAAAGTTATAAAAGTTGTCACTAGACATGGATGTATACATTTGCTGCCAATGCCACAGGCATTATTGCAAAAATGTAATCCATGTGTGTGTGTGTGTGTGTGTGTGTGTGTGTGTGTGTGTGTGTGTGTGTGTGTGTGTGTGTGTGTGTGTGTACCAGTCTTGGGGCTTAAACTCAAGGCCTTGGCACTGTCTCTAATCTTTTTTGCCCAAGGCTAGCACTCTACCACTTGGAACACAGCACCAATTTCCACTTTTTGAAAGTTCACTGGAGATGAATCTCATGGACTTTCCTGACTAGCTTTGAACCACGATCCTCAGATCTCAGCCTGCTGAGCCACTAGGGCCAGTGCCTGGCAAAAATGTAATTGGTAAAGCTTTTTCTCAGCCAAGCTATCATTTATATAATTCATACAGAAATAGGCTAATTACATTTGACATTAAAAGGTATTTATAAAAAGACCAATACTGTAGCTTCAGTATTAAAATATGTAAATGAGCTTAGATCCACGACTGTGCTCAAATCCAGGTGGTTTTGTAAATAATTGAGTGGTACAAATGGTATATGAGTATAGCGTTCAGTTTTTGGATTATATTCAGCTGTCTCCAACAAAACCCAGTCTTTTGCATACACTGCTAGTCTCCAGTGGTTCTGATTATCCTAAAAGGCATATGAGTTTTGCTTCATGAAAATATACAAACTCAAGAATCAAAGAATTTAGTCCTAACAAAATTTGTAAATCTAAGAACTATAAATTATATGCTGAACTATTAGCATAATGTATTTTAAAATATAATAATACTTAACACTGTATGACATATATTAATTTGACTACAATAAAATGACAAACATAAATTTTAGCTAAATTAGGGCCAAAATTATCACCACTAATAATTTTCAGACATGTATGTGACACAGCAACAAATGAAAGCAACATTATCCCATTCTTTTATTCCTTAATTCATTTTCCTTATTCATTTTATTACCTCTAACATGTCATATTTCTCAAGCTTTTCTTAGTAGCTTTAAAATTTTTTTTTAGTTTTTATTTTTTTTTTCCTGGTCCGAGGTATTGCACTCTGGGACTGGGTGCTGTCCCTCAGCTTCTGTTGCTAATGGCTTGAACTTACCAAATGAGTGGCCAGTCCTGGGGCTTAACTTCAGAACTTAGGTATTGTCTCTGAGCATGTTCGCTCAGTGGTAGCATTCAGCCATTTGAGCTGAGCCCTTCTTAATTGAAAATAAAAGCCTTATGGACTTTCCTTCCCAAACTGGTTTCAAAACTGCAACCTTCAGATGTCAGCCTCCTGAGTAGGTATGATTACAGATGTGAGCTACTGGCTCTTTAATAGCTTTTTAATATTGAATTCTTTTAAGTACAACTCACAAAGTGATTTATGGCACTGTTTTTCCTTTCTGACAAAAATCCTGGTTTAGTTGACAAAAACTGCCTCCAAGGTGAGTTTCTCAAATTTTTAATTTGTTTATCCTACTCTTTATCTGAGATGTTTTTGAAACATGGATGATCACAAAAATCTCCTTCTGTTTAGAACAATTTATATTTTACTGTAAGGCACAAATAATAATGTAAGCTGTCTGCATTCTCAGTAAAAGTAGAATTCAATTCAAATATATTTATAATTGTTTTGTCTGCTCAGCATGAATAATTCTTCATTTTCAGGGGTTCCATAAGCTGGGCATGTTGGCAAAGGGAATACAGCTCATTCTTTTACAATGTATTTTCAAATACTGCACTGACATGCTCCCAGAAGTAAATATCCATACATTTGAGATGGACCATCAAAGGAGATATAATAAATAAAAGGGGGGATGGTTTTCTAAATCTCCTTTTAGAAAAATACAGGCTAGCCAGCCAGAATTATTTCACAGAAGCCCTTCCAACAGATGAGCCATGATTCTTCAAGAGTCACTGAAGATTACTGAAAGAAGACTTTTTTTCTCTCCAAGAACAGAACAGTTTGGAAACTCAACACAAGGTAAGATGACCCATGTTTCCTAGTTAGAAAGCCCAGGGACCAAGATGTCTCGGTGAGTGAGTCACAGCCCTCAAAGTGGTCCCCACCCTCTGACCTGTAGACAAGCTGATCCCCACGCAGTGGGGTAACAGACTGTTGAGTTCTGTGAGGTCAAGAACTTTGCTCACTTACATTACATTTCTATACTTTGTAAGTCAATAAGCAGCACTTTCTGGGAACTCAGTCATATGTGCTTTTCTGACACCCCTTTCCCTGATTCTGCTAATCACTGAGCTATCTTTTTTTTCTGAATTTGAGAATGAGTGTGGCTATAACTCTAGGGGGATCTGATAAAGTTTAGACACCAACAGCCTGACCTGTGATTTCCGGGTCAAAGGAAAAGGAAAAAAAAAAAGGAGGGGAAGATGACAAGTGCCAATTTAAGAGAGGCCTGTGAAAAGTGGTACTATTAAAAAGTAACATTGACCTCAGTATGACCTTCAGTGCAAAAGTGCTTCTGCTCAAGGGTAAACCGATCCTAAAGTCGGATATCTTAAAAACTACTATTTGGAGCATCTTTTTGAAAGTTTGTTTTATTGTTATTAAAACAAATTTTATTCTTATTATCCAATAAACATGGGATGAAAATACATAGTAAAAGGTTACTGAAATCTGTATAAGTAAATTTATACATACGTCATCTCTATAGTACCCCATTCTTGTTTTTATGGAGTGATTAAGAGCTATCTTAGCATGAACCTTATACAGCATTCAGTATATTTTTACTGCCTCATGTTGTATATTATATCTCTAGACATAGTCATCCTATATATATGCTACCATTATTCTACCACATTTTGAGCTTTCTAATGTGTGATATAAATGTATATTCTTGATTGGGACTATTGTCTATCTATCTACCTACTGGATCACTGGGGCTGGGAAGGTGGCTCAGTGGTAGAGCACTTGCCTTGCATGATGAGGCCCTGGGTTCGATTCCTCAACACTGCATAAGCAGAAAAAAAAAACGGAAGTGGTGCTATGGCTCAAGCAGTAGCCTGCTAGCCTTGAGCTGAAGAACTGAGGGACAGCGCCCACACCCAGAGTTCAGGCCCCACGACCGAACCCCCCCAAAAAAAAATTTAAAAAAAATAAACATGTCATAGCAATTCTGTAAGACAGAATATTAAAAATGTATACCCTGCAAAAAGTTGAGACCTTGGCTAATGATTGCATCACACAATATTTACTATTGATAACAAGCATGATTTGTTGACTTGGACTATTTTTAGGCACTCAATTGCTGTTAGTCTTTGGAGACCCTGAAGTCAAAATGATGAGGTTTTTAATTTTTTTCCTGACCAAATTAAATACAAACAAGGAAATTTGAATTTAGGAAAAAAGAAAATTACATTTCAAAGATTCAATTATCAGAATAATCTTCCTTATTATCCTGACAGATGAAATTTTATGAGCTCAAATGAATGGAATATGTTAAATTAGGTCTGTGTGTGGCTTTATGGTCAGTTATGTGTTTGACCAAATTACTAAATTAGAAAAAGAATCTATTCAAAGTTGAAGTTCATGCTGGGAAGGTGACTCAGTGGTAGAGCGCTTGCCTTGCATGCATGAGGCCCTAGGTTCTATTCCTCAGCACCACATAAGCAAAAAGAAAAAAGCCGGTAGTGGCGCTGTGGCTCAAGTGGTAGAGCGCTAGCTTTGAGCTGAAGAGCTGAGGGACAGCCCCCAGGCCCAGAGTTCAGGCCCCACGACCGGACCCCCCCCCAAAAAAAAAACAAAAAAACAAACGAAGTTGAAGTTCATGAAGCTGAGCAAGTCCCAAAGACACATTTTGCCATCAATTGGGCAAACCCTCAAAGCTGCCACCTCAAATCTCAATGAGCAGTCCATTGCTGTTGAAACTTATTTGCTAAACCACTTGCCATTAAAAGACCAATTATTAAATGAGAGCCAGGGACACAAAAACATGGTGTTTAGTAGATGACTTAGCAGTTCAATGGTCAATTTTTTTTCAGCTTATAAACTTTACATTTTCATATCATTCTGTAACTGAGAAAACATTTGCATGCAAAGGCATTCATTTTATTCAGCCTTCACAACATACTCATGAGGTTGCTAATATTAGCATCTCATTCTATAGATGCAGATGGTGGGGCTTCGTGAGTTAAGATTACTCAGACATTCATTCAAATAATTATTGGTTGAGTGCCTAGAATGTGTCAGAGACAGCTACTAAACAGCAGCCAAAACTTGAACTCAAATCTAATAATTAAGTCTGCTGTCAAAAGCAACATCTCAGTATCTATCTCAACAAAGAAAAGCAGGAAACAGCTTCCAATCTCTTAGAGTTGCCATGTTAGTTGGAATCTCTTTGCCATTCCAGCACTGTGCCAGGATGCCCTTGACAATTTGTTATCTAGAAAGCAACGAAGATCTAAACTCTGAAGTACTAATTATGAACAAAACAGTGGAACAGAACTGAGAGGCAGCTATCCCATCAAGAGGCCTTTCTCGGCCCTGTCTCTCTGCTGCCTGCGTCCCAACCTTTTAACTCGTATTAGCAGCTATTTGAGAGAAAGCAGAAGCAAAAGCAGGTTCTTAGAAGAGGAAAAAAGTAAGCCTGATTTAGAAAATAAGAAAGCATCATCTGTATAATAACAAAAAATTAAAGAGAAATCATTCATACTGATACTAGAAAAAATATACGTAGATATAATATTTTTTTGTGGTTGTAGGGCTTGAACTCAAGGCCTGGGCACTGTCCCTGAGCCGTTTTGTGCTCAAGGCTAGCACTCTACCACTTGAGCCATAGCACCACTTCTGGTTTTGGAGTGGATAATTGGAGATAAGAGTCTCACAGGGACTTTTCTGCCTGGTCTAGCTTTGAACCATAATCTCAGATCTCAGTCTCTTGAGTAGCTAGGGTTACAGGTATGAGCCACCTGCACCTGGCTAGAAAGTGTTTTAAAAATGAAACTGTTCTGTTGTTCACTGAAGAATCTAAAACAAGACCTGAAAAATTAAATGATACATTCTGATCCTATATGAGACACTTAACATTTTTAAAATTACCCTTCTAAAATTACCATGCAAATTCAAATACATGTGTGTGTATCTAAATGTGCTAAGTAGCAGTTTAGTACTTTAAAAATCAATTGAAAGCATCTTAGAACAGCCTCATACACTCTAAAAGAGACAATCTTAATACTGTACTAGCCCTATCAGATACTAAGCCCGTTATCTTGTTACCATAGTAAAAGTAATAGGAATAGACAAGGAAATAACTGAATAGAGAATGAAAGAAACTTAAGAATATATAGAGCCTGATAAATAACAGGATAATAGAATTTATATAATATATAATACAGGTATAGTAAGCTAGTCTATAGAAAAAATACTTTCAAGTTTATACCCTACATAAACAGAAAAAAAATATATGTGGACTTAGTTATATATAGCATTTTTCTTATTAATTGGAGATAAGAATCTCACAAGTGGCTAGAATTACAGGCATAAGCCACTGGCACTCTTCTTGTTTTTAAGTTATTAGAGAGTCTATGTATTGTTTGGCAAGAAGTCCATTGCGTAACTCTTTTCAAATATTTCTGATTTACTTGTAGAACTCCAATTCTTCAATTGAAAATTGCTATCAAGATTCTATCGGAACTGTAAGGCCATATTTGATATTAAGATAATAATCCATCAAATGTGAAGGAAGAGATTAGTAAACAAATTGTATAACTTTTTGGCATTATTAATTAATACATAACATTTTTATATTAGACATATTCACAGTTCAGAAAGAACCACAACCTCCAAAAGTCACAATTATTTGTCTTAAGGAAACAAAGCTGGTGATTGCCTTAAACAAAGGCATTTGTAGCTATTTAATTTAATGTTGCTAAAAAATATAGACCTTAATCACATAAAGCAACAGATGGTAATATGGCTAGAATACATTGTCTGTAATTAGGCTATAGGCAAATCCAGTAAGTAGAAATCACATCAACTAAACTTTTACTTACATAAGTCAATGCTATAATGTTTGAATTGGTTGGATATAAGAGAAAACAAAGAAACACTGAGAAATTATTTAGAGATTCTGAATTTCCATTTTTCTCTTTATCCTGACTTAATAAGTCATATATCAGATAAATATAGTTGGTAGGAAGAAATAGAGGAAGTTGAATGTAACATTTTAATTGGAGAGCAATCATCTTTAAGTATCTGGATGACACTTATAAGTGAAGTTATCACTTCCTTTCTCTCTTCCATCTCAACTACTAATACAAAGCGATAATTGCTTTACAAACAAAATAGCCATGAATAGCCTAATAGCTATTTTTCCCGAAGACTATAAGTAGCAAATTTCAACACCTGATGAATCATGTTATTTCTCATCTCACTTAACAAATTCTAATAGGAAGCAAAAAAATCTCCTGCAGGGTATTCATTTATCTCAGTACAAAATGTTTGAGGTTGAAATCTGACCTAGAAAATGGAGCAAAAAAAAATCAGAAAAATGAAAACTATATAACTGTCATCATAAATAATATTCTGTTCTTATGAAGTTGAATAATAGTATTTTCCAATAAATGCCTATGTTTCATTTTCTAGGTGAGTAAATTATGAAAAACAGATATTTAAATTTAAAAAATAGACAAATGTTGTCTCCTAAATGAGACCATTGTGAGAGAGTTGTTGAAACTCATGAAAAAAATACTACATCAGGGTTTTTTTTGTGTGTTTTCATTCTTTCTTTCTTTTCTTTTCTTTCTTTCTTTCTTTTTTTTTTTTTTTTACAGAACTGGAATAAACACTTGCAACATTCATAGAATGGACAGAAGATAATTGTGGTCAATTATATTATACTCCTACTCCTGAGAAAATATTTCATAGTCCAGGAAATGAGTTCTAACAGCTTTCCTGTATGTGGTAATATGTCCCAGAGAGCCTTATTGTCTATTAAATGCTCTGCTCTCACACAGTCCCAGAGTGAATATGTATTTTTATTGATTTTTACCTAACACACCTTCTGCTCCAAAATGAACTTAAGATAGCTTTAAAGGGCACATAAAGCATTACAGAATCTCATAATTGAAAGGTGTGAGGAATGAAGAAAAGAAAATATGCATAGGAACACAAAAGGAGCAAAAAATAAGGGCAAAAAGTCCTCTTGTAATAATATGGCTATTGGTAGGCCCATAGATGTTACCAATGTTTCTAACAGTGACAGAGAAAGAAAGACATCAAATTCTACTAAATGAAAAAAATCCCAATGAATCTTGAATGTGGGCTTATTTTGTTTTTAATAGTAATAAAAGTTTAAGTAATAGAGTAGATCTCACTCAAGTACTTATGATAATTTCAGGGATTTTTCTGAGTACGTTACATACATTAAACCACTAATCCTCACAAAATATAATTAGGTAGATAATATAATTATCTTCTCCTTATAGATTAGGAAGCCAAAACAAACAGGTATGTAATTTGCTCTTGGAATAAAAATGAGACACTATTAAATGTGCAGCTATATCAATAAGGTACAAAGAGTACATGCTTATGGCTTTCATATATTCATCTTTCTCCAAACATTTTGATTAAATATAAGCAAAACTACAAAACAAGCTAACAACAAAAAAATCATGTTGTCTAAAAGTAAGTCCTGTTTACCACATTAAAATGGAATTGAGTGCTAAAAAGGAAGTTCATTTCAGTTTGGCATGATACAATTTGATGACTCAACTCTCTCTCTATTTTTCTCCTAATTAGACTACTGGGACAACTAGCCCACATGGCCTATTGAGAGATCTGTTGGCCTTCCTTTGGTGAGAAGACATCCTCAGTGTTTCAAGCCCACCAGTGTTCTTTTCTCATTACATGGCAGCAATTCAAGAAGTATTATTTGGCATCAGGTCTGCTGGAAGCACAAACAGGAACTCAGGCAGGGAAACTATGGACCAATTTTATCTGAGATGCAAATGCTTCAAAGTATGCCCATATTAATTTGTTTTCTAAAATGTGATTTAATAAAACAGTTCATTCTTGAAATAACTCTCAAGCTCACTTTACAATGTTCTTTATTTTCAAAATGAAGTGATTGGGGATTACTAATCTTTGTACTATTAGCCAGTAATTTCTCAAGGATGAGGGCAATTCAAAGAGGAGAGTAAGGCATTAGTAGACTTGGCAACTCTTCTATGAAGAAACACCAAGATCTCCAAAATATGATGGTGTCATACCTATAGATCCTGATGATCTGGATTTATATAAGGATTTGTTTAAGTTATCTATGAGTTTTTTTTGTTTATTTGTTTTTATAGTGCTGAAGATCAAACAAACACAAGGCCTTGCTTATGTGTGCTGGGCTAACACTCTACTCCTGAGCTACCTCAATCTCCTTCTTGAAAGTATATTTTTTAAGTAAGAAGAGGTCAAGTTTGGGGGATAGAAGTGACAATGAACTAAAAGATATCAAATATGAAAATTTTAAAAATTATGTATGATGCTGGGGATTAAACCTAAGGCCTTTCAGATGCCAGGCAAGCACTCTACCATGTGAGTTCTGCAACCAAATGCAGAGATTCTGTGCTCTTTCAGGCCTAAACATTGCCCATGAGCTTCAATACTGTATAGAAAGCTAAAGAACTTGAACCTTAATAGACACATTCCATTTCCTGTGAGTTTATTATGATTGTCATATACTAGTTAGAGCCCACATAACCTAGGGCTAGAGTAACCTTCTGGTCAGTTACATAGGCTTCACTTTGTTTAACTGCATAAAACTTGAGTTTCTCTGTGAAGAGAGAAATGGATAGTCAATTAGCAGATCTTCTAGTAATAAAATTTTGGGGGCCTGCCCAGTGCTGGTGGCTCACATCTATCATCCTAACTATTCAAGAAGCTGAGGTCTGAGGATCACAGTAAGAAGCAAGCCTGGGCAGAAAAATCAACTTATTAGTGGAGGCTCAAGTAGTAGAGCACCAGTCTTGAGCAAAAAAAGCCAAGTAACAGCAAAAGAACTTGAGTTCAGTAAAAGCACATGTGCACAAGCAAACACACACACACACACACACACACACACACACACACACACACACACACACACACAGAGCAAAGGTTGGAAGCTGGGAATATAGCTCAGCAATGGAAGGTATATATTCAGCATGCTCAAGGTCCTAGGTTATCTAGCACTAAAAATTTTTTAAAAGGAAGAAAATGTTTTTTTTTCCTGAGACTATTAAGGGAAACCATTTTGTACTGTATCCTAGTCAGGCTCTAGGGGTCAATGGTAACTCGGTTACCATTGTTAGCGAGGGACATGGTATCTATTTCTTTAAGAGTCAAACATCATTTACTGCCCTTTAATCATATAAACTGTAATAGGTACTTTAATCAATTAAAATCATAGATACTTGGAATACAGTACACAGAACAAAATGACTTGTTCCTTTTTTCTCAGTAGTTCATTACAGAGCCTTTGTGTACCCTTCACTTCACAGAATAACTTAGCAAGAACAAGTTATGTATTAACTGATATTTGAATTAGCAACCAATTGCCTACTGTATATTACAGAACAGATGAAGAGGTAAAAGATACTTTTATGTATTTATTCCAAGTTCTATGAATTCATTCTGTACAAATGGCCAAGCTAACATTATACTCAATAGAAGGATAAATTACTAAGTATATTTAATTCAGAAGAGTTCTTACATGACTTAAGCTCTGAATTTAAGATAAGTAGGAGGGCAAGATGGAGAGGAAAAGTATTCCCAGATAAGCATGATCCTGCAGACAGACAGGAAACTAAGCAGGTCCTGACTATCTGGGAAGCAGGTAGGGAAGTAGGAGGACCATAAGACCAGTGCACTAATAATGAAGCTGAGTAATGGGAAACCTGATGAAGGAGAAGGGAGTAAAACTCTCATTTGTTGGTCATCTAAAATGCACTAGACATTGTGATGGGCCCTTTATATATTTATCTAATTTAATCCCATAAGAAAAATGTATTGTCATTATCACCCCATTTCTCTGTGTGAGGAAACTGAACATAAAAATATTGACTAAACTTTCTAAGATCATATAACTAGCAATTGGCTGGAGAATTTTAGTCCAAGTCTGTTTACTCCAAATCCTAAGCTTTTCTCACAGCTTCACACTGTCTCTCCTTGGAGAAGGGAATGATAAACCCCAAATCAGCACTTGACATTGACCACAAACTGTGGAAGAAAGATCTGAGGGGGAGTTCTGATAATGTATCTATTCTAAGTCACCAGTAAAATGGCTAAACTTCCAACTGAAATATAGAAGATGAAACTTCAGGAATAGCCATATACCAGTGGATCCCATATAATCCTTGCTACTCAGGAGGCTGAGATCTGAGATTACTGTTCTAACCAAATGGGCAGAAAACTCTGAGTCTAAGCTCTAATTAACAAACAGAAAGGCAGAACAGGAGGTGTGGCTCAACTGGTATCTCTCCAGCCATAAATGAAAAGCTGAATGAGAACAAGGGGCTCTGAATTCAAGGTCCAATACCAGGACAAAATAAAAAAAGAAACTGAACTTCAGAGGTCGGTAGTCTTTGTTACCAAGGATAGTAATTGCATTTCAAAGATATGTTTCTATGGAGAATTATAGGTCATAGGCTAGAGGCCTCTCATTTATATATAACTACATTTCAAATTTTCTTAAAAATGTCCTTAGACCCCCTATTCACTGTCAACAAGGCAGACATCTGATTCCTTTGATTTCAAACCAAAACCTTTCTTTCCTAACATTTTCTATAACCCAACTCTCTTATAAATTCAGACTAACAATTCTTGTAAGATTTCATCTTTTCTCTACATGAAGTTTAATCATAATAAAAAAATGTGTCCTTGAAAGAATCTGAGAAATGAATATATGCTTTCTAGAATATCAAGTTTTCACCTAGCCTCTTTCCCTTAAGTGTCATTCCCTTTAGCAAAAAAGCTGACTCTTTGTGAGTGAGATTTCTGCAGTACGTTCACTCTGTAAGTTCAAATCAATGATCAGATAACTCCCAAATGACTTAAGTAAGTTTTACACTGAAAACAAATATCAGTATTGAGTAGAAGACACCAGAAAGGAAGCCACTGGGGGCAGAACTGGATGATTCTCACAAAAAGAACGCTGGGGACAGCTAACAACTGTGGTGTCATTCTCAGCTTTGAGGTTGGAGGGTAGAAGGAAATAGGGGGAAAAAATCAGTCTTTTAGAGCTTCCAATAACCATCCCTATCACGAATTCTAAAAACAAGATCCTCTCAGATGCTTCTTCAAGTTGCCATTCCTCTCAGGTACAATACAAGAAAATAATTTTTAGAGATTGTCAACAAGAGATACTATGGTGCTGGAAAATGAGCAATATAAAGACAATGAGCTCAAAGTTCAACTTTGTATTTCAACTATATCTCTATAAAAACCATGCTACCAAATTCTGACTCATGATCTTGCCCTAAACTCTGATCAATGGGGAAATTTGGAAAAGGGAAACTTTTGGTCATTATGGTCCTGAAATTGTAGGCTTTTCTACCCTTCACAAATGAAATGGGCCACCAATGAACAAATACATTAAAACAACTGAGTGGAAAATGTGAGTGACTTTTTAATAAAAACCAGAGTTTCTTTTTTTTAATCATATATTGAGATGATGATTCACTGAACACTATCACTGGCCTTTACAAGTTTTATAAAGATCTATCTCCTCTCTTCTCCTGGACCTCAAGTCCTAGAATGACATAGAATGAGACTGAATCCAAATGCAAACACCTATTTCTAGGTAGTGCTCAGGGAGTTACTCAAGCTTCGTGTGTTTCAGTCTCTTCCTCTGCCCCCTAGAATTGTTGGGCTAATTGTTGAACTAAGTATCTGACAGGCACACTTCTAATAAATAGTCCCTACTAATATTTTTATTTTTTTAAAAACAAACAGAATAATTTTCTTGTCTAAAATGATGTGCCAGTAATGGGGGCACCAAGGAAAATGTATGATGCTTATAACTGTTACTAGGAGTAAGTGTTGAGAACGGGAGCCCCACCATTCCCCACAAAAGGCAGAGAAGCAAAACAGTCTTGTTTGAATGGATATTTGTGTGAGCAACAGATTAAGTTGAAGCGTTTTTCTTTTTTCTGTTAACTTTCAAAGCTCTTGAAGGACTGTTTCCAAGTGAGCTTTAGGAACTTCCCGCTATCCCCTGCCTTAGGGAGTTTAGGGGAATGGAGCTTTGGACTTGGGGAGTTAGAACATTAAAGGGATCATACAACTCTTTCCTTATGCAACCCCCAGGCAGGAGGATCATCTCTCATTTTAAAAAGCTTTCATTTTTCAGGGGCCCTGGGCACCTCAGATTCATTCTGTATTTGAGTTTCATACTGTTATTTATTTGAAAGCTGGTCTTTTTTTATGTTTCCTTTTGGTCTCTCTTTTTAGGTAATGGGTGTTATAGGGAGATTTCATGTTGGATTTAGAACTGGGGTTAATATACATTAAAGACAAAAATATCCCCTGTGACTTTCTGGAATGAATAAATAATAGCAGATTATTTTTAAAAAGGCCTTTTAAAGACCACTTTGTAAAAAAAAAAAAACAGTTCTTAATGTTAAGGCTATGACTTGGCAACATGTACTTTAATCATTTACTTAATATATGCAGTTTACAAAATGACAACAGATAGGATGTTTTTAAAGCCTTTTATCTGAATAAACCTTTATTGTGGAAAGTTCATAGGTTCACTTTATTATTCTAGGGTTCCTAGAAGTTTACAGAATCACCCAATGGACACGGAGTCTAGGACTCTACCATTGCAGGATCCTTGCATGTCACTTCTCACGATGACAGAGCATTTCTTTTTTTTTCTCTTTTAAATAGGAATTTTGTTTGTTTCTTTGTGTCACTGGGGATCAAATTCAGTCTTGTGCATGCTAGGCAAGGGGACTATCACCGAACTGTACCCCTGGAGGTTTTTCTCATCTCCATGATGCTAGAGTCTGCTTTTGGAATGTGGCAAAGGATCCAGAAACATTCATTTTATACAGTGTGTGTGTGTGTGTGTGTGCGTGTGCGTGTGCGTGTGCGTGTGCGTGCGGGCGTGTGTGTGTGTGTGTGTGTGTGTGTGTGTGTGTGTGTGTGTTCTGGGGCTTGGACTCAGAGCCTAAGTGCTGTTCCTGAGCTTCTTTGTTCAAGGCCAGCACTCTACCACTTGAGCCACAGCTCCACTTCTGGCTTTCCTTGGTAGTTAACTGAAAATAAGAGTCTCACAGACATTCTTGCCGGGAGCTGGTTCTGAATCTTGAGCCCCAGATCTTCAGTAGCTAAGATTATAAGCATGATCCACCAGTGCTCGGCTGTCATTTTATATATCTGAAAAGAATAATCTCCTTTTATCTGAGGGAAATGTCCCAAAACCCCCAGTGGATGCCTGAAGCCACAGATAGTACTAGACCCAATACACAAACACTATGCTGTCCCAACAGCCCATCTACTTAACAGGAGAGCTCCAAAGTGACTAGTGGAAACACTAAATGAAGAAATGATTCACATCCCAGGGGACTGAAGGGGATCAGCAGGAGATTTCATCATGCTACTCAGAGGGCTGTACAGTTTAAAACTTAAAAGCTGTGAAACTACATCAAATTAAAAACACATCAAAGAAACAATTACCAAGATCAAGAGAAAACTCACAGAATGAGAGAAAAGTTCTTTGCCACATATTTATCAGCTAAAGAATGAATCTGCAAAATATAAAGAGCTCAAGAAATCCTAATATATCACTTGGGCATAGATCTGAAGGAGTATAAACATACAAGAGAGATTCCTGCACACCCAAAGCTTACTATGGAACTATTGAATTTTCACTATGAAACCCCCTGCACTACCCCAATGCATGCGAATAAAAAATTAAGATCATATATGATCAAAAACATTCACAATTAAAAAATTAAATCCCCCCCAAAAACTTACACGTTATTAATTTTGGGAATTTTCCCTTTAATATTCTTGGGTCATGTTTGCCCACAGAGAACTGAATCTACACAAAGAGAAGTCATGAATAAAGTGACTATATCAAATATTATTTTTAATTATTGTAATACAGGTGATTTATGGATCATGCTTTTGAAATCACAGTTTAGAGCTGTAAGATAGGGAGTCACAAACATTTCAATTTTAGAAATCATTAAAACTTTAGAAAAATATCTAAGATTCTCTAAAACTTTTGTTTTATTGGTTATATTTAGCAATTTGTAGAAGTAAAATTTAAACTGAGAATGTTTTGATTATTTACTTATAATTCATTATAAAACAATAAACCCAATATATTAACATAAGTAAAACTGGTTATTAGAGTATCTATATTTTCCAAAGCAAGTTTACTTTTAAAAAGATACCTTTAGTAGGATATGGACAGATTCTCATATCTGCTTCTGCAGTTATGAAGTATAGATAGGAAAATCTGGCCTCAAACAAATAATACTTGGAATAGGAAGAAAGTTTTATATATATATAATTGATGCTATTCCTTTTTGATATGATAGCAAAATTCAAACAGGTAGTTGTCTTAAAGGCTGGTTACAAGGTAGATCTGAAATCTTATTAGTGAACTTTTCATACTATGTCACATTAAAATTTACTGGTCTGTTTTTAAAAATGGTATTTTCTCCATTCTTGATTTTGTGACATCACACATCAGTCATGTTTCACTGAGTTACATAGCTCTTCAACTTTTGGCATATTTCATTCTATGTGCTTAAGAATTTGTACTCATTAATATCAGAGAAGTTTCAAGTATCAAGAATTTGTCAGGCTCACAGTGACAAATATGAACTTTTAAAAATTCTAAGCTTTTATATATGTTTTTATTGTAAAACTACCATACAGAGGGGTTACAGTTACATGGTAAGGTAATGAGTACATTTCCTATTGAGCATTGTTACCTCCTCCTTTGTTTTTCCCTAACCATCCCTTCCCTCCCTACCTCCTGCCTCCTTCCCCCCTCCCTCCACCCCAAGTTGTAAAGTTTGCTTTCAACATAGTGTCTTGAACATCTCATTGTTAAAAAGGATCAACCTGTATCCTTATTTAAGCATTTTGTTATTTCCTTTTCCCGCCCCAAATTAGAAAAATGTATATACAAGATGCAGTGCACCAGAATCAATCCCCCAACAACAAATCCTCAAAGAAACAACTTCCCAATAAATAAGTGGGCTAAAGACTTAAGGAGAAACTTCTCTGAAGAGGAAATAAGAGTGGCCCATAGAAAAATGAAGAAATGCTCAACTTCTCTAACCATAAAAGAAATGCACATCAAAACAACATTGAGATTCCACCTCACCCCAGTTAGAATGGCTATAATCAAGAAATCTAATGACAACAGATGCTGGAGGGGATGTGGCCAAAAGGGAACCCTACTGCATTGTTGGTGGGAGTGTAAAATTGTTCAATCACTTTGGAAAGCAGGATGGAGATTCCTCAAGACTCCACATAGAGCTCCCCTATGACCCAGCAATCCCACTTTTGGGCATTTACCCAAATGATCACAAATAAGACCATACTAAAGCTACCAGCACAACTATGTTTATTGCAGCATTACTGACCATAGCTAAGATATGGGACCAACCCAGATGTCCCTCAGTAGATGAATGGATCGAGAAAATGTGATATATATATATATATATATATATATATATATATATATATATATATATATATAAAGTTCTATGCCTCCATCAGAAAGAATGGCATTGCCCCATTTGTTAGGAAATGGAAAGATCTGGAAAATATTATTTTAAGTGAAGTAAGCCAGCTCCCCCCCAAAGAAACATAGGTCCTATGGTTTCTCTTATTTGCAATAACTAGTATATGTCTGGGACAAGCAGAAAAGGTCAAAAGCTATGTATATATGACCATAAAAGATGATGTTAAGCGAAATGAACCCCAAGATAGGGACACAAGTGGTCTTTTCTTTCTTGCTATTGTTCTTAATGTATTTATAATGTATTGTGTGATTTTTTTGTTTCTTTTGTATGTTCTTTGCCCACAGTATAACTTCTGCAGTCACTGTATTTGATTCCAGTGCCCTGCATCTTATATATACATTTTTCTAATTTGGGGAGGGGAAGGGAAATAACAAAATGCTTAAATAAGGACATAGGTTGACCCATTGTAATAATATGTTGAAATTGAACCTTACAACTTGGGGGGAGGGGCAGGGGGAAGGAGGAGATGGGAGATGGGAGGGAAGGGATGGTAGTGGAAAAACAAAGGAGGGGGTAACAATGCTCGATAGGAAATGGACTCATTACCTTGCTCATGTAACTGTAATACCTCTGTACAGTATCTTTACAATAAAATATATATATTATAAAAAAATTTTTAAAGTTTCAAAAGCCTAAAAAAGGAGTTTTAGAGTCCCTTCCACTTGATACACTATATGATCACCAATAATCTTTCATTGTACTTTAGAATTTGAGAAATAATTGATTTTTAAGTTAAAATAATGGCCTGCTGGTCACTGGTTTACGGAGAAGGTGTGGTTACCAGTGCTTTCTCATCCTCTCATTACCTGGGTGCAGGGACTCATGTAGGGAGCTTCCTGGCTCTTTCCACGTTGGGAGTGTACTATAAGAAGATGGATGTCTGCAGCTCAGTAGTGGGCCCTCACCAGACCCCAATCATGTTGGCAACCTGAACTCAGACTTTCAGCCATGAGACCAAGAGAAATATATTTCTGTTGTTCATAATCTATGGTACTGAGGCATCCCAAACTAAGGTATATGAAAATATTTATTCAATTAAAAATGCATTTAAAAAACAACCATGACTAATTCTAGTTCTATCCTTTTGGCCTCATTGACAAATTGGGAGGGATTTTTTAAATCAATCATATATATTGTGTTGTTGGATAACTTGGTTAACAACACACAAGTATAGAAATGCCAAGGAAATGGCAGGGCATAGTTCAATTAACTAAATCATGCAGCCAATACAAGGAAAACTTAGCTTGCCTTACTGCATCTTAATCTTATAATAATCCCCTAGATCTCTGCTTTGTATATGGGCTTGCTAATTTGTTTTTAGGTGAGGTCTTATTACATATCCCTGGATTACCTTCAACTCACTATGTAGCCTGGACCTCAAACTCTCAGTCCTCTAGTTTCAACCTCCCAAGTGCTAGGCTTACAGGTATACACCTTCATACTCAACTATACCCTCTTTCCTTATCTTTTTTCCTTTGAGATTAGTAAGTTGAAAGAATGATTTTTAGCTTAAAATTTTCTCGAGCATTTATTAAACTTTTACTAACCCATGGAATTGCGGGATATGTCACGATAATTCTTGTCTTCTATGAGTCATAGTTCCTTTTACAGTTTTTTTTCTTAAGAACAAGAACAATGTCTTTCCATAAACTCCCTGTAGACTTTCCCTCCTGTCTCACAGAATTCAAAGCCAGTTACCGGAAGAGAATGAATCACTCAGGCTACCTCTAGGAGGTGGAATACAGACCAGAAAGCCAAATACTGTTATTACTCCAAATAGCCATCTTTACTAACAGTCACAGTGCATACTTGCTACTGTGCCAGGGACTAGGTGAAACCCTATCCATGTTGTCATTTAAACATAAATTTTAGTAGTTTTATGTTACACAAAGAAAACTGAGGATAATGGCTGGTGAATCACTTCAAATTTCACAGTTAGTAAATGCTAATGCAGGACTGAACCTAAAAGATTATGCTGAAGCTCACCTCACTGTAAAACTCAACTCTAAGGACTACTTTGCTGCCTAGATATAGCACATGTAAAATACTTTGTACAATACTTTGTATATGGGCTTGCTAATTTGTTTTTAGGTGAGGTCTTATTACATATCCCTGGATTACCTTCAACTCACTATGTAGCCTGGACCTCAAACTCTCAGTCCTCTAGTTTCAACCTCCCAAGTGCTAGGCTTACAGGTATACACCTTCATACTCAACTATACCCTCTTTCCTTATCAAATAGGATTCATTATTAAGGCAAGCACAGCATAAATCTCAATAAAAAGGAAATGAAAAGACAGGGTAATAGGAAAAGCACCAAGTAAAAATATACATTGTAGCTTTAAATGCACTTCATGTATGGAAAGAATACATGTATATGACTATCTAAAACCTTATTGATGTTGTGGAAAAAACAAAGGACCTAAAAATTGTGAGAAAAACAAGTTCCTGAGTTCTTAAGACATGTGAAACAGTAATACAACTAGCATCTATTCTGTTCTCCCTAAATTGGAGATTGTTCTAACATTTCTGTGATACAGAGTTATTATTTCTTATATTTTATAGGTGAAATGAAACTCTTGGAACTTTTAAAATGATTAAATAAGCATTAGACTAAGTAATGTATTTAAAATATTTCCTTGCATATAGTAAAATCGTCCTTAATTGTAGATATAATTACGATATTGATATTACTACAGAGACATCTTGCTATGCTTGAAATATATCCTTTTTTATTCTAGACTTAATGATTTATAGTTATTTGCTGTTATAATTATTTTAGTTAACAATATTTTATAGCAATATTATAAATGAATACAACCCTATCAAAGTTATTTTACAGAGGTAAGGAAACACTAAAGTAGATTACATGATTAATGTGAGCTTCTGTCCCATAGATAGTAAGCGAAGCAGAGTTAGCACCATTCACAGAAGGCCATGAGAGATATTATTGCTCATATTTCTGACTCACCAGTTTCAATGTCACCTGAATCCAGCTTCTTCAGCAATCTAGGGTCAGATAGTTTAATTCCCCAGCTGAGCTTAAATTGCTGATCTGTTATTTACAAAACTCTTTGCTTTTTCACTCTCTCTGTGTTTCTGGCTTTTGTCTGCAACTAGTCATAAAAGTTTCATATAATGACAGGTAAGGGACTGGGAAAAGATGCAAGCATATGAAATCTGACACTCAAAAGATGTATTTGTTCTGCAATGGGCTCCAAACAAAGCATTTTTCTGGGGATTAAAAAAAAATGAAAGAAACTTGTTCCCCTCCACTACTAAATTATTTTGGCACAAGTGTTATCTTGTTTCATAGATCACTCTTGTATTCACATAGATATGGTTATGATTTTAGAAACATTTGAATATTTGTGATGTCTGAATCATTTCAAAATGAAAATTGTGCAAATTCTACAGTGTGGGAGGAGAGGATTCCTTTTCTTTCTCTGCTTTTCCTCCTCTCTCCCTCTTTCTTTTTTCCCCCATCCTTCCTTCCTTTATTTGGGGAGATTTTTTTTAAAGCTTTAATGTTTTAGTTCTTATTGCTGCACAATTCCCACTCGATGGCTGCAGCAAATCACTGGAAATGTGTTCCATTTGGGGAGTGGACCATGTCAGATTCATGAATCCTTAGTTTTCAATGTTTCTCTGGGAGGGCTATTAAATAGAGATGACACTTAGCTTTTTAATAAAATCATTGAATCATTTTCTTTTCCTGCCAATAAAATATTAATTCTGACTTAAAATCCTCTCATTTTTTGAATTTGAAAGCATATTCTTCATTACCCAAAATGTACTTGTACTTTTTTAAATAGCATCTAGCCAAGAAAAATAAGGATCATTTCAACTGACCTCCAACATGTGCAAATAGTGTATGTTCTTATTGTAAAAAGATATTGCAATTTATCAAATGCCTTTTTGCTTCCTTTAGGATGATCATGTGGTTTTTTTTCTTTTTTTTAAATTTGCTATAATGACTGCTTTTTGTATGTCAAGCCAACTGTTTTTGCTTGGAAAATTATACTTTAAAATTATAGTTTATATACTTGAAAATTATACTTTAACATATAGAGAACTGGCTGGTTATTGCTTTGCTGATGATGTTTACATCTATATTCCTAAGTATTAGTCTATAGTTTTCATGTGGTCATCTAATTTTACTATGGGATAATCCTGACCTCATTCATTAGGAAGCACGTCCTCTCCTATGTTTTGGGAGTATGTAAGATTTTTCTGTGCAAAGTTTTAAAATGACTAACTCAATGTCTTGTTACATGATATATCGAACTTTCTGTCTCTTTTTGAGTCAATTTTGAAAATTTGCGTGTCCCTTTAATTTGTGTGTTTCACTTAGGTTATCGAATATGTTAACACACATTAACTTCATTCTATTTGACTTCATGCAGGTACTGAACTAATTAGGTGACATTCCTTTAGACAAAGACAATATGAGAGATTACAATCTGAAAGTGGTCACCTTCTTGATTACAAAATTATTCATTGACTTATTCATTTCACAAACAGTTGCTGAATGTCTTATTTATGCTCTGAATATTTCATGGCTCTAGGATTATTGTATATGCAAAGGCTTCAGTGTCTTCATGGAGCTTACATTCTTTTTTTTTTTTTTTGGTTGGTCATGGGGCTTTAACTCTGGGCCTGGGCGCTGTCCCTCAGCTCTTCTGCTCAAGGCGAGTGCTCTACCGCTTGAGCCACTGCGCCACTTCTGGTTTTCTAGTGGTTTATTGAAGAGAAGAGTCTCACGGACTTTCCTGCTGGGGCTGGCTTTGAACCTTGATCCTCAGATCTCATCCTCCTGAGTAGCTAGGATTACAGGCATGAGCCACCGGCGCCCGGCTGGAGCTTACATTCTTACAACAAGAGGCAGACAAACAAGCAGAAGATGAAGTCACATAATACATAATGCAATCCCTAGAAAGTCTTGGTTATTGTGCATAGCTTAATAGATAGCAGATTATCAACCTGTTGGATATTGTATTCTTATCGTAAGAAGTTAAGAAATGAACATATCATAGGTAAGATGTCTCTCATATTAAAGAAAACTCTAGCAATAAATCTCCCTTGACACATATTTAAACATTTTGTCTAGGAATGAAAATGGAGAGAAGGTAGTAATTATCTCACTTTGTTGTTTTTTTAAATATTGGCGTCACATTATAAATATCAATCAAAGCTTTACAATATTGTTGAGCTCCCCTTAGAGCTTTTGATTTAATTGAGTCTAGGGTTAAAACCTAAGACAAAGTTTGCTCTAAAAGTTTCTTTATGATTCAATATTGAATATCAAGTACCTGCTGCAAAGCAACAAGTAGTAATGTGTTACCTTCTATGTCCCAAAGGATGTAAGATACTTGTATTTTATTTTTCAAATATTCTGTTCTCATTTTATTTTGGTGTTATCATATGAGTTGTTTTTCTATTTAATAGACATGCAAAGTAAAGATACAAAGAGACTAGGTGATTGAAAGTGTCTGTTTCCATTCCTTGAACTTTAACTGGAGCCAGTCTACTTGTACATTCCATCAAAGAGAATTTTCAAACATGGGACAAAGACTCCCTATCATGTTTTCTCTGGTTGCTCTTCTTCCTTTTACTCCCATTGGCACTCCTTTTGACTATGTATTCAATGTCCTGTCCTGATATTTTAGTGCTTCTGGGATCAAACTGAGAGCCTTCTGCATGTAAAGCACATACTGTACCCATCCTAACCTGATTCCTAAACTCAACACTGGCTTCATATTCTTTATCCACTACCTATTTTAAGAACTTATTTGGATCAGTGTTCCTGGTTTAGTGACCTCAGCTCTTACTATCATCAATGGAATAAATCTGTGCCTTATTTTTGTAAAATCCTGAGTGTGAGATGCTGGTATAGATAAGTTTACATAATATAGATTAATTTTACATTATTGCTGTGATTCCCAACCACATAAAATGGTGTGCAGTTGCCTCATGTTGTAATATAGAAGTGCTCCAAATAAAAAATAGTATATATTGTAATAATAAAAGTTCTGCTTGCAGATCTTTTGTGTATTACTAACACGTAGGCTAATAGTCTTGGCTAGTAGTAATATATTGGTTGACCTTTAACAAAACTACATCATCAGAAATAAAATTTTGTAATTTTTATTTTACAATTAAGGCATACTAGGAAATATACTAATTGATAAGTTAAGATACCTCATTGGGCAAGGGTATAAAACAAATCAAGGCAACTGTCTATTTAAATGGCTAGTTCTTTTGGTGATATTTAATCTCACTATAAAATGTATGTGAAACAGTCTGTCAGTGGGTTCTGTTTGGTTCAGTCAAAATGATGGCCCACTTGTATATAGCCTGACAAAATGGGAGGTCGTCTACTTGATAAGAACTCAGACAAGACATATATATTTGTTCTGTGTATCAGAACTCTGTATCACAACTCATCTTGGGACCTTGGACAGCACCTCAGTAGCTCTTGCTTTAGTGAATACAGAAAACAATGTTAACTTTAAGTGAAAAATATGTTAAATTCTCTATGAAGACAATCTGATTATCACCAAAATGACATTGTGACGTACATAATATTATTTACCTCACTCTATAACTGATTCTCAGAAACGAAATAGTACATAGCAAAGAGGTTTCTGACATGAAATTTAGACCCAGGAAGTTTGATTAAAAGCCAAACTATTTAACAACTGTAGTCTGCTTTCCTAAGAAACAAATTGTATATGTAAAAAGGATTTACTTTGTCCTTTACATGAGGTTAAACTCACCTCCCTTCATAGAAATTCTTCATACATACACATTAATGGAAAAATCTAGGGTTGGGAAGGTGGCTCAGCGGTAGAGCTCTTGCCTTGCATGCACGAGGCCCTGGGTTCGATTCCTCAGCACCACATAAGCAAAAAGAAAAAAGCTGGAAGTGGCACTGTGGCTCAAGTGGTAGAGCGCTAGCCTTGAGCTGAAGAGCTGAGGGACAGTGCCCAGGCCCAGAGTTCAGGCCCCACGACCTGACCCCCCCAAAAAAAGAAAAGAAATTTACACATGTAATTAATATAAAAATGTTTGTGCTTACACATCTATTAACTCATCAATTTATGGTAATTAATTTAGGAAGAAAATTCAGGACCAAAGCAGCTGTCTTTTATCTAAGCCTTTGCTGCCTAAATACTCACACATGCTTGTACCCCTTCACAAAGGTAGCAGCATTCTCATTCTCTCCATGAGAAGAGCTGGGAGCACACCAGTGATGAAGCAGGACAGCCTTGAATTGATGCTCAAATACACCAGCAATTCCTTAACCTGTAGAACATCTATATGAGTTTTAGAAAAGTTGAGGATTTCAACTGCCAGGCTATGAAACCAGCAGCGTTTCTCCATTAAAATTCAAAACACTGTAGTCAATTGTCTGCAACATATATAAAATGAAGTAAAAGCTGTTATTTGTACCTGAATTTATATACTCACATGCCTATACTATTTTATTTGTAGTTATAGTTTGCTATTAGTGATTTGGGCCCCTGTGAGTTTCTAGAACTCTAATATGAAAGTAACTAGAGAAATTCTAAAATAATAATTAAGAACAGACTCACTGAAGGCCTGCATATTTATTGCTGCTCTTTTTTAAGTATAAGTCTTTAATAACAACAGACAGGTGATACTTTCTGAAAAAAAATTGGAAATTAACAATACAAATTCATCTTCAGGTATATTGATAAGTAAATGAATACAACCTTAATACTAAAACAAATTGAACAATCTGGTGACAGGCTACCTCCTGGTATTCTTGTGCTGGGATTGTTTCTATCATAAAGCAAATTACAGAGTGTGTATTGTGATTTGATTGCCTGTGTAATACACAATTACTATAATAGGGTCACTCGGTTCTCTGGCTGCACCATTATGAACACATCTGATGAGCATGTGGGAAAATGTTCACCAGCACCAATGCTCATTGTCTGAAGATTTATGATTCCCATGTAAGATCAAACCTCTGGTGCATGCAGATCATTTTATTTCTGAGCTGTACCATCTGTCTCAACCCAGAAATATTAAACAATTTCTTAAGTAATGTGGTAGGAGACTTTTTAGGAGACATTATAAATGGTCTACTGAAACTGATACAAGAACACTAACAAGTCTCAGAAATGTAAGAAGTCGTTGTAAATAAGTATCCTTTGCATCAAAGCTTTTTAACAAATTTAGAAAATGACCAAACGTGTATGCTCTATAATATATGAAGATTAATTTAGTCATGCCAATACCTACTTTGTTTATAAATTTGGAGAATTAGAATATAGAGTCTGAGTGTAGCAGAGATGTCTCACTAAAATCAACCACTTTTCATTTAACGTATAGTCTGTGAGCTATGCTCTACCAAAGACTGTATTTAACAAACACCCATGAGATCTCTCTGTAGTGACTTTGAAAATTATGCTGGACACAATGCTACTTGGTAATTTTATCCTAAACATCAGCTTATACATTTCTTACCCATTGCCAGTTCCTGCTCTGTTAGGTTAGGGCCATCTGACTAAATTACAAAGGGTGTCTCAACACCTCCCTTTCCAGGCTGAGGCAAGCAGGAGCAGGTATGTCTTCTCCCTCACTCTGCTCTCTAGGGGAGGCAATCTTGGAGAGTGGGTGCTCCAGATGTCTTAGAAGACGGAGGCTATGATAAGAGTGAGAAATAAACTTTCATTGTGTTATCCCCCAGAGATTTCAGGGTTGTCTATCGCAATTAATTACTTTGAATAACTCAGTCACAATTATCAGATAACATTAAGATTTCTCACCACTTTGGACAAATCTCATTTTCACTATCAAATTGGACTTGTCAGGAAAGAAGGGGCTTTTTTTCTCATCAAAGAAGGAAAAGAATTCTGTACTTATACGATGATATTGTTTTGAAAAATGATACTGGTAACAAGGTTCCTGGATGCTTAATTTCCTAAATGAATGATTGATTGATACAAAATGAACATTTCTGCCCAGTGATCATTATTTCAGTCATATTAGCAGGCTAGGAGAACAATATCTAATCCCAGCAACCTGGGCTACCTGCGTCAACAACCTATAGCAAGTCACCTTTCCTGAAAGAGCTATAAGATCAAAATTAGTTATGTGTTAACAACAAGAACACACTTTTTAAAAGGCATAATTAAGTGGCTTCATCCTTGTGGGGACATCATGGAGTACATTCGTGTAAACTAAGAAGGCTATGACATCTCCAAACAATATATTTTTTGGACCATCATCATGTATTTGGTCATTGTTAACAGAAACATCATCATGTAGTTTGTGCCTGAGCTTTTTGATTCATGTGATGTATCATATGAACTGCCCGCATTCCATGCAGTGCAGAGTGGGTGACTGGGAAGGAAGGACAGAGGAACTCAAGCTTTTAACAAACCTCCTTCATGAACAATCTGCCCATGAAGAATGACTTCTATGGGAAATCTCATTGTGATTCCAGAAGGCATCTGTCACATTATCTACCACAATAGGTAGAACACAATGAAGCAATCATTTGCAAGAAGTCCTTGGCTATTAGCTGCATCTGCTGACCCAGAATTGATTGCAGCATTGTAAGGGTCATAAAAGATTGTGGTGCCTATAAGATTATTGCCTTCATCTCGTGAAAAGGACATGAATAAGAAGTTTAGATCAGAAATATATGTAACTTTCTCTACTTACTATAGAGGGAGAAATAGGTATTTTTAAAGGTGTTTCAGCATGTTTTGTTCCCCATGACTGACTTAATTTTTGTGCCTGCTTTCTTCTCCACAGTGGCAGCTTTCTTGCCGTTTTAGGGTAGATAGAAGGACTTCCTGCCTTTTTGTAGAGTGGACAATATGAATAGGAAATCAGACATTTAACCCAGTTCTAGTTGGACTACATGGCAGCATTTTCCTCTCTACAGGTTTCTATCCAGAGTATGTTTACATATACTCTTGCATTGTCTCACACTGCTTCATCCTTGTGAAAAGAGGACTGTCTAATCCAATAAGTAACTTTAGGAGCAGAGATTGTGACTATGTACTTTAGTCTTTCCTCTGAAATTTATCTGAATTCAGAAAGCATATGTGGCAGTCTCCTTTCAGTGCAAGGTCAATCTAAGTGGTAAAATCTTTCCAGGTGGATGCCACATCCTTCCTTGTCCTTCCTGTGATAGGTGGATAACTTGGCCAAATCTGGGATTTGGGATTAAGAAATCTTCTCTTATCACACTCCCAAGTCCCATTCTCCAGTTTAACTAATGCTGAACTCGTCTTCCTCACAGAAGTTGATTTATCTATCAATTAGAACTTTCTGTGAGGTGAAGGATGAGCTAATTTGGGCCAGATATCCTAAGTACAGGAATTTGTCACATATTCAGAGTCTCAGTGTTAGTTTACTGCATCCCAAGGAGCTAAAGGAGAGAGAAAAGACAAGAAGAAGAGAAAAGGGAAGAGAGACAGAAGGGGAGGAATCAGGGAGAGGTGAGCAAACTTCACAAGAGATTGAAATAACGCCTTGCTGAAAACAAAGCAAAGAGCTACTGCACCTCAGGAGGAAAATGTGACTGGCAAATGTGAGGACAGTTAGCGTAGATTTTCTATGCCTCTTGGCTTTACATTTCTGGTACACTGTCTTCATTCGTTTTTCCATAGACAACTTTCCTGAGCTTCTCCAAACCACATATGGCTTTGCCAAATTCTAGTTTATTTTCCTTAATTATTTGAAGGCACTATCATGACACTTTGATTTTCATCCTTTATAAAAGGATACCTTTTTCTTTCATGGAAGTATTTAGTATCTTTCTTCTGTAGTTAGAATTCTGAAACTCCATAATGATATTCCTATTTATGTTTTTTACCCATTAATTCTTCTTAGAATCTGGTGAGTAGATGCAATCTTAATTTACAACTAATCTAGTTCAGATTGATGTTAGCTTAATTCTTCTCTCAGATATCCTTTTCTGCATTGCCTATTACAAAAGTTGCCATTTATGCAGTTTACAATGATAGTTTATACAGTTAAATTTTAAAACAAAAGAAAGTTATATAAGAATGTAATTTTAATCTACAAATTAATGTCTCTGTTTAGCTCAGAGAAACTTTCTTCTAGTTATTTCTTTAATTATGTCCCTTATTTTTCAGCTTTCTTTTTCTGGTTATTTTATTAACTGGCACATGAAAGTTATATATAATGGGGTACTATGGGATGTTTCAATGCACGTATGCATTACATAATGTTTAAGGCAGGATAAATCTTTTCAAATATTTACTATTTATGGTAGAAGCTTTCAAAGTTCTTCTAGCTTTTCAAATGTGTAGTACGTCATTGTTAGCTATAGTTACCCTACTGTGCAATAACATACCAGAACTTCTTGCTCCTATCTAACTATAACTCAGTATACTTTGATTGACAGTCATTCCTCATCCTCTCCTAACCTCCATGACCACTGGCTGCAATCATACTATTCTCAACATTTATACATGTAGGACACCAACATTTCTATAAGTGGTGCTTGTCTATCTGTACTTGAATTATTTAACTGAACATAATGTTATAATGATAAGACTTCATTCTTTTTATGGGGAAACAATATTCCATTATGTATATGTGCCATATTTTCTTTATCCATTCATCAGTTGATTGGCACGCTTAAGTTGCTTGCATTTCTTGACTATTGCAAATAAGGTTCAATGAGCAGGAGAGTGTAGATATTTCTTTGACATGCTGATTTCATTTTCTTTGCATATATGCCTATTTGTGGGATTGCTGGATCCTATTACAGGTCTAGTTTATAAAACTCCATAGAGTTTTTCATAATGATTATACTAATTTACACTTCTACCGATAGCATGGGAGAATTCTTTTCCCCCCACAACTTTGCCAGCAATTGTTATCTTTGGCCTTTTCCAAAGTAGCCATTTTCCCTGGGGTGAGATGACTGTAGATTTTGTAGATTTTGATTTGCTTTTGTCTGGTGTTTTCTACTTATTTGTCTTCCTTGGAGAAATGCTGTCTAGAGTAATTTCCCTTCTTTAATCTTTCATTTTTCTCTTTAATATTTGGAATTTCATACATATATCCTAGCTGTGCTCTTTGTCAGATGTACAGTTTCTAAATATTTTCTCCTTTCTAAAGGTTGTGTCTTCAATCTGTTGATTGCTTCCTTTGCTATGTAGAATCTTCTTAGTTGAAAGCAATTCCATTTGTCAACATAAAACTTTATCTCCCATGCTTTTAGAATCTTCCCCTCCCTCCAAATAATTGTCTATTACAATGTCTTGAAGCCATTTGCCTAGAAGTTTCACTTACATTTAAATCTTTGAACCATTTTTAGTTGATTTTTATAACTTGTAAGATGGGTGTAAGTCCCTTTGTCTGTATCCAGTTTCTCCAGTACCATTTGTTAAAAAGACTGTCTGTACTCAATGGTGTTCTTAACACCTTTGTTTGATATCAGTTGTTTATAGATGCATGAACTTACTGCAGGCTTTCTGCTGTATTGGTCTACATGTATGCTTTTATGCTGTTACCATTCTGTTTTGATTACTACGGCTCTGTGGTAGGTAGTATAATGGCTCCTGCTTTGTTATTTGTGCTTAAGATACCTTTGGTGTGTGTGCGCACGCGCGCATGTGTGTGTGTGTGTGTGTGTGTGTGTGTGTGTGTGTGTGTGTGCATGTTTTCTGCTTGGAGTTGAGGAAGGAGTGATATGGGTAACTCTTTCTTGCCAGCTTTCTTCTTGACTTTTCTTTTCATTCGATTAAAAGCAGGCACTGTGATCTTTTTCTTGATTTCCTTAGCTCTTATGGAGATGGTTTGGTGCATGAATAATTGCTTAGCTCAGCATGTCTGTGAGAACATGAACACAGGAGAATATACTTGAGCATAACTTCATACTCTCCCCCCTTTATTAAATATGGAGCTTACCACTGAAATTTTCTATCTCTTTTTTCCCTTACTGCTCCTTTTTTTTTGTCTGTCATGAATCTTGAACTCTGGGCCTGGGCGCTGTCCCTCAGCTCTTCAGCTCAAGGCAAGTGCTCTACCACTTGAACCACAACACCACTTCTGGTTTTCTGGTGTTTTACTTGGAGATAAGAGTCTCACAGATTTTCCTGCTTGCCTAGGTTTGAATCGTGATCCTCATATCTCAACCTCCTGAGTAGGAGGTTTACAGGCATGAGTCACTGGTGCTGGGCTAGCTTAATCTTTAAAAAAATTATCTCAATAAATTGTACCCACGGGTCTTTATTCAACGTATCTATTTAGGAGTACAATGTATCTTGATCAATGTCACCTCTCCCATTATTCTCCTTTATATTTATTCTTCATTTATATATATTATTAATTAAATATTAAGCAGTAATCCTCTTCCTGGGACAAAATTTAGGTGAGAAACAGATAGTAACAAGTATAGTTTCTCTCACTATCTCTCAGTTCTACAAATGAGCTGTTTAATAATTCCTTATATATTCTTCCAGAGATATTTCATGAATTTTAAAAACATCCAAATAGGGCTGGGAAGGTGGCTCACTGGTAGAGTGCTTGCCTCGCATGCAAGAGGCCCTGGGTTCTATTCCTCAGCACCACTTAAACAGAAAAAGCTGGAAGTGGTGCTGTGGCTCAGCCTTGAGCTGAAGAGCTCAGGGACAGTGCCCGGACCCAGAGTTCAAGCCCCATGACCGACAAAAAAAAATTAAAAAATTTAAAAATTTAAAAAATTTGTTCTTGAATCTCTTTGAAAATATAATTTCAGATTGTTTTCCTTTTTCTAATTCTCTTGTCTTTCCTAAATCATCTCATGTTTCTTAGGGGATTAGATCATGTCCTTATCTTGAACTTGCCATTTTATATTCCTGGGAATTTCTGTCCATTCCTAGTCTGATTTTTCAAGGTATCAGATTGGTTTTCTTGTGTATCATGTTAGTATGAGTTCTTGCCTGTTCTCACCCCTGTGTAGGAAAACTACCTGTGTGTTTGTGATAAAAGTAAGAGGAAGTCCACACACATACCATATCTAGTTTAAAATAGCGGTGGCGAGTTGGTCTATCTGCTGGGCAGATGAAGGAGCAAAAATACCAAAACCTACCAAGCATCCTTATTAGGCAGTATTTTTTGCCCTCTCTTCCAATTCCAACCAATGTCTTGCTTTCCTTTTCTCTTCTTACTCCCACAGTCCACCCTGACAACTTGCTGTCCAGAGGCCCACCATGTGCCTACCAGCATAGCTCCCTTCAAGCCAGCAGTCCTTCTTACATTCCCACAGGATAATTCAGGACCATTGCTTCCACAAATTCATGGTGGTCATGAATCTCTCTTATCTGCTGGTGGGACTCTTTAGTATAATTTTCTTAGAAAAAGTTATTGAAATGGTAAATAATCCAGTGCAAAAACTCAAAACTTTCCTATTATGACACAGGTTTAGTACTTAATATAAAAGGAGACCTTATAGTTCAGGTGGGTACTTCTATATACAGGAAGTTGTTTTTAAGGAAAGAGGATTGTTAAGCTCTCCTCATAGCTTTGTAGACATGCTTTGGGGGAGTCCTATGACAAGAGAGAGAGAATAAATGCTATTTTTATTCATTTGTTCCTGTGGAACTCCTCCCATTTCCCATCGGGTGGTCTGGTATTTTCAGGATAGACATCTGGCAGTCTTGTCTGTTCTAAGGTTTCTCATTAATAGAAACAAGGAAAACAAACTAAACTGCAGTTATTTCTTCCTTACACATACAGCATCTTTCAATGGTGGTAGCACTTTGGATTTATCATGGGCTTTCCTTTGCTGAGATAATTTATCATTTTCTGTTTGGAGGTACATTTTTCCTATCTTCCGAGGAAGAAACTTTAATCACCTATCTTCTGGAAACACTATAAAATTAGAAATAAAAAAACTTCAGAAGTTGCAAAACAGGTGATTAACAGTAATGCTGTGGCCTTATTAAGTGGAGGGATATCACGCTGGTTACCCATTTGCACATGCTATTGATTTAATGTTTTCTAAATTTAGCTCTCTCAGGCTCAGCTGAGGTGTGGGTGCATTTACCAACCAGACTGATATTTATGCCATAGGTGAGAAATAACTTGATAATTTATGAGTGGTGAAATACAAAGTTGAGCAGGATTTTCTTCAGGAAAGGAAAAAACCCCCTACATATGGCATATTTAGACAATCTCTGTGGCTCTTCATTTGAAGAAAGTACACACTTTCTAGCGGAGTGGATGGAAGAGATATACAATTTGGTCAGCACAAATTTTCTTCTATGAATCACCTAGGAAAGAAATGTACCTTCCCTTGCTTCATCTCTGCATCTGCACAGAGATTGGGCCTGTTCTATGAGAACATCTGGAGTGGTTACTAAGTCACTGAGCCACAGGGGGGCCATAGAAAAGTCACAGCTACTAACAGGTCTTTGCAATGTCCAGGAGAGCAACTCCTTTTCTTTTCCCACAAAGGAAGTGGGTTTGGTCAAAAAGGAGACAAGTTCTTCCAGCAGAGAGAAGGATGTATAAGTTTGGGGAAGAAAGACTGGGGAACAGTTGCCTCATTTTTCACTCAGAAAGATATCTGAACAAATAAAGGGAAACCATGGGACCTATGTTTCTTTGGGCCTGGCTTACTCCACTTAATGTAATTTTTTCCAAGTCTTTCCATTTCCTAACAAAGGGGGCAATGTCATTCTTTCTGATGGAGGCATAGAATTCCATTGTGTATATTTATACCACATTTTCTTGATCCATTCATCTACTGAGGGGCATCTGGGTTGGTTCCATATCTTAGCCATGGTAAATAATGCTGCAATAAACATAGCTGTGCTGGCTCTTATATGTAATAACTAGAATATGTCTGAGTCAAGCAGAAAAGGTCAGATAAGTTGATGTTAGGCAAAATCAACCCCAAGATAAGGAACCAAATGATTTTTTTTCTTTCATGCAATTGTTTCTAACATATTTATAAGATGATTTCTATGTTACTTTGTATGTCCTTCCCCCACGGTATAACCCCTGATTTCACTGTATTTGATGTTGGTATAATTTGTGGAGGGGAAGGGCAAAAACAAATCATTTAACTAGGGATACAGGTGGACCCATTGCAACAATGAGATGTACAAGTCGTTATGTCGAAAAACAAACTTTACAACTTTGGTGGCTGGGGGGAGGAATTGGTGGGGTGAGGTGGGGAGAGTATGGGAAGGGTTGGGAAGGGGAAACAAACACAAATCCAAATAGCTGTCCACTTAAGTGGTTAGCTGTTTGGGTAGCATTTCACTGCATCATAAAAGTTGTGTGAAGTGCTTCAAAGTTATGATACACACACATTTACACACATATACATTTATTCAAATGCTCATTCTCACATTTCATACGTTCAAAGATGAGGAGAAGGAAAATGTAAGCCAAAAGATGAACAGTCAACTTCTGGTCATTCTCCTTCCCCTCAAGTTTTTCCTCTAATGTAGAAAAATCCATGGGGACCCCAGAAAAACTTGAGCCAGAAAACTATTCTAATGTACAAAGGCTTGTACCAAAAGTGTCTTACTACACAGTATGAATCCCTCAGAGACCATGATATTTGATGCAAAACAAACTGATATGACTTAGTTTTGCCACCATCCATCACAGAAGGAAGAGAAAACTAGAAGTTAGGAAGCTGACTCAAATATTGAAGCTGAAAAAGGGAACCACATAGCATTAACTCTCATAGCAATTCTAGGAAACATCTATGCCACGCCACATACACTTGGTTGAAACTTTTGGAATGAAAGATTCTGGACAGGAGTGGAGCCTGACATAGACTCAAGCCCCAGGCATCCCCCAGGAGTTGGTGGAGAACTGGATTCCCTAAAAAAAACAATCTGGTCAGACTGAACCCTTTGTTCTCTGAGAAAGAGAAGTTCCAGTGTGACTGCTGCTCACCACAGTGACCCAGGGCCCAGTAGCAGGATGCCTGCCCTGTGCCCTGACAAGTCCCACCTGGGAGAGCGTCTGTCCTGCCTCCAGGCCAATTCAGGCCTGCCATTGTATACAACAACCCTTGTTTCCTCCTCTAACAAGCAGCTCAGCATCCAACCACCATGGGAACCCAGTCCGAGAGGCACAATGGAGAGGAAGCTGCCGAAGCAAATGTTTGGAAAGGAGCAGAGATCACAGCAGGCAAAGCAGCCATGAAGATGTGTCTGCAAGGAGTCCTTAGCTGGGTTCAGCAAAGAGAAGCCAGCGCAGGTGGGTGGACCACTTCCATAAAGCTGCCTGTGGTGGATAGATGGCTTCTGATTTCACCTCGACAACAGAATAAGGGACTGCAAGTTCAATGAATAGTCTCTGGCCAGAGAAACAAGGTCAAACACTTAAGTTTCTTCACTTCCAGTGGTTCCTGGTATTTCCAGCTGAGTGGACATCTTTCTGTGACCAGTGGGTGCCCCGCCACCTTCTGCGGAGTCTGCGTGAGAGATTGTGTTGGACAAAGAGCTTCAAGGAAGCATGCCCCCAGGAAGGGGGTGTTGGTTCAAGGCTTCCCATACACTTGGCTGCACCTTTATAGCCTCTACCTTTATTCTTACTATATTCTTCTTGGCTGTACATTCGTTGCCTTTATTCTCATTTTGGCTATTTTTCTATTGATCCGTGAACAGAGCATGTTGTATTTTTCCAGTCCAATAGAGATGGCTTCTCTAAGTAATAAAGACTAAGGCCAAAGATTAAATGTGGGCAATCCCCCAATCAATCTATCATCTGATGTGACGTTGCCTCCAGAAACTCCTACAACTTCACAAGCGGTTTTGCAGCTCACGAATAGTAAATATAAAGACTTAAAATTTCTAGATATGTCTAACAGACAAAATCAATGAACTAAACTAAGTTAGAAAGAGTTATCCCAGTAGTTTAGAGAGTTCTAAAAAGAAGGGACCTCTGATTATAAAAGAAAAAGAAAGATTCTCCCAACAGTTATGATTAAGTTTAGTCCAACTTACATTATAGGGAATAGATGGTGTTTTCACACAAAATATAAAGTTAGTGACATATTTCCTGAACCAACCAAGAACCATTTCCTTATACAGGAGCTTATAAAGATGAAATTAGTTGGATAAAATTAAAAAGAGTATAATGTAAGTACAGCCCTGTCTTAGGTTTGTTAATTATTAAACATAAAAAAGGCTGAATAGATGACGTATTCTATTAAACAATATGCTAGACTTGTTTCGCACCACTTAGCTTAAACAGTTGGTGGGATAGTCATTAATTTTCATGTAATTCATCAATGCTTTGCCTTTAAAAAATTGATTACGTGCTTAAATAAACAAAGAATCTATGTCACAATCACACACTGTATAAAAATGTTAATTCTCCTCAATAAAGATACACTCAGATGCAACTCTTTTGAGTCTGTGTCTGTTTGTCACTTCGCCGACTCCTTTGCCCACCTATCCCGAGATCCCTGTCCCGTCGGTCCCAGTGCTCCGGCCGAGCTGGTCCATTGCACATCTAGGTTGGTATGGTTAAATTTAATGAGCTTTCTTAATGAAAGCCTTGGAATGATGCTTTATTGTTTTTGGATATTAGGTCATTTCCTTTGTCAAATAATTCTAAATTTTCTCTAGATTTTCGATGAATCACACTTCCATACACGGATAGAATAGATTTTGATCATATCCATCCCCCCCCCGCCCCTGTTATTCTTTCTTATCCTCTCTATTCAACTTACAACATTTATATTACCATCAATTAGCTGACAAAGTTTTATTTTCACATGTCCATGTATGTATGCAGTTGGTTGTTATTTTTTCTTTGTTTTTGCCAGTCCTTAGGCTTGAACTCTGGGCCTGGGTGCTGTCCCTGAGCTCCTTTTGCTCAAGGCAAACATTCTACCACTTGAGCCAAAGCACCACTTCCGGCTTTTTCTGTGATTAATTGGAGAACAGAGTCTCACAGACTTTCTTGTTCATGTTGGCTTTGAACCACAATCCTCAGATCTCTACCATCTGAGTAGCCAGGATTACAGGCCAGAGCCAGTGGCACCCAGCTATGTATACATTTTTACTTGATCTGATTCACTTTATCATTCTTCCCTATCCCCCCTTTCCCAATCAATCTCAACAAGCTTCACTTATCCATTTTTCACACACATAGACACACATATAAATACAAAAGATTACTTTTCAGTGCACACCCATAGTTATTTATAGCTAAAATGAGGCTGTCACCACCAGTTCACAGCCTATGGTCTCTTATTTGCAATGCTGATGGTCATATTTACACACACACATCAGTGCCCACCCACAATGTGTGATATCCAATTAGCATCTATTATCATTGAAATTATTACATATTTACATACAAGTTATTTTATCTACTAGCATTGTGAACATACAATTGGAATTCTAAAGTGAATATGCATTTACTATTTTAGGTACAAAATGGAATAGACTCGGGCATGCCTAATTTTTTTTTAAAAATAGTGTTAGCAATGTTTGACAAGACATGTACTCATTATTTATGTAACCGTAACTCCCCTGTACATCACCTTTACAATAAAATTAATTTTTTAAAAAAGACTACACATAGAGCTCCCCTCTGATCCAGCAATCTCACTTTTGGGCATTTACCCAAATGATGACAAACAACATTACACTAAAGCTACCAGCACAACTATGTTTATCACAGCATTATTTACCATAGCTAAGATATGGAACCAACCCACATGCCCCTCAGTAGATGAATAGATCAAGAAAATGTGGTGAATATATAGACAATGGAATTCTATTCTTCCATCAGAAAGAATGACATCTCCTCATTCGAAGGAAATGGAAAGACAGAGAAAAAAATCATATTAAGTGAAGTAAGTCAGATCTAAGGAAACATAAGCTCTATGGTTTCCCTATTAGTAATAATTGGTATATGTCTAAGATTGTCCTAGCATCACATATTTATGACTAGTATATGTCTAGGATAGTCCTAGGATCCCATTAGCTCAATAGTTATCTACATATCACCATATAAAATGATGCTAATTGAAATGATCTCCAAGATATGGAAACAAGAGGTGTTTGGTTTTTCTTTTTTTTTTAAATTTACTGTGTGAAGTTATTTGTTTTTTCTTTCCTTGGTTTTTCTTTGGCTTATCCCCTGTTGTCACTGTTTTTTATTTTGGTACCCTGTGTCTATTATATACAGTTATGTGATTTGGGGAAAGGAAGGGAATAACAAAATGTGGGTCAAAGGACAAAGGGTGAACCAATGCAACCAGATGCTATGTTGGAAATGAACTTTACAACTTTTGTGGAGAGGGGCTGAAGGGGAGAGGAGTCAGGGTGGGGAAAGTGGGAGAAAATGAGGGAGGGGTTAATAATGTTCAACAAGAAATGTACTCATTACCTTATGTGTGTAACTGTAACCCCTCTGTACATTACCTTTACAATAAATTTAAATTAAATTTTAAAAAGTGTTCTTCCCTCCACAAGTGATATTTCTGTTCAATCATTTTAAAAGATATATTGATCCTTTGAGAAAAAAATAAATAAGCCTATTTTGATCTGGATTATCTAAAGTGCATAGATTATGTAAAGTGCATAGATTATGTAAAGTGCATATATTATGAAAACACATTGGAATTTGCATGTTTGTATGTGTTTTAATATTGTAATAGCAGAGCTAATATTTATTCAGCATTTTGTACTAGCATTGAACTAAATTCTTTGCATTATAACTTTTACCACTCAAAACTGCCACGAAACATAGGTCTTTGTCTCCTTTTGTAAAGATTAGTGCTTTGCCCAATGTCAGTCAAAAAATTTGGAGCCACAAATCAACTTAGGTTTTGTGATCCCCACAAACTTAGAATAAACCCACATAAGTGTTTATTTGAAATAAGAAAGCAAGATGGTGAAGAAAGTTGGCTAAACTTTCTTTTTACAAATTAGTAAGATTAAAAGACATAATCTCTCTTCTTTTTAGAAAGCAGTAGAGTAAAAGTTTTGTAAATGGGAAATGTTCGTATGATAACCCTTTTCCCTCAAGTAAGCAATGGCCTTCCAAGTCAATATTTACTAAGATCGATTGAAGACTAAATATACAGTAAGTCTTATTGAGAAAGGAAGTTTTTCTGAATCAGAGAGCTTTGATGCAGATAAAGAAGAAAATGATTAATCCAGGAGGATTCAGAACTTTGATCCCATGTCTATCATCAAGTTATTGGCAGCAGTCATATAACAAGGAAGAGTCATGAACATAAATCATTGATCTCAGGAATCCTTGAGACCAATACATAGCTCTCCCTGTGTTTGTAAAACCTCGTTTGTCTCTGTGAAGAATGCATGGACCCGGATATCTCATGGTGTGCCACATTTTCTGCTCATTAAAGCCACAAAGGCCAAACTCTAATAATTCAGCCATCAGGTATTGTCTCATCTCTAAACCAATATGTTTTTAACTTTCCCTAAAAGCACTAAAGTAGTCTAGGCCTATGTAGATCAGAGACTACCATAAAAACAGGTATCAAGGGATGATTTCTCTTTTACTTTTTTTTATTTAAAAAATTTTTTTATTTTATTTATTTTTTTCGGTCGTGGGGCCTGGGCACTGTCCCTCAGCTCTTCAGCTCAAACCTAGTGCTTGAACCACAGTCCACTTCCGGTTTGCTGGTGGCTAATTGGAGGTAAGAGTCTCATGGATTTTCCTGCCCAGGCTGCTTTGAACCGTGATCCTCAGATAGCAGCCTCCTGAGTAGCTAGGAGTACAGGAGTGAGCCAGCAGCATCAGCTTATTTTTAAATACACTACTTTCTTTCTTTTTTTTCTCATTGCTAGGCCTGGGCCTGGGAACTTTTAAGTTCGTAAGCTCCTTTTGCTCAAGGCTAGCACTCTACCACTTAAATATATCACTTTCTACTTTGTCCTTCCCCACTCAGTAGCATGTGGTTGTTTCATAAAACACAGTTAAAGAAATCTGTGCTAATGAACTCTACATGAATATAAATGATGCCCAAGTTTCTATAGTGAACACTTAGGGTTGTTCATCTTCTCCACCCTTTCCAGTAATTGCCAAGTGAGAGTTCTACCAGCCTGCAGGTCTAATGAGCACCTGTTTCATTGGCTTGTGTTACAACTTGAGCTGCTGTAAGAATTGCTTTTATAGAAAAGATGAGAAATGAAAAACAAACTTTCTTCCCAGAGGCATAGTTGCTTATCCATACCTATTACTTCATAAACAGACTCACTCCAATTCTCATCTTTTAATATCTCTAAGGAAAGGAGTACCTGCCTCAGAAACAGAAAAAACATATGCTTAGGCTCTGACTTTTGGGCTTTGGGTTCCAACACAAATACCTACTAATTGCATAATCTTCAGCAAGTCATTTAACCATCCTGTGCTACATTTACTTTTCTCCAAGTCAAAAATAATAATATCCTTCTTACGTGGTTGTTGCAAAGATAGGTAGGCATTCAAAGAAATAAAACTCAGTTGCATTTGACCCTTCCTGTTTGTTCAATGGTTGAATTCTCTCAACAAAATACTAACTTGTTGATATAAAATAGACAGTACAAATAGAGTTGTGTCTAATTAACAATTGCAATATATCCTAGCTGATTCCGTCCAGCCTCAAGAAACTCTTCACAACTCCTTTCCATAGGATCTTCTATAATTGACCTTGTCCATAAGGATATCATGAGTATTTCTCCAAATGCCATAAATGCCAGCTCTGTTGTTTGGCTCATCACCTATTGTTTTGTACCTTAATTATCATCTTTGCTGTTGTATTTTTAGTAAGACTGAGCTACTTAGAGATAGAAACTTTATTCAAGCTGATTATTTTACTTTTTTACACTAATATTTCCTCTTTTCTCTTCAGCAAAATCAATTCCTCAAAGGGCTGGCATTTAACAGTTTATTTATTGGCAGTACCAGGTGGCTACCAATAAAGAAAACCTTGGTTGCTTCAGCAGATTATGCTTCAGCATAATCATATTTAATTTAGTAGTGCATATAAAAAGCATAGTTGGTAGGTACAGACCTTCTTGCACTTGGGCAAAGACTTCCTATCTGTTTCTTCATGACAGTGTTGAGTGCAGACTTTCTTAGGGGAATAGATTGGATGACCTCTGAAAGTTGACCTTGTCCATTATCAACCCATAAATCAATCACAGTTAGAAGGCTTCCCTGGGCAAACAATTATTGTCCAAGTAAATCAGAATGTCAATGCTGACAAAAGATAAGTATCTATTTGTGCAGCCATGTTTAATCACAGATCTAAGAAATCTCACTGGTCTACTTTACCCAAGCAAACCTAAATGAAGCCAAGAAAGATAGTGTAAGAAACTCCTTGAGAAGTAGTAGGTAGTTGGGATGGATAATGGAATGTGCTCTAGAGCTGAAAATAGAGATGAGCTTTCAGGACATTTTTTCTTTCTTTCTTTCTTTCTTTTCTTTTTTTTTTTGGTTGGTTGTGGGGCTTGAACTCTGGGCCTAAGCGCTGTCCCTCAGCTCTTCAGCTCAAGGTGAGTGCTCTACCACTTGAGCTACAGCACCACTTCAATTTTCTGGTGGTTTATTGGAGATAAGAGTCTCATGGACTTTCCTGCTCGGGCAGGCTTTGAAACACGATCCTCAGATTTCAGCCTCCTGAGTAGCTAGGATTACAGGCATGAGCCACCGGTGCCCTGCATTTCAGGACATTTTCTAACTCTGTTTTTTTCAATCTTCCCCAAATTTCCTTTACAATCATTGCCTTCTCTGTTACAACCACAGGAGTAAACAGATAGTATTCTGGGAGATCTGGAAGCTGAAGAGGTAGAACAAAGAGTAAAATTACAGATGAATTGTCAGGAACCTGGGAACCGGAACCCACTGCTCCTCAAACTACCCTATAGATGAGCAACATTGAAAGATGTTGCTCATCCTAGTCATTCCTGGTCAGGGTCATTGAGTGGAGATGGGAATACAGGGAAGGCTTAATCTTGGTCTTCAACACAAGGGCTTCTCCATCATGAAGCACTTCCCAATATCACTGAGTCAGCACTCGCCATCTCCTAACTCACTTGGAGGCCTTATGAGATCCTTATACTCACTCCCTCTCTCTCCAGTGATATACAGTGACATATTGAAACTGGAAACTGAGGAAACTTAATAGCAAGACTATTTTAAATTATGTGAATATATGCAATATCTCTAGAGAGAGAGGGAGAAGGTGGCATCTCAAGGAGAAAGTCATTTGTTGAGGACTACGGTCCAGGACAGATCTGACAGCCTAGGAAGAGAATAAATACTCTTAACCTCACTTTCTTTCCTGCTAATATTCTCCGCCTGGAGATCCACAGTGCTTAAACCAATGGGAAGCCAGAAAGCAAGGGAGCATAGTGCTGCTCTCTGTTCAGGTCAACCTCCAGGGGCACTGAACAGGGTGGGGAGGGGTAGAGAGTGGTTCTTGAGAGAGAATCAGAAGACTCCCAGAACACCAAGTTATCTGATAATTCCGAGACAAATAATGTGCTATCTCATGAGTATAAACACTATAAAATCAAGACAAATATGGAAAAACTTACAAAAGAAAAGCAGGGCTGAAGAAACAGACAAAATTTTAAATAGATATTAAATCTCAAAGATACATGAAGGCATGTTAGAAACACAATTTTTTTTTTCTGGGCCTTTTTACTGCCCATTTCCTACACAGAGAGCAAGCAATGTTACTTTCTCTTCTCCATTTCTCCTTATTTTATCCTATTACACTAAAAAATTTTTTTGCTAGATTTTTTAACTTAGTTTATTACATTTAAGTAGTTGTACAAAAGGAGTATGAGTGTGAAACCTTCCACTTGAAAGGAAGAGTGGCCTTCCTGTTGATAAAGAAGCAGCAGGACATTTGCAAGGGAAAGTAATGACATAAATGAGCTAGAATATCAAGTCAAGGAGATCTTTTTAGAAAGCTCTAAAAAAAAAAAAGATAGAGATGCTAAGAATGAAAGAGAAGTTAGAATCTAAGAGACAGATCAGAATTGTCTGATGGGAGTCCCAGACACAAATAAAGGCTACATGGAGTAAGAGTTAAGACCAAGAGCCTCCCAAAACTGAAGAACCATTCAAGACTGGAGAGTGGTAAGATTTATAGTGAGGAATAAGACACAGGGAAAAAAGTACCCTAAACATGTTAAAGTGTAACTATGGTACTGAGGGTTGAACTCAGGGCTTTGATCTTACTAGGCAAGTGCTGTAACACTTGAGCCACACCTCAAGTTATACTGAAATTTTCAAACATCAAAGAAAAAGGAAGTTAGATTTCTCAACTGCAAAACTGTACAGAAGAAGACAGATACGTTGTTTTGTAGAACTAAATGAGCTGGGCCCCGGTGGCACATGCCTGTAATCCTAGCTACTCAGGAGGCTGAGATCTGAGGATCACAGTTCAAAGCCAGCCTGGGCAGAAACTCCAGAAGACTCTTATCTCCAATAAACCACTAGAAAATGGAAGTGGTGCTGTGGCTCAAGCGGTAGAGTGCTTGCCTTGAGCTGAAGTGCTCAAGGAAAGTGCCCATGGCCAGAGTTCAAGCCACAACTGACCAAAAAAAAAAAAAAAGAACTAAAGGAATACAATATTCAACATTGAAATTGGTAATCAGCTAATCCATCATCTTAATGTAATAAAGAGACACAAATATCTCAGGTGTGAGTATCTCAAAATGTTTAATACACCAACATCCTCTTCAAAACAATGAGAGTATGTACTATGGCAAAGAAAGCTATATTAACATAGAGGGATGCAATAAATATGAGGAGGAAGGTGATTAAACAACAAGGTTATAAAGAGGCACTGGTCAATGTGAACAAGTAAAATTACACCCATAATAATTAAGAATTAAATATAATAGGGTAAGGGAGCTATGTGAACAAGGAAGAAAATGATAGTATATTTTCTTTGGAAAGAATGATAGTTTCTAATTGTTTTTAGATATTGATGGGGAAAATAAGCATATGTAAGGATCTAATAAATTATTATTAAGTATCAAGAGATTTTAGACTTTAATGTTCAAATAGATTTTAATGCTCAAACATACTAATATTTATGTGAGAAGAAAATGAAACAATTATTTTCACAAAGAGAGCAAACACATTTAATAATGTATATCTGAATGCTGGGTTAACACAAAGCAGAATAGTAGGGGGTTTCTTGTAAAAGACCCATGCATATATAAGAATTTGATACAACATGGAGGGAGTATCACAGCTAATAAGAAAACAAGGAATCATTTAGTACATGTGGTTGGAATGTATGCAAAAAAATAACTGTCACCTAAGAATTATTTGGTAATGGGCTATTGCCATATAGAGAAAAGTAAGGATGTTTTTCTATGTTGAATTACCTTAATCAGCATTAGATTAAGGTATATGTATACATATCCTCAGCAACAACAAAGCCAAAACAGAAGCTTATCCCTTCTAGAAGAGAATACTGGATGCATGCAGGGCTAGATGCAGGGCCAGTCTGTAATATCATCAAAGTATTCCTACCTTTCTATTCTGCCATCCTCAAATGTTCCATGAAAAACTGAGATTATACACCTAAAAAACACCCAAGAGAATGTGTGTTGAAAAGTAATTAACCAATATTGTCTTCAAAAACAATCACCTAAGTGGTTAAAGCTCTAATATGAGAGGTATAATCACAAAATCAATAAAATAATAGAAAGCTAATAAGACCAAATGTGGGAGAAAATGTCTGTGATATTCTAGAGGCATTAAATTTCAGAAGCAGAACATAAGAAATTAAATCCACGAGAGGAAAATGGATGGACTATATTACATCAGCAGTAGAGATTTGTGTTTAGTGAAGGCACTGTAGATCAAGCTTATTGTGGAGAAGGTGACAGTAGCATACTATATAAAAGAATTAACACAAATTGATCTTAGAATATAAATGTAAAAGCTAAAACTATAAAACTCTTGGAAGAAAACATACTAAATCTTTATTACCTAGGATTAAGCAATTATTTTTTACATATGTCACCAAAAGAACAAACCACAAAAAGCAAAAGTTGATTGAATGCTATGAAAATAAAAAATATATGTGTCTCAAAAGATGAAGTAAAAATATAAGCAGGTATGTAGCCCCAGCAGTTGGGAGGTTAAGGTAGGACCATGAGTTCAAGACCAGCCTAAATTGCCTTGCCATCTTCAGCTGGCCCAACATAATACTGATCCTTGAAAAATCATTTAGTAACCTAGAATGGTAGAATTAAAAAGAAACCTACTCACAAAATGGAAGAAAACATTCAAAAATAATACATTTAGGAAGAAGTTGATGTCCCCAGTATGTGAAGATACTTAAATGTTTGATAAACATGTATAAAAGATTCTCAGCTTCATTAGTCATTAAGGAAATGCATGTCAAACCCACAATGATATATCACTTCATACACATTAAGAGTATCCTTAATAAAAAATGATTCAATTATAAGTATTGGTAAAGATATGGAGAAAATAGGACCCTTATAACTTGCTGGTGAGAATGTAAAACGTTCAAATGCTTTGTAAAATGGTTTTGCAGTTCCTCAAATTTAAATATAATTACTAGATGTCTCAGCAATTCCACTCTTAGGTATATATTTAGAAGAGTTGAAAACATAAGGGTGTGTGTGTGTGTGTGTGTGTGTGTGTGTGTGTGTGTGTGTGTGTGTGTGTGAGAAAAGTTACATATAATCATTTACAATTGTATTATTAATAAAAAGCCAGAAATGAAATTAACCCAAATATCCATTCACTGATCAATGAATAAACTAAATTCAGTATATCCAATCAACAAAATACAATTCAGCTATAACAAGTAAAGTAAGTCCGTACTCTAACATGATAAACCTTAAAATTATGGTAAGAGAAAGAAGCCAGACACAAAAAGCTGTATATTTTATGTTTCCATTTGTGTAATAGGCAAATCCATAGATATGAAAAAATTGGTTAGAGCAGAGAATGATCATTTACTGCTAATGGTTAAAGGGATTCTTCAGGGAGAACAAAAAGTATTGTGGAATTATATAAAAATGATGGCTGTCCAACCTTTGGATATACTAGCATTCACTGAATTTTATACACACACACACACACACACACACACACACACACACACACACACATAGAGGGTGAATTTTATGATATATGACTTATACCAACAACAAAAATTTCAAATATCTTTCATGCTGTAGTGTACTCCCATCAACCCTAGTACACATTTCATAAAATACTTCTTCCTAGCCTCCATTTATTATTTTGCATCAATCAGGATCCCTTTCCAAGATTTCAAACTTGGGAGCAGATAAAGAAGCAGTCAGCCCTTCATCAGTGAGGCAATATGCAACAAGGCAAATTAGACTGATTTCAGAAGAAGGAAGGAATGGAAAAGAGCATGTCATGAGGGAATGGGGGACATCAGAGTCCTGCTGCCAGAGGCTGACATCAGAGATGCCTGGGTCTCTCCCAAGGTCTTGAGGGCCCAACCTTTCTCTGGTTCCATAAGTCAGTAAGTGCCCTCTTTGTCTACCACTGGCAACCACACTAATATATTTTAACACTGCAAAGTTCAATAGCAATAACAAGTGAGAAAGAGACTAGAGCCTAGTACTAACACCTGTAGGCCTTCATTCTTTGTCAGACACTTGTTTAAATGCTTTATGTGACCTACCTCATTTAGTCCTCACCATGATTACTATTCCCATCTTATAGATGAAGAAGCTGGAATATAGAAAGGCATAGATGCTTATCCAAGGCCACAGAGCTCGTGTGACCTTAAATAAGTTCACAATGTCAGCATTACCAACATTGTTATTCATAATCACTGCACTTTGCTGCCTTATATATGGTAAAACACCATATACATGCAAAGCAGAGATTTGAAAGAAATTTCATGAGCACTTCTTATGTAACTATGATTAAGTTAAGTATTCTGAGGTATGGGTTTCCTTTAAAATGGCAATATCTCACATAGAAACTACCAAGAACGACCATTACATTTGACACTTTTTACCTAAGATTTCAGTATATTACCTTTAAATATCAATATTATCTGGATCCACATTCCATTTGTATAGGGGCCCCAGTGTTTGTGGATGATTGACAAGGGTATTTCGGCTTGTTCAGGCAGGGAGCTGTACATAGTGGTTCTCTGTTACTGCACCCAGAGAAAGAAATGTTCATATCCTGATGACTTTATTATCAACTAAGTCAGTAAATGTTTTATACAGAGTCCATACTAGAGCTGTTGATTTTTACAGAAGATGATCATATCCTCAGAAATGCATCTTGAGTCTGCTATTGCAGCTGTAAATCAGAAAGGCATTTGTGCTTTCCTGGTTCTCCTTACAAAAGTATCTTTAAATTCATGTTAAACTTTTAAGCTGCTTTCTCAAGACCATTAGACAATCAGATTCTGGTGAATGCACAACTCTCATTAAGTCATCCTTCTCCTTCTTGTCAGCTTTCCTGGTGGAAGAATGTGTCACCTTGGTACATGCAGGGGCCAGAGGTGTAGCTCAGTGGTAGAGTGCTTACCCAGAACTCTAGGTTGCACAGGATTTGATCAGCACCACAAACAACAATCAAAGAAGTAAACACTCAGAGGAGAGAGTATCCCTACCCTCACCCCCGCCCCGGGCTTTTTACTTGCTTGTGTTTGATTTCCTACAAAGTGCTAATTATTGGTGGAAATCTGTTAGATGCAGTTTGTGCATTGGGAACCTTGTGTAGATGAGACAGGAAATGAAATTACCACCTCATTTCACATAAGTATGAAGTCGTCACCAAGTAGGTGAGAACAGAATCATTGCCAACCTCAAATGTGGACTGGACACTCCCAGAAAGCGTGCTGGCTTTAGATAGAAAGATGTTAAGAGATGAGAAAAACAAAAAAACAAAAAGAAAACAAGCTGTCCAGAAAAAGACTTCAAAATTCCCTGGTTTGAATTTCACTTTTTCATTTTAAACTTTCTTAGGTTATTGTATTATAATCAATGTAAGGAAAAGAGCCTTTCAATCTCAGCCATTGTTTATATCATAATGTTAATAAGTTTTGGCTACAATGCTTATGAGTTTTCTTTTAGAATGGGAAAGAAAGGGAATAATGAGAATACATCTTGAAAGGAAAGATGAAAGGTAGTAGTTTAGAACAACTTCAAGTTGTCCAAGTCTTATTGTTTATACCCTCTCTGATTCCCCAGGCTCTTCCTGGGCTGCTCAATCATCTGAGTTAAAAGGCAACCAGATGGGCTGTGTGGTCACTTCACAGAAGGGATTGAATGAATTATTATTAAAAGAAAAGCGCATGGGGCCTCAAGTCAACAAAATGGAGAAAAGGAGACCTTGGTAATGCGGTAGTTGGTAACAACTAATTAGGTTATGATTCATAATAGAGTAGCTGCTTGGGGCACAGTCCTATGTGAAGGTAATGAAAGATGACTGAAATGAAATAGAAATAGATGGAAAAACTAGATGTCCTTATCCTAGCTAACACAGTAAGAAAAAACCATATAGACATAGAAAACAAAAAATAACAATGTAAACAATCTGCTAATACGGATGATTAAAACAAAGAGATGTAAGTAAAAGTTACATCCAAGCAAAATGGGCCAGAAGATCCCTTCCTGCATAAGAGATATAACCTCCACCACAAGCTACTGTCAGACAGTGAGGGAGTGGCCATTCCAGTAGTATATTTTATTTTTGCAGTAATAACTCAACACACATAGGCCATTCTTCAATGACCAAGTGTTTTTTTACTCTCACTAAAAGTATTAATAGGTATGAAGCTTTATATATATATTTTTTTCTCTATATATATATCTAGATATATATAGATTATATATATCTATATATCTATATATCTATATATATATGTACAGAGAGAAAAACCAAGCTAGAGATAGATCTCTCTCTTCCACTCTCTTTATATATAAATATACATATATCTATATCTCTATATATTATCTCTCTATATGAATACCTATATTAATCTCTCTCTATATAGAGTTTTAGATGAGTTTTAGATCCAATGCTATGATACATATAGAGAAAGAGCGAGAAATACATATACATAGAGAAAGAGAAAGAAATATATTTCAGTCATTTAAGAATGGCCTTCTCCTAATAGAATAATTGAGGTCCATGTAACTGCTACCTGCTACCTACCCATCTATCTATCTATCTATCTATCTATCTATCTATCTATCTATCTATCTATCTATCTATCTATCTATCTATCTATCTATCTATCTATCTGTCTGTCTGTCTGTCTGTCTGTCTGTCTGTCTGTCTGTCTGTCTATCTATCTATCTATCTATCTATTCCTCTGAAGACCCTCATGCTGTACATTTCCCTGTGGCACTCTTCCCAGCAGCTTAGAATGCAAACAATAGGTGTTTATTAATCTCATAGGTGGCCCTGAAATTTTTCAGAAATAATTCAAATAAGAAAGCAGACCATGTCTTACTTTTACAAAATAAAAGAATACAGGTATCCAGACAAGATGCACAAGCCTTTAATCTCTGCACTTGGGAAGTAAAGAAGGAAGGTCATAAATCTAAGGCCAGCTTGGGTTACAAAAGGAAACACCATCTGAAAATAAACTAGGAATGACAGTAAAATTTCAATTTATCCCAAAGTAATGATCTTATATTTCTCACAAGTCATTGGTGATAGACACTCCATGCTCTTAAAAGGCAATTTCAAAGCAGAAGCCATTAACACTCATACAGCATTTTGAAAAGTGATTCTCACAACTAATCCATGAGGAAGATAAGAGAAAGTATTCACTATGTAACAAATGGTAGAACTTATCACCTAAATGGAACCGTTGTTGACCTATTGTTAATATTTTACTAACTTTGCTTTACCTCTACATATATACAAATAACCCCACTTAAAAAAATGTTCCTTTACCTGCTCAGCTGGTAAGGTGCTTACTTAATAATTGCAGGGCCCTGAGTTCAAATCTCAGCACTGCAAAAAATAGCATCTATTCCCTAATATTACCTAATATGTAGACCACAACTAAATTTTGCCCAAAGGGCCTTTTTTGGCTTTGTTGAAATGTAATTCCTATACCATAAGGATTCTCTTTCTTTTTATTAAATGTTGAGTTTAAAGGTATTATTATACCCTATTGGCATACCACTACTCAGTTCCATTTTCATCACCCGAAGGATATAGTTTCCCACTAGCAATTATTCCTTGTCCCCATTTCCTCTCTCCTAAATCATTCATTTGTATTCTCCTGTGAATTTGCCTGTTCTGAACATTTCATATAAAGGGAATCATATAGGAGGTGGTCTTCCTGTCTGGCTTTTTTCACTTAAGGGTTTTAAGGTTCAGGCATGTTGTAGAATGAATTAGCACTCTGTTTCTTTTCATGGCTAAACCCAATGAATGGTTACACCACACTGTGTTGGTCTGTTTATCAGCTAATGGATATTTGGGTTGATTCTACTTTGGGGCTCTTATGAATAATACTGTTATGAACATTCATGTGCAAATCTTTGAACATATGTTTTCAACTCTCTTGTTGCAGGAGTGAAATCTCAGAAGCATATGGTAACTCTCCATTTACTATTTTGAAAGAGTGCCAGAAAAGATTTCTGAAATGGCTACATCACTTTGCATTCCCACCAGCAATGAGAGTCCTAACTCATCTACCTCTTCATCAACATACTAGTGTCTACCTTTTTGATCATAGCTTTCCTAATGTTTGCGTAGTATCTCACTGTAGGTTTTTCTTTTCTTTCTTCCTTGCTTTCTCTTTGTTTCTTCACTTCTTTTTTATTGTTATTATTAATGAGTTGTACAAAAGGGTTACAATTACATAAGTCAGATAATGAGCATAATGCTTCTTGGACAATGTCTCACTTTTATTTGCTTTCCCCCATTTTCCTCCCTCCTGTTCCTACCCAGAAATTGTCTAGTTTATTTTTTACATAGTATATATTGAATACTTGATTCCTGTATTCCCCTCAGCATTTCCCCCCCACACACAAAAAAGTTTGCATTTCCTGGAAATTGTTTGTTCAGGGGAGTTACATCTTTAGGTTTCTCCCTTTACTTACATTTACCCCCTATCTTCTAGAACATGTGATAGTTGCCCTTATCAGATCTTTAATTCCATACATTTTTCAGCAAATGGCATATTTTTTTCCTTACTGGCTAAGTAAAAGTCCATTGTGTATATATACCATACCTTGCTATACCCATTAATGAGCAGCAAGGCTGATTCCATAATTTGGCCTTGATAATCATAGGCATATTGGTAACTCTATAGTAAAGTTGACTTCGCTTGTTTTGGTTATATACCTAGAAGTGGTATAGCTTCACTCCCATATAATAGCATGGGAGTTCTACTTTTAATATTTTTGAGGAACTCCTGTATTTATTTCCATAGTGTCTGAGTTAATTTACATTCACACCAGCAGAAGAGTTCCTCCCCTCCATCCCTGAATCTTGGTGTATTTGTTGCTCTTTCTCTTCTCTCTTCCTTCTTCCTTCCTTCCTTCCTCCATCCTTTTCTCTCTTCTTTTCTTCCTTCCTTCCTTCCTTCCTTCCTTCCTTCCTTCCTTCCTTCCTTCTTTCTCCCTCCCTCTCTCTTTCTTTCCTTCCTCCCTTTCTTTCTTTCTTTCTTTCTTTCTTTCTTTCTTTCTTTCTTTCTTTCTTTCTTTCTTTCTTTCTTTCTTTCTTTCTTTCTTTCTTTCCTTTCTCTCTCTCTCTTTCTCTTTCTTTCTTTCTCTTTACCTTATTCTTTTTCTGTGTGTGTGTATGTGTGTGTGTGTGTGCATGCGCATGTGTGTTGGTATTGGGGCTTGAACAAAGCCTGGTGCTGTTCCTTAGCTTTTTCACTCAAGGCTGGTGCTCTATTATTTAAGCCACAGCTCAATTTCCAGCCTTTTTTGTGGTTAATTGGAGATAAGAGTATCAAGGACTTTCCTGTCTGGGCTGGTTTTGCAAAGCTTCCCTATGAAAATCATTGGGACACATGGTAGCAAACAAAGAAGTTTAATGTCTGTCTCCTGGGCAGAGAGTAGCAGATAGAGGGGACTACCAGCCCATTTATATCATGTTTGGGTGAGATATGAGGAACGTGAGAGCAGGGGATTTTGTTGTGGCAGGCTAAGATTTATGGTTGCAGCTGCCTGTGTCACCTGATAAGGTCCAAGTCAGCTAATTTCTGGGCAGTGCCTGTGTCACCAGATTTCGGGGAAAGCCCATGCTTTATAGCAGGGCCTAAGATAGCAGAGTGCTCCTAAGGTGAAGGAGGTTAGGCTAACAGGTTTGATCCAAGATCCTTAGATCTCAGCCTCCTGAGTAGTTAGGATTACAGGCATGAGCCACCAGTGCCTTAAAGTGTGTTTCTTGTAGGCAACGAATGTTTGGGCCTTGTTTTTAATCCAAAATACCACTCTGTGGCATTTTATTATAGAATTGAAACCATTAGAGCTGAGAGGTTTTTTTTTCTTTTTTATCATCAAGGTGATGTACAGAGGGGTTACAGCTACATGTGCATGGTAATAAGTACCTTTCTTGTCAAACTTGTTAACCCTTCTGTCATTTTTCTCCTGCTTTTCCTCCCCCACCCTCCTCTGTCATTGTATTATTTTTATGTTTGAGTCTTTTCTAAATCTCATTTGCTTATTTACTCATCTTGTGAGGTTTGTTCTTTCCCCATTCTCATGGTTGTGTTTATCTTTCTTGGTATGTATAGGATTCCTTCAAGAATCTTGACAGTTCTGGGTAAGTGGTCATAAATTACCTTAATTTGTATTTATTATAGAAGGGTTTTATTTCTCCACTTATACAGGATAGCTTTACTAAATATAGTTATCTATGTAGGCAGTTACTTTTTTTTTTAAAGTTTTTTGTTTTGCTTTGTTTTGCTTTTGGTTGGTCATTGGGCTTGAACTCTGGGCCTGGGCACTCTCCCTTAGCAGTTCAGCTCAAGGTTAGCACTCTACCACTTGAGCCACAGTGCCACTTCCGGCTTTCTGAGTGGTTTATTGGAGATAAGAGTTTCATGGATATTCTTGCCTGGGCTGGCTTTGAACCTCAATCCTCAGATCTCAGCCTCCTGAATAGCTAGGATTATAGGCGTGAGCCTCCAGTGCTCGGCTTTTTCAAGTTTTAAATACATCATTCCACACCCTCCAGACTTTTATTGCTGAGAAATCACCGAAATTGCGATGACTTGCTTTTCTGTGGACATCTTTTGTGTCCACAGTCAACCCAAATATCTCAGCAGGGTGTGCTGGGGACCTAGAGCTACAATCATTATTTTTAGGCCTCCCAAATAGATCAGTCATTCTTAAACAGTAGGTTTTCTTTTATGATGGTACCCAGGGGGCGAGGGAATGTTTTTGGTCTCCAATCCTTTCACGCTATGTGGGTGGAGTCACTGTCGAACCCAATCCCTATGAGGGGATTGTGTGAGGTCATAGTCTGTGGTTAGGTCAGTTAGTCCATTGTCAGCAGGTGTTTCTGGCTTACCTGACAGATGTGGCTTCAGCTTGTCTTTCTCCCAGGGAGCCAAGGTTGGAGTCTCAGGTTGTTTTCTCTGTTGTCTTTCTGTTTGCTGTGCATTTCATATCGTTTGTGACTCTTGACGCTATTCTCTTCTTTCTCTCTTTTGGAATATAGTCTCTCTTTTGTTACTCTGACTTTTCTTAACAGAGTTATATGCGGGAAGCATCTAATCTGTTATCTTGCCTTATCTCTTTTGGTCTTAGGTTTCTGATGCTGGTGTTGATTACTGTAACATTGTAGTAAGTTTTGAAACTGGAAAGGATGTGACCTCCACCTTTGCTCCTCTTTTTCGCGATCCCTTTAGTTATTCTGGGTCTCCTGCATGTCCACACGAATGATAAATTCAGCATGCCAATTTCAGCAAAAACGATAAGATCTTGTTTATATTTTTTAATACAAGTAGTGACTTTTAGATGGGAGCCAATAAGATTTTCTAGGCAAGGAGGTTTTCAAGAACAATCACATTTAACTATCTTAATTGTTCCAAAGATCTAATGTGGGGTATCTATTATCATTTTCAAATAAGTTCATTCACTTTGAAAAAATTATGTTAAATACATGCAAAACTGAATTTCAAAGTGTTCATGAATAAAGATGGGTGCTGAAAGTAATCTACACCACTCTTATCCAGAGCTAGTGCTCTTTAATCAGCAAGTTAAAAAAAAAGAAAAACTTCTGCAAGAGATTTCTTTTCCTGTTGAAGAAATCTGATTGCTAATTATTAAAAAGAGTACTACATAGTCCCATGACAGAGAAAGTAAGGAACAGATAAAAAGATGAATTTTTAATGAATGAAAATTCAAAAAACTTACAACCATATTTCAATCTGTTGGTATAAGCGCTTAACATGTTCCTTGTTAGAAGTCTGATTGCCCAGAAGTTTAGGTAGCTTTGCTGTCAAAGAAATTGATTTCACAATGCTCCCTTTACAAGTTTCTCATGCCTAACCAATACAAATGTTCACTTGTGTGCCCCTCTGCATTTTCTGCTCATTACTTACCCACTCACTCCACACTAACACAAACTTTGGTATAAATGTTCTTAGTAATTTTGTGTGTGTTTCTATGTCAAAGTTATTTCAATAGGACCCAAGATTAAGTAGGTTAACTGAATTTTTCTCTATGACAAACACTCAGTAATAGAGGAAATAATGATCAAATATATGATAAGAATTTTTCTTAGCTTCAGAATCTCTATGAATTATAGTAGACATTTTGTGGATTATGTGAGGAAAATTATGTTTTGGGTAGTACTGAGGTCTGAATTCATGCTCATGATCTTGGTAGGCAAGTACTCTATTACTTCAGCCATTCTTGCTTTGGTTATTTTTCAAGCAAGGCCTCATGTTTTTTGTCCGGGTTGGTCTGAGACCCATACTCTCCTACTTACACCTCCCTTGTAGCTGAGATTACCCTTGTAAACCACTATGTCTCACTTATCTGTTAGAGGGGATCTCATCGACTTTTTGGCTGGGCTGGCCTTGAAATGTTAATCTCATGATCTCTTCCTCCCCTCTGTAGCTGAACTTACAGGTGTCTGCCACCCCACCTAGCTTTTGGAGAAAATTTTAACATTCAAGTGACATTTTTCATCTAGGTTTGTTTCTGAGTTATATACCTTCTTTTATAGCCAAAGAATCTGTACCCAAAGGAGAAGACTCATTTAGAAACATCCATAATTTAAGTGTAAATAGCAACGTAGACCTAAGAAAAATCACACATTTCCAAAATAAATGTGAATTTTAATCTTTTATTTTTGAATTCCTGTACGTACATATTTCCCTTACATTATTGTAAAGTATAAAAAAGATTAATATATACGTATTTAACATGTTTGAGCTTTCTGAAAAGGTAAAATGTTAAGTCAAACATTCCCCAATACAGATACACTGGTATTACTAAGAGATTTAGTCTGTTTAGTCTGTTTCTGAAGCCATCTTTTGTTAATCTGGCCTAAACATGGATTCTTCTTGTCAGAATATCCTTGTGTAAAATTTTTGCAATGAAGTATACTTTTCCAAAGTGATGGAGACTTTTTAAAAATACTTCCATATTTTTAAAGTTGTAATTTGGTTGTATGAATGGGGAGCTACTGCATCACAGTAGCTTTGAAACTTAAAAAAATTCTAATAGTTACAAAATAAGTTTACTTTGAAACTAAATAAAGTGCATCCTCCCCAGGTGTGTGAAGGAGTTTTGTGAAGCAATACTTACCATCGCCATGTACAATGCACTTGGTATGACCTTTTCTATTCTATTTCTTTCATTTTGTAAATATTCTGGGTAATCTACCTGACCAATTTCACAACTATGGGAGATAATTGTTCCCAGCCCACAGGCTTTCAGAGAAAGCCTTTTCACATTAGCGTAAGGCAAGTAAAGGTCTCGGTTGTCACCAGAAAACCCTAGCTTTCACTCAGCTGCTAACCACTCTGAGTGGTCCTTAAACCTGGCATTCTTTTCAGTTTTCTCTCTTCTGATATAGTCCCATGTACCAACTACTCTAGCCAAATACAAATATACCAAAGAGATAAGACAACAATCCTGCAGCATCTTACAAAGGCTTTAAGAAATCTTTATCTTGAATACAATAACCTGTAAAATTGGTAATTATATAATTTGCAATCAGGACAAAGGCAAATATCGAAGGAGAAATATTCCCACAAAAGCAAAACATACAAAGTGTTAACAGTTTGCAACCTCCCTCTCTCTAGAATTGTTCTGTTCATCTCCTGTCCTCCCTAATGTCAAATTTTATGCTCAGTGGGTAGAGTACGGTTGCCTTCTTCGCCCTAAATGTCTGCTTTCTTTCCCAGAAAGTTGCTTTTCTCTTAGACTCATGGCAGCCTTCCATGCAGTCTCTCCCCATCCTTCTCTAACACTCTCTGAAGAATGGAAGCTCTTTTATTCAAGCCAAGGCAACTAGCTCTCTCTTGACTCCTCACCCGCTAATCAATCACTCATTGCCCAAGGATTCCCAGTAAACTCTGGCTCCCCTTTCTCCCCGGCCAGAACATCTTTTCAGCTCTCGTCATACAAAGGCCCAAGATTATAGCCAACCAAGATAGGATAATGAATAACAAAATGGGATTTAGAATATGTTTACTTCATTTCAGACAGCATAAGATTCCGTTGGGTATATCTTATTCACTCACATAAAATGAAGATTTTGTTTTATTTTACCAGTGATTCTTGCCCCTGCTCTGACGAAAGGAAATTTTCTTTAGCAGTTTGATGTTTTTTGTGTGTGAGATAGAGTCTCATTATGTTCCCCAAGCTGGCCTTGAAACCACTATATAGCCCAGGCTGGCCTCAAACCTGCGATCTTTGTACCTCAGCCTTCTGAGTAAATGCTGTGATTACAAGTATATGCCACCATGCCTAATGAGTCTTGGCCTTTCTGTTAAGTTGTATCATATCTGAACTTTAAATTGTATGTATCTGGACTTTGCTAGTGAGGCTGTGTCACTTTTAATTTTCCCACTTATCAGCTCATGGATTTTGTTAATTATTTCAATTTATTCAACTTTATACAAAAGATACAAGGCTAAAAAAAACTCATACCATCACACTGTGTGTGTCCATCAAACATTTTTCATAGGCATGTGTGTATTTTTGCTTCACAGTCACACACATTAGTGTAATACTTCAGTAAACTCAAATGCCTTAAGGTGGTTGGACTAGGGTTAATTTCTTCAACCTCTTTATGTATTTCTCCACTATTGACATCTTAAGTAACGTTTATGGTTGCCAGCCATAATTTAAAAAGGTAAGAAAAAATTAGAAGAAGACAAGGAAGCCATAGTAAGGAGGAAGGCCACCTGTGGCTTGGCTGGCAGGGCAGAAGGCCAGGGGGTTGGTTGGGGGCTGGGCATGAGGGAGGAGAGTGGGTGTGGGTTGAGTGGGCTGTAGAGGGAGACTTCAACCAGTCACATTGAATTCTCAGGTCCTGCTGTTGTACTCTCGGAATATTCACACTTGTAAGCACCTTCGTAATCACTTTCAAATATATTTTAGTATTTTCAAGAGCTTCACCAAGAGTTAATTTAAAAAAAATGACCAAGATCGTGTGCCAACGTGAAGAAGTAAAGAATAATTTATAAGTATTGCCTTAACTTCTGCTGTTTAGATCACTGTGAAAAATGCCACTCATTGCTGGGATGTAGCTGGCAGGAAAGATGTGATTATTATCTGAGTTCCCAACATCAGGTGCTGGAAGGAGGAAGTGCACACATCTCTGCAGGGCAAGGACCGACTCCCCATACGCCAGTAATTCAGTACAATGCTGTTAAATTACACGCCTTCTCCAGTCCCAGGAAACTCCCTCCTCTCCCCAGTGAAGCATTTATCACCATCCCCACACTGAATCCGCAGCCTATTTCCCTCTCTTCTGCACCTTCATAGCTCAGCTCCATCCATCTCTTCCTTTGTTTTACTTTGGGAAGGGAAGCTTATTATATATTGCTTGTATAATACTTTAATCATTGACTATGAGTTACTTTACAGCTCTCTGAATGCCTTGGAGAGATCTCTATATAAATAAAATTATTGTTATTAAAGTCAATTAATCAGAGGCACAATTCACTTTTCAGCATCTGACATCATGAACAATTACTAACAGGAAAGTCTTGGCTCAGCCCCAAACATGATACTGTAGATTTCTTTAATTAGATTGTAATTTGTACATACATATACATACATATGTGTTGACCTGTTAAGGATCAATGATTGATGAGTGATATAAAATATGCTACAGAGTAATTATGTTTGGGGAATGCTGGTGAGGGCTGTTGCATAATTTGCAAGCAATTCTAATTCATACTCAGTAAAAGAAAGAAAGGAGAAACAGCTCTGTGTATAATTAGAATTTCTCATCAGCCTCAAATTCTTCTGATAGGTTCTCTGGAGTAGCTATTTGCACTCTCTCTCAGTAAAAAATTTTGAGGCATATATGATATACATATACAAAAGAGCACAAACCCAAAGTGGATAGCTCAATAATTTCTACCCAAGAAACACAGAAAAATGAACACCTAATCAAGCAACAACATCATTATTGCTCAGACTCCCTTCTGCCACCTCCCATGTATCACTTTTATTCCAAAGTAATCCTAATTCTTAGTCCTACACGCATTTTGCTTGTTTTAGAGCTTTCGCATAGGATGTGTCCTTTTATGTCCACAAAGTAATTTTAAACAACAACAGGAAGTTTCCATATATCTATTAAGTATGGGCCATAAAGCCTGACTCATGCTAAAAGCAAGGACTATATACATACAAAGAGCAAGTCAGTCTCCATCATTGATAATCTCTCAATCCACAGGAGAACATAGGCACGTGAACAGACAGGATCAGGTTGTTAGGGTGTCTATGAAAGAATGCAGTGGAGATGGGGCTCAGTCCCACTGGGGTTCAGCAGTTAAGTAAAAAAAATCCTAGATGTTTGTTTTTAATACCTGTTATACATACTAAAATTCTCCATGGATTTTAAAAAGATAAACTTGCTTGAATCAAATTATTCCAGAGAACCTTGTTGAGTTGTAGCCAGGATCCTCTTCCCCTCTCTTTCCTTTCAGCTCATTTCCATTTTTCCCTTTTTTGTTTATCCATTCCTATCCTCCTTGCTGTCTCTGTCTCTGTCTCTGTCCTCTCCCTTTTTCTTCCTTCCTTCCTTCCTTCCTTCCTTCCTTCCTTCCTTCCTTCCTTCCTTCCTTCCTTCCTTCCTTCCTTTCTTTCTTTCTTTCTTTCTTTCTTTCTTTCTTTCTTTCTTTCTTTCTTTCTTTCTCTTTTCCTCCCTTCAGAAGCTTCAGGCTCTTTCCTAAATCTGCATCCTTTTTTTCTATACTAGTCCTTGTTTCTGAATGAAAAGAAACAGGAGCTCTACGCCTGCCCACATGTTCTGCCCAATCACCTTCTCACTAGGTTTTCTTAAGATTCCTGGACTCAAAGCACTTCTGTTGACTGAGTGCTAGACAGATGGAATGGAGAGAGAAAAGGAACCACACTTGTGGGTAGCAGATGAACAGAAGGGACAAGCAGAGTCATTTTGATTCTTTTTGGTGTCCCACTTTTGAGTCCTCCGGTCAATCAAATTGTATGGTTGATTTAATATTTATTGTGCTCCTTGTACATTGCCAAACATTATTCACTTTGGGGTGCTGAAGCGGAGTGGATGTAGTTTTGTCTGGGCTCCAGCAAATCCACCCTTTTCACCAAAAGCCCCCCAAAGCGGTTTGTGGTGATTATTCTTCCACTGGGAGGACGCTGCTCTGGTGAACTCTGCCAGGAGGATGCTCTTTGTGGAGTGTCAATAGGAGACCACTTAAAACACCAGCAAGGGACTTGGACCTCCTGCTTCAGCATTATGCCAAGAACCCACAGCCTATATTTCTTTTTCAACTGACTCTGACAAGGTGGTTTTTTGTATCTTACCTATTGGCTGCCTAACTTGGAGATTTGGCTGAAAAAGAACTGGCTGAAGTTCAATCCAGACAAGATAAATGCCCAAGGTTGCTGAACTATAGAAATTGGAAGAGATATGTTGGTCTCCCTTTTCATGAGATTTTGCACAGGGAGATTGTGGGAGTTTCAGGGGATACAATGTGACTACCATTTGGCAAGTGTTAGATTATATGAAGAAGCAGAGGAGTGAGATGTTTGAACATTCAAGAGCTTTGAATCCAACACTTTGAATTTAAAAACTGAGGCATCAACTAGCTGGCTTTATGTCAAGTAAACGTGAAGTCTGTTCACTAATACCTCAGTTGGGATGTTAATGCAGGCCTATCATTGGTGAAGATCATGCTTAGGAGGTGCTCCCCTGTAAGTTGTGTCTTTACAACTTTTTGGTGAGATTCTGTTTTAAAACCAAAGAATCCCCCAGAGCAAAATCCAAGAAGTCAGGGCCCTGTGATGAGGTGTTTTGGAACTCCGACCTCAGAAGGGGCATCGTTAAAACAAGAAATACAGTTTTCTGGCTTACATGTCTGACACACATGACCTTCTGGAGTGCCATATTGAAGGCTCACTGGTTCCAGTGGCCCTTTGGGTAGGGCTTGTTTGAGGATCTTCTGGTATCAAGTTAAGTCCCTGCATAACTGCAGGGGTGGCTGGAAAGACCTAAGTTGCAGGTTTGATTTGTGTTTTAATTCAAGTTAGCTTTAATTCATGTTTTCTTAAAGCTCTATTGAGAGTATCTCCTTGGATCATGGAGTTTGAAGCCAGGATAGCAAAGTAAAAGTCAATATCCAAGTTCTTCTCAAAGATAAAAAAATGACTAAGAATTTAATATTATTTAGATACTGATATAGATTTATTATTTAAAAGATTTTAAGTAGTGACAGAACACTGAGATTGTTAGCATGTCAAAGGATGCATGTGAGAATGATCTGTCGTGTATGTAGATAAGAGGACAGTATTTTTATTTTTATTTATTTATATATTTTTTATTTTTTTATTTTTTGGGGGGGTCTGTTCGTGGGGCCTGAACTCTGGGCCTGGGCGCTGTCCCTCAGCTCTTCAGCTCAACGCTCTACCACTTGAGCCACAGTGCCACTTCCGGCTTTTTTCTTTGTGCTTATGTGGTGCTCAGGAATCGAACCAGAGCCTCATGCATTCAAGGCAAGCGCTCTACCACTGAGCCACCTTCCCAGCCTGAGGACAGTATTTTTAATGCCATAAAAAATGTTAAGAGTCTGTTTTGTACCTGGAGTCATGGTTTTTTTTTGGGGGGGGGGAGTTAGAGGAAGGATGGAAGTGCCAGTTCATTGTGTCATCTTCATACGTGATGGGCATTACCTGAAGTTGTCATGATAGAAAAAAAAGATCTAAGATTCAAAAAGTTGATTCTACTTTCTTTTAACTGGTCTCTCACTATATTCTAAACACAGCGATAAGAATGCCTCCCTATACCCAAGCCTCTCTATTCCAGGTTTGCTAAAAGCCATAGTCCTTACAATGGTATAAGACCCAAAGACATCAAGACTCTGATACTATCTCTTTGCTCATCTCCCCTTGACTATTCAGCTCCCCTTCACTGGCCTACATGCTACTCCCTGGCCTCCATCTTCCCAGCTATGCTTCTCCAAGGTCTTTGCATTGGCTCTTCTCTGAGCCTGAGCAGTCATCCTCTATAAAGGCACCTCTCATGATGTTCAAACTTTATTCAAATGTCACCTTCTGAATGAGTTTATCATAACTACCATACAGTAGTAGACATGATCACTTCCCTGAATTCTGTCACTCTGGTACTTTACATTGTCACATTTCTAATGATGACTTACGGTTTTAATTTGTATGAGGTACACAAATTAAATGTTTATTTTTTACTGTCTCATCTCAGTAGAATATAAACTTCAATTTTGCTAATTTGTTTACTAAGTGCAACATTGAGTGCCACATAGTTTATTAAATATTTAATCACACAACCAGAATAGGAAGATACCTTAGAAATAATCTGACCGCCAATGTGATATTTTTGGAAATGTAAAACTTGGAGATGCTTCTAATAAAACTGAGAGCAATCTGTACTTCCATTCTCTGTGTTCAGTCTGATAAGAGTGTACACTTTGACAGATTTATGTACAACCAGTTTTTTTTTGAGACCATATCTCACTAGATAATCCAGGCTGGCCTGGAATTCATGATTGTCCAAGCTCAGACTCCAGTGCTGGAATTACAGGCATGCATCATCACACCCAATAAATATTTTTAAAAATTCTGATGTGCATTAAACCAAGATTTTTATATATTGTAATAGTAATTACAAAAATCATAATGAAATTAATCATGGAATTTAATATAGGAGGCTGAATGAAATATAACTATTCTGCCAAACTGTTATAAAAAAAACTGGAAACACTTTTAATTTCCATTCTTTCAGCATGGCAAGTACTGACAGCCAGAGAAATATAGTAAGTGCCCGAAGTGCCCGTCTATACTCAGCTTCAGAATTCACTCCTCGTTCCTGCCCCTGCTAGACTCTTGGTGCCTCCTTCCAGGCCACCCTTCAGCTTAGCAAGGTTGGTCCTTTGCTTTATTCTCTGTGCTGTCCTCCATGTGTTTTGGAGAAGGCCTCGAGAGGTCCAGAATCTGTGAAGTCCAGTGGGTTGACCTTTGGAATGTGGAGTTTAAGCCTTCTCTTTCCAGAGCCTTCCATTCTTCTGTTAGAAAGTCCACTGTTCTTAGCTTATTTTGTATCTTATTATCCTCACGGTTATTAAAAACATATTTCTTAAAATGCAGTACGCTTAATAGAGTTTGTATGTGTGATACCTGGGAGCCTCTAAAAATAAATAATGTGTTATCAATATAATGAGTATGGTAAGCAATATATTTCTCTTATTTTAGAGCAGTTGAGCCTATTATCTGTATACAGTTGCATCTATATAGTTATTTTAAAAAGCAGTGGCAACTTAATGTTTGGGGGAAGAAGTAGAAATATAATTTGAAGAATAAAAAAATCAGCAAAGTCATATTACTCTGGACATTTAAAATATATGATTTGTACAACAGAGTTTACACTTTGGTGTACTGAAATTTCTCCCCTGAACAATATTCTGACTGAGCTTTTGTTACTAGACATTTGTTTTCAGTTTCTGTAAGGGATTCTCCATGGAAATGCATCCATAACACGAAGGCATCCGATATAGAAAATGACATGCAATGCCTTTATTCTTCCAGTTTAATTAATGCTCTGACAACCACTTGGCAGAAACTGCAGTGGAGGGGAGGCCTCTGTAGGGAACTGCAGGTTATAAGCAGTAAGGAAACTGTCAAACTGTTTCTGGGATCCAACATATCACAACCCAAAGCTTTCTTTGTGGCATTTACTGGAGATAAATTCCAAGGAGAACAAGCAACTCCCACTATTGGGTTGCTTACGATAACAAAAAGAAAGTTGATAATGGCAGAAGTTGTAACATTTAGTACACTTAAATTTCTAGAAACTGTTTTCCTAACTTTATAGGAAAAAAAATCTTAATACCTACCCAAATTATATGTACTCTTAATGCCCTACTCTGATTCAGGAATGTAAGATAAAAAAAAAAGTATTGGGGGAATTCAGTTCAACTTCATGCTTGGTTGGCAACTGTTCTACCATTTCAGCCACATTCTAACCAATTTTGCCTCAGTTATTTTTCAGATAAGTTCTTGTGGGCATTTGTTTGTTTGTTTCTCCAAGGGCTATCCTCAGATCCTAGTCTGTCTCTTTTCTTTAAAAACCATTTATTGAGCCCCAAGTCTGAGGAGAATCACGGTGAATAAGACAAGATTCCTGCTTCCATGGCGTGAGCAAAGGGAACAGATAACATGCAAATCATCGGGTACTGAGAAGATGAGTGGAGAAAATGACTAGGGTAGGGGATAAATATTGAGGCTAGAGAATGAAGTGGGTTACTTGTGTGGGAAGGAGACAAGGAAGGCCTCCCTCTGGTGTTTAAGGAAAAGAATAAGCCCACCAGGAAAAAAATATTCTAAGCCAAGGAAAGTGAATGCAAAGGGCCCATGACTTCCAGAGGAGAAAATGTACCTTGTCTCCAACAGGCCTAAAATCATACTACTTTTTCAGCATCACCATCTCCCTCTAGCTCTCTTCCCGCCTCTGGACTATGTACTAATATCAGAGTATTTATCCCAAACAGCCACAAAGAGGTTCCCCTTCTCCCCCTATGGATGATACCTGCCTTTTGGAACCCCAAGTGCCTTCCTTGGCCATAATGCAGCATGAATGTGTGTCCTAGTCTCATTTCCCAGACTAGATAAATCTTGGGTGGGAAAGAACAGGCTCTCATCCCTTTGAGAATCTTGTGCAGAGGCCCCAAATCATAGATAGGTAGAGCCTTGATGAACACCAGTGTATTCGAATCTGGTTACTTTTTTCTTTGACCAAAAGAGTCCTCAAATGAGCCATTATAATCGCCTCCCCAAAGATAGCTACACCCTCATCCTGAAACGTGTTATGTTTCCAAAGGGCCTTTGTAAGATAAGAGTAAATTAAGGATCTTAAGATGAGAAGATTGCCCTGGATTATCCAAGTGGGCTCAAAGTAATCACATCTTCTTATAGGGAACAAATGTAGAAGAGGTAGAGAAGTAGCCATGATGACAAAAGTGGTCAAGGTCGGAGGTTTGCTGACAGAAAGTGGCATGGTAAGGTAGTTTCCAGAACCTGAAAATGGTAAGGAAATAGATTCTTCCTAAAGCCTGCAGGGAGAATTCTCTAGCCAAAGGATACATTGCTTTTAGCCTAGTGGAACTCATTATAAACACTTTACTTCCAGAACTATAATGTATTTGTGGCTTTAAGCCATTAACTTTGTGATCATTTGTTACAGCAGCATTGAGAAACTAACACATCCTATCTGCTCTTCATCTTATAGTCACACTATGGGCTAAGAGGGCCAGAGAAGCCTCAAGGAGAAGCACTTTGAAAACCCTCACTGGCTGTTACAGAATAAGGCATAGTAACCACATGTATCAGAACTTTGCTTAAAGAAGAAGGAATCATTTAGGGAAAGCCTATATTTGACAAAGCCTGTGTCTTATTTAATACATTGATGACCCCAGAAACATTTCTTCACTGTGTGTTGACTAAAAGAATTGATTACAGCCAGTATTTTCATCTTTTGTTTTGGTTTTGTATGATTCACAATCTGTGAAACAGTAATTAATATCTGGGATTAACTTCATGTTTTTATTATTATTATTATTATTATTATTTATTATTATTTATTTATTTATTAAAAGTAGTAAGGGTAAGTTAAAATGGTTTAAACGATGCACATGCACCTTGTCCATGCTATAAAATGATTTTGGTTTGTTTGGTGCTAATCCTGGGGCCTGAACTCAGGGACTTGGTGCTGTCCCTGATGAACATTTTTGCTCAAGACTAGTACTCTACAACTTGAGCCACAGCTCTACTTCTGGCTGCTTTTTCCTGCTTAATTGGAGATAAGTCTCACAGACTTTTCTGTCCAGGTTGGCTTCAAACTGCAATGTTCAGGTCTCAGACTCCTGAGTAGCTAAGATGCCTTGGTTAAAAAATGCATTTTTATTTTGTACTGTAAGTTTCCACCTAAGGGTTTAAAAATCTCTTGGTTAATGTCATCCCTTTGCCCCATCAATTACCCTTTCTCTAGCTTTCTAAAAATAAAAGTACATTGAATTCCACAGACCTGAATTTCTCTGCATAGTTTGTGTGGTGTATGTATTTCCTAGGGCTGCTTAACGAAGTACCACCAACTGGGTGGTACAATGGAAAGTTACCATCTTCCAGCAGCATCAGTCCTCTGGGGTGTTCTGAGAGGAGGCAATGTCCCAGGCTCCTCTCTGGTTTGCAGATGACAGTCTCCCTGCTCTTATGGCATTCTCTGAGTGTATGTCTGTGTCCAAATTTCTTCTCATAGAAAAGATGGTCCTAGCTCTTCTGTGACATAGCAAAAGCAGTACTCAGAGGCAAGTTTATGGCTCTGAGTTCCTACATCAACAAATTGGAGAGATCTGAAACCAACAATTTAATGAGACACCTGAAGCTCCTTGAAAAAGAGCAACAAGCTAAACCCCAATCCAGTAGATGGAAACAAATAATTAAAATTAAATTAGAATTAATTGAATTAGAGTCCAAAAAAACATAGAAAGAATGAACAAAACAGAGTTGGTTCTTCAAAAAAAATTAACAAAATTGACAGACCCTTAGCAAATCTTATTAGAAAAAGAAGAGAACACACCCAAATAAACAAGCTCAGAGATGAGAATGGTAACATCACCACAGAAACAACCAAGATTCAGAACATTATAAGGGAATATTTCTCAAATCTTTATGCTAATAAGCTTGAGAATCTGGAAGAAATGGACGAATTTCTAGCAAATATTGACATGCCCAAAGTAAACCAAGATGATTTAAACCAACTTAACAGACCCATATCAAGCATCAAAATAGAAACAGCAATAAGAGACCTCCCATCCAAGTAAAGCCAAGGACCAGATGGATTTACAGCGGAATTCTACAAGGCCTTCAAAGCAGAACTCACACCAATACTCTTCCAACTCTTCAGTGAAATTGAAAGTTAAAGTTCACTCTCAAACTCTTTCTATGAAGCTATCATAATCCTCATCCCAAAACCAGACAGGGACTCATCAAAGAAAGAGTACTATAGACCCATTCCTTTGATGAACATTCATGCAAAACTTCTCAACAAAATTCTGGCCAATCGACTTCAACAATTCATCCAAAATAAATCATATCACATGATCAAACAGGATTCATTTTAGGGATGCAAAGTTGGTTCATTACATACAAATCAATCAATATAATTCACCACATCAACAAAAGCAAGGATAAGAACAACATGATTAGCTCAATAGATGCAGAAAAAGCATTTAACAAGATCCAACAAAAACTCTGGAAAAACTAGGAATCCATGGAACACTCTTCAATATAATAAAGGCTGTATATGACAAACCTACAGCCGGCATTATACTTAATGGAGAAAAGCTAAAGCCGTTTCCTCTAAGTTCAGGAATGAGACAAGGATGTCTACTCTCTCCACTTCTCTTCAATTTAGTATTAGAATGCCTAGCTACAGCAATAAGACAAGATGGATCCGAATAGGGAAAGATGAAGTAAAACTCTCCCTCTTCGCAGATGACATGATCTTGTATTTAAAGAGCCCCATGGACTCTATTCCCAAGTTACTTGAGCTGGATGGGGCTGGGAAGGTGGCTCAGTGGTAGAGCGCTTGCCTTGCATGCCTGAGGCCCTGGGTTCGATTCCTCAGCACCACATAAAAAACAAAAAACAAAAACCAAGTTACTTGAGCTGGATCTGAAACTTGGGCATAGTAGCAGGGTATAAAATTAACCCTCAAAAAATCAATGGCTTTTTTGTATGTCAACAATGAGAAAAGCATGGCTGAAATCAGGAAAGCAACTCCTTTTGTAATAGCCCCATAAAAAATACCTAGAAGTTAACTTAAGTAAAGGACCTCTATGATGAAAACTTTAAAAACTTGAAAAAAGAAATTAAAACAGAACTAAGGAAGTGGAAAAACCTCCCATGCTCCTGGATTGGGAGATCAACATCGTGAAAATGGCAATACTGCCAAAGGCTATGTACAAATTTAATGCGATACCTATCAATATTCCTTCCAACCTCATTCTTCAGCGAAATAGAAGAAGTAATACCAAAATTCATATGGAACAATAAAAGATCCGAATAGCAAAAACAATCCTTAACAGAAAGAACACTGCTGGAGGAATATCAATAACAATCTTCAAACTCTACTACAAAGCCATAGTAATCAAAACAGCTTGGTACTGGCACAAGAACAGACCTCAGGACCAATGGAATAGAATTGAAAACCCAGAAATGAACCTACAATCCTATAGCCATCTAATCTTTGGTAAGAGAGCTAAAAAAATAGAATGGAAGAAAGACAGCCTCTTCAGTAAATGGTGCTGGCAAAATTGGTTAACTACTTGTTGAAAACTAAAGCTAGATCCTTATATATCACCCTACACCAGAATCAATTCCAAATGGATCAAATACCTCAAAGTCAAGGCAGACACCCTGAAAACATTACAGGAAGGAATAGGAGAGATTCTAGGGCTCCTTGGCACAGGTCAAAATTTTCTTAATAAAGACCCAGAAACGCAACAAATCAAAGAAAGGTTGGACAAATGGGATTGCATGAAATTGCAGAGCTTCTGCCTGGCAAAGGACAGAGCAAGCAAGATCAATAGAAAGCCCACAGATTGGGAGAATATCTTCACTAGCCATACAATGGACAAGGATCTCATATCTACAATATACCTGGAACTCAAAAAAATTAATCCCCCAACAACAAATCCTCAAAGACACAACTGCCTGATTAATAAGTGACTTAAAGAAAGACTTATCTGAAGAGGAAATAAGAATGGCCAAAAGACACATGAAGAAATGCTCAACTTCTCTGGCCATAAAAGAAATGCAAATCAAAACAACATTGAGATTCCACCTCATCCTAGTTAGAATGGCTATAATCAAGAACTCTAAAAACAACTGATGCTAGAGGGGATGTGGCCAAAAGGGAACCCTACTGCATTGTTAGGGGAGTACAAATTTGTTCAACCACTTTGGAAAGCATATGGAGGTTTTCCAAAAGACTCCACATAGAGCTCCCCTATTACCCAGCAATCCTACTTCTGGGCATTTACCCAGATGATCATAAACAAGGTCATACTAAAGCTACCAGCACAACTATGTTTATTGCATCATTATTCACCATAGCTAAGATATGGAACCAAACTAGATGCCCCTCAGTAGGTGAATGGATCAAGAAAATGTGACACACACACACACACACACACACACACACACACACACACACACACACACACACACACACACACACACACACTATGGAATTCTATGCCTTCATCAGAATGACACTGCCCCATTTGTTAGGAAATGGAAAGACTTGAAAAAATTATATTAAGTGAAGAATCTAGGCCCAAAGAAATATAGTTCCCATGGTTTCCCTTATCTGCAATAACTAGGGTATGTCTAGGACAAGCAGAAAAGTTCAAAAGCTATGTACATATGACCATATAAGATGATGCTAAATGAAATGAAGCCCAAGATAGGTGCACAAGAGGTTTTATCTTTCTTGCTGTTTTGAATGTACTATGTGATGTTTTTTGTTTCTTTTTTATGTTCTTCCTTTATGGTATACCCCTGTTGTCATTGTATTTCATTCTGGTGTCCTGCATGTTGTATATACATTTTTCTAATTTGGGGAGGGGAAGAGAACTAACAAAATGCTGAAATAAGGACACAGGATGACCCATTGTAACAACGAGATGTACAAGACAGTATGTTGAAAACGAACTGAACAACTTTGGGAGTGGGAAGGAGCTGGGGAGGTGGGGAGGAAAGGGATGGTAGGGGAAAAACTAAGGAGGGTAACAACGCCTAATAGGAAATGGACTCATTACCTTACTCATGTAACTGTAATCCCTCTGTACAGTATTTTTACAATAAAAAAATAGAAATGCTGGTCCTGTTGCATTAGGTACCATCATAATGGCCCCATCTTAATGAATTAAACTGCAGCGGATCTAACTGTAAACAAGTTGCTGGGATTCTAGAGATGGGCCTCCTGCCTGAAGCATTATAGGGTTAGGAGTAAAAGGTATAGCTTCTTTGGGTGACACAATTAGGCTCATAATTATTTTCTTTTGGAGATAAGAATTTGGACTGTGAAACCAACATTGACTATGTGTTCCTTTATCTGGAATTCATCCTTTATTTGTAACTGCAGTTTGCATTTTATGCACTTTAAACTCAAATGGGAATATTCAAGTCATCTAACTTAATGATCAGGTTCAACAAATATATTTTTGGCTTTATCTATTTTGTCTTTATTTATAAAGGTTATATTCCCAGTTGAAACTCTCTTCCACTGTACCCACGCATGGACACATACACTCATAAACAGACTAATATCTTGCAATATGTGCCCAAGCTGGCCTCAAACTCAAAATTGTACCATCTCAGCCACCCAAATGCTGGGATTCTAGAGATGGGCCACCTGTCTGGCTGTAAACTCTCCTTTGGCATTTGTGACCCCACTTGGACTTTTCTTTTTTCCTTTCTGCAGTATGTCGTCCACAGCCACAGGTTCTGTTGCCACTCATAAACTGATGACATTCAAAAGACTCCCAATTTGGTATGATTCCCAGATTCTACCTCCAAGGACCAATCATATTCAGATGATTGGGTGCTGTAGAGAGAAGCCTAACAGTCTTCAACAATATAAAATAAGAAATAATGAGGCCCCAAATCACTTGATAAAGTCAGATGGTTTTCTGTCCTTGTCACCTAACAAGATATCACTGATTTTCTAAATTAGTCTGCTGACTCTGATTTTTATTTAGGCCTCTGTGGGTATAAATAAAAACCATAAACATCATTTCAAAATCCTGAAGAAAAAAAACCAAGAACAATGTTCTAGAAATATAGTCACCCAAATTCCTGAAGGAATCCAATCAACTGGGATAATTAGCTGCCCTTAATGACTCAGCCAAGGATACCTTCTTAGATAGCTAGTGGCTACTGAATGATGGCAAAGTCAGTTACCTGTTCCCTACCACTTGGCATATGTTTTGACATAGTTTCCTGTGCTTCTTTCATTCAACAAATATTTAGTAGAACATGGTTATAAAGATGTTGTGTTTAAGTAAAATGCCTGAATTTGTCAAGGATGTGGTTGGATGACCTTTAAATGATTCTGTCAAACCTAGAAACACTCAATGGGTGCCATTATTGTTTCAATACTATTATTACTTTGGCATTACTGGGGTTTCAACTCAGGGCCTAGTACTTGTTAGGCAAGCACTTTTACCATTTGAGTCATGCCTTCAGCCCCTTCTGCTTTAGTTTGTGTTTGATAGGGTATTGTGCTTTAGCCTAGGCTGGCATTGAATAGTGATCCTCCTATCCCTTCTGCCTCCCGAGTAGCTGGGATGATAGATGTTAAACACCATGATGACTTATGCTTTGAATGCTCACTTTGGTTATTTGCTTATATTGGTTAATTTATGCCTTTATAGATATTCTCTCCTGTCAATGTATAGTTTAATTTTTACTTATACTGACCCTCATTTGTCAACCAGAATAATTATCAATAATGACTAATGCTCTGTTTATCCTAAAAAGCATATTTACAAGTCTGTCATCCATGAGTTTTAACCTGAACCTTAGCCTTGTCTGAATATTCCCTCACCATTCAGTATGTTGCTGTTGAACTTTTATGCACATATTTTAATCAATATATTTTCAGATATATTAATTTATAAACAGTGTCAGAGAAGCTTTTATCAGATGATTTTAATATAGACATCAAATGATTCTTATGAAGTTTTCAAATCTACAAATATAAGGCTGTGGTATTCTGGAAATAATCTTCAACTCTTGCTGTGTTCTTAATAAGTCCATCACACTGTCTCAGCATCATAAATCATAGATTTTTAAAGCAGTTTGTTATGCCCAATGCAATTTCTTCCCCTTGCTGTCAGCATTTAAAAGTCTGATTCCCATGACAACTGAACCCCACAGGGTCCCACCAGCTGCTCATGACTTACTGGAAGACTAAAAAGCTCAGCTGAGATTGACTGTGGGGTTACAAGCTTCAGCTGCAGCCCCTCACTGTGACCTTGCATTTCTCCAAGGGGGCCGAAAGACACAGGCCTGACTTAAACCTGTCAGTACTGCCTGCCTCTTCCCTATTCATTAACTTCCTTGATGGTACTCACTCTCTGAGCAATGTTTCAAATGAGAAACAGGCCTGCCTCTCTCCACAAACACTTTGGGACCCCTCTGGACATTGTACAAGGCAAATATGTGGACTCTGCATTTGGTGAGGGAAAGGAAGAAATCCTAAACTGGTGTTTGTGGTATCTACATTCCCACCAACTACGATTCCAGAGTTTTTCTCAAGGATGTATGCAGTTTTGGTAAAATTTAGTATAGAAAATGCACTGCTGAACTAGCCTCACCAAAACTGTACCTGCAATACAACATAAGTAAAGTGTGGCTAGCCTGAGACTCATAGGAAAGCTTATGCACTGTCTACAACATGCAATCATTGCTATGTGTAAGGTTTAATTTGCTGGTTGTTTTTAAACTCGGGGAGGGGGGAATTTCTACAGTGAAATTCAGAAATTACAAATGTGAAGCTCATTTGAATTTTATTTACACTATTTACACCAGTGTAAACACACCAGTGTTCTATTTCTATTACTCCAGAAGCTTTATTATAATCCCTTGCAGTCAATAATGCCCCCACCACTTATAATCACACATCAAAGTAACCAATTATGGATGATCAAGGATTATATTTTCCTAAGTCAGGTTTATTTCATTCAACATGCCTTTGAGAGTTATATTTTTTTTTAAATCATGCTTTCATTGTAAGAACATCATTTTTTTTAACCTACCTACCTACTTACCTACATACCTATCTATTGTTTGTATTGAGGTTTGAAGTCAGGATCTTGTACTTGTTAGACAAGTGCTCTACCACTTGAGCCATGCTGTGATACCTTTTGCCATTTTTGGGGGGGGGATCCGGTCGTGGGGCCTGAACTCTGGGCCTGGCCCTCAGCTCTTCAGCTCAAGGCTAGTGCTCTACCACTTGAGCCACAGCGCCACTTCCGGTTTTTTTCTTTTTGCTTATGTGGTGCTGAGGAATCGAACCCAGGGCCTCATGCATGCAAGGCAAGTGCTCTACCACTGAGCCACCTTCCCAGCCCCACCTTTTGCCTTTTTAATTTGCATTTCAAATAGGTTCCTGAGCTAACTTTGTGCAAAATGACCTTGGACCTTGATCCTCCTATGTCCACCTATTGGGAATGTAGGTGTGTGCCACAATTATGGGCTTAATTTTTAGAAAGGCTCCTCGTTTTGTCTGGATTGTCCTCTTATTGAAACTTCTCTACCTCCATGATAGTTATATGCCACCAAATCTGGCAGAACAAATCATTTTTAGGTTATTCCATTAATATTTGTTTTGTTTTGACGATTATGAACAAAGCTTCTGTAAATATTCGAATACACATCTGTATGTTTGTATGTGCTGGCACCAGAACTTTAACACAGGCTTTTCTGGCTCATAGTTGGCACTCTAGCACTTCAGACATACTTCTAGTTCCGCTATTTATTTATTTATTTATTGCTGTTTAATTGGAGATAGGATCTCAGACTTTTCTGCCTGGGTTAGCTTTGAATCGTGATCCACCAGGTCTCAACCTCTTGAGTAAGTAGGATTATAGGAGTGAGCAACATCTACGCACAGCCTTCAGTAGGCAAACACATTAAAGGCTTTTAAGCATAACCCAGGGACTGCAATTGATTGTTGTTTTATCAGTATTTCTATTCACTCATTCATTCATTCACTTGCAATACTACAGTGTGAACTCAAGACCTCATGCTTAGCAGTTTCCTAAAATAGTTTTGACATATTCTATCAGCATTGTATGTGAGCTGATTTTTGCTGTTCTGAAGTATTATTTCATTTTGGTTTTGATTTGCTTTCCATGAATAATAATGCTGGGAATCTTTTCATATGCTAATTTTTCATGTAGACATACTTTTGTGTGGAGTGTCTCAAAGTTCTTAGCCATTTAAAAAATTAGGTTGTTGGATTTTTTATTATGAACTATAGACATTTTATCTTGTGGTCATTAGCTATCAGACATATGACAAGCTAAAGTCATCTCTCAGTCTTATGAAAGGCTATTTCACTTTTAATATACCTATGATAAATTGTATTTCCTAAACTTTAATTTTGTTCAAATTATCACTTTTCCTTTATTGTTATTTCTTGCAAGAAATTTTTGCCTAATCTATGGTCATAACAATATTATTCCTCTCTTCTTCTCCTAGAATACTGATTGTTCTATTTTTCTAATGAAGGTCTAATAAATATCAAATTAATTGATTTGCAGTGTTGGGGGTCAAAACGGGTATACATGTTTAGAAAATAGTCCACTACTGAAGTAGGTTTTAGTCTTATTAATTTCTGTAGGAGAGGTCAAAATCTGATCAAGTTCTTCAGTAAAAGAACATTCTTTCCCTATTGATTTACATTAGTATTTCTGTCATCAAGCTGAGGGTTATATATGTATACATTTGTTTTTGGACTCTCTCCTTCTACTCATCTATCATCTAGCCTCCATCAGTAAACTACTATCTCAATTACTGTAGCTTTCTAGTAAGCTTTGGGAATAGTCAGTGTTACTCTCCCATTTTTTTTTTTTTTTGTTTCTTTTTCAAAATGTTTATCAAGCCAGGTATGTGTGGTCAACATTGGTAATCCCTGCATGAGGAGGCAGAGGCAGGACAGGGAAATCGCAATCCAGACCAGCCTGGGCTACAAAGCTAAACACCGTCCCCCCCATTCCCCCCCAAAAAACTGAAATTCATCAACTCTAGGTCTGTGTGTGCGTGTGTGTATGTGTGTATGTTTGTGTGTTTCCAATGCTGGGGTTCAAATCCATGTCTTACACATCATACTAGGTAAACATTATACCACTGAACTGTATCTCCAGCCCTACATATAAACTTTTGAACCAGTTTTTCAATTTCTACAAAAATTCTTTTTGAATTTTGAATGGTACAGCATTGACTAAAATCAGATTGAGGAGGGCTGGGAAGGAAGGTGGCTCAGTGGTAGAGCGCTTGCCTTGCATGCCTGAGGCCCTGAGTTCGATTCCTCAGTACCACATAAGCAAAAAGAAAAAAGCCGGAAGTGGCGCTGTGGCTCAAGTGGTAGAGCACTAGCCTTGAGCTGAAGAGCTGAGGGACAGCACCCAGGCCCAGAGTTCAGGCCCCACGACTGGACCCCCCAAAAAAAAAATCAGATTGAGGAAAACTGATATATGGTGTCTTCTCATCCATGAATATTTATTTAGATCTTAAAAATACATAAGAATATTTTTATGGGCACCGGTGGCTCATGCCTATAACAATTCTAGCTACTCAGGAAGCTGAGATCTGAGGATCATGGTTCAAAGCTAGCCCGGGCAGGAAAGTCCATGAGACACTTATCTTCAATAAACTATTAGAAAACTGGAAGTGGTGCTGTGGCTCAAGTGGTAGAGCCACAGCCACAGCTCATCTTGAGCTGAAGAAAGCAGGGACAGCATCCAAGCCCAGAGTTCCAGTCCCACGACCGACAAAAAAAAAACCCATAAAAATATTTTGTACTTTTTATTACAGAGGCATTACACATCTTTTGGTAAGTCTTCATTTTCATGCCTGTGTAAATGACACTATTTAATTTTCCCATTACTATTACATGGAAACAGTACTAGCATTAATATATTGCTTGTATAATCTTTTAGGTTTTCTAGCTGTACAAAGATAACTTACTTTTTTTCCCAGTTGATTGTGTAAAACTGGCATTCCTTCTTTCTTCAGTGTTTAGTGGAATACACAGGCAAGGCCCTGTCTTAGAATGTGCTTTGTTGAAAGATTTATGAAGTTGATTTCTTCAGCCAATATCGGAGTACATGTATTTTTTCTTATTTCTTATTGCTCTAGTTTTGGACCATGATTTTTCAGAAGTTTGTTCAGTTCATCCAGAGTTGTCAGCTTTATTGGCATTAAGTTGTTTATGATGCACTATTGTCTTTTTAATGCACAGTCTATAGTGCTATCCCTCTCTTCATTTCTCATATTATTGATCTATGTATCTTTTCTTTCTTTGTAAGTCTTGCTAGGGCTTTACCAATGCCTTAATTTTTTAAAAGAGCCCATTTGGCTTCTGCTAATTTTTATCTATTTTTCACTTGAAAAATTTATTTCTATTCTCTGTATGTCTTTTATTTATCTGGCCTAAACTGCTGTTCTATCTTTTAAAGATGGAAGCTTAGATCATGGACATCAAAATCTTTTTTGTTGTATGCACTTAAGTATATAAATCTTTCTCTAAGCATTATTTTAGTCAAAACAACAACTACTACCCTAAATCTTATCTTACATTTTAACTAGTTAGGGTTAAAATATTTTGTAGTTTCCATTGTAATTTTTCCTTTCTTTCTTTTTAAAAAATTCAACATATATGAGTATTATGAATCTTGATCAATGTTGCCCTTTTTATCTATCTCAATTCCACCTATTACGGTGACCCATAGATTATTTACAAGGTTTTGATTAGCGCCCAAACATCTGGAAGTGGGTGAATGTTCTGGTTATATTTTTTATTATTGCTTCTCAATTTTTCAGTTTAATTCTTTTTTTGTATGATTGCAATATTCCAGAATTTGTCAGCATATTGGCTAATATTGTCTGTGCATTCAAAAGTATGTATATCCTGAAGTTATTGAGCATAGTGCCCTATAAATTTCTACATATATTATTTTTCTCATATACAATATATAAAATATGAATATATAAACTGATATGCTGATGTGTGTTGTTAGCTACTGAGAAAATGCTGTAAGCTCAAACTATTATAGGTTCACTATGAAACTACTATAGGTTCACTATGAAATACCCGCTCCTTCCCTTGTTTTCTCCTTCCCTCCCTTCTTTCCTTCTTATTCCCTTACACACACACACACACACACACACACACACACACACACACACACACACACACACACACACACACACACACACACACACACACACACACACACACACTGATTGTCACTCATACTTTCTTAGTCCATCTAAACTGCTACTTAGTAATCACAGATAAATTTATTTCTCACAGTTCGGGAAGCTGAAGTCTTAGATCAAGGTGCCAGGAGGTCTGGTGATGAACCTCTCTATTCCAGGATAGGGACTCATTTCTGTATTCTCCATATAGAAGGAACTCTGATTTAACATGGTAGAAGAAACATAGAGCAAAGAGGTAAGAGATGAATGCTGTGTCCTCAGATCATATAAAATAGAAAGGAATAGTAGGGTGAACAGCTCCCTTGGTCTTTTTTTTATTTTAATAAGGACACTAATCCATTCCTAAGAATAGGACCTTGATGATCTAATCACTTCCAGAAGATTCTGCTTTAAGACCCTCACACTGGGTGAAGAATAACTTACTCAGTCCCCATCTAGTTCCCTAGCTGTATTCTCCACCAACCACTAAAGTGGCTCTCATCTTAGTTAGGGTCAACCCTGCCGTTTGAGCTATCAGGTCAAAATGCAGTTTTTCTTTCCTCTTTCACAATTGACACCTAATTACTTAGCAAGTCTTGCACAAATTTCTTTCAAATTGTATCAGAACCCTTGACAACTTCTCACCACCTCCAATGCTAACACTCTTTTCTAAGCCTTCATTATTTCTTATCTTCATTATTTTAATAGCTTACAATTAATCTACATGCTATGCTTTTTGGATTCCTTACAGATATTCTCAAAATAACAAGTAATGACTCATTTCAAAACCTAGGCAAGATCCTTCTGCTCAGCACTCTCAGCACTCAAGTCATACAGAATCAAAACCAAGTTACTCAATGTCCTCCAAGGCCATTCACAACCCAGTTCCCACCACTACCCTTATTTTCTGTGTTCTAACCACATTAGCTCTTGAAGCCAGAGCACCTATGTTTTGGAAGCAGAGGGGGAAAGTTACAAGTATTTCTATATAATTTCTTTTTTTTTTTTTTTTTGGGGGGGGGGGTCCGGTCGTGGGCCTGAACTCTGGGCCTGGGCGCTGTCCCTCAGCTCTTCAGCTCAAGGCTAGCGCTCTACCACTTGAGCCACAATGCCACTTCCAGCTTTTTTTTTTTTCCTGCTTATGTGGTGCTGGGGAATCGAAACCAGGGCCTCATGCATGCAAGGCAAGTGCTCTACCACTGAGCCACCTTCCCAGCCCCCTCTATATAATTTCTTTAGCCTACTTCAAGATGGTTTTTCCCTCACTACTACAATTTTAATGACTAAGACATTTAACTCAGTAATGATGGCCTGTTTCTGATATTACCTACATTTACATTTGCAATAACAGCACCAGATTTCTGTAAAGGCCAGAAATCTGTCTCCTTTGATCACTGTGGTATCCACTGCACCTAACAAAACAGCTGGCAGGTAGATGATTCTTAGTATGTGTGGAATGAATAGTGCTTGCTTTTATGAAACCTGCCATTAAATTAGACCTTCATCTCCTGAAAGACCAGTGAAATGGACAGTGGTTTATCCAAAACCAAAGCAAATCTTTAATGCTTTACACCCCGGCAACTTTCAACATGCCAAAGTCCCAACTATTTACTCAACAGTTGGGATGCCTTCTAAAAGTCTCATCATTTCTGTGCATCAACATGCAGTTAACTGAATGAATTGATTATAATATTCTCTGCTCTACCAAATTTCTACTTCTCATACTGTGTCTCATGAATGTGTGTTACTGCTGGAAAATGAGCATTAACTGTGTATTCAAGGCATTTAACGGCAAATTTGAGTGAAATGTTGCTATCTTGATAGGAAGGATTTGAGCTCTACTAAGCATTTTTGAAAGCAAATTGTGTCAGCAGCCTGAAATTACATGCAAAATTATCTGAATTATTCACATGTGATAGGCAATCATACGTTGTAGATGAAGCTTTCAAAATGTAGGAGATGAAGCTGAATAATATCAACTTCTGGTCTAATTACCTCCAATCCAAGTGTCTGCTTATGGCTAAAGGCATAAAATGCAAGCAATTACAATACATGATATTGTGAGACTTCAGGTAGCAATGGAAGGCACTTTCAGCTCTGACTGCACACATGCAATTTCTCTATCTCATTTACTACTTTTAAGCTGTACCAAGTACTCTGTGTTAAGAAGTACATTATTCTTCAGTTTGTTGTTACTTTTCATAGCACTGAAAGTGCTAAAGAATGAGTAGGTTTCTGATTGTTGTAGTTTTCCATGCCCTAGAAAATATTAACTGCATTAATCATTGGTTAGTTGACTCAGTGTGTTGGAGCTATACCACTAATTGTTCAGTCATCACACCTTGGGGGCAAACAATGCAAGTAGGTGGGCACTTGCTCTCTGAATCAATCACTGTACAACCACTACATCACAGGATCCTGAAAAGTAAATAAAGCCTGAATGTGGATTAGAACATAGTGAACAACCCTGTAATTATAATATATATGTGTATACATACACACACACAGAGCATTGTGACTATTTGACTGATTCTAAATTTCAAGTAAGAAAAGAAGGAATGGAAGGTGAGCATATGTAGTCATTATAGCCAATGATCATTGTGTAAAAACTGAGCTACATAATTTGAGAGTATAGGAGAGGGAAAAGAGGGGCAAATGAAAGGTGACACTGACCAAAAAGCATTATACTCATAACTTGACTTACAAAACTGTAAACTCTTTGTACAAATACATAATAATAATTTCTGTAGGTAAAGTACTCCTTTCTTAGACATAAATACATATTTTATGACAGTAGCTAACTGAACACTTGCTATGTGCCAGGTACCTTATCTGTACTGTTTCTAACCTTGTTTCAACTGACACATTTTAGACTGGGTAACTTTATCATGGGATATGTATTTTAATGTATTAAACAGCTTCTCTGGCCTTAACCCTTCCCATCCCCTGCTTGGTAGTGACCCCCAATGTCTCCAAAAATTGCTAAATATATTCTGGCAGACAAAATTGCCCCAACCTGACAATTGCTGCTTTAGATATATCAACTTATTTAATACAGTAAACAACTCTATGAGGTAAATTCTCTTCTGTGTTGTATAGGTTTTATCAGCAAGCTTTGTAGTACTGCAACAAAATAGCAAATACAAGGCTTAGAGTATTATCTGATCAGTTGGACCTGTTGTTTTTGAGCCTGGGTCAGTGACTGGATAGATAGGAAAAGAATCTGCTTACCTCATTGCAGTCAGGAAGAAAAGAAAAAGGGGTTGAGGTTCCAATATTCGTTTCATGATACACAATCAATGATCTAACTTCCTCCCCTTAAACTCCACCTTGTAAAGGTTCCATTACCTTCAATAGTACCATAAGATGGGGACCAAGCCTTTAACACATTTAAGGGGATACTTGTCAAAATCAGAGCAACAGTTGAGAACAGAGAACACACAGAGGTAATATAACAAGTCTATCATCACAGTGCCAGTAGTGATACAGCTGATATTTCATCTAAGGTAGCTTGGCTCTAGAACCCAAATCTTACCTGCTATATTAGTATTGAGACTGCATTTGTTTGTGACTTTAAGACAATGAGATTAAGCTCTGTGGATCAAAGTCTCTTTCAGAGCTGTTGAAAAAGAACTGTTTTATCAATGAAGACTGGTCTCAGGACTGAAAATGACTTGTAAGTAAGAAGGAAGCAGGAGTGAAGTTTTTGTATACCTGGCTTTGGTAACTGAAAGAAGTCTACATATAAATAATCTAAAGATTCTGAGTTTTAATAGCTTTCATCTTCTATGGCCCAAATCACCATGAGGTCTAGGTAGATGCTGCATTTACGTGCCTCTAATATTAACAAAGATCTGGCCCATCAGACAGCATAATTCCCATCATTAGATTTCCTCCTATAATTAGAGGTTTATGTCTTACAATTAGAGAATTCCATTTGCAGATGACCCTTGTTAAAATGTTAATATACACATTAAGCTCTGTTAGTATTCATTTAAATGAATTAATCAAATTAGTGAGTCATTTAGCAAGCCATTAGAGAGTAAATTACAAAAGAGCAAACTTTTCAATGTTCAGTCAGGGTAAGAAAAAACATAGTTACAAGGTACCATACAAGAAAGCTGTACCTGGGGCAGGCAATATGGTATAGGGTGGGTACAGATAGAGAATGTGCTGGGCAGGGGACAGTTGACCAACAGTGATTAGGAGGAACTTTATCTCCTGTCCTTATCCCCATTTCCCTATTTGACAATATCTCCTTACCTTTGGTACCCAGAATTTCACCCCCAAAATTCAGACTGGTCCTTGACAGCCTATGTAGCAGATGCCCATCTGCATAGCAAAATATGAGGAGGTGAAAGAACCATCCCAGGTGGCAATGCTCTTCCCTTGAACGCAACACCCAAATGGGATTTCTACTTTGACAATATGGATTTCTATGTGGAGAAATATTCCAATCCGTACTATACATGGCTTTGTTCTGGTACTGTTTCCCTAAGCATCTTATGACACATAAAACTTACCCCTTTCTGTGGGAAATGAGATTCACAGTGAGGATGCATTGCTCACTAGTTGTGAGCAATGTTCCTCTGTGCTAGGAAGTTTTCCTTTGCTGTCCTATATAAGTAGTCAAAAAGAAACTCCATTCCTTTTCTCCTTAGTCATTAGCACAAAATAAAAGCAAGTAGAAAAACTGAAAAGACCTGTATTCTTTAAAACAGTTCAGACAATCACTATGTAAAAAGGTTTCTTAACTAGAAATGCTTTCTGGGAGAATTTTTCTTCACAAAAGAAATGAAGGAATCAAATGCCACTGAAAATTAAACAAGATTCTAAGCACCTTAAATCTGCTCAATTTCAAGCATTCAAATACTAACAGAAAACTTCTTTAAAATGATGAAAAGAAAGTGAGAACCAAGATACACAACAAGAAAGAATTTTATTACGGACTCACTAAGATCAATGATTTTAAAAAATGAAAAGAAGGGAGGGAAGAACAGGGAGAGGGAGAAAAGGGAAGGGCAGGGGAGAAAAATAAGAAAGAAAAAGAAAAGGAAACCAAATGCTGATAAAAAAAATAAGCCAGGTTAGGGAGTTAATTAAAGAGAGTGGCCAGACTGACCTTACATAGCATGTGAAATTAACAAATAGGCTTAGAGATGGAAAGTTGGTCTACAACTGATCTGCCTTTTGAGAAAATTAGGGTGAAACATACAAGTTTAGGTTAAAAAAATTTATTATATTTTGCAACTATGATCTTTTAAAATAATGGCCTTAGGAAATCTGCTTTGGCAAGCAACCATAGAGGCTCCTATGGAGAGGAAGTGAAAAGACTGGGCATATAAACAAGGGCTGCTGGCACGTTCAAAGCGCAGGGGATAGTTCACAGAGCAAAATGTAGTCCTAAGTAAATGGGTTTCAGGCAATTTCAGTGTTAAGATAACATCATTAAGAGTAGAACAGATTGTGCTCAAACCCTGCTGTTTATAATTAACACGTTGCTTCCAAATACTCCAGGGTCCCTGGTAAATAGTCTTCTGCTCACATCTACCCAGACCAATCAGAATATTTTCATCAGATTCCATGCTGGGCCAGCACCTGTTTGGACAAATCCAAGAGAGCCAAAGAACTCCTCTCCCTGGCCAGCTAAGGAGTTGGATGAACACAGCTTGGCTTAGTCATTGTCACAATGTCCATATGGCTTTGAAGCTTGTTTTCACAAGAAATCATACAAGTATTTTATTATGTCAAAGTTCACCGTCCTATAAACAAAAACAGATACTACGTTAGCATCCTCATCTCCACACTGCTCAGTTTATGTATGATTCTGAAAAGCACAAGTGAAATTAGTTAACTAAAGCTAAATAATCTTACAATACTATTAAATGAACACTATTTTTTAAAGTTATTAGAGTGCATATAAAATCTTTTTGTTTTGTTTTGCCAGGCATAAAGTTTACTTTTCTTTAAAAAAAAACAAAGGAAAAAGTTAGAGCCATTCAATATTCTGCATTTCAATTACATTACAGAAGCTCGGATTTCACTTGAAAGCTATTTTCTTTTTGTCTAATAATAGGAATAAAGTAATTAGGGATGCAAAAGTATTGAAATCTTCTATGCTTCTGAACAATGTTGCTCTTCCAAAACACCTGTTTTATCTTTACATAAATGTACAGCTCATCTGTCCTCATTTGCAGTTTCATTCTTTTCAGTGGTTGACCTGCATGTGTATTGTAACTAAATCTGTATGATCCAAGAATACGATAAACAGACGATGTAGATGTATATTTTTGTACTCTGATGGCAGGCAGAGTAAAATAGCTGAGGAAAAGAGACATATAATTATTTTCTTTTCACCAAACTCACTCTTCACTATAAATATTCAGACTTGGAGGTTTATTATTTGAATAAATGGTCAAAATAATTAGATATAATGATCGAGTAATAAGTATAAAATTAAAGCTTTAAGTATTCAATTCTACGAAACTAATCATTCAAGTGAGAACAGCCTTTTAAAGATTCTCTAATTGCATGCTCGTATTTATTAAACCATAACCAATTAATGTTTTTGTCTATCACTCTGTAATATACTTTCTTTAGAAGTTTCTAAGCAAATGACTGACATATCATCCATAGATACTGCTTATGAAAACACATTTAAAAATAGCTCAAGTGAGATGGTATGGCTGTTGTGCTACCTCACAGTAGACCAACGACTACCAACAACCATGTCATCTCTGCAGAATACTAAACCTTTCTAAATGTCATAAAACCACTGCCAAAAACAGTCCCATTAGCATGAACAGTGAATAAAACTAAAGACAGTTACTTAAATTTTAAAAATTTACCTCATGTATAAGTATGGTTACTAAATTACATTATTTTTAGTTTTATTCAAGTCTTAAATTCTGAAATTTACTGATAACAAGGTACCTATAAAAATAATTTTTAAAAGTCATGATATTGGTGGAAAGGATCTTTTTTTTTTTTTTTAAGAGAACCTAGAAAGGAAACAGAAACAATATGCTACTTTTAATTATTGAGGGAAAAAAGGGCAACTGGAATTTGTATATCTCTCCAGGTACACTTCTTCCTTACAATAACTTTTGGGTCTTAAGGTTGCAAATATCAAATGACGAGATCAAATAGAATATTATTTTCTTTTCTTTTTCTTTCACTTTGCCCTAAGTGAAAACAAAAAGTTCAGAAGAAGCTAAGATAAAACAACTTAAATTCCAACATTAGAGAATTCCTACATTATAGGGTATGATTCAATTACATAGTAGTATAAAGCCATACAAAATGATCAATACAATGTTGTATCTACACTATTATGGGTGAAAGGTGAACAGTTATAATTATGTTGAATTAGCTATAGAAAAATGTTTGTCTAACAGACTATTACTAGAAGAGGGCATAAACAAATAACAGTTCTCAGATTTACTTATAAAAGGACTCATTTATTTTCAATAATCTACTTATACTGTTTTATACACTACACTACAGCATAGTTCATGCAGTAATTTTTTTTTTTTTTTTGCTTATATGGTGCTGAGGAATCGAACCCAGGGCCTCATGCATGCAAGGCAAGCACTCTACCACTGAGCCACCTTCCCAGCCTCATCATGCAGTAATTTTTAATAACAAAAGTGGACTTTCAACCACTAATCATCACACACACACACACACACACACACACACACACACACACACACACACACACACACACACACACACACACACACACACACACACACACACACACACACACACACACACACACACACACACACACACAAATTCATAAAAGCCTGATTCCACTCCATTTCTCTGTTTTGTCACTGGGAAGTCCTCAAGCAAACTGACTCACAGTGAGATTTTTAGACTCTGTGTCTACTTCCTTCTGTCATTCACCCATATGGATGAGTGGCTTGCTAAATGACCCCCCACCACAAACACATATGTATTCTTTTAAATAAGTCTGCATTTCAGAATTTGGTAAAATAACCAGGGCAACATCAAAAATTAAATAACATGTTTCAAAAGTTAACTTTTTGAAGGAAAAACAACCCATTTTAAATACAAATAAAGTTGTGTACTTTACACCTATTTTCTCTGACTAATGTGTGTACATATGCCAGTACTGGGTCTTGAACTCAGGGCCTCAGGGATTTTTTTGCTTGCAGCTGACATTCTACTACTAGAGCCATGCCTGCAGATCAGTTTCTTGCTGGTTAATTGGAAATGGAGTACCACTGACTTCTTTGTGAGCTGACTTTCAATCTCAATCCTCTAGGTCTCAGGCTACTAAGCAGCTAGGAATATAGGTGTGACCCACCAGAGACCTACCACTATGCGTTTTTCTGGCTTCAGATGCACATTAGACTCATATAAATATAATTTTAAGATTTTACAGCAAATACTGTCTCCCAAAGAACTCAAATCAGTTGTTATCTAAAGCAAGCAGGCATGGTGGTAAATACCTGTAATCCCAGCTACTGAGGAAACAGAGAAGAGGGTAAATGTAGTTTGAGGACAGCCTAGGCAAAAAAGTTAGCAAGATACATTTCAAGAAACAAGCTAGGCATATTGACTCATTACTGTAATCCCAGCTACAAAGGAAAAATAGGTAGGAGGATGGATACAGGTTTGAGTTTGGCTCTGGGCAAAAAACTGAGACCCAATCTAAAATATAAAACAGAGCTGGGGATGTGGCAAAAGAATTTAAGCTAATACAAGTAAGAATGCTGAAAGGAGTAACATTGGTTAAGATATGTTAAATAGCATCTCCTTTGTACAACTACTTAAAGATAACTAAAAAAAAGAATTTAGAATACAAGTAAATGATATGATATATATTTTAGGGTACAATTTTATTTACATCCTTTTACTTCACTCTGTCAATTCTTTTGCTCTACACTGAACTATTTTATTTTTCTCTCACAAGTTACTATTTTATTTCTTTTTACTTGTGTGGGTTATCTGATTTTAGGTTCTCTTAAAAATCGTTTTTTTTCTGACTACTCACAATCATACTAACCTGTAATTGTAAAATATCTTGTACTGACTTCCCATTGACTATGGAGGAAAAGCAATTATGAACTTAGAACTTTCATTCACATTAAGAACATTTCAAGAACAGCACTGTACAAGGTTTTCAGTTCCTCTGTCTTCTCCAAACTTTATTTCACATTCTGTATTCCCTTTCAGGAACCAGCTTCCTGCTGCCTTTCTGTTCAAACCAACAAAGCTGTCTATATTCTCTATTTCTTCAATAAATTTTCCTTTTCTCCTTCTGGGCCTAACTGAAACTTGGGACGGGAAGATTTAGTGAGTCAACTGTGCTACCCCAGACAAGTTCTGCCAGTTGGGGTTGATGTCATTGTACAATAATAATAATAATAATAATAATAGTCTGTGCTTCTGAGAACCAGAACATTCCACTTACCACCATCTACCCACCTGGTTATCATCTCTTAGTCACTGAAAATTCAACATTCAGTTCTGTTCTTCCTTTGCATCCTAAGACCTGCACTAGCTTGGCGACACACATTTGTCTTCATCATCTCCAATGATTATGCTCAGAAAATATCCATTTAGACATTCTACCTTCTACTCTCAATATGCTCAGTTTGAGCTATCTGGAACATCTTAGGCCAATCAGTTCACAAATCTTGATACTGAGTATTTAAAATTGTGCCAGACACGGAACTATTAGCCCCTCTCTGTCCAGTTTACACTCCAACTGCTCACTTGCTAGCATTCATCTGAACTCATCTGGCAAAACCCCAGTATTATGTGATTTCAATTATAATTCTTTGCTGCCCTAGTATCTAGCATATGGAATGCTGCAGGAAAAGATCACAAGTCTCACAGATTGGTGCCATTGTAAATTCAAGGTCAAGAACTTTAACCCTCCCAGCATTTTCTTCCATTCCCTGTGGTGACTATTTCAAACATCTCATATTTCTCTCACACTGCTACTACTTCTGCCATTAGTCATGATTTTGCCTCCTCCTTCACTGGGAAAATAGGAGCCACCAGATCAGAACTCTTTTGGTACTAAAACTTCAAACTTAGTTTCACTGAAATCTTTTTCTTTCTTGTTATAATGCAATAAATAGGGATGCAATAAAAAAAAATATGTTAGAATGTATCTCATCCAGGACTCTTTCACTTCATGTTTTAAATTTCATGCTTACATAATAACTCCCATGGTTTAATTTCTTTCTGTTTTATACCATTAACTCTCTTTTGATGGTTTTCCCTATCAATTTTTAGACATGCTCAAATCTTTAAAATTGGGCTTCTATCCTACCAAGTGTTCCTGCTAACATTACAAATGACTGCTTTATCATTAAACAAGAGGACCCTGCTCAAGTTCTTGGCAGCATTTGACTTCTGACCATTATTCTCTTCCCTTAAGTTTTCTTGTGTATACAACTTTATATATAACTGCCTTGTCCACTTAAGCATATAGCATAAGTATTTATTTGAGCTTTATCCTTTAAAAGATTTTCGGTAACTGCATAGTGTCTTTTTGTTTTTTTTGTCAGCTGTGGGGCTTGAACTCTGGGTCTGGGCACGGTCCCTCAGCTCTTCAGCTCAAGGCTAGCGCTCTACCACTTGAGCCACAATACCACTTCCAGTTTTCTGGTGGTTAACTGGAGGTAAGAGTCTCATGGACTTTCCTGCCTGGGCTGGCTTTGAACTGCGATCCTCAGATCTCAGCCTCCTGAGTAGCTAGGATTACAGGCAGCACTGTGTCTTCTCACTTACCCTCTGCCATAAGTGTCAGGAAGCAGGCCTACCCTGCCCATGGCATTTGAGAAGGATCGTGTAAGAAACATTTAAACTGAAATCTGAAGGCTGCACAGCCATTGACAAGATGATGGAGAGAAGTGGGACAATGCTGAAAGTGCAAAGATGGAAAGCTAGATGGTTAACATGAAAAACTGAACTAGGCAGAATGGTTAAAGTGCATACATGGGGTAGAAATGGTGTGTGCTAGTTGTGTTGGGGACAGAAGCAAGAGGCACATTATTTATAGGCCAAAGAGTTATCAGAAATATAAAACACACTTAAATAAGAGCTTGACATTTTTTTTAAAAAGATCATTCTAGTTTAGTAGAGGCTACTAAAGTGGCAAAAGTACAAATGACAGCAAGTGAATGAATCTACAATATACTAGAGGACTAATGACCTATCTGCATGTGGGAAATAACAAGATGACTCCCAAGCATCAGATCTGTGCAACATAGTAGAGTGCAGAAATGATCAGATGCAAACATGAATATTGGAGGAAAGCTGGATCTTTCCCTTTGTGTTGGTGGGTAAAAACAGAGGTGAGCTTGGTTTTGGAAATATATGGTTGTAGCTGGATACAATCAATATAGGTAAAAATATTATTTACAAGGTCTAGCCTTTGATAATAGGGCAGTTATTAATAAACACACGGTTGAAGTCGTATATGTAGCTAAGAAAAAAGAACCCAGGATCAAGCCTCAAGGAACAGCTCTATTTAAAGGCCATGTGGAAAGGATAAGCTGGAAAATAAACCTTAGCAAAAATAACCAAAGAATAAAGAAGAAATCAGAATCATGGCACCAGGGGCTCTAAAAGCAAAGACCTCTCAGAGAGTAGTTAAGTGTTAGGTGCCACTGAAAGGACAAATAGCCTGAGATCAACAGATGCTCTGAGCACAGGACAAAGAATTTATCTTAGGTCAGAAGAGGAACAAACTGTCCTACAGACACACACACACACACACACACCCCTGTCTTAGGTCAAAAGAGGAACAAACTGACACACACACACACACACACACAGAGGAGAGAATATGGAATATGGGTTCCAAGGCTGGCAGTTGAAGGATTGCACACGCACATACACACACACACACACACACACACACACAAAGGAGAGAATATGGAATATGGGTTCCAAGGCTGGCAGTTGAAGGATTGCACACACACACACACACACACGGAATATGGGTTCCAAGGCTGGCAGTTGAAGGATTGATGATTTCAATGTCCTCTGAAAACTGACTGTAAGGCTTTCAATAGCACTGGTAGAAATATAGTATCTTGTCCAAGGGCTGAAACAGCTCTCATTTGGACAAACATACTCTCTCCTGTAAACTTCTAATGCTCTAAAATTGCTCCAATTATCCATTTTGCACATATCATCACGGGATATACTTCTTATGATGGACAGCAAGACCAGGAGGCCCACTCTTTTTTTTTTTTGGGGGGGGGGGTCCGGTCAGTGGGGCCTGAACTCTGGGCCTGGGCACTGTCCCTCAGCTCTTCAGCTCTACCACTTGAGCCACAGCGCTACTTCCGGCTTTTTTTTTTTTTTTGCTTATGTGGTGCTGAGGAATCGAACCCAGGGCCTCATGCATGCAAGGCAAGCGCTCTACCACTGAGCCACCTTCCCAGCCCACGGGATATACTTCATACAGTTAACATGTCCTCTTTCTCCTATCCCTTCTTCAGGTACCCACTTGTCAATTCTCTTAAAACTCTAAGCATAGCACAGTACACCAGATTTGATGTTCCTATGGCAACATAGAACTATTACATCACCTGAACAAGACACTGCATTTCTATCAGAGTCACCTATGTCAGGTTTTTTTTTTGGGGGGGTGGGGGGGGTCGGTCATGGGCCTGATCTCAGCCTGGGAGCTGTCCCTCAGCTCTTCAGGTCAAGGTTAGCACTCTACCACTTGAGTCACAGCGCTACTTCTGGCTTTTTCTGCTTATGTGGTGCTGAGGAATGGAACCCAGAACCTCATGCATGCAAGGCAAGCACTCTACCACTGAGCCAGCTTCCTAGTCCCTATGTCAGGATTTTTTTAAGCCCTACAGTCAGCTAAAACATCAGGACTTAAGCTACATATGCCATGTTTCTTGTTTGAATAACCATGAACTTTATTTCCTAGCCAATGATCTTATTAAATCCTACCTTGATACGATCAAACTATTACTCTAGTCTGTTAAGAAATTTCAGACCTAGTTTGTGTCATCTAAAGAATTAGTTCCTGATCCTAATTTTAATCACTGGTAAGTTTATGAAAGGATTCATTCTACAGGAAAGTTTATTCATTCTTGGCACTTAAATGGTCTTTGTTTCAGTAACTAATGATGTTATTAGAAAGAATGTTAATTTCGGTATTTAGTATAGCATTTATATCATTTAAGACACTTTTCATTAACAATTATTCTCTTACCTTGCAATAGCTCTGATGAAATCTAGTGAAACTGTGCATTTGTATTTTGGTCCATCAAGCTGATCATCATGGCCAACCAGACTTAACAACTGAAGGGTCACTAGAGAGGTAATCTAAAAACAAAGAGAATATTTTTATGAGGAACCATGTTAATGAGATTACATGATACCCTCTCTCTAATGATATCTAAATAAATCTGCAAAATATCTACAAAGAATCTAAATAAGTCCATAAAAATATATGCAAAAATATTATTACTCTGAAGTTTACATATACAGATCTGTGCATATGTTTTAAATCCCTGTTTAACAGCTAGGGGTAGTTTACAGCTGATTCAAACTGTTCATAGCATGTTCTCATTTAAATAACATTTTTTAATATTTCTGTATGAAAAAGAATTATCATAGTCTTGTATGGAAAACTACATTAACTCTTACCCATTCTATTCTTCCGTAAGAGATTAATTTGTAAAATAGGTTAGTAATAGTTTTTTGAATTTCACACGTTAAACTCTAATTAGAGGCAAGCATCCTTAGTATATTTTCTTTTCATTACTTATATCTTCTAATTCTCTGGTTCAAATATTATCACATGTTAAAAAGACCCTTTATATTATATACTGAAGTATTTATCTACAGTTTTCATAGTAAGCCACAAATTCTAATCCAAGTGAGAATTTTAAAATGCTTCATACACATTAAGAAGTTTTATTAGTTTATTAGTCACAACAAATGTCCAAAGGCAAATGTTGGAATAGCTTCTTGAGGTAACTTTGAGTTCTAGCAGGATTCCATGGATCTTGTAAATTGTGTGAAGGACACAATACCATATCAAGATATAGCAGCCAAAAGGTTGTTCATTCTTTTGAGGGAGCAGGGAGATAAAATAGAAAAGCTACAGCACAAAAATAAAATCTAAAAAAAAAGTTGAGGCTTGAATTTCACATTAAAAAAATCATTTCAGGGCTCTTTATTTTATGGCCTTATCATATGAGAATTACTCAAAAAACACAACATATAAATACTTAGTTCAGGAAAAGATGTATTATATAAAGCAGTGCTAAGTTTTAAATACTTTAAAAGTACTTTTCCAGTTTAACAAAATGCTGCTGCAGTGAAATTAGAATAAATCAAAAGTTATGGGGGTTAATATCTTGAATCTCAACTACACAAATTCATAAATGTACTAAGTAAAACCCTTTGAAAAATATATAAAACCTTTGAAAAACTACGGATATGTGACAAATGTAAGAATATCCATCCATTACCCAAACCCTAAATTATCAAATTTACATTTAGAATTTTATGTCCACAAATGTCTTTAGAACTCACTCTAGGTACTATGCATTCAAAAATGAGTAAGATCACAGAAAATACACACTTCCTTGTTCAACTTTATGCTCCTGATACACAATGAGCCCTGGTCTCCATCCAAGTAGACCAATATGGTCAGTGTAGACATGACAGGAGTCTCTAGACTGTGAAGATACTCAGACTCCTTATCAGGAAGAATGCATTGGCACACATAAGACAGAGGACAGACTTGTCTTTTCCACCTGGCTGTTAAGGACTCAGTGACAAATGGGTCCCTCAGAGAAAAGAGATACACAAGAAACATTTCTGTTAGTTTCCCAAATGCAGAAAGTGGCTTATACCTACATTCTCTAGTTTCAGCAAGAATAATTAGAATCTTTTGCAGCCAATGAGTTAACATCTTAGATAGACTTAATCTTTCTTAGAGAAAGGTTCTCTCAATAATAGTAGCAAAATATACTGCACTTGAATACTATTTAATGAGTTTTAGCACTCTCTAATCTACAGAAGGCTTCTCATTCAATTGAACTTTGAACTATCCTGGAACATATTTCATGAACAAAATGCTAACTGTAACAAAGGATCTTTAGAAAAAAACAATAAATAAAAAGTTCTACTCCAAACAGGATGGCACAGATTCGTATTTGTGACTCTTCCTTGCTAAGTTCAACTATAAACCCTGTAAATAACGTTAAGAGGTAACCAGGAAAGGAGAACTAGGAAAGGTGGGAAGAATACCACATCAATTTATAATCCGCAGGCCTGTAAGAAGAATATTGGGTGTATGTAAACCAGGCCCTACACCTCCAATATGCAACTTAGCAACTTAAGGTTTCCAGGCAAGCTTTTTCCTCCTGAACTAAAGAGAAAACTGTCAAAACAAAAAATGACAGACAATTCTAAATCAAAATTGTCATTCATAGATTAATTGAAAATAAAAGCATTCTTTTTTTTTTATTGTACAGAGGGGTTACAGTTACATGAGTAGGGTAATGCATACATTTCATAGTGAGCACTGTTACCATCTCCCTTATTCTCCCCCTATCATCACTTCCCTCCCCACCTCCCCAACTTCTCCCACTCCCCGCCCCGACATTGTAAAGTTCCTTTTCAATATAGTGTCCTGTATATCTCGTCATCACAATGGATCAGCCTGCATCCTCATTTAAAAGTTCTGCAATATCCCTTCCCCTCCCCAAATTACAAAAATACATATACAAGGTGCAGAGCACCAGCATCAAATCCAGTGAAAACAGGGGTTATACAATTGGGAAAGAACATACAATAGAAACAAAAGAATCACATAGTTTATTGTAAGTACATTAAAAGCACTAGCAAGCAAGCAAGAAAAAAATAATAAACCTCTTGTGTCCCTGTCTTGGGGTACATTTTGCTTAACATTATCTCATATGGTTGTATGTACATAGCCTTTGACCTACTCTGCTTGTCCTAGACATGTACTAGTCACTGTAAACAAGGGAAACCATGTGTTTCTTTGGGCCTGGCTTACTTCACTTAATCTGATTTTTTTTTCCCCTCAAGTCTCTCCATTTCCTAACAAAAGAGGCAATGTCATTTTTTTCTGATGGAGGCATAGAATTCCATTGTGTGTGTATCACACACATGCACAACATTTTCTTGACCCATTCATCTACTGAGGGGCATCTGGGTTGGTTCCATATCTTAGCTACGGTAAATAATACTGTGATAAACATGGTTGTGCTGGTAGCTTTGGTATGACCTTCTTTGTGATCCTTTGGGTAAATGCCCAAAAGTGGGATTACTGGGTCCTGTACATCTCATCATCACAATGGATCAGTGGAGTCTTTTGAGGAACCCCCATACTGCTTTCAAGAGTAGTTGAACAAATTTACACTCCTCAACAATGCAGTAGGGTTCCCTTTTGGCCACATCCCCTCCAGCATCTGTTGTTATTAGTTTTCTTGATTATAGCCATTCTAGCTGGGGTGAGGTGGAATCTCAGCATTAAATAAGAGAAAACTAAAGAATCTGTCATTGGCAGTCATACCTTTAAAAAATGGCTAAGGGAAGTTTTTCAAAGAAAATGATAAAGGAGAAAACTCAAATATTAAAAAATATAATGAAAAGGTAGAGTATCTCCTCCTAAGTATTCTAAAATGGATTTGATTAAAAATTGTAACAGCAGCTACTACTCTATGCAATATTTGAAAGGTAGAAAAGCAAAAGGACTTGAATATAAGTAAGGTTTCAGTACCCATAAATTTCACTCAGACATTTATCACAGAGAACTGGACATTCATACAAAAACATGTATATCCGTGCTCAAAGTAACCTTTTTCATAACAGCTAAAAACAAATAAAAAAAAACAGCTAAAAACTAGAAAGAAGTCAGATATCCTCATGCAAAATTTGGATGAATCTAGAGGAAACTATGTTAAATCACAAAGGCCAAGAGTGTATGCCTATAATCCAAACAATACCAGAAACAGAAAGATTTGGCATTCTAGAGCAACTCGGGCAAAATTAGCAAGACTCTAGCGTAAAACAAAATACCAACAAAAGGGTTAATGGATGGCTCAAGTCAAAGCACTTAGTTCAATCTCTTAGTTCTTAGTTCAATCTCTATAAAGCAAGGAGAGAGAGAGGAAGGGAGGTTCAGGAAGAAAGGAGGGATGGAGGGAAATAGAGAGGGAGGGAGGGAGGGAGGAAGGGAGGGAGGCAGGCAAGCAGGAAAGCCTATTCCTATATGTTACATATGATAAGATCCTGTTTATACAAATTTTTGAAATGATAAAATTATAGCAGTAGAGATGAGTTGTTTTCAGAGATTGGGGTAGGGGAAGAAGAAAAAAGTGGTATGGTTATAAATGAGTATGAAAACAAAGAAATTCTCATGATGATTTGATTAGTCTGTATATTTGACTGTGATGGTGATACACAAACTTCAACATGTGATAAAATTTCATGTACCAAAGATATAGACATATAAAAATAAAAACTTGCAGGGATTTGGGGTCCTTGCAGAGCTGTTAGTGAGCATACTCAGCATGTGCAAGACTCAGAGCAAAAAATAAATATTTTAAATCCAAACCAAATCAAACCCCAAAGTAACAAAAATGAATGCATATATAAGTGGGGAAATTTGAATAATATCAATAGATAGCATTAAATTCAGTTTCCTTGGTTGTGACCTTTTACTGTAGATTTACAAAAGATTATTAGTGAAGTAGCACTGGGAAAACTAATAAAGAACATACAAGAAGAGCCTGTTACATTTTATAACTGCAGATGCATCTATAATTTTCTCAAAAAAAAGTTAATGAAAAAATTAAACCACTTGTAAATACAGCGGTCTTGGAGAAAAACCTTAAACAATCACCTTTACGAATATTTAAGTATCCATGCAGCTATAAAAAAAAAAATCTACTTGTGAGAATAAAATACTTCAGACCCAAACTTAACAAGAATTTTTTAATCTGCCTGGCCAAAAATGGAAAAATAAGAGAAAGTTAATTATTTCAGTATTGATTTGCCATCTGGATACATTCTTAAGCACTTACAGATCTCAATTTTTTTTTTCTGCCCCCACTTAAAGGCAGAGGATGTGTACCACTGGTTTCAGGTTGTTGAGCCATAAACAATCTCACAAAGTTGTCACAAAATTGCAGCGTGTCTTCTGTAATATAGGAGAATTATAGCAAATAATAAAAATACCAACCTGAGTGTTTTATTTTCACTAATTCTTACATTTTATTTCTGTTCTTTTTTTTTTTTTTGTCGGTCGTGGGGCTTGAACTCTGGGCCTGGGCGCTGTCCCTCAGCTCTTCAGCTCAAGGCGAGCGCTCTACCACTTGAGCTACAGCGCCACTTCCGGTTTTCTGGTGGTTTATTGGATATAGGAGTCTCACGGTCTCTCCTGCCCGGGCTGGCTTTGAACCGCGATCCTCAAATCTCAGCCTCCTGAATAGCTAGGATTACAGGCGTGAGCCACCAGCGCTCGGCTATTTCTGTTCTTTAAGATGATAAAAGTTCTATTTTTGTTTAGGGGCTATAAAAACCATCCACATTTAAAATTTATTAATAGGCTGGTTGTTCATGCTTATAATCCTAGTTACTCAGGAGGCTGAGATCTGAGGATCACAGTTCAAAGCCAGCCTGGGAAGGAAAGTCTGTGAGACTCTTATCTCCAATAAACCACTAGAAAACTGGAAGTGGCACTGTGGCACTTGCCTTGAGCTGAAGAGTGCAGGGACAGTGTCCAAGCCCAGAGTTCAAGCCCCATGACCAACAAAGACAAAAAAAAAAAAAACCAAAAAAGCTTTATTCATAAGTTAAATATTTCAATATGAAGATAATCAGAAAATAAAATTCTATGCTACCACATGGGGACTGTAAACTTTTATTCAATGTCTAATTTAACAGATGAGAAAACATGTCATATAAGGATGACTGGCATTACCAGTACCCAGTTAGTCATATGAAACAAACTAAAATGTTTTACAATTTTTTAGTGTTGACAGCTCCAGAAAACAAAACAAAACAAAACAAAAAACAAATCAAAAAACTCATGCCAGGCTACAAGTTTATTTGAAAACATTTTAAAGTTGTCATAACAAAGTTTTAAATTAAGCACTTGGATTTTAAGAATATTTAACACACTAAAAATGTCTAGCTAACCAATACCTTACTTTGGATGTTGATAAATATTAGAAAGCAGTTTTCTGACACTATTAGTATTGTGAAAAAAAGCCTCATTAGTCTGTGTGCATGTATCTTTTCTCTTATCTTTCAAAATACTTAGAATAATTTAACATTACAGTAATGTAAATCGGTTTTCACTCATTCCTAGATTCAATCTAGAAGACATACTCTATAGAAAAAGGAGGGGAAAAAAAGAGAATTAATATTAGCAATCATGGGCAGTTAATGGTGTAGGAATAACATTTTATTATTCTAGACTTTATGACAAACATTGTGCTAGGGATTTTAATTTCTTCAATCCTCACAACAATCCCCTCCAAATCAGGTACTAAAAATAAACATTATTTTCCAGATGAAGAAACCTTGGTGAGGTCAGTAAATAATGACAGTCACTGAGCTGTTAGGGCAAGAGCACTGGATTGAAATACTATCTGAATCCTTAAACTGATCAAAAAGAAAGCTGCAGGATGCAAGGAATTTTGCTGGGTAGATTAAGAAATGCTTCACAGAGAAAGATGTGAAAATGACAACTCTGACAGTGTTCCACACTGGAAGAGTACTTGGATATGTTGGAGGACAGAAATCTGGGAGCAGCCATTGCAGAGGTAACAAAAGAAAAGTCTTAAGTAAAACTGGAGCAATATAAAAAAAACAAAAAACAAAAAACCCCAGCATTTCAACAGAGCCCATGTCCTATCCCAAGAACACAGAATCACCTAGAGAAGCAACAAGCAACAATTCTGTGAGTAAAATTATCAGACATGGTTGAAATACTCATATATTTGAAATATTCAGACTGTATCTTATATAACAGTTACTGTTTTTAAAATTTGTAATTTAAAAGATGATTTAAGATGGGGAAGATTGCTTTTTGAAAAAATATCTGAAACTATTAGACAATATTGAAAATGATATTCCAAGGCAGTTTCTACCATATTTGTGGAATAAAGACCATTTACAAAAGAAAAAAATCAAAGCTACAAATCATAAAACTTTAGGAATATACTAAAAGTTGGGCTAAACATCAAAATCTTTAGAAAACAAAAGCAATGAAAAAGTGTTTTTCGAAACAGCAGAATGGAATCACTGCAGGAAAAGTCAATTTAATTATCAGAGAAAGTCAAGAATGTGTGGAGATGTAATTATTTCCTTTCTGGGTTTCTGTAACCTATAAGACATAGACATACTCTTTTGCAAATAATGTTAAGGTTTTAGCAGAATATACACTTCTTTCTACAGCTGCTTTTCTTGTCTACTTTGTTAAGCTCAAAGTCAAATAAATGATATTTAATGAACTGAAAAGTATCCTAGGCAGTGGGTTTTTTCTTTTTTTCTTGTCAGTTGTGGGGCCTGAATTCTGGGCCTGGGCACTGTTCCTCAACCCTTTAGCTCAAGGCTAGTGCTCTACCACTTGAGCCACAGCACCACTTGTGACTTTTTCTGCTCATGTGATACTAAGGAACCAAACCCAGGGCCTCATGCATGGAAGGCAAGCACTCTACCATTGAGCTACCCTCCCAGCCCCGGTTTTCCTTTTCAAAGTCAGGATTTGTATTACATACCAGAAAATTCATAACAAATTCTTTGCTTCATGTCTTTTTCTTAAAAGTTAGACTTAAAATTCAATTCTTTTACCTCTAAGTTTTTCTTATATACTTCCACTGGTGATGTTCTTCAAAATTAAAATTGTTTATTTCTGTCCTCAGTTTAAGAATAAGCAAACTGGATACATTTTGCTAGCAGAGAACAATAGTACTTCTCTAACTTTCATACATAAGCAGCGTTTTGATTTAACCTAGCTTAAAATAATCTGACTCAAAACCAAAATATATACTTTTTCTCTTCAGCTCCTACATTACAACAGAGACATTCACAAAGAAAAAAAAAGATAAATCTATTTATACATAATGTTTAGATTTACATCTCAAATAGGGATATGCAGTATTTGCTTAATCTTTGCTCTATTATTATTTTCTTTGTTCTCATCCATGTAGGGGATGAGCTGATTATTTATGTCTTAACAATAGGAGTTCATGTACCATAGTGAGATTTTTTTTTTTTCTATTTAAGCTGAGAGGCAGTCACTAACAAGCTTCAGCTGGAAATGCTTGATGTAAAAACAGTGTGAACTTGTCCCTGGGTTAATAAATTGTTCTTTCTGCCAAAAAGAAGGAAATCAATTTACAACTGTAATTAATTTTTAACATGCTTATTATTTTTATACTTTCATAGGCTGGTACGTATATCAACTGATTTATTAAATATCCTATCCTGATTACCCTTGGAGAAGCTTTTAACCAAAGCATTATTTAGATAAACAATCTTAATAAATGAAATGTCAGTGTCTGAGCTTCATACAATCCAACAAATAATATATTCAAGCTGTTAAAAGACGTGATGGTTTATGACAGGTATCAACTGTTTAGTGACGTTTTACATATAATGAGAACAATAAGTAAATATTGCACATAGAAGAGATAGGCAAATATTTTTATTATTATCCCCCTCAAAAAAATAAGGGCATAATGTCTGATACTCTCAGATCAATAAAAATTGGCATGCATTTTTATACATAGGGGAACTAAAGACAGTGCCTTTAACTCTGGTTTTCCTGGCTACCAAAGCCAGGAAGACCCTAAGTGAATATAAGAAAAACAGAGAGTCATTAATTCAACGGGTAATTGTGCATGAGAATACAGAATGTTAAGCGAGATGAACCCCAAGTTAAGGACTCAAATGTTTTTTTCTTTCTTGCTATTGTGTTTAACATATTTATAAGATATTTCTTTGTTTCTTTGTATGTCCCTCCCCCACAGTATAACCCCTGTTTTCACTGTATTTGATGTTGGTATAATTTGTGGAGGGGAAGGGAAAAAACAAATTGTTTAAATAGGGATACAGGTGGACCCATTGCACCAATGAGATGTACAAGATGTTATGTCGAAAATGAATTTTCTAACTTTGGCATGGGGGGGGTGTTGGTGAGATGGGAAGGGATTGTTAAGGGGAAACAAAGGAGGAGGCAACAATGCTTGATAAGAAATGCATTCATTAACTTGCATATGTAATTGCAACCCCTCTGTATGGTATTTTCACAATAAAAAAATGAAAAAGTTTACATCTTCAGAGAATTCAAGGTAACGGGAGACACATATATAATGGCATAATATTGATACAGTATAAGTGATATAGTAATGACAGGAGTAAACATAATTATCTGACTACAAAAAAAGGAACTAACAGAAGTGGAGGGAAAGCATTCATGTTATTCATTATGAAATAGTATTGGGGGGGATCTAGACGTATAAAAGAGGTTAGGAAGAGAGTATATATACCAAACCAATTAACAATTAGTATGCTCTGTAAGAAAAAAACAGGCTCATTATAAAAAGTGTGTAGGCTAAATGAAGGCAGTGGAAGAATTGGACCAGAATGAGAAGGATATGGAATGTAGACTTGGTTCTGTTAAAAAAAAAAAAAAGAAACATTAAAAATATATTTCAAAAGGACAAATTTATTTTTTAAGGTTTATGCTGAGGTCTGTATAGAAAGAGGTGAAAGATTCGCAGAAAAGAAGCTAGTGTAATACTCTAAAAAACAAGAAGTTATAAATTTGAGGCAGTTGCAGTAATGGTAGAAGGAAAGAAATACATTCAACAGTAAGGAGGAAAAGCAGCCTGGATTTGTTAGCCTACTAAACAGAAAAAGAGAATTCAGAGATATTTCTACAAAAGCTAAAAACTGATTATCTGTCTTCTTTTTTCTAGAACCTGTATATGACAATTAGTAAAGGACCAATAAACAAATGATTACTTTTAAAATCTAAGACTAAAACCAATGGAAAATTTTAGGGAATTATTTGGTTTATCATATGGAGCATGATACAGATGGGACACTGAGGTAAAACTCAGTCTGGGGCAATCTGAATGAAAAATCAAAACAGAAATATAGACTTCAAAGACCAGCAACAACATATGCAGAATTTGATGCCCAGCAAAAGAGAAAATACTTATAGATACACTGAGTTCTGAACTCTAAGGCCATAATTACCTTCTACACTAAAATTCTGAATGCTTGATGGTAAATGAACAATAAGGTTCTAAAGGTAACTCAGTACCAAGAACACTAATTTCTCATTTAGAAGAAAGGACAAGGATTTTCCAGCAGCAGTATGTCATAAGTGGTAGGTGCAATATTCCTACAAATGAGCAGGTGTAGCCTGTCTCCTCTAAAGAACTCCAATTAACGATGGCAAGCTGTCATGGGAAAATGCCTGAAGCAATCACCATTTCTTTTATCATCTTTTTAAAATGTAGCACATATTTTTATAATGGAGACTTTTCTAAGTCACTTATCTTTTAACTTGTTCTTATTAACATTTATTTTCTTATTAAAACAATCTAGTCATAAAGCTCTAACTACTAAATGGAGTTGCCTGTAGTCACTATAGTAATACCGTTGTCCCTTACATATGCATTTGCAAGCATATATTCATACAAATTTTGTGTTTTCAGGCAAAACTATAGTAAGTCAAATAAGATTTACTGATATTGGATACATTTTCCCCCAAAAAGGTAAATAACAGAGATACATTTGACATATTTATTGGAAGCAATACTAGGCTTTGAGAAGGGTGGCTGTAAAATACTACCTACAAAAATAAAGCACCAGTGTATTATTTTATACAAAAATAGAGAGCAAATATTTTATGCAATTCCTTTATCCCTTAGGCAGTATTTTACATGTCCCCCTTAAGCAATGGTCCATTTTTCTAGAGTTCAGTAAAAATGCCTACTGCTGGATTGATACATTCACAAAGGCAAAGTAGTTATACTGAGGAAATTTAGCACCAGATTTGGGGAAGAAAAGAAAAGAACAGAAGAAAACATTGTTCTTTTACAAATGAGAATAAAAATAACATTTTGCCTTGGACAGTTGAGTAACAGTCTTTTCTTTTTTACTACCCTTGTTAATAAGTACTATTAGTATTCCTTGTAACAACTGCACAGCTTGTGAAAATCATAGATCAAATTTACTCTTTTCAATTATAAAGCATCCCAAAATTGTTTTTTAAAATCTTCTGAATAGGCACCTACCACAGGGCAGTGTGAAGGAAGAAGGGTAATACATCCAAACCAGGGGTAGAGGGAGATTTGAGAATTCCATTTACTGCTCCAGTGTAGGTTGAGCACATTGGCAGTGGTACTCTTAACTCTAGTAAGTATAGCAAAACCACCTTTCTATAGCTATGGCAAATTAGATGTACATTATTTATTTTTAAAAACTGATAATTAAATTATCATTCTGCTATTTGATTAGTAATAATTCATGTAGAAAAAGTACTTTAAATATATCCTATTTAGCTCCTAAACCAACAACATACTTGAGTATGTTGTTAAACTTTCTACTCAGGTATACACACACAAACACAACTGCAACCTCTCTGATCAAAGATTCACTTGATTCCTGACCAAAAAGAAAAGCTAACCAATTAAACAAATATATGCAAATATATTCTAGTATATAGCTCAAAGTACTATTTATTCATGAGCATATAAATAAACAAATTTATAAGGACATTTCAATTGTAATTTCTTGTTAAATTCTCTACAACTATAATATGAAGTTACTCAGACATTACAGATTACTAAAATATTTCAATTATCAATATGGTATATAAGTCTCTTAAGTAATCCTTTCCTTACTTCTCTTTCTTGATATTAATTCACAATTAATTTTATAACAGTTAAAGTAACTTATTTTAAGCTATTAAAAGCAAAATTATGGTAAATAAGCTTAAAATTATTTTCAAAGTGTTAATAGTAACAGTACAGGTAACACCTAAAAACTTTACATATATACTTCATGTGAGTGGAATGATTTACTCATTCTATCCACATAAGAAGAAGGAAAAGAGAAAATTATAAAACATCAGAAACAATGTTTTGTCACCTCTGATATTTAGGAATGTAACTTAGTATTTGAGTGAAAAAAATTTAAATAACCTATGACAATGATTGTAAAAGTGTTTCAAAGGTAAAAATTGCAATGGAAATGATTTCAAAAGTAAAAATATTTAACTATATTTTCCATAAGTTCAATAAATCTGAGCACTAATGAGATTTAATATCAAATGTACTACTACTGTTCAATTATTTGAGACAAAATTCTTAATAAAAAAGTGTTCCAACAATTCAATAACTTAGAATACTAAATACAATGTGATATTATCACAAATTTGATTATTGTTCACAAGCAGAATGTTAATATGCTTTAAAGCTGTAAGTTATTAATTTACACCTTCATTATAAGAATAATTTAAATCAAATGCAATAAAAATAGGGTTTTGCTTCAAGTCATCCTGAATGTGTTTATCACCTGGTTAATTTATTACATTATATGTAATAATCATAAGTGGTAAATCAAGCTACAAAAAGGACATATTACTATAAAATAAACCCTTAAATAATTGCACATAGATTAGATGAACAGAAAAATAATATATCATCAGTTCATTCAGATGTAATTTACTTCCTGGGAAAGTATTTATGTAATATAATTGCTTAACAGTTTTATTCACATTGTCATGAAAGTGTATACACATTGTATTATTAAATATCTTCAGATAATTTTTACTTTCATTCAAAAACCAACTTGTCAACCTAAAAACTCTTTATCAAAGATAAAGTTAACACATTAAAGCCTTTTCCCCTTTTACTTAATTTAAAGCTAGAATGAAACTATACTGCCATCTAGTGTTCAAATCAAACAAGCACTTCCAATACAGAGAGAGAGAGAGAGAGAGAGAGAGAGAGAGAGAGAGTGTGTGTGTGTGTGTGTGTTACTCTTATTCATCAAAAATTAAGAGTGTTAAGAGTGTATAGGTTAAATACAGATTGTGATTCCTATGCAAAAAGTATATTTTGATAGATCCAACAAAAAGATAAAAAAGGAAAAATAGAAACAAATTCAAGGCATGTGATAGAAATTATATTCTTTTAGGTATAATTCCTGCCATCTATTTGATCCCAGTATTGTTTTAATTTAATTTTATTGTCAAAGTGATGTACAAAGGGGTTACAGTTACATATATAAGGTAGTGAGTACATTTCTTGTTGAACATTGTTACCCACTCCCTCCTTTTTCTTCCATTTCCCCCTCCAAATTCCTCTTCACACAAGTTGTAAAGTTCATTTCCAACATACTGTGCTGTGAGTGTGCAGTATTTTATAACCAAGTAAAATGAAGGTCAATTCTTTAGGGCTACTTGTATTCACTTTTTTTTTTTGTAAAGATGCTGTACAGAGGGGTTACAGTTACATGAGTCTATTTCTTTTTTTTTTTTTGGGTCCGGTCGTGGGGCCTGAACTCTGGGCCTGGGCGCTGTCCCTCAGCTCTTCAGCTCAAGGCTAGCGCTCTACCACTTGAGCCACAGCACCACTTCCGGCTTTTTTCTTTTTGCTTATGTGGTGCTGAGGAATCAAACCCAGGACCTCAGGCATGCAAGGCAAGCGCTCTACCACTGAGCCACCTTCCCAGCCCCAATGAGTATATTTCTTGTTGAACATTGTTACCCCCGCTTTTGTTTTTTTCCTACTATCCATTCCCTCTCGCCCTCCTCCCCATCCAAGTTGTAAAGTTCATTTCCAACACAGTGTCTTGTGAGTATCATGATTGCAATGCATTATCCTGTGTCCTTGTTTCAGCATTTTGTTATTCTCCTTCCCATCCCCAAAGGGTACCCAAATCAAACACAGTGACAACAGGGGATATGAACCCCAAGATATGGACATAAGACATTTTTTTTTGTTGTTTCTTTGTTGTACTGTGTGATTTTCTTTGTTTATTTGTTTGGGTCCAGTCGTGGAGCCTGAACTCTGGGCCTGGGCGCTGTCCTTCAGCTCTTCAGCTCAAGGCTGGTGCTCTACCACTTAAGTCACAGCGCCATTTCTGGCTTTTTTCTTTTTGCTTATGTGGTGCCGAGGAATCGAACCCAGGGCCTCAGGCATGCAAGGCAAGTGCTCTAGCACTGAGCCACCTTCCCAGCCCCCTGTGTGATTTTCTTTTGTATGTTCATCCCCCTATGGTATATTCACTGTTGTATTCATCTTGTGAACTTTTCTACCCTCTGTATCCCAAATGGGAACAACCAAGTTCCTAAAATGACTTAATAAATGAATATAAGGAAATTCATTTAGTGCAGTGTTTTAAATGTACAACTCATTTTAGTTTTTAAATGCAAATAAAAACAGATTAAAAAGTATGAACAATTTCAACTGCCAAGACTGAAAAAAATTTATGGAAAGAACTTATGTTCGCAGATAAATATGTACTTAGGGACCCCTTAATTACATTACTGGCATTGCTAAAACCATAAAAACTGGTGACACTGTTTATCATAATCAAAATCCAGAATAGCCAGAAAAATCTCAAAATCAGAAACCTCCCAATAACTAATTAAAAGCCACTACAATATAATAGATTATAAAACCTGACATCTAGTCTGAGAACAAATTTATTCATAATGAATTTAACTAAAATGTAACTTTTACTTATATATTTCTTAACAAAAAAAACTAAACAAAATCATTGTAATTTCTGTTGACTTTGAGTAACTACAAATTGCTAGTTGTGGTCTCACTTCCATTTATATCATGTACTAAGCATTATCTTTCTGAACCATGTAAGAAATCTGTAACTATACTTTCAATAATTTTTTTTCTTAAAAACGTCAACTAAGATGCAACATTCTTTAAAAACATAAATCGTATTTTCTATTATGCTTCTACTGCCACCTAGTGAAACTCTGAAAAATTAAGTATGCAGGAAAATAGACCAATTTTTTAAAAGAGCCAACCTGTACATAATGTCACATTAAAGATTATCTTCAATAATCTCAATTCAATATATAGAGCAATGTGTGTATATACGTGAGTGTGAGAAAAAGTATCAGTGCTGGAGCCTCAATTCAGGGCCTTCTGCTAGTGCTCACCACTTGAGGCACACTTCCTCTCTCAGCTTTTTGCTGGTTTAATGGAGTTAAGAGTCTCATGGATTTTCTGTCTGGACTAGCTTCAAACCACAATCCTCAGATAGCAGCTTTCTGAGTAGGTACGATTACAGCCTGAACCACCAGAGCACAGCTTGCAAATGCATTTTTAAAATGTTGTTTTTACTAGCTTATTTATATATTAAAGTCCATAAATTTAATCAGTGAATCACTTGTTTAATCAGCAAGAGAATTTGAAAATTCTCCTTTTTGAAGAAAGAGAGAAGAACCAAAAACAAATTATTTTAAGATGGTAAGATAGGTTGAACACAAAACTGAACATGGAATTAAATCAACATAGTACCAAAAGAACCAATTTTAAGATATAGATAATAACATGTATGGTATATATGTGTACACCGAAGGGGAACCAGGAAGAGGACACAGAACTAGAGGGAATCAGGGAAAACATACAACAGCGGGACCCATTAGCTGCACAGGACATTGACCAAAATGAACTAAGCAACTTAATGGCAGTGATGGGAAGGAGGGAACAAATGGGAAAGAGGGAACAGCTGATGCTATGCAAAACAAAAGAAATGTACATACCACCCAATGTGGAAGAAATAACTGTATCGCAACTCATAAATGTTATAGACCGTGATAGACAATTTGCTCCAGGAAAGTTAGAATGTGTTTGTGACTTTAACTGAGCATCACTATCCCACAATACTGTGAAATTTGGGAAATTATATAATCACTTAATCACAATTAAAAAATATAGATAATAATCTAATATTCTAAGCTTACCTGAGAAAATATATTTGCTGTTGGAGCAACTCTGCTGTCCACAATACTATATAATATTGCTAATAATCTGTCTAATGGAAACGACTTTGGTCCAAGGAGATGATTGCTTGTCTGTCAAAAAAAAAATGGAGTTTTATTCTTTCACCAAAACACTCACTTTCTATAACCATAAAATCTCAATAGCAGTATGTTTGCATATGTTCACCCTAGAAATGCTAACAAAACTAACCTATGGAGTCCTTCAGCTAAAACTTTATATAATATGTCTTAAAATTTTCTTAGTATCTACAATCTTTCTTAATGGTGTAAAATCTTGAAAATTGCTATTTGCTATTAAAATTAGATGTTCAATGACTTTTTCAAGTGATTTGTCAAGATAATGCACAGCCAAAACCAAGTTCTTAACTTCTTAACTAGAATCCACTAATTCCTTTTCATTCTTCTTAGGATCACTTCCTGGAAACTATTCACCATTAATAAAAAAGAGCAATTATGATAAACATAGCTAGGAAACTAATAAATTGTATAATTTATGTATGAATAATCTGTCAGCCTATAAATGATGTCAAATTAATTAAAAATGTTCATAATTGTATAGAAACTCATATGATATAATCACAGCATTTAAAAAATTGCAATGTAAATTCCTTTCCATTAACAGTTAACTCTTGTAGAAATCGGACAACTTAGGAACATTCTAAGCAAAGATGAATAAAATGGCAAACTATTTATAAGCATGAGAATATTTACAAGAATGACTATAAAGAAAAACTCCTGCTCATAAATACAAAATGCATTATTTTTTTTGGGGGGGGTCCGGGCATGGGGCCTGAACTCTGGGCCTGGGCACTGTCCCTCAGCTCTTCAGTTCAAGGCTAGCGCTCTACCACTTGAGCCACAGCACCACTTCCGGCTTTTTTCTTTTTGCTTTCTTTTTGCTGAGGAATCGAACCCAGGGCCTCATGCATGCAAGGCAAGTGCTCTACCACTGAGCCACCTTCCCAGCCCACAAAATGCATTATTTGTTTCACTATTTGTACTAAAAGATAGTTTAGAAATAATTTTTGAGGTCTTAAATTTTGCATGCTTGTCTCACTAAACGCTTATAATATTTGGAAAAGTACAGATTAATAACACACCAATGAAGTTTATCAAGTCCTAATATTATGTAATACAAAGAAAAATTTTATCACATTACATTAAGTTGGAACTCTAAATTTTTTCCTCATTTTCCCTTTCAGTCCCTAAAAGGACCTGATATCTAGAACTGATGCTTTAAACACTCATAACAGTTTTTATATTGTTAGTGATTTTGTCCACAAAACAAGATATAGCACTGTTTGAATGATTTAAAATTCTCTATAAACTGTATCAATTTGGACATGCACACCTATATACTGGCTGTACTAGAGTTTGAATTCAGGATTTCATGCTTGTCATTTTGTTTTTGTTACTTTCTTTGCCTGAGCTGGCCTATTATGCCTTTCAGGAAGTTGAGATGACAGGTGTGCAAAGCCATCCCAAATTATTTGTTGAGATAGGGTCTCCCTAAGTTTTTGCCCTGGCTGGCCTTGAAATGTGACCCTTCAAATCACTACTCTCAAGTAGTTGAAATTACAGGCATGAGCCAGTGCACTCTGATGAACACATCTTTTTACTGCACTGCTTTTTCTTTCACATTGTGTTTTTGAGGTTAATCCTTGAATATTCAAGTAACTTGAATCAATCTACTAGTATCTGATTTTATGCTATATCACCATATATCTACCCCCCAAAAATCATCACATAAGTACTGAGGCATGGCTCAAGTGGTAGAACACTTGCCTAGAAAATGTTAAGGCCCTGAATCCAAAACTCCAGTATACAAAAATTGATAATCACTATTAAAGTAAAATTATAGCTAATAATTCTATATATATTCCTTCTTATAATTCGTATAAAGTAGGACTGACAGACTAGAAAATGAGGCAAAGACAATAATACGTGTTTCCACTACTGTTTTTTCTTTTTATGTGCATAAGAATACCTCATTTCTCAAGTCTTTCCTCCAGTGAGAAGTCATTTAATTGAGTTTGTCCACTGCAATATGAGTAGCATTTCCAAACCTGGCCATTCAAATCACTAGATCCTTCCTTTTTCCCCTCTAGAGGCTAGCTACCATAGGTCACTCAAATTTACCATTAGGGCATGAAACTCATATTTGGTCATTTTGGAAACAGTATATAAACAATCTATTGTGTTAGCCACTGAAAGTTTTAGGGTTTGATTTTCACTACAGTATAGCTCAGGTTATCCTGACCCAATATAAAGTTCACTCACACTTAACGTTATTAGGATAGTGTCAAACCTACAGAGTAAGTAGGCTCTTAAGTTACAGTATCAAAAGCACAAAGAATCTTATTTTTTCATTTTTTCACTCTAATAGTGTGAACATCTCATTGTTATGATCTGCATCATAGTGAATGGAACTGATAGACATTCAAGTTCCTTTTGGTTATCATTCACCCATTTCTCTACTGCACTCTGGTCTTTTTCCTTACTAATCATTTGTTATATGAATACAAGCATAGGGGTTTTAAACGTAACGGAAGGCTTTGGAAACAGTTCTAGAACTTGATGCTGGTTCTATCACCTATTAACTATCCAAATGTGGGAGAGTTATTAGGTTTCTCTAATACACAAATTAGAAGACAAATCTGAAGAAATTACCCCAGAGACATAAGGCCCAGAGATCAAATGTGAATGGCTTTGACAAAGACATGGTAAGATCTAACACACTGTCTCAGAAATATACATTAGAAAGAATGGCGAAGAGGTAATATCAGAACTGAATAAAGTTAATGCTATTCAAATTCAGAAACAAAACTAATCCCAAATAAAGTGAAATTCAGTCCCAGATATATTACAGTAAAATGCAAAAAAAGAACAAAGAAAAAAAGAAATTAAAAGTAGATTAAGAAGTGGGGTGCCTATGGCTTACACCTGTAATCCTAGCTACTCAGGAGGCTGAAATCTGAGAATTACGGTTCAAAGCCAGCCAAGGCAGGAAAATCCATGAGACTCTTATTTCTAATTAACCACCTTAAAAAAATCCAGAAATGGAACTGTGGCTCAAGTGGTTGAGCACTAGCCTTGAGCAAAAAAACCTCATGGACAGTGCCCATGCCCTGAGTTTAAGCTCCATCACCACCACCACTACATCAACCATCACCACCACAAAAACAAACGAAGTACAGCAACCAAAAAAGAAAAAAGAGATTAAGCAGCAACAATGAAAGGCAAAATGCAATAAAACAATGTCTTCCAAGTCCAGAGGGAAAATAAGCTACCAATTTAGAAATGAACACCACTGAACACTACATAAATGTGCTTTAAAGTGGAGAACAGCTCCAGCTCATAGCTTAAACTGTTTAAACTCTGTTTAAATTCTCCATCTTCAGCAAAGAGAAGCAGTTTTGATGTACCAAATGGAAAGGAATCCCAATAATTTAAACCTTCTTTCAACAAATGCCACTCATTCTTGAGCTTTGCCAGATTCTTCAGACCAATCAGCTTGATTTTAGTCTTCTGTTTTGGTCTCATCAGCTTTGCTTAGGGACCTAAATATCTAAATATTATGCAATTACAAATTCCAAATAGTGGTGGTCTCATTAACTTAGTCTTTGTGTCTGTGTGTGCATGCTTGTGATTACTGGGCTTGAACTCTCTTGGCTAATTTGTGCACAGGATGGTGATCTACCCTTGTTAGGCCTCTAAACTGGTGTTTTTTTATGGTTAATTGGAGATGAAGTCTGGCAGACTTTTCTACCTAGACTGGCTCTGAACTGTGACTCAAGATCTCAGCCTCTTGAGTAGCAAGGATTACAAGTTGAATCATCAGTGCCCAGCAGCTTAGTCTTTATGAGATTCCTTTTAATTTTGCTTTTCTTCTTTTTTTTTTCTTTTCGGCAGTTTTGGGGTTTGACCCTCACTCCTGCATTTTTCCTGACACTAGCAGGGGACTGTGATCCTACTAAATGCACCTCCTGTGTAGTGGGATTAGAGATGTGTACCACCATGCCTAGACCTTTTAAAAACTGTTCAATGTGATTTTTGTGGGTGTTTCAAATGGAAAAGAGAAAAATATATTCAATATACTTTCATATTAAGCCATCTATATTTGATTAAATAAGCCAGGTACTCCTTTTTATCAACCAAGTCACTAAAAACACTATCAATTCAAGTTATTTGTGGGGGGCAGGCGAGTGCCAGTTCTGAGCTTGACCTCAAAAAATGGGCACTGTCTGTCCTTGAGCTTTTTTGCTCAAGGATAGTACTCTACCATTTGAGCCCAGCTCCACTTCTGGCTTTGATAAATAAGTACCATATACTTTCCTACCCGGACTGGATGCAAACCAAATGATGATCCTCAGATCTCAGCCAAGTGAATAGCTAAGATTACATGTTAACTCAGCTTTATCTATTACCAGCTCACATGAATGCGCCTCAATCATTGTACTCATGTAACAAAATGCTATTGTAATAGTAAGTGGTATTATATCAACGTAAGTTCTCATATGTGAATAACTATATTATACAAATATCCATTTTCTGTACTATCCTAAATTCATGTTTCTACCATAAGAGAATTCATAATATAAATACCTTTTCATGTTTCTTTAGAAAGTTGGTTTTCTTGATCTTTCCATGATGCTGAAATTAAGAAAAATAATTCTTAAGATTATAAAAATACAAAACTACATAAAACCGGAAAAGACAATTTGTTAAAACATGTCATGCATACTAGTTTCTATATTTTAGACTTTCAAAATTACTTTACTTATAACCTTGTATTTATTTAACCTTGTATATTATAACCTTATACAAGGTTATAATATAAATACTCTATATTAAAGACTTCAGTATCTTTAGGCTGATTTAGATTTGAACTGGATGCAAGATTACTTTTGCAAATACACAAAATGATTTTAAATAGTTATTCTTATTAGAATAATTTATTATATTAAGTGATGTATATTTATTGCTACAAAAACAGAACTTCCAAAGATGAATGAGTTTTTAATTTATTAAAGGACAAATATTGACTGAAAGCACTTAGGCATCAGGATTCCATAAGGAAGGGTAAAAGGAGTATATGTGGACCCTGCTCTTATGAGACTGAAGAGTGGTGAGACAGAGAAAAGAAGGAAGGAAGGAAGGAAGGAAGGAAGGAAGGAAGGAAGGAAGGAAGGAAGGAAGGAAGGAAGGAAGGAAGGAAAAAAGGAAGAAAGGAAGGAAGGAGGGAACGAGTGAGCCAGGCACTGGAGGCTTATGCCTATAATCCTAGCTACTTAGGAGGTGGAGATCTGAGGATCGCAGTTTGAATCCAGCCTGGGCAGAAAAGTCTCATCTCCAATTAACCCCTCAAAAATGAGAAGTGAAGCTGTGGTTCACTTGAGCAAAAGAGCTGAGAGATGGTAACCAAGACACTGTTGTAAGCCTAAAGAAGCAAATCGCTTTGCACCAAAACACCTACTTAGGAGGAAAGGCAACATTTACATAGAAACCAGACAGGTCAGGAGAAAGGAAGGGCTTTCTAGAAAAAGAACATGTGCAAAGACATATAACTTACCAGAACATTCTGAGGAGCAAAAAGGCTTTTGACTTTTCTGTCAAACTGCCTACCTTCACACAATTTCGGGTTGTGATATTAAAGCCTTTAGTGAATGAGTTCTAATTACATATTTAGCAATCTCATTCTATGCTCTAACTCTTAGAAATTTATAGGTGTTGAGAAACTTAAAACAGTCATTCCTCAGTATTTATGGAGGATAAAAGAGCCCCTATCCCCAGAACAAAACCCAAGGACATTCAAATCCCTTACGTAACATGATAAACTAGTTGTAAACAACCTACTGTGTAGGTTTTGCACTGCATTATTTAAGGAATGACAAGAAAGTCTTTACATGTTCAATAGACACAATGTTTTTTTCATCTTCCAATAATTAAACCTTCAGGTGTGATAGTTATAGATATAAAAAGTCAAGAGTATTCTGGAATCTTCCAAAATAAAATGAAAAGCAGTATTTTACTATTACCTTAAGGAAGAACCTCTTGTCAGTTCTTGCTGGGTTGTATGAAGCAAGGTAAGCAGCAATAAGAATAAATTTAGAGTAGTATGGGAGTTCCACATGTGTATATGCTGAGAGACCTACACATAAAAAAATACTTTCATGGTGACATTTATCAAGCTACCAATGGGCCTATCTGTGGGGAGGCACAAGACTAGGATTTATTCTCAGAGTTTTTTACTAGCTAGGCAGGGACTCTACCACTTGAGCCACATCTTCAGTTCTTTTTCCTTTTGTTTTCTGTATAGGATCTTGTGGGGTTTTTGCCTGGAGCCAGTTGAATACAATTCTTCTACCATGTTCCCCATTTAGCTGAGATTACAGATACCTACTATCACAACAGTTTATTTGTTGAGATATAGTCTCACTAACTTTTTTCCCAGGCTAGACTCAAACTGTGATTCTCTGATCTTCACCTTCTAAGAAGCTGTTCTGTCCTACCATTAAGTTTTCAGTATCTCTTCTCATTTATCTTTTCATTTCCATGTAGTATTCTCTAGTCAAAAATTTCCTCAACTTAAAATGCCACGATGACAATGAATTGCAGTGCTGAGCATTATTATTTATGATATGCTTTGCTCATATTACTATTTTTGCTTGGGCGCTTCTATTCTGATTTCTACATCCTTACCTATTCTTCCCTTCAAGGCTATACTTTTAGTTAAACATTCCCTAATACTCTCTACTTTCCCAAAATAGTATACTATGAAATTCCTACTGTGTATTTCACATGAATCTCACATATTATAACTAATCTAATGTAATACTATAACTAATGCCAACAGTTACATAAAAGTTCTGTCTCTTACTAAGCTATGCTGTTTGCTCACAAACTATCTAGTATGCCCCCTTTTTATACCAAGTATACAGGAAATAATGAGTTGCTGAATAAATAACATAGTCAAGCGGCAATGATTCTTAAGGAACCTGATATTTTCTGAATATTCAGAATGTGTCAGACAATGCTAAGTGCTTTAAAGACTTTAAATCTCTGTAGTAACTTAGTTAAATATTCTTTTCAGTTTTACAAATGAAACTGATCACACTATTAGGAACTAGTGCAGAGCAATTTCTGCACACGTTTTTTTCCGTATATATTTTTTATTGTAAAAATACTGTTCAGAGGGGTTACAGTTACATGAGTAAGGTAAAGAGTACATTTCTTATGGAGAATTGTTACCTCCTCCTTGGTTTTTCCCCTACCATCCTTTCCCTCCCCACCTCTCTAACCCCCCCCTCAACAAGTTGTAAAGTTCGTTTTCAACATAGTGTCTTGTACATCTCATTGTTACAATGGGTCAACCTGTATCCTTATTTCAGCATTTTGTTATTTCCTTTCCCCTCCCCAAATTAGAAAAACGTATATAAAAGATGCAGGGCACCAGAATCAAATATAGTGAAAATACTTTTTTTTGGTCCGTTATGGGGCTTGAACTTTGGGCCTGCGCTGTCCCCCAGCACTTCAGCTCAAGACTAGCACTCTAACACTTGAGCCCATTTCCAGCACCATTTCCAGTTTTCTGAGTGGTTTATTGGAGATAAAAGTCTCACAGCCTTTCCTGCCTAGGCTGGCTTTGAACTGCAATCTGCAGATCTCAGCTTCCCCAGTAGCTAGGATTACAGGTGTGAGACACTGGTACCCAGCCAGATTTTATTTTTTTAAGAGTAAAACTAGTTCTACTTAGGATAAATCCAAAGTAACAGTTTTGTTAAAGAAAGCAGAAGGCACAATGCTTGAAACATGATCATGTATTCCAAAACAGGGTTAAGTTAGAACTGGATTTTACTCCATAAAATTTGAGAAGTTGGAACATACATCAAGATAAGACTGCATCATAACTGCTTTAATAAAAACATGAAAGAAACCTAAGTTGCTTAACTGTCACATGATACAAGCCAAAATTTAAAGTTTTTTAAAAACATTTAGAGAAACTAGTATTCAACTGAAGGAAAATCATTAATCAAAATTTATTACAACATGAAAAGTACATTCTGTTTTATAACCCTACTTTCTGACTGAGTACTCTTTAGTATTAACTTCACCATCTGTAATGAAAGAAACATCCTGAAACTTTTTGGATATTTTCTTTAATACCTTTTAGTTGTCCTGGATCAGTGTCTTCTTTCTGTAGCTTTTCCCACTGAGAACTGAAAAAAATACATTAAGAATATGAATTTTAAAAGTATATGAAATCAGCTGGGTGTCAGTGACTCATGTCTCTAATCCTCAGGAGGCTGACATCTGAAGACAGCTTCATGAAGGTAGCCCAGGCAGGCCCCATGAAACCCTTATCTCTAATTAACTACTGAAAAACTGGAAATGGAACTGTGGCTCAGGTGGTAGAGTGTTGGCCTTTAGAAGAAAAAAACAAAACAAAACAGAGTCAGAGTCTAGACCCTGAGTTCAATTCTACAACTGACACTGAATGGGGGGAGATGGAGAGAGAGGGAAGGGAGATGAAATCAATTTGCTTCATTAAATTTTTTATATTTATTTACAAATTTTAAAACCAAGGAAAGTAATACATAACTGTACAACATCATTTATTGAATCTTACAACAATAAACTTATAGAGCAAGACCTAGATGTTAATTATTTTAATAATCGTTTATCCTGATTATAAATATAATGCTAACAAAAAGCACTAACAAATACCACAAACCATTCAGGAAAACTCCTGATGATCTAGTTACTATGATATATATATGTGTGTATATATATATATACACACACACACACACACATGTGTGTACACACACACAATGTACACACACACACACAATGTACACACACACACACAATGCACACACACACACACACACACACACACACACACACACACACACACACACACACACACACACACACACACACACACACACACACACACACACACACACACACACACACACACACACACACACACACACACACACCCCAGAAACTTTTGTTTCACATTCTCCTATTCTTTTCTAATGTATTTTTTCATTGGAAGATACTGTTTGAAAAACGGGGGGGGTGATGTGTCTTTTTATTTACATTTTGTTTTTTCTGTTTCTAGTTTAGCTACTTTTCATTTTGCAAGGCCTGATAGTTACTTAGTTCAGTAATGGCAGGTGATTCTATGAAAGGTTAAAATGATGCTATGATTCTATGGGTGACTCAATAGATTTAATTCTAAAGTGCTTTCTTCCCTAATAAGTAATATTTCTTTAAATGTTGGATTGATGTTGTAGTGAACAAGAAAGGCAACATCTCTGTTCTCACAGAGGTAATATGGTGCTATTTGTATTGAAACTTCATTGTTCTGAAAGTAGCAACATTTCCTTCAAGTCATCTATGCTTTTTTTGCTATCTTGGTATCTTAATGTTTATTACAATGGCTAGTATATGGTAAGCATTCAATAAATGTTATATATAAAATATGTAAATTATAGGGCCATTATCATTTTGATTGGCTTATCTTCTGATTTTGTTTTTTGGTTTTTCTACTCCTTTTTATTTTCATAGTTGTTAGTTTGGCACAGGATTTCATTATGTAGTCTAGTTGGCCTCAGGTGCATTATCTTCCTGCCTCAGTCTCTCAAGTACACCACATACCTGGCTCACTTTTTTCTTTGTCATTACCAGTGTGGGCTGTCAAATCAATTCCTTTGTTTCCCTTCAAATAGTACTTTACCCAAACTACCTTTCTTTCTTTGGTCCTATATACTCTCAGAACATGCTTTTGATTCTCTACTAGCCAGTGGTCTATGTTTGGGGCTTAAAACTGTTTTTTAAGATTTGCTCACTAAAAAATAGACTCTTTCTGAAGGTGATTCCTTTTGTATGTCACTGCTACTAGTCAACCCACTCCTTATTCCCATGGTCGTTTCTTTTACTAGTAGTCACTTAAGCATGAGAACTGAACAGAATCTAGCTCTACTGTGTCAGTTATATGCCTCACCATTTGTGTGAAAAACAAACTTTCAGTCATCTTTAACTCCAAGCTATAATGCAGGCAAGGATTAATGGTAGTCATAATTATCCTAAGGGAAATCTGAAGTCTTTTCATGGTTATTTAAGAATAATTTTAACAATTATACATTTTCTACCATTAAAAGACAAGATAATAAGCTTTTTTTATGGCCATTACTAAAATCTCTCATCTAAATTAATTTAGTGAAAAGGGAAGAGGAATAACAGAATTTATTCCCCATGGTCAGTGTTTATGATTTCTGTACCCTTTATCTTGTATGTAAGTTTATCTGATTTGGGGAAGGGAAGGCGAATCACAGAAACAATGGGACAAAGGGTGAACCAATGCAACAGCCATACTCACTAGACACTGTTGGAAATGAACTTTACAACTTGGGAGAGGAAGGGAAAGAGGGAGAAAATGAGGGAGAGGTTAACACTGCTTGAAAAGAAATGTACTCATTATACCTTACTTATATAACTGTAACCCCTCTGTATATCACCTTTACAATAAAAAAAGAAAAGATTATAAGCTTTTCTATTGTCATTTCTAAAATCATTCATCCAATTAATGAAAAGGGAAGAATAATAGAATGCTTGTGATATTTCCATTCATTTCGAAACTACTTAATTTTTGGAACCTTAATTACAATTTAACTTTTTTAACTAATGCAAGTTAAAAAAGAAATAAATTACTAGGATAAGGCAATTATGAGAAAAATAACAAAATTGATCAGATGTAGAAAAGCTGATTAATAAATCTTTAAAAATGTTCTATATTTATAAAATGTTCTGTATTTATAAATGAGTCTTAACCTAACACTTATAAGAGGACTTTACTATTCAGAAATAATTTTTAGTATATTATTTAAATATTGTAAGGACTAGCAGAAGAGGAAGCTAAGGCTTACATATTTTAGATTACTTGGCATAATGTAAGAGAAAAAATTGCAAAGCTTCTAATGAGAGACAATAATTTATACATTTCATTTATAACCAAATTTTATAGTATTAAAATATCTGGTATAAATATGAAAACAAAACAGACTGATTTTCTTATAGTTTTCTAGATTTTTTTAAAAAGCCTTATTTCAAATTGCCCAATAATATAACTTCTTGAAATAATAATCCAAATCTTAAGTGTTCTATAACTGTTTCCTGTATATGAAAAAGGAGAAGGAAAACATACTTTAGTAAACATCTGAAATAAAATATAAGTAAGGATGGAACACTCCAAGTAGTAGAGTGCCTGCCTGGAGAATATAAGGCTCTAAATTCAAATGTCAGTACCACAAAAAAGAAGATGGGATAGAAATAAAACATCCTCAATCCAAAACTTAGAAATATTAAGTCCAAAAACCCCAAACTTATTTTCCCCCCAGACCAAAGTTTTAATTCAAGGTCTCATAGTTACTGAGCTTACTTATCATGGTTGGTGCTCTACTAATTGAGCCATGCTTTCACTTGATTTCCTTTCTGAGGTAAAGTCTTAAGCACTTTTCTACATAGGCTGTGAACCTCTATCCTATGGATGTCAACCTTCTCAGTATCAAGGATTACAGACAAGAACCACAGATGGCATGGCCTAAGACCCCAAGCTTCTTAAGTTCTGATATCTTGTTCAAGTAGTTTAAAATTTTTTTACTATTATGTCTACATAATATTCCAAAATCTGGAAAAAAATCTTAAATTTGAAAAAAATTTGTTATTCTAAGCATCTTGTATAAAGGAGAATCATTTATATATCAAATAAAGAAAAATTACCTTGATATTTCCCTGAGATAAACAGTCTGCATGGCTTTCTTCAAGTGAGGTTCAATATTTCTCCACAGTTTGCGAGTATCACGTTCACCTGCTACACATACCCAGGAGAAAACTTCAGTAACTTAGGTCATTAGAAAAAGTCTCTGAAAAGAAATATTAATGATTAAATTTCCATAATTACCTTCTCCTTTAACTACAGGCTCACAATATTTAGGAAAATTAAGTGCAGCCTATAAATAAAGATAGAAAAACAAAGAGAAAGCATGAATCTTATTATAATTCAAATAATTTTAAGGTCAGTTGCTCAAGTAAAATGTAGTTACAACTTATTACTACAGTAAGGCAGCACAAATACCAATAATGATAGTCCAAGAGTATAACTGTGTAATTGGCCTAAATATATTAGGCTCTGGATATAAAACAACAAAACATTATTTTTACTTTTAGGTAATAATGATGTCTCCTAGAATTATAAAGCATTTAATAAAATACTTCAGGTCCAAAGAATTACCTGGTATTTTATAACATTTGGACATTATCACAAATTAAACATCATCTAGTTGAGTATGACACACTATTTAGATTGGGAGCACTATCTGAGACTGTTATAAATTCAAGTTCTTGGCATCAACCCAGGCATATTAAATCAAAATCCCTGAGAATGAAACCCAGGAAGCTATATTTTAACTATCTCTCTAAAAATTGTGTGTTTTAAAGTCTCAGAAACTGTAACTTATCATAACTATTTAGTAGTTTTCCAAAACTTACACTCAAATTCTATTAAAAGGTAATTTAAGCTAATTGATTAAAAAAAATACTGATGCCATTAAAAAAGACTAATTTGGTCCTAACTATTCTATACTGAAATAATCCAGTAACAGGACCTACAGAAAAGATAATTATATAATCTCAATTCAGGGGATAACACTAAGTGCTAATATTAATTTGAGAAAGAGGTTAAGGAAGAAATTTCCACGTTGGTCAACTAAGATTTTCAGATCTAAGCACTGATCATAACACTAAGGTATTATAATGTTAAAACTAACAGGTAAATAATCAGCTAAATTAAAACATACTGCTTTTCTTTTTGGTTGAAATATTAAAATATGTTAAATAATTATGAAGAGCTATAAAAATAATTTTAAGAGTCTATTATCTAGTTTTACTTTCATAAATTATAAAAGCAAAATTAATCTTAATGTGATTGCAAATAAAGATAGTGAATGCACAAAACTATATAATTGTATAATGACTACATTAACTTTCCAAACACAATTTCTTTATTTAAGTAAACTTACAAGACTGATCCTTAGTAATAAGTGGATTTTATAAGTTAATATTTGTCCAAATACAAAAAATTTCTTGCAGCTTTTATTACATTCAAATGTGTTCTTCCTTACCTTTAAGAGTTAACTCTTTAACTCTTTAACAAATTAAAAGGGAGAAAAATATAAAGGTATAACTTTATTAAGAAATTAATAAATGCACCAAAAATATCCATGCTAATAACAGTAACATAAGCATAATCATCATGAACTCAAAATGGTCACTTGTAACTACCTTATTCCTGAAAACTACACATTTATTATGTCCATTTGGCAGCTAAGGAAACAGAACCAAAGTATAATCTGCCCATATGTTCATAGTGATCCCATTGCTTGAAATTGTGATTGCAGATCTATGGTTTGTGGATTTTTTAAAATTAGTAATCTTATCAATGCCTCATTCAAGAATATTTCCCTTCTTTTAAAGAAAAATCTGACATTTTAAGAGGTAAAATAATGAGTTAAAAATGCTGATAAGCCAGGCACCAGTGGCTAAGGCCTGTAATCCTAGCTACTCAGGAGGCTGAGATCTGAGGTTCATAGTTCAAAGCCATCCCAGGCAGGAAAGTCCAAGACTCTTATCTCCAATTAACCACCAGAAAACCCGAAGTGGTGCTGTGGCTCAAGTGGTAGAGCGTTAGCCTTAAGCTGAAGTGCTGAGGGACAGTGCCCAGACCCAGAGTTCAAGCCCTACAACTGACCAAAAAAAAAAGAAAAAAGAATGCTGAGTAAGTTACAAAGTAAGACAAATTAAGAAGCTTACCATTTCTTCTTCACTGAAACTTTCAGTATATCTTCATTATAGCATTTGAAATTGTTAGAATTTAGTCTGATACATATACATAAGTCAGAATTCTAGGTTAGCACCAATTCTAAGTTAGTACCAAGAGTGTCCCTTGGTTTCTTTACACCTTCTCTCAGATATTCAATCAAACACTATTCAAGGAATTGCTGATAAAATTAAGATCACAAACATTATGGAATTTATTGGAAAGTTACAATAGGGAGGTTATCAGGTGAGCCAAATCTGATCACAAGTTCTTCATAAACAGAATGGTTTCTCTGCTGTTTTTCATAAAAGAGATTATAGGAGAATTTTATGTGACACTTCTGTCTTGTTGATAGAGATGGCTATGTGGTAAAGAATGCACCTTCCTCTAGGAGGCCCTGCAAGGGATTCCCAGAAGACAGCCAATAAGGCTGTGGGATCTTCCTATAGCCAACACTAATTAAATTCTGTAAGCAATCTGAGTGAGCCTGTAAGCAGAATTTTCCCCAGAACAAAAATTCATTCAAGGCTAGAAGCATGGCTCAAGTGCTAGAGTGCCTGCCAAGGAAGTCTAAGTCCCTGAGTTCAAACCCTAATACTACAAAACAAAAATAAAAACTAGCAAACTAAGAGAGAATTCATTCTAGCCAGTATTTTTCAGTCTTATGATATCCTAAGTAGAGAACCGAATAAAACAGAGCCTAGATTTCTTTTTTCTTTTTTTTTGTTGTGGGGTTTCAATCACAGCCTGGATTTCTAACGTACAGAACTGTGAGCTAATAATACATTAAAAAACAGTATGTTGTTCTAAACTGGTAGATCCAATAATTTCACAGGCATCAAAAGAAGTGCTGATGTATAAATATAAAAATATTCCAAAGCTACATATAAATCCTAGTAATGGTTCTTCTAGGTACCTTTCCCTTTTCCTTTCTTCTTATGTAAGTCCCCTCTGTTGTCATTTCCCCTTAAATATGAGTGGTCTTATCCCTAAAGCATTCAACTTCTAGAAGACTATTAACGATTAGCCTGAGCTAGTTTGTTCCATCTCAGCTGAGAAGATGCTTGACATCTACATGTAAGTCAGAAGAGCCCTGAAATCCCAAACTGCCACAAACATACTAAATATTACCACAGTTTTAAATGACCATCTTTCCCATATTCTGACTCAAACACATATTCTAATATACACTGGATCCCTTTACTTCAGAGCAAAGGATGGAAAAGTGCATAGCAATGAAAACAGGCTAAGAGATAATTTGTTACTTTAAAAATAATTGCCTTCCCATCTTACTGGCTTTTTTTTAAAGATCTTAGTTACCAATAAAAAGTTTCTTAAAAGAAAATAGAAAAGATAGTCCTGATACCTTCCTTTTACATCTCCACAATTAAAAGAGACAAAAAAATTAAACAATCATTTCCCATATTTCTTATGGAATACAAACAGCTATTCTGATGCTTTTTTTTTTTAATTTAGAGCATTTAACATATAACAACTACTAGCTCTAAGTTAGCTCTAAGATCTGAATTAAAGCACCTTATACTCAAGTCTAGATTACAGGCCAAACATTTCTATGTACATGGAAGCCTGGAAGAACATGTTACCAAAAAATAAATACAATAAAATACACAGAGTCTGGTATCTGTGGCTCAAGCTGTAATCCTAGCTATTCAGGTGGCTGAGAGCTGAGGATCATGGTTCAAAGCCAGCCCAGACAGCAAAGTCCATAAGACTCTTATCTCCAATAAAACTACCAAAAATAGCCATAAGTAGAGCTGTGGGTCAAGTGGTAGAGCACTATCCTTGAGAAAAAGAAGGTAAGAGGCAGTATCTAGGCCCCGAATTCAAGCCGCAGGACCCGTACCAAAAATACACACACACACACACACACACACACACACACACACACACACACACACACACACACACACACACACACACACACACACACACACACACACACACACACACACACACACACACACACACACACACACACACACCAATTTTAAGGTTGAAAACTTCTTGTTATTGTTACTCATTTTGATTTTAATAGCGTTCTACATTTTCTGCAACTAGAGAAAAGAGGAAGAAAAAGCAACATGGCTAAGGAAAGTAAAACCACACCAAAGATAAATGCAATTTTCTCATCAGGTCCAAGTATATACTAATTCAGACATTGAATTTTTAAACGACATATTAGCCTCAAAAAGTCATATCCAAATCTCCAGAATACATACATTTTTGACTCCTTGTTTGTCTCCATTTCTACATAAAAAATATTAAAAGGCACATGTAAGCGGAAAGCTCACTCACCAGGTGTCTAAGTTCTTTCAAATCCCGACAGACAGTGTAGAAAACCCCAAGAAGAATATTAATGTAGGCAGCATAAAAGTCAGCTGAATACTCTGGAGGATGATCATGAGACAGTATCTTTTGAAGGTTCCCTGTTCACAGGACATAAGTTAACTTAAAATATCTAGCATATAATACTTTTATCTTATTTTATAGTACTTTATAACAAAGGTTTTAAAAAAATACTTCAGGCCCAGAAATAATAAAACTTACTAGATTAGAAAAGTATGATTTGTGATAGAATAATAAGTAAACATAATAAAAATATTTTCTTTCTTACTTTATAATTTCACTAAAGCCAACATAAAAGAATGAAGTAAAAGTAATATGCAGAACAACAGCACAAAGGTAGGAAATTATTTTTACTTATTTATTTTTTGTACTTGTACTTGCCCTCTACTAATGGAACCACACTCCAGCCATGAGATAAGAAACTGTGTGTCACTAAACCATGTCACTAAAAATGTCAAATAGTTATCAGAAGAAAACTTTACCTAGCCTGACTGATAAATAAGTAATCAAAATCCCAATTAAGTATATTATAATCTATCTGAAGGAAAGTAGTCTGTATGTACTAAAGATCAAAACACAAAGACTTCCAAATCTGGCTCCTAACTACTAAGGAAACATGTTCTTAACATTAGACAATACATTTCTAAAGATGATATGTGTATTGCATTAGCGTAATAGAATGACAATCATCCTATAGTTTAGCTATCAATAATGTTGCTTCCTAGAATAGCTTTATCTGATTATAGTGTTTAAGTTTAAAAAATGATTCGTAAAAGGTCTTAAGATTTAATCATCAGGCTTAATATGGTTCTTACTATATTTTCTACTTTCCTATACTCTCTAACATTAGAAAGATAACTATATTGAATTCTGTCTTTAACCTCCCTTTAGTATTTATGCCACTTTGTATCTTTTTAATACATTTTTCAATTATATCATACTTTAGACAATGTTAAAAAAATCAACATTTTTTAATAATTTTCTAAACCCTAACTTTTCAGTACTTAAAAATAAAATAGGATATAAAAAATACAGTGATGAAGTAGTCATAGAAATTTTTTAACAGAATTCTTTAATTTATTCCTTTTCCCCCCTTTTTCCTTATTTTGTCATTTTCCACACTTGGAAAGCTCCTGAAAATAATGGTTCCATCTACTTTGTTAAGTTTAATTAGCTAAAACAGGAAGTGTTACGGTGTTCTGAAAGACAGAAAATTTGTGCTGAGTTTTGTAATAAGTGTTTACAGCTTATTGGTTTAGATAGTTTTTAAAGGGCCAAGATCACTCATGGGATGCTTTTTACTCATAGTCTGCTAACCATCTATGCTTCACAGTTATCTTTGAATCAGAAGTATCATCTTCATATAATAATTGTCCAGTAGATTAAGTAATCTGCAAATCTATTCAATAATACAAGAAATCACTGTGTTCTTCCAAAGGCAAAAATGATAAGGACCTATAAATTTTAAGACTAAATATAACCCCCAATAAACTAGCAGTTAGTACAGTGAGTTATCATTTAAAAAAATAGAATACACAAAATCAGAGGATACATTCCAAATGGTACTTAGCCCAAGTTTATAATAAAGATCTCAATATAATGTTAATAAGCTTTACCAGTCTAGGCTGATTCACACGTGTGTAACAGCTATAATCACTATATATAGTACACACATTAATCCACTAAATGTGATAAAAATATATTAGAGCTGGTCATTGAAAAAAATCAGTAATTTTATGAGAATAACCTCTCAATGTTCAAAAATAGCCTCTCAGTTTCTACAGAAATCTAAACCATTTTATTTGAGATTAGTACCCATCCAAATATTTCAAAAGTACAGCTTAATCTTTCAAACTTTCAAAACAAAAACGACTGAATACTGTACCTATGCTATAATCAGGGAAATACAAGACAAATGGCTCAAAGCATCCAGTATTTGGACGAAATTTTTCCCAAATAATTTCACTGAGAAAGATAACAGTCACATTTCTATCAGTCTGTAAAAGAAAGAGAAATAAAAGCAACCTTGAATTTAAAAACCTTAAATCGGAGCAATAATTCTATTTAGATATTTCATCAAGTAAATCCAGCAAAGCTCCAACATATAACAAATTATTTCCATATTAATAAGTTGTATTTTGAAAACCTAATCAAGGAGTTCAACCATTTGCACATTTTCATACATAATTACTTAGAATTTCCATAAAACTTGTAGATTAATCAACATTTCAGTTACCCATGAATGCTAGGATGATCACACAAGTATTTTATAGAAGTTAAAAATACATTTGCTTGAAAAGTTGAGATAAATCCTCTTATAGGAACTTCTTTAAAATCATAAGCTTTCAAACAATAAGCAAAAATGCAAAGCTTAGCTTTGTTCATCAGTAAATATAAAAAGAAAATATGGAGTTAAAGAAGAGCAGACATGACATACTATTATTTTATTGAGTTTATATATTATTGAGTAAAGCTGATGCTGAATATATATTAAAATACAGACAACTGTATTAGTATTAAAAAAAAAAAAACCAGTAAGTAAAAACATGCAATTTTAAGAACAGTAAAAGAACAATTTCAATGGGCCTTTTACTCCTTTATAGTCTAGCCATAAATGTCTTATGCATAACCTGTATCCACTTCCACACTCTCCAGAAAAAAATTAATTTTCCATATTCTTTTGACATGTCTTTGGCTTACAAAGCAAGCACAAGGCTGGACACGTGTAATCCTAGCTACTTTAGGAGGCTAAGATCTGAGGATTGTGGTCCCAAGCCCAGCATGGGCAGGAAAATCCATGAGACTCTTACCTCAGAAGTAGAACTATAACTCAAAGTGGGAGAGTGCTAGCCTTGAGTATAAAAACTCAGTACAAGAGCTGCTTGGATCCCGAAGTATTCATAGTACCCAATCTCACATATAGCACTGTTTTGTTTTTGTTTGTTTTTTCAATTTTGGAGACAGTTGATTGTACCACTTAGGTGGCAATACATTGCATGACCAGGCAAGTTTATCTCTGCCACACTAAGCTGTGCTGGTCTAGAAGTATTAGTTATAAAGAGGAGGAATAAAAAAGACCGGATGTGTAGAATACCTGTTTTTTATGATGCTCTATTATTTACTAATTCCTAATTTCTGTGCTTATATACCAATCATCATTCCTTAGAAAGGTATTCTTTGGGCTAACAAATATAGCGGGGTTCAACAAATGAATAATACCCGGGGGGAAAAACTAGCTTATTTATGATAGCAAAGATCTTTCAAATGTTTTTGCATCTTACAAAAATCACTGATTTCTAGGAATCTCTGAATTTATATCTCTATAGGGTAAAAAAAGTATGCTCTATCTGATCACAAAACATATGCAAAAGTACTTTATAAAGTTAATTAAAAATATACTTGGAGGTTTAAAAAAATAGTAACAATAATGGAACTATAAATACAAACTAAAATAGTAAATATAGAAAGAGTTATAATACTGAATGACCATAGGCAGAGGAGTTGGGGAGGCGGGGAAGGAAGGGATGGTAGGGAAAAAAACAAAGGAGGGGATAACAACGCTCAACAGGAAATGTACTCATTACCTTACTCATGTAACTGTAACCCCTCTGTACAGTATCTTTACAATAAAAAATATATATTAAGAAAATAAAGAAATGATCCAGAATATCTATATTCTTTTTTTTTCACTTGTAATAGGACTCGAACTCAGGGTCTGGGCACTGTCCCTTAGCTTTTTTGCTTCAAGGCTGCCATTCTACCACTTGAGCCACAGCTCTACTTCTTAATCTTTTTTATGTCATTAACATGAAAACAAAATTTTCAATTATTATAGAGCTCAGTCTAGCCTCTGGTTAATAGAAGTTACTTTGTAATTAGATATAAAAAGCTGAAATAATTGAAAAGTAAATTTTATCAAAAGTTGTTTTTACTATAAAAAAATAGAACTTTATTCAATGGAAAAATGAAAATTACATTTATACTATTGATATTATATATCAATATGGCAAAAATGAAAAGTTGTGGCAACAAATCTTCTGATAAGGGAATACATCTGTCCATATTTTATAGATCTAATTCATTTATTTTGAGGGAAAACCACCCTCATACTTACCAATTCTTGTAACCTAAGAAATCCAGGCAACAGATTCGCTTCCATATCTCTTAGATATTCTGCTTTATCTAGAACCTTAAGAAAAAGAAAAAAGATGTAACACCAAAATAATTACAAAGTCCTTTACAAAATATGTATATAATATAGTACAAATTCAAACTTGAACTTTCCATATAAAGAAAAATTATAGCTTCTGATTTAACTTTTGAAATACTATTTACATTTCTAAAAAGACAGGTTAAATGCTATCCATTTTCACAAACTTAGCCCATCTAAAACCAAGCAATTAATCTTTTCCCACAAACTTATCCATTTGCTGTCTCTCCCATTTATTTCTTGTTGTATCTTCTGTACCAATGCTAGCAGACGCCCAAATTTCCCCTTATAAACAATCACAACAGTCTCAAAATCATTTTTCCAGCATTTATTTCTTTCATCTCCTTCTAAATCATCTACTTAATATACTGTAAATCTTAAAAGATAAATGCCTTCATTCTTCCTAAGGGATATTTGTTGCTCAAAAAAACCTCACTATCTCTTTTCACTGTCTAGGAAATGAAATAAAGTGTTTTGTATATTTTCAAGACTTTCCATGATCTGGCCCCAATTATCCCTAGTCTTCATTTTCTCCCTTCATACTTTGTAAAACGTTAAAACTAGACTACTTGTTACTCTCTAAATTTCATTCCCAGCAATATGCCTTTGGTTAAATATTTCTGCTCCATCTTAAATAATCACTCTTCAGTTTCCTCATGTTATCTTATTTGCTCTTTCAGGTCTACCTCAAATATTATCACCTCATAAAGCTGTACTAGATGTACCTCAGACTATGAATCTCATAGTTTTCACTTACATTTTCTATATAGAGTCTTATGTGAATATGTTATAACTTTTCTATTAAAAATAGCTCCCTTTACAAATAGGAAATAGTTTGATTAGATTTTTGTATTCCAAAGCACTTTCCACAGAACAGTCTCAAAAACAAATATACAAAAATTAATCAAACATACAATCAATGTTCAAACAAAAGATAATATTATCAAGTTGAATTACTTACAATATATACAGTTTGGGTCTTGAGACTTTCAACTGTGGTTATTTGTTTAAATAATCGAACAAAGTCATTAAAGGTTTCACAGATTATTTCAGTAGAACATCCTTCTGAAGCATTAAGGTAACTCAACTTGTTCAAAATTTGTTCCAAAAGCAGCCTCAAGGTAAAGCATTCAACACAATTCACAAAGACATGTGGAAGCTGAAATCCAAAAACAAAAAGGGTCAATAAAAAACATACACACTAAGGTTGTACTGGATAGTCTTTATTTGCCTTTCTAAATCTATACCATTCTCCAACCATCCTGTGTCCCAGATGTCAACACCAGACTATCATTACCTGACTGTGGTTGGAGAAAAAGAAAGAAATAGTAGAAAAAGGAGAGTTGTAGGAAGAAAAACATGATATTTTTTTCTTTTGATTCCCTACCAGCACCACTGTAGACCAGTTTGACAGTGGCTATTCTTTTACCAAAGGCTACACAAATTTCAACTGGACACTCCCTCTTCTAATACTATATCTCTTGCTGGGTTCTGGAAACAGCTACTATCCAAGGTCCCTTCAGGCCTAGGGAGAATAAAGGCCCTATCCCTTTTCTATTCCCTCAAGTTTCAACTTTTAAAATAGTCTCTCATTAAATTCACTTCAATCATTTCTTTGACTTTGTCCTTTGTTTCCATAGAGCTTCAAAGTAAACTTGTATTCTCCTCTTAAGAACTCTAATTAAGAAACTCAGGTCCATTTGAATGCTAAAATTCTTAGTCAAATGTCTTATTTATAATTCTATGTCGATATATTTCATGACAAATGGTTCTTGGACACAGGAGAACTTTAAGAGTTAGAAACAATAATAATCCTTCTATGAGAATTTTAAGATGAGTTTTTAATTTTGAAACTATCAAAATGAACCCGGGTCCTGGTGTCTCACACCTGTAATCCTAGCAACTCATGAGGCTGGGACCTGGGGATTATAGTTCAAAGCCAAGCCAGGCAGGAAAGTCCATGAGACTCCTTTTTTTTTTTTTTTTTTCCAAATTTTAGTGGCTTTTATTGTTATCATTGTAAAATTCTCAGTGGCTAATGGATATCTGTAGCAGTAGACAAAATACTGCTTGCCATTACACTTTAGGATCACAATAACATAAAATGCATCCTATGTCTAGTACTCATTCGCTGTGGTTCCATTGAATTGAGTGAAGCTATAACCAGCTTGTTTATTCACAGATTCAAATACTTTTTAAAAATTTTTAATTGGTAGGTACAAGAGAGTAAAAGTTTAAACTATAATTGAATTTCCAGATGGTCTCTGCATATGAACAGCAAATTAAAATCTAATGCATATAGTGTTTTTCTTGGAAGTAGTCACAGATGTTAAATGCAGCACTTGCTCCTATTCCTATATCCAAGCACATGTCTTCACTCAAAAGAAAACAGGAAAAGCAAATCAGTGCATACCACCACCAAATCCACCAGGTGGCTCAACGGTTCAAGCCAGAGATTATTTGTGAGGAGATGGCCTTGAGCTATCTCATGTGATTCTTTTTTTTAAACATTTTTTTATTGTAAAAATACTGTACAGAGGTTACAGTTACATCAACAAGGTAATGAGTTGATTCTTATCTCCAATTAACCATCAGAAAACCAGAAGTGGAGCTGTGGCTCAAAGTGGTACAGAGCTAGCCTTGAGAACAAAAGCTGAGGGACAGCACCTAGGCCCTCAGTTCAGGCCCCACAACTAACAATACAAACATGAAAAAAAAAATCCACAAACACAAGGAAACAAAATAAATATAGTGTGTTCTAAAAATTGAACCACAAAAGCAGTTTTGATCATTCATAACTTGTGGCATCTGGTACAAATAATGAAACCTGCAGCTGTTTTTAGTGACATTCTAAACCCAATAACAAAGCTTTCCTTTTTCTGAGTACCAATGTAAAAGGTACATAATTACTTGAACATTTTTATCAGTATTTGCTAAACCCTTTTACTCCTTTCCATAATATCTCTAAGTGTCTTGATTACTTGAATAACTGCTTGTCTTGCCCTTCAATAACAGCATATTCTAAGTGCCTATTTGTGTATCTATAGCAAAAGTAGTGTTAATCATATAGCAATGCCTGGGCCAAAATCTTAAGACATTCAAATTCTGAAGTCAAGTATGGAATCCTGAGCACCTGTATTTTTTGGGGGAGGGAAGGGGTCCGGTCGTGGGGCCTGAATTCTGAGCCTGGGCACTGTCCCTCAGCTTTTCAGCTCAAGGCTAGCATTCTACCACTTGAGCCACAGCGCCACTTCCAGCTTTTTTTATTCTGCTTATGTGACGCTGAGGAATCGAACCCAGGGCCTCAAGCATGCAACGCAAACGCTCTACCACTGAGCCACCTTCCCAGCCCGTGTTATTTTTTTAAAAAATATTTTTGATATCTTTAAGTAGTTGTACAAAGGAGTTGCCATTCAGCAAGCAATTTATGAATATAGAGCCTTTTGGTCAATATCACTTTCAACAATCCTTCCTACCTACCTCTTCCCTCACTTAATTTTTAGGTTATATACTGAATTTTTTTGTCATTGAATTTTTTTGCTGTTTAACAAAGCAGTTTTTGCATACAATGAATCTTGATCTATGTCATCCATTCAACATTCTCACCCCCCTTTGACCTATCCCTTTCCCTATTTTTCTCAGTTCTTCATCTTTCTACCCATCTCCCCTTAACCCCACCTCCCCTCTTGCAAGGACCCATTTCCTGGTTCTTATTTTGTTGGGCTTTGACTAAGTCTTTTAAAGAATTACATAATATGAGCTCTCCATAGTCTATTACACCTCAGTTAATTCATTTGTAACTGCTTACATACCACCTATATATTGAGATTCCACATAACCCTAGTTAGAATAGCCATTATCAAAAGAGTAACAAATGCTAGCTAGGATGTGCCCAGAAGGGAAATCTATTACACACTGGTGAAAATGTAAGCTTGTTCAACCACTCTGGAAAGCGGCATGGAGGGTCCCCAAAAACTAAATATAGAATTACCCCATGACCCAGCAGTTCTACTCCTGGGAATTTATCCAACAGAACACAAAAAAGGCTGGACAACCATGATTATTGCACCATTATTTGCAATAGTGAAGATATGGAATCAGCCAAGACATGGAATCAGCTGAGAGATGCTCCTCAATGGACAAACGGACCAAGAAAGTGTGGTATATATACACAGCAGAATTCTACTCATCCATCAAAAAGAATGATATTGTACCATTCATAAGAAAACAGAAAGACTTGGAAAAAATTATATTAAATGAAGTAAGCCAGACTCAGAGAAACACAGGTTACATGGTTTCCCTCCTTTATGGTAGCTAGAGTATGTCCATACATCAATAAGCAAGCACCTGTGTTTTTAAAATGAACTGGCAAGCTTTAAACAAACACTGTGCTTGGTGCTGAGGATGACCTCAGGAAACCCTTCTAAAAGGTGAGCCCAACACAAGATCACAGCTGAAGATGCAAAACAGAGGGCATCTAATATAAGTCAGGAAACACTTCTCAGAGAACAAGTAAATGAAATCTGGTAAAAATAAAATAAATAAATAAACAAGCATTTGTTATACAATAAAATAACTTAATAGAGCAAGCGGATATAGAATAGCAATGTCAAGCTGAGAAAGCAGCAGGTAACAAGATTTGAAAGAGAATAGGAACTATAAATTATTCAGTATGCCATATTAAACATGAATCCTCAGGTAGAACAGGATTGGGTTTAGCAAACCAAAGTTCACTGGCTGACCATTGTTTATGTAGAGAGACAGTCGCTGTGGAAGAGAGCAATATTCATTCAGATAGATATAGCCCATCCATGGCTTAGTATATGAAAGAGGTTATAACAACACTCGATAACAGATGACCTTTGCTGAATATTACATACCAGGTACTGCAGAAAACATTTTTCACATATTAATGTTTAATTCTTATAATTATCCTAAAGGTTCTCATTATTTTCCCAGTTTGTAGATGGGAAAGGCACTAAGTAAATACGGAAGAACACAAGTCTGCCATATTCCACAGACCAAACTCTAAACTCTTATATTATGAAAGATTAACTGAATTCAGCTCACAAAAGGCCTGCTGTATCAGCAAATCACTGACCACTATCCTAAAGATCTTAAGATTTTCATGGATTAGCTGCAATAATAAGAATAGATAGATTGATATTAGGAGATTTATAGAAATATTTGGAAAACAGTGGTATATATAAGAGAAAGCAGCAATGGCTATGGTCAAAGGCAGATTGTCATGACTTTAAGGATAGAGATAGATAGAATGTGTTTACTGGTTTGTTTTACTGGATGAAAGAAAAAGATTTAAGAAGGATCAAATTTGAGTAACTGAATAATGAGGTCATTCATACAGATAGGAAATACTCAAAGAACAAGGTAAAGGCAACGTGTTCAGTTTATTATCTGTATCAACTTTTTAAATGGAAAATGAACTTTAACCTCAAGGATTTATCAAATTAATAGTTAATGGCTGAAGATATCAAAACTTGATCAGAAATATTTTATGGAGATAGTGCTTCTATAAAAAGCAAACAAACTAATCTCGAGATCCCTTCCATTTCTAGCAGTTATGAATAAAAATCAGTTAATATCAAGCTTAAGATTATTCTTACCTCTAAAGTTTTCAACAAAGTTTGTGTTACATAAGTTTTTCCACTGGCAGTATGTCCATAAATAAAAATAGATGGGAAGCTGAAATGATGTTTCTAAGGAAAAAAAGACAGTTATCAGTCTGCATATACAAAATAGAAAAACAAAAGAAATTACCAACCTCCAAGGAATTTTTTCTTATTCATCATATCACATCACTTAAATTCAAATGAAAGTAGCAAATATTCTTTCTTAAATGGAATGATTCTGTAAAATTATATTGGGCATATTTTATTATTTGCTATATATATTTTAATTTTTATTATTGCACAGGTTTACATATACAAGCTGCATCTTCAACTTTCTATGAATTTTTAAAGAAATTTTCAGTATAATTTCATGTGTATTCCATTTTTAGCTAAATGTTTTAAAAATAATGCAATCCTTTTGCAGGCTACAACTTCAATGTACATTTTAACATTTGAACTAAACCTGTATAATCATAGGGTTAAGACCTTATCAGGCCTCGTTTTTAGAAAAACTTTTAGAATACTTTTAAATTATATGTACTTGTTGACTCCAGCATAAATGTATGTGTTTTAACAATTCAAACATTGGTTAAAATCTACATATTTAAATTCACATATTGGATCAGTAGTACAGTGTTTGCCATGCACAATCAGTGTCATAGGTTTGATCTCTAATACTGGGGAAAAAAAAGTTAAAATACATATTACCAAGATGCTTTTGCAGCACATTAAATCAGCAGCCTACAGAAAAACAAAAATTGTCTACTCAGTACTACAAATATTTCAGTTAATCAATGAATACTTAAGAGACACTCAAATGCTGAGAACTTAACACACAAATATCAGTAAAATATAACTCTACTCTAATGGAGTTTATAGCCTACTGAGAAAAACATACATTTTAAAAAATAAATACAAAAGCCAGGCACCATTGGCTTACATCTGTAATCCTAGCTACTCAAGAGGCTAAAACCTGAGGAAGGTTTGAAGTTAACCAGGGCAGGAAAATTTGTGAGACTCTCATCTCCAATTATCTACCAAAAAAGCCAGAACTGGAGCTGTGGCTCAAGTGCTGGATTGCTAGCCTTGAGCAAAAGAGCTCTGGGACAGCACTCAGACCCTGAGATCAAGCCCCAGTATTGGCACAAAAAATAAACAAATAGAAAAATAAGAAATACAAGAAAAATGGATGACATGACTTCTAAAAGAAAGTTGAGTATTTTATGATTATCTTTTACCACAGCAATATTACTCACAAACATTTAGCAGGTTCAAGTCTCTACATTAACTATTCTTTTACAAGGCAAGGCTTTCTCAATGGAAATTCCTATGGCAAAAGCAGGTCACCTGCTAAAACTATACTTAAAATCTACTAAACGGATATTTTAGTACATGAATCCTTAAACCTATATGTAAACAGTCTTATAAACGGGCTCAAATATTGTTTCAAGAATTAAATGTTTCAATAATTAAATGCATGATGGTGAGTATTCCTGCTATCCATGTTAAGACTATTCTCTTGAAGAGTTTTTTAAGCTACACTAAATCTCTCCGTTACTGGAATCCTACACACTTGTGCACATTCATTGTTTGGAAACTAATCTACCATCTTCTATTATTATCTAAAATTATAATGAACTCCTTCAGTATTATCTAATTTTTCACCTTTATAAATCACTCTAACAATGTTAATAGGCTAGGTTCTAGCCTGACACAGAAAATGGGCTCAGTATATAATTACTTGTTGAATAAGTGAATCTTCTTAGATGTATGAACCATGTTTTTTGTTTGCTCTATTTCACACACACACACACACACACACACACACACACACACACACACACACACACACACACACACATCACCTTGCAGAAAACTTGTTTTGTTAAATGTAACTTTCAGTAGGAGCAAAGGTCAAAACCCTTTAAGTTTTACTAGCAACACAAAATCACTTATCCTGATTTGCCTATATATGAAGTGATCTGGAAATGCAACTTCTAGTGAGAGGAAAATACATTTTTAAAAAAAAGCAAACCGGAAGTTGGTTGCTCTTATTTGCTCACCTCACAAGTAATATTCGAACCTAATTAACTCTAATTAATGAGTCTGAAGCAAATGACGCTACAGAATAAGAGAGAAATGAACTCTTGGGTAAGTGCCACCTCCTGCTTATAGGAAGGACTGGCTGCTCCCTAACTGTGCTCATCCAGAGAACATAACCTCTCTTTCCAAGCATCGTTTGACCAGCTAGTCAAGAGGAGAATCCGGCATCATATGCTTTCGGGGCTTTCACAATTCTGGAAAAACTGGCTGGTGTTTAAGCCTGGAAGCATCACTTCGGTCCTCGGTGGCCTCGGAAGGTCACTTCTCTCTTTTTCACTAGCTGCCTCTCTGAAGAGCCCGCTGCTCACCCACCGGCCCTACCGAATCCTGGTCAGATGGGACAGCGGACCGAAGCACCTGGAGCAGCTCCGGGCTGACCGCGCCGTGCAGGGGTGCAGGGGTGCGGGGTAGGCCGTCCTCGGCAGCCTCCACAACACGGACGGAGAGAAGTTATTAATGTGGGGGACACACACAGCGTGTCAAACTGTCTTTCCCCCTGCCCCGTCCACATCTCACAACTCCAAACTGGAACCTGGTGGCCGCGAGGCCGGGCAAAAACGATCACCCGGCCGAGATGTGGAAAAGACACCGTGACCGCCATACCTCTCCGAACAGGGACTGCAAGGTGGACACCTGAGCCTCGCGACACAGCACCACGTTCTCCAGGGGAGGCATCTCGGCGGGGAACCGCGCGGAGGGCCGTGCGGTTCGCAACCCGCCCAGCCCGCGGCACCAAGGAGAGCCTCCAGCACCAGCAGCCCGCCCGGGCGCTCCCGCCTGAAAGCGGACCGTCGTGACGCGATAGGGGCCGACGCCGGCGGGCGGCGGCGTGACGTCAGCGCGCAGGCGGGGCGGGGCCGCTCTATCTTCCACGGCAAAGCCCGCCGCTGTCTCGTTGGTCTCCGGCGTTCTGGGCGGCTGGGCGGAGCCTGCTGTTTGGTGAGGGATTTGGGGCTCAGCGCTGTTGAGTAGCTGAGTTGGGGTGCAGGGTTTTCCCCCCCGAAGCCTGAGCGGCCCCGGTAGGATGAGCGAACTGAGAAGGGGTGGCTCCTGATGACCCACGAGTCTGTGCCTGCAGTTGTTCCCCTCCAGGAGAGCCCAGATTGGAAAAGGAAGGAAGGCTGTGCTCGCTGGCACCCGTGAAAAACCAGTATTCCCAAAGAATGAGGGTCTTCCCTGACCGGAAGCGGGGTGTGACTGCAGAGAGGTCGTCATGGGGTTGACCAAACTTGGAAGGACTCTGTAAGCTTGAAACCAGATGGAGAATTGCCTGCCACTCCTAAGAGAGCTTCTAGTGTTACTTAGTTTGTAGTGTGCTGGTTGAGGGCAATGGAACTGAAAATAGTGCTACCATTAAGCATTCGTGGACCACCCACTAGAAGCCAGAGGCTAAAATATGAGCAAATGTAAATATATCCATATACACATATATGTGTATTATATATATGAGAGAGAGAGAGAGAGAGAGAGAGAGAGAGAGAGAGAGAGAGAGAGAGAGAGAGAGAGAGAGAGAGAGAGAGAATATAAGCACGTTTTAAAAAAGGGCTTGAAGTCCTGCAAATCTGGATCTGGGACCATTGACTCAATTACTTCTTAACTGTGAAGCCTTCTTGGAAGAAACTTTGAATCATTCCTTGTGAGCCTTCTTATCTAATAAGTAATCCATTTTCCCAAGAGTAAAAGATGATATGCATGGTGTCTGCCAAATACAGGTTTTATTGCCAACAGTCAAGCAAAAGGAAAGAGGGGAGGAAAAAGCATTAAATCCACACCGATTAGAAAAAAAAAGCTGTTTAACAATTTTCTAGTGGAAAAGAGAATTGTTTATGTAGAAAAAACTGATAAATTATTTGAAAAAAGAAAAGCTACTGGAATAGTAAGTGAACTCTGCAAGACTCAAGATATAGAAAATCAACACTCTACATACTAACAACAAACAAGTGGGATCGAAACTTAAACTACCAGTACAGTTTTAATAGCATCATAATCATAAAATAATTAAGAATAAAATTGACAAAAGATGAGAAAGACCTGCAAGAGACCTGAAAACTACAACTTATTGCTGAAAGAAATTAAAAATTGTTTTAAAAATAGATATGCATACCATGTTAGCCCTGTTTGTGAAATAAAAGATTTGTTAAATATGTTTGATTCCTCTAACTTGTTAAATAGATTCAATGCAATTTTTTGAGGAGGGATAGTATAATGGAAATTGGCTAAAATATACTACAGATTCAAGTATTTCATAAAGAAAAATATATTCACAGCAAACACAAGAAAGATAGTCAATATCTTAATTATTAGGAAATTGTATACTGAAATAACAAGATAGCACTGTATATCTAATAAAAGGCTTAAAATTAGAAAAACTGACTTCCTATGGAATATTGTAAGATAACAAGAACTTTTGAATACATTGTGGGTAAGAATGCAGAATCAGCCACACATACTGAACACATCTGTAATCCCAGCACTCTGAGGCTGAAGGGAGGAGGAACATCAGTTTAAGAATAGCATGTAAAATATAGTTCCAGACCACCATGGGCTATGTGTGAGACAGTGTCTAAAAAAGAAGAAAGAAAAAGATGAACAATGATAAAACTACTTTTGGAAAACATTGTGACAGTTTCTTAAAACTAAGCAGACAACTATAATATGACTCAGCCATTCCACTCACAGGTGTCTAGGAAAAATAAAACTGTTCATGCAGATGTAAACACTACTATCTGTGGTAGTTTAATTGGAAGTCCCAAAGTAGAAACAAACCAAATTCCACCAACAAATAAATGGGTAGACAAATTATAGTATATTCATATAATCATACAGTTCAATAAAAAGGAGTGAATCTATGTATCAACATGAGTATCATAAATATTTATGCTAAGTGAAAGGCTCCTTTGTCCCTTACCCCATTCCAAAAACCAGTAGAATTATTATTCTAGATCTGTGGATTATAAAGCTGATTCAACCAATCATGGATCAAAAAATATTTTCAGGGGTTCAAGGTATAGCTCAGTAGTAGAGTACATGCCCTGGTTCCAGCCACACAAAAGGAAAGAAAAGAAAAGAAAAGAAAAGATTGGAAGGAAGGAGAGAGAGAGAGAGAGAAAGAGAGAGAAAAGAGGAAGAGGGAAAGAAGGAAGAGAAAGAAAGAACTATGTACTGAATGTGTCTAGATTTTTCCTGTATTGTTCTCTAATCAGTACAAAATTGCAACTCATACTGCATTTACATTTGGTAAGAGAAATTATTGAAAATATGCAAAAAGGTGTATGTAAATTCTTTTATATAAGTGACTTGAACATTTTCTGATTTGGGTATCTATTAGAAAGACCCTGTAACCAATCCCTCACAAATACTAAGGGATAGCTGCTTAAACTGTACACTTTCAGTTTTAGAAAATGCTAAAAGAATGTAAACTAGCCCATAATTAAAGTGAATGTTGGTTAACAGGCCAAACAGTCAGAAAGAAAGTATTATATATTAAAAAAATATTTTAAGGGTGAGGATATCTAAAGGAATGGTGGATATGATAGGAAATGGGAGTATTTGCAAATTTAAATTAAGATTACATCATTACTGTGAACACTGTTCCAATATTGGTGGTACCTTTATAAGAAGAGATCGCATGAAAATGCAGAGACACAATGCCAAGTGTATTGATTTCTTTGTTTTGCTGTGACCAAAATACCTGAGGGAACAACATAACAACTGACTTTGTCTCATAATTTCAGATGTTTTCATTCATGGCTGTTTGGTTCCATGTAGTAGGACAGAACATCATAAAGATGGAACTTGCTGCTAAGGAGATTCTTCACCTCACAGCAGAATGGAAGCAAAGAGCAAAATAACATGTGGAGGAGATGGGGGCAAACAAGTCGTTTAAGGATTCAGGTGGACCTGTTGCAACAATGAGAAGTACAAAATGTCATGTCAAAAACAGCTTTACAATGTCGGTGGGGGGGGCGGGAGGGGGGTATAATTGGGTGGGGGGAGGGGGGAGGCTGGGAAGGGAGGTGAAGGGTAAACAAAGGAGGAGGCTGCAATGCTTGGTAAGAAATGTATGCATTATCCTGCCCATGTAATTGTAGCCCCTCTGTACAGTATGTTCTCAAACAAAATAAAATAATATTAAAAAAAATGGAAGAAGATATAACTTTTGAAGTCATACACCAGTGACCTATATCCTCCAGCTAGAGCCCACCGCTTCCCAAAATAGTGCCACAACCAGGAACCAAGCATTTAACACATGAGCCTGGTGGAAGCTGGGGGTGTTCATATCCAAACGATAACATCAAATAAAGATAAATGTTGGAACAGGAAGGATATATTTACAATCCAGGGAATGTGAAGGATTGCAGTCCCTCACTAGAAGGTTGAGTATGGGTATAGAGAAGATTCCCAATCAGAGCCCCCAGGAATCAACATTGCTGAACAAGGCTTCTAGCCTTCAAACAACCCTCTTGGAGAATACATTTCTGTTTTTCCAAATCACCTAACTTGTGGTACCTTATTACAGCAGCCCTACGAAACATATATAATGGGTATATCAATTAATTGTTGAGATGGATTCATGCATATATCAAAATTCTACACTTTGCTTATTATGTGTAGTTAATTGCATGCCAGTTATATTTCAATAAAACTTCAAATTTAATTAATTGAAATAATAGATTATGCATAATGATGATAGTGTTATGATCTGCAATGCTAATTAACCCAGTTGTTTTCCACTGAATAACATTTAGAAAATACAGAAATCTTCAACAGCCTTGCTTATTGACTCCAGTTCATAGTTAGGCTTTCTCACCTGAAATCACTCTTTTTCATACTATACCACCTGCACCCAACTTTAGTAGGCTATTTGTTCATCAAATGAATAAAATGGCCACCATGGGACTTATTCTTATATACCTACCTATACCTTTAGACTCTATTTGAACCTGCCTCGTTCCAACTCAAGTCCCCAAATCAAATGTACAGGAGAGTGCTGGGTTCTCACCTTTTGAAATCACCACAAAGCTAGCTTGTCCCAGGGCATGATCAACTGAAGAGCTGTTCTTCTGACATCTTGGACAATTGGATGGAATACCAAACCATAAGAAAGAGGATCTGGCATCCTAAGCAACTATATAAGGGGATAAACCAGAAGTGAGAGGAGAACTTCCCATGGGGGTTAATTCCTTGGGATGCAAAAGTTATTTCAGTGGGAAACGATACTGTACAAAGACAGGCAAACACCTTTCCTTCCCTTGTATCCACAGAATGACATGAATAAATACCATGGATATTTCCCCCTGAGCTGCTCTAAGAGACTTTCTTGCAAGATTCTGCCACAGGATGAACTGATACATTCACTGTGCATATGTATGGCCCACTGTGGATCAGTGGTACTTCGTTTCTGTTTATTGCATATTTTTCTCAGCTTTACTTCACCTGGGTTAATGAGTACCCAGCCACTAAAATGCTATTCCAGGATGTGTGGATGACAGTATTTCTAGAAGCAATTAGCATTTGAATCAGTAGATGGAGTTGAAGATTCACCATAACCAATGTGGGTTGCTATATTAACGGACTGGATAGAACAAAAAGGCAGAGAAAGCAAATGTTTTCTTTTTTCTGTGGATGGAACATCCATGTTTCCATGCTCCTGGGCATCACAAAACAAGGTTCTCAAGGACTGAGACCCTAATACCTACACCATTGCCCTGGATCTCAGGCGTTCTGCTCTAGACTAAGAGTTGCACCTTTGGCTCTGCTGGTTCTCAGGTCTTTAGACTCTGACTGGTCTCCAGGTTTTAAGAGCATACCATGGGACCTCACGGCTTTCATGATTGTGAGAGCCAATTCTCCTTAGTCTCTACTTACATCTCTATGCATCCTATTCTGTTTTGGTGGAGAACCTTAATACAACTTTCTTTTAAAATCAAGGTTTAGAATTGGAATGTGGCTTACTGATAGAATGTTGGCCTACCATGCATGAGGCCCTTGGTTCAATACTTTGGTATTGCATAAACAGACAAACAAAAATAAATAAAATCTAGGTTTATTGAGGAATAATGCAAATTCACTCTAGTCAGTGTACAATTCTATCCATTTTAAAAATTGTATTTCTTATTGTCTTTATGTAGTTATACAATTCAGTCAGTAAGTCTTGGGTTTATGAGTGCAGTAGATCTTGATCAATCTTCCCCATCAATCCCACCCTTACCGATCCCCTCAAGTTACCTTGTTCTACTTTCACATATGTACATTGAATATTATGACTACATTTGCCCACCCTATCCATTTTGATAAACATATAAAGTCTCTAGCAGTTTTGAAGGCCACAGATTTTCTAGTGATTTCTTTTTTCTTTATAGAAATTGTATGTTTCATCTGGTGTGAGGGCACAAAACTATAATACCAGCACTTGGGAAGATGAGCCAAAAAGGATCTGGAGTTCAAGGCTAGCCTGGGATACATAGCTAAAACATAATCTAATATAAAAACCCTATGTCTATAAGTTTTTATTGAATTATATATGCATCATGTATAGAAGAGTAGATATTTGACTAAGTAATATTTGTGGCTGAAAATGGCTCTTCTAGATTATTAGTGTGAGGAATTAAATCAATATAGTCAGGATTGAGTAAGGTTTGGGATTTGTGATTGAAACATCACTTTCAGCTCCAAATTTTCCCTAGTGCTTCCTTCTGTTGTGAGTGAGGAATGAATGATAGCAAGATTTTTGCCTTTAGTTCAATGGTTTAAGTCAAGGTTGTTTATTTCTTAAATTCTAACACTGTTGAATACTCATTTTATAAAGGAAGGTGATTGTTCTTCTTGTTCCAGACCTGTACCTCTGAGAGAGGCTTTCTCCCATTCTGCCCTAGATATTTTTGGTGAACATCCAATAAAGGCCCATGGACACAAGCTATGAATAATTATTAGTTCCCTTTGTGCCTGTGGCACATAAGAACCATAGATGCCCTATAATAAATGAGTTTTAAAGGAGCTGAGCATTTCAATTTGCTTGTATAGCACTCATCTTTCTGTCTTCTCCTGTTCTGCTGTGAGTCAGTGATCACATCCCATGTGTCCTTGCATGAGCATATCTGTCAGAAAATCTTGAAATACTTTGTTTCCCTGTGACCCCAGTTCTCTGATGCTGTAATGAATAATAATGATTTTTAATATTTCCCCAACTTTCTTACTGTTAGAGTAGGAGTGATACTCTTGCCAGGTTATTATATTCTAGATGGTAGAACTCAACCAGTTTATCTATCTATCTATCTATCTATCTATCTATCTATCTATCTATCTATCTATCTATCTATCTATCTATCTATCTTCTTTCTTTTTTCTTTCTTTCTTTCTTTCTTTCTTTCTTTCTTTCTTTCTTTCTTTCTTTCTTTCTTTCTTTCTTTCTTTCTTTCTTTCTTTCTTTCTTCAACCAGTTTTCTTTCTTTCTCTCTTTCTGTCTTCTTTCTTTCTTCTTTTCTTTCTTTCCTTCTTCCTTCCTTCCTCCTTCCTTCTTTCCTCCCTTCCTCCCTTCTTCCCTCCCTTCTTTCATTCCTTCCTTCCATCCTCCTTTTTCTCTCTCTCTTTCTTTCTTTCCTCTTTCTCTCTTCCTCCATTCTTCCCTCCCTTCTTCCATTCCTTCCTTCCTTCTTTCTTTCTTCCTTCCTTCCTCCCTCCCTCCCTTCCTCCTCTCCTCCTCCTCCTCCTCTTTCTCCTCTTCTCCTTCTCCTCCTCCTCCTCCTCCTTCTCCTTTTCCTCCTCCTCCTCCTCCTCCTCCTCCTCCTCCTCCTCCTCCTCCTCCTCCTCCTCCTCCTCCTCCTTCTCCTCCTCCTCCTCCTTCTCTCTCCTTCTCTTTCTCCTTCTCCTTCTCCTTCTCCTTCTCCTTCTCCTTCTCCTTCTCCTTCTCCTTCTCCTTCTTCTTCTTCTCCTCCTCCTCCTCCTCCTCCTCCTCCTCCTCCTCCTCCTCCTCCTCCTCCTCCTCTTCCTCCTCCTCCTCCTCCTCCTCCTCTTCCTCCTCCTCCTCCTCCTCCTCCTCCTCCTTCTTTCTTTTGTTCTTTCTTTTGTTCTTCCTCACTTTCTTCCTTCTTTCAGATCTCAGCCTTCTAGTAGCTAGGATTACAGGTGTGAGCCACTGCTGCTCAGCTTCAACCAGGTTTGTTATTGCTGTTATTTGTTTGTTTTTCTGTTTTGGTGCCAGTCCAGGGGCTTGAATTCAAGGCCTGGCTGCTGTTTTTTAGGGTTTTTTTGTTTTTTGTTTCTTTTGTCTAAGGCTAGCACTCTACCACTTGAGATATAGCTCCACTTGCAGCTTTTTTGGTGCTTAACTGGAGATAAGAGTCTTATGAGACTTGCCTGCATGGACTAGTGTTGAACTGAGAGCCTAAGATCTCATTCTCCTGAGTAGCTACTAGCACCTAGTTTCAACCAGTTAATTTTTTTTAAATTTTTTTATTGTAAAGATACTATACAGAGGGTTACAGTTACATGAGTGAGGTAATGAGTACACTTCCTCTTGAACATTGTTACCCCCTCCATTGTTTTCCCCCCTACCATCCCCTCCCTCCCTCCCTTCCCCGAGGTTCTTTTTTTTTTTTTTTGATTGTGATTAAGTGATTACATAATTTCCGGAAATTCACAGTATTGTGGGATAATGATGCTCATTTAAAGTCACAAGTTCATTCTAACTTTCCTGGAGCAAATTGTCTATCACAGTCTGTAATATATAACGGTGCTCACATGTTATATACCATATATGTGATCAGCAGCATGGGGATATTTGGTAGTGGTTCAACCAGATGATTGGGAGTTCTTTGTTTCTTAAGTCCTGTTAGTTTTGTCATATCACCTAACATTTTGGATTTAGCATCCACTTTTCAGGGAGACCATGTACTGTTTGTCTCTTCGTTCTTGGCTTACCTCGCTCAACATGATTCCTTCTAGCTCCATCCATTTCCCTCCAAATGCCATTGTTTTGTCATTTCTAATGGCTGCATAATATTCCATTGTGTATAGATACCACAATTTTTGGATCCATTCATCTGTGGTGGGGCATCTAGGTTGTTTCCATATCCTAGCTATTGCGAACAGTGCTGCAATAAACATGGAGGTGCACGTGTCCTTGTATATTGGTTCCTGTTTTTCAGGGTAGATGCCTAGAAGTGGTATGACTGGGTCGTAAGGGAGGTCAATCTTTAGCTTTCTAAGGACCCTCCAGACTGCTTTCCAAAGTGGTTGTATAAGTGTACATTCCCACCAGCAGTGTAATAGCTCAACCAGTTAATTTTTTATAATTTTCTTTATTGTAAAAAATACTGTACAGAGGGGTTACAATTACATGAGCAAGATATAATGGGTACATTTCTTATCAAGCATTGTAGCCTCCTCCTGTTTCCCTTTCCCATCCTTTCCCATCCTCTTCCTGCCCCTCCCAATCCTCCTCCCTTCGACCAAAGTTGTAAATTTCGTTTCCGACATAACAACTGGTACATCTCATTGTTGCAATGGATACACCTGTATCCCTATTTAAACGATTTGTTTTTCCCCTTCCCCTCCACAAATTATACTGACATCAAATACAGTGAAAGCAGGGGTTATACTGTGGGGGAGGGACATACAAAGCAACAAAGAAATAATCTTATAAATGCATTAGAAACAATCACATGAAAGAAAAAAACATTTGAATACATATCTTAGGGGTCATTTCCCTAACATCACCTTATCTGACCTTTTCTGCTTGACTCAGACATATACTAGATATTGTAAATAAGGGAAACCATGGGACCTATGTTTCTTTGGGCCTGGCTTACTTCACTTAATATAATTTTTTCCAAGTCTTTCCATTTCCTAACAAATGGGGCAATGTCATTCTTTCTGATGGAGGCATAGAATTCCACTGTGTATATATACCACATTTTCTTGATCCATTCATCTATTGAGGGGCATCTGGGTTGGTTTCATATCTTAGCTATGGTAAATAATGCTGCACTAAACATAGTTGTGCTGGTAGCTTTCGTGTGGTCTTGTTTGTGAACGTTTGGGTAAATGCCCAAAAGTGGGATTGCTGGGTCATTGGGGAGCTCTATGTGGAGTCTTTTGAGGAATCTTCATACTGCTTTCCAAAGTGACAATCAGTTATTTTTAAAATCTTAGTTTCATATATTTTGACTTGTCTTATTACGTCTTTTATTCACTTATTTGCTCTTAGTTGGAACCTTCTATCTGACATCATTCTCAACTATCTTTCCAGTCTGAGCCCCAATGCCATGAAACTCCTTCAGTGTTCACAGCAAAATTCTCCCAGGTCCCAAAACATGGATTATTTATATTGATGTAGCATATAAAATCTCAACCTTTTAATAATATTTAGATTTACTCATTAACATAGCATTTGTTGCTGGATTGACGGGGATGCAATGCTAGCATGAGCCATATTGTAACAATACTTATGAAATATGAAAGATAGAATGTGAAGATGTAATCAAGAGCTTGGTGAACACTACAAATGCTGACCCTCACTAAATAGTGATTAACATAATCACAGACTGATGATTGGCTAATGGGTAAATAATCCCTTTTTCACGGTTTCTTCCCTCTCATCTCTATATTGGCCTAAAATGTGGTGTTTCTTGTGTTCCCTATAACATTACTTTAGAATTTTACTGTAAAGCATACTGTTTGCAAATGTTTCTTATATTGGGCAAATTGTCAAAAAGTAGTTGTATTAGGTTTTTATTATAGGAACCCAGTTTTCAATGGTTAAAATGCCCTGAAAGCTATTCATGTTTATAAGAAGTCTTGTATAACTTTACTTTGATTAGAGCACATATTTTGAAGTTCTTCCCTACTAAAACTGATTTCATTTATTTCAGTGAATTGGATTTTTGCAATTACATCATACATCACAAAAGAAAAATAAAGCAATAATGGAATGTAATAAAATCGCATTCAGAAGTGATTCATGTTATGAAATATAAGAAATTCAATACTAGAGTGAAATTAAATCAATATTAAGTTGAAAAGAAATTCAGTTAACTATTTTTCTGTCATAGATCAATTATTTTTATATAACTTCTTTTTCAAAACTTTTAATTTTACATGTCTAAAGAAAATTTATTTCACATGTTATTTTAATACTTCTTAAAAGGTGATTCATTTTTTACTAGTGAATTTTCATGAAACTTTATTAAAAATATTTTTTTAAAGTACAACATACACTTCAACAGACCTGAGTTACATTTTTTCCTCCAACACTTAGTAATTGTGACTGTAGGATTGTTTATTTTCAAAGCCTTATTTTCCTCATCTGTAAAGTATATGTGTATGCTATGTGTATCAGCAAGTTTGATACCTCTGTATCTCTAAGAAGAGATTATCTCCACCAACACTGAACTTTCTCAGTATACAATTATGGTTAGAATGCAAACATGACATGATAGAAGAGTTTTGTGTTCATTTTGTTCCAAACTGAATATCCAGTTATTGAAATAGTGACTAGCATGTGTAAATTGCTCATTTAATAAATGATAAATGAATACATGTGATGTGCTTAACAGAGTACCCAGACAACAGAGATCACACAACTACTATTAATTAGAACTATTATCACCATTATTATTATCATATTAATTAATTTACCTAACCAAAAATTAAACTTTAATGCTTGCCATCTTGCTCCCACAGTCTTCTTGTTTCATTAAATTCACACTGTATTTTTTCAGAAGTGTAGGCTGAAAATCTTAAAGACTTGTTTTCATTTGGCTAACCTATGACAGGTCATCATGATTCCCTGCTGATGGCTTTTAAAATGGAGGACTAAGTCTGAATAGAGTGCAGTCTGAAATGTAAGGGGGGTGGAGGACTAAGTCTGAATAGAGTGCAGTCTGAAATGTAAGGGGGGTGGTGGCTAGTGATTGAAGGAGAAGTCTGCACCCATGGCCTCTTACTCTAGCGACATCTTGGGTTATACAGAAATAGGACCTTAACTGATGGATAGAAAATTCATATACTAGAAGTAGCACCACAGCTACACATCTCTGCCTCTAGATGTCACCCTTGGAGTCAAAATAACAGATCCTAGCTCCCTCTGAGTTCTTCCCTTCAAGGAAAGGGACTGAGAGACTTGCCCCTCAGGGGAAAAGACAAACCCTAATTAGTTGAACTTACCTGTATGTTATCTCAAAAATAAAGGGGATAGGAATGAGGACGAATAACTGCACTCTTTCTTCCTGTGTCAGATACATGAGAAAAGAGGTTAGTGGGGGAGAATTGTAGTACAATTGCATTATCTGAAAGAGGTAGTCTGTCATCTTCCTTCTGGATCAGAAGCTACCTTCTACATCTGAGGAAGAGCTGCAACTTGTTGCTGGCCCAGAGGCATATACAGTGGAGTTTCCAAGAAGACTAGATCTTTACTTCAAGTTGGTTATGTATTCTACATGGCTTTTATAGGGTAAAGAAATAATTGGGACATTCAGGTTACTGTTTGATTAGATACTCAGCTTCCTTCTAGCTTGTATATGTTTCACAATACAGGCTATTTCTTGGCTATGCTATACAATATCGCAGAATTTACTTTTTATCTGCCTTACCACCTTTCAGAATACCAATATTAAATAGAAGATGATTAAAAAACAAAGCAAGAAAAATCAGATACCTAGCAGAGAACCACAAAGCGACTACCAATAGATTTTCTTCTCATCAGTAAATATCAGAAGGGAAAGATACGTACAAAGTACTGAAAGAAAATGTCTATTTCAAATTGTATAAATGCAAAACAAATCCATTTTGATAGAGAAGTTGTTACCAATAGATCTATACTTAGGGAACAGGTAAAAGCTTTCACCAGAGTATCAGTAACAATATTTTCTTTCCTTATTTTCTGAGTATCAGAATAACTTTTGCTTTCCATTAGAGTTACCTAAGTTACAAAATTTAAGTTTTAGGCTATGAATGGATATATTGGAGAGACTTAGAGAGATAGATAATACTACTGGTCCCATCTGTTACCCCTGAACTTTTCTGCTACATGAAGCAATACATTTTTAATAAGTTTTTTTTATTGTGAAAATACTGTACAGAGGGATTACAATTACATGGGCAAGATAATGAGTACATTTCTTATCAAGCATTGTTGCCTCCTCCTTTTTTCCCCTACCATCCTTTCCTTCCCATCTCCTTGACTACATTCCCTCCTCCCCCACCCCCATCACACACAAAATTGTAAAGTTGGTTTTTTGACATAGCATCTTGTACTACTCATTGTTGCAATGGGTCACCCTGTCTCCCTATTTAAACAATTTGTTTTTTCCCTTCCCCTCCCCAAATTATACCAACATCAAATACAGTGAAAACAGGGGTTATACCGTGGGGGAGGGACATACAAAGCAACAAAAAAAATCACCTTATAAATACGTTAGAAACAATAGCAAGAAAGAAAAAACCACTTGTGTCCTTATCTTGGGGGTTCATTTAGCCTAACATCGTCTTACCTGAACTTTTCTGCTTGTCTCAGACATATACTAGTTATTGCAAATTTGGCTTAAAGTATTTTAAATAAATTTTTGCCCTTTGCAGCAGCAACAATAACAACAACAAAAATCCCAAAGAACATGGAATGAAGAGTGGGAAATCTGGATTTGCGCCTAACTGTGACACTGTTAGACATAGGACTCATAGAAAATCTTAAAATCTCCATAGGGTTCCTCAAAAGACTAAACATAGAGCTTCCATATGACTCAGCAATCCCACTCCTGGGCATTTACTCAAATGACCACAAACAAGGCCACACTAAAGCTACCAGCACAACTACATTCATTGCAGCATTATTTACTATAGCTAAGATATGGAATCTACCAGATGCCCCTCAGTAGATGAATGAGTCACCAAAATGTGTTACATATATATACAATGGAATTCTATGCTTCTATCAGAAAGAATGACATCACCCCATTTGTAGGGAAGTGGAAAGACTTGGAAAAAATCAAATTAAGTGAAGTAAGCCAGACCCAAAGAAACATAGGCTCCGTGGTTCCCCTCATTTGTAATAACTAGTATATACCTAGGATAGTCCTGGCAGAGGATTACAATAACTTGATAGCTATGTACATATGACCATATAAAATGATGTTAATCATTTGATTAAATAAGGTAATGAGTACATTTCTTTTCCAACAACATTGCCCCACCCCTTGTTTTCTCCAGCTTTCCCTCCCTCCCAACTCCCTCTTCCCCAAGTTGTTAAGTTCATTTCCAATGTAGTGAGAAGGCTAATCCCATCTATTTGGGGCATACTGACACAAGACTAAAGAAAGTTTAGGGTAGTGGAAATAAAGATGTATTACAGGTAGAATTAAAAGGTCTTAAACACCAATTTGGTCAGAGAGTGAGATGACAATGGTGAGGCTTTGATGATTTTCAGGTTTTCAACTTGAGGAAAATTAAAAAAAAAAGGAAAATCAAGTTAACTTAGAATTTCCAACCATCACTTTCCTGTGTACTGGTCTTTTGGATTCTGTTCTCTCTCAATTTCAGCTGGATAATAGAAACTCAATGAATATTCATAGAATAAATGAACTACGGTTGCGTGACTCCACCTTCCATAATTTCCCAATAGTTCTTTTTCTAAAATTTAAGTAGGAAGTTCAGGATCATGGCCATTCTCAAGCTGAAACATATTAGTATAGAACTAATGGGTGAAGTCTTGGCAATGGAAGAATTCAGTTGTGAAGAATGTTTATAGAAGAAAAGATAGAAGATCGCAGAACCTTGGATGTAATTATTGCTTAAGAATTAAGCAGGGGAAAGTGAATTAGTGAAAGTGCCTGATAAAAGATTAAAGAAGGAAGCAAGAATAAAACCAGGAGATCCCTGATGTCCACTACTTAAAGATAATTTTTTAAAAGAAGAAAACAAACATATTAGATGGGAAGGACCATGAGAGGAGTAGTGGTTGCATTAGTTAGAGAGTCTGAGTGGGCCAACAGCATAGATTCCCACTTACCAAATGTGCTATAGTTATAGCCATTTTCCAATGCCCAACCAGTAGAATCCAACACATTGAAAAGGTGATTGGTCTCCTTACCATCTCCTGACAAGGCAACTGGTCATTTGGTAGTAAGTTGACTATAGTGAATTTTTCTATTCAGGATGAGCTGCAGTTCATACTGGCAGGAATAGACTTATATTTTTGTATAGGTTAGTCTTTCCTTTCTACTAGGCCTCAGCAAGTACCAGTACTCAGTCTTACTGGATGTTTGGTCCTTTGACACAGGATCCCAGGTAACTTTATTTCAGTTTAGGGACTCACTTTGTAGAAGAGGAAGAGTGGGAGTAGACATGTGAGACCCATTATTCTCATCATTCTGTACCACCTAGGAGTTAATATCCTGATAGAACACTATAACATCCTGTAAATAGATACCTAACCCATAAGTTTTGAGACAATACTTTACAATGACCTGTTGAATCAAAGAACTTAGAAGAACTTCCTACTGTGGTCCCAATAGGAAGAATATGTGTGTGTATATATATGTATGTGTGTGTGTGTGTGTGTGTGTGTGTGTGTGTGTAAATATAATAGATGCGTGTATGTGTATATTTCTATTCTTCATATATATATCCTTTTCATATATATATATATATATATATCCATTCTTTACGCACGCACACACACACACACACACACACACACACACACACACACACACACACACACACACACACACACGAATGAACCCATCCAAGTGGCCTAAGTCATCCACTGGATCTGATGCTGTGAGGCATGCATGCCACCTGCCTCTTTTATGAAACACTTGTTACTTCAGTTTCTGTGACTACTGTTTGTAGACAATCTTTAGCCTTTAATCAAAGGGTTTCCTTGGCTTCTCAAAGAGTTTTCACTCAAAATCATGCCTCCACTTCCTAGGGCAGTTGACATCTTATAATTTATGGAAGTAGATTATACAAACCTGCACATCCTTGTTCAAACCAGGTAGTTTGGGAGGTCTGTTCTAGCGTCAGTATTCCCTCTAGGAATCAGCCAAAGCATATGGTAAGTCTGTATCACAGCCCACTTCTTCTTTTGTCCAATCCTGCTCTTTTCCTCTCCCTTTCACAAGCAGGAATCTGAAGTGTTCTCTGAGTGAATTATTTGGCATGCATCTTACATGCCAACTCACATTCTGATATGAAGATCTCAACCTAGACAATAGGTTGAGATAATAGATAATTATCATTTTTCTTGGATAAGTGTCCTCTTCACAGAACTGTTTATTTCTTCAGAACTGGGAGCAGTGTTTCCCTTAGGCATCTCAGGATGTTGGTTTCACTCATAAGGTTCTTTAGTCATAAGATCCTCTTCTGGATTGTTTCTGAGAATTTCAGTCATGCACACTTGTCCTGGCATTGTTACCACTGGTAAATAGATCCTCAGAATACCCCCACTACTCTTTCCATTACACTTCTCTCAGATCACACAGAAAGGAAAATCTATTTCAACTCAAATTTATTGAATGCCCACTGCAGAAATTCCAAAAGCTATCATCTGGGAGTTTATAGAAATAAATGAAATTTTTCCCCCAAAGAACTTAGAATAATGTGGACTAGCCATTTCCCTTGTAGGAGCAGCAAGGACTTTTAGTTTTTCACACATTACGTGCTTCTTTCCTTTGGAGCCAGCTACTGCTGTGAATTTCAAAAGCAACGTTCAGAAAAGGTGACTAAACACATCCCAGCCTATATGCCCTTCCTCTTCCAACCACAGGAGCAGAAAAATCTTCACAGTCTCCTTTTATCCAGTCTTATACTAAAGTTTACTTATCAACTATGGTGCTCAAGGGCAAGTACTGGTCACTGAGCCTAATTCTGCATGCTAAATATCGAAAGATAGGTGAAAATCAGGTGTCCCTAAGAGGCTATTTTTATAGCCCTTTATTTAAGCATGGTATAACCAAAGAGGCTCAGCAGCAGATAACAGTGCTAGATAACTGAGGCCATGACAGCATTGCACATTATTACATAATTCTATCCTAAAAGGTCAAACTCCAGGGATCCTTCCCTAGAAATCCAGTTTATCTTCTGACACTTAGCCTACTTTACTAGAACAATAATTGCAGCTTTATCCAGGTGTACAGGAGGGGTGCTATGACTTGTTTACATGGTGGTAAAATAAGCATAGTAATGGCTATCTAGCCTGCCTTGTAGTTTGTGCCAGTCAAATGAAAAGTACATATGAATGTACTTCACAACTAAACCAATGATCTCAATCACATAGCCTGGAGACATGATGGCTTTTAATAGAACCATATTTTAAATTTAGGTGTCCTCAGATGAGTGACAGTCTTTAACAAGTTTAACATCTGTCATGCTTTATTAATTTGCATAAGCTGCCTAATCCTGAAGACTTTTGAGTTTGTAATCTTGCTTAAACTAGTGTAAAATATTATTACTATCAATACTTAAGGAACTCTTACTACAATGGTGTATGCATCATTAACAAATGTCTAATAAATTATAGATAAAATCCTTTTCTCTATAACTGCAAATGAACCCATTTGTCAGTAAACTCACTGAGAAAAAATGTAATACTTTATTCTTACTATGTCTCCAAAACCTAAGACAGTGTCTGGGACAGTGTAAAGCTCAGTAACTATTTGTTGGGCCTAATTTAACCAGATGGGAAGGAAAGTGGGTTACTGTTATAAAGTGGACATAGAGATGCAAAAACAAGACAGAACCCCTTGGATGTAAAACAAATGTCACTGAATTTGGTACCTATGTCTTGTATATACGTTTATCTGATTTGGGGAAGGAAACAGGAATAACAAAATGGTGAGACAAAGAACAAAGGGTGAACCAATGGAACATTGATACTCACAAGAGTGTTGGAAATGAACTTAACAACTTGGAGGGGGGAGTGAAATCAGGTGGAGAGGAAAAGTGGGAGTAAACAAGAGAGGAGGTAACACTGTTCAACAAGTATTAATTACATTACTTATGCAACCATAACCCCACTGTACACCACCTTTACAATAACATAAAATTAAATTTAAAAAAAGATAGAGAAAAAATGTAGAATTTTGTAGAAGAAATTTGCTTTGCTCATTAAAGTGAAAAGAAAACATTAAAGTGCCAAAGTCTGGGGGCTGGGAAGGTGGCTCAGTGGTAGAGCGCTTGCCTTGCATGCATGAGGCCCTGGGTTCGATTCCCCAGCACCACATAAGCAAAAAGGAAAAAGGCCGGAAGTGGCACTGTGGCTCAAGTGGTAGAGCGCTAGCCTTGAGATGAAGAGCTGAGGGACAGCACCCAGCCCAGAGTTCAGGCCCCACGACCAAACCCCCCTTCCCCCCCAAATGTGCCAAAGTCTGAAAAACAGGTGGCTACAAGGAAATATCCCAGAGAGATTAAACTCTAGGGGATGTGGTTTAGGGAAGGATGAACAGGTCTCTTAAGAGAAAAACAAACTGTGTATATCCCATATTAATTAGGAAAGCAAAGTTTAAGTGTTAACTGATTGGCAAGGACTATTTGGGATTGTTAGATAAGCAAATACTGGACTACCTGGAGGTCATCCGTTGTGAATGTGGTGTGCTTGATTTAGGATTCATTATGACATCAGCTGCCTCTGCTTCTGACATGAGACTCCTAATATTTAGCCTGTTTCTGCCCAAGTAGGGACTGTGTCACCTAACATGGCTTGTCCTGATGCTGTCATCTTAGGCAGCTTGACCAAGCTTTATTAGGCTTTCTCTTTTCTTTAGTTTCACTTCCATAACTCATCTAGGCACACTATACCTAGACTACTGATCTGGTTAGCTTTTGACTTCCAGACTCCACATTTTTCTTGCCTCAACTTTTTTTTGTTGGCATTGGAGTTCTGACTCAAGATTTGTGCCCTTGTTGGTCAAGCACATTATAACCTGGGCCACACCTTTACCCTTTTTTGCTTTAGGTTATTTTTCAAATAAGATCTTGCTCTTTTTTGCCTGGAGCTGGTTTTTGACTGATTTTTCCTACCAATGGCCTTCCAATCTCCTCCTGGTAACTGTTACAACAGGCTCATGATGCTGTACTTGTTGGTTTTATTGAGATTAGGTCTTGCTAATTTTTGCCCAAACTGATCCTGAGCCAAAACCCTCCCAATGTCCACTTTCTGAATAACAGGGATTACAGGTGTAAGCCACCATTCCCACCTTTCCTTAACTTTATCATATGGTATCTCTTGCTTAAAGGACACCTGCTTATTTTTCAAATCAAGTTAAAATTCTAGCTCCAAGGATTCATCCTATCCTCCAATGGAAACTGACCTTTGCTGTAGACATAGTCCTTCCTGCCATCTGACTGTCACTCATACTCTCAAACTCTTCCACTTTTGAGTCTAGATCTATTCCATTTTCAAAGGCCTTCCCATTTTTCTCACCAATCACTTACAATTTTAATTTAGTATTCCAAGTTTGAAATTTGTGATTTCATGGAAGTTTTGGCAAAGGAATCCAGTGACTCAAGAAATCATTGGCCCAACTATTGCTTATTCCTTTGGGAAGATGGCCTTATCACTTTGGGAAGGACTTATGTCCTATGATGAGGAAGAGAAGGATGCCTCAGTATCACTGTTAGCCATCAACTGGAGTATAGATGTCATAGAAAATTGCTTTTGCCTGGAGCAGGGGCTAGTCAATGGTAGCCTGCAGGTCAAACCCACCCTGTTTCCATTTTATAAATGCAGTGAATTTATTATTTGCACATGGCTTTGTTCATTTATTTATATACTATTTATGACTGCTTTTATGCCACAATGGAAATGTTAAGTAGCAACAACAGACACCATATGGACTGGACAGCTTAAAATTAACATACATACCAAGCCCTTTGCAGAAAATAGTTGCTACCACCTGACCTAGAGCTTTCATGTTTATTTTAGCCTGTGAGGTCTTCTATTAGACTGCAGCCTACTTAAGAACATGTGTATATTTTCCCTCACTACAACTTATAATGCACTCCATATAGACAACAAGGTGGATTTTTGATTGAATGACAGGCATTCATCCAAGAAACACTTTTAAGTGCACCAGATGAGCAGCAAAATCTAGAGACGATTTATGTTTTATTTGGTGGAAAGGCTATTTCCATGACTTTTCTTCTCAACACATAGATTTTTTTATATTTAAACTCCACAAGGGCACACTAATAAAAACATCTCAAAGTTTGTTGACGAGGTTTTAAGAAGATACGGTTTCTTTGAAGAAAGGCTGCAATTCCTGTTCTACATTTGATAGATGATTAGTTGAATATATACAGAATAAATGAGCTTTCCTGTCTGGTTACAAATAATTTCATTTAAAATATGTTGTTTGAAAACATATGTAAACTTGAACTTCACAATGTTCATAGCTCCATGGTTAATTAAATAACACCCAGGCATGTGTTTGCTTGGAGAATGGCAGCAGATTTGCAGTGGGATTCTCTCAAAAGCAGGCACTGAAATGGAGAGCTCATAAGACCAATGCCCCATCCTAAGATGAGGTCCACTCCACAATGAAGAGCATCACCACCAAGAAGAACACAGGCAGCCTCCACTTAGAAAATATTTGGGCCGGGCGCTGGTGGCTCACGCGTGTAATCCTAGCTACTCAGGAGGCTGAGATCTGAGGATCGCGGTTCAAAGCCAGCCAGGGCAGGAGAGACCGTGAGACTCCTATCTCCAATAAACCACCAGAAAACCGGAAGTGGCACTGTAGCTCAAGTGGTAGAGCGCTCACCTTGAGCTGAAGAGCTGAGGGACAGCGCCCAGGCCCAGAGTTCAAGCCCCACCACCGACAAAAAAAAAAAAAAAAGAAAATATTTGGTATTTCAAAACGTTTGTAAGGAAAGCCTTTGGCCTGCATTTCTTCACTGAAAGTCTTGTAGAGAATGGCTATATTTTAATCCAAAGAAACTACGTGGGGAAAAAGGCTTGGTAGGAACAGGAACTCATTGAATTTTGAAACCTTCTCTATCACTTTGCAGCTGAGTTGGATGAGTTATTCTGTATTGGTGAGTTTTGTGGTTTGAGCTGCTGTTGTTTGTTTAATCTGTAAAATGAGAGAAAATGTTTTACTAGGATAGCTAAATGTGATAGTAAAATAAGCAGACTATTCCTGGAACATAGTAGATATTTTAAAACAACAACAACGTGGTTTCTTTTTTCAGGCCTTGGTGAGTTTAGGTCTGAAATTCCTCCTTCTTGTCTGCAGTCCTTTATCTCCTCTATGTCCTTCCAGAGCTCAGAAATGTACATTTCCTGGGTCCATCTCATTTCTCAATGTTCTCTAGGCTCCAGAATAGTTACTACCCTCCTTCCTCCAATCCTTCTGATCTTGATGGTGTATGAGAAGAAAAATAATCTGATTGAATCTTCTTACACTAAACTGTTAATAACTCTCCTAAAATTGTTTATGTTTTCTAAAAGGCCCACAAAAGGGCCCTAGATCACCCACCTGAATCACTAGCACTATGGAAGAAGAAAGACCCTTCTATTTCTACTCTTAAAATGTCTGTCTTCCTTAATGCTGCCTGTGAAGCTTCCTCATGGGGTCAGTTCCTCTTAACCTGAGTTTCTGTGGATAAATGGCTCTAGATATAACATGAATTTGGTATGAAAAGCAGAGATACATTTTTCTGGGGAGAGGGTCTTCAGCTTTCATCCTAGGAGAGTCATGATCAAAAGCCTTGGAATTAGCTGTAGTTGATTGCAGGTTCTTCCCTGCCTTTACTTTCAAACTCTTAGATTCTCACAGTGCTCCAGTTATGACTATCTTCACAGCAGGCACTGAGGTATCCCAAGAACCCTTAGTGCTGAGAGAAAGGGGATGGGAGACAGGCATGAAAGGCATGCTTTTTTATGTCTGTAAAAAAAATTAAACATAGTTTTCCATATAAAAGTTAAATTCTCACTAGAGGAACTTTAGAAATGAAGGAAAAATAGAGCAAAGAAACAAGAGAAAAGCGTTCATGTTTTAAGTCTGTATGTCACTTGAGGGGCTGTGTGGCTATTGTTGGAAAGCAGTTTGAATATATGGATAGCATCTATAAGCACATGGGTGGTGGTTGTTTCTGCATCTAGTAGTTTCTCATACATGGTTAATGAGATAGTTTTGTTCTTCTTTATGGCTGGAAAATACTCCATTGTATATATATGCTACATTTTCTTTATCTATTCACTGGTTGATGGGCACCTAGAATGATTTCAGAACTTGACAATGGTAAATAAAGCTACTCTAAATATGGATATACAGGTATCTGTGTTGTATGTTGGCTTACATTCCTTTGCATACATGATCTAGAATGGTATTAGCAGGATCATAAGTAGTTCTATCTTTTGTTTCTTGAAGGATCTTCCATATTGACTTCAATACTGACTACACTAGTTTGCATTCCCACCAACCCTTCCCTCTGTATCTTTACCACCAATTGTGGTTATATATTTTCTAGCCACTCTGCTTGGGTAAGAGGTAATCTCAGTATTATTTTGATTTTTATTTCCCTTATGGCTAAGGATTTGAACATTACTTCATGTGAAGTATCTCTGACATGTTGTATTTTATTTATACAGATTGCCATATAGCTGAGCAATCTCATTCACTGGATTTGAAGTCTGCAGAAGTTATGGACTTATTTAATAGCTGGAAATATGTCTTTCTCAAGAGCCCTTTGTTTTACCTTATGATTTCATCTAGTTTCTCTCTTCCTGCTATAGGAGTCAGGATCAGGTTTATAAGTTTTTCTATCTATCTCTGGTGGTTTTGCTCTTTTGCTGTATCTCACCTCTTTTGTGGTTCTGAAAGCTCTTTTTCTCCTTTCTTCAGCATACAGTCTTCTCTGACTTCTTATTCACAGAATCAAATGGTGGAGATTTTTAATTGTTATCCTGTCCTTCTCCCTTCCTTTACTCTATTTATGTGCCACATTATGTTTACCAATTGGCTTATGCTGAATTACACTTGCATTCTTGAAAGGAAACCTTGATCAACATGTAGAATTTTTTTGTTTCAGTATGTGTTCTGAGTATTTGGTTTGCAAATATTTCATTGAGAATTTTTGTGTGTATGTTCATCAAATAAATAGGTTTAGGTTTTCTGTTTTCTTTTTTGTTGTTGTTGAATTTTTATCTGAACTTGATATTAGGATAATATTGGCTTATAGATGGATAAGAATGTGTATTCTGGGGGCTGGGAAGGTGGCTCAGTGGTAGAGCGCTTGCCTTGCATGCATGAGGCCCTGGGTTCGATTCCTCAGCACCACATAAGCAAAAAGCAAAAAACCAGAAGTGGTAGAGCGCTAGCCTTCAGCTGAAGAGCTGAAGGACAGTGCCCAGACCCAGAGTTAAGGCCCCATGACTGGGCCCCCCCCCCAAAAAAAGAATGTGTATTCTGTGGATGTTAGGTGAGATATTCTGTTGATGTGAGTTAAATGTGTTGTATCTATACATTTGTTTAATTCTCAAGTTTCTTTGTTGATTTTGTTCTCTGTCTTATGACCTTTGTATTGTGTTGGGATCCATTTGTAGTTTTAAATCCTGTAATATTTGCTTAATGGAATTGGATGTGTTAATGTTTGAGGCACATAGGTTAACACTTGTTATCTCCTTTTGGCAGATTTTCTCTTTTGTGTGTAATATTTCTTTAAATATCTTCTATATTGCTGATTTAGTGGTCATGAATTCCTTTAGTTTTGTTTATCATGGAAAATTAAAAAGAAAAATTCCTTCAAGTACAGAGGATAGATAGCCTTGCTGAATACAATAATGCAGATTGGCTGTTACTTTTCTTTCAGTGCTTGGAATACATTATTCTGTGCCCTACTTGCTGTTACCAGCTTCTGATGAGAAATCTGCTATTATTCTGATGGGTTTGCTTTTTCTTGTTCTTTCTTGCTTGCTTGCTTGCTTGCTTGCTTTTTTTCTTTTTGTCACAGGGCTTGAACTCTGGGCCTAGGCACTGTCCCTGAGCTCTTCACCTCAAGGCTAGCGCTCTACCACTTTAAGCCACAACTCTACTTCCAGTTTTCTGGTGGTAAAGTAGAGATAAGTGTCTTATGGACTTACTCTGGCTGACTTTGAACAGTGGTCCTCAGATCTCAGCCTCCTGAGTAGCTAGGATTACAGGCCTGAGCCACCAGCGCCTAGCTGGGTTTGCTTTGTGGATGACTTGACACTTTTCTCTTGAAGTTTTTAAAAATATTCTTTCCGTGATCAGTGCACTTAATATTTTAACTCTTATATAACATAGGGGAAGGTTCTTTTCAGGTTTTGCCTGCTCGATGTCCTAGAAGCATCTGTGCTTAGTAGACCACCTCTTTCTCAAAATAGGGGGAATTTTCTGCCGTTGTTTTATTGACTATAGAGTTTCTATGATTTAGCTTAAATTTCTTTTCTTCTCTATTCATGACTCATTGGTCTGTTTCAGATATCACAGGATCTTGAACCTTCTGTTTGTACTTACTACTTTTCTTTATCTCTAGATGAATGTTGTGATTTCATCTACCTTGTCTTCAAGTCCTGATATTCTATTTTTAATTTGATCCTGACTATTATCAAGGCTTTCAGAAACATGCCTTGTATTTTTCATTTCACTGAGCTGTTCATTTATATTCACTTAGATTTCAACCAAGTGTTTATGAATGTCCTTTTCAATTTTGTTGATCATTCTTATTATCATACTTCTGAACTCAATGTCTTTTATACGTTTTACTATCATTTGAGCCCTTTATTGTGGAATTGTTGATACTTTGTGAAGTCATGCTGCCTTGCTTCCCAAAATTAATTTTGTTTCTTTGTTGAGGATTTGTGCTTCTGAGGCCATATATTCACTGCCTGGAGGTTTTACTCACCAATTGAAGGATTCTCAATATTCTGGGACTGATATTGGTAGAGTAGACATGTAGTTTTTCACCTCTGCACCACTAAATTAGGATACAGCTCAGCAATAAAATCACCAGTTCAAAACTAACTTAGATACATAAATGAAGAAAAGGACATTGGAAAACATAACCTACACCTCTAGTAAGGTTATATATAAGAGAAACTATGGTCCTTACAGGTACACTAGGAGACTAAAAATTATTAAAAGCAAAGGAAATAAGAATTAAATATTAAAAAGGGAGGTAAGGGAATTAAAAAGTAAAGAGAAAGATAGAGAGAAGGAGGGATGCATATGCGATGAGCACATATGAAATAATACTGTGTGAAAATGCAGAATAATTATTCTGAAGGAAGACAAAATAACCAGAGAACAACAAAAGGATAGAAAATTGAAGAATAATAAAAAACAAAGTTAAATGAAATAAAATGTAAGTGCTTCTTCCTCGTTGAGAAGTAGCATGTATGTGAGTTGTGCTTTGTCACTGCAGTAGGTATTCTTCTCCAGTCTCTGACCCTAAGCATTTTGTCTGTGGTTTTGCTGATGTGTTCACTCTCGGTGCCCCACTTAGTCCAGGGTTGGTCATGGTTCCCATCTAGGTGCAGCCTGTATCCTGTAGTTGGTGATTGGTACATTTATTTACCTCTTTATTCGTACTCTTGAAATGATGTTTTGACAAACAGAGGTATGGAGTGTATTTTTAAATATGAAATGATAGTCTAGCTATTAAATTTACAGTTATGTTACTCTGAACTATACATAACCTGCCAGACTTTTCTAGTTCATTTCTTTTAGATGTTAACTCCTTTATTCATCATAATTAAAATTTTCCCCTCCTTTAGAACAGCTAGAAAATAGTAACTTCTATATGGATAAATAAGTACTGGATGAAATTATATGACTAATAGAAGAAGAATCAATCTCTAGTTCTTAAAAAATCTATTTTCATACATTAAAAATAAGAATATAGAATTGCAATAATTTAAAATATTTATAAAATAGCTTTTTATAGATAAGTAGATTTTACTATAGATTCTTTGTTGTAAAGCAAAAAGAATAAGAAGAAATGGTGATAGTCCAGGAAAAATTCATAGTGGCAATTAATGTTCATAACAACCAACATATAGCTATAAAATATTACTGATTGTTATAAATAGTATATAAAATTCAATTGGCTTCTTCAGAATTAACTCAACAATATCACTATAGCCTGAAAATCATGCTATAAAACTGTAATCGTAATAGCTTAAATAAAGAGAATTTGCATCAGAAAAAATTAATTGACTCAAATGGATTTTGCATTTCACTTAATACAAGTTCCTCCTGTTGCACTTTGTATGCCTTACATCACATAGTCTTGTCAGAATTATTACAGATATAGTAGGAAAAGAGCATGATATCAATTTAGATACCATCTATAGATTATCAGAGTGTGCAAAAGTTAATTCTATGTTAATATATAATAAGAAAAGACCAACAACAGGCTTTCTATGATGCTAAATATGTAGGAACCAAATCTCAAAAATTTAAAGCAAAATAGAAATGAAGGAGCCAATCAGTATATTTGTGTTGACTAAACTTATTTTAATAGATGAGCTCTGTGCTCACTTATATTTGATTTTCTACTTCTCTATTACCAAACCAAATGAACAATTCACTCTGCAAAAAGTTCTTAATGTCTTTTTGAATTTTCCAAGGAGAATTTTGATGAAAAAAGGCCCTTAAACCAAGGCATTAAAAAAAGATCTGGATTAAAGTCCAACCACCACTTATCAAATTGATCTTAAATTATTATGGCTAAAATTGTGGTGCTGGATTTGAATTTTCTCCATTTCTCCCTGCCCTAGCTCTTCTCCCTTTCCTATGTCCTATGACTATCCTTCTTTCTTATCAGCATGTCCTTGCTCTTCTTTATCCTTTAACTCTATTGTCATTCTTCTTTTCTTTCTCTCAATCAATGTCCTCTGCCTTGTTCTTCAATTTATGAAACACATTCACAAAACAGGCTCTTTTCAATCACTCATCAAATGTTAATGCAATAGCAACCTATGAACAATTACAAGTCTTTTGTTAGTGTTATCTTGTCTGTTATCTAGGTCTGATGGTTAGTTAGCCCTACTATGTCAAACACTCCTATTTTAGGGAAAGTTGTGTTTCATGGACACAATAGCTTTTTATTTGTTGTTGTTGTTTTTAAGGTAGTAAGTGATTTCTTGTTTCTTTTGTGTGTTCTTCCCCCTATGGTTTATCCTCTGTTGTCACTGTATTTGATTTGGTACTCTGGTATTGTATATACATTTGTGTGAATTGTGGAAGGGAAGGAGAACAATAGAATGGTGAGACAAAGGACAAGGGGAGAACCAATGCAACAGCAATATTCACAAGACAATATGTTGGAAATGACCTGTACAACATAGGGGTGGGGTATTGAGGAGGAGAGGAAAAGTAGGAGAAAAATGAAGGAGGGGTAACAAATTCGACAAGAAATGTAGTTATTACCTTACTTATGTAACTATAACCCCTCTGTACCACACGTATTTCATCTAGCAAATTCGTGTTTACTTCTACTTTGTATCTGCTTCAACTTGGGATCCAAATTAACACAAAAGTCATTTGGCTTTGAGAGAAGAGAGTGGCTACAAGAGCTGAGTATCTGGTGCTGAAGTTAGCAATAGTTGCAGAAAGTCAAAGTTTTGGTAACAGCTCTAAATAAGGGCTATGATCAATATTTTCCTTATGGCAGATGCTCCAAAGTATGAATTGGGGCAATTGCCCTAGAAGCTTAAAGAACTTTATTCTCAAGTTCTATCTATACCTCCTTCAGTTTCTATGCAACAAAGTAACTTTTTTATCCCTACCACTAGCTATCCTCTATAAAAATGAATTGTGAAATAGTTATAAGCATAAACTCTTGGGAAAGTAGAGAAAAACTGTAATGGTTTTACTAATACTGGAAAACATGCTCTAGCAGGACACACACACACACACACACACACACACACACACACACACACACACACACACACACACACACACACACACACACACACACACTAGCTAATTCAATCCCCACCTCTATCACTTGAAATGAAGTACCTATTGAAGACAAGGCTTTGGATGACTAAATGGCTGCTCTTGTAGGAAAATATATGAAAGTTATGAGGAATTTAAGGACTGTAAGATGAACTAGTAACTTCTAACTATGCTGGAAAATTTAAAGAAAGCGAAGGCTCAACCTTCTAAACTCTCATCTTACAAATGGCAGAAAATGTCTATGATTACGTTGTAAGAATCTCTTAGCAAAAATAATTTCAGTATCAGAAGATCGAACTCAAGATTTGATTCTCTGGTGGCCTCATTTTATCAGTTGATGTTATTCACAGTGGCATCTGCTTGTTAATAGTAAAGTTAAGGGGGAAAAGGAACCGCAAGAAATGGAATGGGAGTTCATGAAGAGGTTTAGTGACTGAGTTCTCACAGCCCACAGTTTCCATCTAGCTTCCTTCCAGGAGAAGCACCATCTGCTCCTCTGATTAGGAGCACCTGAGCAGGTCTGAGGTGGGGCTGAGAAGGCTTGAAATCAGGTAAGGACCCTGTGACTGCCTAACCTCAGCTACCTTGCCCCGAAGTCCATGTTGTTCTGGCCACATGTCTTCCATCTTCCATTACTTGTAGGCTTTTATTTAGTGTTAGAGACCAGAGACCCAATCAGACAAATACAAAGATAAAGCTACATACATGACACTATGTTGAAAACGAACTTTACAACTTTGGGGGGGGTGGGGAAGTATGGGAGGTAGAGAGGGAAGGGATGGTAGGGGAAAAACAAAGGAGGGGGTAACAATGCTTGATAGGAAATGTACTTACCTTAATCATGTAACTGTAACCCCTTTGTATACTCTCCTGATAATAAAAAATTCTTAATACTAAAAAAGAAAGAAAGAAAGCTAGAATAGAAACCTTATATGCCAAAAGAATGAGGAGGAGGCTGCAATGCTTGATAAGAAATATACTCATTATCTTGCCCATGTAATTGTAACCCCTCTGAACAGTATGTTGCAAAAAAAAAAAAAGAATGATGAGTTCATTAACATGCCAATGGGAAGAAGGAAAGGGAGGGTAAAGGTGTAGTAAAATATTCTAAAAGGAATAAAAGATTAGGGGGATATAATTTTAGATTGTTTAAAATTTATCAATACAAGTGTACTGACCAGAGTTTAAGGCTTAATGTCTGTGGAAATTATATTGGTATTTTTTTTCTTGGTTGGTTGATTGAAAACTGATGTTCATGTTTACCAAATGTCCCTCTGAGGAGCTCTTCAATCAGTAGGAAGACAAGATGACCCACTATGAGGCTACCAGCAAATCACATTCCTCTGCTGGACCAGGGCCTAATAGGCTCACAAAAAGCACAATTAAATCAGAGTGATTCTATAGCTTGAAAGAGAGGCCTTTTTTTTTTTTTTTTTGAATTTAGAGTTATCACTCTACCACTTGAGCCATGCATCTACTTCTGGCTTTTTAAAAGCTGGTTAATTGGAGACAAGAGTCTTTTGGGCTTGTCTGTGTAGGCTGGCTTTGAACCATGATTCTCTAACCTTAGCCTCCTGAGTAGCTAGGATTACAGATATGTGCCACTGCATCCTGTTGCAATGTGTATCTTTAATTTGAAAAATTAAATACCAGGTATATTAGACAAGATCTATCAAAAAATAAGCTATTAGGTTGTGGTGTATGTGTGTGTGTGTGTGTGTGTGTGTGTGTGTGTGTGTGTGTGTGTGTGTGTGTGTGTGTGTGTGTGTGTGTGTGTGTGTGTGTGCAGAAAGATGCTTATTTTAAGGAATAGTTCACGTCATTATGGAGTCTAGCAAACCTAAACTCTGCAGATGGGGTTAGAAGACCTGAGACTCAAGAAAAGCCAATAATGCAATAAAACTCCAAAGGCTGCCTGCTACAGAACCCCCTCTTCTCAGAGTAGGTCAGACAGACTTTTATTCTTTTTAGGACTCCCAATGATTTGACAAAGCCCATGAACATTATAAAGGCCAAATCTGCTTTACTCAAAGTTCACTAATGCAAACATTAATCGGATCAAAAGATGCTAGCAATATCCAGAATAATGTTTAGCCACCTATCTGAACACCATATCTCAGTCAAGATAACATAAATAGGTAATTATTCTTATATATTATTGCATTCTAGTTTGTGTGAAGGATCCAAAAAATAAATGATTGTGAGTATTTAACTGGAGGCCAATTAAAAATGTTGAATTTATATGCCAGCAAATTCCTTACCACAGATTTAAAAATTTGCTTATTCTAATGATTAACAGAATAGAAGGGTACCAATCTATTGTGCTTACTCTCAATTCTCTTTTCTCAGTCCGAGTGCTTTATTCAGAGGTTTCTAAGCAGATGAACTTGATATTCATGGCACATATATAAATAGAAGCCTATGAAAGATAGTGGGTAAACATAAAGACTCAGAATTTCTGATCTGCAGTCATCAGGCTAGTGATCTTGCTTGTTTATATTTGTCTTACCAGAGGAAATCATAAGATATGCTTCCTTTGTGTGTATTGCTAGGCAGTAACTGAAAAAAAAAATCTCCAAAGAATAGGCCAACCACTTTAGTGAGGCAAACAGATTAAAATGATTGCGATTTAGAGAGCATGGGCAAATGGAAACTTAACAATATGAGCATATTTTAACTTCAATTTAGTTAAGGTTACTTTTCTATGATGATACGGTGATAGAGGCCATATGGGTAATATTTTTATAAAATTTCTCTGCCAAATATGTATACGCCACTGAGATATAAAGAGTCGGTGAATTAAATTATTCTGTTGAAAGCAACTTTATTATAATAAAAATCTTCAGAAAAGATGAATTAACTATAGGCATTGATATAATTATTTGACCTTCCTTGAACTGAGAATTTCAAGGACTCTGAAAACTAGACAAAAAATTACTATTCAGTTTCACTGGAAGCTTAGAGTCATTGTTCAAGGTGACTGTTGTTTAGTAACTTGGCAATGATCCACAACCATTAACAAAAGTAGTACACTAAACAGACTAGCCTCATACAGGTTTCCCACGTTAGAACTCACAGCATTTCTCAATTTTATCTTTGAACAAAGCTGACTGTGATAAAAAGCTATCTTAGAAATGTGTGTGTACGTGGTGTGTGTGTGTGTGTGTGTGTGTGTGAGTGTGTGTATGTGTGTGTGATGGTTTAATGACAAATGTTACTTATTATTATTTCAAATCATCTTCAACAACTTTGTTGAAGATAGAGGCAGATACAGCAGAGACATTGTCTCTTGTGTTTCCTTTCACAGTTCATAAAATGCCTATGTGATTTTGTAGCTATTGCAGTAGATGGCAGTGTTTTGAAACCTCTTCATTTTGCAAATAGGGTAGTTGGATAATTATCAGTAAACAGGCAATTTATGTTATATATGAATGAATATATATATATATATATATATATATATATGACAGTCATGCTTTCATACTTGCATTTATTAGTCCCTGGACAAATGCTGATAAAAGTCACAAACTTCTCTGTGTTTCTAGATATGAGACACAGTAGCAGAAGTCATAGTTAGATTGTGCCATCAGCAGACATTAATAGAACTCAGATCACATTGAATATGCTTCAAAAAGCACCCCAAATAGGTTGGGGTTCTGAAATACAGGGTTCTAAAATATATTTTAGATTAGGGTAAATAACCACAGGAAAGGTGAATTATTCTATCTATTGAAAATAGTTCTGACATTCAGATTTACATTAAAATTCTTTAGCACAGGTTTTGGCTGAATATTATGCAGCATCATTAATATTTTACTTATTTCCATTGACTACAGCTTTTGCCAAGTCCACCTAGAAACATTTAAGCTTTATTTATTTATTTCTTTTGCTTATCTACTGTCTCCTTTTGTGATATGCCTGCAATGAAAAGGGGGTTTTCTCCATCATCCCTGGAAATAAGTGAAGGCTGCTACACTTGGAGGAAAATAACTTCCTGAGGGTTTGTAGTAAATGAACATAGCTTCCAATTAGGCATCTTTCTTCAATCTGGCATTTTATTTTCCTCTAACACTGCCTGTAAAATACTCAACTTTTTCACAGCCAGTCATAGCGGTAATTTTGGAAACTCTGCTTCACTCACACCTAGAATGTGTTTTTCCTATTTACAATCCATCCCTGTGTTATGATCTCACTTTCAACAGCTTTTTTTTATTTGGAGGGCCCTTTTCTCCATTAATGATCCTACCTATATTTGTCTCTCAACCTTTTTAAGTGCATTGGTTTTTTCCACTCAGTCTTGAAACACGCTGAATTTTACCCACCTTAAAATAATAACTAAAAGCCCTTCCCTTATTCCATAATGTCATTTTGGTGGTTGTGTTGGATTGCTGTAATAAAACTCTATATAGTGGGTGAAGAAAACAATAGAAATGTTTCTCACAGCTTTTAAGGCTGAAAGTCCCAGGTCAGGGTGCCATCATGACTGGATCTTGATAAGGTACCTTTTTCTTTTTAAATTAAATTATACTGATATTTAACTGACATAAAAATTGTGCAAGCTAATCATGTGATGTTTCAATATGTGTATACACTATGTAATCAGGTTCCACATACCTATCTCCTCAAACTTCAGTCACTTTTTTCAAGTAGGAAAGCAAGGAATTTAAAGAAAAAATATTTCAAGGGAAGTAAATAGTGATCCAGGTAAATAGTAAAATAATTTCCCCAGGAAACTCTGGGGAGCAAGCATGTTCTTACAGTTTCTGCTTTCTAGCATTCAGTCACTTCTTGATGGGAAAAACATCCAAATTCTTTCTTCTGGCTTTTTCAGATATACAGTATACAACTTCTGTCTATGCTACCTTTTAGTAGCATACCTAAACTTTCTGCTCCTATCTGTCATTTAGCACTTGTTGGATTCACATGGTAGAGAGAGCCAGAAATCATTTTTTCTCTTTTTGTAAGGCCACTACCTGTATTATGACAGCTCTGTTCTCATGATCTAATCTAACCCTAATTACCTCCCTAAAACACCATCTCCAAGCAATCATCACATTGAAGGGTAAGGATACATTACCCCTCTTCTTTCCTCTGTAGATTTTAAGTTAATATTTTGGTAAAACATATCCTTTACATTTCTCATTTCTTTGTTGTCATTTTTCCACAACCCTCCATCATTTATCTTCTTTCCTCACAATATTACTAATATTGCGAAGATAGAGGCTGGGAATGTGGCTTCGTGGTAGAGTGCTTGCCTAACATGCATGAAGCCCTGGGTTATATTCTTCAGTACCACAAAAACAGAAAAATCTGGAAGTGGTAGAGTGCTATCCTTGAGCAAAAGAAGCTCAGAGACAGTACCCAAGCTCCAGGTCTGGCAAATAAATAAATAAATAAAATTCAAAAATAAATTGCTGAGATCATCAGTGACAATGTGTTTGCCAAGTCTGTGTTTTCTTTTCAGTTCTTATCTTACTTCATAAGTTAGCTTCTTGACTAGTCTTTACTATGCAGTGATCTTCACTATTCATTCTTTCTTGTCTACTTTTTCTGGCTCCAAGAAATGATGCTGATTTCTGTCTCTTCCTTACTCTAGAAGTTTGCCTTCTAGAAGCTAAAGACCCACAACCCAGAATAAAATGTTCAGTTGAAACTCTCTATGGTAATGGTAAACCATTGGTGATTTTCTAAGGAGAATAAAAACAATATTTCTTTTATAAAAGTGAGGCTATACTTATACTGATTCAAATGGTGAAAAATTCAGTGTTTTATCCAAAATCGTTGAATGTTAACCCTCAACATTTCAAAATGCTCAAAGGTGATGCGAGTAAGGGTGAAATAGAAAGAAAATCTCTCAGATGCAAATACAAAGGAAAGGCAGTCATATAATGCATTAATATAAAACTTTACATATATAATAAAGATTTATAGTTATTATATACAGTAATAACTACATAGAATAATAACTATCGTAATAACTATGAATAATTGCATAGAGTAACAACTATGAATATGTTATATTATCTAAGGAAGGCTAACGAACAGAAGTACACTACACTTTTATAAGACAAGAATTACAGGGAAGTTTTAAAAGGTTCATTTAATCTTGATTATGAAATAAACTCTAGCTCCTATACTTTCTGTGGCTTTCACAAAATTTTCTCCTCAGCCCTTTTGAACAAATAACTTTTGACAGATAGTCTTCCCTAGAATTGCAGTGAGATAGTGCATACACAGATACATTTACCTTGGCTCGTTTTTATTGGCATATTTTCAAGGAAACTGAACTCAGAAAAGGTATGAGAGCTATTATGTAAATACACAGACCTGTTTGAGCAAAATTGGTATTCTATCAGGAGACTGTCTAGTCACCAAATGCAAATGAATGAATGAATGACTTGCTGAAATATATAATTCCATTTACTCAAAGCAAATTGCCTTCTCAGGTCCCTTACTACCCCTTAGCCACCTCTTTCTCCCCAACAGGGATTAATAGCCACCAACTAAGAAGGTGATATATTTTGTGAATTGTTCTTGCTGCTCTGTTATTAGCAGTTTCACTGACTTCTCTTTTTTTATTTAACTCATAGAAGCCTACAAATTAGTCTTCTTGAAAGTGTTATTGATTTAGTTGAGAGAGTTACAAGTGCCTGATATAAAAGTAGAGAAATCTCTATTACAAAAAAAAAGTGGTGCAGGAGTTGGAATGTGGAGATTTTTTCATCTTAAACTGTATGGAAACTTCTAGGTAAGTAGCTTCATGTGCAGCCTCTTTAATATAGTATCAAGATTGGATACTGCTGACTTTATCTAATAATTTACTTTGTCTTCACTCAAAAGTCGTAACTTATTGGAAAACAGCTGCAACTGCAGCAATTACACCACTAGGTAAGATTTTGGAATTTTTTAAAAATAAAGATAGACCATGAATGAAGAAGCATACAATTTATATGAATTAAGCTATGCAAAATGCAAATTTCCCTAAGGCATACCATTGTCCTATAGAGAAAGAATAGCTAATCACAAATGAACACTTTTAGCCCTGGCTAGACTTACACACTCAGGATATGGCAGTAACAGAAGCAGTAGTAGTAGAAATAAGATGAACGTGTGAGTTTGTGGACTGGTGCTCTTATGCCACACTGCTTAGCTTTACTGAAGAAATATATCGTAAGTTGTATCTGAAATTTATTCACTTAAGAAAGCAGCAACATTGGAGTGTTTTATCTTTCAATAATTTGTGGTCTCTTGATTTTAACATAATCTAGTGTTCTCAATAAATAACTATTTTTGCTTGGGAAAAAAGCATTTACTTGGGAACTTACATTATAAGAATGTTAAAATATGGAACAACATGCAGGTTAGGAACAGGACAGACTGTGTTGATCCATAACTTCCAAAGACATAGAAATCAACGTTTTTCCCCTCTTGGAAGGAAAAGAGAAAAGGAAAAAAATCTATATTCAAATAATGACCCAGCATTTGCCATTAATTGTAACTGAATGTAGTTGCATATTGAAGAGAGGTTACAGCCCTTCCAGATTTATGTAACACATAAATGTAGCAGCATGATTTATTTACAAAGAGCTTCTTTGATGTTCTCTTTGAAACAGCCCAGTAACATCATGTGTCTTCCATCATAATATGGTTTGATTTGAATTCCAAATTCAGTCCTACAGCAGAATGCAGAGTCAAGTACATTTGCTTTGGACATAAGCCATGTGAAGATTAACCTTTTGGTCCTAAAAAGACCTCTCAAAGTTGTCTTCCTTATCAGCACAGCACTCTGAAGGCCATGGTGGAATGTATTGCATTTTCCTTGCCTACTTACTCTCTCAATTATGCCTCAGTTTGCTCTGGAGGATTATCTCTTCCACCTTTGCTAGATATAGACTTTATGAGTAGAACAATTAAGATGTCATGTTGTCCCTTAGCCGAGGAGGTGATTCTATCATTTCTAATTCACAGTGGCGATTCAATCTATACCATTAAAGACTCTCTTCTGGGGACGTAACTCTTGAACACAGACATGAAAGAAACTGATGCATTCCAATGATAGCCCTTTGAAGAAATCATCTGTTACATTGAGACCTTCAGACATCTCTGGACCATCTTCTTACTATATTCTTGCTCATTTAAATTTGCAAGTCAACTTGACATTGTTCTTTCCTTTCCTGTTAAATATTTTCTCTTGTTTGTAAACAAAGAATCCAAATAGCTGAGTAATGCTACTCAGACTGTAGATCATTTCTCTCTGGAATACCTGTCTCTCCCTGAAGCAGCCTTTTTCATCTTCTCTTAGTTCCTTTGTAATCCATAATTGTCATCTGATGTGTGACTTGAGTATTGATAAGTAGAGATTCATTAGGGAGATGTAGTAAGGACAGGAAAAGAGCTAAACAAAGATCTTCATAATAAATATTTAATATCTGAGATATCAGTTCTTACCCCCCCCAAAGGTTGGACTTCTTTATATTTCTGAACTCTTGATATACCCAAATTGGATCCTACCTCATCAGTGATTCAAATAAGATGATCACCATCGACCATCAGCAATTCAAATAAGCACCTGGCATACCACCAGAGAATTCTGCATATCCCTGCTGTTCTCAGAAATGATTCCTACTTATTTCTCTCCAGCAAACTGTATGCTGGTCAACTTAGATGGAACATTTCCTATTAGAAAGGCATCCAACATTCTTATCCTGGCATTTTATCTTTCAATGCTCATCTTGACAGAATAGGCCTGAACTTTAGTGTACACAATGTGTTCTCAATTCTATTTAGCACCTTTATTCTTAAATTTCTTTATTGTTATTGTACAGGTGAGTATCACAGTGAGCATCACTGCTACATTTGTTCACCCTTTGTCATACCACCTCTGTGTTCCCCCTTACCCTCCCAGAAACAGATAAATGAATGAATGAACAAGACAAAAGGACAAGAAAGCAAAGCAACAACAAAGAAAATAAACCTTCTAGTTTCCATTGCATTATAATAAATATTATTTTATATGTTTAGATCCACATAGCTATTGTTATTGTAAAAGTATACAGAGGGGCTAAGAATACATTTCTTTTAGAACAATGTTACCCCTTCCATGCCCTCTCCCAGTTTTTCCCTCCCATCCCCACCCACACGTTGTATAGCTCATTGTCAGCATAGTATCTAGTGAGTATCCCTGCTGCATTTGTTCACACTTTGTCCCACCATCTCGGTGTTGCCCCTTACCCTCCCAGAAACAGATAAATGAACAAACTCCAGTTCCTGGAGTTCACTTTGATAAATATTATTTCATATGTTAGATGAACACAGCTATTGCACTTTTGTGATCCTCTCCTAAGAATATCCTTCTTTGGTCTCATTCTGTGTGAATGGCTAGAGTCCTGAATCATTTATCATACCCCATGTATTCTCCGGTTCCTCTTCAGATCACATCAGCCTTTCACCTTCTTATAAAAACAAAATCTAGAGCCCACTCATTGACTAACTCTTACCTTTATAAAGAAAAAAAACCCTAACGTATCTTTTATTGTAAATTCTCAAAAAAATCCCATTAGGTCTTAATTTCACAAAATACTTTTTAAGAAAAATGTATCCCCGATGTATCTTTCCAAAAGGTAATAATTGTGTTTTAATATTTATGTGAATCTTTTTTTAATCTAAATAGGCTTGAAAGCATTTTGCAAACAGATTTATTACTTATATAGTATGTTCAAGTCAATTAAAGTAAAATTCAATTAAAAAGCAACCACCTCCAAAGTAGGGCTCAGCAGATGTTTAACAGCTCACAGCGACACCTCACAGCAGTGCAACTTAAGCAGCAGTTGACGAATGAAAATGAAGAGTTCCATTTTCTATTTAAGCTACAGGAGCAACAGAGAGAAGCAGAATGTAATTATCCAAATTAGAAATTTTCTGTGACATAGAGGTCACAATCCCTGTTATTCACAGAAGGGCCAAGGGATATTTATTGATCACATGCAGCCAAGAATACTGCGTTATATCTTTGCTGATGGACAGCTCCCTCAGGCATACAGCCTCCAAATATGCCAGCAATAAAAATTCCCGACAAAGCAAGGAAGGCTTTCCAGGACTTCTAAAGGCAGTTGTTTACTCCTTATTTTCCTGCCTCTGGGCTCAAAATAGGGCTTGATCACTAGGCTGTCTACCATGTCCTTTCTGTTTAGGATAGTTGGGATTTTACTGGTGTGTAACTTGATCTTTACCAGTATTTAACTTGGAAAATAACCTGGCCACTTCAGTCCATGATTTTCATGTTCCTTGCTACCAAGACTAAGGGATATTGAGGTGGGTCATTATCCAGGTATATAGAGATGTGATTTGAAAAAAGACTGGACTATACAATTTCAAGGCAGCCTTACTTAGAATGAAGATAAAATAAAATATAAAATAACTTAAACACTATCCTTTAAAAAATGCGTGGTTATGTCTCCCTGTCCTCCAGATGTGAGTTTGTTCTGCAATCACAAGTTGGCTTGATCATTCTGCATGAGCCAATCTTATTCCTAATATTGTATTAATTTAATTTATACATTAGATAGGTGTCCTGCAGGAATGAAAATAAAAACTTTTTTAAAATACAGTGTATATTGAACAAATTGAAAATTTTACTCAGTTTTTCTTTTTTAGATAGAATCCTAAAACTAGAAAGAAGCAGAAATGTAACAATGGATTAATCTCTGCATGAAATTTATTTGTCAGCTTACTAGCATACTAATATATATATATATATATATATTCAGTTTGTTAATGTTTATTTACCAGCAACTTGCTGATAGATTATATGACAATATTTATGTCCCTACATGCTAATAAAAAGACATCTTCACAATGTGATGAGAGACAAGCATTTCTGGTAGAGACACTTACTTCTAAGTAATCGTCTGCCTAGATGTTGTAACCATTTTACCTATTGACAAAAATAACAAAGGCCATTCAGATACTATGAGAACTCACCTTCAGCAAATGGATCACAAGGATTAACTGCTGGGATAGATATTTTCTTATTATGTAAGGAAAATGGAAGACTTCCTCTAGAGGATTATATTGACCAAATATTTTTAGGATCAAGTGATGCAAATCAACACATTCATCACACCTTCACTATGAGAACAAAACTATGATGACCATTTAGCAGATCCGAATATGAACACAAAGATTTCTTGAATTCTTACAACTTCTGTGGAATCCAAAGAGATAGGAAACTAAAGCATGAGCAATGGACCCTATACATAAACAAAGTTTTATCTGATTCCTCAACACCCTCTGCTATTTCTCTCCTCTTTCCCTTTGAAATCAGACTTTGGGAAGGAGTTGTCTGCACTTATTGGCTCTGGCTGTTTATGTAAGTGTTGCCTCAAGCACTGGCAATCTAACATCATAGCTACTGAGATTATTCATAAATCCCTGACAACCACATTCTGTCATTCATTCAGGTACCTCATGATCCTGTTGATAGTTCCCCTAACTTGAAGCTCATCTCTACCACTTCTTCCAAAACACCAATATCCCTAATCCTCTTCTCAGACCACTCATTCATGGCATGTTTCTTTTTCTACCCACCTTTTGCATATCACTCTTTCCCAAGATTCCATTCTTGGGCCTCTCATTGGTTAATTTTCCAGCCCATGGAGCAAAGTAGAAATTGAGTGAGTTTTGAGGTAGGTGTATTAGTTTGATCATTGATTTTTCTGCTTATTTGAAATAGGATCTCAGACAATTTATTTGATTTCTCTGAACATCACTTTCCTTGTTCTCATTAAGGTAGGCTTAATCATGAACAACTCACCAAGTTCTAAATTGTAACTAAAGAAATGAGCTCAGTTTTCTTACAGTGTTTGTGTTCATAAGATGCTTATTTTCCTTCACATATCACGTTTATGTTGAGAGTGCCTTAATTTACTTCTCTAGCTGAGACTACTAAAAACTAAAACCTTATGACCTGCCATACAATTGAGCATATGTCTGGAAGTAAGCAAATCAATTTACTAGAAAGATATTTGTGGGCTGGGAATGTAGCTTAGTGGTAGAGTGCTTGCCTAGCATGCATGAAACTTTGTGTTTGATTCCTCAATACCAAATACATAGAAAAAGTTAGAAATGGTGCTGTGGTTCAAGTGGTAGAGTGCTAGCCTTGAGCAAAAGAAGCTCAGGGACAGTGCCCAGGCCCTGAGTTCAAGCTCTAGGACTAGCAAAAAGAAAAGAAAGAAAGACACTTGTGAACCCTTGTTTATTGCAGCTCTGTTAACAATTGTGAACCATGCAATATGTGGAGGTGGCCACCAACCAATAAATAAAGAAAATATGGCACATATTTATCAAGGAATATTCCTCAGCCAAAGCCAAATGACATTACATCCTTTGCAGGAAAATGGATGGAAAAGCTATTGTCATGTTGAGCCAGATAAGCCAAGCTCTAAAAGCCAAACATCACATGCTGTCATTCATTTGTAGGGTATGGACCTAGAATGATGATGATGACACTAGTAGCAGTAATGTAAAGGTCTGTCCAATACAGGACCAGTTGGAGAGGCCAAGGGAAAAGGAAAGGGTACTGAGAAGTGTGAACAGGATCAAAGGACATCTTTTTATGACAGTGACCAAATGTCTGACAGAACAGTTTATAAGGAGGAAGTATCTCTTTTGGCTCATGGTTTCAGAGGGCTCAACCTATACTTACTGGACTCTCTGATTCTGGACCTGTATTGAGGCTGAACATTATGGGGGTAGAGGGTGGGATAGAGGTTGTTTACCTTATGGTAGACAGGAAGCAGAAAGAGACTAGATATTATATTCAAGGCATACAACCCCTACTATGACTTATTTCTAGTTGTGAGACCCTGTCTTCTAAAGTTTTCAGAACTTCCTTAAATAGCATCAAGGTGCTCAGGCTTTCGGGTCAAACAGTCTATGAGGGATATTTCATATTCAAATCACAACAATTGTAATTCAGAGAGTGTCATGCTACATTTATTACCTTCATAACTACAAGATGGTAGATTAATGTTGTTTGGGAAATCAGGCTGTGGAAGAGAAAACAAGCTGCAGAAGGTAACTTCAAACCTGCTTCTATAACTACCAAGTATTTGAGGAGGGGAATGACTTTCTTTCTTTCTTTTTTTAAATTTTTTTTATTGTGAAAATACTGTAGAGGGGTTACAATTACATGGGCAAGATAATGAATACATTTCTTATCAAGCATTGCAGCCTCCTCCTTTGTTTCCCCTTCCCATCCCTTCCCAGCCTCTCTCCATCCCCCTCCCCCCCCCCCCCACCAAAGTTGTTAAGTTCGTTTTCGACAAGACAACTTGTACTTCTCATTGCTGCAACGGGTCCACCTGTATCCTTATTTAAAAGACTTGTTTTTCCCCTTCCCCTCCACAAATTATACTGACATCAAATATAGTGAAAGCAGGAGTTATACTGTGGGGGAGAGACATACAAAGCAACAAAGAAATAATCTTATAAATGCATTAGAAACAAACGCATGAAAGAAAAAAAAACATTTAAATACATATATTAGGGTTCATTTTCCTAACATCACCTTATCTGACCTTTTCTGCTTGACTCATACATATACTAGATATTGCAAATAAGGGAAACCATGGGACCTGTGTTTCTTTGGGCTTGGCTTACTGCATTTAATATAATTTTTTCCAAGTTTTTCCATTTCCTAACAAATGGGGCAATGAGGAATGACTTTCTTTCCTTGTAAAATTTGTTTATTTTTAGCAGATTCAAAAAGTTGTGCATGCCAAAAAAAGACCTGAAGACCAATGGAATAGAACCAAAGACCCAGAAATGAACCCACAGACCTATAGCCACCTAATCTCCGATAAAAGTGCCAAAAAAATAAAAGGAAGAAGAAGAATGGAAGAATGATAACCTCTTCAGTAAATGGTGCAGGCAAATACCGTTAAACACTGGTAGAAAGCTAAAGCTAGATCCTTATATTTCACCCTACACAAGAATTGACTCCAAATGGACCAAAGACCTCGATGTCAAAGCAGACACCCTGAAAATATTACAGGAAGGAATAGAAAAACTCTAGGCCTTCTTGGTACAGGCTGAAATTCTATTATTATTTTTGTTGTTGTTGTTGTTGTTGGTCGTGGGGCTTGAACTCTGGGCCTGGGTGCTGTCTCTCAGCTCTTCAGCTCAAGGCAAGCTTTCTACCACTGGAGCTACAGCGCCACTGCTGGTTTTCTGGCGGTTTATTGGAGATAAGAGTTTCATGGACCTTCCTGCCCTGGGCTGGTTTTGAACTGCGATTTTCAGATCTCAGCCTCCTGAGTAGCTAGGATTACATGCTTGAGCCACTGGCGCCTGGCACTGAAATTTTTTTAATAGAGACTCAGAAACAAGAAAGCAAAGAAAGTTTGGACAACTAGGATTGTATGAAATTGCAGAGCTTCTGTATGGCAAAGGACATAGATAGCAAGATCAATAGAAACCCCACTGATTGGAAGAAGATCTTCACTAGCCTTACAACAGCCAAGGGCCTCATATATAAAGTATAGCTGCAACTCAAAAAATTAAATCCCCCAACAACAAATCCTCAAAGAAACAGCTGCCCAATAAATAAGGGGGCTAAAGACTTACAGAGAAACATATCTGAAGAGGAAATAAGAATGTCCAATATATACATGAAGAAATGCTCAACCTCTCTAGCCATAAAAGAAATGCAAATCAAAACAACATTGAGATTCCACCTCACCCCAGTTAGAATGGCTATAATCAAGAAATCTAATAACAACAGAAGCTAGAGGAGTTTTGGCCAGAAGGGAACCCTACTGCATTGTTGGTGGGAATATAAATTTGCTCAACCACTCAGGAGAGCAGTGTGGAGTTTCCTCAAAAGACCACACAGAGCTCCCCTATGACCCAGCAATCCCACTTTTAGGCATTTACCCAAATGATCACAAACAAGGGTATACTAAAGCTACCAGCACAACTATGCTTATTGCGGCATTATTCACCATAGCTAAGATATGGAACCAACCCAGATGCTCCTCAGTAGATGAATAGATCAAGAAAATGTGTTTATATATATATATATAGATATATAGATATATATATATAGATATACATACACACAACGGAATTCTATGCTTCCATCATAAAGAATGATACTGCCCCATTTGTTAGAAAATGGAAAGACTTGGAAAATATCATATAAGCCAGATCCAAAGAAATGTAGGTCCCATGGTTTCCCTTATTTGCAATAATTAGTACAAATATAAGATAGCCTTATCATATGAGTTTAAAAGCTCAAAAGCTATGTACACATGTCCATATAAGATGATGTTAAGCAAAATGAACCCCAAGATATGGACACAAAAGGTCTGTCTTTGTTGTTATTATCTTAAATGTACTATGTGATTTCTTTTGTTTTCTTCATATGTTCTTCCCCCTATAGCATATCCCCTGTTGTCACTGTATTTGATTTTGGTACCCTGCATCTTGTGTATACATTTATCTAATCTGGGGAGGGGAAGGAGAATAATAAAACTCAGAAACAGGACACAGGATGACCCATTCAACAGTGATACTCAAGGACAGTATATTGAAAATGGACTTTACAACTTTGGGCAGGAGGGCATGGCATGGGGTGGGGTAGGGAAGAGTGTAGAGGTTAGGGAGGGAAGGGATAGTGGGACAACAACAAGGGAAGGGGTAACAATGATTGACAAGTAATGTACTCGTTGCCTTGCTCATGTAAATATAGAACCTCTATGCAGCATCTTTACAATAAAATAAAATTTTAAAATTGTGCATGCTAATTGGGTACTCTCCAATGTTTCTCTATATGTCTATATTCATGCTGTACCTGTGTGTGTACATGCTGTACACACACACACACACACACACACACACACACACACACACACACACACACACACACTACTATATAATGTTTAATCAGGTTAAACTTTTCTACCTCCTCAAAAGTTAAGTTTAAATTTTTTTAAATACTTATAATCTGTAAAAAAATTTTCTCTGAACTTGTTTTGTGATATATAACAGCATACACTCAACCAAATGTTTTCAAACACATAAATGGATGAATTACTGAAGAAGCCTAAAGATAAAATGAAGGGCTATTTGTGTTTTGTATGTGCAAATCCTAATACTTTGTTTCCTTTGGTAGGATAAAATAATGGAGAATGGAGAATGGAGGAGTAAAAGGCAAATGAGGAAAGAACACATAGACTCTTACACTCTTGACTATATTTACCATAGTAATTAAGAAAATAAAGGATATTTGCTGTCCAAATCAAGTAGACATTCCTCCAGATACAACATATATGCAATAATTTAATCTAATGAATAGTTAGAAATATTTCTGTTAGATTCAAATACAGATGGCTTTTATAAACTGGTAGTACATTAATAGCTCCCAATTTCCAGGGGCCATTTCTTCTCTAAAAAGAAAATCACAAAAATGGGGAATTCATTCACTTCCATCGACAGAATCCCTAAGAACTACTGGTTTCTTAAACTGTCATTAATAGCAATTTTAGATAAGAACTACAATACTTTCTGGTTCCAAATTGGAAACCTGATATCTGCTGTACTTTTAGTTCATTTACTTAAGCCATTTTAATTCATTTGGAAATCTGGAATAATTACACTTAAAAAAAGCACTGTTTGTGAAGGACATGATCATAGGCTTGCATTGCCTCCAATTTTATTACTCTAAATAAGGAAGGTTAACCAATTTAAATTTGGTGGTGGTGGGATAAACCTTTTTTTTTGTTTAAAAAAGACAAAATTTTATATAATTCAGTATAGAAATTTTTACTGTTTGTGACTAAAAAATGTTGATCTTTGAGCAAAACTATTGAAGGAATCTGGATTTGGTGTTTTCCTATTTTTTCTCCTGGAGTGTCTCCTAAATTTGGATATAGATTACATATAGGTCTGGTCATGAGGAACTTCCTTTCTCAATTCACTTGGGAATTGTCACCTATAGGACATTAGTCTTCTTAATAATGGAAATGAGAGCACTGACTCTATTTATATCCCAAAGTGTAAGAATCTAAGCACTAGATTCTGACCTGCCGGCTGCAAATCCATTTCTCACTTACCAAGTGATTGTACTCACTGAGTCTCATTTTCCTTCTCTGTAGGGTGGGGCAATGATAATGCAAGTAGAATATGTATCATAGGGTTAGTAGTAGTTTTAAATGCATTGCTAAAGTGCTTTAAACAGCACCGACAGCAGGTTTGTAATAAAAGGTTATTACCGTTTATTATTATAAGCTGTGGCTATTCCAAACGACCCAGTGATTACTTATCAAAGTTCTATTTTTTTAAATGAAATCATGAAATATTTGTGCTAGAAAAAAATCTTAAAAACCAAATTATCTATGTCAGGCATGGTAGTTCACACCTGTAATTCCAGCTACTTAGGAAGTAGAGATCAGAAGGACTGCAATTCTGTGCCAGCCCAGATTTTAAAAATATAAGACGTATCTGAAAAATAACTAAAGCAAAAATGAACTGGGTGGGGAGGGAGGTGTTGTGGCTCAAGTGGTAGGGTGTGAGGTCCTGAGTTCAAACCCCAGCACTATCCCTCAAACACATATATACATACATACACACACATACTCATACATATGTATGTACACACATATATGTATTTGCTCATGCATATATATGTACACACACACACATATATGTGTTTTGTTGTTTTTTTTTTTGGGTCCAGTCGTGGGGCCTGAACTCTGGGCCTGGGTGCTGTCCCTCAGCTCTTCAGCTCAAGGCTAGCGCTCTACCACTTGAGCTACAGCGCCACTTCCGGCTTTTTTCTTTTTTCTTATGTGGTGCTGAGGAATCGAACCCAGGGCCTCAGGCATGCAAGGCAAGCGCTCTACCACTGAGCCAACTTCCCAGCCCCCCAGACATATATATGTATGCACATGTTTGTATATCTCGAATGATCCAATCACTTCAAGCTCACTACACAACACCTACTCTACCACAGTTTTCCCATACTGTAGTCAGAGTGATTATTCTAAAACATAAAAGTGATCAATGATGATTGCCATCCAGGTTAAAATCAAACCTGCCTCACCTGTTTTAACATACTAGCTAACACTACCCTCCCACCAACAGGCATCAACAATTCAAGTTTTCTGTTTTGAAGTCTCCTTCCCCTAGGGTTTTCTTAGAAAGCAGAAGTTCTTTGCCTGAAATATTTTTTCTAGTTGGTTTACATCTATCTATCTATCTATCTATCTATCTATCTATCTATCTATCTATCTATCTATCTATCTATCTTGGTCTCCGGGCTTGAACTTGGGAATCTGGGTGCTGTCCCGGAGCTTTTACACTCAAGGCTAATGCTCTACCATTGAGTCATAGTGCCCCTTCTGGTTTGTGTGTGTGTGTATGTGTGTGTGTGTGTGTGTGTGTGTGTGTGTGTGTGTGTGTGGTTTATTGGAGATAAGAGTCTCAGAGACTTTCCTGCCTGGGCAGTCTTTGAATGGTGATCCTCAGATCTCAGCCTCCTGTGTAATTAGGATTATAGGTGGCTCACTTTTTAACCTTCTGCTTTCATCAGGTAGAACTCTTCCACATGCTTGCTCACAGAGACACTACATTTTTATTAGTTTCCATCACCTGATATTAGTTGGACCTGGACACTTAAAAACTGCAGTTCTGTAAGTAGATGCATCATCTCTGTTTTCTATATGACTTTATCCATGAGACAAAGTTCAGTAGGTAAAATAATAAAAAGGGAAAGCAAATATTTGTATCATGAGTGAAAAAAAATCAATGTTTTTCTCTGTAAGCATTTGATCAACTCTCTGGACAAAATGGAAAGGATTTTGAAATCGTCAGAAGAGAAAAAAGTTTAAGTATCAAATACAAACCCTCTTAGAAAAAAACCAGGGTGATTTTTAAATTCACACATTTTTCTATGTTGATTCTTTACCCAGATTCCTACAAACATGACCATGTTCTAATTTTTTGGTGATTTCCACTTGGAAGATAACTTTTTTCTTTGTGTGTGTATGTTTAATGGAGCTGAGACTATGAATATTTCTGCTTGGCGATTTTAATTTCCAATGCTTTTTATTACAACAAAACATTTTTCATTTCATGCTATATCAAGGAAATAGTCTACTCTACAAGAGGCAGTGAGAAGTAAGGATTAGTTCCAATTCCAACTGTACAAGAATGCATAGGTGAAAAACACCTAAGTTTCCAAGAATGACTAAGATGAGGAATGAGATAAAACTCCAGAAGTTTTATGTGGAGCAACCAGGAATCAGAATAACTGAGGACCAGGTTGGAAGTATCATCATGGCTTTCACTGGTTTCTACAGTGAGAAGGGATAAAGAATAAAATAGAATTTTCCCTGAGATTGTCATGGCTCAACAGGCTGAAGAATAGGAATTCCCTTAACCCGGGAGATAATCAGAAGCAGTGGGAAGTCAAGTCAAGCAGGAACTCATTTATTAACACACAGCAAGCACTTTTTAAAGCAAAAGAGACTGGGTGGCATGGGGAGGAAAAGGAACCAACCAATCACTGTAAAGGTCACATCCTATCATGCACCTAAGCTTCCAGGAGCTGTTTAAGCACTGAACGTAAACAAACTGGGCTCTGCCCACTCAACTCCCTTTCAGTGCCATCTTTGCTGCCCATGTGCCCCACATCTCAGAACATGCGAGTGATAGAGTTGGACTGTTCCTTCAGAGATACTCCCTAGTGATGGTAAAGGCCCAAACCTTGGTACATCATCATCAAACCCTTAATTTTCTAGAGTATACAGGTCTTTCCAAGACCGCTGATATACTTACCATTTCTTGCTCAGCTAGTCTGATTAGTATGATCTCCTTAAAGACTAAAGTGATTTTCTGCAGAAGTCAAATATTCTAGGCCCCCCCCAAAAAATATTCTAGGCCCTTTAAACTATGATAGAAGAGAGTTAATCTGGCTCTGAATCAAGACATAGATGTTAGACTGTTGTCTAAGTTACATTAATGTAGAGTATTCCCAATCCTCTTTTCAAATAGGGATGAAAACAATTACATTCACTAGGTCAGTGGCTGTATTTGGTGTACATAGGCTATGTTAATCTGCCCTGGCAAAGATACTACATTCAATGCAGTTGATTTATAGTAATTCACTGTTATCCAACAGACTATATGCATATATATGTATCTATATGTATATGTGTTTATAGTTTGTATTATTCTCTTGTCTTCTCAAGTATTAGTTTTATTACTATTGTTCAAGACCCCTCTCTTTAAAACCTCGTCTTTTGTCTCTGTTTGAAGAGCTGACTGCTGAATCTCTGTATCTAGAGAAGCAGGCAGCCTGTCACAATAACAGGAGTCTCAGCTACAACTCCATGGCAAACCATTTCCCATAAGAGCTCTCAAGGCTGGTGAGGACACAGTCTAGCTGATTCATAGATTTAGAGAGGGTAACACAAAAGACTCAACTTGTGAAAGACTTGAAAGAGAAAAGTCTAGAGTGGATCTGGTTCGCAGTGGGAAAACTTTTGAAAATTTTTAAGAACAATGACTTACTCAAAGCAGAGCTTCATATTATCAAGATCCTTGTCATTAAATAAATACGACAGAGCAAAGATTTAGGCCAGGAATAATGGAAAGTATTAGGGTAACATAGGCTATTTGCATAGGGGTCATGAATTTAGGTGTCAGCTATAGGGATTGGAATAATGATCAAAAGATTAATTCTAACCTGGTCAGAATTAAGGAGGGTGAAGAGATAGCTGTCAAAAGAGATCCTATCTTTTCACCTTAAGTGATACAGGAATTCTATTCTCTTTTAAACAATTCAGAAATGGAGAAGTGTGTAGAGAAAAAAAAGAAACTTTTAGAAATGAAGATGGAGTATTTGGCTTGGCCACAATGACTATATGAATTGATGGTAGAATATCATAATAGAAATTTTCCATTTAACAATTTAAAATGTGGAATGACAGACTCAGAGGAACATTCAACAAAACAATAAACATTTAAATCTAGAAAGGAACCCTTTTAAGAGACCAAATGGAACTTATTCAGATGCTTCAGTGAAGGATAGCAGTGGTGATTTTTGAGAAGTTGTAGAGTGTCTGCAAAGTTTATGCCTGAATAATATTTGGAGAATTTAACTCATACATTTGCCCACAGCATTTTCTTGTTCATTTTCTTCTATTAACTCAGCAGTAGATTTTGTGCTTCATTGCCTAAGACAGAGTAAAGGACACACAAAAAGTCCAGAAGTAGTCCTTAGGACCTAATATCCCTAACAGCATATGCCTATTGGAAGATGTTTAAAGGAGGGGAAATCAATGAACTGGAAGAAACAGGAAAGAAAGTGAGGCTTTCTCAGATAAATAGTCTTCTTAAGCTGAGAGAGGGGGGGGGGGCTCAGAAATTCTGAGTAAGGAATTTGTGCTTTATTTCCTGATAGTTAATGGGGATTGCTGAATTCCAGAGAGACTGCTACAAGTAGTGGTACTCCATCATGGCTGTATATCAACATCAGATGTGTGTGTGTGTGTGTGTGTGTGTGTGTGTGTGTGTGTGTGTGTGTGTGTGTGTGTGTGTGTGTGTGTGTGTGTGTGTATCCAAGTCTATCTACTTCCAAAGACTGTAACTTAAAATAGTGTGAGCGCAAGTGACTCAAGCCTATAACCCTAGCTACTCAGGAGGCTGAGTTCTGAGGATCACAGTTTGAAGCCAGCCCAAGCTGAAAATTCCTCGTGAGACTCTTACCTATAATTAACCACTAGAAAACCAGACGTGGAGCTGTGGCTCAAAGTGGTAGAGCATTAGCCTTAAGCAAAAGAACAGTGCCCAGGCCCTGAGTGCAAACTCCATGACCAGCCCCTCTTCCCCACCAAAAACAATGCTTGATAGGAAATGTACACATTATGTTACTCATGCAATGGTAACCTCTCTGTACAGTATTTTTACAATAAAAATATATTTTAAAAAAGTTTGGTTTGAGCCCAGGAATATATATTTCCAAATGCTTTCCAGGAGATTCTTATGAGCAGCCAGATTCATTGGTTTAGGAAAAGCTTCCCAACCTTAGCATTATTAATATTTTGGATGGGTAATTTTTGTTTGTTTATTTGAGGGAGTTCATTTCTTTTATCTCCATTGTGACCTTAGCAGTATTTTTAACCTCTAACCAAATTCCAGTAGTTTCCTCCTACTTTCCCTTATGAGAATGATAAAAACTTGTCTCCAGGCATTGCTAAATGTTCCTGGGAGACAACAAAAACATTGTACTAGGTATAACATTGTCTTTGAGTTCCCTGAGCTCATTCATAAATGGCAAAGAAGTGAGGGAGGTGGGGGAGGGAAGGGATAGTGGAAGAAAAAGGGAGGAGTTAACAATGCTCAAAAAGAAATGTACTCATTGCCTTATTCGTGTAACTGTAACCCCTCTGTAAGCCTATTTACAATAAAATAAAATTTAAAGAAATGGCAAAGAAGCCATAGAACATCTTTGGAACTTGAGCTGACAAGGATGAATCAGAAAGAATATGTGAAGACCATGACATTTATAAACCAGATGACTGATGATTGGACTTTCCTCCTCCCCAATTCTCAAACCCGTGACATTGTGACAGCTTCTGAGGTCTTAGTAGTCTTTGGGATGGAAGTAGAGAATGTGGGACTCCAAAGTAACTGTTGTCATTTCCTGCCAGCATAGTAGAATGGAAGCTTAGAATTAAAAATGAAATGTTAAGAAAGATGGGGAAAGAGCAGTATTTCTTGTGCACCTAGGTTTGTAGCCTGATTTTCATGACTTATCTGAGTTTATATCACATTGTCCTGTGCATACATAATCATGCCAATCATATGGAAGACTAGCAAGCCAATCCAGATTGGCTACAATGGAAGCAGAGTAGCATAGGGACTGGTTAAAGTCCTCAGCTGATGCCTAACCTTACACCATAGATGTCTGAAATGGCATTGCAAATTAAGTGATGCTAGACAAAGAGCCTTTGGTGGGATTCTCAGCAGCTAGAACAATCTATCATGTCTTTTTCAGGCCTTTCAAACTCTCCCACTACCTGATCTCAGGTGGACAGCTTCAAGTTCTATTAGATAAGTGAATGAGGCATTCTCTTTTTAAAGGTTAAAGTACAGCTATGTCACAAAAGGTTCTGAACTAAAATAGCCTACTCAAATGGCAATTGTCCATTCACTCGTCTTTTGCTTTTATAAGTTGATTTGTTATGGTTGCATTGAGCACCAAACCATTTTTAATATCATCCAGTAAAATTCCATAATTTAACACCTAATAGAAAACACTAGGGCTAGAGTTAGGCCTGAAAATTACCAAATTTGGCTCTGTGTGTGTGTGTGTGTGTGTGTATGTGTGTGTGTGTGTGTGTGTGTGTGTGTGTGTGTGTGTGTGTGTGTGTGTGTGCCTCTGTGTGCACCTGTCCCTGAGCATTTTTTGCTGAAAGCTAGTATTCTACCATTTGAGCCACAGTTTTACTCCTAGCATTTTGATGGCTAATAGGAGATAACAGTCTTGCTGACTTTCCTGCCAAAGCTGAAGTGTGATCCTCAAATTCCAGCCTCCTGAGTAGCTAGTATTACAGGCTTAAGCTACCAGCAACTGGCAAACTGGTAGTTTCTCTCTCACTGGAACATCTAAATTTTCTTTTTTTTTGAACATCTAAATTCTTAATGCAGATTTGCAAAATATTTTTCTATTTACTACTAGATTTTTAATATAAAGCAAGATACTACACATTTATAGATATTATTAATTATGAAAATATTCCAGGCAATAGCCTAGACTCTAATACATTCTGAGCAACAGAGACAAAAATACTAGCTTATATATCCCAACAAGATGGAAACTCCTAGAAGGATCGTCATGAACAGGATTGCCCCTCAATAGGTTACAAAGAGGGAAAAATTGTTTTTATTCATAGTATAGTCAAGGGCTGTGTACAAAAATGTTCACTTGGGCTGGGAAGGTGGCTCAGTGGTAGAGCGCTTGCCTTGCATGCATGAGGCCCTGGGTTCGATTCCTCAGCACCACATAAGCAAAAAAAAAAAAAAAGCCGGAAGTGGTGCTGTGGCTCAAGTGGTAGAGCCTTGAGCTGAAGAGCTGAGGGACAGTGCCCAGGCCCAGAGTTCAGGCCCCACGACTGGACCCCCCCCAAAAAAAGTTCATTTGTGCCATCTGTGTCCCTCTTTACCTATCTATTATGTACTTTCTTTTAAGACTGATGGGAAGAGTTTCTGGAGAAGGCTTGAGGCTAAAGTTCCTCACTCTTTTCAGAGTAAAGAAGTGGTGATGTGGCACAACAGAAATTCTGAGGGAAGAAGGCCTCAATAACTGAAGGACATTTGTCTGACCAGGGAAGCCTGGTCCTCCTTCAAAGTACAGAGAAGTTTCTGGGGGTGATCTGTTATATTCCTGGTATCATGTGATGATTTTTCAAGCTGTAATTCCAGAATCTTTTTAAGGTCTTATTTTATGTGAAGTGAAATCTCTGAGGTTCAAGGATTTCGTGGCTTCTACAGAGTACTTAATGGTGATACTCTACAGATTAAAGGCCTAGAAAAGCTGGAGATAGTGCTGGTTGGTGGTTCTGGGGCCAGAACAGAAGTAGAGCTAGAAGTGAGGACAGCAGGTGGCATTAGAGACCAAAGATGTGCTGGAGTCAGAACTGAAAAGATGATGTGAGTATGTCATTGGACAGCAGCAATATCTGTGCCACAGAAGTTGGAGCTGATGTGGCATGCAAGGTAAGAGTCACCTTCCTGGTCTCTTTGCCTTAAGAACATCATGGGTTTATATCCTTTGCCTTTGGCTCGACAGTCCTATTGAGCTCAATTATGAAGTTTATTAGGATTACTATGATCAGTTAAGTATTCAAAAAGTTTTTCCTGCAAAATCCACTTGCATTTTATAGTAGATCCTTAAAATACTTGTTCAGAGTTAAAATTCCCAGACTTGAAGATAAGTAAAACTTTAAAATAGAAAACAATGTATCAGAGATGAGGGAGAATAAGGAAGAGGTGACATTGTACTCTTGCATTGTACTCATAAACTGACATGTAGAATTAAAACCCCTTTGAATGACTATGTACAGATAATAAAAGAAAATAAAAAAGAAAAACAAATAGCTAAAATTATTTTAAAAATGAGAAAGTACCAGACAACTGCAAGGGAAAAATTCTGAGAGAAAGCCTGGTAACAGAGAGGTAAGGAAAGACAGTGAGTACCAATGACACTCGGGCACATTTACCAATACTAGGACAGATAACAGAGAAGTTGAGCTTTGATCAGCAGCCTCAGAGATAGGAGGACAGAAATCATGTCTACTAAATGTTCAATGATTTAAAAAATCTCAATGATGAAATTAGTTAACCTGGCACAAATGCTTGCAGAGAATAAAAAAGGGAACTTGTCAACTCCTTTGATGAGATTCACCTAATCCTGATTCAAAAATTCAAAAGGAAAATATGAGAAAGAAAAATCAGAGGCTTTCAATATAAGAAAATATTTGCAAATCCAGGACCATGAGTTGCAGAAATATTAAAAATTGATCAAAATATAACCCATAGCAATATAAAGTTGAAGAAGAAAAATCATATAGTCAATTAAGAAGATGCAGTACAATTGTCCATAAATGGTAGAATAGTGCGGACTCATAAAAGCTTCCACTTGCAGCCAGCTGTATTTCTAGCCAGGTTGCTGTTAAATTTCTTATACAGAAATTTAAACTAATACATCCCTTCCTCCCCCTTTTTTTCTCTCCCCACCATGCTGAGAAACTGAATATTAACTCACACAAACAAGGCTGTTTATCATTCTCTTTTATGTCTCCCCCTCTGTCTCCCTTCATGTCTCTCTTTCTCATTCTCTCTCTTCGGTCACACATTCAGACATTCAGCTTCAGCATTTAGATGCCAGGCCACCAGCCCAAGGCCACCATCTGGTCTGGGGGCATGGCTTTCATCAAGGACCCCAGAGCAAAGCTCTCAAATATGCCATTAACAGCCAAATAGTCTCTTTGAGGAGCAGGACAGCAGACTTAGAGGTTTAATTTCACCATTTCCTTCATTTTGCATAGCAAATTAATAAACCTTAATTTTTTCCCTCAAAATCCTGAAAATTAACACTATGGTGAAGAATCAGACTTTCAGCAATAGTACAGTGGAATGCTATGCATCAATTATCTGAACTAACAAGAGCTAACTCCCATGACAGCCATGATATTTTGCAGATATAATATTGAACCACAGAAGTAAGAATTAAAAGAATCCCAATATCATGATGCCAGTTGTTTAAACTTTCAAAAGACCAGACAAAATGTAATGTTTAGAACACTTGATAGGCAGGAAAACCATAAAGGAGGGAAATGCTGTAAAATCTTCAGTGCTAAAGCCATTTCCTCTAAACTCAGGAATGAGACAAGGACATCCACTCTCTCCACTTCTATTCAGTTTAGCATTAGAATGCCTAGCTACAGCAATAAGACAAGATGCAAACATAAAGGGATCCAAATAGGGAAAGAAGAAGTAAAATTCTCCCTCTTTGCAGATGACATGATCTTGTATTTAAAGAATCCGATGGACTCTACTCCCAAATTACTCAAGGTGGTTCCAAAGTTTGGCAAAGTAGCAAGGTATAAAATTAACCCTCAAAAATCAATGGCTTACAATGAGAAGAGTATGGCTGAAATCAGGAAAGCAACTCCATTCTTAATAGCCCCACAAAAATAAAATACCTAGGAGTTAACTAAAGAAGTGAAAGACCTCTAGGATGAAAACTTTAAAAACCTGAAAAAGGAAATTAAGGTAGAACTTAGGAAGTGGAAAAAAAACAACTCCCATGCTCCTGGATTGGGAGGATCAACATTGTGAAAATGGCAATATTTCCAAAGAAAATCTACAAATTCAATGTGATACCTATCAATATTCCAACTTCATTCTTCAAGGAAATAGAAAAGGCAATCCAAAAATTCATATGGGACAATAAAAGACCCTAAATAGCAAAAACCATCCTTAACAGAAAGAACAGTGTTGGAGGAATATCAATAAGAAACTTCAAATTCTTCTACAAAACCATAGTACTGGCACAAGAACAGACTTCAGAACCAATGGAAGACCCAGAAATGAACCCACAGACCTATAGCCACCTAATCTTTGATAAGGGAGCTACAAAAATAGAATGGAAGAAAGAGAGCCTCTTCAGGCAAAATTGGTGCTAGCAAAATTGGTTAATTACCTGTAGAAAACTAGAGCTAGATCCTTATATATCACCCTACACCAGAATCAACTCCAAATGCATCAAAGACCTTGAAGTAAAAACAGACACCCTGAAAACATTACAGGAAGGAATAGGAGAAACTCTAGGGCTCCTTGGCACAGGCTGAAATTTTCTTAATAGAGACCCAGAAACAAGAAATCAAAGAAAGATTGGACAAATGGGATTGTATGAAATTGCAGAGCTTCGATATGGCAAAGGACATAGATAGCAAGATCAATAGAAACCCCATGGATTGAGAGAAGATCTTCAGTAGCCATACAATGGACAAGGGTCGCATATCTAAAATATACCTGGAACTCAAAAAAAAAATAAATTCCCCCAACAACAAATCCTCAAAGAAATAACTGCCCAATAAATAAGTGGGCTAAAGACTTAAAGAGAAACTTCTCTGAAGATGAAATAAGAATGGCCAATAGACACATGAAGAAATGCTCAACCTCTCTAGCTATAAAAGAAATGCACATCAAAACAACATTGAGATTCCACCTCACCCCAGTTAGAATGGCTATAATCAAGAAATCTAATAACAACAGATGCTGGAGGGGTTGTGGCCAGAAGGGAACCCTACTGCATTGTTGGTGGGAATGTAAACTTGTTCAACCACTTTGGAAAGCAGTAGAGAGGTTCCTTAGAAGACTCCACATAGAGCTCCCCTATGACCCAGAAATCCCACTGCCCCATTTGTTAGGAAATGGAAAGACTAAGAAAAATTATGTTAAGTGAAGTAAGCCAGGCCCAAAGAAACATAGGTCCCATGGTTTATCTTATTTGTAATAACTAGTATATGTCTAGGACAAGCAGAAAAGGTCAAAAGCTATGTACATATGACCATATAAGATGATGTTAAGTGAAATGAACCCCAAGATAAGGACATAAAGTAGTTTTTTATTTCTTTCTATTGTTTTTATTTTATTTTATTTTTGCTTTGTGTATTCCTCCTGCAGGGTATAACCCCTGTTGTCACTGTATTTGATGTAGGTACCCTGCATCTTGTATATACACTTTTCTAATTTGGGGAGGGGAAAGGGAAAAAATAAAATGCTTAAAACAAGGATACAGTTTGACCCATTGTAACAATGAGATGTACAAGATACAATGTTGAAAAAGAAGAAGTTGGGGAGGTTGGGAGGGAAGGAGTGGTAGGGGAAAAACAAAGGAACAGGTAACAATGCTCCATAGAGACTGTATTAATTACTTTACTCATGTAACTGTAAACCCTCTGTACAGTATTTTTACAATAAAAAACGTATTTTAAAAAGTCTTCAGTACTATTGTGGGAAAACAAGGAGGGGGCCTGTGAATTGGGATGGCAAACATGGAGGGTTTTTGACAGTGCTGTTTTCTTTCTTTTTCTTTTTTTGGGGGGGGTCTGATCGTGGGGCCTGAACTCTGGGACCGGGAGCTGTCCCTCAGCTCTTCAGCTCAAGGCTAGCACTCTACCACTTGAGCCACAGTGCCACTTCCGGCTTTTTTTCTTTTTGCTTATGTGGTGCTGAGGAATCGAACCCAGGGCCTCATGCATGCAAGTCAAGCACTCTACCACTGAGCCACCTTCCCAGGCCCCTCTGTTTTATTTCTTGATTGAGTGGTAGATACTCCAGAATTCACTTACTTACCATAATTATTTATGGTTTATGTACTTCTAAATATATGTCTTATATTTCTCACCAAATATATTTAAGGGAACCTTTCAGGAGTCATAGAAACAAAGCTTCAGCAGTGGCATTTCCAGCACCATGTCTGACAAACAGAAAGGAGATACCTTTGGCAGACTCAAAGTGCCTTCAAGCCATTCTCTGCTCCAGTATGTTTACTTTGTTACTTAAATGGGCAACCTTGCCCTCCACTGTGTACCTCACTAAAGAAGAATGCTTAATCCTGCTCATTTATGCAACGGTCTATTGATGTTTTCCTGTAATATTTTATGATTAGTTCAACCATAACACGCCATAAATGAAAACTAATTATTTTCATGTCTTTAAGAATCTGAATTATATTAACCAATGTATGTGATTCCAAACAATTAACCCAATTAATCCAGGCTATGTAATCTGTTCATAAAACATTAAGAAAGTATACACAAAAAGTTATAGAAAGCAAAAATGCAAAACTTAACTATTATTTAAAAAAAAAAGATAGTTACAGCTCATGAGAGACAAGCCTGGAGTTGCCATGACAACAGTAATACAGGAAAATGAGCCTCTAGCCTCCAAGTCTCCTTTTTTTTCTCATTCCTACTCTTGGCATTAAATAGTAAAGAATGGTCCCAGATGATGTGTAAAACCCATAATGTTTATAAATTAGTCTCAGTTAACACATACAACAACCTTGAGTTTCTAAACAAATAACATGCTGATGAATGTTAAGAGGGTAGAGACATCTTTCATGAATTTACAATGTATCCAGATCCATACAAATAAAATAATATGGCATATGGTTGGTTTTACTAATACTTTCTCCATATCAAACCTGAACAGCATGTGTTGTGCTATCCTTCTGAATTTTTTTGCCATCTTTTGAATACTGAAATATACATTAATTCAACCTCAATTTCTAATCAGCATTCACTTATTTTCTATACAAAAATTAGTTAATATGACATACTGGTTAAAACAGTAGCTTTTGGGAAACTAATACTTTTTGTTTATTTGCTTTTGTTGTTTCTCAGACAGGGTTTTGACATGTAGTCAGGCTGACCTGGAACTTGCTTTGCAACCCCCAGGCTGACTCAAACTGACAAAGCTCCTTCCTTCAGCCTTCCAAATTCGGGAATTACAGGTATCTTCCACCATGCCCAGTTTGGACCATCTCTATCTGTGTTCAAATTCTAGCACTGACACTCATTTTCTGGGAAATCTTGAATGAGTTACTTTGTATTTTCAAACTTCAATTTTCTCATCTATAAAATAAAGATTACTATAATTATAGTACCTCTTATAGAGGAGGTCTATGGGTTAAAATGCATGTATGTGAATGTCCTTAATGCAGCACCTAACACATATTAAATACTCCAAATATTAATTTATTATTATATGTGACATACTGTCCATTTAAAAAAGATCTTTAAATAGTTGTACAAGGAAGTTGTCATGTTGCTCATGTTTTCAAGCAATTTTTTTTTTGGGTCCGGTCGTGGGGCCTGAACTCTGGGCCTGGGTGCTGTCCCTTAGCTCTTCAGCTCAAGGCTAGCACTCTACCACTTGAGCCACAGCGACATTTCCAGCTTTTTTCTTTTTTCTTATGTGGTGCTGAGGAATCGAACCCAGGGCCTCATGCATGCAAGGCAAGTGCTCTATCACTGAGCCACCTTCCCAGCCCTTCAAGTAATTTTTGGAAAAAAAAATTATGATTTCTCAGACTTGGAATTCTCAGACATTTTATTGTACTTCTTTTTTTTTTTCTGATCTAGTTGCTTTGTTTCTCAGTTAGTATTTGGAAGCCTTACCCAAACTCCACTCGGGAAGCCTCTTTTTATTGCTCTCACTGCTTTATCATACTTCTGCCTGGGCATCAATCACAGAAAAATCACAATCAGGAATAGCAAATTGTGAGAGCCAAAGCTCAGCTTACTCTCTATTTTGGCTGTCGTTTGGTGAGTGAGATAAATAAAAGGTATAATTATGTCATATCTAAGAGTATAAAAACATGAGTGTATAAAAATGAGAGATTTGGGAAGAGCTGGCTAAAAGCTCAAATCAATAACAAGAATATAAGATGACAACCCCACAGTAGGGATTAGTTAGGAGCTGAGTGGGAGTAGGATTATAGTAAGGCTTATTGTTTACTCATTCCAGAAAATAAAGAATGGCTTTACCTGGAGCTTCATTTGGTTCCTAATCTTTGGGAGTAAAAGAGAGAAGGATATGGAGAACCAAGAGTGATTTTTCTTGACCCTAAGTCTTCAGCTGCAGCTAATAGCGCTGGATTAAGAGCATAGACCTGAGCCAGGCTGCTTTCCTCAGTTTTCCTCTAAATTGAAGTTAGCAAATACATAGAAATACAAATCAGTAATGTAAAACTGGGTAGATTTTCGCCAAGTGAGCACATATGTACCTATTACTCAAATTCAGAAATAGAATACTATCAATATAACCAAATCTTTCTTTAATTTTCTAGTCATTGTTGCTTTTAGTGCAAACCACTTTTCTATCATTATTAGCTTCGCCAATTTTTCTTAAGTATGGAATCATAATAATTTTATAGTATCTACTTCTGTGTTTGGTTTCTTTTCATCAACAATATGATTGTGAGACTTCCCTATGTCTGTATAATTATGGTTTTTTTTTGTTGCTAAAGAGTATTCTATTGTATTCTATTGCACTGTAGTTAAAAAAATCCTGCTGATAGACATTTGGGTTGTTTCAATTTATTATACCATTTGAAAAATGGTATTTTTATACAAAATATAATAATACCAAAAACATTATTTCACCTGTCTTTTGGTATATTTTGTGCAGAACCTAATGCTTTCTTTTAGTGTTTGTAAGAATGAAAATACTGAATCATAGCATATGCATGCATTTAGCTGTAGTACGTGCTGGCAAACCAACATCTCCATTTCTCCTAAATAGTTCTACCAGTTTTATGCTCCAAAGCAATATATGAGATTTCTAGCATCAGCAACAAAGGGATGATACCCTGGCTCTGAGTTCAAGGCCCAGTACCAACACAAAAAGAAAACAATATAGTACTATTCAGTATACTATCTACTTAATTGTCTGAATGGAATTATTGTTCTTCAAATTATTAGAGTAAACTGAGAGTTAGAGTTGGCTGTTTTTCTTTTATTTGTGCTGGTACTGGGCCTTGAACTCAGATTCAGGGCATTCATCATCCCTTAGCTTTTTTGCTTACAGTTCTTGCTCTTCCAGTTTTTTTTTTTTTTGCTATTTAACTGGATAAGAGTTTCTTCCCTGGGCTGCTTGGAACTGTGATCCTCAGATATCAGCCTTCTGAGTATCTAGGATTACTAGATACAGTGTATGAGCAACCAGAACCCGAAAAAAGTTAACTTTTTGATGATAAATTTATAATAAAATCACAACACATATGAAGAGAGCATCAGACATGGAAAGGAAAATGGGTGATTTAAAAAATAAGTAGGGGGGGGCGAGGGGAGGATGGGAAGGGATGGGAAGGGGAAACAAAGGAGGAGGCTACAATGCTTGATAAGAAATGTACTCATTATCTTGCCCATGTAATTGTAACCTCTCTGTACAGTATTTTCACAATAAAAAAATAAATATTATAAAAAGTAGAAAAAATAGAAACTCATTTCTTTCAAAGTTATCTTGCATATGCCATCATTTTATGAGGGTCATGTAGAGATTAGCCATCTAGAAGACCTGGGAAACAATGAGTCATATGAAGGCAATGAAAGACAACATTTTAAAATCACATTTTATATCAGACATCTGCTCAAATCCTAGTAGATTATAATCTGTTTCAATATTTCCAATAATCCTCAAGATGTGGCAGCATTTTGTATGCATTACACAGTTAAAGAAGCTGAGACTTGAGAACAGTAAGTACCTTAGCCAAAGAGACACAACTATAAAATAACACACCAAGATTTAAGCCCAGGAAGATCTCTCAAGATTTGGCATTCATAATTAACATTGGGCTCTGCTCTATTTGAGTCCTGTCACTTAACTTTTGTGGGAAGACTAGAGTGGTTCTTATGACGATATATTCTAGAGAAAGATTGGTTATATATCTGTCTTTATTTCAGTACCACATCATCTTGATTACTGTTTTTTTTTGTGGCATTTTTTAAACCAGTAAGTGTGAGGCCACTAACTTTGTTATTCCTTTTCTTGGCGGTTCAGATTCCTTCAGATTCCGTATAAATTTTAGTGTTTTCCTCTATGCAAAAACATAGCATTGAGATTTTGCTAGATAGAACATTGAATCTCTAGGGTGCATGGAACAGTATAGAAATTTAGTGTAATCCTAAGAATTTTTTTGTCCTTTCTGATATGTTAAGTGGAAGATTTTTTCAGATTGTCATTAGTGTATAATACTTTTGTGTATTTAATTTGTATTCTGTAACTTCATCAAAATTTTGTATTGGTTTTAACAGGTTGCGTTATTGTATATGGAATCTTCAGGGTTTTCTCTATATTAAGCCATGCAGAGCTGGGCACTTGTGGCTCATGCCTGTAATCCTAGCTATTCAGGAGGCTGAGATCTGAGAATCACAGTTCAAAGCCAGCCTGGGCAGGAAAGTCCATGAGACTCTTACTCTAATTAACCAACAAAAAGACAGAACTGGATCTGTGGCTCAAGTGGTAAAGCATCAGCCTTGTGCAAATAAAGCTCAGAGACAGTGCTCAGACCTTAAGTTCAAGCCCCAGGATTTCCCTTGCCCCTCCCCTTACACACACACACACACACACACACACACACACACACACACACACAGATCATGCAGAATAATTGTGGCCTCATCAAATGAATTTGGAAATGTTTCCTCTTCCTCAATCTTTTGGAAGAGTTTGATTGTAGATTGGCACTAATTCTTCTTTAAATCTTTAGACTTCTCCATGAAGCCATCTGGTCTTGGACTTTTCTTTGCTAGGAGGGTTTTTAATTACTGTTTGAGTGAGTGTAATTAACCCTTATAGATATGTTCATACTTTTTATTCCTTTGTAATTCAGTCTTGATTGGCTGTATGTTTCTAGGAATGTATATATTTCTTTTAGGTTATTCATTTTATTTACATCTATTTCTTGTATCTTTAAGACTTCAATGATTGAAGATATGCATTTACTAACCTGAAAAAATGTGGGCAGTCTGTATTTTTTTACCTTCTCTCAAATACCAGATTTTAAAAATGAGATGTGGTAAATGAAATCTTTGTAGAATTCCTCAAAAGATTTCACATAACTAGTGTAATCAGAAGTTTTATTTGTATAAGACTCCTATTTTCAGAGCTGACATTCTGAAAAGGAAAGTTAGGAGTGTAAGAAGTAGTCTTTCTTATCAGAGGGCTGCCATGGTCTTTGGGGGTGAATCAGATGGTTTTCAGTGACCAGATTTTATTTCCCTCTTTCCTTCAATTTACCAAGATGATGACTTCATCATTTAAGGAAGTACTAGATTGGTGGTTCAAGTGGTAGAGTGCCAGTGGTGAGAGGAAAAACTGAGCAAGCACATTGGGCTTTGAGTTCAAGCCCCAGCACACACAAAAATATGATTATATGGCTATTCAAAATGAACTTGTTGATCACCTTTAAACAATAGTTACATACATATAGTCTTTTAGGAAACATTTGGAAAGTAAGTTGCTATTCAAGTTTTATAAGAGAAGAAGTGGTTAAAAATTATATGTCTCAATCACGTTGACTTTTGGCTTCATAATATAAAATGTTTTAATTTATTGAATGATATAATAAATGTGTTTTTTTTTTGTTTTACGTTTTGTCGGTCATGGGGCTTGAACTCTGGGCTTGGGCACTGTCCTTGTGCTCTTCAGCTTAAGGCAAGTGCTCTACCACTTGAGCCACAGCACCACTTCCAGTTTTCTAGTGCTTTATTGGAGATAAGAGTCTTACAGGCTTTCCTGCCCAGGCTGGCTTTGAACATCCATCCTCAGATCTCAGCCTCCTGAGTAGCTAGGATTACAGGAGTGAGCCACCGGCGCCCCGCAATAAATCTGTTTTACATAAAGATTACCTTAGCCTCTTCCATAGGTGTTCTCTGTCATAAAGTAACATAATCTGAATGGGAGCTTCTCTTCAACTTGAACTCCAGAATGAAAAGAAGAGCTCTGTATTTAGCCCTGCTGTCTACAACAGTACTGTAGCCAAACAGCAACATTATGAGGTGTTGATTAGAAGGGAATGATTATGGTCGTAAGTCATTGAGAGGCTGAGTTATTTTTACAGCAAAAGTTGACTACAGCAGAAGTAACCAATTATGAAAATTAATATTTTTGTGTTACTTCAGCAAAAAAAATCTGTGTAGATTTTCTTTACATTTAGAAAGATGTTGAGATTATAGGACCCAAAATATAGATTTCTTGGCTTGGGATATTCTCAAAAAAGCTGAATTTGAGGTTTAAGAGGAGAGTGATTGTAAAGTAGAAGAGGCACACTTGATGGGTAAAGATGCTCTTAAAAGAGAATCTGAGCAGTACTTTAAATATGAACTCCAAGTTGAAGGGACAAAGGTAGATGGTCCAAACTGATTTTGTGTTTTTTCAATCACTGTATACCATGAATGGGGAAGTTCTGTAAACTGTATTCATATACTAAATAGATTTTTTTAAACCAGGAAGCCTAATTAGTTCTTGATTAAATGAGAATAAAACCACCATGCTGAACTTTTAGTTTTATTATATTATCACTCCATGATGGAATAAAAATCACATTTGAAGTGATGATTATGTGTTTTATTCCAGTTTACTACCTAGTTTCAGATAGTGCCCTTTTGAAATCACCAAGACATTCCAAAGGTGAACAAGGTTGTGATTCTTTTAGAACAAGCTATGAGGTATTCGAAAACAACTTTTGCTCTTAACCAGATTCTGGAAAATGAGGTGGGGGGATCTTATAAATGAGGATACTTATATAGAATACAATACAAGGAGGAAAAGAGAAACTGATATTCCCATTTCCCATATCTCTCCTTTTTGAGGTCCTACATCTCATTGTAAAATGGTATAGACAAAGGTGCAATGAAGAGTTCTGTGATCAATTTGATCTTGATTTGCAGTGTTCACACACTCACCCATCTGACTGCTTCTTCTAATTCAGTGATTTATTAACTAAGAGGTGGTTTCTGATTTCTAGAAACCCTAAAAGAAAATTAAAGGGGGGAAAATGAGCAAAGTGAAACCCTTGGTGAATGAACAGAGCTTCATTATTGGAATATTTGTATTCTGGAGTGAGATGTAATAGTGGCCTCAGTAATAGTCTTAAAAATCAATTAAGTAACATATTAGAAATCCTGTCTCTATTACTCAAGGGCATCACAATGACTCATGTGAAACTTCTAAGCATCCATTGCTTGCAAAATTATACCTATGCAATTTCAGGAAGATTTTTCTGTTTTAAGTAAAATTTTTGCCACAGGCTGATACCTCTCCTTGCCTAATTTTTCTTCAAGGACCAGGTTGCATCTCTCTGTAAACTTTTTTCAAACTCTTTGTAGAACAGAATTTCACTGGGAAAAGGGATCTTAGAAGAATTGATCTGTTGTTTCCCTAATCAAATTCTAGAGAAAAGAAATGAGAACCCCAAGATCCTTTGCTAAGTAGGCAATGATGAGTGGGGATGCCAAGTCTCATGCTGTCTAAGGCTTTTGCACTTGTCCACACTATTTAGATTAATTTGGACTCTTTGTGTACCTTATCCAGTACCTTTGATTTTAAATCAAGTTACCGACTCCAATTACTGTTCTGTTGCTTTCTCTTTCATAGTCCTAACAATCACTGAGACATAGTTGTGCAAAGAGTAGGTCTCACTACTGACCCTTTGTGGCAGTAAAAGTATTTTTCAACACTGAAGCTTGAGATTTGAGTGTCCCATGATTCTAATTCAATGCTGTTTATGACACTGACACCTACTTGTTATTTAGCACATATGAATCATGCTATAGTTTGAAAATACTTTTGCTATCAATAGTAACTTCTTTGCATGAATCAGGCTAGTTTTATTATTTCTTCCTTCCCCAAACAGCTCTCCTGATCAGGCAGATTTGATGAATGCATTGCTCAGATGGTCAGTTGCCTAAACTCTTAAAGTCTACATGTTTCAAGCCAAGGGTCTTAAATTATGGATGGTAACAGTCTTAGCACTGGGAATCCTGGTTATTAAGGACAAGATTTATTTGACAAAGTGTTGAAGGTCAATTTATTCTCATTAATAGCAGGTATTGCTTCTCATCTCTAGTTCTTAGAGACTTTGAAGGGATGACTTCAGCTGGTAATCTGTGGTGCAGGGCAGGATGCACGTGGAGCTAAGGGCTCTAGGCTGCTCTCAAGAAGCAAACAACATATCTCAAAAGGGAATCCAAAGGAGCACTTTCAATTACAATGCATCAGTACTGGACTGTTCCTAGTTGCTGTGGACAAGAGTGGATACCTTGAATCTACTCTTTGTTATAGTGATTCTGAGCATTAATCCAGAGGCAGTTCCAAACCAGAATAAGAATAAGGCTTTCCTTGGACATGACTCAAACAGAAAAGCTTGTTGAATCACAACCTTTGAATCTGAATCATTTGCCAGTCTTTTCTTTGTCCTATGAAGGCAATTTAAGCATTGAGATCTAAACTAGGATTTTTGATTCTCAGCCTTCCCTTTCTTAGCAGCCACCCACCTCAACTCTCTCCAGCATAGTAAGATTTGCTTTTTTTAAGGCACTGATTTTAAAGGAAGACCACTCTAGACAATCAGGGTTGGGATATTTTAGTGCTGGAGAAAGTCATTAAAAATTACTGTCAGTTCTTGCCTTGAAGCTATCTCCACTCTTGGGAAACAAGGACTGCCAAATGGCTCTATAAATCTGATTACTCCCACCTTTCCTCCTTATTAAAAATTTCTGACTTACCATCTGCTTTAGGGCAGTTAAGACAAATGAAACCTACCAGAAGTTCTGACCCTCCATTGCCACCAATGAATACAATGAATTGTATTTTCCAAAACCCAACAAGAGCCATAATGGGCTGGCCCACATTTAAGCCATCTTCCTCTCCTTCCCCAAATCCTTCTGATAGTTTAAGCACCTTTGGAAAGTCTATAACCACACTTGCCAGAAATTCTGGCTTCCTTAAACTTACATCTATCAAGTTACCATCTAGTTATGTCTCCTAATGATTGTCAAAGCCCCGTGGATGGACCTTGCTCTGCAATGCCTGAATTCCTACAGAGAAAGCAAAATTTTCCAAGTGGTAGAAACAGCCTCATCATTTTCTTGTGTGCCCATATCTCAGTTTCCATTGTCTCCCTGTTTTCCTTCTCTTCCTGTTTTCCCTCCCCATACAACCTCAAATCTTCAGGTTATCAGATGACCATAATTATTTCTATCACTTAGGAATGATCCCTCTGTCTTGAATAGTCATTCAGATAGCCAATTAAAATAGGCTTGGGTAGCAAATTGTATGTTTTCTTCCTTTTGCTCAGTGAATCCAGCGTTCCCAAGCTTAAAATGGTTTGTAAGCAAACTCTATTCCTGCTATTGAGCATTCCAATTTCACCGTACGGGAAGTGGGGTTCCATATTGCTTTATACCACAGACAAAAAGAGCTAAAACAGTGACCAGTGGAAATAGAGAAACACATCTTGAAAGTTAGAGATTGTCAAAAGAGCAATCGAAGGCACTGGTGGGGGCAAGGAGAATGGGAAAAGTAAACTAAGGAAACAGCTCCAAGTGTAGGCACACAGCAGTAATGTTACATGAAAATATAAGGAATCATATGGGAATAATTCAGAGGTAATTATACTGCAACCAACTCTCATGAAATGCAGCGTTAGGTTGTGGGGAGATGGAAATACCTAGACAATTAAGACAATCATCTGTTGCCATCCCCTTTGAATCCCTAACACAGAGAAGCAGCCAATGAATAGTTGTGCCACAAATGGGGAACACTGGCCAAACTAGTAGGATGTTTTCAAACCAGCCACACAATTTGGTGACAATCACTTCCGTGCATCCACAGGGCCCATCTATGCTAGGTTTTATGGCCTAAAGCTGTAGTATGGCCGGATTAGAGGAAAAGGTGAGTGATCCACGGGCTGTGTGTCATTTGCTTGCAGCGTGGGAAAACGTGCAGAGGACACAAGCTCAGTAAAGCAGGTTTGAGACCACCCTGGAGGTTTGTCTAGTACACTATTGTCTCCCATGCTCGGCAACTTCGATCTCCACCTGTCGACCAAGGAGTTAGCCAGGGGCGCTTCTCTGGTAGTGTCAGGGAAGTCGGGGTGGGGAAGGGAAGCCGGGCATGTCTCTGGCTTGGCTCCTCTGCCGGTACCTGCTGCGCATCCCCCTCTCCTCCCGCACCGAGGGCGAAGCACGTTGCTGTGCGGTGATGAAAAGCTCCCAGAATCGGCCTGTGGAGCGCGGCCCCCGGCACCACGCGGGATCCGGGTTGGGGTGGTGGCGGCGCCTCCAGGATTCCTGCGTGGGTGCTCCTGTCCTGTCCTTAGGGCCTCGGGGCTCGCGTGGCCGCCCGCTGCCCTCGGCGTCAGGGCCATCCCGGGGGTCGCGCGGGGCGGGCAGCGCAGTGGCCCGGGCGCGCGGGCTTCGCCGCCCGCCTTCAGCTGCAGCAGCTGCAGAGGCAGAGGTGGGGAGAGGGGGTGGAGGGTGGCGAGCAGGGCTGGAGCTCGGGCCAGGCGGGAGGGAGAGCGAGCGAGGGCTGGGGGGCGGGGGGAGGGGGGAGGCGAGCCGGAGGGGTGCTCCGCGCTCCCCCGCCCTCCTTCCGGGAGCGAGGATGCAGACTCTGGAACTGGGGCTGCCGGGCTGAGGCGGAGTTGCAGCGCGCGCGGCTCGGCGAGGGTGTCTCCTGCGCGCGGGGAGGCGGAGGACCGGGAGGCGGAGGCGGAGGAGGGGAAGGGGGAGGAGGAGGAGGAAGAGGAGGAGGGGGAGGAGGAGGAGGAGGAGGAGGAGGGGGAGGAGGGGGAGAATGCCCGGAGCCGCCGCCGCTGCCGCCGCCGCCGCCGCGATGCTCCCGGCTCAGGAGGCTGCCAAGCTGTACCACACCAACTATGTGCGGAACTCGCGGGCCATCGGCGTGCTGTGGGCCATCTTCACCATCTGCTTTGCCATCGTCAACGTGGTGTGCTTCATCCAGCCCTACTGGATCGGCGACGGCGTGGACACCCCGCAAGC